>NC_142588.1:24277443-25527443 GCF_965207765.1 Zootoca vivipara
TATACACTCACACATAAATTCCTCCAAAGCAAGACCCTGTGCATGTGATACTGGTCAGCATCAAGTCCACGTGGGAAGTTGTAATATTCAAGGGAATTTACACTTATCTATGGCAACACCCTAATGATTTGTTACTTTTCAACCCAATGTTTATCATTGTAGTTATCATGTCATGGAAGTCCCCGTTTTTATTGTTATTTTAAAAAGAGGATTTCACATTAACGAATATAATACTGCATCACCTGGCTAACAAATTTTCCTTTCAATCTTCCAGTCTCAACCTCAACAATGATACAATTGCCAACTGACACCAGTAAGTCAGGGGCCGCTTCTGCTTCTGCACTTTATTTCAGCATAATCACTTTTCCTATAGGGATATTATTGCCCGTGTTTGTGGTGTTCATTTTAAATTATGTTAAAATTCATTTAGATTTTGTGTTCAAAGCTGCCTTCAACAGTTTACAGGGTTGTACTGTGGGTTAAACTACTGTGCCGCTTGGGCTTGCCAATCAGAAGGTTGACAGTTCAAAACCCCGCAACGGGGTGAGCTCCCGTTGCTCGGTCCCAGCTCCTGCCAACCTAGCAGTTCGAAAGCACGTCGAAGTGCAAGTAGATAAATAGGTGCCTACAGAGGGAAGGTAAACGGCGTTGCAGTGTGCTACTCTGCTTTGCCAGAAGCGGCTTTGTCATGCTGGCCACATGACCTAGAAGCTGTATGCTGGCTCCCTCGGCCAATAACGAGAGATGAGCGCCTCAACCCCAGAGTCGGTCACGACTCTGGACCTTTACCGTTATGTTTACATCAACCAGTAACATTTATGTTACACTTACACACACACACACACACACAGTATAATTATTATACAATTTACCTGTTGACTCAGAAATCCAGTCATCATATCCTTGGTCATGCAGTATGGTTGGGCAATTAGACGACAACACAGGCTGCCATACAATGGAAGCCAAAAAGAAGATTCCTCTAAAAAGAAAGTCATGACCATTGCATATTGTTAGATTAGTCATTACTCAATAGGAATTATTTTTTTACCAATAGTTGATTACAAGACATGGAACAAAGACTGGAGCCAGCATTTGAATTTATAACACTACAGGATGAGATCTCCATCACACAGGACTAGAGAGAACCAAAGAACAGTAGACCGTTTGGACAACAAAGATTTCTTTGACAAAAAGCACACCTGAATCCACCCTGTTTATCCTCTTGTTTCTTCAACATGATCTTAAGCGATCATCACCTCATACATTTCATTTACCAAACAAATTCTCATTCCTTACACCTCCTCATACAAAAGTCAGCTCGAGAGAGTTGCTGGTCAGCTGCTGAATGTAGAAGCTGACTTAAAAAGGTAAAGGGACCCTTGACCGTTAGGTCCAGTCGCGGACGACTCTGGGGTTGCAGTGCTCATCTCGCTTTACTGGCCAAGGGAGCTGGCGTACAGCTTCCGGGTCATGTGGCCAGCATGACTACGCTGTTTCTGGTGAACCAGAGCAGCGCACGGAAACGCCCTTTACCTTCCCGCCAGAGCGGTCCCTAATTATCTACTTGCACTTCGAAGTGCTTTCGAACTGCTAGGTTGGCAGGAGCAGGGACCTAGCAACATGAGCTCACCCTGTCGTGGGGATTCAAACCGCCGACCTTCTGAAGGTAGCTTTTCTCCCTGCTATCTTAAGGTTTGCTATCTTAACATTTGGCAGGACACGAGGCAAGGAAAACAATCACTACATTTGAGTACTATGAAATCAAGTTGGAATATTCTACTCAAACATCATTTATCTTATTGACTCTGAACTTACCATCTCCCACAGCAGTAAGGCTGTGGGTCTTGAAATTGTTGTTGACACTCTCCAACCCCAAAGATGCATGTGCCAGCAAATTGTATTTTGCACCCCTGGTAAAGATAGGTTTATTTCAGTATTGTGCACAAAATGTCAAAGTTCAGTTAATTCAAAGGCAGCTGTATTTTTGATCTTTGCTCCTTATTATATTTAAAGTACATTTTGGAAACTGTGCTCACTAGACTTGAGTGCATCATGCAGTAACATTGCTCCATTGTGTGAACTGGGAGCCCCCTTTCTGGAATGGAGTTTTTTTGTTTTTTTGTTTGTTTGTTTTTACTTCTGAAGGCCCCTGGGCCCACCACTATTTCAATTAGAAATGTGTTTCTTAAAGTTGTAAACACTGATTGCCTTACAAGAAACCGTTTTTTTCCCTTTCACTTTGACTGCTGTTTGAACCCATTATACACTCCAGCTCTCCCTATATGCTGCTGCAAGGTTATAGGTTTCATCCTACTTTGCTTTGAAGGGGATTCCCCTTTTAGGAACACACTAGACATGGCTTTCAGCGTGTTTTTTGATTAACAAATTGCTGGCTTGTCCGGGGATGGGGGGCAGAGATGGGTGGCAATCAAGGCTGGAACTGTGGTGTAGGGTGGGAATCAAGGGGCCTCACACCTTCTGGTTCATTGAGAAAAAAGCTCCTGGTTACACCCAAAGGAGTTCAGACCCTCCAAGTATCTCTATTTTCCAGGGACATCCCTGATTTAGAGACGCCGTCAAGGTTTCTGATTTGATCCTGGAATGTCCAACTTAGGATGCCCCTATTTTCGTTGGAGAAATGTTGGAGGTTATGGAGTTAGCCAACCCCCAAGCCGTCTGAAGGTAATCCTGTACAGGGAAGTTTTATGTTTAATTATGGCTTCATATATGTTGGAAGCTGCCCAGGGTGGCTGGGGCAACCCAGTAAAATGTGTGGGTATAAACAGTAAAATTATCATTATGGAATGGAACGTCCCTGTTTTCATTGGAGAAATGTTGGAGGGTATGGGAGTTTTCATTCCATTGTAAATACTGGTCACAGGAAAGATTCTGACTAGTTAATTGAAGTGTACCACACCCTTCGTCCCAAAGGAGCCCAGGGTGGCAATCACCTTTATATCATTGTCTAATTTTAGGTAATTATATTTGCTAACCCAATGAACATTAAAATTTCATTGCCTCCTCTCATTTGATATCCATACAAAGAGGCTGCTTTAAGTTTTAAAGTGCTTTGTGGTTTGTCTTAGCAACAGTATAATTTGGGTAACAGCTGAAAAAGCTCCACTTCCTCTGAACAGCTCAGTAATCTGTTTTTGCACCTCTAAGGTCTCCCACTCCCACCCCAAGAGTTGTTGTCATAGGATAATGATTACATTTGTTTCACTCATTACACAGGATAAATACAATTGCAGTACAATTTCCATTAGCACATCAAGGGAAAAAATCTTTGAACAGCTGAAAACAAGGTGCTGGTTATAAATGGATTCCATCCAAAAGATTCTCAATCACTAGGCAAACACATAAAAGCCATCTGTAATTGAACATTTTTGTTCCATTTTAAATAGCTGAGTTTCTTCTTACAGATGAAAATCTTTTTGTGCTGAATGTTCAAGTTAGAGATCCTTACTATTTATAGTACAAGGATTGCCAAAGAAAACAGACTACTTCACTATTGAAATATGTTTCACAGCAACATTTTCCATCTAAAACATGAGATTCTCTCTTTTTTTTGCTAACTTCATTGTCTCATTTCCAAAATTGTTATCAGTTGCCAATTTCTTCATCTTTCAAATTTTTATCAGTTTTCAAATTTAACCGGCTAATCAACACTGTTAGCAATGTTTTGCCTAAATGTTTGAATTAGATTATTGCCTTAAATGGAAGTATCTTTGCAGAAACTAGCCAACCACACTTGCTTGCATTAGAATATTTTGTACTTCCCAAGCTCTTTCTACAAGATGTTTTCAAAGCATTTTGTTATCTATACATTAAAACTTATGATTTTTTCCTGGCTCTGTCTTCAGTAGAATGGCAGCCTGTTCTTATCAGCACATTTGATACAAAACCTCAACCAGACTTACTAACAATACCATCTGCAGCATATATGTAAGTTGCTCATAGTTATTCCTGCTACAAAAAAGTGTGTTCTAGAAAATTGTTTTAATGCGATACATCAAAGTCTTATCAGCTGATTCATTTGACCCACTTTTCCTAAATTTGAAAGCATTTTGCATATCATTAATGCTACTCATTCAGCATACAAATGCTTTCATTCATTAGGTATACAAAAAAAAAATCACATATCATGATCTGATGCTGCGATTGTAACTATTGTTATTGACATCCGTCTGTCTTGAGAGACAATGGCGTGAGCCTCTGGGTGTGAAGTCAAATAACTGCGATAGCAGCACCGAAGTGAGATTCCACAGTACATGTCTGGACAGTGTGTATGGGGGTCCTGGGCTGCCCAGATGACAAGACCCTACTCTTGGTCTTGCTGATGTGGGCCAAAGGAAGCAGAGCAATACATTTGGCACCAGCTTGGCTGTAGGAGTTGCTGGAAGGAGGCATATAAGGTGCTATCCAGCTGTCTTAGAGACTCCATCCTGGATTTCTGTAAGGTTTAGTCAGACATCCCCAAACTCAGCCTTCCAGCTGTTTTGGGACTACAGTTCCCATCATCCCTGACCTCTGTTCCTGTTAGCTAGGGATGGTGGGAGTTGTAGTCCCAAAACAGCTGGAGGGCTGAGTTTGGGGTGCTGGGTTTAGTCCTTAGCCTTTTCTTCTCCTAAAAGTATGCCTCAAGGCAGTGGAGATTTAGGATCAGAGTTTTCCTTCTCTTAGATGGGCTACCTTCCCAGGTTGCTGAGTCCCATCTGCCCCTCACTCCCCTCTACAGCATTTGCAGAAACCGCCATCTTGACTGTTGGACACCCTATTGGTCTCATCCACTCAATCTCCTAAAGCCTGTCTTTACATGCAGAGGTAGTCCCTAACTCACTGAAGGCTTGAGAACTCCCTATATTATACAACTATACCAGACATATAGACTGGCAGGGTGTACCACAGAAACACCACACAATGATACAATGAACATATCAGGATTATAGGTGTCTACTAAAAGGCATAACTTTAGTTTATCCTGGTGTAGGAAACACAGGAAGCTTTCTTATACTAAGACAGAAAATGGGTCCCTCTAATTCAGTGTTGTCTACACTGAGTGGCAATAGCTCTCCAGGGTTTCATAGCTACCTGCCCTACCTGGAGCTGTCAGAGATTGAACCTGGGACCTTCCGCATGCAAAGGAGACACTATCACTCCACCCCTGATGTAGTAATATTACCATGAGTATCTGGAATGTCTAAGACTCCCCTGCACTTCCCTTTTGCTGCTCTTAGCCTCATCTGGTGGAGACACAGGGGAACCAGCTGTGAACTATCTAGCCTGGTGAAGAGACCCCGTGTTCCCTGATTTATATTTAAGCCAGGCTGCTGTGGACCTTGAAGTGCTGCAATACCAGCACTTAAAGTGTAGATTAGCTGTTCTTTTTTGCCCCTTAGTATACGTAAAGACCAAAATCAAATCTTTGTAACTTTGTAACTGTGCTTGTTGACATATTTGTCTTATTTGAACTTGATGATGTGCTTGGTAACAAACTATTTCCCCCCTAAATGTTACATGTAATTGTAAACTGATTTGGGCACAGCTTATGATGGAAAAGCAGTGTATAAATAATCAAAATTATTCCACGACAATATTTTTGGCCTCATTAGTCTCTCCTCTTCCATCCTTTGGAGGAGGGAACCATAGCTTAGTGGCAAAACACAGGTTTTGAATGCAGAAGCTCCTAAGTTCAGTCCCTTGTATTCCCACTTAAAAGGATCAGGTAGTAGGTAATGTGAAACACTTTCTTTCCAGAGGTCCGAGAGAGATGCTGCCAGCCAAGAAGAGACAATATTGGACTAGATGGTCAGATAATTTGACCTAGCATAAGGTATTTGTATGCGTCCCTATTCATTCATCCATCTCAACTCAACATCCTCATTGAGGTGAGAAAGCAGCTCTGATAAACTGGCAGAAATCAACCCCTTACTCACATCGCAGACAAATATAAGGAAAACGTGTCTTGGCTAATGGAAACAGGCATCCTGTGGACAAACTAGCAGCCCCTGGCACTTCCCTCTTTTCTAATTCGGGAAGGTGACTGCAGCTACAGAGCTGCACATACCACTCCCTCCAGGCTGGAAGAAAGGTCAGACCAAACAATTGCAAAGATCTGATTGAACAATTGCAAAGATGTATCTTCTGCTGCTGAGAGACAGGCAGTCCAGATGCATTATGTGCTGCACTACACTAGAGTAGCCAAATTGCCTTATCCTGTGGCTCAGGGGACAGACAGGAGCAGGAAAGGAAACTCCCAGGAAATTCAGATTTTTAGGAGCTGTTAAGATGTCAGTCTCTTAGCACTTGGTGGAATCTATTCCCATATACTTTTAAATAAAGACCAACTGCTCCCAATCCTCCCCCCCCCAAAAAAATCCTATGTTTAAATCAAAGAACAATTCACTCACACTACGGTCGCATCAGTAAGCAACAAGGATTCAGGGCTGCTGTCATCCAACACAGGACTGAGTTTCTTCCCAGCAGCTTTCCCAATTGAGGTTTTCAACTTCTTTACTAACTTCTTAGGAGTGTTTGTTATAGCTGAAGATTCTTCAGTACAGCAGCAACTGTAGACTTCGATCTTCAGCTGGAAGGCTGGGCCAGCTTCCTCACTAGAAACAATGGTTTCACAGCTTTTAGAAGTACAATGGTCAAACCAAAATTTAGAAGAAAATAAAATTACAGCTATTTATTTTATGTCTCAGCTACTCTCCACTGCATGCCTCCCATGCCAGAGTGGAATTTAAAACAAAACAATAAATCAAAGTACAGGAGGAGCAGCCACAAAACCAGATTCTAAAAACTGTTATAAAACATGTTAATGACATAGCACCAAAATGACATAAGCACTGGGGGCAAGCAAGCGTCTCTGGGGAAGAAATCACAACAAGAAAAAAGAAACCCTCTTTGGTGACTCTGCATCTAACCTCAGATGGCTTTTTCATAATGGGGAAAGTGTTCATGAAGGCTTGTGGGGAAAAAGACAACCCCTCAACCAGCATCAGCTAATAACAAAATCAAGTGGTTTTGAAGACATTCAGCAATCTGATGCTCTCTGATGGAAAAAAATATTTTGTTCAGCTAAAGATGACAAGAACAGATGTCTAAAAATTAAACCCATTGTGTGTACCCATGTTTTCAGGCTTCGATACAAGGTCATTTGCTGAGACAATGGACACTGAAACCAATGCAATTAATTAACAGCTAGAGTGACAGTTTCAGTAGGTATCTGCAATGTTTTTTGCCTCCCTGAATAGATGCATCTGAACACCTGTGCATATTCATGTAAACACATGTATATAAGCGTATATATACACAGGCTACAAGCTCTAACTAAGCAGTACAGTGGGGAGAGGGGAGAGCACCAGCAGCTCCTCACCAAATGGCAAGTTCAAATCAGGTCAGTTACCCACATTTGATCCAGGACCCTATCCTGGTTTTCCATCCTTCTATTTCCTCAAGTCTTCCAGGAATGCACAGAATGTATTATTTTCAAATATTCCAAGCAGTAGTCATAAACCAATTTCTTTAAGCCTTTGAATGTTCAAGCTGAATGTTCTACTTTTCCCATTTTGCCTTCGGTGTAATAGAAAGGTTGTGTGATTGTTTTTGAATTTTTGTCTTCAGAAGAGTCTTTCATTCTTTTTAAACTTGCAATTTGGTGAGGCCCTGCAGCTCTACATTGATCCAGAGATACTTACAATATGGTTGCACCTTCAAAACATATATCTGTGATTGCTTTATCCACAATAAGCAAGTCTGTATCAAAAACCTGAGTTCCTGCTTTGAGTAAGCAAAATACTGAGTAACGTTGGGTTCCTGAAAAAAGAAAATCCAAAAATACTATTTAAAAAGTTGCTATATTTATTTATTTATTAAATTGTTTATTGCAATTAAATAAAGAATTGAAGGTGTTTACGACAATTATAACACAGTACAATGAAAATCACACAAAAACTAAAACACTTTTTTGCATGCAGCAGAAAGATGCAAAGGAGGGGAAGATTCAGCAGGTCACTGGATCGTCTTTAGTGTCCATGTCTATATATTCAGCAGAACCTTTGCAGGTAAACTTTTAAGAATTTACACAATATAGCAGTTTTTATAACAAAAATATTTATACCCGGACCAAATTATTATCTTTGCTTCTTTAAAACTCATGGAAGCTATTATTTTCTGATAAACCTACTTTCTTTTTCCCCCTTTTTTTACAAACTCGCATTAAAGAATCTTGAAAACACACACTATTACGAATGCACAATGAAGGATAAGAGCATTTTGCCATACTGAGCCTCTCTGACCTTACGGAAATTCAAAGTGAAATCTTTAGGGATGGTGGGGGAAGAGACAGTTTGAAAAGACTCAGGAGTTAATCTCCATGACACAGCAAACTGCATGCCTGCACGAAGCCAAGTCAATAATCCATCCAACAGGAGACAAAGTTTCATTTAGATACATTTCAATGTTTCAACTAGCAGGATTACTTTCTGTATCTTTATCTGATATTTCAGCTCTCCTACTACTGAATATGTGATAGCATCATACACTTCTGTCACTCTACACTCTTCCAAGCATTGCATATTTTAAGAACTATAGATTTCAAGTCAGCCTATTTCAAATAACTATGTTAGGTCTATTGCGAGGTCACATTACATGCCAAGTGAGAAGTAAATGCTGCACAATGCCCTCTTGCTCAACCGCTAATAATAGGAGATTGAGCCCTCCTGTTTAGTTGTACAAAACAATTTTACAAAACATACGTACTGTCTCTGCTGCTGAAGTGATCAGAGCCTTTCCACATTAATGGAATTCGGAGATCTAAAAGTAAGTAGGAGAAATTAAACATGGTGACATCATGATGCTATCCCAATACAATCCAATAATTCAGAATTGTTTCTTTTAATCCTTATCTGTGGCAAAAGTCAAGCACACAGTATCCAGCAGCCTGCCTAATCAATCATCAATTATACTGTTCAATTATCATCGGCTTCCCTTTGGCAGAATTTCACAAGAACGTCAACTGAAAGGGCATTTTCATTTAAGAACAGTTTAGAATCTTACACAAATGTACTGTACCTAAAAATACAGTGGTACCTTGGTTCTTGAACTTAATTAGTTCCGGGAGTCTGTTCGACTCCCAAAACCGTTCGAAAACCAAGGTGTAACGTCTGATTGCCTTCCTGCACTCAATTGGAAGCCGCAGATGTTGGATGCTCAACTTCCAAAAAATATTTGCAAACCGGAACACTCACTCCCAGGTTTGCGGCGTTCGGGAGCCGATTTGTTCGTGAGGTACCACTTTACTTGGTAGTTGGGAGCTTTTATTTATTTTAGTCCATTATTGAGTCAATAGTGCTGATTTACCTTGGGAATATCTCAGTGACAGATTGTTATTTCACAGTGTGCCAGGTTCTTCTAAAGGACCATGGGCATCAATGACGCAGAAGAACTTTGCCCGAAAGTTTGGTGAGCTACTGCCACAGAGAGTAAACAGCCCTAGGCTGGAAGAACCAGCAGTCTGATTCTGCAAGAACAAGTCCATAAATGCACTTGGCTAGCTCAACATAAGAAAGCACTTTTATTCAGAATCTCCCACTCCTTCCACCATGTCTCAAGGATGCTTGCAAAACAGTGAAATCATTCATTGCTTCGGCTCCTTAGGGTAGTGATAAAGCGGGATGTCAAATCCAAACTCCTCCTCCAAGGCCAAATTATGTCGACCCTTGAACATGACAGCTCCTGCTATCTTTGAGGAAGATGCATCACACTATATTCTGAAATCACAGGATAATTTTGTATGGAATATTATACCTTTGTGTTGCCAACTAATAAGCAAAATGATTTGGACACCACAAGAGGGAGATATTGGGAGACACTGACAAGCTGCATATTTTTCCAACACTTTGGAAAAAAATTAGGATAAACTTGGCTTTAAAAGGAAGAGAAGCACCCAATAATCACAGAAAGAGTTGAGATGTGATGTTTTACACTGTTTACTAAAACTAGAATGGCAATTTATTAGAATCACTCATTTCCAGTTATGAGTAAAAATCAAAGTAACTTGGCTTTCAAATGATGCTTCATAAAGAGTTTGCAACATGCAGGGAAATGTGGAATGGCAGAAGTGAACAGCTTCGTGTCAAAGAAGATTACATCTCAATCAATTTCATAAGCAGACATTCTTTGGCCTATGGTGCACATTATCGAAGCCTGCTATTTCAGCAATAAATCCCACTGGCAATGTATTCTCATGAGACTCTGCTTCAAAGATTTCATAGCATTTAATTGGCTATCCGTTTCTTGGAGTCACATTAATGTAACAAAATCCAACACTGAGGCAAGAATAAAGTAGAATTTAAACTAAACAGATAAAAAGCTGGCAATAATAGATTTATTTTCAACTAGTAGAATTCAGCCTGTTTAAAAACGGGCGCTAGAACGCTGCTCTGTGCAGCGCCGGCATGGGACGGAGCTTCGGAGGTCTCCGAAGCCCCGTCTCATGCCGGCACTGCGTGCTGAGGCGGCGGGGGGGAGGAGCGCTTCTCCCCCCCCCGCCGCCTCGCCGCGCACCTCCCGCGTGAGACGGGGCTTCGGAGAAGGTCTCCGAAGCCCCGTCCCATGTCAGCGCTGCGTGGTGAGGCGGCGGGGGGGAGGAGCGCTTCTCCCCCCCGCCTCCTCGCCGCGCACCTCCCGCATGAGACGGGGCTTCGGAGAAGGTCTCCGAAGCCCCGTCCCATGTCGGCGCTGCGTGCCGAGGTGGCGGGGGAGGAGGAGCGCTTCTCCCCCCCCCACCGCCGCCTCGCCGCGCACCTCCCGCATGAGACGGGGCTTCGGAGAAGGTCTCCGAAGCCCCGTCCCATGTCAGCGCTGCGTGGTGAGGCGGGGGGGGAGGAGCGCTTCTCCTCCCCCCCCGCCGCCTCGCCGCGCACGCCAAGCCAGTCCCCGAGCCGAAGTGCGGCGCGGCGGGTGCTTTTCGCCGTTTGCCTCCCCCTTCGCTCCGGGAAGGCAAACGGCGAAAAGCCCCCGCCGCGCCGCACTTCAGCTCGGGGACTGGCTTAGTGGCGGCGGGAAAAAGGGGAGGAAAAAGCCGGCTTCCCTTGCCGCCCGCTGCCGCTTCGGCTTCCTCGGGGAAGGCAAGCAGGCGGGCTGTCTGCCTGCTTGTGTTCGCCGAGGAAGCGCAGTCCCATGCCGGCGGTGCGCGGCAAGGCTGCCGGGGGGAGCGCTTCTTTCCCCCGCCGACTCACCACGCACCTCCAGCATGAGACTGGGCTTCGGAGCGGCGGTTGGCGGAGCGGCGGTTGGCCGTTGTCCCTCCGTCCAATCCCTGTGTCTCTGGGGGACATGCGCAGTGACCCAGGGACACACGGGACAGCTTGGACGCAGGGACAACTTGCATATTATTATATAGGATAAAGGCAGAAGGTTATTTTCTTCAGAGCTTCACCAGAAAAAAATTGCTGGTCAGACCAACTACCAGTAATCACTTTATATAATTATATTCTGGCACACAGGCAAAGGTTTTGTAGTTTAGCCTGGCAAGTTGGAAAATTAGTGCTGCTGCTGCTGCTATTTCTCCCCTATACAATTCACTTTTATGTCCTGGGTTTCCATAATTTGGCCTTTCACTGATTGTCTTCTGATCAGTCTAATAGCTCTTTCAATATTTCCATAGGTGGAAGCTCTTCTTTTGCTTTTCCTCTCTGTTGGGGATCTGTTCTTGGGTTCCTCTGAGATCTGTTCCTGGATCCCTGCTTTTCTGCCACTGCACATTATTCCTGAGAGACCTCATCAAATCTGTAATGCTATGGCTTTCTGTACCCCCTGCAGGGAGAGAACACTCAGCTCTTTCTTTCTCTCCTCCTGAGCTGTTCTCCCTGCAACCCTACATCTCCAGCCACCTGATATTTCTACTTGCAAGTTATGTTGTTTCAAACTCAGTATGTCCAAGATGGAACTGCTCATCTTTCTCCCCAAGGTCTGAACTCCCTATGTGCTATCCTGAATCCAGTGATAATGCTACCATCCACTGTGCTGAACAGGTACATGGCCTTGGCCCAGTCTCATAGTCCCTCCAAAGCTTGAGGCAGGGACCTTCTGTAATCAGAAAAATGCCATGCACAATGGTGGTGTTATGTAAACAGCAACAAGGAACAACAAGGTTTCTGTCCAAATCAGTTAACAATCTAGATTTAGACCAGTGGTCAGCAAACTTTTTCAGCAGGGGGCCAGTCCACTGTCCCTCAGACCTTGTGGGGGGCCAGACTATTTTTTTTGGGGGGGGGGGTGGATGAATGAATTCCTATGCCCCACAAATAACTCAAGAGATGTATTTTAAATAAAAGCACACATTCTACTCATGTAGAAACATGCTGATTCCCGGACTGTCCACGGGCCAGACTGAGAAGGCTATTGGGCCGGATCCGGCCCCCCGGCCTTAGTTTGCCTACCCATGATTTAGGCAATAGGACAGGTGTCTACAACGAAGATGAGGCAAACGTAATTGGAACAATCTTTGAAGATGCAAATACATATATTTAGGCTTTGAATTTGGAACTAAGGAGGTAAGCCAAAGGAGTCATGGGTGAAGTGAGCCTTGAGGAAGGGCTTCAATTAATAAAGCTGTTTGGGGAGCAAATTCAAGGCATAAGCGGTAATGAGGGGGAATGGGCAAGTCATTAAAACAGGAGGCCTTCAGATAGGCGAGGATGATCAATTTAAAAGCGAGAACATCACAGATCCCCTCTCCCTACGCACCTTTTGAAAAAACTAAGACTGTGATCCTACTGGCCAGTTAAATGCACCTTGCATTCTGTTTAAATTAATGAGCCTTATTTTCGGAGTATGCCAGTTTAGGACCAAGACATAGAAGTACTATTTAGAATGCAATACTTGTAATTTCACTGCTTATGCCACATCAGAAGTAATTTTCAAAACTTGAGATATACACTTGCTTGGTTCTTAAGCAGTTATATCCTCCAGTGATGAAGCTGGAAATGTAAAAGCCTATCCTTTGTACAAGACAGTTACACAGTGAGGGTGATAAGGTCTTGAATATTATCTTAAATGCAATGAATGCATTTACTTTCCAAATGGATTTAGTTACAGAGTTACCCAAGGCTAGCCATTTCACACAGAGAGCATGCATTTCAATGAAAAGACACTGCATTGCAATTTATATTGCATCAGCAAATTTTCAAGCTCACCAACTGAAGGCTTTCAGAACATAATAATACCTGATATGGCAAGTCTGCCTGCACAAGCTTCACGGTCTTTAGCTGCAAAATCTGAACATCTGACAAAACAAAATAAAGCTTATAATTAGATAAAGAAATTAATTTCTATCTACTTCTCTTCTTTCAAAATAAATTTGTCTGAGGTCAAATTATTGTGTAGTCAGTTATGCTCAAGAGGGATCCACACATCAAAGTACAGTGGAACCTCTACTTGCGAATTTAATCTGTTCCGAATGCACATTCGTGAGTAGAAACATTCGTAAGTCGAAACTATGTTTCCCATAGGAATGCATTGGGAATGGATTAATTCGTCCCGGAGCCTAGGAAAAAGACCCTTTAAAAGAGACTTTAAAGACTTTAAAGGCACGCAAACTGCACAGCAACATTACCTTTCAGTGCAGGGAGCGCGGGCGGGTGGCGGCGGGGGCCTGATCCGGCCATAGGCCGAGTGGGGGAGGCGGCGATCTGGTGGGAGGCCAGCTAGTGGTGGCGACGGGGGCCGATCCGGTCGTAAGCCGAGCGTCAGGAGGCCGCTAGGGGCGGCAGCGGGGGGGGGCGATCTGGCCATAGGCCGCCGGCAGCGGCGGCTGATCCAGCCGTGGGCCGAGCGCCAAGAGGCCGCATGGGGCGGCAGTGGGGGGGCCGATCTGGCCGTAGGCCGCAGCGCCCGATCCGGCCTCGGGCGGTGGGGGCTCGATCCAGCCTTCGGATGTCGAAAAAATTAGTAAGCAGGCCCCAATTTGTATCGTTCGTAAGTAGAATTTTTCCTAAGTAGGGTTATTCATTAGTCGAGGTACCACTGTATTGCAACTCTAACCAACCCATTAAAATTAAGCCACTTAGGGTTCAAAAATGACACATTTTTAGGACACTGTAGCACATTCATAACTGTGAACATTAACACACACCCTCCAAATAGCTCTATCATATGAAATCTACTGGAACTTCTAAGCCTGGTTGAAACCAAACAAATCTGGCAAACCACATTTGTGCTTTTCTGCAAATTCCCATCTTTCAATGACATTAGAACATAACTAGTATGGTACTTTGTGTCTTGGGCAAATTTCTCTAGGTATCCTTTTTACTCATAACAGGAACTGGGGCAAGATGGACAGAGCAACAAATTAAAACAATTTACTTCCTCCTTTGCTTCTTTACTGGACACACAGGAAAAGTCCTTGTAGAGGCATTATCACTTGGTCCTTTTGCCATGAACCCACTATGTCTCTTCACTCGACATACAAGAGACAATGCCCTGCTCAGCATAAAAACAAAGTAGAATAGTGCTGGAGTTACAGATTGCGCAATTCCTCTGCCATCAGCCTGCTGTGTTGGTATGCTAGACAAGCAGGTGCTTGGTCTGCTGCATGTCTAGCACAAAAGCACAACAGGCTGGTGGTAGAAGGAAGGAGCAGCTGCAGCCAACCCCTTCGTTTCTATGCAGGATGTTAAATAGGAAGCTTCACCTCCTGGATGTCCAGTAAGAATATGTAATAGGCTGCTGGAGGAGAGATGAAGTGCTCTGAGCCATCAGTGGCAACCTCTTTTGGTTTCTGTGCTAGGCAGAGAGGAGGTAGTATATACATGCTGCCTAGCACAGAAACCTAGGCTGTCAGCTGCCCCAGCTGCGAAACACCCTTTTCCACGTCCAGCATAGAAATTCAATGGTGCCCTGTCCTCCTTTTGGCAGACTACTTCCTCTTTTGTGCTCATCCTTTTAGTGGAATGAATCTGTCATATATGGATTAGCGTTTTAGATTCTGTTCATATATTTTCATTTTCGTATTTCTTGTTTTTCTAAGTTACTTTGACAATTTTGTGTAAAAAGCAATGAATGAATACATTAAAAATGTAATATAATACAAAAATAAGCAAGTGGCCAAAGCTACAGTGAAGCATAATAATAATTAAATTCAGGATTTTAAAATCCTAAACCATCTTTTTCGAGTTGGCTGGAGGACAGGTATTTTATTTCCTTTCTTGGTTGATGTAGTTATCAATATTGACCAGCAGATGGCACCAATTAATCGTTTTATTTTATTTTATTGGGGGGGGGGTGTGTACAGGGAAGATATTGTAAATATATGCCCAAGCTTTTCTGTGTCTTCTAACATTTGATATGGCATCTTTAGATAAGAAATGTAACTGCAAGGCTCAAAACACTTTAAAGGTCACACCTGCCCTGAGAATACTTTGCTTCTGAGGGTTGCAGAGCTCGTTCCCATTGCTTACAGAAAATTTACACATTATCACTTGCTCCTTCCTGTGTTTCTTCATTAGGGGACCAGGTTATCCTAGCCATGTGGGAGTCACTCCTCCAAACCCAAAGTGGTTCCCACACAGGATGGTGTTTCTTGTCACTAGACCCATCTCAAGATCTCCTTGACTCCTGGATCTCCTTCATAAGAATTATCTGCTCTTTCAACCCTCTACTTTTCTTCCAACTAGTGCAGCAGCTAAAACTGTTCTTAGTCCCTGAATGAGACTAAGGCCACACCGATCATCTGCTGCTTACAGAAATTGCACCTGTCTTTCAACTTCAGCAGCAGAAACATTTGTTGCATCACAGCAATTAAAGGTAAATAAAGGTACCCCTGACCATTAGGTCCAGTCGCAGACGACTCTGGGGTTGCGGCACTCATCTTGCTCTATAGGCAGAGAGATCCGGCGTTTGTCCGCAGACAGCATGACTAAGTCGCTTCTAGCAAACCAGAGCAGCGCACGGAAATGCCATTAACCTTCCCACCGGAGCAGTACCTATTTATCTACTTGTACTTGACATGCTTTCGAACTGCTAGGTGGGCAGGAGCTGGGACCGAGCAACGGGAGCTCACCCCATTGCGGGGATTCAAACCGCCAACCTTCCGATCGGCAAGCCACAGTGCCACCCATGTCCCATCACAGCAATTAAGTCAGTAATATTTTCATTAAAAACCCAATGTTTGGAGAATATTGGTTGGTGAGTAGTTACCCCATGCTGAAGTACAGGCCATTACTGTAATAATGAGTGATTAATGGGGAATGCTTGCAAGAAAACTCTTGAGATTACTACTGACCGCACTGTGGTTCTCTTCATGGTTGATTCTCCTGTCTGTTTCTGTAATTCTCTCCTGTAGGCAAGGATGCGAGCATTGCAAACCATCAGATTCTTAACTGCATGCAATATTTGGTCCTTTTGTGTGCTCACAGCAAGCAGCTTACAAATTCCTTCTCGCATTCTCGTTTCAAAGTCAATTTTTTCTTGAATGCTGCCATCCTAAACACCAAAACACAATGGAGTTGTCAGATAAACCCCAAATGACAGATTTATGATTTATTGGAGGGGAATAAAGTTAGTTAAACCAGGAACAACAGATGACAGGAACTACAACCATCATCAGCCCGCAGCCTCCTTAGCCAATACAGTGGAACCTCGGTTTATGAACACCTCGGTTTACGAATTTTCGTTTATGAACGCCGCGGACCCATCTGGAACAGATTAATTCACTTTCCATTACTTTCAATGGGAAAGTTCACTTCAGTTTATGAACGCTTCAGTTTATGAACAGACTTCCGGAACCAATTGTGTTCATAAACCGAGGTACCACTGTAGTAAAGTATGGTGGGAACTAGTGTAGTTCATCAACATCTGTAGGGTATAAGCTAACTTATCCTTACTAGGAGGTGTAGATTTTTATTTCATATTCAGTTCTGCGATGGGGTTAAAGACATTTTCAGTCTATGTTCCAAGGATCCTGGAGAAGATGGACCATACTTTTCTAAAAGGCAATTTGCCCACTGCCCGTGGGCTGCGTTAAGGCTCTCAGCCCAAAAGGCCTGGCTAGAGTCCAAGGGGTGACCAGAGTCCTAAAACTAGAAAGCCAGCATCACACAGGGAGGCTATGGCATGGCTCAAGAGATCCTTCGAGGACTACTCGGGTGCAGTAAAATCTGAGGGGCAGGTGTCCTTCCTGACAACCCTTCTAAGACTACGCTGTACAGTACTGTGCAAACGAAGGTGGCTTTCTTTTCATTGATGAGAGCTTCAGCACTAAGGCAGCTTTGCTTAAGGTGCAGCCTATCAAAGAGTAAAACGATGGGACTGCTCGCTATTGGGTGGCATTCTGGTCGGTTTAGGGGCTTTCCTTTATTTGGCGGTCACTGGGCCGGCAAAAAAAAAAGAGGGTCGCCGGAGGGCACCTCGCCGTCCCTGCTGCAGCCCTTCGTCCCTTCCCCATCCCTGCTCCGCTACACCACTGAAAGGGAGCAAAAAGTCGGGGGGGGGGGTGTCCTTGAAGAAAAACCGCCCAAAGCCAAAATCCGAGAGTCTCCAAAGCGGGGAGGGTTGAACTTTAATACCTCATCCCTAGCCCGTTTCCAAATTTTTGGCTCCTGGGTCTAAAAGGGCGATGGGCGCCCGGCCCCTGCCTTCTCCTGGGGCTTTAGCCGGCCGCTGCCAGGAAAGGAGACGAGGGAGGGGAGGGGGCGGGAATCCATGTCGCCGCCTTCTCTCCTCCCCTGATTACTATTTACTTGATGCAGCATGCAAGGAGGACGGGGAGACAGACCTCCAAAACAACAGCAACGCGCGTTTGCTCTCCGCCCCCCCCCAAAGGCGGGGAGGCGAACGGCCCCCACTGCTCACCTGTCCCTCCTTCACCTGCTGCTCGTCGGCAACGCGGCCTGCCCGGCACCGCCTCATCGCCTTTCCCGCCTCGGCTATGGCTATGGCCGCCTCCTCCTCCTCAGAGCCGCCGCAGTTCAAACTTCCCGCTCCGCCTCCTTCGCCGCTGCTCCGGCCCAACTGCAGCGCAGGGCCCGCCTTTTCCTCCGCCTCCTTCTCCTTGTCCCGCCTCGGCCACAGCTCCTTGTTAGAAGGCCGCGCTCCCCTGGCGGCCCCTGAGGCGAATGGCTGCGCAGCCGCGCGTTGTTGTTCAGGCGCCTGTTCAGCCAACAGCCCCCCCCCCGCTTTGCTTTATAGCCAGGCTTCACCTGGTGCATCCAATGAGGCAATTTATGAGAAGGCAGTTTATTAGCTGCACCAAACAGAAGAGAGAAAAGGCGCTGAAACTGAAAAAATCACAACCTGTTTGTCCATAACACTCTCTAAAATTTGTTATATAGAACTGTGGGTACTGTATGGTTAAACAGGTATATATTGTTCAAACGTTTCTGTGTGATATTAACTTTTCTGATCTTTAAGCATTTAGCTTGATTAAAAATTGAGCTCAGTTAAACAGAGCAGTCAAATCTCTATATATATTTCTAGGGCAACAAATCTATATACTGACAACATTATTTGATGGCTTAAAGAGGGAATGGCTGCGAGTCATTATGGTGAAGGACCTCCATACACACTGCCCAGGCTTCAGTGCAGGATTTATGGATAGGCTAAGTAGGCTGAAGCCTAGGTCCTCTAAATCTAGGGGGCCTCGCCAGCCAGCCCACTCCCCAGCGCTGTGGACTCCACTCTCCAAAATTGCAAACCCAAGACTTCATGTGAGGGCAGGGCAACTTGGGCCTGCCAGGCTTGCACCCTAGATCTCTGCAGCTACAGCAGGCGCTGTCTCTCAAACGCCAACAAACCCCCCCTTTCTCTATGATGGGAGATGTAATGCCTCTGAATAAAAGACATTGGGGAACAATAGCGGGAGAGGGCAGTTGCCCCACATCCTGCTTGTGCTTTTCCCAGAGGCATCTAATTGGCCACTAGAAGAAGCAGGAGGCTGGATATCCTCCTGTAGGACACTTCTGGGTTCTTATGACTGCTCCAGAAAACTAATTTCAGCCTCTTGAGGACTGGGCGCAAAAAGACCAGCCCTTTTTGATGGGAAAGATGGAACATGGAGAGAGCAGAAATAGACAAGCATAACTCTGTGGGCGTTATCAAAAATTGTCAAAAGAGAGTAATAAATCATTACTAAAGAATTTTTTAAATTGTAATGACAGCCATATGTACATGGAAATTTATTTTCTCATTATTAATCCATCAGTACTCAATCAGGCAAACTTTCATTGCTTTGTATTTTCCCCAGGGTACATTTATCTGGAAGCTGTTGAGAAGCTGTCAGAAGATAGGAACAGTATAGAGAAAACCAGTATTAAAATTTACAACCGTTTATTTTGTTGCTGAAAAACTCCAGGTTTTTTTTTTTGTATTTTGTTTTTGCTTCCTGCTTTATTAAAATGCCACAGGACTGTTCTTTTGTTGCCTCTATAAACTGATGTGTGTTGTGAATAAAGGCATAATACGATGCTTTGCACATTTGTGTAGTGGGAATGCCATAACGAGACAAAATACACCCCCCCCCAAGTGAACATGCAATGCCAGGCCTTCATTAAAGAGACATTCATGGTGCAGTTGTATGCATGTCTACTCAAAAGTACATCTCACTGAGTTCAATGGTGTTTACCATTAAGTGCATGATTGCAGCCTCACCTGACTTGTGGATAACTCCCATTGAATTCAGTGTGGGTTTACTGATTGCGCTGTAAGCCAATAATACTTTATTCCAAGTAAATGGATTTCTAAATCATAAAAGTAACTGGCATTTTTTAAGAATGGCATTTCTGGACATCTTGTTTTCTGCATAATAAAAACACTTGCTGCGATATTGGTGCCCAAATGTTAGTCTTATTTACAATCTGTGGTTTGCGTTTACTCATTCTGAATGCAGATACATCACCAGTTACTTTAATGATGTCTCTGTGCTTGCCCTATGGGAGAAGAGTCTCCTGTTCTTCCCTCCAAACTACTGCTTTTAATGCATAATATTTCCTGCGCTGGAGCTGCTTAAGTAACCAATGTTCAGGAGCTGGCAACCCCAGTGATCTGCACACATAAGAGCAAAACAACAACACAAAAACATTTGAAAATCCTTGTTCATTATCCTCACACCTGCCCCAATTGATAATGTATATTTTATAAGTTAGATAATTACTTATTATTCATTGTATAACCTGCATCATGTCAAGGGCCCAGGGTGGATAACAATATTAATTTTTTAAAGTCCAATTACAAAATATTAAGCATTGTCTCAAGGGTGTAGGGTGGATAACAATATTAATTTTAAAAACTCCAATTACAAAATATTAAGCACCATCTCAGTGGCCCAGGGTGGATAACAATATGAATGTTTAAAAGTCCAATTACAAAATATTAATCCCGTTGTTGCCTTACTCTTCTACATATGTGAAGGCCTGAGAAAAAAATTGAAAAATAGGTGAGGAAACCACTGCCTCCCCCATGTTTCTCCTCCTCCTATTCGTTTCTGAAAAGATGTAGGTGGATCTGTTCCCCCACCCATCCACTGAATCTTCCCAATCCCCAGGCCTTCACACCTCTGTTCCTCCCTAATCTCCAGCCACCCAAACCCAGTCTGAACAAAGGTGATTTGCACCACTTTTAGTAGATGGCCACATTCTGCTTTTGATGAATCAGAGGAGCAGAATTGTGAAGCTGAGGGCCAAACACCAAAGATAATATATTTTCCCTTATGGTCTTGGCTTAGTTAGAGCACAGATAGCAAACATTATGAGACACCATTCTTGATTGATCTTGGGAGCAGGAGCGAAACTAGGCTTTATTTCACCCAGGTCAAAGACCAAGTTTGACACCCCCACACCCTCCCACACACATTTGCGTTCACACGCACAGTCTGAGAGCATCAATGGCACCCATCTGGAGGCTTCACCTGGGGCAAAAAAAAAAAACCTTGGCTAGCTCCCCCGTGGCTACGGCACTGTTCATGGGTCATCATACCAGGGGGCGTAGAGGTTCTAACTACAGATTTAAGCCCATCCCCAACTCTTTATTATGGGCCCAAACCAGCAGGGCTAATTTAGTTTAACTAGCTGGTTGTAATCATCCTTTCTGATCATGATCCAGTCATATACATCAGAATGGTACTTACAATGAAGCCTCTTTTGTTTCTAAGGCATCTAGCACTTTTTGTACCCCTCTTCTTTATAATGGGACGATTTAAAGGGGAGAGAAGTCCACTCCCCAGCAGGTACCCTGTATCACTAAGGACTCTAGCCGAAGTGTGTGACATTGTCCTCCCAACTGTTTCTGGGGAGACAGCCTCTTCTTTCTCCTTCCTTCTATGCATCCTGATAGAGAGTTTCCTCTCTCCCAGTGCACACTAATAGAGGGAGGAAGAAGAGACTGGAAATCCAGAAAGTGGGAGGGGGGGGGAGGGCCTGGCGGTTAAATTTCCCCACCCCAGATATTTCTGAGTTTCCACACTCAGAATAATCTGAGCGTGGAATAATCTGAGTATAATCAAGCTGGATATGAGCATAATAACGTTTTCCTGCTTGTGAGTGCAAGTGACAGCAGACAGTCCTGCCAAGCAGCAAATTCACTCCCATGCATCAGATTCCCAGGGCAAGAGCACTCATCATTTGTTCCCTCTCCACTCCCTGGTTTGAAGAATGGGATTGACACAGTTATTCTGTAGCGTGGAGCTGGCCTCAGTCACCAGGCCCATTGGTAGACTGTGTTCCAAAGATGTCTGCAAACATGAGGTGGAGGCAGGCAACATCATCAACCCCGCTGTGTGGGAATCCCTTGCAGATGACCACAGTGCCCAGAGACTGCAGGCAGTCAGGTTGTGCATCCATAGCAGTGACCAGAGGAGGAATGACCGCTGAGAGGAGTGCGGAGAGAAGAAAAGCCATGGTGCATCTACAGCAGCCCAGCCAGATGCTTTCACCTACCCCGGCTGCAACAAAACATGTCTCTCCCGCATTGGTCTCCACAGCCACAGCAGGCGCTGCAACTTCCAACAGTTTGACTTCACCCCCATAGGGACAAAACTGTTGTGTTTACATTAAACAGGATGCTAGAGCAGGCATCCCTAAACTTCGGCCCTCCAGATGTTTTGGACTACAATTCCCATCTTCCCCGACCACTGGTCCTGTTAGCGAGGGATCATGGGAGTTGTAGGCCAAAAATCTGGAGGGCCGCAATTTGGGGATGCCTGTGCTAGAGTATCCCCACCAGCTCATGTCACTCTGCCTGTGCCCTGTCAGAATTAGGGTTAAATCCAAATGCTTAACCGGTTTGTGGCGGCGGCGGTTAATCATCCATTATGAAGACGCGGCTATGAGAGCAAAGCACATTTTGATGCAATCTTTCCGTTTTGTTTTTCTCCCCCTTGGTTCTCAAGGGTGCCTAGATTACAGCAAAGGCAACAAGCTTTGAGTTGTAAGGAAATACAGGAGGAAATAGTGCCAAACCAGCAGACCATCGGGTATATGGAGTTCTTAATCTCCCAAGTCTCATGAGTAGCCTGATGTGGCTAATCAAACGTGTCTTCCTTTGAATTTGTGTGTCCCCCCACCCACTCCCCACCCTTTTCCCCCTGGCACACTGCAAAATACACAAAGGCTAGCTGCCCAAACATCTCTGTTTATTGTGGAAATGAATCTGGTGACATACGGACTTGATTGCAGAGCAAAAAATTCTGTGCTCCAGTATCCTTGCTGGGGAGCAAGGAACAGAGAAGAAGCAAAATGACCGTCCGTGATCAGAACAAAGATTTCTTCAGAAATTCCTGTTCAATAACTGGCTGAAATGTGGAGATCACTAGAATTCAAGTCAGATTTTTGTGGGGGGGAGGAATCGCCTCCTGCATTTAGGGTTGTGAATGTTTTTTAATGGCATTTGAAGTCTTTAATATTTAATTGCATCACTACGCCTTTCTAAGCAGGAATGCATTTCCAGCTCTTTGAACCTTTTTTGGAAAGGAATTTGCTCTGCACATTAAAAGGAGAGATGCCAGTTGACAGCGTCTGCTGATGTTTTCCCAGGACATATTTTCACATGAAACTGTAAGAGTGAATCAGATCAAACGGCAGCAAAGCAGATGCCAGAAAAAGGAATGCTAATGAAAACCACCACTTCAGGGTGCGTTTGTGTTGCACTGTGAGGGCAAATGCTTGGGGACGTGTATAGTACTCGTATATTTTTTTCCACTAAAACTTGCACGGCGTTGCTTTCGTATATCGATTGCTTTCAGTGCTATGGGTGATTATTTTATTGGTTTTCCATTGTAACTGCCTAAAGGGACCCAGTTGATTGCATGCAAATGCCTAAAAAGTGTAGAAGCAAAAATATTTGGCATAATTGCTTAGATGCATTTGATCAGAAGCCATTCGTCAACGGAAGTAAATAAATAAAGAGGAACGAGTGCTGAAAAACTGGAGGTGGCGAACAGTGCAGCCTTAAGCCCCTAAAATCCACATTGCTGGAGGGAATTAGGATGAGGCAGAAGTGTGTCTTTATTGGGCTCTGTTGGTGGGGTGCTTCCGCCAGTAGTGGCCAGCGTATGAGCCCAAAATGAGGCAAGGGGAAGCCGTTTGCCTCGGGCGGCAGATTTGACCCCCTCCCCACCTTGGTGCTGCCACCACTGCCACAGCACCATTGCCCTCACCACTGTGCCAGCTGCGCCCTTGTGGTGGGAAGTGTAGCCACAGCTGCAGGTAAGTGTGCAGCTTTGGCGGCAGGTCTGGTGGCAGCAGAGGTGTGACAGCAGGTGAGCTCAGAGGTGGTATCAGAGTGTTTTGCCTACAGTGGCAAAGCATCTCAGGCTGGCTCTGAGGAGGAGGAGGAACAAGGCTGACCATGAATGCACTGGATCCTCTTTTTAAAAAATAAAATTATATTAAAGCTTTTTCATACTTGAATGTAATGAAAGAAACTCATCTAAATAAAAATAAAAGCAAAGGGATAAAGAGAAACAGTTACATAAAAGAAACTATTCACTCTCAAACGACACGCAACTGATCTACTTTCCATTAGGCAATATTTCCCCAATCTTCCGACTGAAATGGATTAATTCACTTTCCTTTTTACAGAAAAAGTCCAAAGGGAGTTTCCTCATTATCATTATTAATAAATGTCAGCAATAGTTATCCTCTCATTGAACATATCAGCTTCGTCTCCATTTTCTTCAGCAACCATTCCTCCATATTAAACCATAATAAGGCTTTCCACTAGATCCTGAGTTGATCCTTTTCCTGGTAAGGGGTGAAACCTGGGCTCCTCTGCTGTGCCAGCCGAGAGAGAGAGGGGGGGGGAGCGCAAACCCTCCGACATCCATCCCAGCCAACAGGAGCCAGTAAGGCTTCAGATGCTGCAGAGAATCGGCCACCCCATGCCTCTCTGGGCCCCCTTTGCATTGCTTTGCCAGGTTGAAATCCTGCACCCATTTAGGAATAATTCCCACTGATCTGAATGGGGCTTGCTTTTGAGTGGACACATAGAACTTTGGTCTCCAGTTGGTGGGTCCAGACCCACTGGCAGGTAGTGCCTTAGATTTCTGTCACTCACCATACAAATACAGTATGTGGTTAAAAAAAGAGAAAAGAAACGAGTCTCTCAGCGCATGCTTCAGTTAAAGGTGGATCCTGGTTATGAATATGTTGAAGGCTACTGGTGTAGAGATTGCACTGTAAGAGATCAATCCTGCATGTATTTATCTGCAAGTAACTTCTCACCAACACAGAATTTTGTTGTCGTTTTGAGGTTTCGGGGTTGCAGTGCTATAAATCTTACACTAGCAATCCTGTTGGAATCAGAGAACTGCCTGAAGACTGCAAGTATGGCAGGGGGAGATACAGGAACAGGCTGTCAAAAAGAAATATTGTTCAGTGGGCAATTGGGTGAACTGTATCCCAGTGCAGAGAATCAATGCAAGGCTCACACACCACTTTTTAGATCTCCTTTAAGCTTTTCGGAGGCTAGATATAAGTTGTATGTGTGGACCTCTAATTGACCCCTGCCTAGACAGAAGTAAATTCCACCCTCCTGCCCTTCAGTTGCTTTGATTCTGCCTACCATGATCTTTATGCATCATAAATATGGTCCTGATTTCACAGGAAAGAAT
Organism: Zootoca vivipara; assembly: GCF_965207765.1. NCBI lineage: Eukaryota > Metazoa > Chordata > Lepidosauria > Squamata > Lacertidae > Zootoca > Zootoca vivipara. The sequence goes on from NC_142588.1 coordinate 24,302,552, forward strand.
GGAAGTTTTTATTCACTGCAGAGGAACTTTCCTGTTCCCTTGGCCTAACCTTTTTCCTCAGTTGCATGTACTCTTAATGTTGAGCACTAATGCCACTCAGTCTCAGCCAGCTCTGCAGCATTAAAAAGTTGCACCAGCAACAACAAGCAAACAGCAGAGCTGAAGACACAGTTGAGAGCTGTTTGACAGTGCAAAGGACTCCCTTGGGAGGTGGCGGACTCTCCTTCCTTGGAGGTTTTTAGGCAGAGGTTGGATGGCCATCTGTCATGGATGCTTTAGTTGAGATTCCTGCATTGCAGGGGGTTGGACTAGATGACCTTCGGGGAACTTTCCAATTCTATGATGTGCGTTTGTGTTTTAGGGTCTCGTATTGTATGCCCATCTCATTGCCCGTGATCTGAAAGAGGTCTCAAGACCCCTCCCCACTGACCTAACATAATTAATATAAAACTTAAATTAAATCAAATTTAAATTGATATGCTTTGATGCAAAGAGGCAGGATTTCTTCTTTTTTATATTCTTTATTGAAATATAAAAGGTACAAAATTACAAGTGAAGACACAAAAAAGAAGAAATAGTACCCATGTAGAAAACAAAACAGAACAGCAAAAAAAGTATGCATTACAAAAAAAATGTTATTGTAGTTAACCAGACCTTAACCTAATATTGTATTTATAAAAAGGCAGGACTTCTGAGGAAAGAGAAGGGGGAAAACCTGTGACTTTTCTGGAGCCGATACGTAGTAGTCCCTCTGTTCTTCTCACCTGGAAGTAGTTTCTATAATTTCTGAGTGAACTGAATGGTGGAACTTTGTGAAGTTTTTTAAATTTGATTGCATTTTACTTATAATTTATATATGCATTGAGGAGTTTCATCACACTCAACTCTGTGTTTGATTGTGGCCACTGCATTTATCATTTTTAGCTATCTGGAAATGAAGCTGCTGTTTAAGCTTAAATAATGGTATGGGTCTTAAATTAGACTTACTAGTAAAAGAAATAGGCAAAATCATAACACGATCAAAGGAAAAAAATAAGATTAATGGAGCTGTCAGGCTGTGAGCTTTATCTCTTGGCTGATAGGAGGCAAATACAACAAAGGAAAGGTTCTGTGGATAGCCGAGGTTTTACGCAAGCTACAGTGTGGTACAAATAATAATACGGTAATACTGGTAGGACTTTTCTGCTTTTTTATTATTGTATGACATGCATAAATTCAGTAGGTGAAGCATTTTGTGGTATGCAGATGCAGCGGTGAAGAAAACTCCCCTGCTGAATTTCCTGCTGCTTTGCAGCCGTTAAGGTCACACAGGTGACCTTCTAGGAAAAAAGTTGACAATCCTAACTGCTAGTACTAATGACAGCATGCCTCATTTATCACAGAACCTCATCTCCAGAATGAGTGCTATGTAAAAATGAATTCCAAGCAGCCAAATTATTTTTGGACCTAAATTGTCAGAATATATGAAACGCCTGGAGTCAGACTATTGGCCCACCCAGCTCTGTATTCTCTACACTGACTGGCAGCCACTCTCAAGGGTTTCAGGCTTGGGTTCCTCCCAGCCCAGCCTGGAGATGATGAGCATTGAACCTGTAAACAAATGCAGGATAAAGCTGTAACAGTGCAACCATATCCATGTCTACTCAGATGTAGTCCCTACTGAGCTCAATGGGACTTAATCTTAGGTAAGTGTGCATATGATCGCAGGCTAAAGGATCTGGGTCCTGATTATACCAGGAAACATGGTGGGCTTAGAGGACACAACAGCCAGGAACTTTAACAAGAACTTTACCATCCCTCTTAGACAAGAAGAGAAGAGAAGAAACTGCTGACTCCACCCTAAGTCCATGGCCACCTCAGGTCCAGCCCATATAATGGCAATATCCAAACAATATTCCAGAGAGGGCCTCCTTGCAGTAAGATCTGCAGGAGAGGCCCTGCATTGAAATGTTATCTCACATGGAGGCTAGACTTGCCTCTGTGAGAAGCAGGGCCTTTTCATCATGGCCCCAAGCTTTAAAATGTCACCAGAAGTGGAGTTTGTTTTCATAGCCAGGTCAAGGCTTTTGCTTTCCAAATGACCTTTGACTAAGAGGTCTACTATCCGCAAATATCTGAAGGGCATTTGCATAGATGACAGACCAACATTATTTTCTATTGCTCGAGAGGATAGGGTGCAAACCACTGAGGTCAAACGATAAGGGGGGGGAAGGACTGGACATTGAGAAGAGCTTCTTGAAGGCTGATCGACAGCGGAACAGAATGTTTGACAGTAACAGATGGGAGTTGCTCTGCGGAGAACAGCCTGGTGCGTTGTCTAGCCAACACCGCCATATTTAGAGGAGACCCACCAAAACCAGCAGGTGCAATTTGTCCCGATGTCCATTGACTTTGATGGGTCTGTTCCCAGTATGACTTCGCCAGATACAACTCAGCGACTATGAACTCTTTACAAATACCACACAATATATCAAGCTGCGTGAAGCTAGTCAGACAGACCAGGATGTAGTATGTGGAACCACCTAGTAGAGGAAAACATTTGTTTGTTTGTTTGTTTGAACTCGCCGCTCCATTCTCTAGGTTAACCCGAGCAGCTGAGATCTCTCCCGATTCAGCTGGCGGTAGAGGGGTTGAAAATTACTTTTAAATGGTTGAGAATGCGAGTAAAAGGGGAGCATTGAGGGGCAGGTAGCTATTCTGCATCGCCAATTCTGTTTTGAGGGTGTTCTGTGCTCTTTCCTCAACCACAGCCTCCATCAACCGTAGCAAGCTTTTCTATATCCCAACTCTAGCACTGCTTGGTCAATATGCCAAAGAAGTAACGAAACATTTAAACAAGGCCTTCATAAATGGCTTGTTCTTGGCACCCACTTTCCTCCCGTTACTATTTTTGTTGTTGTTGTTGTTGTTGTTGTTGTTGTTGTTGTTGTTGTTAAAAAGGATATTAAATGCCAGTAACAAAGCAGTTTTGCTGTGGCAAACAGTTACCTATGAGAAGTCATTGTTATTCCTAGACGGCGAAGAAAGACTGAATGCTGCTGATGTACTTGAACCGACATAACGCCACTAGATTAATAATGCTCTTTCTGTGTGCTACATTTTTGTTGTCTTGACAACAGAAATGATTCAGAAAAGAAGGCTGCTTCTTCCTCTGCCCCCCCACCCCCACCCCCATTTAGTAAATTGGCTTGAAAATTGCGACATACTGTATGAGCTTTTATAGGTATATAAACAATTAATGCAAATCCACAACATTCCCCTCTCCTTTTATATAAAAAGGGGCCACGTTTAGCCAAACAGCTCTGAATGACAGGATGGATCCGAACACATACAAGTACCGGTATATTTCCATCTGTAGTTATTCAAGCTAAGTCTCACCTTCATTTGAACTATTATGAGAGGGAAAGTACAGTATAGTGGAAAAAATGAATGCATCAGAGCAGCAATTCTGAAACTTTGTTTCCTTCTGATTGGTTTGCCCACTGTGGACCATCACATTTTCTCCTTGTGGCTATCACATGGGAAGGTGATTGAAGGCTTAAAAAAATTAGTCAGCTGCCTCCCCCTCTCCCCCCCCCCTTTCTGCTGTGGGAGAGAACTGTACATTATGGCAATTTGTGCTGCTGAAAAGTCAAGCTGGTATTCAGTTGAACTTCCAAATGCAAAACTGTCAAGTGGGTAGCCTGTTCAGCATGCAATGGAAACATCAAGTAAACATTTGGCTCTCCAGCAATCCTCACTATTGTCTTCACCATGGTCTCTGGTGAATCACCTGAAAGAACACCAGAAAACCACTCGACCATGCTAAGAATGACTGCAAGACATATTCCATGCACAGGAATGGGTGTGTGTGTATATATATTAGGGTGATGACTTTTTCATTTTTCTCTCTCTCAAAAATTATTTCCTGTAGCACAAATGGATGAACTTTTGCCTATTAATGACTAAAATGAGGTATATTCCATTGAAATATTAAAAAAGGTTACGCACAAACCGTTTTTAATTTTTTTTGTATGCCGTTTTACCATTTCATAAAATTGTATTAACAATTCTATATATATATTGTATCAAATTTGGACACAACACCACATTCCACAATGGGGAGTGTTCTTAGCAACATAGGGTATACAAATGTCACACCTGCGCAAGGTAAAAGCCCCTTTTTGGGACCTCAAAACTCAGCCAGCAGACCCTGCCGGGCATGCTGGAAAAAGAACCTACAGGAGAGGTAGCAAAAGATCGTCCTCTAGCGGCATCTATACTGTTACTGCAGCTAAAAAAAGCTTCCTTGTGTGTTTGATGACCCTATATAATGTTGTATATATGTGACTCTAAAGCTTGGGTTCAATTTTATATCTGCTTACAGTGACTTCAAAAATAGACAAAAAAACTGATAAATAAAAATTTTAAAATCATGTTGTGCGTGAGGTTTTTTTAATCAAATCTCTTTGAAAGTAAGATTTTATCTAATCTTTAATGAAAGCTCATCAAATTATGATACAGGAAAATGAGGTTGTAAAAAAGTCATCACCCTAGTATATATATCAGCAAGCATCTACTCATACACAGTCCAAATTTAACAGATAGAGCTCAGGAAGGTGTTTAAAACTTATATAACCAATTGTATAGGATGCATCAGAGTTTTTCTCTTATGCTTTGTGACCTCCAACACTTTGTGATTCCTAGCTGGTTTTGCCTCCATCTTCGCACAGGCCTGGCCTAGGACATTTGCCTATTGGCAGCAGCTGAATTTAGCCACCACTAGCTTGCTTTCTGTAATTCTGCTTGATTCACATGAAAGCAGCTGGATAAAAGCGCCCCCCCCCCGGTCATGGGTGATTTGAACCCTGGTTTCTCCCAGGTGCTAATCTGACACTCTAACCACTATACAGCACACCAGCTATTTTGATCTTCTTTTTTACAGAGATGTGCATTAGATGTCCAACCTACTATTTATTTCTTTGCCTTATCAGCAGTACACTGAGGTGATTCATCTGAAATATGGCTCATAGCTCCCTACACTTGAGAGATTAGAATAAGTTCTAAAATGCAGTCCAAACCTCGTCCTTTGATGTGGCTTCCTGGTGAAACATTTAGTGCAGGTAGCCTTAATCACATCAAAGGCCCCTTTATCAGCACATTCCTGTTTTTCAGCCAAGGTATGCGGCCTATATATGTTACTCACGAGATATACTACACCACTCTTTTTAAAAAGTTTTCAATAGTTCTCCTGTTGTCTGATGTAAAGTAGCGTATAGTTTTGGAGCAACTGCTCCTAGCTATTCACTTTGTTCGGTGCCACTCCACTACCACAATGTTAAATTAAGTTGCAGTTCTGGAGTTATCCCATGGGCCCAGTTTATGGATTTGACTACTGAGGCCATCCCCAGAGAGATGAGGATTTGGCAAAGCTCTCCCCTGCTTTTCCAGGCTTGACTGCTGATGAGCTCCATGGGGGACCTTACCTACAGCAAGTAGAAACAAACAACCCCTCCCCCCAAACCATAATCTTGTGATTCACACGAGCTACCAGAGTCACCTAGCAGTTTGAAAGCACGTCAAAGTGCAAGTAGATAAATAGGTACTGCTACAGCAGGAAGGTAAACAGCGTTTCCGTGTGCTGCTCTGGTTCGCCAGAAGCGGCTTTGTCATGCTGGCCACATGACCTGGAAGCTGTACGCCGGCTCCCTCGGCCAATAACACGAGATGAGCGCCGCAACCCCAGAGTCGGTCACGACTGGACCTAATGGTCAGGGTCCCTTTACCTTTACCAGAGTCACACTGCACTGAGCTGCAAGAACAACACAACACTCCCTGCTGGATTCCATTTAAGGTGCTGGGTGCTTTGTTTGTTTTTAACTTTTAAAGCCATACACAGTCTGGGATCAGCCAACATTAGGAAGCATCTCTTTCCCCATGGCCCTGAATGACTGTTAAGATCAAGCATAGAAGGCCTGCTGTGCTATGTATTCCCTTCCTATGATACATTTCATCTGCACGACAGGACTTTTTCTTCTGTAATGATGCCTGTTCTGAAGTCTTGGAGAAGCCCTTTGATAGCCAGGAAGGTGGACACACCAGCAGTCTGGGGTGAATGGTGAGCACAAGAAAACTTTTTTTTAACATACAGCCATAAATACATTATATAAGCTTTTATAATATACAAAATAAAAATAAATTTAAATCACAGACAATAACTCTCTCATTTAGACAACCCTCCTCCTCTTTTGCGGTTCCTTGTTTATATTTTAATTTACTGCATATCCAAATTACACCAATTTGTTATTTACCCTCCATGTTACTTATATGTTGTTGTTGTTGTTCCTGCAGGTTGTTTACATTAACCCTGCTAACATCTTAATTTGTTTACAATAACTTTGGAAATATACTATAAATGAGTTCCATTCTTTCTTAAAAACTTGATCTTCTTGATTTCATATTATTCTTTTGAGTTTCTCCATTTCTGCATAGTCCACTAATTTCTTTAACCATTCTTCTTTTGTTGGGACATTGTGTTCTTTCCATCTTTGGGCGTATAACATTCCAGCAGCAGGGGTCACATAAATAAAATACATTTTTATATTGCTTAGGTAACTTTAATCCAATTATTCCCAAAGCCATAAATACATAATAGGTAAATAAACAATTACTACATAATAATACAATGGCATGTAAAAGAGTTCACAACCAGATATACTTGAGCACTTTTCAATTACCAGACTGAAATACAAATCAGCTTGTGAATATATCACACAGTGGTTTTGAAGGAGAGAGGGAGAAAACTGGCCTTGCAGCCTGTTGACAATAACTTCCGAAGTCAGTTACCACGAACACCTTAATGCCAGCTAATACTATTGATTACTTGTTATGGCTGGGTAGTCCACTGAGTGGCACATCTAAAAACCCAAAGTGACTGCTTCAGAACATACCTGGGCACGTTTCTGTCAAACCACATGTTACTTAAATTAGAACTACAAAATTGATTATCTTGCTTACATTTCCCTCTGCGCCAGTATAGGGATAAATGCTCTCTGCCGTTCATCTACTTTATTAAATAATAAAAAAGCTCCGCTTTGAAAGAAATTTCCTTCAGGATATTTTGCTCAGGTAGGACTACCCCTGGGTCCAAGGATCTTGGACTCTAAATCTCTCACCTGCCAAAACATCTGGAGGAGGGCACCAGGTTGAGGAAGACTGCTCTAAAAGCTCCCAGCTCCATGCTGTTTTGGGTCTTGGGGCCCACATCTCGGCAGCTGACAACAGCCACTCAGGTCTGGGACCAGCTTGGTCCGTGTCTGAATCCTGACTGCTGTTAAAGGTAATTTCCACAACAGCATCCACTCTGTGTTATTGGCAAGTTATTTTATTTGCAGAATGCTTTTCCATTAAAAGATCAAGGTGACATCCTAGGAAGTTCAAGAAAGCAATGATCGAAAATGTTTAGAACAATAAAAAATTTCTCTTAAAAAAAACAAGCAGCAATAAAGCAAAAATATAAATAATGGACCTGCATTAAAAGCTGCAAATGAGCTTTCAAAAGCTAAAAATACTTTGTTTTTTTTAAAAAAATCTAGTGGAAAGATTCATGCGCTGGTAAACTTATGCAGTGACGCAAATCCTTAGGCCAGGTGGTGCCACAGCAGAAAGGTTGCTGTTCCATAGGCTGACACAGAGAATAGCTGAGTCGTATGATCATGTTAAATATATTCTGTGGCATTTTCAGCACCCAAAGTTTTATAGATCCTTTATCTTGCTCACATTAACACCGGTAGTATCTTGCTTTCAGAATTTCATCACACCCGCCATAAGACTGTCAATAATTACTGTTTTAACACTTAAGTGTACAAAGTGTTTTAAAATTCCTATCCGCATGGTAACCCTGAGTGTGTACCCGAGCGGCCACTGAGTGAACTGCACTGGGAGCAGAGCTACAAATGTTCCAGCCCCAGGCCTTAATTTGGAAGAGGGCTCTCACCCCTGGGTTTTGGGTTTCAGCACCAAGGCTCAAACCTTGGGAATTATGAAGCAAGAAGAGATGGAAGGGCCACTGAGCATGAGCAGAGTGCATTAAGTAATTTAGGCTGCTAATTAAACAATCTATGGCCTTTTAAACTGTGTGCGTTTTGTTTTCCATTTGTTGCTATGTTATGCAATGTTGCATTTTTACATTTTAAACTGCCTTGTGGTCCTCGGGTGGTGGGTGGTATAGGAATTTAGTTGGACAAAACAAAACAAAATAATAATAATAATCCTAAACTCATTACTGAGCACTAAGCCCCTTAGTGATCCACCCCTTCATGGATCAATGCCTTGTCGTGGCGAAGGGGCTTGAATAACTCAGAGAAGCTATGAGCTATGCCATGCAGGGCCACCCAAGATGGACAGGTCATAGTGGAGAGTTTTGACTAAACGTGATCCACCTGGAGAAGGAACTGGCAAGCCACTCCAGTATCCCTGCCAAGAAAACTCCATGGACAAAGACAACAGGCATATAAAAGTTATGACGCTGGAAGATGAGCCCCTCAGGTCGGAAGGCGTCCAACATGCTACTGAGGAAGAGCGGAGGACAAGTACAAGTAGATTCAGAGCTGATGAAGCGGCTGGCCCTCATAGTCAACAAAAGAGTGGCAAAAGCTGTAATGGGATGCAATCTCAAAAATGACAGAATGATCTCGATACGAATCCAAGGCAGACCTTTTAACATCACAGTAATCCAAGTTTATGCACCAACTACTGGAGCTGAAGAAAGTGAAATTGACCAATTCTATGAAGACCTACAACACCTTCTAGAAATGACACCAAAGAAGGATGTTCTTCTCATTACAGGGGATTGGAATGCTAAAGTAGGGAATCAAGAGATAAAAGGAACAACTGGCAAGTTTGGCCTTGGAGTTCAAAATGAAGCAGGGCAAAGGCTAATAGAGTTCTGTCAAGAGAACAAGCTGGTCATCACAAACACTCTCTTCCAACAACACAAGAGACGACTCTACACATGGATATCACCAAATGGGCAGCATCGAAATCAGATTGATTATATTCTCTGCAGCCAAAGATGGAGAAGCTCTATACAATCAGCAAAAACAAGACCTGGAGCTGACTGTAACTCAGATCATCAGCTTCTTATAGCAAAATTCCAGCTTAAACTGAAGAAAGTAGGAAAAACCACTGGGCCAGTAAGATACAATCTGAATCAAATCCCTTATGAATACACAGTGGAAGTGAGGAACAGGTTTAAGGATTTAGATTTGGTGGACAGAGTGCCTGAAGAACTATGGATGGAGGCTCGTAACATTATACAGGAGGCAGCAACGAAAACCATCCCAAGGAAAAGGAAATGCAAGAAAGCAAAATGGCTGTCCAACGAGGCCTTACAAATAGCGGAGGAGAGGAGGCAAGCAAAATGCAAGGGAGATAGGGAAAGATACAGGAAACTGAATGCAGATTTCCAAAAAACAGCAAGGAGAGACAAGAGGGTCTTCTTAAATGAGCAATGCAAAGAAATAGAGGAAAACAATAGAATGGGGAAAACCAGAGATCTGTTCAAGAAAATTGGAGATATGAAAGGAACATTTCGTACAAAGATTACCATAATCAAGGACAAAAGTGGTAAGGACCTAACAGAATCAGAAGACATCAAGAAGAGGTGGCAAGAATACACAGAGGAATTATACCAGAAAGATATGGAGGTCTCGTACACCTCAGGTAGTGTGGTTGCTGACCTTGAGCCAGACATCTTGGAGAGTGAAGTCAAATGGGCCTTAGAAAGCACTGCTAATAACAAGGCCAGTGGAAGTGATGATATTCCAGCTGAACTGTTTAAAATTTTAAAAGATGATGCTGTTAAGGTGCTACACCCAATATGCCAGCAAGTTTGGAAAACTCAGCAATGGCCAGAGGATTGGAGAAGATCAGTCTACATCCCAATTCCAAAGAAGGGCAGTGCCAAAGAATGCTCCAACTACCGCACAATTGCGCTCATTTCACACGCTAGCAAGGTTATGCTTAAAATTCTACAAGGCAGGCTTAGGCAGTATGTGGACCGAGAACTCCCAGAAGTGCAAGCTGGATTTCGAAAGGGCAGAGGAACCAGAGACCAAATAGCAAACATGCGCTGGATTATGGAGAAAGCTAGAGAGTTCCAGAAAAACGTCTACTTCTGCTTCATTGACTATGCAAAAGCCTTTGACTGTGTCGACCACAGCAAACTATGGCAAGTTCTTAAAGAAATGGGAGTGCCTGATCACCTCATCTGTCTCCTGAGAAATCTCTATGTGGGACAAGAAGCTACAGTTAGAACTGGATATGGAACAACTGATTGGTTCAAAATTGGGAAAGGAGTACGACAAGGTTGTATATTGTCCCCCTGCTTATTTAACTTATATGCAGAATTCATCATGCGAAAGGCTGGACTAGATGAATCCCAAGCCGGAATTAAGATTGCCGGAAGAAATATCAACAACCTCAGATATGCAGATGACACAACCTTGATGGCAGAAAGCGAGGAGGAATTAAAGAACCTTTTAATGAGGGTGAAAGAGGAGAGCGCAAAATATGGTCTGAAGCTCAACATCAAAAAAACCAAGATCATGGCCACTGGTCCCATCACCTCCTGGCAAATAGAAGGGGAAGAAATGGAGGCAGTGAGAGATTTTACCTTCTTGGGCTCCTTGATCACTGCAGATGGTGACAGCAGTCACGAAATTAAAAGACGCCTGCTTCTTGGGAGGAAAGCAATGACAAACCTAGACAGCATCTTAAAAAGCAGAGACATTACCTTGCCGACAAAGGTCCGTATAGTTAAAGCTATGGTTTTCCCAGTAGTGATGTATGGAAGTGAGAGCTGGACCATAAAGAAGGCTGATCGCCGAAGAATTGATGCTTTTGAATTATGGTGCTGGAGGAGACTGTTGAGAGTCCCGTGGACTGCAAGAAGATCAAACCTATCCATTCTTAAGGAAATCAGCCCTGAGTGCTCCCTGGAAGGACAGATCGTGAAGCTGAGGCTCCAATACTTTGGCCACCTCATGAGAAGAGAAGAATCCTTGGAAAAGACCCTGATGTTGGGAAAGATTGAGGGCACTAGGAGAAGGGGACGTCAGAGGACAAGATGGTTGGACAGTGTTCTCGAAGCTACGAACATGAGTTTGACCAAACTGCGGGAGGCAGTGCAAGACAGGAGTGCCTGGCGTGCTATGGTCCATGGGGTCACGAAGAGTCGGACACGACTAAACGACTAAACAACAACAAGCCCCTCTGAGCACAGCAGGACTTAGAAGTGACATGCATAAGCTTTTCCTGTGATCCTAGTCCCTTTTACTCCGCCTTTTCATCAGCGTCCTCCTCCCCCCATTTGCTTTCCTCTCCTTTCCTCCTCCAGTGGGATATTTCAGGATCCCTCCCTCCCTCTCTCCCCGTGGATCTCTGCGCTGCTCTCCAGCCTCTACCCAGGCAGGCCTCTCTCCTCGCCATCCTCCTCAGTGGGTGTGAATGAGTGGGCGAGGGGTGTGACCGCGCCGGCTTCGGCGTGATTTACGGCTTTGCTGAAAACGGCTTTTCCCCGCAGCATCAGCACCGCTGGCAGCCGCCGCCGCCGCCGCCGCCACAGCAACAAGTCAGGTAAGCGCTGCGCTCTGCGCCACAGCCTGGAGCCCGGGGAGAGCCGGGGGCGCACTGGGGGGCGGGAGGGAAGGAGGGCGCAAGGGGGCCGGGAAGGATCCCGATGCAGGTGGCCCAAGGTGCATTGGAGACTTGGGCCAGAGACAGGCAAGCAGGCAGGCAGGCATCCCCTGCCAGGCTGCAAAACCTCCCAAATCGTGCAGGAACCGCTGGCTGTGGCTTTCAGTAAAGCCGCTTCGCTGCAGACATCTTTTTGCATAGTGGCCAGCTTTTCTCCGTCCTCCACAGATGCGGGTCACCCCCCTTCTGCTCTGTGCAGTGCCAGGCTGCGTCTCTGCCGTCCTCTCCCCGCTGTTCCCAATGCCAGCATCCCTTTTGATCTTCACTGTAAAGCACACGCGCGCACATCCAGACTCCCCACGTCTCTCTCTCTCTCTCTACCCCCCCCCCCATCTGCAGATTGCCTGCACTCAGCTTCCTTTCACCTTGGTGTGTGCTCTGTGCTGTGGTGTGCGGTGTTGATTTGCCAAAGATAAGGAGGAAGAGGAGGAGGAATGGAATATTTCGCTGTCTGTTGCCCAACTTGACTAATATAGAAAGCCTCATCATTTGACCCAGATATATCAATATCACAATGCTTACGAAAGGACACATCCAATAGAAAGCAAGCTTGCAAGGAAGATTTGTAAATATAGGATTTTATCTTTTCCCAAAATTCTCCAGCATCCCTTGCAGGCCCTAGTTTTCTAGGTACTCAATAATTATGATTATGATTAATGAACAGGGTTTGTGGTTTTGATGTGGAGGAGGCCTCAAAGTGACTTGCAAATCAGATTTCCGATGACTTCTTGTTGCTGTGCTGAAATCTGAAGGCGACCAGTTTAATTTCCCAAACCTGTTTTCACACCGAGCTTGATTTGCATGTCCCACACAAGGCTTGGTTTGCGCAAGTAAATGCATGCGCAAGTAAATGCATGTGCAAGTAAATGGCGCCATCCAAAGTTAAGCACCTTTCAGTCTCATTTATTTCTATGGGTATGTCAGGATATCGGAAGCTGCCTTATATTGAGTCAGACGATCAGTCCATCTAGCTTGCTGTTGTCTACTCTGACTGGCAGCAGCTCTTCATGGTTTCATAGAGGAGACACCAGGGATTGAACCTGCGACCTTCTGAATCTAAGACAGTTGTTCTGTCCCACTGAGCTAAGGTCCTTCCTCCTCACCTATGACAAATCAGCACAGTACACCAGTAAAGAGCACAGCAAAGTGGAAGCATTAAGCAGATGCTTAACTCTCCCACCAAAATCAATGAGGCTTGAAAAGTGCTTAACTTTAAGTGAGTCATGCCCACATCCCGGAAACACGCTGACAGCTGAAGGTCTATGAATGCACACTGCCATGCGACCAAGTTGCCTAGCATGAAATTGCTGTTGTTATGTTCATCCAAGGCTCAGGGTGGTTGACACTAAAAAAAACAACAACCCATAAAACCATCCTGAAATGTGGTAACTTATTCAGCATCTTGAAAGGTTGTCATCCTTATTGCACTCATTTCCTGCTAGTCTTTTGGGAAGCTCAGAGACTTTACCCTGTGCTGCTATTTCCCTTTTAAAAAAAATTAAGGGTGCCATTTCTTTTACCGGTAATGGAGAAAGGCTCCAAAATGCAGAAAGGTGCTGCAAGGAATTTCCAGGAGTCTCAGAAGTCTCCTGCTCCCTAACATTTATTGAGCTCCTTCAGGGTACTTAGCTCTATAAAGAACCTACTCTCTGTTGAGAGAACATGCAGCCCTCCTTCCATCCCATTAGAGATCTCGAAAGGCACCTTACGCTGAGTTATGCAATTGCAGCTTGAACCTATGCACATTTACTCAGAAGTGGCGCTGTGGGTTAAACCAGAGAGTCTAGGGCTTGCTGATCAGAAGGTCGGCGGTTCGAATCCCTGCAACGGGGTGAGCTCCCGTTGCTCGGTCCCAGCTCCTGCCCACCTAGCAGTTCGAAAGCACATCAAAGTGCAAGTAGATAAATAGGGACCGCTCCGGCGGGAAGGTAAACGGCGTTTCCGTGCGCTGCTCTGGTTCGCCAGAAGCAGCTTTGTCATGCTGGCCACATGACCCGGAAGCTGTCTGCGGACAAATGCCGGCTCCCTCGGTCTATAGAACGAGATGAGCGCCACAACCCCAGAGTCGAACACGACTGGACTTGATGGTCAGGGGCCCCTTTACCTTTACCTAAGTCCCAATGGGTTTGATGAAGCTTACCGTAAGTAAGTGTACATTGAGTCCATCTGGGCCTGCTTCAATTTTCTCTACTTTGAGCAGCAAATGCCTCTTAGGTGTTGTTCCAGTGTTGCTCCGAGATGTTTGTAACCAGCAGTTGAGTCTCGGACCTTCTGCATGCCCAGCAGATGTGCTCCCACTGTGCTGTGCTGATTCCACCCCTACCATTGTCTCTTCCTGCACTCCCTTCTCTTTCTCAAGCCTCATTCTAGCCCCCAAATTCTGAAAATAAGCTCAAATCTTAGCGCTGACTTCAGCTAGGGAGAGGAAATAAATGTATGCAAATATCATGGATCTGCATAACTGATTCCCTCTAGCTCAGTTGCAGAGCATGTGCTTTGCATGCAGGAGGAAGCATGCTCAATCCCTGTTTAAATGGAGGGCTGGGAACACGTTCTGCCCAAAACTGCTGCCGGATGGTGTAGTCTGTACTGAGCTGGAATGGACCAATGGTAGAAGGCAGTGTCTTCTGTTTCCTCCCCTGAAATGGGAATTTCCTAGGCGCAGAATTCAGAAATGTTCCGTGTAGAGTTCCAAACCCTTTGACTTACAGCTATATTGGGATGCAGACCTAATAATAATAATAATAATATATTTATACGCCACCAATCTGGCTGGGTTTCTCCAGCCACTCTGGGTGACTCCCAACAGAATATTAAAAACATGGTAAAGCATCAAACATTAAAAACTTCCTTAAACAGGGCTGCCTTCAGATGTCTTCTAAACATCAGGTAGTTGTTTATTTCCTTGACATCTGATGTGAGGGCGTTCCAAATTGTGGGCACCACTACCAAGAAGGCCCTCTGCCTGGTTCCCTGTAACCTTACTTCTTGCAGTGAGGGAGCCTCCAGAAGGCCCTCAGAGCTGGACCTCAGTGTCCGGGCTGAACGATGGGAGTGGAGACTATGAAACCTGATACGATGCAGGGGGGTGGACTAGATGATGCTGAGGGTCCCTTCCAGATTCTACGATTCTACGATTCTCTTTCTTTTAGGATCTGGAAAGTAATGCAACAGAACGCTTTTGAAGAAAGCAGATACCCCTGGCAGGAGTCGTTTGAAAATGTCAGCGTCTGCATGCCGTTCCGTTGCCCACGATGCGGGGACCGCACCAGATTCAGGACCCTGTCCTCCTTGAGAGCCCATCTGGAATACAGCCACAGTTACGAAGATCGGAGCCTTCTGACAAAATGCAACCTCTTTTCTTCCCTCAGAGACGCAGACCTGATCTCTTCTTCCGAGCCCCTGACGCCAGGGATGCTTGGCGACGGCACCAGTGTAATGAAACCAAAGACGTCCTATCTGAACTTCTGCTACACGGCCCAGGAGAACACCAAGAACAGGAAGCCACTGGAGGCGGAGGCGGAAAGGCCTGCGTCTCTGGGGTCAAATTACACGTCAGGGGAATCCGTCGACGAGCCGATTTCTAAGCCAGGGTTGGCGACAAGTGACTCGAAAGCCTCGTTCGAGGCCCACGTGAGAGAGAAGTTCAACCGGATGGTGGAGGCGGTGGACAAAACGATCGAGAAGAGGATCGACAAGCTTACCAAAGAGCTGTCCCAAAAGACGGCCGAGCTCTTGGAGGTTCGGGCAGCTTTTGTGCAGCTTACTCAGAAGAAGCAGGAAGTCCAGAGGCGGGAGAGGGCCCTCAACAGGCAAGTGGACGTGGCGGTTGAGATGATTGCGGTGCTGAAGCAGCGGCTTACGGAGTCAGAGAAGGAGCTCAACAGGAAGGAAGAGTAAGTGGGAGGATGGGGAGAAGGAGGACAGGGAGGGGGAACCTCAGGCCCAGGAGGTCAAATGCGGCCTTTCTAGCCAGCCCACAACACAGTGGGCACCTAGCTTCTTTAGAAAGCATACAATTTCTGCCTTGAAGCCTAGACCCATTGATTTTTAGATGCAAAGAAGGCACGCATCAGGGTATACTAATTCGTGCATCATCCAAGCAATCCAAATTTATTAGATGGATCTTTTAAACAAGCCATGCAATAAGGGTAAAGACATTTATGCTCTCATGGCATCTGGTAAGATTACTTATATAGGAAGGTGCTACTCTGAATAAGGGTATGTGCTTTAGCTTCAGAACTGGGGGTAAAGACGTAAATGCCTTGTTTCCAAGTATCCCCTCCCCATCCTTAGTTCATTGGAAAGTAAGTGGTGCAAACAGCATTTGATGGGATTGTCTCTTGGAAGGAGTCATAATCTGGTTTCCTGCTGGCTTTCATAGCAGATACCGAATATATTTTGGCAGTTCCAGCTCATCTAAAAATACTTTCATGTTGCATTCATTAAAAATGTAGTAATTGCCGATACATTATTTATATATGAACTACTTAAGACTGCAGTCCTCAGATTGCCCACTCTCTGATGTTCCTCATCAACACCAGTAGAAGGAATATGGAGAAAATGGTTGAAAGACTGCAGTCTCGGTTAGCATTCTTAGACATCCTTCAAGCAGTTCAAAATACCTTAATATTTTCAAATTAAATGTACAGTGCTGCTGTTGTTAAAATTAGCTAGGCCTATAGCTCAGACATTTAAGGCAGCAATTCTAAACGTGCCAACTAGTAAGTTAGGCTGCAGTTCTATACGCAATACTAGGGACGTTCACGGTCTCCAAGATACCTGTGCTATTTTAAAAATCCCAGTATACTTCACACTGTGCTCTCTCTGCTTTGATTTATGCTTTATGCTCTGAGCCACTCTATAAAGTGAAGCTGTGTGTGCCCCATTCACTATAATGGGGGAATCTAAAAAGGTCCATAAATCCCCCCTCTTTTGGCCAAAGTGGATGGAATTCACAGGTGGATAAGCCTGACAAATTGCAGAAAAAATAGGTTAGGGAGCTTTTTGCTGGGAAAGTAAAAGGATTCACATTTCTAATACATGTTATGCCAACTAAAGCTCAAAAATCTGTATTAGTTTCCTTTTTTGAGGGGGTGTTCTTTATTCATTTAACAAATTTCTAGCTTGCCCTCCATTAGTACCAATACCAGCGCAGGGTACAACATAATATATATTATATAGCATCATGAAAAACCAACCAACCAGAATGAGTTTCCACACACGCCTAGAGCCAACCTGATTTTTAAATTTTATATTGGAGTTCTCCATCCTCTTCCCAGTTTACCTCAATTGAAGACGTGGGCCTTCAGAGGTTGCTGGACTCCAATTCCCATCAGGCCTAGTCAGCATGGCCAACTGTCAGGGATGATGGAAATTGTAGTCCAAGAACATCAGGAGGGCCAGAGGTTCCCCACACTTAACGTGTTAAAGTCAAGAATGGCCCTTGTTTTTCATACAAAGTCCTGCAGGGGACAAGAGAAGAAGAAGTCAATATGTTTCTCTTCTCA
The DNA here is from genome assembly GCF_965207765.1 of Zootoca vivipara. Classification (NCBI taxonomy): domain Eukaryota; kingdom Metazoa; phylum Chordata; class Lepidosauria; order Squamata; family Lacertidae; genus Zootoca; species Zootoca vivipara. Next base: position 24,319,798 of record NC_142588.1, read on the forward strand.
GGGAATGCTGCAAACTCATGAAGCTGAGCAAACTGTGTACCATGAAGGTTATTTATTCCCTTTTGGCCTTTGGTTGCCTGCCTTGTGCTTGCTGAGCACTGCACTGGTGTTTTGGGACTGCCCTCTGTGAGGAAACCCATGGAGAATCCAAAACCCAGGCAGATCCGCTCCTAACAGCTTGTTGTGTGGATACGACATCCCAGAATGCATTGCATAAGGCTGGAGCCAAGTTCTTCTTTTGTCACAGGCCTTGAAAAGAGCAAGAGGGAGTTGAAACCAACAGCCTAAGATAGATAGAGTGCAGCTGAGATAAGAACAAAGAATGGCAACAAATGGGAATGCTAGTGAAGTCCTTTATATTGTGGCAGCAACATATGTGGGCCTTTGGACAGATAAATAAATAATAGTTATCACTATTATTGTATTTATATGCCATTTCCCCACCACTCACTCAGCCACTCTCAAAGCAGCTTACAGTCAGCAAAATACATTCCCAACCTTTGGAGAGATTACTGTTCAACATAGGACAGGAGGGAGAAAGGCAGGAAAAAAGATTTGCGCATTCAGTTGTATATGCATGGTTTGGCTGTCTATGAACAACTGGCATATTTACTGGCATATTTGCCCAGTGAGGGTACAGAGAAGTCAGTTCTGCACCAAGCAAATTGGTCTCTTGGGTGTCTGTGCGTGCATTCTGGGATTGCTACAAAACAGAATGTCAATTTTCATTTTTTCTTCCATATAGCACTGCAAAGATCAGTATTAACACACACACACAAACACATCAATCAATCAATCAATCAATCAATCACCCAATCACCAGCCCCCCTTTTAAAAGGAAAACTGTCTTTCAGAGGGATCTCTTCTACCATACTGAGGCCGCATTCCCACAACACATTTAAAGCACTGTGATACCACTTTAAGCAGCCTTCCCCACAAAGAATTTTGGGAACTGTAGTATGTTAAAGGTGCTGAGAGTTGTTAGGAACCCCTGTTCCCTTCCCAGAACTACAGTTTCCAGAGTTCCCTAGGAAGAGGGATTGATTGTTAAAGCACTCATGAGAATTACAACTCTGGGAGGTGAATAGGAGTCTCCTAACAGCTCTCAGTATCTAACAGCCTACAGCTCCCAGAATTCTTTGGGGGGATCCATGAGTGTTTCAAGTGGTATTATAGTGCTTTAAATGTATGGTGCAAATGTGGCTTGAGTATGTTCTTGGTTATGTTCTTCAAGACATAATGGGGTTTTTGTTCGGTTTTGCATTCTAGTGGGAATGCTTATTAACTTCAGCTAGATTTTGTTGCTGAACCTCCTACTAATTCTCTAAAAGAGGAATCAAGATATTGCTGAACACTTGGAATGGATTTTGTTGATTCATTGGGTTCTCATTGTTGCACTTCTTACTTGGTTCAGCTTTTGCTAATGATGCTCACACTCTAAACAACTGCATAATGTCATCATAAAATTCTTTGAAACCACCTCTCACTTCAAGAAATAATAATCAAAGGCCCCATTCTAGACTTTCCATGCACATTTAAGCATTCAGATTCCACAAAATTCAGCAGGAAAAGCAATTCCCATTCCCATCCCTCTGGAATGGGAAAACTCTCAGTGCAGGCTTAGATGCCTCTCAGGTGCTGGAGGTTGTATTTCCCGTTTTCAAACAGGGGGCAAATTATTGTGGCACAAAATAAATAAGCTTTTTATTGTCTGAAAAGGCCCATCAATTTATTGTTATTTCTAGACGCATTAAGGTTATCGCCCCCCCTCCAAAGGAAATGCCTCTAACACTCAAAAGAACGGATATTTGCATATTATTTGCATATGTCAATATATCTGTATGGATGTGTATTTAGAAACAAGGACTTTAACTGAAATAAAAACATGGTAAGTTTCACCATACTGTACTGGAGAAGACTGAGACCAGGTGAGCTTGTGTGTCTGCTCGGTCCGTGGCCCAGTTGCTTACTGTTGATGGCAACTTCAAGGCCTTTATCTTTAAACCAGACAGCCCTTCAAACAGAAGTTCTTTCTAAAGGATGCTCCCCAGCACCAGTGTTGTTCGCTTATTTGGCTATGTGCAAGTGGTTCTGGGAAGGTCAACAGTTCACCAGGCACTGAATATATTCATAGCACAGGCAAGAATGCCCCTAAATTAAAAAGTAGTATCCCTCCGTTCTTTCCTGCTGCTCTCTAGCAAAAGGGAGGAAACGCCAGTGTTCTTCCAAATTCCAGCAGAGCTGCACTTTTGTCGTTTCAGAGAAGTCGTTACGTTTAATCACTTCCTGGAGGAAGCTGCTGAGAAGGAGCTTCGCGGCAAAGCCAGGCTCCAGCGTTTCATTGAGAATCTCCTGCAGCGGGTGGATCTGGCAGAAAAGCAATTGGAGTACTACCAGAATCAGCAGATTGTGGGCAGCTACAGCGATGTCCATGAATATGTGGTAGGCAAAAAATGAGGGGGAGGGTGTTCTTTCATTAGACCTGAACAGGAAGGAAGTGGGACTGATGGGAATTGTAGTCCATAACATCTAGGGTGCCCCCAAGGCTGATCCAAGCACTTGTTCTAGTGGAGCAGGGGTTGCTCTGGCAATTTCTGCTATATTGTTTGTTCAGTTTGGCATCTGTCTCGAGAGACAATGGAGTGTGCTTCTGGGGGTCAAGCCACTGCCCAGATGACAAGACCCCCCCTCTCAGCTTTGCTGGTGTGGTCCAAAGGAAAACGAAGCTATACTTTGTGCACCAGCTTGGCTGCAAGAGTTGCTGGAAAGAGGCGTACAAGGCGCCATCTTAGAGACTCCACTGCAGATTTGTGTAGGGTTTACTCCTTAGCCTTTGAAAGTACATCTTTCATCCTTGGGTTGCAATTCAAGATAGAGCTATTGTTGCCTATGTGTATACGTTCACACACACACACACATATCTCATAAGAAGCATCCTGCTGGATCAGACCAAATGCCTATGTAGCTTAGCATCATGTTTTCCACATTCAGGGCCGGCCCTGCCATTAGGAAAAGTGGTGCCTCAGGCGGCAGATGATGAAGGATTGACAGCAGCAATGAGGTGTGGGTCTACCCTGAAACCTTAAGTTAAGTCAGGTGTATTCAGGTGCAGTGGAGGATGCTGTCCTGGTGATGAAGTAAGATTAGACTACCAGCCCAATCAGCTTTGGTACATGGAATGCAGGGAGGCACCATCTTGTCTTTCACCTCAGGCGGCAAAATGCCTTGGGCTGCCCCTGCCCACGGTGGCCAACCAGATGCCCACAAACAGGACATTGATAGCTTTATCCTCCATGAATTTGTCCAGCCATCTTAGAAAGCCATCTAAGCTCCCATCATGGTTTCTGGTTAAAAAAAAGGTAATGCTTCAAATATGAGAAAAGTCTGTTTAATCAGGGACAACTGTGGGATGGGAAATGAGCATGTGTACCTGCAGGCAATGATAACTCTTATCATACCTCCATTGAGTCTCTGAAAAAATGTCAGTTCGCGGCTCGAATTTCTTCTTGAGCATCAGACACACACACACACCCTTTTTTTTTTTTAAAAAAGGTAGCAATAAACAAGCATAAACAAGGAAACGTGATAATTGAGGGTGCACGCACGCTCTGCTTGGTATAGTCACACGGCTGCAAATGAGCCGTGGCTGCTAATTTGTTCAGGAGACGCAAAATAGCAAATGAAAAGCTTCTCAGAGGTAAATGCCCTGAAAGCTGTTATTGAAATAAGAAAAGTGATATCTTTTATTGGACTAGTTGTACAACACATCTAAAAGGCACGCCAGAAAATTAAAATTCATGACCTTGTGGCAGGCAAAGGACTGGATTAAACAGAGACTGTGGGTTAAAACTGTTTGTAGCTTCCTTCTGGCCATTTCCCCTCCTGTTGCAACATATAAGCTTTGAGTACAGGCAGGTTGTGTGTGTTTATTTGTGTATGTGTGAGGGAGAGATAGAGAAAGAAAGAGAGGGAGGGAGAATTTCTTGGAAGCACAGGAAATAGTCCTCACCATTGTGAGAACCTAGTTTTTATTTTTATTTTAAAAAGAGTTTCTAGTTCTTATGGTTTCAAATAAAAGTTTGGACAAACGTGGGTTATGCCTGCACAGAAGTAGCTGAGAGAGAGTTCCAGAAATCAAGAGTTTTCAGCTTCAGGCCCCATATAACTTTTTGGCTCTGCCACATGAATAGGAAGACCTGGGTAGATAATGCAAAATAGGAAACATCACAGGTGCAAAATAACTAATGTTTGCTCATTTTGCATAGTTTAGGATGAAATGCAGTGCTTTCATTCCTGGAAGCAAGCCCCATTGAACTTTTAAGTAAAGATTCAGGTTGCAAGACAAAAGCTGCAGAGTTCAGCCAGTCAGTGCAAAATTTGAATAGCAGAATATAAATTTATTATTTAACACAAAGCTACACACATTTCTGATTATAGGCCTTTATATGATGATCTGCACAGGTTGGGGGGACCCAGGACCAAAGAGACCTCGGTTGTCTTTGCTGCTAGGAAGATCTTGTTTGTTTTTTGCATTTGTCTATGTATCTAACGTTGATAAGTCAGTGAATAAATGAATAAAAATGAGCTATTTCCATATGTCATGTCAATCTGAATAACGAGCGTGTATGTTTTAGTTTACAGATATGTCACCCAGCAAGAAACCCAGATGCCTGTATGTATGTTATTTCATACCCTTAATACAAAATATTTCGTACAATGTGTTGCTGTTTAATTGTGTATCTCTTGTTCCTGGGCTCTCTCTGTTAAATCTGACCCCTTTTCTTCGCCTCAGCAGCAGCCGAGGAAACCAACACGGTTACTATAACACCCCTGATGTGAAACCTCACTCTCTTCAGAAAGGACGGATGCACTTGAAGAAAGCCAAGGAGGACAAATCCTGCGCCCACCCGGTTAAATTGTTTTATGAACCTGTTGACTGCTCGAGGGACGTTTGGAGACCTCAGAAGAAAGGGGACGCCGTCAGTGCCTCCCGCAAGGTTAACGCGAAATCAAAAATCAGTAAAAAAAGCAAACAGCTCTACTAAGAGCCCATATACGATATAGAGATATATGTATGTATCAAACCTAATCTATTTATAAATGCATAATGCAAGATCTGGCAGCTTTGGGCTACTACAGATAGAGATTAATAGCACAATCATTCGCCTGTCTGCTCAAAATTCAGTCCCCTGAGTTTGACAGGACTTGCTCCCAGGTAAGTATGCCTAGGATTGCAGACTTAATTCTGTCAAACTTGGCAGGATTTCCTTCTGAATAGGCAAGCCTAGGATTGTGCCGTCGGTACCACCCATTGCTTAAATCACAATATATTTCCCTATTCATTTGGGCAATGATATATTTAATAGATGATATAAATACGTAAATATAGAATAATTTAACTGCCTCATGTCCAGGACTTTGATTGTAGATGTGGCACTTTATTTTCCCAAGAGCATCTTTTTTTTTTTTTTTTTAAACATACTTTTTATTAATTTTACAAAATACAAAAAAAACAAAGAAACGGTACATACTTAAACCCCTTTTCCACCTCCTTCCTACCCACCCACATGGGTCCTCCCCTGCCACAGAAGTATCCCATGTTTGTGAACAGTCAGAAATGGTCCATTTTATGCTTGGATTTCTGTCCTCCTCCCCCTCCCCTGACCCCAAAGCCCCCCCCTGCCACCAGGGAGCTCCAGCAAACCAGGGCAGTACGCAGGAGGACATCCATCCAACCATCTATTGTTATACCAAAAAAAGAGAAAAATAGAAATAGGAAAAAAAGGGGAAAAAGAAAGGGCGAAGAAAAAAAGAAAAAGAAAAAAACAATACAAAACAGAAAAAATTTTCTTGCATTCATAGTTGAAAAACCATATTTTATGGGCTTCCCCTCCCCCCCTTCCCCGGTTTTCATCCCTTTTTTATCATCTGCAACAGTTTCTTACTTTATAAAAATACACCTTTGTATCTTATACAACTTATAAATCAATTGTTAACATTTTCATCTAGTATTCAAATCACTGAAAATTCAAACTCCCATTTTCTCTTCCCGTGCCTAATTTTTTTTTCTCCCTCTATAAGCCTCCATATTTTCACATTTTCCAAAATCCATTCACTTTTAAAACTATAACTATTCTCAATTTAACCTTACATCCCCGATTACCGGCTCCACCCCCCCCAATCCAGCAAATTCCAAAATCAGCAGACCAGTTATAAACCTGTTAATCCATCCTTATAATCACAACATCACTTTCCCTTCACCCCACCCCCTGTTTACAGTCTCTTGCCATCCAGGTCACCATACAGGACCCCTGAATTTCTTCTCTTCTCTGCATATTTTTTCCTTCTTCCCTGTGGGCGTTCTGGAGTTCCAATAATACCAATCGTGCCCCCCTCAAAGACAGGGCACTCCATCCAACTTTTTGTAGAGTAGAGTCATCATTTTTTTCATGGTGTGTTTCATTTTGTGTTGAATCATCACAGTCCTCATCTTCATCTTTTCCTTCCCCATCATTGTCATTCTCACATTGCTCTTTTTCAGTGTCAAAAGCTTCATCTCCTAGAAAATCATATTCCGCCATCACCTCCTGAAATTTCTGCTGTAACTCCTGTCGTCGTGTCTCCTCTTGACATAACTCTATTCTTGTTTCCCACATTAAGGTCAAAACAGACCGCTGGAACTCAGGGGAACACTTTTTTGTTGACATATTTCAGTCCTGCCAAGGTCAAAACTTATCACGTGGGGTGGAATATGATCACAGTTTATTTTCTCGACTCCATTTTAACAAGCTGGCTGCATTCTTCAAGTCTTGTTAACAATAAAGTTCGAACTCACATTTCACAAGCACTTAAGCCAAAAAAGAAATTCCACAAAGTCCAGAAATACAAAGTGAAGTAAAAATTGACTTATAAATCCTGATCAACTCACTGAATTGCCTAGGCTGCCGGCTCCCGAGGGAAAGAAAGGTTTTTCTTAAGCTTTACCTCATTGCTGCAGGGCAGTCATAAACCACAGTCTCTCTCCCCTTTTCACCCTGCATCAAAGGGGATATTCTCTTTGATGCCTTTGAGGGATCCTTTTGAATTACAAATCTTCTGTTTATGGCTTCGGGTTTCTATTTACTGTCTCTTTGTTGCCGTGGGGGGGGGGGTGGCTTCCTCTTTTCTCCCCTCTCTCCCAGACCAAATTGTTTTATAATCCAAATCGTGAGGTTACTTACAGTCTTTTCCAATCGTTTTATTTTCGGAAGAATCCAGCGCTCTCCGCCTTCGGCTTGAAGCTTCTCCCTGCTAGAATAACGTTGCCGCTCAAAATGGCCCCCGCGACTTCTACCCTCCTCGCTCCGGAGCTCTTATTAGAGCTAACCGAAGAGTTGGGGAGTCCGGATTGGGTCTGTGCCGAGCAAATTGCCCTCGGGACGCCCTTCCCGAGGTTCTAAGGGGCGCAGCGTTGCTCTCGCTGCCCTCCCCACTCCTAGCAGAGACGGGCCGTCTCGGAGACGAGACGAAACCCCGCCGATCGACGCTGGCGCTGAATCCGGAAGCCCCCAAGAGCATCTTTTCAATTGAGTCCGGCATTTCACTCGTCCTAAGTCTGTTTTGCTTGCTTACGTTTGGAAGAATTCCTTCTGCCTGGCACCTTAATAAATCCCTTTATCTAGTGAGAGTGATGGTGTCGGGAATAGATTTAGAAAACGGTTTGTGGAAGCCCTAAATGCACTTAGTCGAATGTTCTTCCTTTGATGCCAGGGCACAACTTGCACCATGCCACTTCTGCAAGGACAAAGCAGCTGGGAGGAATCTGATTGGATAACCACCTCCCTCACCCGCCTACTACCACCTAGAACAGGAAGCAGGGAGGAGCAATCTGGAGGTCTCTGCTAGTGGCCTAGACAGGCAGCTGTTGTGATTGATCCCTGCTGCACTCACCTTCTGGGAGAAGACAATGCAGATGCCCTCCAGCTGCGGGGAGGAATGGGAGGTTAGCAGCACTGCCTTTTCTGGGTAGCTAAAGCAGGATGGAGGCTCAGGACTCACCCCTCAACTTCCTTTTCCATACAGCTGAATGGCTACTTCAGTGGTGCAGAAAGCGCTGCAGCAAAGCACCACCGTGACTTAGTTTTGTGCCTTGAAGGTCAGCGCACCTGCAGCCATTTAGCTATATTGTATTTGCACCTCGCTCTTCCTCCAAGGAGCTCAGGACAGCATAAGGGAGGGTTGTTCTGTGTTGCCCTCCTGGTTTGGGCTGAGGGAGAGAGACTCAAGGTCATGCCATGAGCTTTACAGATGAGTGAGGGGTTCAAACTCATGTCTGTCTGGTCCGGGTCCCAGGGGAGTCAGAGAAACTGGCCACCGCTAGGTCTACAACTCCCCTAGTGGCTTTTCTTACCCTTGATCAATAATACAATGCAGCAATCGAGCCCCTGTATGACATTGAGTGGCTTGTTTTGCCGTTCTCGGTCCAAGCTCAAACGCTTGCTTCGTATAACTTGCTCTTTCCTCAAGCAGCCCTGTGTGTGGTCAAGTTCTCCACCGTCTTGCCCAGGAGAAAAGCCCGAGGCCGCACAATGCCATTACACTGTTAAGGCAAAGCAGTGGGTCTCAGTCTGGACAGTGGCTGGAGCCACAGGTAAGCTGCTCTTAGCTTTCTTAAGGAAGGCCAGGTTAAGGAAGGGTGATAATAAACTGCCATCGTTCTTCCATAGAGTAACAGCCCTCCCTTAACAGTAGCAGCCGCAGGACTTCCAAATAAGTGGGGTGGGTTATGTTTGGCCAAAATAGTTAATTCGTCCACTTTGACTTTCTGCAACAGGCGTGGGCAACATAAGACCCACAAGCCAATTCTGTTTTGCAGAATCTGACATGAGTTGCAGTCGGCTTAGTGGAAGGCTTAGAGACACAAGAGCCCCTGAAGCTAGATGGGGGGTGGGGTGGATTGTAATCTCTATTCAACGAGAACAGAGCAACAGCGGGAAACTCCTGACTACCAAGTCCACTGCCACCTAGTGACTTAACCATATAATGGCACCATCCACATGCTTCGTTTGCAACATTTGATGGCTCACCCTGCTCATTCTGAGTGCTGTGGGTAGGGTTGCCAGACTCAATAGAGGGCAGGACTTCTGTGCCTTTAATTGCCCTGCTCTCTTTTGAGTCTGGAAACCTTAAAGAGAAACCAGCAGACCCTTTGCTTGGAAATTAAACAAAGGGTCTGCTGGTTTCTCTTTAAGGTTTCCAGACTCAAAAGAGAGCAGGGCAATTAAAGGCACAGAAGTCCTGTCTTCTATTGAGTCTGGCAACCCTAGCTGTGGGGCCTCAGGGTCTTCACGACTTTGTGGGTGCCTTAGTGAACAAAGTTCACTACCAGCAGAATCCAAAGGTGATAGCAGCCTTCCCCAACTTAGGGAACTTGGCACTTTCCAGATGTGTTGGGAAAGTCACGTAGGATGGGCATTGCTGTCCGAAACATCTGGAGAGCATCAGCTTGCGGAAGGCTTGGCTACACAGTTTTTAGTGTGGGCAGCTGTGGCCTAGTTCTCACTGAGGTGGTAGACTTGTGCCCAGGCTGTACCATTTTATAACTGCAGGTGGGAGCTCATGTGATGGAATGGTCCTCTACTGATTAAAAAAGAAGATTTCTCACATAGAAAACTAGCATGTTGGAGACAAAGCAATGCTATATCCCTTCTTCCTGACACTTGCTTTCTATGAGGGGCATATTTTTGTTTGGGGTAGAATGTAATCAGTCTGAAGTGGCACAAGTTAAGCACCCCATGCCTATGTTTCATTTCCTCCTCTGCGGTATCTGCAGTTGCTGTTGGCTGCTATTCTATGAACTCTCATTAAATGGAATACCAAAACCCGGTGGAGATTTTAAAAAAGTTTGTATTTGGCCCTCGTCAGCCACAAACGGTTCTGATTCCTACCCAGAAGAGTTGGCAAAACATGAAATTTTAGCAAAGCAACCCAGAATACGGTGCTGAAATTTGTAGTTTGAAACCATACTTTTAAATAACAAACTATAGAAGGAGGCAATCCATAATAAATCGGGCTGTCAACTGATAGAGGATGCAACCTGATAGAGGAGACAACATAACATATTTTTTGCTCCTCGCAATTCCTATGGCAATAGTTAACACACCAGAACCAAAATACCCTCAAAAAAAATTGCCCATAATTCTCAGATTAATTAAAAATTGCCCTCTCCTATTACAACTGACCCCCCCCCCCAACCGCCACTATTAAATCAATTTAGGGAACAATCCTAATTCCCTTCTGGGAGTGACGGGGCTGATCAGAGTGGCACAAAACCCACCACACCCCAGGCCCTGCTGCTCATGTTGGCCAAAGAGGAAGCAGAAGGGTGGTTTCATGCCGTGTTTTGTGGCGCCAGCTCCAGGCTGGGATAACAGAGAGGCCCAGATTAGACCCATAGCCTGTAGGGAAGTTTAGGAGGGGAGGGGCTTGATGTGGTCTCTGAGCTGCCAGTTCGCCATCCCTTGGATCCTTTCATATACAAAGTCTGCAGAGCTCAGTACAGCACACCCAACGGGGATATTATTGGCGAAGGAGTTTAGGCACGATATTCCACTAGGTTCTGCCAAGTAGAAGGATTCTGCTTCCATTGCAATGTTCTTCTCCATCACTTCTTGTGGACATGTTTTGGTGCCGCTAACCTTCACGCCTCATTTGCAGGAATCCTCGTCCTAGCAATGTTGAGAGGCAAAACTAGTTTTCTCCAGAGAAAGGAAGAAAATAGCTCAGCCGTGTCTACATGTAATTTATTTCCAAATGCTCCTTATAAGAGATGTACAATGTATTTCCGTGAAGTGGGTTTACAGTAAGTGTGTTAAGACTTGTGGACAATGTTTTTGGTTTTTATTTTATTTATTTTTTTAAAACCACAGTGGATATTTGATTTGAAAAACACACGTATGATTGTGGCAATAAAAACAGGGTTTACAATATATTTAACTTGAGGTGAAATACAGGTAAGAATATTTGCTGTTGTATAAATAGCTCCAGATGGAAGTTGGTGAATAATCCATCTGTTAAATTATTGTTTTATTTATATAATGTAAATGGAACTGTTTTTTTGTATATGTCCAACTTTCCCAATGCTGTTTTAGTTGTTAGTCCTATGCTTCAAGGCTGGTTCATCCAACCTTATTTATTTCAACTGATAACTGCAACATCAAGTGATGACTTCCATGGGTGGGTAGGTTATCACAGATCTAACACGATAGACCAGAGCTTTCAAATCACCTGACATCTGCTCTGGGCTAATGCTCTTCAGTGAAATAAATTCATACAGATTACAAGGGATGTGGGCCTGCCTCTATAATATGGTGTAGCCAACGTGGCACCCGCAAAATGTTTCGGACTGCAATTCCCATCAGCCCCAACCAGCATGGCCTATGCTCAGGGATGATGGGCATTGTAGTCCACCATATCTAGAGGGCACCCATTCTCCCCGCCTCAAACTATATCCTAGGCTGTTTCTTGACATTATTATAGGATGTGTGTCTCCCACCTTGCACCCCATATCATTAGTTGACTCTGGCAGGAACAGAGGAGTGTTTACCACAATGATGTGAGGACATGGGGCACATTTACTTGATTGAAATATTTCTTTCCTGCCTGACAACAGGACTCCATGGCAGCATAACCAAGGAAAATGGGTTCCACACGACACAGGGGTTGTATCCAACTTAGTCAGAATCAGAGTGGCTCCCCTGTAATCGACTTACTTAAGTCTAGTCGCGATTAACTTAAGTCCATTGATTTTCGCGCATCTATTTGGTGTATAGCTTGCTTTTTTAAAAAAAATTGGATTTCTTACCTGCTCTTCAGCAGAAGGCAGGCTGCAATAATAGTTGGATACAGCCCAATGGGTGGTATTCACCTAGGTTTACTCAGAGCAAACCCACAGAAATGAATGAACATAACTAAGGCTGCAGAACATGGCAGTTTATTCTGTTTCCCCAACATGTCCTTAAATGTTTAAATTCCACATTATAGTTGAGCTTCCACATGTCTCATAAACCACCTCCAGGAACGTAGTGCCTGCTTAGTGCTCCTTTCCATGTTCTTTGCTTCTGTTTGCAGATAACATGGGAATGAGCAACCAAACCTGTGCGACGCTCTACTGCATTTCCATTTTAGGTTGTGCGAAAGCTCAAATATCAAGTGGAAATCAACAGTTTAGGGGAATGTCGGGAAAACGAAACAGACCGCTGTGCGGGTGCAGCCTAAGCTAGGTCCAGGCACTTCTGTGGGTCTGCTCTAAGTAAAACTTGAATACCACCCAATATAAGACCCCAAGACGAGCCTGCTGGATCAGGCCAATGGCCCATCCAGTCCAGCAACCTGTTACTACACTGAGTGACCAGATGCCTGTGGGAAGCCTTCAAGCAGGCCGTGAGCGCAATGGTACACTGCTCACCTGCGATTCCCAGCAACTAGTATTCAGAGGCATGATGGCAGTGGAACATAGCCTTGTTCCACCTTCTTTTTTAAAAAAAAATTAGAAGACAGTGGTGACCAATAAGATGCCTGTGTGCCAACTACCGCTCTTTAAGGGTTCCACAGTGAGCAGAAGGGGAAATGCTTTCCACACCCAACCACACCCAACATGCTTTGGGGCCCTGTGGGCAGTTTGCAGCTCCTGGCTCTTCCTAGCAGCTGTGGTGACAGGAGCAGGAAGTGATGTCAACTACCCAGTCCCCAGCAGATGTTCCTGTTTGTTGCTCTAGCTGTGTACACTGCATCTGGGAGGACCTGTCACGTGGCTCCTTCTTTTGACAGCAGCTGTGTGTTCCTGATAATGCATCCATCCGCCCTCATCCATTTCAGGGGTCATGTACACGGCTGAACCAGCCCTCAGTTGCCATTAGATTTTACTATCTGTTTAGGTACCTCATTTTGTACAGGGTGCTTTGCCAGAGCACACGTTAACCAAGAGGAGGTGTTTGGATGTTCTTATTTTGTCAGGTGCTGTGTGGCGAGAGAGACTTCCTTTGCCATCCGAACAGCCTCAAATTCTCAACGAGTGTTTCTTTGCCTTTGTGCGTTGCTCGCGTTCTTGAGAAGTGTGTGGGAAATTATCACCTGAAATGGTCAAAGAAAACTACCAGACGAGGGGTGTTTTGTTGTGGGGGGATATTCTGCCATTGACGCAATAATAGTGTGTTAGTGATGTTTGGATTCTGGAATGCCCACATATCATCCCCCAATATTTATAGCATTCTTGCTGTCTGGAGGGGTGTTATAGCGCAACAGAAGTGGGACAACCCCCTGCCCCGAAACATTTGCGGCATGTAAAGTTATAGGATGGCAGCAGGAAGCGAGGGGATATGTGCTTATTGGAAACAAGGCAGGGTGTCCACAGACAGAGGGGAAACCTCCTTGATAACCATCATGAATGCACAAGTCATCATGAATGCACATGAAAAAGGATGTCTGGAGGGGCCCTAAGGAGGTGACACAGGGATCTGTAGAAATAGTTTCCCCTTCCCCAATTGTGACTTCTAGATCAATTTGAAGTGTGTCCTGACATCCTTACAATCTCTTGTTTCTGTGCCCCTGCTTTGCATCACTGGTTGGCAAGGGAGGAAAATATCCATTGTAATGACATCAGGACACAGGACGAGTTGAAGCAGATGTTTCAAAAAGTAATTGGGAGCTTGAAAAGGGGCTGCTGACCTGTGCTTTTGGCAACATGTCACTCTGCCCTCAGTACAGTGGCCTGTCTCTTTCCTGAGCTGAGAATGTAGCAGATTTCTCTTTCTAAACTACTTCAGCTACACTTTGCTTAACGGCCATTAGTCCAAAGAGAAGCAGAAAAAGAGGGTTGGCATTATGGAGAAGATTCGTTCCCATCTCATTTTGTTTTTCATTAAAGAAAATAAAATTTTAAAAAAAGAAAAGCACTGTAGGCTGCATGTTTTCATTCCCCCCCCCCCCTGATCCTGAACTGGCCAAGTCATCATATGCTGAATCAATCAGTTACAAAGCAGTTGGAATGCACTGTAACTCCGGAAACAAAGGACATTTTAGTCTACTGTTAAAAAAAGAGAAATCTAATAAAGACTATATTTCTGAAACGTTGTATTGGTGAACTATGTAATGGTTGAATGTAGTCTAGTCCTTTTTGAGCAGCATGCCTCCTGTGTGCTATTTGCTGCCTGGTATCTGGCATGACAGTTACATTTACTGCAGTCACAGTGCAATGAGAGAGGCAGATGGGGATGAACCTCTCTGGGTGGTTGTCACCCCACTTGCCCCTCTTGCTGCTCAGAGATGGTGGGCTCCTGCTTTGGCTACCTCTTGTAACCCAGCCAGCTCCACAAGTAGAATTACAGCTTCATCCAGGGACTCAGCTACATTAGTTTAAAAAAGATGAATGTGTTTAACACTGTGACACCAGGTGGCGCTAATTGGAACTCTAAGAAATTTCCCATTGTGAGCTTTAAAACCTTTTTTTTCCCCCAGAGCGGTTTTTTATAGCTGTGTAGATGCAGCCTAATGCAAGCGGCCTGTGTGGTATATACATGATCCCCAGGTGTACCCAAAAGGAAGTGGTGCCAATGGGTACTGCTAAGCAAGCAAGGGAGGTGAGGAGGAGATGAATAAGCTTCCCTTTCACTCAATCACCTTCCCTTCCTTGCCAGCTTCCCAGCCTCTATGCACAAACAGTCTGCCCCACATGGACAGAAGGGCTGAGGCATGGAAAAGATGAAACTTTGGGTGAAAGGTATCACAAGTAATTGCATACCTGGACATCACACACGGCCTCCAAAGAAGCCCAGCCTAAAAATGGTTCCATCAGGATGGTGGCCCTGTATTTATTTCAAGGATTATATCAGGATATTTCTCCATACCTTAGGACTGGAAAGCAGCCAATGTAACACCAATTTTTAAAGGGGGATTCTGGAAATTAAATGCCCATTAGCTTAATGTCTGTACTTGCAAAACTGGTGGAAAGTATGGTTAAAGATGAAATAAGCATATAGAACAGTGTTTCCCAAACTTGGGTTTCCAGCTGTTTTGAACTACAATTCCCATCACTCTTGGCCACTGATCCTGCTAGCTAGGGATGATGGGAGTTGTAGTCCAAAAACCGCTGGAGACCTAAGTTTGGGAAACACTGATATAGAAGAGCAAATAGAGCCAGCATGCTGAAGTTGAGTCAGGATGACTTCTACAAGGGCAAGTCCCATTTCACGAACCTCTTGGAGTTCTTTGAGAGTGTTCACAAGCATAAATATAGAAGTGATCCAGTTGACATCATGCACTTGGGCTTTCAAAAAGCTTTCAATGAGGTACCTCACCAAACACTTCATAGTAAACTTTGCAGTAATGGAATAAGAGTGGAATCCTCTTATGGGTCAGAAATTGGTTAAGCAGCTGGAAGCAGAGAGTAGGAATAAATGGATGGTGCTCTAGACAGAGAGATGTAGAAAGTGAAGTCATCGCAACGATTAGCATGAGGACCTGTGGGTTTTAAAATACTTTTTCACAAATGATCCAGAGTTGGGGGTGAGCAGTGAGGTGGCCAAGTTTGCTGACGGTACTAAATTCTTCAGGGTTGTTAAAACAAAAAGAGATAGTGGAGAGCTCCAAAAGGACCTCTCCAAACGGAGTAAATGGGCAGTAATAAAATGGCAAATACAATTGAATGTAAGCCAGTGCAGATTGATGTGCCAAAAATATTAATTCCACATATACATCCCTGGGCACGGCTAGCCCACTGGCCCATATAGAGTCACTCTGCAACCGCTATGTATGAAAATTTGCACTACGGCCTTCGAAATGAAACTTGGGGGAGCATTTTCTTGAATACGGTAAGTTAAAATCCAGTAGGACCAAGGTTTGACTGGCTTGTCTTGCCATAAAAGGGAGGTGTGTGTGTGTGTGTGAGAGAGAGAGAGAGAGAGCACATTCCACAGGATTGTGGCCCAGATTGAAAAGCAGCAATTACAAATGCCTTCACGATGACATTCAGAATGATTTGTTCATCTCGCACGCAGCAAATCGGAACATTAACGTACCATGTTATGTCAGCAACAAAACCCAGATATTTCAAGTAAAGGAAATGGGTCACAATAAGAGCCCTTACTATCTTCTAACAAACAAATTACCAATTTGGCTGCTATAATCACCCACTTCATAGCAGTGAACTCCTTGAGTCTACTCGAGCCAGAGCCCTTCTCATTCCTGTCTTTGCATCACCAAATATTGACTGCCATTTGTTCTTGAATTAGTCTAACGCTGATTATTTCTGAACTTCCGGTCTCGAGTGCCTGGATTAGTATTTATTTTAGACCGTACATATGTGGTGGCAGCAGCTTTTAAAAATAAAGATACAGAAATTACCTTGTATAAAGACAACCAGGCTCTTATTTTACAAGCTGTTATGAAATGAACCCCATTTTCACATTTCATTGCTGATACAATGTCCTCTGTCCCCTACACTCCCAGTTGTCTTAGTTGGTTCCCCCCTTTTAAATAAAGTTATTAGAAATGTGCAGCTATAGAAATATTACATATATACAAATCACATAGACTATCTTCCTATAGACATAAAAATGTAAGGCTGCCATCGCATGGACCTCATTGGGTAAGGCTGCCATCGCATGGACCTCATTGGAGGATTTGTAGTGCCTCATCACAATCCTGGATTTGAATGAAACAAGGGTGGAATAGAGGAGCGAGTGAAGGCAGGTTGCACAACACCAGTGGCCAGGGGAGGAGAAGGGAGGCACACCGACAGGTGGAAAATGAAGGTTTAATACAATGGGAGAAGTGTGAGTAAAGCAGGGATGGAGGGAACAATGAGGAAAAAATGTGGCTTTAAACAATAGCAGAAGTAGAGTACCTCCACGCAATGGAATATCTGAGGGCTCTGCATCCTTCTATCTCTTTCACACAAGGCAGCTAAGGAATGGAAGAGGGAGACGTTTGAGTATAGTGAAAAGGAAGAGGCACTTAAAGGGGGGAAAGTGGCTATTTTAAACAATGGTAGAAGTTTGAGTAAAGTGGTTGAGGAAGGACACTGAGAGGGAAAAAGTAGTTTTAAACAACAGCAGAACTTAGAATAAAGCAGGGATGAGAGGAGAAAAGTGGCAGAAATGTGAATAGAATGAGCAGGGTGTAGCAACACACCCTGAGTACAGCAAGAATCGGGAAAGGCTTTGTTGTGTTAGCTTTACAGTGTCAGCTTCTGTGTTGTACTCACTCTGCTATTTGTCCTTGTTAAAACTGGTTTGCTTTTTAAAAACAACCCCAGCATCCTTGCTTTACACAAACTTCTGCTGTAGCTTTAAACAAACAACAAATCATCTCAGTGTCTCTCCACCCATGCTTTGCTCAAACATCTACCTTTTTTCAGTACAGCGAGAAGCGATAGACACTGAAAAGAAAAAGAAATTGGCTGTTTTAAACTCCCCCCTCTTCCATTCTTCACCTGCCTCATGTGTGAGAGATAAAGGATGGGGAACCATCAAATATTTCAAAGTACCTTTCTGCAATATATTTCACTCCTGGTACCATATGTTGTCTTAACATAAAGGAGAACGCACAGGAGGAGTTTTGTACTTCACGTGTAGCTCTTGGCTCTAATAGGACGAGTGCATTGGATATCACCCTATGTGACTAAATTCACCCACATTGAACTTCGTACTATTCACCACTTAGAACTTTGTGTTTTCCTATTTTGTCTCTAATATTGGTGGAGCCAGGAAGAAAGAAGAAACAAAGCTTTTGTATATAACATCAATAAATGGGGAAGGGGGAGAGAAAGGCTAATTCAGATGCTTGTATTTTTTTTATCAGTGCGGTGTTCTAGATTCTTCAAGCGACCTCGAATCATCTGTGCCAGCTGCATCAAGTTACATGCAACCATGCCCTACTTTTTGAACTTTGACCTCATGAGATTAGGCTGTTTTGAAATTGAACTAAGCCCCTGTATATTTTCTGAAATAAATAAATGTGGATATGTTAACCTCAATTAGCCTAATTCTTTGAATAAAGAGAGTTATTTTCCCTGCTGGTGGCACTCGCCCTGACAGCAACCAGGTAATATGCACAAAACTGCATGTGTGTGTAGAAATGCATATATTAGTACAAGTACAAGTAACCTACAAAATGCATTATATTAGAGGAAATTGCTTGCAAAAATACATATTAGTGAAAATGCGAATGTTAGGAAAAACATTGCCTAAAATGCCGACAGATTCTCATGAGGAGGAGGAGGAGGAGGAGGAGGAGGAGGAGGAGGAGGAGGAGGAAGAAGAAGAAGAAGAAGAAGAAGAAGAAGAAGAAGAAGAAGAAGAAGAAGAAGAAGAAGAAGAAGAAGAAGAAGCGGCAGTGGACAGATTCATCCATCCCTAATCCTTTGGGCTTCACTATCACCTGCATGACCTGAGAATGTACCTCACACACTCTCTGAATGTGCATTGTAAGCAGTAACTGATGTCTAGCCATCTTTCAGTTCCCTCACTGAGGTGCCCCACGATTCACAAGCACAGCACAGCTTGAAAAACCACTGTGCTCAAAAGTAGTACAAATTAAAAGAGTAATTAAAATAAATTTAATGCATTTGAATTTAGGTTAGAAAGGTAGAGCTCTCCAGTTTTTAGATCAGTTCTGCCTCTGTTTTATCCCTATGTTCAGCCTCTGCTTAATGCCTATTTGTAAGAGTAGTCAGGATTGGTGAACCAAGTTGTAATTAAAAGCACATAATGGGTCTCTGAAAGGTCATACCAAATCCACATCAGGCTTCACTGATATGAAATGGGAGATATACATTTCTCAGATCATTTCCTCTCACAATCAGATGCAAAGCAACTAACTTGAACAGAATCGATATCAAGTGACCCTCGGTAACAAACAATGATCCAACATATTATGAACGGCTGTAAAGATTATGTTACTGGAAATTCTGGGATTCCCCCCCCCCCCCGCACCGCCGTACTAATACAAAATTAATTGTAATGCAAGGTAGAAGTAGCATATTTGTTTAGCTCTTTCTCTCTTTCCCCCACTAGGGGATGGTAAAACATAATGAACTGTTACAAAATATAGATCAGCCTTCTGCTTCCTTTTGGTACATTCTCTGGGGGCTTTTCTTGTGACTGTTAATGGAGTGATTTTATTGAGATCACCTTTAAAATATGTTCCACATCCTCAAGAAAAATTCTATTTCATATTAATTCAGTTGATATTCAATCAGGGCAATTGTTTTAATTTTGCAAATGTGATGGTTGTGGTGGGGGAAGAGATCCAGCTTTGTGAGTGATTTCATAATACAGTATGATTTTGTTTGCAGATACGAATGCTTTCAAATACTGCTATACCAAAGTTTAGATTCTGCCCCTTGCTTACTTGTCCTTCCATCTGTAAAATGGGAGAGAATATTGTTTTTTAATAAAATATTTCATCTTTCCTCCAAAGAGCTCCATACACCAGTGTTTCTCAACCAGTGTGCCTCCAGATGTTTTGGGACTACAACTCCCATCATCCCTAGCTAGCAAGACCAGTGGTCAGGAATGATGGGAGTTGTAGTCCCAAAACATCTGGAGGCACACTGGTTGAGAAACACTGCCATACACCATACCTGGTTCTCTTCCCTCCCACCATTTTACCTTCAAAAGAACCCTTTGAGGTAGGTTAGGATGAAGGATATTGACTGAGCCACAGCTACCAAGTGAGCATCATGGCGAGGTTTGGACTAAGGAGTTTCTGCTCCTAGCCTGAGGTTCTAACCACCACATGGCTTATCTACAGACATGATTCTAACTGTCATACTGACTTTGCTTAGTTTAAATGCTGTATGTCACGTCAATACATTGCTGGAACAAAGGGTTTCCAGATTTATGAAAGCAAAGACACTTTCTCCAGCATTAGAGGAAACAAACATAACCTGAATCCCTCAAACTTACCAGTAAAGAATCACATTTACAAAATTAGCCCAGTTGCCTGGAGATTGATGTTGATGACAGAAAGGAAGGCTTGGAGCGGTGGTTCAAAGAGTGAGGTTTGACATGTACTCCATATTTTGAGATGTATCTTAAGAGCAAACTATGGACTCGGCTAGACTGGTAAAGAAAAACGGATTTATATGTGTCGTATGTGCAATATAACATTGTGCCACCAGAAGGCGACATGGAGTCCTGTTTTTCTCTACCTGTTTTCCCTGTTCAAATTTACAACGCTTTAAACTAAGATGCTTCTTTGATGTGTCTAGACTCTAGATCCAGCCATTGAGCATAGAATCCACAAGTGCTTGACCTTTCGAAGTCCTTCCTTAAAGGCTATTTTTACAAGCAAGACGGCAACACAATTAATCTACTGTGGAGGTATATTTCAGTCCCTCCTATATTGATGTTCTTGTACTTGACAATCTCTTATCTTGCTCATTCCACTACAACCCTGTGGGACGGGCACTGTTGCCGCTGCTACTATGTTTTCTTTCTGACTGCATTGATTTATTTGGATATTTAGATTCCACTTGTCTCTGGTAAAATGAAACGTAAGGTGGCTTGCGATGAAAATATAAATCCCAAGAAAATCAAGAGAACCCAAGTCATCTGTTCCCTGAACCATCTGACTCATTTGCCATAAGCCGAGCTTTTGATTGCACATATCCCCAAGGCGGGTTTAGCTAAATGGCAGATGAGGCGGCTGATCAGCAGCAGTTGGTGCCCATTTGGGATGGTAAGGTGGAAAGCAGGAAGCCCAAAGTGTATCCAGAGGCAGAGCCTATGACAGACAGAGCCAGCTAATTCTAATTTTCTCTCCCATTCTCTTCTTTGTTGAGTTATTCATGGGCAACACTGAGACTAAGGAAGAGAAGGAAGCTGATACTCAGGGCAACCTGAGTGACTAAGATGTGACTAAGAAGGCAGGTAAGTGGGGGCTGGCAGACTGAGGTTGGGGGAAAAGTGTCCCATTTGCCCTAACACACCGACCTCCACTACAGCCGATCTCTAAATCACACAACCAAGCTCTTAAAACTGAGCATTGACATTCCTCAATCAACATTCCATCCACACTTTCTAAAATGCTCCTCAGCTCCATTGCACCATCTGATAAGATCCTACCTATGAACCTTTTTAGTAAATTGGTGTCAGCTTGGCTGAACAAGAGAGGAAGCAGCAATCATTGCAAAACAAGTAACAGCAATGAAAAACATATACTTGTGCTTAAATAGTTGACTTACAAAGAAAAGTAGATTACTGCAACACGTTCTACGCGGGGCTGCCTCTGAAGATGGTTCGGAAACTTCAGCTGCTGCAGAGTTTGGCTGCCAGGTCACTCACCAGTTGGAAGATGGTTTGAGCATATAATACTGATCCTGGCATGACTGTACTATGTCAGGAGTATGGGCAGGAGTCAGGCTCTGGGGCCTGTAGTGCTTTGCAGGACTGGGGCCTGCCTCAGCTTGTGCTGGAGAAGCAAGGAGTGGCCACACAGGTGAAGACCTCAGCTTGTGCTGGAGAGGCAAGGAGTGGTCACTCAGGTGAGGCCACTTGATACCTCACTGCACATGGTGGCAGGAGCTGGGAGGGGTAAAAGCTCAGCATTTCCCTTCAGCTCTTTGCCACAGCAACACTATCCCTGCCTGGTTGCCTCTGGCCTCTTGCTCCGTGGACCCTTGCCTTGCCGACGCCTTGCTCCTTGACTCCCAGACCTTTGCCTCTGCCTTGCTCCTTGACCCTGCGACTGCCTGCTGCTGGAGTCTCAGCCCTGCACCTGTTCCTGCTTCTACACCACCATCTTGCCTCTGGTCCTGACGCCCGCCGACCGGACTGTGACATACTAGCTGCCCATTCATTTTTGGGCCCAATTCAAAGTGCTGGTTTTACCGATAAAACCTTAAACAGCCCAAGACCACAATACCTCAAGGACTGCCTCTCCCCATATGAACTGACTCAAACCCTGTGATCAACATCTGAGGCCCTTCTTCATGTACTTCCTCCATGAGAGGTCTGGAGGGTGGCAACACGAGAACGGGCCTTTTCCGAAGTGGCTCCCCATTTGTGGAATGCTCTCCCCAGGGAGGCTCACCTGGCGCCTTCATTACATATCTTTAGGTGCCAGGCAAAAACGTTCCTCTTCCACCAGGCCTTTGGATGATTATCATTCTATGTCCTTTTAAATGCATTTGTGGAAGGAGGGGTTATGGTTTTGTTTTGTTAATGTTTTTATTGTGTATTTTGTATTTTGATGCTGTGAACCGCCCCGAGATCTTCAGAAGAAGGGCGGTATGCAAATTTAACAAACAAACAATAAAGTTCAACACATAATTCTGCCAGTGACTAAAATGTCGCTCACTTTTGCTGTTTAGAGAGCTTTCTCTTGAACCACGCATTGAAGGAAATGATGTTGACACTCCGCACTACAGCCAATATGGCCGTGTCCAGAGTACTTTGCTGTGTGTGGAGTGTACTTCTCACTTGGCCTGGGGAATCTTTAAATAGCAAAGAACAGCAACTCAAAGCTTCTCGAAGTACTTCAGCCTTGATTCCCCATGACAACAGCAACTTTGCTTATGCACCAACAGCATGGGAGAGAACTACTAAAACAGTACATTGAGAATCTGCAGTCAATTCAGAACTGCCAGAAGACTCTTATGAATGCCAGACTGATTAGACGGCTTGCATTTACAAATCCCGGAGGAGCAGGACCCATACCAGATCTATGTTAAGTGGCTGCAACTTGTTTCATAACTTGTGCTTTGCTACTGGGCTAGCATGGACTAAGAATCTGGGTCGCCTGAATGATACATTCCTACATCAGAAAGAAAATCGGGGGGGCGGGGGGGGGAGTTTCATGATATAAATATAGTGGATAATTGCTTCTAATCTTTCTCTTAAAAATATGCCATCCTTCTGTGGATCTGTTTGTCCACCTTCTCCTCCTGAATCTGCCAGTGCAGCTTGCCTTCTGATCAAGACTGAAATGAGAAATGACTAGAAGGATCTCTCAATTTAGGTTCTCTCAGTTCCTCATTTTTCCAGTTTTAGATTCGATTCTTCACATTTCTGCAGCAATTTGTGACTAAAAAACTAAAAAAAACGCACGAAAATCCTTCAGCATCTTAGTGCAATTTTCTTTTAATAAACAGACTTCTGTACACAGTTCTCTCCCTCTCCCTCTCCCCCCCCCACTCACACACACTGCAAGCAATTTCTCCTAACATGATATAAAGGTAAAGGGACCCCTGACCATTAGGTCCAGTCACGGACGACTCTGGGGTTGTGGCACCAGCATTTGTCTGCATTTGTCCGCAGACAGCTTCCGGGTCATGTGGCCAGCATGACTAAGCCACTTCTGGCGAACCAGAGCAGCACACGGAAACGCCATTTACCTTCCCACCGGAGCAGTACCTATTTATCTACTTGCACTTTGATGTGCTTTCGAACTGCTAGGTTGGCAGGAGCTGGGACCGAGCAACGGGAGCTCACCCCGTTGCAGGGATTCGAACCGCCGACCTTCCGATCAGCAAGCCCTAGGCTCAAATGAGAACGGAATTGAATTCCTCCCCATCCCCTAAAGATGACATTTCTTGCTTTCTAAAGGTATTTGTCCATGACTAGTTGTTTCAAAATATTGATGGAAATGCCAGGTTTTAAACAATGCAGTGCAGAAAGGCAGTATCCACACTTTTGTGTACGTATATCTGATTTGTGTCCGTGTTCTTGATCCAGCAAGATTGCCTTACCTGGAGCAGGAACTAGACATTTAAGATTCCCATCCCAGTCATAAATCAAGTGTGAATCTTTAATGGTCAAGTGTTTCCCAGTGTTTTTTCTCGATATATTTTTTGCTATAGGCTTTAGCAGCAAATGAAGACGTGTGCCATCCATTTACCCAGTGAAAGAGTGAGTACAGATCACCACAAGGAGACATCCATGCAGGACTGGTTGGGTTTGTAACAGACATATCAGGGAGGCAGTCTGGTCCACTGGTGAGATGCGAGCTGAAGTCCCTCTCAAAACAACAGTCCTGTGGCATTTAACACAAGTCTTCTACCACATCTACTATGCAACTAACATATTGATAAAATATCACCCCATCCCTGTTTTGCCAAATGCAAAGGTTCTTCTTGGATTTAATGGCCACAACAACACAATTGGAGGAGAAGTTCCCTCCTGTTAGAGTCTGGCTATATTCAAAGTTCAAAGTTCATTTATGGTGCTGAATTCTAAACATTAAATAGCCACATTATGAATATTACAAAAAAGGTAAAGGGACCCCTGACCATTAGGTCCAGTCGCAGACGACTCTGGGGGTGCGGCACTCATCTCGCTTTACTGGCCGAGGGAGCCAACGTACAGCTTCCGGGTCATGTGGCCAGCATGACTAACCTGCTTCTGGCGAACCACAGCAGCGCATGGGAACGACGTTTACCTTCCCACCGGAGTGGTACCTATTTATCTACTTGCACTTTGACGCGCTTTCAAACTGCTAGGTGGGCAGGAGCTGGGACCAAGCAACGGGAGCTCACCCCGTCACAGGGATTCGAACCGCCGACCTTCCAATTGGCAAGCCTAGTGGTTTAGACCACAGCACCACCCGCGTTCCTGAATATTACATACTCATACTAGGATTTAAATGCCATACTAATTACGTAGTTTGTTACTGTTAAATATACCAAATAGCATTAATCTATATTTTGGGCATAATTTTGCAAAGCAAAACAATTTACAGCTTATTAACTGCAGTGGTTAGTTATGTATTGCACTCATTTATGCCATCAGAACAAATAATATACAATTTCCATTGCTTTTTTTAAGAAAGAAACAAAGCAAAAGGAAAGCAATAGGGTCCATATTGCAAGTCTAGGCAAAACTAATCAGCTTGGCTAACTTTCAACATGACACACAACTCAGTTATAGAAAAATATTTACACTAGCCTGGCTTCGGGAAGGAGGTGTGAGGGTTCTAACAAGAGAAATGGCTCCTTCTGCCTTCTTCCCAAAGCTGGGCAAGTGCTTACCAGTTTTCGGAATGAGGATTCTAGGACCCTACCAGCAGGGCCAGATTTAGGCTTGATGAGGCCCTAAACTACTGAAGGTAATGGGGCCCTTTATATGTCCAACTGTGCTTTGTCAACAACAAATTGTTGCTGTTTTTGTGTGTTGAATATGTCCCTTCACCTTTTTATATACTATATGGTAATCTATGGACCTAATAGGTATCTAAAGCCATTGGACATAACAAATAGGAGTGTACACAACGCAGGCCTGGCCAAGATGGTCTTCCTGTTATATACCTGCTGGCATTGACAAGGCATCTGACCCTCACCTGAATCTCATAGCTCTCCTGACAGGTGATTTGGTCTGCAGCCACAGTGTGTAAATAAAGGATGAGACTGCCCACCAGATACCAGGCACTCTACTATTCAAATTAGGAAGTGTATCTGAAGAAGTGTGCATGCACATGAAAGCTCATACCAATGACAAACTTAGTTGGTCTCTAAGTTGCTACTGGAAGGGATTTTTTGTTGTTGTTTCGACTGCGTCAGACCAACATGGCTATCTACTTGTAACTTGACACATTAGTGTGTGCCCAACACACTTTGGGGTTACTGATTGAAGGCCTCCGTTGCTGGCAATGATTAGTGAGAATTTATTGCTTGACTTCTAGCTTTCTGAACCTTGTCTATTTGCTCCCCCTCTCCTTCTATCCTGCTTCCCACCCCACCCCCGCTATTTCAAGCCCTAAAACCCTTCTGCTATCACAAGCTGAAATAGAGCGTGCCACATTACAGCTGAATCCAGCCACATCAGGATGTCTAAACTCGAATATTGATATACTATAGCAAGTCTCTACATCACAATTCACATCAAATTAATTGAGCCCATCATGCATCGATATTTAGTGCTTTGTTTATTGCTTCTTTGTTATACAGGGCAATTAACAAATTGGCAATGTGCAGCACTTTAGAAAGCCTGGAAGTCCTCGGGTCAAAGAACCGTGCAAATGATTAACGAAGAAGTCTGAACAAAGAAAGCTTTTTCTCTCTCGTTAAAGTTTATTTTTAAAGAAAGCTTTGGGAACCAGACGATGAATTTTCTCAGAATTTTCCCTGGATTATGCCGGGACTCTTGCTGAGAAGCAAGATGCTTGTACCTGTACTATTCCAATGACATTTTTTTATTGTGGTTGCTCAATAAGTATGACAATAGGTGGACTGAGGGTGCATGGAGGATCCCACCTCAGGGGAAGGCGCCAGCTACAGGAACTTCATGACATCTTTCTCCTTCTAGCTAATGATTCTGGGGTATGTAAACATGTATATTTAGAAAATCTCCCAAACCGCTTTAGTCTGCAGAATGGGCAGTTTTTACAAGCACCATGCTGTGTCCATCCTGCACTTGGAAAGAACCAATATTTCCCTGTGGCATCATGTCCACTCTGAATCTCCATCCCCACTTTTAGACATATGTAAAGCTGACATGCATCTTACCGTGTTTCTCCAAAAAATAAGACACCGTCTTATATTTATTTTTCCTCAAAGAAAAACACAGTGGCTTATTTTCAGGGGGTGTCTTATTTTTTTTTATTAAGTATGGTACAGTTTAACCTACAAGGTTAAACTGCCTATCACTATGGCTTATTTTCGGGGTATGGCTTATTTTCGGAGAAACACGGTAATAGGTAATTTTCTGGTTTTATTGGGAAGAGATTTTAGGTCAACTTGTTCACTTCAGACTTGTTGATCAGTTCAATGTACCATATTTTTCCGGGTATAACATGCCCCCATGTATAAGACGACCCCTACTTTTGGGGACTCCAATTGAGGAAAATGGGGAAACATGGCCCAGAGTTGTTGAGCTTTTTTGGAGGGGGGGACTGCCCAGAGTTGTTGAGCGTTTTTTGTAGGGGAATGCCCAAAATCACTCACCCGATGCCTATTGTAAGCATCACCAAAACCACAAAGCATCTGCCCACTTGCCCCCAGCAGTCGGCAATCGCATGCCCAATTGCCGCAGTGGCAGCCAAGCCAAAGCAGCCCTTGCCGCAGCCACCAATCAGCCACCAAATCGCCGCTAACAAGCTCCTGCTCATGGCTGTAATCAATCGCCAGCCCCCCATATGCACGTATAAGACGACCCCCGATTTTAAACATTATAGTAAAAAAAAAAACCTCGTCTTATACACGGAAAAGTATGGTATATTTTATGTTTAATGTAAACCACTTAGAGGTTTCGACTCAATTAAATGCAATGCATGTTTTATTAAATAAAATAATGTTTGAAGATGTGCCCATGCAACAGTCACTCATCTGATCCTCACGCCGAAACCTTTTAGTACTCAAGTCAGTGTCTGACTTGCTGGTCAGCCCATGTGGCTTCCAGCACCCACATTCAAGAACAGAACTCACTGGAGCAACTTCATAATTGAAAGTGTTATTTGCATTTCATTAGCATTGCCAACATTTATTTTAATACAATTAAAACCAGAATAGCATTTAATTTGGTTTTAATAAGATAGTTAATGTGTGATAACTGAATGCCAATGGATTGTTAAGGGGACAATGAGCAATCAATTGAAATCAATACATCAGATATAAATCTTGTTGCCGTGCCATTAACGCAAAATTGCACAAATAATAAATGTCTAGGCAGATTCTCCGTAATGAAGAGCTGTACGTATTTATTAAGAGTTATTTGGGTGCTTGTCACTTCTAGTAGAGCATTAATAGACTATCATGAGCAAATCTGACCAGGCCTCTTCTTCTTAAGATGCTCTAGTTCTCTTATTTATTAAGGCACAAACACACATAGATCTGGTTCCATGACCTTAAAATACTCAGGACTGGATTCAACTAAGTGCAACAGGACTTCCTTCTCCCCCCCCCCATGCATCTTTGCTCCTCCACCCCAATATTGGCTCTGGGGGGTTGGGGACCCCCTGAGCAGCATGTAGGGAGAAAGGAAAGGTGAGAATAAAGGCTTGCTCTGACTGAACATTTGTGTCAGCTCTACACTGAGTTCACCCCTCTGATTTCTCACACATATGGAGAGGCTGAGTGACATTACTACAAATGGGTGTGAGGGTCAGTAATAAAAATAAATCACCCTGGATTCGCCAGTGTTGGGTTACCCAGCTCTGGAGCTGCGACTAAAAGGTTACTCAAAGGTTTGTTGCTGGAAGATGATCTGCCTTTTGTAGTTATGTCTTAGTGAAGTCACACACAAAAATCTAGTTTCCTTAGAAACTGGACCTTTTTGATGCTTTCAGCCGATAGGCGCCTATGGATTATTTTCTTCTGCTAAGAAAACACACGTGTAAATGAGAAATGAAAAGCCCGGTAGGCAATGGAAATGTTTATCATAACGTTATGCTCGCCCCACTTCTTCAAGAGATGAGACTTTCAGGGGTGCAGTCCTTACCCAGCTCTGCATTGCTTTGCAGGCAGCTCCCTGGAGACTTTTCAGTGCTTGCCTTTATTGACCATGAGACGTCCTGTGTGCAAAGCATGTTCTCTCCCACCTACAGAGGGGTTCTTGTCATAAATAAAGACATTTTGGAGAGTGTGATTCAACCAATATTAAGTAAATGTGGGTTTCATCTATGGGGGTGGGAGAATCATAGAATACCGTAGTAGAGTTGGAAGGGACCACGACAATTGTCTAATCCAACCCCCTGCAATGCAGGAATCTTTTGCCCAACATGGGGCTCAAACCCCCAACTCTGAAATTAAGAGTCTCATTCTCTACCGAGCTACCATGTGGGCTGAAACATGCCACCTAGTGCATTGGATGTTTACTCAGAAGCAAGTCCTGGTGAGTTTCATGTGGGTCGTGTTAGCTGGGTCGTGTCCTGGTTGTTTTCAGTCCTGCAAAGTTACTGAAAAGAGTAAAGAATTAGGGGAAAAGGTTAGCAACTATTACCCCCCTCTCTCTCCACCCCCTCCCACTCCCCAAGTGTGCACCCAACACACAGAGGCACCTGCTTGCCCTGCCCTCAACATTTGTACATTTAGTGCAACATTTGAAAGAGGAGGTTCTAACCCCTGCCCCTTTATGCCTCCTGGGCTCTCTATTACTTGGAGAGCATATACACAGCTTCCCCATCTTTATCCAAAATGCTCCCTTCTAGAGCCTTCCCACAATCCAACTCTTTCTGGGAATTTAAAACTGTGCTCCTATTGACATAGTAAATGCAGCTTATCTGGAAATAGGCTGATGTTCCAGTGTGTCTGATAACTATCAGAGGCAATGAGAGTTGGTTTAGACCAGAGTTAACAACAACAACAACAACAACAACAACAACAACAACAACAACAATTTATTATTTATACCCCACCCATCTGGCTGGGTTTCCCCAGCCACTCTGGGCGGCTTCCAACAGAGGTATTAAAATACAATAATGTATTAAACATTAAAAGCTTCCCAAACAGGGCTGCCTTCAGATGTCCTCTAAAAGTCTGGTAGTCCCAAATGTAGCCCCAAAATAGCTGGAGACCCAAGTTTGGGAAACCCTGTTTTAGGCGGTAGCTTCACCAGGACATAAATCTCTGTGTTATGTCCAAAGTTTTCAGGAGTTTAAGAGAAATGTCAAATGAGTGACTTTGACGTATTCTAGTGTTCCAACTGGCACAATTTAATAGTTCCCATTGAAGCAATGAATAACCATTTTGTTTCATGAATGAACCCAGCTCAATGCAAGCATATTTTGTCGAGGTAAAATCCGACATATGAATTATTCACTGCAGAATGGGATGAATGGATCCACACTGGCTAAAGTTGCTTGATGAGATGGGGCCCAGTAGATGCTGACAAAGGACAATGGCTAGTTTGTGAGAGTGGGACAGGGCTCCGCCACCCCAGTTAAGATCCTTATAGAGTGTATGTCACTTTTTGTCATGTATGTCACATTAAGATGGATTCTGGGTACCAAAGAACGGTGGCGCATATCACCCCCCTTTAAAAGCATTTCCCCGTCTCATTTGGTTGAAGCACGGCTCTAAAGAAAATGTATTTAAGATCAGTTCAAGAATAAACAGAGGACTCAAAGTCTCCGTATCACTCGACAGCCTTGTGGAGGATGTGACAGTCAGAAACAACAACATCAGCAAATCCTTAACACAAAAAGATCTGGCAGCCTCTCATGTCACAATGGTAGAATTCAGGCAAGAATCCAGAATCAAAGAGGGAAGAATTAGATGCAACTTAGAGAATTTATCACAATCCAAATGACTCATTCCACAAGACTAAACATGCATCCAGTTGCATTAAACACAAAAAAACTATCTAGTCCAGCATCCTGTTCTCATAGTGGCCAACCAGATGCCTACAGGAAGCCTTCAAACAGAAGCCTTCAAGAGAATGCAACAGCATTCTCCCAACTTGTGATGCTCGGCAACATACTGCACCACTAGGAGGAGAATATAACCTGGTCCTCTTTGAATTGGTCTATGAACTCTCTTATTAAAGTCATCCAGGCTGCTGGAGTGAAATCCCAAAGCAGGCTCACCAGATCCAGGGACCATGAGCCACTAACAGGCTTGTACAAAGTGTCCGACAGAGCGCTGGTCAGTCCATCTCAGTGATTGGTCAGTCTAGCCCAATCTAGCTCAGGGTTGTCTGCAACAATGGCCAGGTTCTCTCACAATATGAAGATCTGGAGATACCAGGCCCTGAGACAGCTTCAAAATACAGGGGTTTTTTTAAATGCAAAAGGTCTGTCCTCTACTGAAAGCATGAGTGGCAGAGCCAAGCATATATCCTCAGGAAGGGAGTCCCATGTTGGTAGCACCACATAGAAAATCTAGCAGCCAGTATAGCTGAACAGGCAGAGGTATTAATATACTTCTATATTCTGTACCTGCCGTATTCCGCTGGCCAGCTCCTAAATAATGTTCAGCTTAGAGCATATTGCATTACTTCATCCGAGGTGATACTGAGGCTTAAATGACAGGGGCAAGAGATACAGCATGTTGGCCAGTGTTTGCTGTCACTGGTATAAATGTGGCAATCCTCTTCCCCGCCTAACATCCCAATCTGGTCTGTGTCAAGCATTAGCTCCTTCTGGGCCATTTCTTTGGGAATAGCCCATCAAACATTGTGTCCATGTGTGTGGAACCTGAGTTATGTTCCAAGCGTATCTCTAAAACATGTGGGTTAATGCAAGACACTTGTAACCTAGCAAGATGCAATTCAATTTTCTCTGAAATCTGATGAATGGGCTACAGAGTTCTCTTGCACATTACTGTGACCTGTTACTCTGCAAATCTCTGAAGTGTGTACTCAATTAGAATGGCTTTTGCAGGGCTGGAAGTTAAAGAAGTGATAGCATGTCTCATTCGTATAGCTTAGAATCCATGCAGAAGAATTGTTGTTGTTTTTCCCCAGTCATGACATATTGTGGGGCAAAAATAGCAGGGGTGGACGGGAGGGGGACTTGTTGAAACTGGAGAAGTATTAAGGGAAAGAGGCCTACTATTTGTTTGTTTGTTTGTTTGCATTTGTATCCCTCCTTTCTCTCTAAGGAGCTCAAGGCAGCATACATGGTTCTTCCCCGACTCATTTAATCCCCACAGCAACCCTGTGAGGTAGGTTAGGCTGAGAGGCAGAGACTGGCCCAACGTGAGTTTTATGGCCAAGCGGGGATTTGAACCTGGGCCTCCCAGGTTGAAGTCCAGCACTCTAATCACTACACAAGACAGGATCTTTCTCTAAATCCCCACCACCACCACAACAAGGTTTCATCCAGAGGGGGTTTTAAACGTGTGTTTTTCCTCACAGATTAATGTGAGCAGTTTAGGATCTGTGCAGAAAGACCTCAGTGATGTGGAATTGCAGAAGTGATAAGGGTATCTTTTCACCTCCTATTAAAGACACAGTGCCAAATTAAGCATGAGCAATGTTTACTTAGGACACAAGCCACATCATTAAAATTGTTTTAATAACAGTTTTAATGAAGGTTTTTAACATATTGAGCACTAAAATTCAAACATTGTGTGTGTGTGTGTGTGTGTGTGTGTGTGTGTGTAAAACATAAATGTAAAACACAGTTATATAGAACTTTTGCCACAGATCAATTCTTCAGTGCAAGATGCATTCTTCAGTACAACTTATGTAGAAGTGTTCATCCACCAACATCCTTTTAATATTTCTCTTAGTGCACCAAAAATAGCTAATACTAGGTATGGTAAAATGACAAGTATTTAGTTTATTTGTCGCTGGATGGTTTTATTTCCAGATATACTTCTGTTGTTCAGTATTAGTAATACAATTGACATCCTGTAATTATGACATAGCCCAAAAGCATAAATCCTAGACTAAGTCTAGGAGTTTGGTTGGAAAGATTTTGAATGGTCAAAGTTGAAGCATGAACCATATGCATTATCAGAAAATAAGGGGACTTAGCTGGAGTGGGCAATGGGAGCAAGAGGGCAGACAATGAGGGAACAGAGGAATAGCAATGACAACAGATATTAATGGAACGCCCAAGATAATTGCTATTTTGCAAAGATGATGGAAGCGGATGACACATTGATACCAGATGTGCTGAAATGTTTTATGGGCTGTCATTCAAAAGCTGGCTTTAATTTGTGCATTTTTTTCATGACTATTCTATATGTAATGGCATAATAAGATCCAATTAGGCATAAAAATAAGAAAGAGCCAGTGGGCGGAAGCTTTTAAGTTAGATAAATACAGACTGGAAAAATAAGGCACATGGCGGTCTTAGCAGGAAGCATGGCTGAACAATGTCTTTTGGAAGGAAGAGGGGGAGGAGCCACCATTTCAGTCCCTCTTCATTGAGATCTTGCTGCCACTGTGGTCTCACATGCCAGCATCTAATGGTGTGAAATTTGGGGTGCTGTGTTGCTGGATTGGAAGGGCAGGCTAAAGGTTATCGAAAATGCATATGCTATTGTGGATTCTTCACCTAACTCTAGTTCGTTCAAATGACCATTCTTACATGTCTATATATGGCTTCCGGTTCAATCAATGTTGACTCTTCAACATCAACTTCGTTGGACTGGTCATGTTGTGCAGATGCCTGATTATCGTCTTCCAAAGCAACTACTCTATTCCAAACTTAAAAATGGCAAGCATAATGCTGGTGGTCAACAAAAGAGGTTCAAAGACTCTCTCAAGGCAAATCTTAAAAAATGTAGTATAAACACCAACAAGTGGGAAACACTGGCCTTTGAGCGCTCCTATTGGATAACAAACTTTACCAAAGGTGTCATGGTTTTTGAAGACACTCAAACTCTGGATGAAAGGGAGAAACGTGCTAAGAGGAAGGCACGCTTGGCAAACCCACACCATGATCAACTCCCGCACGGAAACCAATGTCCCCATTGTGGAAGGATGTGCAGATACAGAATTGGCCTCCACAGTCACTTACGGATTCATTGTTAAAACCGTGTTTATGGAAGACAATCTTACTCGGCTACGAGTGATCAGTGGGTCTGGAAGGGGGATAAAATTGGTTTGGTTCAGATCATAATATGCAACTACCTATTTCACAATTTCCCAAACAATATGCAAACTGTAATGCTGCTTTCTTTCAAAACAACCCTTTCCTGAATTTTGCGATGCAGTTCACTAACAAAAATCAGTGTACAAAATGCACTCATTAAGTGTATGCAACAATGCATATATTCATGAAAACAATGCATAAACATGTGTCACATGGGGGGAGACCACTTGCAGAAATGTGTACATTAGACAAAATTGCACACCCAAAAATATCCGGGGAGAAATGCTCATGAAAATGCTGGCAAATTTGCTGGCAAAAATTCTCAAGGTTTTGCAGAAATGCAGCAAACTGAATTGAACACCGCCGAATGAGAAAACGAAACTGACAGATTCACCTGTCCCTAAAGTAAGTATTGGCAGGAACTCTACGCATGGTGTGAAACAAGACGCTCTTGGGGTGATTATGCTGTGAACCCCTCCATCGTAGGCTCAGGTTGTATATATGTGTAAATAAACCATATATCGTAAAGACTCTGCAGTCTCTGCTGTGCCTCCTTCCAAAGGAAGCACGAACCCTAGGTAAGCGCCTGGAACCACTGAATTTTTGCACTGCTCAGAGATAGGGGTGGCGTGTAACAATGTGAACTTGAGCTGTGTTCACACCCCTGTTTACTGTGCACTCATTGCAAATCCAGTGCTGGGCTTTTAATCCGTGTTCACATAGCATGATCCAAAATCCCTATGTATCCTGCACTTTGCTATATAATGCTACTGTTTGAACCAAGCAGGGGTGTGATGTGAAGGGCCCACACTAGCCTAAGCTATATTTGCTGTTGGGGTGCCTTTTCCTTCAGACATCTTTCTGCGTTTCAAATCAAATGACACAAATGACAGACATGTCTTTCTTTGTGTTTATAATCATTTGTATAATCTCACATGCGGAAAATGTACACTGTGCATCTTCTCATTCCCTTTGCTTCTATTTTTTTCTCCTTGGGATTCAGCTGATTTAGCATCAGTAAGCAAGACCCCCCCCCCTCCAGATGCCTCAAATTGTGGTAATTACATGTAGGAAAGCTCAGCAATCCCGTAGGCTGCTAGATTACTGAGACGCAAAGCAGAAGCACCTCTTGAAATAAGAGCGTGGTGAACTATGCCCATCCCTCACCGCTTCCAACTCCTACCTAGGATTTTAACTATGCTCCTACAAGGTGTACTGCTTGATGAAACATTTGCAGGATGTAAAACATCTCTCTCTCTCTCTCTCTCTCTCTCTCTCTCTCTCTCTCTCTCTCTCTCTCTCTCTCGAGCCCATTTGCTAATGCTTTCTCAACAAGTATCAGCTCTGGCTGAGAAAGGAAAGGCATTCACAATTGCTGGTGAACTCTGGCTTACCCAGATTTCTATTTTTTGTGAGAGGAAGGCCTAGATTTAACACTTTGGACCCCATTTTTATCGAGGTTATTAATATTGCGCATTTGGAAGCAATAGGATGAATAAAAACGGATCCTGCTTGAAATAAAAATTGTCCGGTTCAAAAATATGGTTCAGAAGCTTTGCTCCCAGAACTTGCTCCAAAGCAAACATGAAACAAATAAGGTTACATTCAGATAGTGGCATAATATCATGCGCTGAGCCCAGCACAGGCAAAATATCCTAGAAATATGGATTTCTTCATCCAGAGCTAAAGGCAAAGCTCTGCCCCTTCTCCATTCCAGCTTGAGGCTGTTCTTCTCCCGGAGAGAAAATCATTAGCACATCCTTCTCTTTGGTGCTTCAGAACAAAGAGTTACTAACACACCTAAAATGGAGACCTGTAATTGAATATTCCTCATGTGATCTAAGTTAAACACCTCATGGGAGCCAGCAGAAATGCATTCTCACTAATCATTAACACGTTAGGCTCTCTGCAACTTTTGTTTCCCACAATAGAATTTTCCATACCATGTTATCCTTTTAGCAGGACACATACAGACACAAACATAATTATTTTCAATTACAATTAAATCTTCCCAATGTTGATCCTGGCTCCCCACCCAGTGCTTGCTGTTTAGAGTTTTAAAAGATTCATTGTACAGTGGTACCTCTACTTACGAATAACTCATCTTACAAATGTTTCTGCTTACGAATGGAGCTCCGTCCGCCATCTTGGATGCGTTTTAGATAGGATTTTTTCTACTTACGAATTTTTAGATAGGGTTGCTTCTACTTACAATTTTTTTCTCTCAATGCATTCCTATGGGATTCGACTTACAATTTTTTCCGACTTACGGATGTGCGTTCGGAACGGATTAAATTTGTAAGTAGAGGTACCACTGTACTTCCTTCCATTGTTTGTTAAATACATTGTTACAATATGAATAAAAATTGAAAAGTATTTGTGAAAATCGATGTGTACTTTGGCCCCTATTCACCCATTCCCCGTTGTAAAAACTGTAGATTTTAGATCTGCCTTTGAAACATTTTTTTTTGTTTACCTCACATTGCAATCCTATACAGTACATGTCTACTCAGAAGCAGGCCCCATGGCGTTCCCCATTTCTTTTATAGACATACACTTAATCCCTTATCTGCCACCCGTCTGACTGAAAAGTGCCAACCCAACACCAGAGTACCTATTTTCATATATGGTGTACGTCTGTAAATACTGTCTGTGAGTTACAAATCATATTGCTACTTACTGGGGGGATGCATAGAATGTGTTTATTATTTTAGGGATTCAAACCACAGATACTTGAAACACAGCTGAAGGATTTCAACCGAGGCCAATGTAACAGCAGATATATAATTAGCTAGGGTTAAGTGTCAGTTATGTGGGCAAGCTAAAAACTAAACTAAACAACCCACCCGTTCCTTAAATGGTATCTACATGTATAAGGATTTCTCATGTTTCTTTCCACATGGGCAGAATGCAAAAGAAGACTCCACCATACCAGAGATGAGACAGAAGCAGCGAGTTCCTTCCTTTCTCTGGCAAATAAAAGCTAGGCAATACTATGAGCGTAAATCAGGCATAGGCAAACTCGGCCCTCCAGATGTTTTGGGACTACAACTCCCCATCATCCCTAGCTAACAGGACCAATGGTCGGGGATGATGGGAATTGTAGTCTCAAAACATCTGGAGGGCCGAGTTTGCCTATGCCTGGCGCAAATGTTCAGCAATGAGGGGTTCTGGGAGCAAGGCCAGGCCTGAAGAAAACTATCTAGCTTTTAAAATATATATATATTATTTAGGACTTTCAGTTTTATACATTTCAATAATTTTAACAGTCATTTTAACATTTTAAAACTTGGCTTCCTTCCCCCTCTTGCTGTGGTTCCTTAAATTGATTTTTAATATTTCCTGCATATCCAAATTAACTTAGTTTTTTTTTCATTTAATCATCTACTTTAAATATATACTCTTATAAAACTGCAGGTTATTACAATAATCCTACCAATGTTCTTATCTGTTTAAAGTTTGTTTGTAAATATTCAATAAACCATTTACATTCTTTTATTAAAAGTTTCTTATCTTGATTTCCTATTTTTCTGGTAAGTTTCGCCATTTCTGCATATTCCATAAGTTTTTGTATCCGTTCTTCTTTTGCTGGGACTTCTTCTTCTTTCCATTTTTTGGGCAGGTAACATTTTTGCCACTGAGAATAAATTTCTATACAGTTTGGGTAATTATGTCCTTTATAATTCCCAAAAGGAAAGCTTCTGGTTTTTTTGTTTTTTTTAACAAACATTATTTTAAACATCTTTTTCTATTCATTATATATCATTTCCCAGTAAGCTTTAACCTTACTACAAGACCACCACATATGGTAAAAATAATCTTCTTTCTCTTTACATTTCCAACATTTTATTTAGATTTATACATTTTTGCCAATTTAGCTGGTATTAGGTACCATCAATATTTCATATAATTTTCTCTTAGACCATAACATGGTGTAAATTTTATACAGTGGTACCTTGGTTCTCAAACTTAATCCGTTCTGGGAGTCCGCTCCAAAACCAAAGCATTCCAAAACCAAGGTGCGCTTTCCCATAGAAAGTAATGCAAAATGGATTGATCCGTTCCAGACTTTTAAAAACAACCCCTAAAACAGCAATTTAACATGAATTTTACAATTTAACGAGACCATTGATCTGGAAAATGAAAGCAATAATGTACTGTGGTCACACAATCAATCAATCAATCAATCAATCAATAGCTGAACTGGGTCACTCAGTCACACACAAAAAAGAGCCACAAAAACAAAACG
This sequence comes from Zootoca vivipara, assembly GCF_965207765.1. Lineage (NCBI taxonomy): Eukaryota > Metazoa > Chordata > Lepidosauria > Squamata > Lacertidae > Zootoca > Zootoca vivipara. The sequence continues at coordinate 24,357,503 of NC_142588.1, forward strand.
CAAAATAAATAGCAAAACCAGACAAACCTCAGCGTAACACTCAAAACGGAAGTGCAACACTCAAAATGGAGCACGTTCGGCTTCTGAAAAAGGTTCGCAAACCGGAACACTTACTTCCGGGTTTCCAGTGTTTGGGTTCCAAGTTGTTTGAGTACCAAGGCATTGGAGAACCAATGTACCACTGTATCCATATTCCACAATCATTCCCACAGAAGAAAACTATCTTTTTTTTATACTTAAATACCTTTATTTCATATTTTATAGTTACAAACGAGATCATAAAACATAAACCATAAATCATAAATTATATATCAAAGTTACATAACAAAATCATAAAACATAAATCAATGAGATAGAAGAAAGGTAGAAGAAAAAAAAGGAAAAAAAGGAAAAAAGAAAAAAAAGGAGAATATAGCATATATATATACTCCCATGCATATGCAATATGTATGCATACACATGTACATATACATACCAGGTAAAAAGCAACACATACATAAACATAGAAATATAATACCGATTAAAGAAAGAGAAAAAGGAAAAAAAAACATTTCCTATTGTTTGAACATCGCTTCCCTTTATCAGTTCTTGCTTGTCCTGCTTTATCTCTATCCCCACATTATCTACCAAATTGACATTTCCTCCATTTATTATCCATTTGTTATTCATCCTATATGTATTTTACTCAAAGCATATCACCAAACTTGTATTTATCTTTTCTTTTTTTAAATACTCTTCAACATATTTCCATTCTGCTTTACTTTTCTGTATCGGGATATCTCTAATTGCTGCTGTCATCTTTGCCAAGTTCATGAATTCCACTAATTTTACTTGCCATTCACCAATTGTTGGTACTTTCTCTCCTTTCCAGTTCTTTGCTATAAGGAGGCGAGCTGCAGCGCATGCATATAATAATATATTTTTCCTATCGTTAGGGAAATTATCTGGCACCATACTCAATAACATTATCTCTGGTTTTTTCTCAAATGTAAACTTAAGCATCTTTTTAAACTTTTCATACACATTGTTCCAAAATTCATGTATTTTATCACACAGCCACCAGCAATGGTAATAATTTCCTAATTTCTTTTTACATTTCCAACATTCTTTCGAATTGGTTTTATAAATTTTGGCTATCTTTTCCGGTGTGAAATGCCACCTGTATATTATCTTCATCATGTTCTCTTTTATATTTGAACAGGCTGTAAATTTCTATCTAGCTATGACCACTTGCAGTGGCTTTAGGCTGTAGGCCACCACAGTCAAAATAAAGCTTCTAACATCCAGATTCCCTTGTTAAGAGGGAGACTTGTGAACCAAACTTTAGCCCCGCTGAAATCGGTAGCACTAAGCCACATGGTGGCACCAGTGATCTCAAGGGATGGTTGCAGCGGATCAACCTTGCAAAGGATATCATCAACCAGGGATGAGACCCTTTCAAAAGTTAGCCAAGCTAACGTGTCCGCGTGGACAACTGGAGTGGAGCTGCAGTACTGGCACTTCCAGCTAGCGATGCTGGAGGAATTCAATTCCAATTGCATTTCAAGGTGAACCTGCACTTTCTGAAACACAAAGGAGATGCAAGGTAGGGCTCTGGTCTCTCCACTTCTTTTCCTTCCCCAAAGGCAAATATTATTGATCATTTGGTCGTTGCAGCATCTTCCACACTTAATCAAAGGGCCGTGGGTTTGAGCCCCATGTTGGGCAAAAAGATTCCTGCATTTCAGGGGGCTGGACTAGATGACCCTCACGGTCCCTTCCAACTCTACTATTCTATGATTCTATTATGCCAACCCTTCAGTGGGCCCTTCCAGATGACCTGTTTATTGAGCATTTGCTTGCACAAACCCTATGCAAAGTTTACACTGCGCTTTGTCTTTGTTGATTATTCATTCTGATTTGTTTGTGGGGAGGCCAAAATTCATCCTGATTTTGTTTGTGTGGTATTTGCCGAGCCCACACTTTTCAGTGTGTCTCCCAATCACTGGGAAAAGTCCATTAAAAATAAAAATAAAAAGGGGGAATTGTTGCAGTAGAGTGACACGGTGCTTTAATCCACTTTAACACCACAAATCTAAATTTCCCAGATGCACTTGAATATCTCCTGCAAAATATTGACAGTCTGGTGATGACCAGCATTAAGAATGGTCTTGCTATACCACACCAAGGATCACACCAGCCCAGCATTTTGTGTACAACAGCAGCCAGATGCTTCTGGGAAGCAGACAAGGAAGGTCAGGATGAAATAGCTATGCCCTGTTATTTGCTTCTGCCATTCTAAGGTACACTGCCTCTTAACATGGAAGTACCATTTGGTTCCTCACTGCTAATAATCAGTTGGCCAATATCACCTGAATATTTCGAATCCACTTTTGAAAGACACCTGCATGTCCCAGATTCGGAGCATGCGTTGCCTTGAGATCTTTTTGAACTGAAATGCTTTTGAGAAGATCTTATTTCGAGAAATTGCAGATCTGATTACTTGCAAAAACTATTTCTTATTTGCTTAATTTGTCTCTTTATACTGGCAAATTACCATTCAGCTGGATGTAAGGCTGAGTCAGTCTGTTGCACACTGAAATCTGTAAGGCTATTTTTGATAATTATCAACTTCTCTGTTCTTTAGGCTTTGTTCAAATTACTTGAAAAATGTCCACTCTTGGACAAGCTTTGCCTGCATATGTCTTATTAACCCCATTTCAGCCAAGTTTTGGCTCACTTCATTGTCAATGTTCCTACCAAGGCAATTTATAGTACTTGTTAAGCATACAATAGACTTCTATTTCATTTGCGATTACTATAAGCCTGGCCAAAACCATTGTGGTTTGACACAGCACAGATTAGTGGTACTGTATATGTATCGAGATGCTGAATGGCTTTGACAATAGTTCCATTCACTTAAGTGAACATTTTAAAATGCACAGAGGCGTCTAGGAAAGCGTAACTGATATAGCTATAAAGGGACAGCCAAGATTCTATTAACCAGGTAATTCAATTTCAGGATCAAGAGCAAATGCGTAAGAAACAGAAACGGCCCTCCTCCAAAAAACCTCATCACTCTGCTTCTCTTACAGAGATGGGAACCCTACAAGGTGGATTCCAACTCTCTTGATTACCAAGCAAGCGAGGGATGGTCAGGGATTAATGGGTCACCACCCTCTATCTATCTATCTATCTATCATCTATCTATCTCTATCTAATCATGCTTCTTCTTCCACCCTCCCAGCAAAATTGTGTGTCCTGGGTTCCTCCATTGTCAAATCTGATTCTCCTTTAGATAATCAGAAACCTATCAGTTTTAAAATACACCATTTTATATTTTTGAATCTATGAGATTTCTGAGTTGTTCGGCAGAACAGATAACTGATGAGACAGAATAGTAAAAGAAAGAAAGAAAAGAAGACAGAATAGTTTGGGTTTTGTTTTGTTTGTTTTTTTTAAAAAATGAGTTTGTGTACACCATAAATTTAAAACATTGGTTTATAGCCGTACATTAGGCAGCTGCATCCATCATCCGCTTTCTTCCAAAAATAAAATAATTTAATAAGGCTTGCCATGAAAAGCGTGTTTGTATACATTATTTGGTTGGAGAACTTCACTGCAAAATTCAGCAAGGTAAAGATTTCAAAGCGTGGCTGTGTTTCCATTTGCACATTGTTTCGAGAAGTGCAGACTAGGTAGATGTGCCGTAGAAGTAAACTGAATCAAATTTCTTCCCCATACTTATTAAACGGCTTTAGGATTCAGAAGGCAAAACAGCACCAGGATTATTTTTAGTCCCTTGAAATGAGAAGGTTGGCTGTAAAACCACTGGTATTCTGCTCACTGAAGTCTGGTGTTTTGGCTTCCAGTCTGTTTCTCCCTGTAAACAGCAGGTCAACAGACTTCACCATGACTGAGTATTCTGTCTGGAATTTTTCCTCGCAACAGTAAACCTCAGAGAGCAGGAATAGTCAGAAGGCTGATGCAGAATCCAAGTCCAAGAGGACACCGAAGGTCACCTAGGCTTCCTCTCTTCTTACCCCTCAGTTCATGCTCTCCCACAAACCTTTGTTTTTCCAAGCTGCCTTGCTTTTAACCGATTAACTAATTAAAATATCAGTGTACCACACGGCATAAGTTCTATTTTTGAATACACTTGGTAGCGATAACAGTTTTGGTGGCTGAATGCAGGAACATCATTTGTTTGTTCGTTTTTTTAAAAAGCACAATTGTATGAATCAAAAGGAACCTGTTTTGTCGGATGGTCAAATTATGTTCAGAGCTTTTTTTTCCAGCCGGAACTCGCCGGAACTCAGTTCTGGCACCTCTCAGATGGCCACCATTGCCATGATAAGAGAACAAGGGAGGCATTCGTGGTGGGTTTCTGGCACCTTTCTTGAAAAACAGCACAACACATTATACAGAAATGCATGTAATAAAGCCATGACTTTAAAAAAAACAAAAAGCAATTTCAAGGAGCTTCTATTTTTGAAGGAAATAACATAGAGAAAGATGGTAGTATGTGTGTGCACGCCTAGTTTTTCTGCTCAAAACACTCCCTAGCCACTTACCAGGTCAAGAGGCATTGAAAATTGAGTCAAAAGTTGCAGCTATATTTACAACAATGGCCATGATCAACAACAACAACAACAACAACAATGTTCCAGTGTGTCTGATAACTATCAGAGGCAATGAGAGTTGGTTTAAACCAGAGTTTACAACAACAACAACAACAACAACAACAACAACAACAACAACAACAACAACTTATTATTTATACCCCGCCCATCTGGCTGGGTTTCCCCAGCCACTCTGGGCGGCTTCCAACCAAATATTAAAAACTTCCCTAAACATTAAAAACTTCCCTAAACAGGGCCGCCTTCAGTTGTCTTTTAAAAGTAAAATAGTTGCTTATTGCCTTGACACCTGCCAGGAGGGCGTTCCACAGGGCGGGTGCCACTACCAAGAAGGCCCTCTGTCTGGTTCTCTGTAATCTCAATTTTCACAATAAGGGAACCACCAGAAGGCCCTTGGCGCTGGATCTCAGTGTCTGGGCTGAACAATGGGGGTGGAGACGCTCCTTCAGGTATACAGGACCGAGGCCGTTTTTTAAAATATATATATATATGCACAAAGCAATTCATCTTCTAAACCCTCATCTTCTAAACCAGGACACCTGTGGCCCTTCAGATGTTGTTGGACTACAATTCCCATCATTCCGATGACTGACCATCCTGTCTGGGGCTGATGATAACATCTGGAGAGCCCTGGGTCCCCCCCCTTGCTCTCTTGTTATAATTGGACTTCGTCTCCCGATCTAAACAGCCTCCACTTAACTTCTCAGCATTGTTTTCCCCCTCAGCCTCAAACGCCTTTTCCAAACCACAAAGCCAACATGCTCAGGGTGTCTTCCAGAACGAAGACTGCCTCCGACTAGTCCGCTGTGTGCAGCATGCCACATCTGTCCTGGCACCCGTGTGAAAAACTTTCTCTTTTGGTTTAGTCTCACAGCGTAACTTAAACAACCATGCCAGAACTTTTTTTTCTTGTCCACCCCCTCCATGGCTTTGAAGGAGACTTTTCTTCAGGAAGCCTGAAGTCAGAGAAACATCCCAAGGTCAGTGTTGAAAAACCAATTCAGACATTAATACAAACAAACACTCTGTGGAAAAACAGACAGGAAGTCAGGAAAGCCCCTTTTGTGACTAGACTATCAGTTTCAGTAGCATCATTCTCTGGATTCGAAGCTCCTTCTTTTGCTAAGGGAAAAATATATAATCAAGGCAAGGCTTGATGCTCAGCGGTTTTCTAAAATCAGCATCCTCCCCTCCTTCTTGAAGTAAGCAAAGGATCTCCAAATGCAGGCTGCTTTCTCTGATTCAAAATGCACAATACAAACACTCAGTGCTTTTTTTTCTGGGGGGACACAGGGGTACACATACCCCTAAACATTTTGTGAATCTAAGTTTGGACTCATTGAGGGGCAGTATTTCACTATGAGTAGGAAAATGAGAGTACCCTTAAACATTTTTTTAAAGAAAAAGCACTGCAAACACTTATTAGAGCAAGATGAAAAGAAATCAAGTGTTACAAGCTTTCCTGCTTTATGGTACTTTGCTTAGTGTGGGGTATGGGTGGTTGCATAGGTGCCAACTCCCTGGGTCCCTGGGTGCCCAAGCACCCACAAAATTCCCCATGAAGGGATCAGGGACCCCCAAATTTTGGTGCCAGGGCCGGGCACGCTGCATGGCACCCATGGTCACGGGGCCAAGCTGGCACTCCTGGGTGGGTGTTTTAAAACCTGGTCAGATGTGATTTCTCAGCCGGGCGCTGTATAATGTGGGAGAACGCAGCCTCCCAATTGGTAAAAATAAATTAATTGAAACAAAAGATTCCCGAAATGGCACAGGCATTGTGCAATCGTCAGCATTAATTACCTCATGGATAATTCTACTACTGGGGCTTCTGGACTGTTGCTGTTTTGGCATGGGGTCCAGTCACAAATTCAGATTGTGTGATTATAATTGACCCACAGCAAACCCACTTCCCCAGAAGATCAAACATTTTGTGGGCAGACAAGCAGAGAGGCAGGGATGGGGAGCAAGAATAAAACAGCCAAGGCTCAGTTCTGGGTTGAAATAAGGCCACAACTTGATGGATTACAGAGAGTAGGCCCCTGTTAGCTTGCAGGGGGCTGGCCAATGTTAAGGTCCACCATGGCAGGAACTGAATCAGGTGGTCCCTTTCAGGCAACCTGGTAGAGGGTGCTTTGGCCCATTAGCCCCCAAGCTGGGCTTCTGGACAGAAAGAGCTGCCTTCCCTTAAGGGGATTTCCCGTTTGGATAGGGCAGGGGGCTTCCTCCCCCTCCATCCCTTCCAAGGATCCAGCCCAATGCGTCTCCCACCATTACAAGTTGTGACATGAATGACATGAAGAAAAAGAAAATCAAACATGTGCTATAGCAAGATGGAAGGTAAAAACAATCAGGTCATTGGGAAGCAATCTACAAGCCTGCCACACTGACGCAACAAATTATAATATATAATATAATTATAATATAATATAATATATAAATATAATATACCTGATACTTGGAAGCTGATGAGATTTTATATTTGGGCACCTGCCAAGATAAAACAATCAAGAAATGCCGACGAATGCCAAGCACCCAAGTTTCAAATGCTGAAGTGGAATTTCACATCGAAAGTTCATGTTGAAATATGAAATTTCAAGTGCCAAATCTGAACTCTTGTTGGTGGGGATATATATATTCAGCTTTAGTACTCAGCACATTGTAACCATTCTTTAAAAAAGAATACCCAGCATATAAGGACAAATTCTCATAACTTAAATCCCATCTTTCGCCACAAGGGAGCATACAGATTAAATGTTTCTCATGTGAAAAGAGATGCAGTAAACTCATCTCAGCAAACCCAATGGCATATCTCTCCTGGGTTCACACGAGAATTCAGTTCAGTGCTGAAACAGACAGTAAATCAAGCCAACAAGTTCTGTAAAGATATTTGTATGTTAAACACAATGTAAAATCAGCAGGAGGCATCTCCAGCATCAGAACCTATTTATGTTTTCAGTGCTTTTCTTTCTTTTTTGGCCAGACACATTTTTTTTTATGCCTTTAAGAATAACCCAAAATAATTACCAGACACATTCCCTGGATGACTCAGCCTGCTGAACCGAACTCAAAACATGTGCTCGTCATCAGGAAGTGGAGAAAAAAGGGGAGCCCACTACTTCAGTAAATCTTGGAACAAGCAATATTCCCTGCTGCATAATATTTTTTACTAAAGGAAGCGAGGGAGGAATTATTCTGATAGGGAAGGAAAATCGGGGCTTGTATAAATCAGAAGCACTCCCTCTCACTCTCTGGCTGTGTACGCAGCCCATAGCTGCCAAGTTTTCCCTTTTCTCGTGAGGAAGCCTATTCAGCATAATGGAAAATCCCTTAAAAAAAATGGATAACTTGGCAGCTATGACGCAGCCTACAATCAGATCACACTTAAATTATACGATTTCCCCAAAGAATCCTGGGAACTGTAGTTTAACGAGGGTGCTGGGAATTGTAGCTCTGTGGTGGGTAAACTGCAGTCCCCGGGTTTCCCCCCTCCTTTTTAATGGAGTCATGTACTTTAAATGTCTGGTGCGTATGCAGCCTAACACTCTCATAATGGTATAACACTAGTTAAACATCAACTTCACAACCCTGAAGTTCACTCAGGTGTTGTTACCCTGTCCTTTTGTGTTGTCCTGGGTTGTTTTAGGGAAGGGGACTGTAAAGCTGATAGCAGCAGCACTGTAATTAATTAAGGGATGGAGGACGTAAAGGCAGCCGGGGGGGGGGGACAACTAAGAGTTTCAGTCGAAAGTGAAAATGTGTAATTTGCATGCACAGGCAAGGGGGAGGGGCACAAAATCGGCTTAAAAGTATGTCCATAAATATATCTATAAATAAAAATATTGATCGTTGCCTCATAAGAAATGGTTTTAAATAGAGGGTGAATTGAATGGGTGGAAGGGGGGTTGGATAAGAGGTGGAAAGAAGACCTAATTTGTCCATGGCTAGGGGGCACAACCTGGACGGTTCTGCCAGGGGCACAAGATCACCTAGCTATGGCTCTGGGCCTGGCAGACAAGTTTCTTGGGGGCCAGGTCTAGGGAGACCTCGCCACTGCTCGGTCGCCAAGACTAGCGGAAGTGGTAGACCTGTTCTCTGATGTAACTAGGGTGCCGTTATCTGGAATATTTATTTAGCCACTCTCTCCCCCCCCCCACCAGAAAAAATATAAATCCGGCGGATGTCAGTGCCTCTACGTCCCCTTGTACTGTTCTGCTCTGAAGAAAAGGCTAGAAATCAGGGTGGAGTGGGGGAAAGAAAAGAAAATCAAGACATTTGCAAACTCTCCGGATATATCTTTCCTAGGGAGTCGTCTAGCTTAGCCCAGAGTCTAGTCAGTTTGCACACTAATTGCCAGTGCTTACACGGAGAGTGGAAAGAACGAAAACAGCTGCAAATAATTACACATGTGACCCCCCCCTTCACGGTGAAGTCTGGGAGCCAAGGGTAGGTCAGCTTATGACACTTGGAAGCAGGCATCACAGTCTTTTGAGAGAGAGACGTCTAACACCAGCTTGTTTTATTGCAGCCAGTATGTATTTATGAAGCTGGATTCTTATTTTTAAAAGGTATCTGTCCATTAAAAGTGTCCCCCCCCCCAGGGTATAGTCTTTCCCCTCAATGCAAAATACTAAAACAGGAGGCTCTCTGTAAGAAACCTGGGGTATTTTGAATTATTATTATTGGTACCACTCTTCTAAATCTGTGCACTCAGATGATTCGCTGGCAAATGTTAAAACGAATCACAGAAAGTGTAATCATAGCTGCCAGCTGCACTCCCAAATGGACAATAAATAATGAATAAAAATTAATACTACCCTTTCTGGTGATGCCACGAGTCAATTCTAAAGCCAAAATATTTGTTTACTAATAGTACCATAAATGGAGGACGCGGGTGGCGCTGTGGATGCGGGTGGCGCTGTGGGTTAAACCACAGAGCCTAGGGCTTGCCGATCAGAAGGTCGGCGGTTCGAATCCCTGTGATGGGGTGAGCTCCCGTTGCTTGGTCCCAGCTCCTGCCAACCTAGCAGTTTGAAAGCACGTCAAAGTGCAAGTAGATAAATAGGGACCGCTACAACGGGAAGGTAAACAGCGTTTCCGTGTGCTGCTCTGGTTCGCCAGAAGCGGCTTTGTCATGCTGGCCACATGACCTGGAAGCTGTACGCCGGCTCCCTTGGCCAATAAAGCGAGATGAGCGCCGCAACCCCAGAGTCGGTAACGACTGGACCTAATGGTCAGGGGTCCCTTTACCTTTACCATAAATGGAACAACAGATAGGTGGCTTTAAATCCAGAGGCAATTTAGTAAGTAAGTAAGTAAGTAAGTAAGTAAGTAAGTAAGTAAGTAAATAAATAATATTTTTATTATTTATAGCCTGCCCAGCTTGCTGGGTTTCCCCAGCCAATCTGGGCGGCTTACAGAAAATATATAAAATATAATATAGCATCAAACATTAAAAACTTCTTGATACAGGGTTGCCTTCAAATGTCTTCTAAAAATTGTATAGTTCTTTATCTCCTTGACATCTGAAGGAAGGGTGTTCCACAGGGAGGGCACCACCACCGAGAAGGCCCTCTGCCTTGTTCCCTGTAACTTTGCTTCTTGCAGTGAGGGAACCAGCAGAAGGCCCTCGGAGGAGGACCTCAGCAACATATGAAGGGCCCCAGCTCCCCCACCCCAGATTTAAGCCTAACCATCACTATTTGGGAGCAAAACCCACTGGACTCTCTGGAGCTAACTTCTGAATTAATATGAAGAGCATTGTGCCATTTATTTGGCAATGCGGGACGCAGGAATATAGGTAACGAATAAGAGGAACTAGCTCTGCTGACTTCAAAACTGGAATTTTGGCACTTTCAGGCAGGTCCTCACAGTGTCCAGGATTATTTTGTCAGCACAAAGTCTGGGGCTTATGAGTAAGTTAAGGGTCAACAGCTGGAGACCCTAGGGCCAAACCCACCTCCTGAAGAACATCTCACTTCACTCCCCTCCCCCATCTGTGGAATGTGGAAGGGTAGTGGTCACTCTGGGATTATTGGCAGCCCACCTTGAGCTCAGTGGGAAGGGATCTGGCCAGCAATTCTTTATCCTCTATTCAACATGAGCCTCTGAAAGACTAGTTACTCATTTTGTGTGTGCAAATGCATTCTCTCATTAAAACGTCTTAATTCCACCATTTGCTCCAAAAACCATCAAAGTGGCTAACCATAAAACAACGAAAGCAGCCCTGAAGCAATAATTATAGACATAAAAAATCCACCTCAAATAACAAACCTCAAGGAAACAGCTAGGTGCAGAATTAGTTTACACGCACGGCTAAGCACCTGCTGGTACCACTAGGCCTTTGCTGCTGCTCCACCAAAAACCCATGAGCAATGAGGATAGGCTGCTCTGTCTCAAGAGGGCTTTCCCCCGCTTTAGGTGCCACAACTGAATGGCCTTTGTCTCTCATGCCCACCTGTAACTTCTCAAGATGGTGGCCGTGTATGGAGCAGCAGAGCCTTTGATGATAATATATGGGCAGGTTCATCCAGTAGGAGGGTGTCTATAGACCGGGATTCTGGAATGTAGGTTCAGTTTAAACATTACTCCAATTTCTCGGTGGAGGGAGGAGGGAAACAGACAAATAATAAAAAGTACTGAGGAGCAGTGCTTGCTTCCCCCCCTAAAAAAAAATGTTTAGGGGTACTCTCATTTTCCTACTCATACAGTGGTACCTCATGTTACGTCCGCTTCAGGATTCATCTTTTCAGGTTACGGACGCGCCGAACCCAGAAGTCCCGGAACGGGTTGCTTCCGGGTTCAGCACGCGTGCATGTGCAGAACTGCTAAATCTCGCTTTGCGCATGCAGAGAAGCGCAGCATTGCGTCCTGCACGTGCGCAGAAACGGCACTTCAGGATGTGGCCTTTTCATGCTGCGAACGGGCCTCTGGAACGGATCCCATTCGCAACCAGAGGCCAAACTTAGATTCACAAAATGTTTAGGGTTATGCGTCCCCCTGCGTCCCCCCCAGAAAAAAAGCACTGCTGAGAAGACTTAAAGTCAGAAAAGAAATCCCAGAGTATTATTTCTCAGGACAAAGAAATTGGGGGGGGGTGTTAACGGAGTAGAATTGGGGGGAAACTAAACATCCGTCAGGCTTTATCTTTAAGCACAATAGACCTAATAGCATACAAGGCTTAATAACTGTTTATTCGTGTTCTGCTTTGTGCAACAAGATTTGCTTCGTGTAAGAATCATAATGAGGCTAACTATCCCCTGACTCAGACTTGAAAAGCAATTGGACAATCTCAGTATTCTTCACCAGAAAAAAAAAACAAAAACTTGTAACATACACTTTTAAAACATCCCTTGTTATGGTCACTAACTGGGTTGAAGAATATAAATTTGAGCAAAAGATGGAAAGAGAAAATGGAAATAATATTGGGTAGTGCAGTTACTCTTATTATGGAACTTAAAAGTTTTGCTCCAGGGGGTTTAAATAATTGAAAATCCAAATTAGTAGAGAGTGGCATAAAATTACAGTTACTTCTATGAGAATACAGAATGTACTACCCAGACTAATCTGCGAAAGAAGAGTGAGTCTCTGCGAAGCCTTTCACATTTACATTTGCTTTTGGCGGCTTCAAAAGAATAATTAAGGCCAAATTAACTCTAAAGTCATATAGAACTGTGGAAACGTAAAAGAACAAGGATTAAAGCTCAATATTTTAAGGATATAATGCAGGTGAGGAGCATTTTGACTTGCAAATAGACAAAATGAAATTGGATAAAAATAGTTATTCTATATAGTGGTCCCCTTCTGGGGGGAAAAACCTCTTAATATCTGCTTGTTAATGGGCAAAGTAAAGAATTCTTATGACTTGGCCAGTAATGCTTCTAGAATGTACAGATAAGCAAGCAGACCATTTTGGCGAGATTACAAGGGAATTTGAAGCATGTTTCTCAATGATGTCAATTACCACAATATAATCTGAATGATGACATTCGGCACTGAAACATCAACAACAAATTCAAAACACAAAAGCTTGTGAAGCATCTACACATATTAGAACAGAAGCACAGTATTGTATAGCTTCCATCTACTTTATAATGATAATTACAGTATATTAAGACTGACTCTGCAGGGATGGGAGCCTCTAACTCAACAGACATTGTTGGACTCCAAATCCCATGAGCCCCAGCCAATGTGGCCAATGGTCAGGGATGATAGGAGTTGTAGTCCAACAACATCTGGAGGGCCACATATTCCCACTCATGGGTTATAGATGCTGAGGTGAAGTAGAGGTGCCTGGCTCACAACTGAATATTCAGCCCCTGAAGTTTGCAGTATAGAACAACAGTTTGTAGACTATGGTTACCAGATTTTTTTTGATGAATCCGGGGACACTTAAAAAAAAAATCTGAGTAGCAACAGGGAGCCAGTAGTGGGGATGGAGAGGCAAAAGACCCTGGGCCCAAGCACACATGCATATCCCGAGCCTTCCCCAATGATCTGCCCCCTTCCTCCTTTGTTTTGACAGATATGGGGAGGCTCGGAAGTCATGGGCGGGTGTTGCCCAGGAGGGGTGCAAGGCGTATGGTTTCTCTGCCAGGCAAGGTGTAACGCCCTTCTTTTGCACCCTGTGAAACATAAATGTGCAGAGTTATTAAAAAACTGGGCAATGGCCAAGCCTCCCCCGATCAGTCAAAACAAAGGGGAAAGGGGCCAGGAGATCTGTACCGCCAGATGTCCTTGGTTCCCCTTTGGTAGTGGCAAGTCAGCAGCCTGGAGCCAGCCTGATAGCGCAGTTGGCTCTGGCTGGCTTCAGGAGCTGCTCGCTGCCGTGGCGCCCGCCATTTTTCCTCGCCGGAAGTCCCCATATGATGTGTTGTGCACAAGACACATCATATGGGGACTTTCGGCGAGGAAAAATGGCGGGTGCCATGGCAGCAAGCATTTATCGCCTCAAGTGATAGCACCTCAGGCTTTTTTCATATCACTTCACATTGGGCTTGGAACAGTGTGTTTATGCAACTTTGCTGGAAATGGCTAAAGTTAAATTAACAACTCTTGCAAGCAGTATAATTGTTCTGAACTACTAGGGATGTACACAGGTGGGGAAATATCTTTGGAACCTGTTTTGACACTTTGGATAGTGGGTTACTTCAGTTCAACGCCTTGGGCTGCCTTCTTGCTTCAGTCTGGATCCAAAACAAAGCTTCACTTCAGCAATTTATCATTTTGGGTCGACTTTAAACAATGGGAGAGGTGGTACCAGAGATTGCAAGATTGGTCTTCCCTTGGTCCACAGCTATGTTACCTGTCTGGTAGGGATGGAGGGGACATTTAAAAACAGCCCTGCATTGGAAAACAGCCAAAAAGACCTTTCTAAAGCAAGACAGGCCAGGGGAAACATTACCAATTGGCCCTGCTCCACTTGTTAATGCCCAACAGACTGTGCCCCAAATGCAGGCAATATTCACACAGTCTTTCCTGTATCATGTACAGAGCTTTATGCGGAAGTGCTCCTGTGTCTGAGCGATGCACCTTGCAGGTGAACCTTTGCAACCCCTGGTCACCCGACAATCTGTAAGTTTTGCTCCCTGTAAGCTCTTTTCCAGCTATGTGGGAGGAACACTATTTGCTCTTTAAAAGAAAAAAGAAGAGTATGTTTTTTAACTCACAGAACTGTTCCTGTTTAGTGACCTCCCCCTCCCACACCCTTCAGTCCTAGCAGAGGGCTTTTTGTCCTCCGAACTCTGAGTGCTCCTTTCATCAGGTTTTGGACCTGGCCCTGCATTGCTTGAGCATCCAAATCTCCCACTTGAGGCCATAGGAGTTTGCTTTTGTCAGAACACGTGCTCTGATCCATAGCTTTTTGAATTTCGGTCTGCGACTCAAACCAGCATACATCTGGCTGGTTTCAGTATGTTCAGGGATCCCCACCTGCCCTTTCCACTAAGATAAACCTTCCTTTGGAACCAACCTTTCGCTTCCAGCTCACACCCTGCAATCCAGAAGAACACATGAAATGCTTGTGCAGTGGCTTCTTCCATTACTCCAGGGCCAGGGGAGTCATTGAAACACTGGCTTCCCCAGCCGCTCTTGGTGGCTCCCAACAGAACATTAAAAACACGATAAAAGATCAAACATACAAAACTTCCCTAAACAGATGTCTTCAGATGTCTTCTAAAAGTTGGAGAGTTGTTTATTTCCTTGACATCTGATGGGAGGGCGTTCCACAGAGTGGGCACCACTACCAAGAAGGCCCTCTGTCTGGTTCCCTGTAACTTTGCTTCTCGCAGTGAAGGAACCACCAGAAGGCCCTCAGAGCTGGACCTCAGTGTCCAGGCTGAACGGTGGTGGTGGAGACGCTCCTTCAGGTATACTGTGCCAAGGTCTGGTGCAGGCAAACCTCTCCATTCAGTTTTAAAAGCCCACCCCAAATGCTGGTGATGGTGTTTCTTTATCTAAGGAAAACAAAATTCTGCTTGAAAATGTAACAAATCTGGGGCATTGTTCTCATTTTGCTTACATTTATTGTCAAGAACTTCTCAAACAGCTCTGGGAAGCTTATTAAACTTATGTAACAACAACAACAACAACAACAACAACAACAACAACAACAACAATTGATAAGAATATAGACATTTAACAACAACCTTAAGAAAGATTGCTTCTAGAAGATAGTGTCTCAACTGTATATTATTTTCTGGAGTTCCATCGAAGGACACGGCGTTCCTGTAGATGTCCAATGGAAGCAGATTGACACAATCTGCAAGAATCCTCCCAAGGACTGGAAGTAATGGTAGGCACATGGCAGAAGATTAGCTAAACATGAAACATGCATGGAAGCCAAAGTGGGATCAATGAGATGGTTGGCTGCCTGTGCTATATAAAAAAGCAATGGAAGTGTGTGTGTGTGTGTGTGTGTGTGTGTGTGTGTGTGTGCATGTCCCATTTCATTCATCAATTTCTTGTGGGAATTCCCAGTCAAAGCACACCAATCAGTAAAATATATCGCCTTGTGGGAATTTAGACTGCTGTCCTGCACACAGCTCGCTGGGGATAACTTCCATAGAACTTAGTGGAATTCCTTCAGAGTACATGTATATAGGATTGTACAGAGGCCTTAACCTTGGTCTATCAAGGCTGGGTGGTTTTTTATATATATAATAAATCTAATTCTATATATGTTGGGAGTTGTTGGATTGGCTCCCATCAGCCCTAGACAGGATGGGCCAATGGTGATGGTAGGAGTTGCAGTCCAAAGGGCAGGGGCTATATTAAATACCCCAGCTCATCTTGCAGCTTGCTCCCCTTTCTTTCCTGTTATTTTCTTTACTGCAAACTGAGATTGTTCAAGTCAGTAAGAAGGGAAAGGTGGACAAGAATACCAGTTAAAGCAGGGGTAGGCAACCTAATGCCGGGGGGGGGAGGTGCGGCCCATTCACCTTCTCAATCCGGCCCGCGGACGGTCAGGGGAATCAGCATGTTTTTACATGAGTAGAATGTGTGCTTTTACAGTGGTACCTCTACTTACGAATTTAATGCGTTCCGAACACACATTTGTAAATTCGTAAGTCAAAGCAAGCCTATCTAAAAATTCGTAAGTAGAAAAAATCCTATCTAAACAGCATCCAAGATGGCGGACGGAGCTCCATTTGTAAGTAGAAACATTCGTAAGTAGAGTTATTCGTAAGTAGAGGTACCACTGTATTTAAAATGCATCTCTGGGTTATTTGTGGGGCATAAGAATTCGTTCATTTCCCCCCCCCACCCCCACCTCCCAAAAATATAGTCTGGCCCACCACATGGTCTGAGGGATGGTGGACCGGCCCACGGCTGAAAAAGGTTGCTGACAAGCCTTCCTAGTGGTGGTTCGCCCAAAAGAGAAAAATGTGCTTGCTCAGACACTCTCCAGTGATGTGTCAGAAGATCTTGCCAACGACTGGTGTGCGGGATGCCAGTTTACTTATTTCTATCTTTTTTGGGTGCCACTCCCTGCATTCTCCCCCTCCCCAGTTCCCCGACACTTGCTGAGTTTAAAACTTCTGCCAGGTGATGAGAGCCTCTGCGGCGGTGCTAAGATGTCCTCGTGGCTCAAGCAAGTGATGCTTCCTGAGGGGCACCTGGGACTAATCTGTAAGTGGAGGACTCCATTATGCAGATGCTCAGGCACTTCAAAGAAGGGAAGAGGGGGAACATTTCCCTTGGGGTGCTCACTTGGCTGTTACTCATGCAAATTTGAGAAGGCTCATTTCATAGGGTTGTCATATTTCAAAAAGTAAAAACTGGGACACCCCCCTTTTTTAAGGAAACCCCCAAAATTGTTCAGCTTTTCGTAAAGAAAACCTGAAAGTTGTTGAGCTGATTTTCTACATTTCACTAAGAGGGGCTTAACATGAGGGGTGGGGCACTTGCATGCAAAGGTTGCTGTTCTGCCTGGTGGAATGTGGTCTGTACCTGGCAGTAGCAAAGGGACCATGCTTTGCTGAGAGAACAGTTTGTTGAGTTGTCTTCTCTGTCCATCCACTGACATCTCACAGCAGCCATTCAGGCTACAGCAGAGGGAGAAGTGGACTGCAGGATCACTCCACCGGTTCCGCCAGGAGACCAGCTCCATTTTGTTCCTCCTGTCCCTGAACGGTTCATTCAAGCTTCATATTAGAACTTTGTGAACTTGGAGAACTGGTGGCTGAGTTTGCTTGTTTTCCTCTTCCCTCCCCCTCCCCTTTTCCTTTTGTGTCTTGTCTATTTGTTATTTCTTCTACATAAACCACATTGAAAGCCTTGCGAAAGAGCCTTTTAATTAATTTGTTAATTAAAGCAATGTTTTATCAATCCTTACTCTCTGATGGAAACGCCTTTTGCAGGCACTTCCTCCCGAAGCTCCTGAATTGGTATGAACACACTGAACTTTCTGCCTAGACGTGCGCTGAATTATAGGGTGGAATTTGATGCCAAGAACATTGTGTGTAATGCACAAATTCAGACCAGGACTGCCTGGAAGTCATTCTTTCAGTTTGCCAGAAGAGGGTGCTGCTCCCTTAAAATATAAGCAGTGGACAGATGAAAGTGATCTAAGTTAAACTACAAGCCAGAGGGCTTGAGAAACATAGCCAGATGTGTTCAGAGAACGAAGGTGCAAGAAGCAGTGGTCAAACAGTCCTATTTAATACACAGCTTGTCCTAAAGCTAACCCCCTTGTTTGCTTAGGCCTTTTGTAGAAAGTTAGCAACAGAAGCAGGAGAGAAGTGACCCGGGGACCTTCTGCATATTTAAAAATAGATGCCTAGATTTCTCATAGTTTGCGTGCCATTGGCTCACAATGTACAGCGAACTTCTGTGATCTGAAACAATGCTTGAATTGTGAAACCAAATATTTGTGCTTTCTTCCCCAATGCTGCCTCGTCGGAGAAAACCCCTGTTACAAAAGGCAAACTGTTTGGTTTACCCGAGTGGCCGTGGCATCGGTCCCAGCCACTGATAGACTGGCTTCAAGGAGTCCTTGAATGTCCTTGCTTCAAGGAGATGTCAGCTTGTCCGGAGACTTAAAACCTGGGAGGTTAGCTTCCCAAAGCTTTTAGAGTCACACAGATTGCAGGGGTGGGGTGGGCATTTTCCTGGCGTGGCTCCTGCCTGACAAGGCAAGGCAGGCCTACAATCCATGTGGCTTGTGGTCTGGGAAAATGCAAAATGTGGTCTGGAAAAACAAATAGTGTGCTTAGACAGGGCTCAGAATATGCTGGGCAGATGTGAGAGTGGCTCTTTCGGCTTCAATCCTATGCCCATTTACAAGAGAGCAACCCTATAACCTGGGAGTAAACTCCATTTAATCCAACGGGATTTACTGCTGAAGAGACATGTCTGGAATTGCTCTGTTAGCTATTTAATGCAAGATTGCTTCTAGCGTAATAAAGTGTGACTTTTCCATTGAATAAAGAGTTAAAATATATCTGATTAGCTTCATTTAGGGGAAAAAGCCCTGGCAGAATGTCTATGCTGTCCATAGTTTGGGGGGGGGAATAGAATGAAGAATGGCCAAGGAAGGTTAATGTAAGGGAATTGTTTTGCTATTACTGACCTTGCCTGTAAATAACATTAAAACATTCAAGTATTCATCTAAGGTGTGGAAAAGCTTTGGCCCTTGCGATGTTGCTGAACTACAACTCCCAACCCCCCCACAAGCAAACATGGCCAATGGACAGGGGTAATGGGAGTTATAGTTCAGTAACATCTGAAGGGCCAAAGCTTTCCCCACACGTGATCTAAGGTGTGTCTTTTGTTTGTTTGACAACCATATGCGTAGTATTTAAACTCAGAGAGGCCAACAGCTTCCCTTTTTACTCAGTGCAGGGAGAAGTGTGGGCAACGTTATACTTTCTGGTGACTCTCCAGGTATAACCAGGTTTGTAGAGCAGCTTTGCGCTGCATATAAATGCTTGACATTGAATTAATTCACTTTTAAAATTGGCAAGCTTTTGCAAAGCAGGGATACCAGACTCCCCAGAACTGCCAGAGTTATTTTTTGTACCTGGGCTGTAAAAAAGGTAAAAGTAAAGGTCCCCTGGACAGTTAAGTCCAGTCAAAGGCGACTATGGGGTTGTGGCGCCCATCTTGCTTTTTCAGGCTGAGGGAGCCAGTGTTTGTCCACAGACAGCTTTGCAGGTCATGTGGCCAGCGTGACTGAACTGCTTCTGGTGCAATGGAACACCGTGACAGAAACCAGAGCGCACAGAAATGCCATTTACCTTCCTGCCACAGCAGTACCTATTTATCTACTTGCACTGGTGTGCTTTTGAACTGCTAGGTTGGCAGAAGCTGGGATAAAGCAATGGGAGTTCACCCCGTTGCAGAGATTCGAACTGCCGGCTTTCTGATCGGCAAGCCCAAGAGGCTGAGTGGTTCAGACCACAGCGCCACCGGTATCCCATAATGTTTTGGTTTGCCACCAATGTCCTCCCCTCCCCCAGTGTATATATTCCTTATGGAATTTGTATTTGTCACTCACAAAAAATTGTCCAATGTAGGGCTCCATCTGGCTAAATGCCCATCAACCACATCCTCCCATGTCATACTTATATGATCAATCACACTATGAACTGAAACACCAACATTTGAATATGCACATGGCTTTCTATGCACCATGACTAACGTTCTTATGATCCCAGCAAAGTTTTATAAGATGGTCAGCCTGATCCTGTGCAGAAGGAAGTGTGTCTTCCATTTGCGGCAGACGGCACAACCACTTCCACAAGGCAGTTTGTTGTGGACCGAGGAGATGTACATGCCAGTGGTTTAAAACACAACAAAGTCACTTCCCCCTGCTGCAGTTCAAGCCACAGTTTTACATTTACTGCACACACCAGAGAAAGGTTGGGATGTTTTCACCCAGTGCCCATTACCTGATTTCTTTCCCTTCACCTGCAATCCCCGCCGTGAGCTCTCATCTATACATGTGCAATGGATGTCTGAAACAGACTGGATGGGCCATTGGTTTCTTCCAGCAGAACTCTTATGATGTTCTCAAATGTCCTGGAGAAGGTTGGGGTTTCTGGGGCGAGGTGTGTTTTTTAAAAACCCAAGAACTTCAGACTGCTCTCTTGTTTCTAGGTTCTTGTTTCACAGAATCTTCAGAAGTTCAGTCCCAGATCTGTCTAGTTTCACATCCAGAAACTGAAAGCTTTGCAAAGATATATTTGATCTGAAACTGATAGAGACAATACTGTTGTTGTTGTTGCTGCTGTTGTTGTTGTTGTTGTTATAAATGGTTTCACACAAACACAAAACATGAAAACATATAAACCAGGGCAGGACGTTGATGTTAATAGCTTTCATCTAAATAATTGCAGCAGAATGTAGATGCCACAATTGCACATCACAGTAAAAATAGTGTCGTGTGGACAGACCAGCCTATTTCTGTTAATTGTCAGCTTCATACAAGTGTGGACAAGTTTTGAAAAATAAATAAATAAAAACTATATAGATGACCCCTGTGGACCCTTCCAACTTTACAGTTCTATGATTCTATGATGTAAACAAGAACCACGCAGAGTACATTCTCACATTCAAGCACAGGACCTGATTTTTCCTGACTCGAAGATGGCACAGCTGAATGTGTGAACCAATGCCCTCTGCACCTGAGATGCTAAGAACATTTTGTAGTTCGTGATCGATCATCCCTCATCCAACCTGAAAGATAACACTGGCCGTTTCATTCCCAGGTGATAAACTGCATGTGTGGACCAGCCTATGAAGAAGAGAGACACAGATTTAGAATTGCAGAGTCGGGGAGTTAGCATTTTAATATCTCGTTTTAAGAATGGGCTAAGGGTGCAGGTTGCTGAAGGCACCTTACCTAGGAGCAAGGCTTCAGAGTTAGATGTGCACAGGATTGCACCATAAATTTGTGCTAGTTCCCCCTCTTGCCCGTCTGGCTGCCTGTTCAACAGTGAATGATTGATGTTGCCCTTTCTTTTTAACAAACAGTTCCCAAAGCTTTGGATACAGAGATATGGCACAATGAAAGTACTGTGGGGCCGTTTCAGCACTGTTCATTCAGTGGGTTGCAGTCGAAACTCTACAATTCAAAGCCTTGTGTCATTTCCTCATTTTCAGAAAGGAAGTTTAGACCTTTGGTTGTTATGATTAAAATATACGACCCCAAAGAAGGAGTTAATGCAGCTGGTTTGTTTTTCCTGTTCTCAGAAGCAGAGTTTTCTTATCCCTGGCCCTGGAAGCTCTCACGGTCATAGGCTCTTCCTCCAAATAGTCCTACTTAAAGAACTCCATCTTCATGTCACTGCTCAGCAAGGCGAGGAGGGCTGGGAGCAAAGGGAACCAGAGTCTGAGGTTCGTGGACATGAAAACTGGAATGGAGAAGGCCCAGCTCATTCCCATTGTGATCACCTCTCCTTGATTCCAGTGTTTCATCTTCCCACATACAAAATTAACAGCCTTTTCTCGTAATACTAAAAAGCAGAGAAAATGAAGTGGGGCGGGACTTGAATGAATGAAGGCCTGGGAAAACTGAAGTTGGTTTATAAAGCTGGTGGTGTGCTGTGCCACTGAGGGTTCCCTCAACCCTAGTATAAGGTTTGCCATTCCTGGCAAGCATGCATCATAATGCCAAAAAACGCATTTTGGGACCCCACTATGAAGGCCTGCACAAAGGGATGCCTTAGCTCCTGTCAAGATCTCGCCCTTTGGATGGAAAGCTACCGCTGAGGGACCGCGTGTTCGGCAGACATTGCCTGCCACCAAATGATGTCCTTCATAAGAAAGCTCATCTCAGCTTGGGCCGCTCACAATCTCCATGAGATGAGATGAGACCATCCGTCTCAATTGGGATGACACTGTTTGGCCCCCATATTATTCTATCTGTCATGTACTCTTTGGGTTCCAAAAGAATCCCTGTCTCATACATCATTATTTTCCACAAAGGTTGAAAGCCCCCTCCTGGGAGGGGGGGGATTTTTTGCTCCTTCCCACTCGCTGCCCCACCCTTGATGTCCGAGTACCTTCAGTGACAAGAAGCAACTCCTTTGCGCAAGGCAGAAATCTGCATACGAATTAAAACCTCTCCAAGCAGGAGCTGGAAGGGGAAAGCAGGGTGGGAGAGAAGGGAAAAGAAAAGCTTGAATAAAAAATCTGAGCCAAGTTACATTTAATGCATCTGATTCCCCCCACACCCAGTGAAATGCTTAAACAGACAGAGAGATTGCGTGGTTGAAAATGTGAAATCAACAGAAGACTTTGAATGCCAAGAGGAAAGTGGATCAACCTGGGTTTAGGGGCAATATGTGGATTTTCTCTTGTTTGTTTCTTGTATTCTGCCCACTTAGGCTTCTCTTGAGCCACAAGTTGTCTGAATCAGGCGTGCAGAACTGATAGGCAAATGGATGATTCATCCAGCTTGGAGAATTTGTGCTCCCCTCCAAGGACAGCAGTATTTCGAGGTTTGGCAAAAGAAACGTACAATGTGGCGCGCCGTCATGTTGAGCATTTCCCTGCCCTGCTTTCCAACACATTAGTGTTTGTTTGCAGGGGGCTGTGGGTGGGGAGAGACCTGAACGCAATGACCTCACGGCACACATTTATTTCCTAGACATTACTGGGGAGTTGCATGAGGTAGGCATGTGTTGGTCACACAATCCCACATGATATCAAGGTATGCCTCTGTAGGAAAAGGGATGTTTTAGATACATTGGAAGGGAGGGTTCTGCTGACAGGACTCAATAAGTGAATCCTACTCAGAGCAACAGGCTCATGTCAACCTCTGGCCATAGCATTCTGCACTAGTTGCTGTTTCTGAGTGCTTTTCAAAGGCAGCCCCAACTGAGCACATTGCAGCAGTCTAGCTGGAATATGATTCAGGCGTACATGACTGTGGTAGCAACTACCTTTCTCAGGAAAGGGCAAAACAAGCACATCAGGAGAAGCAAAGCTGGGAACTCTTGAAATGCTCCCAAGCTGTGACTCTGAGCCTTCAATGCGAATGCTGCCCCATTCCAAACATCATCTCAGGTGCTCATCTTTCCAATGAGCAAAAGCACCTCTGTCTTGTCTGGAAGTCTTGTTTTGTTAACCCACATGCAGTCCACTTCTGACCCGGTTCAAGACCTCCACTGCCTCCTGGAACTGAATGAGAAGAAGGAGAGTCTGAGCTGGTTGTCAACAGCCTACTGATATCCAGTTGACCTCTCCTGCTCACAGCTTCCCCACAGACATGCATTTCTGACTTGCTTTCCAGCTGTAGCTATTAGAAACTAGTTCTGTGTAACAAACACTGGCCTCAGAGATAGGCGTGCATTCCTATTCCAAGGAAAACCTCATGCAGTCAGTTCAATAGGGATTGGATGTGCATTGCAATGCAATGGAGATATGCACTCAGAAGCCCATGCAGATATTTTTTTCAGAATTAACAAGTGTAGAAGGCTGCTTATGCACACATCCATCACTCTTGGTAGACCAGGTTCAGTGTTACCAGATGCTCGGGATTACAGTTGCTCAGGTCAATCTCTAAAGAAGTAAATGCTTGTGCATAGTCATTTTGTATAAGTCCCTTTTGAGGCCTATTGACATGATGAATGCCAATGGGGCAAAAATGGCGACAAGCCTTCTCTTCAAAAATGCCATGCATTTCTACACTCAACATTGGGTGAACCTTAGTCCTGGTTGGAGGGGAGGTTGTAGCCTCTACCTGCCCGTCCAAAGGTAAGGGGTATCCCATTAAGGGGATCTGGGAGGAGTTGCTTCTGTCTGGACGCCCAGGCAGAGGCAAGGGTCATAGCACTCCTCAAGGCAGTGATCCCATGGGGGCGCTACTATTTGATGTAAGTCATAGGACCTCCTCACTGCTGGATTGACCCAAAAAAGCATACTTCTAGCAGCCAATGGTTGTACCCAACGCTTATGCCAAACCTCTTACATCTGATGTGACCCAAAGTAATTATTGTCTTGTCTGGTTCTTTCCATAAAGTTGGGGCGCTGGGGGGCTGTGGCGCCTGGTCACACAATGGGGCAAAGTGGTGACAATCCTTCTCTTCAAAAATGTCACTCGCTGCAGCTACCTTTGCTTCCATGGCCCTGTGATTTCATGACTCTGTCATGTTGCCTTTTAAAAAGTGCAGACCTTAGAAAATCTCAAAGTTCTTTCAATCTGCTATATAAATACCTAATAATGGGCTCTTTCAGCTGGGTATAATTTTCTTGGTGGTTTATAACAGCTGCACTGGAGCTATTACGGTTTATCATTTAACCACCAAATTAGGGGTTTCTTAATTAATGGATCCTTCAGTCAAGGGATCCTTGGCAGCCACTAGAAGCTGGTCTATACCACGTTGGGCTGGAAAACACAGGGGAAACATCGCTTAAAGCAAGACTGGGGGACCTTTTTCAGCTCAAGGGCCACTTTCCTTTCTAGGCAATTTCCCAAGGGCCACATGCCAGTGGTGGAGGGGGCCGGCATCATAAGTGGGCGGAGCAAGAGATGTAATTTCCCCCTCTCTGTGATAGGCTACTTTCCACACCTACTCACACACCCCTCTCTGTCCTCCATTCAGACAAGCAAGAGGCATTATCAGAATTCAAGGAGACATCTCAGCAAGGCAAAAACTCAGGGTGTGAAGTGTGGGAGATTAAGCAGCCAGACATAACGATGCATAATTGCCAGAAAAAAAGGGTTAAGGACTACAGAGCTGTAAATTGCTAAGGAAGGCTTGGATAGGGCACGCCCCCATATCTTTGGAGAGGGAGGGTTGTTTCCTGTTCCTTTCTCTGTATCCCTCTTCAGTTTGACCCATATAACCTGGGCACACGTTTCAGAACCTGTTGCTGCCTCAGTACAGCTGTGCACTTCCATTGCTGGGCTCCGTTGAAAAACGGCTTCTCCGTGTGAACCAGAAAGTGACTTCTCCAGACAATGGAACGACTCCTTCTTTTCTTATCTCTGCAGCTGTGATCTCCTGGATGATGCGGATGCCTTTAGGCTAGGGGTCAGCAACCTTTTTCAGCCGTGGGCCAGTCCACCGTCCCTCAGACCATATGGTGGGCCAGACTATATTTTGAAGGGGAAAAAATGAACAAATTCCTATGCCCCACAAATAGCCCAGAGATGCATTTGAAACAAAAGGACACATTCTACTCATGTAGAAACATGCTGATTCCCGGACTGTCCACAGGCTGGATTGAGAAGGCGATTGGGCTGCATCCGGACCCCTGGGCCTTAGGTTGCCTACCCCTGTTTAGGCAGTTGAGCGCACATGCGTACTCCATCTGTTTCCCTCTCTCCTCCACTACACGTGGTCCCCGGGTGCTGGCAACCCATGCTATGACACTGATGCTTCTGAATATCAGTTGCTGGAAAGCAGAGGAAGTGATAGGTATCTGGTTGGCCATTGTGTGAACAGAATACGAGACTAGATGGGGCATTGGTCTGATCCAGCAAGCTCTTATGTGTAAAATGTTGGGCTTTTAGATGGATGTCTTGTGAGAAGATTTATGTATCAACATTCTTTCTCCTCCACCCCAATATTCTGTGTCCTCTCCCTCTCTCTTGTCTTTGCTCCCCAATCCTCAGGTTCTTTCTTTTGGCCTCAACATTTAAATTAAAACAAGACAGATTCACAAATGGGCCCACAAACAAGATTTCGGCAATTACAAACTGACTGATATACATGGAAGGGGTCGAAATCATCTGTATATTCAAACTGCAACATTTGTATTCTAGATTGTAGACTGTAGAAACTGACTCCCTGCCTTCTCTTACTGACTTGCAATCCCATAACAAATTCAGGTTTTGGATCGATCCCCTGGTATGTATAGATGGCAAGTGTTGCTGATACTTTTGGGGGGAAGATTTTTCTTGAAAAGTAAGTTAACTATGCTTGAGATGATCTGAATTGGGGCCTGTCGTCCCAAATCACATTGCCTTTAAATGATGCAGTGACAATGCCACCAGCTTTTATTTGCTTCCAGATCATATAAATCAGCTATTGGAAATCTGTATCATTAGCACTATTGCTTTCCCCTGAGAAATGGCTGCCAGTAATGGATTAGCCTGTCCACCTCATCTTCTCCCTGGAAAACAATATATACTGGGGCTGATCAATACTCTGATCCAAGTTAGTTATGGGAGTGACAGATGTAGATATTTTGTCATCTCGAGGTTTAGGTATGATACACCTTTGAAATGAGAATATTCTCCAGGGTCTGCGAGGTTCTCCGAGTGGAGTTGCTACTAGACTCCTTAAGGAGACACAGGTAGTAGTTAGGGAAGTATGTCTCCGAGCTGATCTCTACATGCCACACCAAACCACATGGTAATGCCTTCTTGTGGGTGCAGGCAAGGCCTGTCCTACACTAGGTAGAATGAGGTGACGTGTCTCAGGTGGCAAATGTGAGGGTCAGCAGCAGCAGATGCCCCTCCAGCTGTTCATCCTGAGTCCCTTGGTCATACCCTGGGGCTGGAGAACAGAGAGGTATGTGCCACATGGCCTGTAGTTCACCCCTTAACTAGCCTGCTGCCTTCCACTGGAGGGCATTATCCTGCTGCCCGCATTGATGTCATATCCAGCTGCCAGGCTGGCTGGTTTTTTTATATGGAAAGGGCCCTTCACTTGAGGCAGTCGTGGATCAGCCCTGGGTGTGAGTTAGGGTGGGCTACCCCAGGCCACTGGGCTGTATCTGTCCCTCAAAATGTTTGTTCAGCCCCACCAGGCCCCCCAAATTTTCATTTAAAAAAACAAGTGCTTCCCTGACTCCCACACTGAGATGCCACAGTAGTGAAACCGGTTTATTGCACCCCAAAAGGGTGTTTTTTATATTTTATTTTATTAATTTAATTTTTAAATTCTTAGTAACTTTTTTTAAAAAAGTTTTGACTAACCACCCCTAAATCCCACAGTGTACTGCCAAAAGGCATTTTATGCCCCTGCAAGTCCTCCCTCATTTCCCCATTATTATTATTTTAAAAAAATGCTAAAAGAAATTACTGGCCACTCTTGATGGTCCTCTGAGGTGCCTCTGTGGTGCCAAATGTTTTTGTGAGACTCTCCCCAGCCACCCCTCCTCCCAAAGTTTGTCCCTCATAAAAAGCAAACTAGTGACACCCACTTCTACACCTACTTTGATATACCCTGCCCCCAGGAGGGTTTTCCTTCTAAGCTCTCTTCATTTCATCAGTCCTATTTGGAATAAATAAATACAAACGCTGTCCTTGTAAGCAGTCCACATGCCTTAGGCAGAGGGGATGGAATCCAGGAGCAGTCATTTGGACTAAGGCCTCAGACAACCTCCAGCTTTTGTTAGAACAAACTTCTCACTTGCTGCAGATGCCGTATTGGCTCTGCCAGCGTGTTTACACTGTGCCAACCTGTCCACCACCTTGCCCCTCCTGGTTAGCTGTTGGGAGGTCAGATGTGGGCCACCACTTCCCATACTCCCCACTGCAGTGAGCCAGGTGGCCTAATGGTCAGACTTAGTATATAACACACTTCCTGCGGTCTTCAATTTACTGCAATCCAAAGCATGTTTACTCTCAGAAGCAAATAAGCTTTACTGAGTTCGGTGGGACTTGCCCTTTTGCAATGTTGCTTGCAATGGCAGTCTGTGTGAAAACAGTCTGGGTTAAATCTTTAAAGTCACTCGGAAAAAATAGGCTGTATATGTCAATACCTGAGATTCTGAGTGCATAACCAGACTTTCAAAGGAACCATTTCAAGCGGCAAAGGAGCGTTATGCAAGTCAACCATCACCGCCATGTCATTATCATTGTCACAGCGAACAGTATGTCACTTTCCTAACTAAAATAATGTGCTATTCATAGCCAATTTTATATAACTAGCAGGAATTTCTAGCGGAACTCATTACACAACACCTCCCCTGAGCATATCCCCATAAGTGGCAAGCCAATCCGATTGGCTCAGCTTCCAGAAATGAGCATTTGTCACCCAGCTGACTACTTCTGTGACAGATTAAGGTTTGATTCCACTGCCAGGATTTTTCTTATTTTTAAAGGTAGTAAAAGTGCCTTACATGGAACTCTTTACTCGTCACAATATTAATTTAGCTTCTGAGAACAGATTGGAGAACTGAGTGACTGCAGCAAGGGAAGGGCGGAGGACAGTGAGGGAGATGCCAAGTCACTGCTTGCAAAAGCTCGCTGTCATAGGCAGAGCCAGTTCCCATGATCGCATACCTTGCTGGATCTTGTGTGATTTCTCAAAATATCTGAAAGACTGTCTCCCCTCCCTACAGTCCCCCCACTGCCCTCAGAAGGTCAGGGTGGTGGTGCTCTGGGAGCCCCTGTGGTAGGCCCCATATCTGTGGAGATCAGTCCCTATAGGTGTGCAAGTTTCATTATGTAAGTTTCATCATATGATGAACTGGTGCCTCTTTACCCTGACCTCTGACACATGAGAGAGATTCTAGGGCCTGTCCTATTCTCCGCGCTGTACTTTGTCTTAACTGATTTTAATATTGTCTTCTTAAATGGTTTTAACCTGCCCTGGGTCCTCATGGTGAAGCACAGGTAAGAAGTCTAAATCAGGCATAGGCAACCTTGGCTCTCCAGATGTTTTGGAACTACAACTCCCATGATCCCTAGCTAACAGGGCCAGTGGTCAGGGATCATGGGAGTTGTAGTTCCAAAACATCCGGAGAGCCAAGGTTGCCTATGCCTGGTCTAAATAATGGCAGCAATACTATTATTGCAGACTGCGCAAGCTCTGCCTAAGCCATGGCTTCTCCCTTGAAAAACCACAAAGACTGCTGCTTCACTAGGAGAGATACAGGATCAAACCAAGGGTCTCGCCTAGTTCAGCATTGTATTCTCAACCCTACCCAGCAGGTTCTTCCAGGAAGTGGGTGGTTTTATTTATTAGTTACATTTCTATCCCACCTTTCCTCTAAGGAGTTCAAGGGTGGCGTACTTGGTTCTCTGCCCGCACTCCACTTTATCCTCATGACAACCCTGTGAGGTGGGTTTTTCTACCCACCTATACCCCGTGAATTTGCTTATATTGCTCCTCCTCTACAGGATCGGTCACTGACTTACTCTGCCTTTCTGCCACTAATTTTATCAACTGCTTTGAGGATGCTTAAAAAAAAACACCTGACAAACAACAAACAAACATTAACTTGAAACTTCCTCTTCCTGTCGTGGCAGCAGATCTTGGTCTGTTCAGTGAAGCACAGCACAGCTTCCTGTGTGCATTTCAGACATACAAGCGTGGCTCTCTCTCTCTCTCTCTCTCATCCTTGACCCTTACTTCTGTCTTCTCTCTTCCCCCCTCCTCTCTGCCTGCTCTGCCCTCTCTGATTGTTTTCTTGGAACTAACCTCAGATTGGTTTCTCAACGGTACCGTCCTCCCGGACTTCAACTCTATGCTCTCCCCTGGCCTCATCACCTCAGGCAGTACTGTGACTGCCCTGTGACTTGATCCCCAGAGGCCCTGAGCCTATAGGGAGGTGTGGCAACGAACCTGTTATGAAAGCATGAATTGGCTGCACAGAAAAGCATCTTTGTGAATGGGCTGGAGACATCATGTGGAAGTTCTGTCTGGTGATTCCTCAGCAATGGTCCAGCCATCCATGGTGTTTGTTGTCAGATGCCGCGGCAGTCAGTGAGCGATGAATATAAATGTTTGAACCCGGGACTTAAGCCTTATTCACGTGTTTAGGTGAAAGCAGCATGTGGCATTTAAGTAAGGAAGGGCATGCATGCAAGTCCCACACACATCCCTGTGCATGCCAGCTCTATTTCAGAGTTGTGTGTGTTTGGTGTGAAGATCCTAATTGCATTCAGGTGAACACACTTAGAAGGTCCACTTCTACTGGGAACCCTGTAATAGCAGCAGGGGGTGGGGGGTGGGAACCAAATATCTCTTCCTTTATTCTTGCCTATGAATGCACTTAGGAAAAAAAGAGTGCAGCATAGACCACAGAGGAAGCAGAGAGGGTGAGCAATCTGCAAAAACTGGTGAAAAAGGAAGAGTAGGAAATGTTGGATGCATAGATTTTAGGCTTAAGGCTGTCCCACTTCCACTTAATATAGTGTGTGTCGGGTGCAGTACCTGGTACAATGTTGGCAGGAGTATGATGTGTGATACTAAGCTCTGAGGTAGCGAAGAGCTGTACTCCATCTACAGTGGTGACCCAGAGCTATGCTAAACTGCTGCGAAGTAACCTGGGAGAGCGTGGTTTGAAGGTGAGAAACAGCAGGTGAAGTGTGCTTAACCCTTCCTCCTGCATCACCCCCCCTCCATCCAATCCACTTCTTTAATGCAATACAACATTCTGTATTTTTCCATGCATTGAACAGGGTTTTTTGACACAAAACTCATGTAAAAAAACTGGGCTCATCCAATACATGGATAGTGGCATGGGGAGGGGGAGATGCCCCTGCGTGCAGGGAGCAATCTGGGGGCGCTGGCTGGCAGCGCGCAGCTTCCCCCGATGCCGCTGCGTGCCAGAAGCACTCCCTGGATCGTTTTCCGTGTGCAGCGGCATGGGGAAAGTTGCCCTCTGGCCAACGGGCTGGCTGGCTGGCTGGCTGGAGCGCGACCTCCCTTGATGCTGCTGCGCGAGGGAAACACACCCTATCTGCGCGCGGGAAATGATCTAGGGAGTGTTTCCTGCCCGCAGCTGCGTGGGGGGAGAGACTCAACAACTTTGGGCCATCTCCCTTTTATTTTCTTAACATGGAGTCCCCCAAAATAGGTCTTATACCCAGGGGCGTCTAATAGACAGAAAAGTACGGTATACACATTCAGAAACCAGCTACATGGGTATAGCAGCTAGAGGATATGTGTGCGTATAGGTTAAAAAGTAGTTTTTAGAGAAGGGAGGGGAAGTAAACCCACACACCATTTCTCTGCTTCAGAGTGAGGCCTCCTCCTATCATTTTTAGGACATGGGTTCTGAGTCTCCACCAAATGTGTGGTTTGGCCCAAAGCTTTCAACTTTTGGTTCCTGGAGAAGCAAAGTTGAGTTTTTGAAGTGATGGGTCTTATTTCTTAGTGACCAAGGCTGATAGCGTAAGCCATCCTTTCTAATTCCCCGGGCCTTGTAAATAAAGTTCCACCCGAGAAGCCAAGCATGAAAGGATAGGAATGAAAACACTCTGATAGATAAGATATTGCAAGAGACTGTCAGACTCTCGCTCAGAGAATGAAATAACACTCTGGATACTGTCATTGAAAAACAATAATGAAAGAGTACACCATTTTCTTAACTGAAGCACTATCAGGTCTGTGTTACTGCCACACAACATATTTTTCCTCCAAAGATGTCAATTTCAAGCTATGACTATTGATCTCTATCTAACACTCAGAATTAACTGCCCCGCGCAGGAAAAGTGGCAGAGAATCACTTCTGAACATCAAACACCAGCAAGTCAAAAGGGTCAATTCAAAGTCAGAATTTGACGAGTGGCATGTTGTAAACTTAAACCTTTACATCTAGCGTGACATATAGACTGCTCTTCATGGGACTTAAGTTTAAAACCACAAAGGTATGGCAGGCTGGGAAAGAATAGATGTGATCTGGAAGGAAACTTTTCTACAAAAAAAACAGAATGCAATCCTATGTACAGCAGACAGTGGGGTATATGCTGCAGAAGGGCCAGTGGAGAGTGCTCAGTGCTTTTCAGGAAGCAGAGCACCTCTTTGGCATACGTCCATTATTCACAAGTTTCATTATTCACAAGTTTCCACTTGTTTCATTTTCAGTTGGAAGAGATGAAACGATGATCAAACTACACGAAACTCCCAGAATGCATTAACAAAGGTTGCGGCGGTTCAATTAAAATGCCATGCTTCATTTTCTAAAACTTGGCATTGGCTTTGGATGAAACCACAGGGAAAGTATGGGAAGTCTCCATGGGGGCCAAAGTTCTCAAGTCGGAGTTAATTTTGAACGTTCTTTTTAAGGCCAACATAGATGTTTGAATCTGGTTTTTCGGATGCCACAGGATGCCTGATGCACCGCCACAAGCCAACTTAAATGTCATAGGAGTGGTCTCCTTGCAGGTGAAGGAGCTGACAGATGGAAGGACTGCAAAGGGGATAGGTAGGAGAAGGGGGCAACAGTTCCTTTGTCTCCTGCTGTAGTGGGAGATTTGAAAGGGCAGCAGCAACCCTAAATATGGCTTTGTAGCAGCAAAGTTGTACACCCATACATTATGACCTGATAGAACTGTTACATTTCCCTGCACAATTCAAAGTGTCGGTTATAACCTTTAAAATGGGAGCTAACCCAAAGCTTATTGGTGGCTCTCAAAGGCTCCCCCTCCCCACTTGTCAATTTTGAGTTGTTTTATTACCATTAAATTTTCCCAATCAGGGGTAGAATACATAAATTAAGGTGACAGGCAAGGGGTTGGAGGTTTGGCAGGGTTTGGTGAGCAACACGAGCAGAGACCAGCCTCCAGCATTTGTGTATTATTATTCTTAGTTGCCTTCAGCACTTAGTACATACTCTCCAACATTTCTCCAATGAAAATGGGGACGTCATATTCCACGATAATAATGATTTTATTATTTATACCCCACCCATCTGACTGGGTTGCCCCAGCCACTCTGGGAAGTTTCCAACATATATGAAAACATAAAACAGTAAAACAAGCAACCCCAAACTTTGGCCCTCCAGATTTTTTGGACTACAATTCCCATCATCCCGGACCACTGGTCCTGTTAGCTAGGGATCATGGGAGTTGTAGGTCAAAACATCTGGAAGGCCGCAGTTTGGGGATGCCTGCTGTAAAACATTAAAACAACTTCCCATTAAAACAACTACAGGGATAGTCTCAGATTTACAGAAGCCATTCCAGTTTCTAATTTGATACCGGTATGACTTGCTATTTTCATTGGATAAATGTTGGAGGATATGGAGTTATGCAACCCCCAAGCCAAGGAGATTGCATAATGATAATTTTACTATTTATACCCCACACATCTTATTGGGTTGCCCCCACCTCTCTGGGTGGCTTCCAACATATATAAAAACATAATAAAGGTTGTATAGTTATACAACTTTAGAACACATCTGAAGGCAGCCCTGTATAGAGAAGTTGTTTTAAATGCTTAATGTTTTATTATGTTTTTATATATGTTGGACGCCACCCAGAGAGGTGGGGGCAACCCAATAAGATGTGTGGGGTATAAATAGTAAAATTATCATTATGCAATGGGATGCCCCTATTTTCATCAGAGAAATGTTGGAGGGGATAGCCTTCCCAAATATGCACATTTTTCATGCAGACTTTACCTCTCTGTATGCTTTTTTTCTACACCTTGCTGTGCTGGAGAACTGCATTGCAAAATTCAGAGAGGTGCGAATTTCAAAGGATGGCAGTGGCTGAGTTCACATACTGATTCAAAAAGTGCAAATTAAGTGGGCTTGTATTTGAATGCAAACTAATGAAACTAATTTATCCCTTATCACTTGTAGGTAGGCATCATGAGATTGTGTGCGGTTGCTGGGCTCAACCCCCTTTCATAAAATTAAGAAGGGTGGCAGCTGGCATGACCTGAGAAGCTCACCCATCAAAAGAGAGCCTTACAGGGCATAAGACAACACAACGGCTTTGTAGGTGTTTGCTTCCCTTTTGTACTGTAACAAAGAGAACAGCAGGTCACCAGAGTCCTAAAAAACCCTTTTTGAGAGACTTGTTCTTGAAGGCCTTGTGTAGCAAGGCCTAGGAGACGTAATACTGATTTGACTTACATACAATGCCTTTGTACCACTGAAGATAAACTGAAATAACAGACACTTGTTCTTTGATTGTGTGTTCTCACATTATTTAGAATTTTTTACTTAAAAAAACAAACAAACACCTTACCTGATGACTTTGGATACAGGTCATAAAAAAAAGGTTTGGTTTTTTAAAAAAATAATAATAATTACTTGACGCAATGGTGATAGAATCAGTGTATGTATGTGCTCAGACGAGTCTTCCTTTGACCAGGCCAAAGGCCCATCTTGTCTAGTGGCCAACCAGATGCCTGTGGGAATCTTGTAGGATCTGTCAGTCAGCAACCACTATGGACTGCTCAAGAAGCCAAGTTTGTTTGTTTTTTTGTTCCCATCCCTGCTGACAGTCTGGGGCAAACTTTAATCTTCCATTAAAGCTGATCCTATGCCCGTCAACTCACAAGGAAGCCCACCTGA
The DNA here is from genome assembly GCF_965207765.1 of Zootoca vivipara. Lineage (NCBI taxonomy): Eukaryota > Metazoa > Chordata > Lepidosauria > Squamata > Lacertidae > Zootoca > Zootoca vivipara. Next base: position 24,391,777 of record NC_142588.1, read on the forward strand.
GTTCATTGGGGCTTTCTCCTCAGGAAAGAAGTGTGTGTATAGGTTTGCAGCCTAAAGTGTGAAGTCTAGCTTCGTGGCCTGGTGTTAAATGTGGAAAGCTCCAAGTGCATAGCTACTTCCTCCCTGTTAGTGTTTAGTGTCCTCCCTCCCACATCGATTTCCATATCAAGAAATTTGCTCCTTTCATTCTTACTTAAGTGACAGCCTTATCAGGAAACTGGAGGCTGAGAAGTTAACATGTTCCAAAAAACAGTCTAAAGGTCACTTCAAAAGTTCCAGTTGATGGTTTCAGCAGCCACCCACTACTGTTGTTGATCATAGCAGGGGGGGGGAATGTTTGTCTTTTTATTTAATTACAAGATTTTAAAACTACCCTTCAAAATTTAGATAACACGGCAGTGCACAAAATAAGAACAAAATGATCTTATACAGTAACCATAAATACAACCATGAAATAAAAACAATGGTCAAAATAACTTTAAGAGGTGGTAAAACCCAGAAGAGCAGACTGCACCACTAAAATGCTAAAACAAACAGAAACATTTTGGCACCAAAATGGTAACAAATTCAGCTAAATTCTGTACTACTGTATAGATAACACGTAAAACATAAAAATATGAACTCTGGTGTAACTTTTGGAGCAGTGGGCAAGGTTTGAAAATGCCTTCCCTGTGTTCAGTGCAAACGTATTTTTTTCTGTCCTAATTCTTAAAAAAAGAAAGTTTCCAGCATTAATAGTGTGAATTGGGGAAAACCCAACTGCAGAGGAAATGTATTGACCAGCGCCAATGATGTCATGAACACTTCTACCCTCAGCTTCTACACTAGTCTTACAAGGGTTACATTTCAACTGTTGTGATTTTGATTTCATTTTGCAAGGCAGGCATATAAATGTAAATCTACAACATTTTTGTTTAAAAAGACAAGCAGCCTACCTGAAGCATGAAAGGGTCAAGAGAGTAGCAGATGAGCCAGTGTTCAATTTACTTGATTTTATGTATGTGATATTAGTTGTTAATTCAGGCTCCCAAATAGATCTGCTTTTTAAATGTTTTTGCCCCAGTATAGAGACACCTCAGGCTAAACTGGATATAATGTGGGAGATCCATGATAAGGTGTCGTGGCATATTTTTCCTTGGTTGTGTATGCACTGCTTGATAATGTTGGATGCAGTACTGGATGCAGGCATATTTTTTGAAGTGCTGTGCATGCTACACTATCCCTGCAATGCGCTCTACTTGGGGCTACCTTTGAAGGTGACCCGGAAACCACAACTAATCCAGAATGCCACTGAGACCACATAACACAGGTCCTGAAAGACCTACATTGGCTCCCAGTACGTTTCCAAGCACAATTCAAAGTGTTGGTGCTGACCTTTAAAGCCCTAAATGGCCTCAGCCCAGTATACCTGAAGGAGCATCTCTACCCCCATCATTCAGCCTAGACACTGAGGTCCAGCTCCGAGGGCCTTCTGGTGGTTCCCTCACTGCAAGAAGCGAGGTTACTGGGAACCAGGCAGAGGGACTTCTCGATGGTGGCACCCACCCTGTAGAACACCCTCCCATCCGATGCCAAAGAAATAAACAACTATTCAACTTTTAGAAGACATCTGAAGGCAGCCCTGTTTAGGGAAGTTTTTAATGTTTGATGTTCTAGCATGATTTTATTATTTGTTGGGAGCCACCCAGAGTGGCTGAGGAGGCCTGGCCAGACGGGCGGGATATAAGTAATAAAATGAGGAGGAGGAGGAGGATCCCCAGGTCTTCCCTTTGCTACACTATTCATCGATTTGAAATACATTCTGCTGGAATAGTTGTAACTTGTTTTGCGCCATGAACACACGTCTCGAGCGCTTGCTGTCTCCATGTGGACCCAGAGGGTACATGGCAGACCTTCTGACAATTGTGGTGCTGCGTCACTCCCTCTCATTTCCATGCCCATAGGGTTTTCAAAACATGAAAATCCAGAGAGGATAGTTGTTGAGCTTTCTTTTTTAGCAAAGTTTTGCCCAAAGTTGTTTTGCCCAAAATCGCAACAAAAAATGATGTTTTTCAGCTACAGTACTTTTAAGGGAAATCGGCATACGTTGCCATATGTCCAGATTTTCACGGACATTTGGCCAATTTTTGCCCCAACCTTGCTTCCAACTGCAGTATTCCATGTATGTCCGGGAATTACGGATGTATGTTAATCCTACATTCACTTGAGAGGTACCATTTCCAGTTCTTTTCCAGTCAAGCTGAGAGTCACTGTTTTTGCAATGGAGGACAATGGCGCACTGGGAAAGGGAATAGGCAAAAGAGTGCAGGAACAAAAGCAAATCTTTGAGGCTTGTGTAGAAGCACTTTCCTGGTTGGCTCAGTTGGTTAGAGTGTTGTGCTGATAACATCAAGGTTGCTTTCTCATCATTTGTCCTGGTTGTTGCTGTTGCTGCTGTTATGTTGCTTTGGCAGGAGATAATGCCATACAGAAAATTTAATATATATATAAAAATAAAAGAATATACTCTTATAAAACAAAAATATATGAGTGATCTAGAGGAAGAGGGTGGAAGAAGATTCAATTCTGGTTATTATTGATTGATTGCTCCTAAGGCAAAAATACCGGTATATATGGCCAGGTCTTGACTGCCTTGTTCTGTTTTTAGATGGTTTGCTTTTATTTTTGCTCCACAGCTGCTCGTCAGCCCTTGAACAGTACAGAGAAGCCTGGGCAAATGCACCATGTGTATAGATCCACCCAGATTTTCATTTTAGCATATATGCAGTATATCTGCCTCAGGACTGTGAAAATGGGTTTCTCTCTTTCATCAGGTTTTAGCCAAACACTTATTCTGACATAGTAACCTGAACTGTATCCCCCCCCCTCAGTTTAGCCCCTGTTTAGCCTAGCTAAGACTCACAAGCATTTTGAAGTGTTTACATTCAATTCACAAATGTCAGGACGTTTAAAAAGTGGTTGCACTCCACACTTTAAAAAACTGGCTACACTCTGTTTTGATAAGAAGTTGTTGCTCAAACCTCTGATTGAGTTGATCAGCCCTTTCCCCCAACAAGGTGGGGTGGTGAGTCTCTCTAAGTCGACTCCCAACCCATGCTGGGGGTGAGGGTGAATTGCAGTGGAGGTATGGAAAGACAAGTCTCCCTTGCCCTGTGCACTGCCTTCCCTGAAAGAATCTGGCTACCTTCGTCCCTGATTTAAGGGGGAAAGACCTATCTGCATGCTACGTAACAGTGAACCACAGTTAGGCAACCTGTGACTGCCCAATTGTTGATGGACTGCAGATCCCATCATCCCTGAACATTGGCTGTGCTGCTTGGGGCTGATGGGAGTTGGAGTCCATCAACAACTAGCAAGTCACAGGTGGCCTAGCTGCGGTTTACTGTTATGTCGCATGCAGATAGGTCTCTTGTTGATGAACTCCAACTCCCATCAGCCCTGTGAAGCATCCCTCCCATGTCAGGGATGATGGGAGTTGCAGTCCAACAACATCTGGAGGGCCCCAGTTCCTATCCTGGTTTAAGCAAATGTCAAATTGGGCCCGCAGACCACCTAGAGAAGAAACAATATCATCACAAAACCCCTTTGCTGCCCGAGCCTAACATGGTCTATCCCTGACCAATCAAAGCTGCCCCAGGCTCCACCTACGAAGCACATAAATGTTTTTTTTAAAATCTCATTATTTGGCAACATTATGCCAGAGTGAGTTTTCGAACCCAGATCCCCCTAGTGCAGGCCCATCACACAATTCATTAGACAGTGCAGAGGCAACAGTCCTAATTCTTGACAACAAATGTTTCATCTCACAGTTTGGAGGCCTGACTCATGGTTTCTGAACATCTGGGACCAGCAGGCCCAAGATAGTGTGATCATCTCCACCCAGTTTCCTTTGAGCTCTGGAGGAGAAGAGGCCTCATTCCACATCCTGCCCCAGCCATGAGGCATAGCCACTTAAAAGAGCACCATACTAATCTGTAGGGTGTCACAGATCCGGTCTCCCTTGATTTGGGAGTAGAGAGCTCACAGATTCCAGTGGGACTTGCTCCCAAGTAACTGTGCTGCTGTAGTAGCATTAAGCAACGCCCACCTCCCTGACTCCTATTTTGAAATTAATTGCATTAGGCAGTGAAACCATTGACTGCAATGTTTCCCCCCCTATTAGAGCGAATCTTCACACCTCTCCCACGCAGCAAAGATGACTCAAGCAAGACTGAGCTAAAATTAAGGGGCTGGTATATTCTGTGTGCTACTCAAACAAGCCCCTCCCAGAATTCTTTGAACGGCAGGTTTTTGTCTCACCTTCGCCTAGCCAGGTGCCATTGCCACTAGTACATAATGCATGCTTGTTCTGAGATAGCCACACTCGCTAACACAGATTAGAATCACTGCGGCGTAATTCCGATTTTTTTTTTCAAAGATCATAATCTTGGCAGCCTGAAGACTGTCTGGCCCAACAATGCTGTGTCCTACTACAGCAGGACCCTATACAGTAACCTGCTTTCACATTACTACAATCATCCTCACCCAGAATGCATGGGCCAGGGAGCAGTCGCATCGCTGTGACACAATCGCAAGCCTTGTTCTTGGCTTGTTTGGCACATGATGGAAAGTGATTCTAATTCTGAGAACTTTCAGACGTTTTTGCCAGGCCAACTGGTTGACTACTACTCAATCACACAGGCATTAGTCATTCACTATGGGGCGGGAGGAGAAGGAACCGAGGCGATGGTGTGTCGATTCTTGGTGTTGTAAGAGGAATGAGCAACATTCTCACTCAGGATGACTCAAGAGACGAGGGGGCAACCAAAGGGGACAATGGAGAAAGAAGGAAGCAGATGTTTTAGCCTCAGCATTCAGGGAGATCACCATGTGGTCACCAGCTCCCTAATTGGCCAGCCTCTTCCTAGCGCATCAGGGATCTTTATGATACTGGTAAACAAAACCCAAAAAACCTTCCTGCTTAGGAATGTTATTGCACTGGCAGACGTTAGCTGATGCTATTTTTCAGAACTCAGGGTTTTTTTGCATTTATTTTTTGAATTCTTTTGTAGTTATATTTCTGTATTTCGTTATGGTTCCCAGGCTGCTACAAGTGTCCTTGTGTGGGCTGGGATGGAGGCTGTGGTGCAGTTGATCATTTTAACCACTCAATGATGTAAGGGTCTTACAAGGGGAGGGGCAGTTGGGGGCTTTATCAAGGTGGTAAGCTAGTTTTGCTGCATTTGGAAAGCCCCCTGCTCATTTTTCTGTGAAGGGTCATGGGCTTCTGTCTCAAAGTCCTGAGGGCAACGCTGCAGAAAAAGTAAAAATGTTTACATTAATTTTAAAAAAGGTTGCTATTTTAAAGGCATAAAAATACAATTGATCTCTCCCTGAGATCAAAATACCATCAAATTGGAAACAGCATGACTATGGCAAGGGAAGCCAGCCCAGATTCAGACCAATGGCTCTAAGGCTTGACCCAGATTGGGGAGGGATCAATTATTTTCTGGCACAGCTGTTGACCCACAGTAGAAATTACCTGGTTAGGCACCGGCAGCAGAAATTTGACAGTAGTAGTCAGCATCTCACAGGCTTACACAGCTGCAGTGATAGAGTCCTCTCAGACCCTGTGTGCACCCCAGCCTCTCTCACACACCTCACCCCACTCTCCACAACCCAGATGTTTGGTGTGGTGCTGTCATCTCATGTTTAGAAATATGCAGGCATCCTAGTTCTGGTGTGGGCCTTAAATGAGGGGTAACCAGCATGGCACCCACAAGTGCAATGGTGCCCTTGAGGTCTTCTACCGGCCCCCACAAAGCCCCTGATCCTCCTTGGTCATGAGATGGGAGCAACAGTAGTGGGGGGGGGGGCGAGTTGCTCAGAGGTGAGGTTGGCAAGGTGCAAATGCACCAGCAGTGTTCTCCCCAGGGCATTTGCACAGCACCCACCTCGCTGCCACCTTGCCCTCCCCTGCCCGCCTCCCAGTGAGCTGCAGTGACATACCGGTAGGTGACAGGAGGTCAGCTGAGTGCTGGTGGTGCCCTACCGATTGCTACTGGGGGGGCAAGTTTGATCTTCTGTAGCTGGAGTTACCAGGGGAAGAGAGCAGATTTAGCTCCAAGCTAATGGCTTCCCCAAGTACAGTTCCACTCTGGCACTTTACATTCACCCTTTATGTGAATTGTTGCCCTTCAGTCCTGTAAGGAAAATTAAACTGCAGCACTTGGGAACAGTGTTGTGTTCCAATGCTGATGCAATGGCTTGGAGTGTGTAGGTCGTGTGTGTGTGTGTGTGTGAGAGAGAGAGAGAGCGTCCTGCACATTGCACACCTACAGACCCAAGGGTTCTTGCAATATAGAAACACTGTTTCCAGACAGGTTCATCCATCCTAGTGACAGGCGTTTTGCTAGTGTATAACATATAACCCATGTTTATTTTGTACCACTATGGGTTTCCTATCAGGTTTTTGTAAGCAGTATTATCAGTGTGAGTTCACAGAATCACAGGGTTGTAGAGTTGGAAGGGACCCCGAGGGCCATCTATGTCAACCCCCTGCAATGCAGCAATCTTTTGCCCAACATGGGGCTTGAACACACAACCCTGAGATGTTCTACCAGTTGAGCTATCCAAACGAAGGCAGAGAGGTGAAACCTTTGAGTCTCCAGGTGTTGGTGGACTACAAACTCCTATCATCCCTGATCAATGGCCATGCTGTCTCAGGCTGATGATGGTGTGTGTCCAACAATCTATGGTGCCAGCCACAGGCTCTCCATCTCTGCTCTGGGCTCGACAAAAATGTTCAAAGCCCTGCCATGTATTCCCATATGAACTGATGGTTAGGTTGCTTTTCCCCTGAATGGCTAAGAAATGCTTCAAAGGGGGCAAGAGGAAGACTTTCCTCACTCCCAGCTAAAGATGATATCTAAGTACCTGCATGTGAAGAAATATCACAATTCTGAGTGAGGCAGAGAAACAGAAAACTAAGTTTGGGCTCTGTGGAAGCATCTGAGGGTGATGCTGGCTGTCTTTGGCTGCCTGTTGGATTGTTTAAGCTGTGTCTCCACCTGTGCTCAAATAATACTCAATTACAAAACAATAAGAAGTCTCCAGCGACTTTGTACCAAAGGAAATCAAACTTGGGTAAGTGCTGCACACCTGGAATTTTTTGCTGGTTGGAGAAATGGGGTGAATATCACAGTTAGTTGAATATGGCTGACTACCCAACCAGAGCACAAGTAAGAAACTCAAGAAAGGGACAGTCCCTGCATCCCATCATCATCAAAATAGAAAGAGACAGCTGATTACTCTGTTGTGATTTCCAATCACCCCACCTATTTCAGTAGCTCATGCAGAAGACACAATGTAGGTATTTTTCGTTGCTCTTTACTGAATCAGTGGTGCCATTTTCCATGACTGTAATTCAGTGTCGACTCTGCATTTCACTATTAAACTCTCTCTGGGGTTTCATCATTTACACATTACAGCGAATGATGATTAACACATACCGTACAAAACAAGGCAGACATGGCACATGAGATGCTTCAAAGAAGGCCAGACCTGTATCAGAGGGATGTGCCTAATTTTGTATTTTGTACAGAATCAAACTTGCATCATTCAGTTTTGAAAATGCACGGTGCTTCTCAGCACCCACTTCAACTGCAGTTTTACAACTGCTGTAGCTTAGCTAAGGCTGACCGTTACTTCTCATTGTGATGTCTTAGCACAGAGGTTCCTAAACTTAGTTGGCCTACTGTACTGCCCCCTTTTCAGGAAAAAAAAAGCGCCCCCCTGGAAATCTACCTTCTCTAAGTGAGCAAACAGAAAGATGCAGTGACAAATTTGTGTCAGCCGACTTGACCACTGATTAGTTTTAACTTGCACTTTGTGTGTTTATTTGGAAAATAAAGTAATTGGTAAACGTCATCATACAACAGTTGAAATATGTACAAACGGTTTTTCAAATTTTTCTTCTCTTATTTCTTTATGCTTCCACTGCCTCCTTATTCTTATTTAGTAACCCCTCCCCCAATTCCACCAGAGGCTACTACTACCACCTACCAAATTGTTCCAGCACCTCCCAGGGGGCAGGATCACCCACTGTGGGAAACACTGTGTTAGCATTTATAGCAGAACAGGATCCGATCACAAGCTGGTGGCATTTCTAGGCATCCTGTGGTTTTTTGGAAGATGTACATGCATCATGATCTGGAAGCATTGGATCTCAACCTGAAGCCTAATGCTGGATTGACACATGGTGGCTGATATGAGAGTACTGCAACCTGTGCCCCTACTTCTATTCTTCTGCTCTCGTTTGTAACATTTAGTAAGCCCAAACAGTGATGTGATCTTATCTCATTGCATATTTCCTCCCCCCCCCTTCACTGCCTGCCATTTAGGAGGGCAGGGAAATCTGCAATGGAACGCCCTTTGCTTCAATCCCTACCCCACGTTGGTTGTCAGACTCTAAGATCAGAAATAAGCTTAGCTTGGGTGTGTGTGTCCGAGGAAGAGACAAATTTAGAAGAAGAAAAATCACTTTAGTCCTAGTAACCGTTTCCTTCTCCTTTTTCACTGCTGGAGAGAAGTTCTCTTTTATGTTACTGTTAATAGAACTTTTTTTTTTCCATTTCAAGAATGTGATGAACTTCTCCAGCCACAAGACCAACGACCAGCCCACTCAATCGCTAACTCACTACTAGGAAATTTCAAAGGACTAAAACCCCAACAAATGAAAAAAGAATCAAATGAGGTGGAAGGAAATGTGCACACTTAATTATGAAGCCAGGAAAAAAAGGTGCGGAATATGTATTAGTAACAGAATAAAACAGTTGTTTAATGGCAAAAGTTGCCACGATGCTTTGGGTCCCTTCCAGCTCTAAAGTTCTAGGATTCTAGGTTGTCTGATCTCCCAGTCCTGAGACTTTAGCCTGGTTCTCACATTATTCTAAGCCATGGTTTGCGGTTAACCATGAGTTGTCTAATGGATGATCAACAAACCATAGCTTAATTCTCCAAATTATGGTTTGTTTTCCATCTGTTCTTGCCTTTGTAGCTTGGCAAGCATCTGAAGTGGAGTGGCCAAACAAACCATGGTTAAGGAAGGCTGCTGTGTTCACACATAATGCTAAGCCATAGTTAAAAACTTAAAACAAACCAAGGTTTGTAAGCCATGGATTTGGTGGCAATAAACAAACAAACCAGAGTTACACTAAGTCATGGTTTAAGAAGCAATTGTTTATTGAGGCTTCCGGGTTCAGCGCCAGCGCCGATCGGCGGGGTTTCGTCTCGTCTCCGAGACGGCCCGTCCCTGCTAGGAGTGGGGAGGGCAGCGAGAGCGACGCTGCGCCCCTTAGAACCTCGGGAAGGGCGTCCCGGGGGCAAATTTGCTCGGCACAGCCCCAATCCGGACTCCCCAACCCTTCGGCTCCGGAGCGAGGAGGGTAGAAGTCGCGGGGGCCATTTTGAGCGGCAACGTTATTCTAGCAGGGAGAAGCTTCAAGCCGAAGGCGGAGAGCGCTGGATTCTTCCGAAAATAAAACGATTGGAAACAAGACTGTAAGTAACCTCACGATTTGGATTATAAAACAATTTGGATCTGGGAGAGAGGGGAGAAAAGAGGAAGCCACCCCCCCCCCACACGGCAACAAAAGAGACAGTAAATAGAAACCCGAAGCCGTAAACAGAAGATTTGCAATTCAAAAGGATCCCTCAAAGGCATCAAAGAGAATCTCCCCTTTGATGCAGGGTGAAAGGGGAGAGAGACTGTGGTTCTGAGTGCCCTGCAGCAAGAGGTAAAGACTAAGAAAAACCTTTCTTTTCCTCGGGAGCCGGCAGCCCAGACAACCCAGTGAGTTGATCAGGATTTATAAGTCAATTTTTATTTCACTTTGTATTTCTGGACTTTGTGGAATTTCTTTTTTGGTTTAAATGTTTGTGAAATGTGAGTTCGAACTTTATTGTTAATAAGACTTGAAGAATGCAGCCAGTTTGTTAAAATGGAGTCGAGAAAATAAACTGTGATCATATTCCACCCCACGTGACAAGTTTTGACCTTGGCAGGATTGAACTATGTCAACAAAAAAGTGTTCCCCTGAGTTCCAGCGGTCTGTTTTGACCTTAATGTGGGAAACAAGAATAGAACTATGTCAAGAGGAGACACGACGGCAAGAGTTACAGCAACAATTTCAGATGGTGATGGCAGAATATGATTTTTTAGAAGATGAAGCTTTTGACACTGAAAAAGATGAATGTGAGAATGACAATGATGGTGATTGTGATTTGGAAGGAAAAGATGAAGATGAGGACTGTGATGATTCAACACAAAATGAAGCACACCACGAAAAAAATGATGACTTTACTCTACAAAAAGTTGGTTGGAGTGCCCTGCCTTTGAGGGGGGCACGATTGGTATTATTGGAACTCCAGAACGCCCACAGGGAAGAAGGAAAAAATATGCAGAGAAGAGAAGAAATTCAGGGGTCCTGTATGGTGGCCTGGATGGCAAAAGACTGTAAACAGGGGGTGGGGTGAAGGGAAAGTGATGTTGTGATTATAAGGATGGATTAACAGGTTTATAACTGGTCTGCTGATTATGGAATTTGCTGGATTGGGGGGGTGGAGCCGGTAATCGGGGATGTAAGGTTAAATTGAGAATAGTTATAGTTTTAAAAGTGAATGGATTTTGGAAAAATGTGAAAATATGAAGGCTTATAGAGGGAGTAAAAATTAGGCACGGGAAGATAAAATGGGAGTTTGATTTTTCAGTGATTTGAATATTAGATGAAAATGTTAACAATTGATTTATAAGTTGTATAAGATACAAAGGTGTATTTTTATAAAGTAAGAAACTGTTGCAGATGATAAAAAAGGGATGAAAACCGGGGAGGGGGGGGAGGGGAATCCCACAAAATATGGTTTTACAATTATGAATGTAAGAAATTTTTTTCTGTTTTGTATTGTTTTTTTCTCTTTTTTTGCCCTTTCTTTTTTCTCTTTTTTCCTATTTCTATTTTTCTCTTTTTTTGGTATGATAATAGATGGTTGGATGGATGGCCTCCTGCGTACTGCCCTGGTTTGCTGGAGCTCCCTGGTGGCAGGGGGGGGCTTTGGGGTCAGGGGAGGGGGAGGAGGACAGAAATCCAAGCATAAAATGGACCATCTCTGACTGTTCACATACATGGGATACTTCTGTGGCAGGGGAGGACCCATGTGGGTGGGTAGGAAGGAGGTGGAAAAGGTGTTTATGTATGTACCGTTTTTTTTTTTTTTGTATTTTGTAAAATTAATAAAAAGTATGTTTTTTTAAAAAAAATAAGAAGCAATTGTTTATTAAACCGTGGCTTAGCATGAACAAACTAGGTGATATTGGGTGATATCTAACTGTGTCTGTCTACCAGTGGAACAGACTTCTGCTTGCACAACAGGACTTCTGTAGTTCTTCATATCTCAGATCTGCTGCCCTTGTGGATCTTGCTGCCTGAGGCATACACTTCACCTTGCCACATGGGTGGCCTGGCCCTCTTTGGGGAAACTGAGCTCCAGAGTACTCCACTTGAGGTCACAGTGTTACCCTTCAAAGGAGATATTTGTTTCATTGTTTTTAGAAGAGTGGATCAGTTGTCACTTTCTGCTACTCCCATTTCCTTGTCCATTGCTTCCTAGAAGCTTCCATTTTTCCCCCAAAGAACAATGGTGTCACACTATCACAGCTAGGAGAGCTTTTACAGCTCTTTACTTAATCTTTTCTAAGAGCAATGTTATTCATTAGTTGAATTGTCCCATAGGTTAGCTAACCTTTAGTTTAAACAACTATAGTCTTATCTTGGGGAGGTTTATCCCTGACTGCTATCTAATGTTCGATTCTTTTCAGAGCTTATAGCTCCTGTTGAGTTTTGATTATAAGGAAACCTCAGCCCCTTAACATTTTCCTTCTGAGGAAACAGATAGAGATTTTCCAGTGAAACGAGTCACTTAGCCGGCACCTCGTCAAGGTTTACTTTATTTAGAGCTTATTTTGAGATATTCATGTCTTTTCTATATCTTAGTTTCTTTTGGGAAATTTAAACCTATTATGTTTCTTTGAGCAATCATTAGTTGAGTTTTAGTATTAATCACCTTATTAATATCTTGTTTCAGGGATTCATCACGGCATAGTTTTTGTTTTTGCGCTGATTATCCCTTTCTTTTCCAGCTGTGCATGTAACTATTATTGGCACTCTTCAATAAGAGAGGGACAGATAGATTCTTTTGATCCCTCAGATTTGCACAAAACAAATTCTCAAAATTCTTCACCACATTTATGGACAGCAAAGGCTGCTGGTGGTATTATTGTCCTAGAATATTCAAAAACATTCAAGGGGTGACAAAGAAAATTCCCAGAAAAGTTCTCAGAACATTATTTTCTGAGAAACTGTGGCCCAGACCTATACTGACTCTTGTCGTGTTCACTCACAACTCCTACTTCCTCATTCCAGATCTAGCTCCCATTACATTTTCACTTGTGTACCTCTTAAATCGGCTACGATTTCCACTTAACAGCTCTCCATTTTTATAGCTGCTGTGTCAATGTGCATCACCTATGTCCCGCTTGTCTACTGATACATCTATAATGAAAATGCACCGGCAAGGGGTGCAGTTCTACAATTCTGTTCCTATGATTGATGCAATAATAGCACAATCATGGTGGATTTATACCAGACTGTCCACACACCATTCCACTGTATTACCGAATTGGCCCGAATATAAGCCGCACCCAAACATAAGCAGCACCATTAAAATTGGAGGGGGGGGAGAGAAAAAAAAGAAAAAAAGACCTGAATATAAGCTGCTCCATTCCTAGCTCCTCCTGGTTGCATACTGGGGGCGGGGAAGCCACACTGTGTTGCTGTTGGCCTTTCCCCTTCCTCGCTCTCTCCCTTCCCGGCCTTGGGGGAGAGGACGGGGTATACGAACGGGGCAGGCACCTCTTTGCCACACGCTCCTGGCTGTATACCGTAAGGTTGCGAATATAAGCTGCACTTTAACTTTTCACGGTCGGCATTTGGGGGGAAAGTGAGGCTGATATCCAGGCCAATATGGTAGCTATGCTTCTCTAGTGTTACTGCGTTATTGCCATCTGGAGGTTTTTACTCCTGCACTATAGTGCAACCAAAGTGGAGGGGAAACCATACCTTGAACATATGTGGTATAAAAAATTACAATATTTCAGAAGAAAGCTAAGGGACCTGCGCTGAACATTGACAGTATAACAGTCTCAATACCATCATGAGCGCAAATTGTCACAAATGCTATGGGGCTGTTTCCATTCACTTAAGTCAGGGCCAGCTCAAGAACTTTTACCACCGTAACTAAATGAGGCCAGGGCATCTCTGTGAAATCTGCAAGTGCATTCTGGGACTCTCTTTGATGTCACTGAGGACTCTGAGCTGCTCTGTTGATTCATGTATGGTTCATGTAGCACTGCAGGTGTCCTTTTAAGTGTACTGCCCCCCAAGCTGCTGCCTCTTAAGCCTGCATAGTGCTGGCCCTAACATTGGTAGATGTCAATAGTACACAGCGAATCTGTTTGCACATTGATCCTATTCCCTGTTTTGCATTTCACTGCTGTACTTTATGCAATTAGCCATATCAGTGCTATGCCTTTTGGATTGACATTCATTTTGGTCACTAATCAACAGCGAAAATGAACTGCAACTGCTTTATCTGAATCAGAACTAAATACCAGTACTTTTGGAAAACAGAGAGCATCTCTGAATGCACAGAACAAATATTTGCATTACCTATTTATATTAAAATATGCAGAAATTTCCTCAGCATCAAGCCAACTTATAAATTTTTATAACTTTTTCAAATTCTTCGCATTTTTTAACACACAGCATTATTTCAGCTTTGTGCAGAGCTCAATAACAATCTTTCTGGCCTGGAAGGAATAAAGAAGAAGAAGAACACACATTAGAATAAAGAATGCAGAATAAATAAAAAACAAAACAGTACAGATTGTACATCTACACATACAAAGACAACTTTCATGGCGAGGTCTGAGCAATTATAACAATACAATGTACCACATGTTGATTGAAAAGAATTTCTCTAGTTATTGAAGTCTTTCCTGGCCAAGTTTCACAAAACATAATTTAGAAGGGGGGGGGAGTATGACATTCTCCCAATCTGACTTCTGTGCAATGCCAGTCATGCACATTTTAAACTCAGACGAATAATGCGGCCTTTCTTCTAGGAACTGTTAACAGCTGTAGAAACTATTATGGCCTGCTTAAAAAACATGTCTTAGTAGCCAACACCCTCTAGACACTTAGCAATCCTAAAGCTATTCCTCCCGGCTAAATGAGAAGTGCTATTGGAACAACACAATGTTTGACTGACGATAGTTGCTGTGAAAACAACGACGAACAAACAACGCAGACCTTTCAAACAGCCATTTGAGCCCTCACATCCACTGCATAGTTTGGAAATGATCCACCAATTTTAGAAAAAACTAAGGGGGCAGAAGGGGGGAAAGAAGAGACCGAACAAGAGAAAGGGGTGAGAGAAAAGAAACAAGGGCTGCAGAAGTCAGCGACATCACAAACTGAGGTCTTCTTCCAGGGATAAGGAAGCTATGGACCTTTTCAGGTGTTATTGGAGACCAGCACCCCAGCAATGGGATGGGCAATGGTCAGGAATGATGAAGAGATATGACATTTATTTATTTATTTGGTTAGTTAATTTGTTATTAAATTCCTATGCCGCCCTTCATCCAAGGACCACAGTGTGGTTTACAACACATTCTCCCCCCTTGCTGTATGCTAAGGAAAACCTAGATTCTTTCATCCACTGAGATTTGCTAGAAGCATGCATCTTTCTATCATGAATTTTCCTGTTCCCCACCCCCTCAGCACAGGGTGGGATCAACCAAACTTCAGACAGAACTGCTGCCACCCTACAATTGCTGCAAGCAACTTGGATACCTGAATTACCAAAATGATTTCAGGTTGTGTATTTCTTTTGTAAATGATAAAGGAGTACTGAGAGTCGCCTATATAATTCTGGTCAATAAACCTTATATGTTGTGGTTTGGTATAAAACAATTCTAAAGCACAGCTAACAGTGTGAGACAGTTTTAAGGAAATAAATAAATAATAATTAAAATTTGTGAACTGTTGCTAGAAGCTTCTCCAGATAAGGCTTCTTTCCTATCTGGCCTAGATATAGATATTTTGGTCTCTGTACATATGGCCGCATCCTGCTTCTGGCCTGACCTCAGCTTCTCCTCCATGGTCTG
Organism: Zootoca vivipara; assembly: GCF_965207765.1. NCBI lineage: Eukaryota > Metazoa > Chordata > Lepidosauria > Squamata > Lacertidae > Zootoca > Zootoca vivipara. The sequence goes on from NC_142588.1 coordinate 24,407,039, forward strand.
AGTCATGCCCACCAATATTTGAAAGGAAAGTAACCACATTTGTTTTGATATCAATTGAACTGCAGATTCATTGTTTGACACTGGGCAAGTCAGACAAACAAACCCCTTACATTTCCAAAATAATTTTGAGAACCCTAATCTCGAAATACACATTGAGTAAAGACCAGATAGCACATGCAGACATTTGTGAAAGTGTGTGTTTTATTTCAGTCCCTCAACCAACCACAATGCTAGCAGTTCAAGACAAGTGGATTTTCCTGACTGGACTGATAGCTTCAGTTCTCCAAATACCAAAGCACACCACCACCAGCCCTTGGCATTGCTTGTTGCTCAGATTTGTTTTCCTTTTGTGGCTATAATCACATTGCTCTATATTTTGCTTCTTCAGCCCGATTTTACATATACTACATCTAAGCTGAAGAAAGCTTCGCTGATTTTTGAGGTGAGTGAGGTGGGAACAGGGATGAAATGGCCATTCATCTTAGCCTTGGTAGTGACAGTCCCCATGTGCCATATTATTGATCAGGAACATTATTTTCCTGTGTCTGCACAGCAGTAGAGCGAGGGCAGGAAGCACCACCCTCTCTCTGACTTGGCTTTGTGATGGTGACCCTACATACCTTATGAAATGTACTCAGAGTCGAGAGTGAATTTCATGCTCTTTATTCAGCTCATAGTCATCAAGGAGAAGAAGAATGGCTCTTTTCCCAAAACCATCTGCTTATATACATTATTTACACAATGGGCCTTGCGTGATTGGCTACTTCAGGGCTACACCTGTGGGCCAATTATATTGTGGATTGACTTCTGCCTGCAGCCTGATTGGCTGCTCCTACAGGCCAATCAGGTAGCAGATTCACTTCTGCCAGCCGCCTGATTGGCTGCTCCAGCAGGCCAATCAGGTTGCGGATTCACTTCCACCTGGAGTTGGATTGGGTAGCTCCCGCTGATTCTGAATCCTATTGTTCTAGGATTCAGCTCAGTACATAACACCTTAGTAAATAAGATCTGACTAGTCAGGGGTAGCCAACATGATGCCATCCTGATATTGTTGACCTCCAACTTCCATCAGCCCCAGCGGTCAGGGATGATGGGAGTTGTAGTCCAACAACATCTACAGGGCACCACGTTGACTATGCCTAGACTGCCTGATGTCACAGAGCAAAATCAGAGTAATAACAATACTTTTCACCATCATTCTAGCACAGCCAAAGACAGGGAGGGGGGGAGCTAAAAAGCCACTTAGATGAAGAAGGGAAAATTCTCTTTGAAACTTTTAAGCCACATTTCCAAAACTCCCCCTTTTGTATCAAAAAAGTTTGTTTTAGAACAATTCAGCTCAGTCCTAACCTGCACCCACCCACACAAAAACAGTGATCTCAGCTACCACCTTGCTGGAAAATGTGTAAGCTGTGTTCTTTGCCCAGGGATGGGCACATGGCTTTGCAGCACTGTAAGAGACTATCTACATATAGATCCTTGAAGAAAAGTCAGGAAGCAGAACAAACAAACAAACCTGCTCCAAATAGGAGCTGAGCCTGTGGCTGTGCCTTCAAGGCTGCAGAGTTTCCTACAGCAGAGCATTTCAGAAGTACTCACAGCATTTTTGAGCTGCTAAGTTGCATGAAGGCACACAAGGATTCATCTGCCATCTAACTGCATCTTGCTTGGAGGTGCTAATGTGCACTGAAGGTCCAGAAGGGGGTATCCCAAGCGGGGGTATCCCATGGATCATAGCACGCCAGACACTCCTGTCTTGCACTGCCTCCCGCAATTTGGTCAAACTCATGTTCGTAGCTTCAAGAACACTGTCCAACCATCTCGTCCTCTGTCGTCCCCTTCTCCTAGTGCCCTCAATCTTTCCCAGCATCAGGGTCTTTTCCAATGGACAAAGACAATACTCCTACCTATCCCTCATTAAATTTTAACCTAATTTTAATTTAAAATAGGATTATGAAACAGTATTCCTCAAAGATTATACTTAAGAACTATCTATTTTATGTATTATTGGTTTTCTTTTTCTTTTTTGCTCGTCTATGACCGTAATAAAGATATTATTATTGTATACTCCTACAATAGCAAAGTGCAAACTTACCTGTGTACAGTATATAATCAAGGTACATTCATCAGGGATTCACGATGAGGTATATATTCCTGTAGAGCACACATTCAGTGACAAATTTGTGCATTCCTCTGTAATTTGTGCAATTCCCCCCCCCCCCCCGGTCCCACAATACTCCCATTACACCAGGAAAACTCAGAAGGAAGTTACTCAGTCACTGGCCTGACACAAACATTCAAATGGGTTTCTGAAAATCTTTGTCTCTTAGATTGGCAGAATCTCCTACCTAACCTATTTATTTATTTTCTGTTAAATGTTTGGTTTTCCAGCCAGATGGGTGGGGTATAAATAAATTATTATTATTATTATTATTATTATTATTATTACTATTAGCCAATAATACTAAGCTATGGTGTTTGTTTCTGAGTAATGGTAACAACCAAAACGGTTATTTCTGAAGTTGGCATTTCGTTTGTAGTCTATTATGGAGGTCACAACCAAAGAAGTGATTCATAAACCTCAAGGAAACAATTCATCATGTCCCTAGTTATGAAGTGATATCACCGTTTCACATCACCATAAGAACTGCAAAAGGAAGCCATTGTTTTCAGTCATTCGCTAGCAATTATTTCCAAAAGAAAGTGGCATTTACACAGGATGCCATTACAAGCAAAAAGAGAATTTGTTCACAACAATGGCAGTTCATCAAGATCTCTTTGTTCTAGGATAATAGGAGCTGAGACGCTACAAACCACTTCTTAAAGGTTGAGGTGAAAGAACGCTAGATGTTTTATTAGGGTAGATCACAGTCATCTCCATATTGCCTGAAAGGTGCTTGTAAAATATGTGCCTGTCCACTCTGATTCTCTTCAACTTTTTCAGCAACTACACATTCAGAAGTTTCTGTATTTCTCTTGCAGCACTAATGCAGGAATTGTGAAGTGGTATTTCCAGTGGGGGTGTGCAGGGAATGAGTCTTGGGAGAGTGAGTCTAGGACTAATTAAACATGCTAGTTCTTCTCTGCTCTGCCACCACTTCTTCTTTTTTTCCCACCTGCCCACCTACCTGCAAGTCAGCCTCTGGGACTGTGAAAACCAACGTTGGAAAGGATTTTCAGGAGTTATTCAATACACAAAGAATGAAGCACTCTCTCACACACACCCATCTTCCAATTTTCTCCTTCAAGAGTTGCCCTACCCTACCCAAGTATTCACATTACCTTGGCAAATGCAGGTTTGGGAGCATGTGTTGTCCAGGTAGCATATTGTCCTACTGAAGCTTACTGAAAGCTTGAAGCTTACTGTTGATTTTAATTATCTTTTGAATCATTTTATATATCTGTTTATAACTGTTTTATGTTAATTCTTTTGTAAACTACTTATTGTTGTTGTTTAGGCGTTTAGTAGTGTCCGACTCTTCGTGACCCCATGGACCATAGCACACCAGGCACTCCTGTCTTCCACTGCCTCCCGCAGTTTGGTCAAACTCACGTTGGTAGCTTCGAGAACACTGTCCAACCATCTCGTCCTCTGCCGTCCCCTTCTCCTAGTGCCCTCAATCTTTCCCAACATCAGGGTCTTTTCCAGGGAGTCTTCTCTTCTCATGAGGTGGCCAAAGTATTGGAGCCTCAGCTTCACGATCTGTCCTTCCAGTGAGCACTCAAAACCACTTATTACAATCAAGCAAAAGATGGGTGATAGAGATACCGTGTTTCTCATATTATAAGACACGTCTTATATTTATTTTTTCCTCAAAAAAACACACTATGGCTTATTTCCAAGGGATGTCTTATTTTTTTCCTCCTCCTCCTGCCGCGACCGGCATTGCTGCTGTGCCTATCACTATGTCTTATTTTCGGGGTATGGCTTATATTCCTTGAATGCTTAAAAATCCTGCTATGGCTTATTTTATGGGTATGTCTTAAAATATGAGAAACAGGGTAGATGATAGATAGATGATTGATAGATAGATGATAGATAGATAGATGATAGATAAATAGATAGATAGATAGATAATAGGTAGGTAGGTAGATATGAAAATAATGGAAAGAGCAAATATGGTCAAGAAGAATTCAAGTGCAACCTGTGTTCATCTGCAGCACAAATGGCCTGGACATAGAGACTTCAGGATTATAGCAGACCTGCTAAAGAAAAGTTGGGTGAGAGAATTGGAAATTAACTGGTTTATGTTGATTTTTTTTGTAAACCGCTTATTACAATCAAACAAAAGATAGATGATAGATAGAGCATGTGTCCCCATTTAAGAGAGCAACACCCAGCAACCTGTATTTTTGCATGTGTACCCCAGGCTGTCTTTATGACTGACATTTAGGATAACCATTACTTTGGGAGAACAACTACAGCCTGTCTTTTAGGCGTGGGCACCACCACGAGCCTTCACACTTGCTCTGGGGGATGTCAGCTTGTCACCACCACACTTGGTGCTTAACTATATCACTGTTTGGCAGGCCTTGCAGTTACCAACTATCCTTTTGAAAAGCAGGCAGTGCTGTGCTCACTTCTGAGCTGATGATGACAAGCCGACAATGTCCAGAGCAACTGGCCTTTTCTTTCTGTGGAATTCCTTATTGCTTCCTTGGATATATTTATTTCATCAGCCATGCATGAAGATGTGTAGAGATTATTGGGGCAACAGAACAGGGATGCGGAACTTGTAGTTCTCCAGACACTGAGTTAGGGTTAATAATAATAATAATTTATTATTTATACCCCAACCATCTGGCTGGGTTCCCCCAGCCACTCTGGGCGGCTTCCAACAAAATACCAAAATAGAGAAACCCATCAAACATTAAAAGCTTCCCTAAACAGGGCTGCCTTGAGATGCCTTCTAAAGGTCTGGTAATTGTTGTTCTCTTTGACCTCTGGTGGGAGGGCATTCCACAGGGTGGGTGCCACTACCGAGAAGGCCCTCTGCCTGGTTCCCTGTAACTTGGCTTCTCGTAGCAAGGGAATTGCCAGAAGGCCCTTGGCGCTGGACCTCAGTGTCCGGGCAGAACGATGGGGGTGGAGACACTCCTTCAGGTATACTGGACCGAGGCTGTTTAGGGCGTTAAAGGTCAGCACCAACACTTTGAATTGTGCTCGCAAACGTACTGGGAGCCAATGTAGGTCTTTCAGAACCGGTGTTATGTGGTCTCGGCGGCCACTCCCAGTCACCAGTGTAGCTGCTGCATTCTGGGTTAGTTGTCGTTTCCGGGTCACCTTCAAAGGTAGCCCCACATAGCAGTAGTCCAAGCGAGAGATAACTAGAGCATGCACCACTCTGGCGAGACAATCCGCAGGCAGGTAGGGTCTCAGCCTGCGTACCAGATGGAGCTGATAAACAGCTGCCCTGGACACAGAATTGACCTGCGCCTCCATGGACAGCTGTGAGTCCAAAATGACTCCCAGGCTGCGCACCTGGTTCTTCAGGGGCACAGTTACCCCATTCAGGACCAGGGAGTCCTCCACACCTGCCCGCCTCCTGTCCCCCATGAACAGTACTTCTGTCTTGTCAGGATTCAATCTCAATCTGTTAGCCACCATCCATCATTCAACCGCCTCCAGGCACTCACATAAGACCTTCACTGGTTCTGATTTGAAAGAGAGATAGAGCTGGATATCATCCGCATACTGATGAACACCCAGCCCAAACCCCCTGATGATCTCTCCCAGCGGCTGCATGCAGATGTTAAAAAGCATGGGGGAGAGGACAGAACCCTGAGGCACCCCACAAGTGAGAGCCCAGGGGTCTGAACACTCATCCCCCACAACCACTTTCTGAACACGGCCCAGGAGGAAGGAGCAGAACCACTGTATGACAGTGCCCGCAGCTCCCAAGCCCTCTCTAGACGGTCCAGAAGGATGCTATGGTCAATGGTGTCAAAAGCCGCTGAGAGATCCAGCAGAACTAGGAAACAGCTCTCACCTTTGTTCCTAGCCCGCCGGAGATCATCGACCAGTGCGACCAAGGCAGTTTCAGTCCCATGATGAGGCCTGAATCCCGACTGGAAGTGATCCAAATGGTCCGCTTCTTCCAGGCGTGCCTGGAGTTGTTCAGCAACCACTCGCTCAATCACCTTGCCCAGGAATGGAAGATTTGAGACTGGGCGATAGTTGGCTATATTGGCTGCATCTAAAGATGGTTTTTTAAGGGTTGGGGTGCTAAGGTCCCCCAGGCTTGCAACAGGAACTAATCTTTTTAGCAGAACACTTAACATGTATACAATGCATTTCCAAGCACGGGTGACAAGAAACTCCATGTACCGAGGCAGTATATCTCTGAATCATAGATGGTGGGGCAAAATAGAGTTTTGGTGGTTGCTTCTGGGTTTCCTGGGTGCATCTGGGGGCGCTTCCAGACTATCGCTGTTTTGGGGTGGGATTCAAATATATGCCAGCAAATTCAGGTTGTGCAATTAAAATTTGATTTGGTTCTCTTGTGCAACAAACCTAACCTGCCTCACCATCAGATTTCTGGCAATAAGGAAAGGGCTGAAAAGGGTGGGATAATATTTGCTTGATGCAACATTGTATGACCTCCCCCAAAACAAATCACAATGAATGCTTAGTCAATAGCCAACATTGTCTAACTTTTCCCACCAACTTTATGCAAACAAACCAGGATGAAAGCTCAATAAAGAGGTTGCCTGGAAATGACCCAACTGGACATTGGTGGAGACTGGAGGCTGGACTCAAGACTCACCACCAGGAGGACAATTCTTCTGTTATTAGTGCTTCACATACATTTTAAATCTCATCCCTCTGAGACAGTCCTCCGTAATCACTTGCTGTGTATCCATACAGAAGGCTGAGAACTAAGGAAATAGTGACTTTCCAGGAAGTGGTTTGTGAGATTCGCTTGCATCTTAAATAAGTTAAGCAAAGGAAGCTCACAGAAGGATAAACTGCCTGTACCCTCCTTCCCCATGAGCTCCACCCTGCATTGTTCAGGACTCTCCCCCCACCCTAACCTCCATAGAAGCCTTCCAGGGATGCAGGTGGGTAGAGGAGACAAGAGACTCTCCTTCTGTAAACTGATGTTGTTGGATGGACTGAATGCTGAATTAATTTAGCACAGAATCCAGGCCAGTGTTTCACAAACTCAGGTCTTCAGCTGTTTTTGGACTACAGCTCCCATCATCCCAAGCTAGCAGGACCAGTGGTCAGGGATGAAGGGAATTGTAGTTCAAAAACAGCTGGAGACCCAAGTAGGGGAAATACTGATCTAGACCTTCAACCAGAGGATGTCCACCTCATGCTCTTATGGTACAATCCTAACAATGTTTATTCAGAAGTAAGTCCTATTGGATTCAATGGGGCTTACTAACAGTTAAGTGAGGTTAAGTTTGCAACTTTAGCTATTACACCACTAGCTTTCTAGAAGCACACCTATCAGCAAAATTCCTCTCAGCTTTGAGTTATCATGAGACATAATTAAGGGAGAGGGCACAATGAGACATTATTGTAAGGAAGGGACAACACTAAACATCAGCTTATTTGGCTTCAATTGACTAGCTATCTAGCACACTTTCAACTTAATATCCAGCTTTGCTAATAGAAAGGCTTCTCCACCTCTTGCCCACTGCCTTCCAAGATCCCAATAAACCTAGAACAGCAAACATTTCCTCCTACTCAGTTTTTAGATTTCCAAAATGTACATGTATTATTTCATTTAACGCTTTATCCCAAAGGGACTTGGTGTGTGGTGAAAGCTTTAGTTACCACCATGTTTTTTTTTGGCAACCCAAATAGGTATCTGGTCCAACTCCGCCTTCTACCTTGGGAATGGAAAAAAGAAAAGTCTACAGATGTGGGATAATAACTCAATAAAAATCCAATGCTCTAGCACAGATGCATCTATTTAGTTTTCTTTCTTTCTAACATCTGGCTCGAAGGAAAATTGTGTTGTTTGAAAATTCGTATTATTGACTGTTGGCCATGCTCACGGAGGCTGATGGGAATCCAGCTCATATTGCAGAAGAATTTCTATACACATTAAGTGACTGGACAACAGCACTGCAAAATTAGGAGAAAAGTGAATTGTGAAGGATGGCTGTATTTTGGTTCACATCTTCTTTTGGAAAATGTGACTTAGTTAAGTTTGCCTTTAAATTTTCACTCATCTCCACAGAGAAAGCCCTACGGAGTTCAGTGGGTCTTGCTCCCATGTTACTGTGTACAGGATTGCAGCGTTGGTTTTCATATAAATCCTCAAAACAGTCTTGATATTCCCTGGTTTCCCTTGAAGAGTTACTTATTTTTAATTCTTAATTTGCTAAGTTACATATAATATTTACACAAAAGAAACTACTCTGCTGGTAGTACTCAAAGTATTTCTAAAAGAACCAGCACTCCATTTCTAAAGAAAGAAAGAAAGGAAGAAAGAAAGAAAGAACTGTAGGCTTACTCACATTTCTAAATTGATTGATCTGGGAAAGTTCTTCAGTTCCTGTCTGAGGTAGACTTTTTAGATATGTTATTTTGTTCCCTCAAGGATAATGCAGAATTTGAAGGTGGACAGCCTACCTTATTCTAGGGGTCACTCTTGAGTTGAAGATGAAATGAAGATGTTCAGCCACTGGCCTGGCTTCATGGCTAAGTCCTAATAGCACTGCCCCACCTCAAAGCTGCCTTTGATTGTAACCAGGCAGCATTTCCGTGGCAACGCCTGATGCTCCACTGTGTCATCATTGAGTGTCATCTGATTGGTCAGATTAGCCTTTATGACTCTAGGCTATGTCATTCAGCTGAAGGTCTGAAATAAGTCCAGTAGTGGTGTCAGTTGAGTTATCAGCCCAACAATAGCAAAAGAAGATTGTGTTTTGCAGTGGGGAATCAGGCAAAACCCAGACATAGCTGCCAAGTTATCCCTTTTTTAAAGGGATTTTCCCTTATGCTGAATAGGCTTCCTCATGAGAAAAGGGAAAACTTGGCAGCTATGCCCAGATCAATATCACCCATCTAGAACAATAGAGCCTTCAGCTTCATGAAAAACTTCATCAGGGAGTAAAAAAAGAGATGACTTTCCCAAGGCAGGGTATTCCACAACCTAGGCACAGGCAACAGACAAAATCCTGCTACAGGATCCTGACAACTGGTGGGAGGACATGTAGCAGGGCCTCCTCAAATGACCTAAACAATTGCGCAGGGTCATGAGAGGAATCGCTTCTCTTCTTTACAGTGTTCCAATGTATATGCAATCAGTTGGTCAAGAGACTAGTAGCCCTCACTGAACAATTGCAGGAGTGCCACGAAGGCATGCATGGGAAATCTCAGTCCCAGGGGCCTAAATGTGGCCCTCTCTATCCCTGAGCCACACCATCGCTGAGTGCTTTTACCTGGCTTGAAGGAGTCCTTGAACTCTGCCAATACTTCATGCTCCCCGGGAGGATAGAGAGGGGTATGTGAGTGTGAAGGAACTAGCTTACCAGACAAAGGTAAGATTCACATTTATTGCTCTGTCCACTTTTGCCTCTGCCCCTCCCCCACCATGTTTCTGATTACTTTTTGTAAATATTTAAGTGGGTCTATATATTAGGTAAACACGCCAAGTATCTGTTTTGTTTTTTAAAGGGTGAAGAATTTATAATTGATATGTGCTGCTAATGAAGGGCTTATTTTATTCTCACTATAAATTTAAAGCACTTTTATACCACTTTAACTGTCATTGTCCGTCTCCCACAGAATCCCCTTTTGGCAGTTTAATTTTGAATGTGTCCAAGAACCTTGAACCTTGCTTGCTCCCCCTCCCCCTGGTCAATTATTCCTGTTTTAATTTTAATTCAGGAAAGCTGATAAATTATTAGAAGTGGACATGATCATCTTACAGGGCTTTGAAACTAAAGGCAAAGACAAAGAGTCCAAGATCTCACGATCACGATGTTCTCCTGCGATTCTGTGTCAGCTAACTTTCCTGCTCAGGTTGCGAGAGCAGTACGTATTGCGAATGGTTTTAATATAGCCATTGTGACTTCAGTTTAAAATCCTCAGTGAATGAAGAGGATAACAAAGTGTGGATTGCATGCTTGTGATATACAGGAAGTACTGTATGTCACAAGTAAGATAATAACATGCATATGTGGGAGTTTCCAAGTTGACCGAGTTATCTTTGAAGTTGTGTTATATCTCCCAGATATACTCTTTTAATTTACATATATTGCACCAAGGATACATTCAGCCCTCACAAAATCTCCACACTATGCATTCTTCTATGATAAACTGACTCTGTATTTGATTCCCCCCCATCTCCCCCTTCTTTGTTACTTATTGACAGAGAGGCAAAACAGACCACAGAAAAATACACTTGTTTATAGACTCAATCTAGTAGAGCCAATGGGAGCTCTTTTTAGAAGTCTAATTTCCACATTTTGGGGGGGAGGGAGCTGGTTTTCATCAGGATAGCAGCGCACAGGAAGCGGGGTTAACCCTTTGCTTCCCAGCTGCCACCCCAATAAAAAGCATCATCCCCCACAAAACACATGTGACAATTAGGCTTAGGGGGAAATCCTCTAAACATTATTGTTGTGTAAGGCTGGGGAGGAGAGGCGGCATAGAAACACTGGCAGCAATAATGACCAAGATAAAGGGTCTGGGAACCAAACATTATGAATAACAGTTGAGGGAACTGGTTATGTTGAGCCTGGTAAAGAGGAGATTGAGTGGAGATATGATAGCCATCTTCAAATATCATGGAGGGTAGAGCTACTTGTTTTCTCCTGCTCTGGAGGGTAGGACCCGAAACAGTGGATTCAAGTTACAAAGAGATTCTGACTCAGGAAGAACTTTCTGATGGTAAAGGCTGTTTGACAGTGGAACGGTCTCTCTCAGGAGGTGCTGAGCGACTCTCCTTCCTTGGAGGTTTTAAAGCAGAGATTGGATGGCCATCTGTCATGTATGAATCTGGTTGAGATTCGTGTATTGAGGGGGTTGGATTAGATGACCCTCACGATCCCTTCCAACTCTACAATTCTATGATTCAATGTGTGATCTGTGGAACCCAAGGAAGAGGCTCTTCATTACAGTGGAACCTTGAGTTGTGGACATAATCCATCCCGGAGGCACGTCCGCAACTTGAAGCGTTTGCATCCAGAAGCGGTGCTTCTGCGCATGCACGAGCGGCGAAGCCTGGAAGTATAGCTTCCCCCTCCCCAAAGAATAATGGAAACTGTAGTTTGCCCCAGAACTACAATTCCCAGCCCTCTTAACAAAATATAGTTCCCAGAATTCTTTGTGGGGGAGCCATGTTCTTTGAATATATGAAGGTGAAAGATCTTAAATTACTCAAAAGCAACAAAGAGTCTGTTGGCACAGAGTGGGCTGCCACAGGTAAAAGATGGGGAGGGAACTGTTGCTAAAGCCCTTGGTTATTTAATCTATATCAGGGGTAGGCAACCGAAGGCCCGTGGGCCGGATGCGGTCCAATCACCTTCTCAATCCGGCCTGCGGACGGTCCGGGAATCAGCATGTTTTTACCATAGCTGCCAAGTTATCCCTTTTTTTAAGGGAAATTCCCTTATGCTGAATAGGCTTCCTCGTGAGAAAAGGGAAAACTTGGCAGCTATGGTTTTTACATGAGTAGAAGGTGTCCTTTTATTTAAAATGCATCTCTGGGTTATTTGTGGGGCATAGGAATTCATTCATTTCCCCCCCCCAATATAGTCCGGCCCACCACATGGTCCGAGGGACGGTGGACCGGCTCACGGCCGAAAAAGGTTGCTGACCCCTGATATGAATGTTTTGTTTGTTTTTACCTAGGAATTTTGTTAAATTGGAAATACTGTATTAATTTTGTTGCTGTGGGTTTGCTTGTTTACCTAATGGCAACATTGTTAAATTGTTTATTGGACCTGTTTGTATGATTCTGTAATTTTTGAATATTGTTTTTCCTTAGTTCCTTACTCTGGTACTGAAAACATTCAATGAAGAGTGGGCTATAAATACTGTGAATAAATAAATAAATATATGGTGTGGTGTTATATAAGAGACTGGCTGGGCTTAGAGGGAGAAGTAAGGAAGTTGTTGAATGGATGACACAATATTTGAATCTGCAGGAAGGGCAGAGAGTGCTGGCAAAGAAAAAAACTGAGCATATTACAGTTTTGATATGCAGCTTGGAGTCTCAGGAACTTAATTATCTCCTGAAATAAACTGATGCAAAGTTTGCTATATACAGCATTTCTCTGTCAAGCATTAAAATGAACCAGCAAGTTTTCAGTATTTTAATATTTACAACCTGATCCCAACCATTTTTACATTTATTTCAACTGAACATATTGCAGCCTTAATGGTCCACTCACTGCTGCAGCAGTCCTGTAGATCTACATTAATTCTTACTTCTCGGGTAAATATTAGGCATATTGGTTTAACGTCAATGGCAACAGGTGAAATGAAGGACCTGAAGTCAGTTGTGCTCACTGTAAAAATGATCTGTTCTTGCAAACCTAGCTGAAGAGAGTGGTGCATTTCACTGGACTTAGGCTAAACTACACAAGGTGAATAATTAAGTGTGGAAAACAAAATATTTGTGTCATGAAAATTCAGTGTTGTTGATATATAGAAGCCTACACCTTAAGCAAAACACGTGAGAGGTAGAATCATAATGCTACTCTCCTTTATTGGAAGGGCACAGTACCAATTTTAATTTTAAATGGTTCATTTTTCATTATTAAATGTTGTTTAAAATACATGTGTTCTTTCCAACTTAATATGTGTGCCTGCTTTATGAAAGAAATAGGGTGAGAGGGGCTAACTCTAGAACTGTCTGCCAGAAATTTGCCCCAGATCCTTCAAAATAAGGCTGTGTACACCTTTAAAGACTGGGATGCGGGTGGCGCTGTGGGTTAAACCACAGAGCCTAGGGCTTGCGCGGTTTGAGTCCCCGCGACGGGGTGAGCTCCCATTGCTCGGTCCCAGCTCCTGCCAACCTAGCAGTTCGAAAGCATGTCAAAGTGCAATTAGATAAATAGGTACCGCTCCGGCGGGAAGGTAAAAGGCGTTTCCGTGCGCTGCTCTGGTTCACCAGAAGCGCCTTTGTCATGCTGGCCACATGACCTGGAAGCTGTATGCCGGCTCCCTTGGCCAATAATGCAAGATGAGTGCCGCAACCCCAGAGTCGGTCACGACTGGACCTAATGTTCAGGGGTCCCTTTACCTTTACACCTTTAAAACCACATTCTTTCCCTCAAAGAATCCTGGGCGCTGTAGTTCCCCCTTCACAGAGTTACAATTCCCAACAACCCTTAGCAAACTACAGTACCCAGAATTCTTTGAGGAGGGACATAGTGTGCCAGCAGCCAGAACATGCAAACATTCCTAAATAGAAGTTTGCTGGGCGACCGTTTTTTTCAGGAGCCCAAAGACGCCTGCGGCCCAAGCCACAAGGTGACGGAGGCGGCCTGTCACCCCGAAGGAAAACACTCTTAAGACACGCGCCCCCCGCCAGCCTCATGGGAATTGTAGTCTCTCCGCGAAAAAGGAAAGGAGGCGGCCAGCAGGTTTTGCCCCATTAAAATCCTCCGTCCCTTTCAGCTTTCCTTTTTTTAAAAAACAGGGATACCCGCGTAGGGTCGTTTCAAGCAAAACGAAAGGAAAAACCCCGGAGAGAGAGAAAAACCGCCGACTGATGAAGAGAACTACAACCCCCATACTGCCTAGCGGGACCAATGGGGGGGAAGGGAAGCGGGAGGCGGAAAGCCGACGAGGCGGCGCGTGCGCAGAGCCTCGCACCATCCGCTGTGGGGAGGCAGCGGCGGCGGCGGCACGATGCCCCGCGACAACATGGCCTCCCTGATCCAGCGGGTGGCCCGGCAGGCCCGCCTCACGTTCCGCCCGCCGGGCGGTAACAACAACAGCGGCGGCGGCGACGGGAGCGGGCCTCGCTTCGCGGAGAACCTGCACCGCCTGCAGCAGCTGCTGAACGAGGTCCGGGCCGAGGACCTGCGCCTGTCCCCACGGGGCCCGTCGGCGGTGCCGGGCCTGGCTCAGCCTCCCGTGAGCTACATGCACATCTGCGAGACGGAGAGCTTCAGCATGGGCGTGTTCGTGCTGCGCGCCGGCGCCTGCATCCCTCTGCACGACCACCCGGGCATGGACGGGCTGCTCAAGGTGCTCTACGGCACGCTGCGCATCGCCTGCTTCGACGCCCCCGACGGGGGAGCCGGAGGAGCTGGAAGCGCCACCTCCGCGGGGTCGTCGTCGTCGGGGCACCCCCCTCCTCTTCCTCCTTCCCGGCCGGGCTCCCGCCGGCGCGCCCTGCTCCGCTCGCACCAGCTCTACACGCCCGCCTCGGCGCCGTGCCTGCTGTCGCCGCACACCGACAACCTGCACCAGATCGACGCCGTGGGCGGGCCCGCCGCCTTCCTCGACATCCTCGCGCCGCCCTACGACCCGGAGCACGGGCGGGACTGCCACTACTTCCGCCTGCTGGACGGGCAGAGCCTGCCTCCGCCCGCCGCCGACCCTTCGGGTCTGCCCAAGGAGGTGTGGCTGCTCGAGACGCCCCAGGCGGCGGATTTCTGGTGCGGCGGAGAGCCCTACCCGGGGCCCCAGGTGTCCCCTTGAAGGACGATCCCCAGACCCGCGATGCTCCTTGCCTGATCTGCCCGCCATCCGGTTTAGACGGAGGGAAGATGCGAGTCCTTTTCTCGTCCCCAAGGCCCGCCGTGAAGGGAGTGCCCAGCTCGCCCCAGGCCCCTCGACAGACTTGCTTCTGGAGGTGTTGGGGGAGAGCAAAGCCATAGGAGGAGTCCTGTCCATTCCCTGGCCAGAGGCCTTTTTTCCCTTCTGAACTTGCAGCTTCCTTCCTTCCTGCAGCTGCACCAGACAAAATGCCCTGCTTCCAAGAGGGCATTTATTGGGAGGTGTCTCGATTTGTTTTAGGGAGATAAGTCAGCATCTGCTGCTACTTCTGGTTCAGTTATTTCAGAGAGCATGAAGAACTCAACTCCACTGGCTTAAGGTGGAGGGGCAGATCTGCAGGCGACAATAAATGAAGAGTTAAGGAAGGAAAACAGGTCCCGCACCTACCCCAAACCCACATTTCAAATGGTACACATAGAAGTAGGGTATTTTTTGCCCACCTGCAGGCAATTCCCAGTAGCACAACAGCCAACTCCTACTTGGCATACAAACTGAGAACACAAGGTGGGCACTGCCTCTTTTCTGGCCAAGAACGTGGCCTGAGCTGCTTTGTTCTGTGTGTTTCTCAGCTGCTTGGAGCGGAGAGGGGAACCATCATCCACTCAGGACACATATTGTATTCCACAGCTCTTCCTGCAAGGAAGCTACTACAAAATCCGGAGCCTTCCTCTCCATTCTGTGCGTGCAAAGCAGTCAGGTGCCATTGTATTTATTCCTACCAGTTGCTGTGAAGATATGGAAGAATAGGTTTGGTTTTTTAAAAAAACAACTACACTACTAAGCTTAATTTAGAAATAAACTTTGGGCTGCAAACCCCCTCTTTTTCCTTTTTCCTTTTGCTACAGCTGAAAAAAATAAAAGGCAATAAGAATTCTTCCCTGAAGCCTGCTAGTTAACTTTCCCTATGAATGGTCCAGTACTTTTCAGTTCCCATGTCAATTCAGACCGATGAGAATGTTGTCCTGCTCCTCCTCTCCTGGGTGGATTTGGGAGAAAAAATGTACCGGTACTGAAAAGCCAAGAAAGATACTAAATTGGCTGGAGCAGAGAGCAGTTTGGTATATAACTGATATTCAGGTTGCATCCTGTGCAAGGATGCTGCCAGGTTAGAGATTATCCTGTGGGGGAGAAATATTGTATTAAGGAAACATGATTTTTAGATATTAAAAACTCAGAATTCCTGATTATCTGTTGTGCAATTCTTTAACATAAGGTGACACTTTTTTTCCTAGTGGATTTTGCTGGAAGATTCATTCCCATGTATCTGGAAGGATAGCATTATATAACAGAACAACAGATGGTGTTTTTCGCAATTGGTGGTAATAGTCTTAGTTTCTGGCACACGCCTTGTATAGAATAGAATGTTTGGGGGGGTGAGTTTCAGGCAGATTCTGGCTTGACCACTCTGCTTTTATGAAAAAAAATAACGATCTATACCTTTGGGTAGACCTGTAGTGAAGTAATATACTTGCCCCATTTAATATTTCTAGAGTTATTTTACAGAACTTTTATTAAAAGAGGAGGAAACAGATACCCTCTATGGAGTTGGTGTTGTGGCTTTTCTTCCCCATAGCATGAGTGTCATTACAGGGTGGGAGGGGGCTTCTTTACTGGATGCATAATGTTTATACTTCTGGAAAACTATATAATCCTGTTGAACTTAATATCAATTGTCCAACAAGATCTAGGTCAGGCATCCCCAAACTGCGGCCCTCCAGATGTTTTTGCCTACAACTCCCATGATCCCTAGCTAACAGGACCAGTGGTCGGGGAAGATGGGAATTGTAGTCCAAAACATCTGGAGGGCCGAAGTTTGGGGATGCCTGATCTAGGTTATACTGGTATCTTGACTATCAGTCTATTTCAGTGATTCCCATTCAGCTAATTACTGAGGACCCCCTATTTTTTAACAGCCAAGCCATGGCCCCTTACTTTTGAAAAATTTGGTAACTCTGTGGTAGCTACCTCTGCAAAGCAATTTCTTGAACAAAATGTGGAGTAGCTCCTATTAAGACTAGGGCTGAGCAATATCTGGCTTTCAATATTGTGATATATCAGCAGCTAAACATCACAATATTCCAATATATCACAATGTCTGATATTGGAGATGTGGGGATGAGGGAAGGAGCAGTCAGTGTCATGATTTAATGGGAGGGGATGGGGATGGGGGTGCATCAGGCTGCCTTCAGTTGGGCAGCCTGCGCTGGCAGCTAGGCAAAATGCGCAAGATGCAGGTCTACTGTGGCCGGTGCTGCTTTCCTGCTGACTGAGAAAAGCTGCTCTGCCTCAGTGCCAAGGGAAGGTAGTGCATTGATGTGAGGGCAATCAGCTGCCCTGTTCTTCCGCCAGCATGAGGGAAGGCAGCTCAGATCAGCAGCGTTATCGGCTGAGGTCATTGTGTGATATCAGTGGTGCCTTGCAATCGGTTGCCCTGTTCTCCCTCGCGTGAAGAGTGATATATTGCTGCGTATTGCCGAGTCAAAATCATTACCGGGTGTGACTTCAAAACCGATTTAGGCCAATATATTGAAAATTGCACAGCGCTAAAACAGACCATAAAATTTGTAATATTACCATGCAAAAATGACAAAAATTTAGTGGCGAACCACTGGTCTATTTGGTTCATTAAGTGCCATTCAACCTCTATGCAGCTCTTTTCATGTTTGGGTAATTTCTTTCAATGTACAAGGTGGTAGTAGTTTGCGGGTTTTCTTGGTCAAGGTGTGTATTACACAAGGATTTCAAATATACCGGTAATTTACTAATGCTTATGAGTTTTGATCATAATCTCCACAAAGATCTTAAGAGGAAGTGCAATATCAAATATCTTAGAAGCAACCCTTCATCGATGGTGAATTTCCTATTCTTATGGCAATCTCCAAACTCCTGCCTTCGTATCAGTATCACCTTTGTGGTGCTTTTCCTCCATCCATTGTGATCAGGTGTTAAATCTTTTGAAACAGTGGTGGTCTTTAATGTTGCAGCATAGGGAGCAGCTAAGCTAACTCTGGCTGCATTAAACCAAGGCTGATTTGTCCCATGATGTACTGAGAGAGGAGGAGGTGGCGCAAAAGTGAGTATTGCTGAAATAATGATGTGCTGGGATGGATGGGAGTTGGAATCTAATCTAGCAACATCTGGAGGGGGGCAGGTTCCCCTCTCCTGGCCTAAAGAATTAGCCTTGTGACTGAGCTGCTACTCATCCATAGTGTTTTGCCCCTGTATGCCAATTTTTCTATCTGACTGTAGTCCCTTTTGAGCTTCATTGAAAACTGCTCTGGAGGGTCCCCTGACTGCTAGAAGCAGCGGAGGTGAAGTGGGGCAATAGAAACCCCCTGGGCTAATATTACAGAGAATCTGTCTCTATAAAATCGGCAGCGATGCCATGGTTTGTAGCTTAGGAGGGTTTCTATAGTTCATAGACATGTACAGGTGGGCAAATTACTGCTACTACTAGAAAAAGCTGCTGCTGTGTTAAAACCAGTGTTGTTACTATTAAAAACTCCATTCTCAAGTTGGCCTAACTTTTACATTAACCAAGAAAGTGGACATCACACGTTGCCAGCTAAGTCTGAGTAAATGTGTTTCATAACAAATGGATTTAACACACATGAAACAGGAAAGCATGTGACGGTTTCTTCCTGCCTGTGGTATCCAAAGTTTTCGCAAGCCAGGGTAGAGATTTTCAAAAGAAACTTTGAAGGCATAATCCACAAGCCACACAACCTGTAGAGCTGTTTAAATAGTAATGCATACACTATGACAGCAAGTGTGGACTATTTTGAATGTGGCCCTGCTTTAAAAAAGTCTCCCTGCAAGGCTATGCAAACCCTTTTCTGCCTTTCTTTCCCACTCCCCTTGGTTCAGCTACCCCCCCCCCTTCTGCTTCTCATCCCTTATGAACTGAGTAGGTTGCTGTGGTCTGTGGTGGAATAGCTCCTGCAACTGCCAAAAATCACAGAAGCCCCCTCCACAGTAACTCAGAGCAGGACTTTTAGTGTGTCTGCCCTTGTTCCGTGTAATAGCATTCCTGCCTAGATGCGACAGGTGCCCACTATGTACTTTGTGGAAACAACTGAAGACATATTGCCTCCTTTCCTTTCCTGTGACCAGCTAAACATTTCCTACATTTGCAAATGTTTATTGTGTCCTGTTCTTTCCCTTCATCTTAGTCCCCTTCATCTTTCTTTTTTGCTCTAAGCGCTCTTGGTTAAAAGACTGGCTCATACATAGGAATCACACGACGACTGCAGGATCAAGTGAATACTTCCACTTGCAAAGAAGCCATCATAGAGCCAAGACCACAGAGATAGCTTCCATATCTCTGCACTTTACATCAAAGGCAGGGCTATTCAATGGGGTCAGCTCATGTATTTGGGGGCCAGCCATCAAGTATCGAAGAAGTCAAGTAATATAAATGCCATGTGTTGCCCATTCTCATGTCACTGTGTGTTTTGCAAAGTACCTACGGTTTCATTGCCAATAAAGCAAAAACACAGTAATAGGACTCAGGGATGGCACCAAAACTCTGAAATTCCCATGTTCAGCCGGCTTATTAATAGCCACTTGCTCTGCTTTTTCTTTATATCACATTTGGGACCCTCGCCCCGAGTGCTCTCCCTGGGCCCATCTCCCCTTCAACTGCAGAGGAACAGCAGAACCAGGGGGTTTCAAGAACTGGCAGTCTCCTTGCAGTTTGACTGGCTGGCCTAATGCCCCACATGCAGTAGATATGTGAGGGCGGGCAGCCAAATAAAAAGGTTAGCATGAAACTAATGTCTGCGGATTTATTTCCAAAACAGAGAATGGGTCACAGAGTTATCAGGAGTTTCCACCACGACAGGATTCTTTACAGAGGGATCTGGCAAAAAGACACTTAAACCCGTGACCTATTTAAAGTGGCATTTTCCTGTGAAGCATGATGCTCTATAAGCTCTTTGCAAAGCTGCAGACACCTTTCCTTGCCCATCACAGCAGTTTTCTCCAAGTGGGCCATGCTTGGTCGGTGTGGTATTTATTTCCTGAGCTTGCTTAAATTAGCATGCCTCAAATCATGGAACAGTAATGAGTCAAATACGCATTAACATTTCTATTTATTGCTTTGCGGGGAAGTCCTCAGTACTCAAGTGCTACTCCGCTCGAGGATCTGGTTTACGCATACTGTGTTGCAAAAAGGACAAGCTTTGCACATGTTGCCATTTTGTGCACTTCCAGAACCTCAGGTCGAATTTTGCACGAGTCAGGAAAGACCTGTTGTGCACACCTAACCGGCAAGATCTGAAGTGAACACCCAACTTTCATAGGCTGCGATCCAAAGAACAACATGAGCTTTCGCAAAGTGCTTCCAGTGGACCAGATCGTTTTTTCTTTGAATGGGCTTCTGCCAAACCTACTACTTCAAAACATCCGTGGAAGCAAGACCCATTGAATTTAGTGTGACATACTTCTGAGGAGACATGGTTAAGTTTGCAGTACAGCCTGATTGCACTCAATGGGGCTTACTTCTGAGTAAACATGCATAGGAATGCCTTCCATATCTACTGTACCGCCAGCCTCACTAAATTAAGTTTCATGGTTCTTTAGATCCAGGCCATACTGTGTGGGGTATCAATACTATTTCAAGCCGTGTTGATGTTGCTACCAAATACCTTTGCTGCAAGTAGGCGAAATTGCTAGGAGGGACACGCAGCTGAAAGTGTGAAAGTGCAGTAGCATAAACTTGGCTATGCAGTCTCACAATTTCAAAACAATGGCTTTTCTATCATCACCACCACCACTGGCGCAAACTCGCTAGGGGGAACAAGCGCAAAGGAATTGCACAGGCGTTGGGAGATTCTTCTATTTGCATATAGTGACTGCACTTACCTGTAAGGCCCACTTGATACAATGAGTAAACATATACAGAATCAGGCCTGCACTTTCCCCACTGAGGCTGATGGGACAAAATGCATCACTTTGGCTGGGTAGTACATTAGGCCTGCTTGATACACAGGAGTTGAAGGGAGCAGATTTGAAAACATTAGACATGGCTTTAAAAGGATCCCCCTTCCTTGTAGATATAACAGCCCTAATTGCAGACTATCCCATCATTTTGTTTTTTGATCTAGTGATATAGCTGGACAAGACAGAATGAAGAAATACCTTGCCCCATGAAGCACAGTTGGCCACCCTCCCTCACTGTTTAAACATATTTTTATTCCAGCAGGTTTTCCACACAATGTTTTCATGATGTTTTAACTGCTGATCCTGTTTATTTTGCAGTTGTCCCACAATGTTTTTTAGGAATTGTTCTTTTAGGCATTGCAAGCAGTCCTGCATATGTACACTGGAACGGTGTGATAAACGTTTTTTAACAGGTGGATCGATAGATTCCGTGGGGTCTTGGGTAGCAAACCTAGTATCAACATAAAGGTAAAGGGACCCCTGACCATTAGGTCCAGTCGTGACCGACTCTGGGGTTGAGGCGCTCATATCGCATTATTGGCTGAGGGAGCCGGCGAACAGCTTCCAGATCATGTGGCCAGCATGACAAAGCTGCTTCTGGCGAACCAAAGCAGCACACGGAAACGCCGTTTACCTTCCCGCTGTAGCGGTACCTATTTATCTACTTGCACTTTGACGTGCTTTCAAACTGCTAGGTTGGCAGGAGCTGGGACCGAGCAACGGGAGCTCACCCCGTAACGGGGATTCAAACCGCCAACCTTCTGATCGACAAGCCCTAGGCTCTGTGGTTTAACCCACAGCGCCACCCGCGTCCCTTGTATCAACATAGCCAGCTTTAAATTCAGGTTAACGTGAAGGCAAATACATTCATGTTTGACAGAGAAAATGTAAGCAGAACCAGGAGGTAATGGATAGAAAAGTTAAAGAACTAAACTACTTTTCTGGTAGTCGCTTAATTTTTGTATATGAAGGGGAATTCTCAAATGTAGGGCTGGAAATCTCTTCCCTGACTCCATCCCTTCTCCAGTACCCATTAATGTAATATACAAGTAGCTCAATGTGTGGGATACTTCATAGTAGTAACAGGACAGGTTTTTCTTTGCACAAAACATTTATTTACACAACGTTCATGACAAAACCGCCTTTCTTGAGGGGATGGCTCCAGTTAGTGGTTGTGCCTTTTAAAGGCGGAATCGCTTCTATTTCACCCATTGTGCAGAAGCCAACAGCTTCTCTGTCAGCCCTCTAGAAAGATTATACACATCCTGTGATCCTTCTGTTTTTTAAAAAACAAACAAACCAACAAACCAAAATATTTTCTACAAAAGCAACACTTAATAATAAGTCACAAAGGAAAACCCAGTGCATACAAAAATAGAGTTTCTATGAAAAAATCCAAATATTAATAGGCAGAAATATACAGCTATACTAAAACCCAGGGAGCTGATGATAAATCTCTCCTACCCCACCCCACTGAGCAGTGATTAGTAAGGCAACGGATTCCCATGCAGCCACTGAACCATTGCCTACAAACCCAAAACAAGGCACCAAGGACAGTTCAACACGATTGCATGCAGCCAGACACCAGAGAAGGTATGTACAGTCCCCCTTGAAATAAGTTAAATAAGTCTCCATTCAGTCCACTCGCTTCTAACCCTCCTCACCCAGGGAGGAAAACAGTGCACATTGCTTTTCAAAAGAATACAGACCACAAAAGGTGGAAATATACAGTGGATGGGGAGGAAATAGTTATTTAAAATCTGGTAAGTACCTCCCCCCACTATTAAGGCCAGATATTGCCCCCCTGCCTCCTGTCCCCTGCCCTGTCCCCATTACACTTCTGTTTTATCCAGGGACGCATTGATTTCCATTGGTTTTGCATACTTTTCCAAGTAAACAGTGCTTGGGGGCCGCTGCTTAATTAGTTGCATTTCAGATGGTTAAAACGAAACGAAACAAGAAAGGTTTCTATCTTTAGCAACGCCGTGGTGCGTTCGTGCCGGAAGGGGTGAGAAGGGCAAGGGTTGGCCGGCTTTGGCAAATAACAATGGATCCTTGCTGCTGGATTCTTCGGGGGGCTATAAAGTGCACATGAGAGTCCTCCCCTCCCCACCACTTCCCCTCCCCGACTCTCGCCACGAGAAAGGTACCGGTCTGTATTAAGAAGGGGCGCTTCTCAAAGTCCAGCCTGACCCGATCTCTTCCTGCAGTTTGTCCAGCAGCCCGCCCCAACAAGCATGAGGCGTGGAGAGCGGGCGATCCTTTACCGGTTACCTGCCGGACGCTGCCCACCGACGGCGGGACGGCGGATCGCAGGAGGCGGCGAGGCCCCCTCACGCGCAACGCGAGTCCGTGGCCAAAAGCGGGCCCAGAGGCATCAGGATCAGGGCGTCCGGGTCCGAGAGGCACACGAGGTTAGAGTGGCGCCGCCGCCGGAGCACATGGAGCCGGGCGGAGGCGCACCGGGGCCCGAGGCTGAGGCCGATCCCGAACCAGAGGCCGCGTTGGCGCCTTTGCGCTCCTTCTGGCGCAGGTGGATCTTGGTGTGGCGCTTCCTTTCGTCGCTGCGGGCGAACTTCCTCCCGCAGAAGTCGCAGGCGAAGGGTTTTTCTCCCGTGTGCGTGCGGATGTGCGTGGTGAGGTGGTCGCTGCGGCTGAAGTTGCGCATGCAGATGCGGCACTGGAAGGGCTTGTGGCCCGTGTGGATGCGGATGTGGCGCGTCAGCTCGTCGGAGCGCGAGAAACGCCGGTCGCAGCCCTCGGCCGGGCACGGGTAAGGCCGCTCGTGCACGGGTGTCTTGCTGGGACGGTTCGGGTACTTGCGCGGGCGCAGGATGGGGCGCAAAGGCAAGTGGGCCGGGCTGCCGTACGCGCCGGGCGCGAAGCGGGCCGCGGGCCCCGACGCCGGGCTGTCGCCCAAGCCGCCAGGGGGCGCGCCCAGGCTGAAGCTGCGGATGGTGGAGAGGGGCGTGAGCGGAGGCGGGACGCGCACCGAGTCCAGCGGGCACGAGAACGGCTTCCGCTCGACGGCGCCGCCGTGGAGGTCGCGCTGGCTGCACGGCGGGGGCGGCGGCGGCGGCGGGAAGAAGCTCGGGTAGTCCTGGATCATGGAGAAGAGGCCGCCGCCGTCGGCCCCGGATGGCGTCCCCGCCTTGGGGGAGTGGTGGTACGAAGGGGGCGGAGGGTAGGGCCCCGAAGAGGCGGCCAGGAAAGCCGAAGAGCCGTCCGGATGCGCTTGCTGCTGCTGCTGGGAGTGGTGGTGGTGGTGCTGTTGCGGCTGGAAAAGCTCCCCGCAGGCGGAATAGGGCGGTGGCGGCGAGTACATGTGCTCCAAGTCGCCGGCGGTGGGCGCCATGGCGCAGCCCAGCGGGTTGGGAGATCCCGACGAGGCGGCAGACGACGAAGTGACCGAAGAGGACGAGGGGGCGGATGAGGACGAGGCGACGGCGGACGACGACGACGAGGGGGCAGCCACCCCCTGCAGGATGCCGGCGCTGACCAAGTTGAGGATGCCGTCGGCCGGATAGCAGCCTGCGCCGGGGTACTGCGCCGGGTCGATGGAGAACTTGCCCATGTAGGTGAAGGGCTGGCCGCGCGAAGGCGGCGCGAAGCCGCTGCAGGGGTACGGCAGCTCCAGGGACCGCTTGTCGTTCATGTCGATCAGGCCATGATCTGGAGGGTGGAGGGGAGAGAAAGGCGGGTCAGCACCGGGGGCCCCGCGGCTCTCCTCGAGGGCCCGCGGGCCAAGCAGCACCCGGGCAGCGTCTTCTCCCTGCCAGGGCAAGTGAGCATCAGTATCCGTTTCATGCCCACGCAGACACAACACGGGGGTCTCTTGCTCACGGATCGGTGGGGGTGGGTGAGTGGGGGCGTCGATTTCCCCGAGGGGAGAGCGCTTTTCAAGCGGCGCAATTTGCGCCGCGTTTGAAAGTTCGTCAGCCCTAACTTTGGTGGCTTGGATTGAGCAGAAATCCCCGCGCAAGGGGTAGGAGGGGGACGGGGGGGGGGTTCTATCGACCGAAATCCCAAACAAGACACATTTCACTTTCACACACTACATTCACTTTCACTGCAACCCACAAACCCCATTTGCACTTTGGGGGGGTGAGTTACCCCAAAACACACAACCTTAATCCCACTGATATGATATGAACGGGAATCCCCAAATCATCCTCTCAGTGGACGGCTTGTGCAAGTTAGGCTACCCTCGTTTAAATAAAGTACCGTCCGCCCTATATAAATGTCTGTTACTAACTGTTTATTTAGTGTAGCTCATCTCAAGGTTAGGGAATCTCTTCCAGTTTCAGGATACGAGTTCCAATTTAACACACTAACCCCCCCCCAAACTCCTTTTCCACTCTTGAAAACTCCAGTTAAGTCAGTGGGATTTCCTCAGGGCAAGAGAGGTGGAGGTTTGCAGCTTCCAGCATCACTCTGCCCCTTGACACCTGTTTGCACATGCACAGAGACCCAGTTTTCCTTCCACTGAAACATCAGCCCCAAACTCAAAGTGCTGCCCCTCCTGCACCCACCCCTCCCACAAAAAATACTCTTGCCCACCACCAAACGCCCAAGATCCGGATCCAAAAAGGTCGTTTGGGGAAGGGGCTCGCGGGGGGGGGGGGGTGCCTTACCTCCTGTCACACCGCTCAGCTGGTCAAAGGGTCCTCCCAAGTCACCATTAGGAAAGTTGATCACTGATCCTGGCAGGGTAGTGGCGACGTCCTCCACTGAGTAAATGCTTTCAGGGAGGTGGTGCACAAGCCCACTCAGACTGACTGGGATTTTGTCTACCGTCTTGGCGGTCATCATTTGCTCCACAATGGAAATTGCCCTGTCTTGCCCGTGGTGTAATTATTGTGCAGGGATAGGGAAAAGGGTCGATTCTCCTCCAGTAGATAGATTTTGTTTTGTTTTGTTTTGTTTTAAATCCTATATCTAAAGAGAGGCTCTTGCTCTGCTTCCCTCTGATAACTGCTCTGTTTCAAAGCCCCGGGAGTTGCTGTAAATGTTGTTGTAACAGTCGGTGTCCCTTGCAGAGCCCGTTTTAATCAATTGCAGCTCTCGGTAGATGGAAAGTCTTGCTCTAAGTATTTATTGGGAGGCCGTGAATGCCCGCTACGTCACTGCCCATATAAGGACTGAGGAACGGGGAAGGGCGGCCAGGGAGGCTCGTCACATGGGAAATTAGCATGGCGCGCCCGGAGTGGCTGCATCGCCGCCCCTGCTTTCTTTCTGTACAGTGCAGAAGAAGCGGCAAACTTGGGCATAGCATGGCAGGGGCAGTGGAGCCGCGGCGTGGCTGCCAATTTCGAGCCGGATCTCCGGCGCACGTGGCCATCGGCGTGGGGAAGGGGCTGCGGCGCGGGGGACCACCAGAGATCGCTTTCTGCAGCCCCCGGGATAGGGATATTCCGGTTACTGAGCCCCATTCCTAAAAAGGCGAGCATCCGGCAACGGCGGGGCTCCTCCCCAACTGCCTTTTTGGGAGTCCTTCCGGAAACTTCAACTTCGGAAAAAAGAAAACACACAAGCACACACGGGGACCAGATCAGATAGCCGTCTAAGCGCCCCCTCCCCCCGCTCTCTCTTCTGGGCAGCTCCTAACGGGCCAATCGGAAAAGAGCTGCATTCACCAAGCCGGATTCTATCCCACCCCCCGCACGCACATACACTCACAACTTAATTTTTCTGAATTAGCGGCGGAAAGATGCGCCGATAAGAATGAATGAGTTAGGCGGCGGCTGCTTGGATGGAAAACTTGCGCGCGCGCTCTCCGCCGCGCAAGCGGAAAGTTGCTCCGCCGCGTAGAGAGAGTGAGTGGTCTGCAGGACGGGGGAGATTTGCCAAACGGGACAGAGCGAGCTGCTGCCGGTTTTGTGCGACCGGCGAGTCCGCGTCTTGACACCGCCGCCTCCGCCGCCACTGTTTATATCCTCTCCACAACCCGCCCGTTGGGAAACTTCATGTGGGCGAATCGAGCTTCGTAAAACACCGTCCGGGTCCATCTGGAGTCGGAGTCAAATCCACACAGAACACCCGCGAAGCAATTCATGGAGTGGGGGTGCACTTTAGATGACAATGACAAAAAAGCCACGATGAGTTCAATAAATGTGGTGAGGCCGCTTTGGGCTCCTAGGAGAGCCCCCTCTCTTACGCGCGCGCACACACACACCCCTGTTCTGTAGATCCAGCTGGTTTGCAGTATTTCAAATGCTCCCACCGACTACTTCTTGTTTGGACTTTGTTCTCTTTGTCCCGCAGCTTCTTCCCGTAGTCTTGTGGAGTAAGGGGCAGGCGCTCTGCATAGGCTCAGGAGCCCTATCCTCGCGCTCCCGCGGGCACATGTTGCAGGCTGAACCTTGGCATTCAGAACAGATCCAGCAGGCGCTGACTCGCAGCTTAAATCAAGGTCTGCTAATGCAGATTAGTCACCTCTTATCTCCCATGGAGCTGCCTCGGATTTCAACCCTCAATCCTCCTCATTTAAAGGAAGTGGAGGGGAACGCCACCCTGTTACAGCGCTTGAGTTTTGAGAAGCCGTCCTCATAAAACACCGGCTCAAAACGCTTCCGTGGCTTCCGTGGTGGGATCACAGCAGATTAAGGGTGCGAGCGATCCTATGCCCTTGTGTCCTAGGAAGCAAGTCATTTAAGCCCAGTGAGGCTGGCTTCTGAATAGACGCGCGTGGGAATGCGCCGTGAGGGGTTGGGAGACCCGCTCTCAAAATTTCGAGCACTTCTTTTGCAACGGGCCTTTCAAAGCAAACCCTCACCGTCTCCCCTTTTTATGGCTGATCTCGGCAGCAAAACTGTTAAAGGGAACCTCTCTCTGTACAGGCCAAAAGCCACCCAACTGTGTTCTGCCCACGGAAGGGCTACTACGCAGCCAGAAACCGTTTGCATGATCGCCACGTGGTGCCCCTAGAATTAGCAATAGTCGCCTGCAGGAACACTAAACGAGTGCTTCCAGAATGACAGATGTTTATGGTGCGCTGGATGATCCTCATATAGATGCAAGAGAGCACACGACACCCTTGGCATGCAAAACGCCACTGGCTATTCCCCCAGCCCCAGCCCAATTTATCCCAAAATCTGGTTTTGGGATTCGTCCTGGTAGCGATAAGCCAATGGACCGTTAGCGAACCAAGCCCCATAGCTGCCAAGTTATCCCTTTTTTTAAGGGATTTTCCCTTATGCTGAATAGGTTTCCTCACGAGAAAAGGGAAAACTTGGCAGCTATGCCAAGCCCCCATTTGGAAGTACACTCGACCCCCCCCCAAAAAAAACCCAGGCAAAGTGCTATACTTTCTAACTTTCTAAGTACTGTAAACTTTAAAACATTGGAACATGGGGACTTCAAAATGGTTCCCGACTACAGCTCCCAGTATCTCCGTCCATTGATCATGTTGGTCGGGACTGATGGGAGTTGGAGGCCAGCAAACGCTGGAAAGTCACAGCTGCCTCAGCCTCGCCTTTTAGAAAGGAGGCCTGTGGCCCGACCGTCAATGCGCACGCGCCACGCGGAGACACGTTTTTGTTTTCGAAGAGGGAAGGTGTCATTTCTCAGTTTAAAAGCCTTTTATTAAAGGATCGAACTGATAGCAACTCCTTGCAAGCCTCTCGCGCGGGTTTTCCTTAGGGATGGGGTAGCCAGTGTGGTGCCGCTTTCCAGATGGTCCTGGGCCTCCTGTCATCGCCCACCATCATCGCGGACCATTGGCTGAACGGGGATGAAGGCTGCTGGGCTACCTTTGGTATATAGAGCTGGGGGGGGACCACAACCCGGTCGCCTCCGTGGCTGATCACCATTTTAGTTGCTTCCTTTCCATTTACAGCTCATCTGGGCTCTGAAATCTGAACCTTAGAGCATCTCACAAGTTGCTTTCATTGCAATTGGCTGCATTTTCCCTATTCCGATCTCTTTCTTAGAGGTGTCTCAGACGCGACTCTCAAGCAAATAAATACGGTAGTAGTAATAATGGTTCTGATGGTGTAGCTCATTT
Source organism: Zootoca vivipara (assembly GCF_965207765.1). NCBI lineage: Eukaryota > Metazoa > Chordata > Lepidosauria > Squamata > Lacertidae > Zootoca > Zootoca vivipara. The sequence goes on from NC_142588.1 coordinate 24,435,688, forward strand.
GCCTCTTTTGCAACAAACCCAGTGCTGCCTTGACAGTTTTTGTATTTGTATTATATTGCTTAGGGGAGGGGAGTAATGCGGGTTAAAATTTTATTCCTCTCGGTTGAAAAGAAAAACCCGAAGGGAATCTGATCTTTCATCCCTCGGGCAAGTATTACGCTTGCATCCAAAACTCCCCGCCCTCGCCTGATCACGCGCCATCCTGTGGCAAAAATGTTAATTGCAGGCAGAACAGTTTGCATAGTGTTAAAAAAAAAGGAACACCTTTCAATTCAGCTGAAAGACACACATTTTTCCAATAGCAGAAGAAAACGAGAGATTTATATATTAAACACTGTATAAATTGTTTCTTGTTGAGAGGGCGTTGTTAGTGCCCTCAGCTGCCTAATACTTTTGAAGGGAGGTAGAGTGAAAAATATCTGCTAACTTTTTTAAATAAATAAATAAATAGGCAATTAGGTATTTTCTGTGAAACCAGGAGAAGTTTGCTTTGGCATTATATTAATGCTTAATATCCGCACAGCACTTTCTCTAAGCCCTCAAAATGCTTTGTGTCAATACTTAAAAGGTAGATTAAACTTTAGACAGGTTGGGTCTGTTTCTCTGTGGGCTTGCCATATTGTTTTTATTCTAGAAAGAACGCTGTGCCACAGTGGTTTTGTTCAAGTGCACACTTTTTTTAAAAAAAATATGCATTTGAAAGTAGATTTAATAGTGGATGTTAAACAGGGCGTATAGTATTAACCAGAATTCTGTTATCTAGTTCTCCAGCTTAACACTCTTCCTATTTAAATTCATTTAAACACTCATTGCTCTTTCGCTCTTTACAAAGCCCCACCCCCCAAAAAAAGTATTATTAGTAGTAAATAGCTTACCAAGCTGGAGTAGCTTCAGAATGGCAGGTATATAGCAAGTAGCATCAGAGAAGCCTTACTGCTCTCACGAACCCAAATAGTCACCACGAATTCCGACAGCAGAATGATGGCCCACACCATTCCACCCTTGTTAGGAAACCTACAATTATGCAGCCGCCCCGTAATGATGTTGGGCTCCTCTTGCCGCAACCACACACCAGATGATTCTCCAAATTCTATGCAACCGCATTTATCCATTTCCACCCACACCCCAGTCTTTGCCTTGTGCATTTTGCTGCATCATTCCCACCCACCCCATTTCTGGGGTCACATATAACAATATAGGCACAGGCTAGGAAGGAGGGACTGAGGAAACAAAACTAAAAGGAGTGAGATTTCGGTGCAAATAAAAATCCATGGCAGGGGTTGGGAGGGAGTAAGAACGCCAGCCATAGCTGCCAAGTTATCCCTTTTTTAAGGGATTTTCCCTCATGCTGAATAGGCTTCCTCGCGAGAAAAGGGAAAACTTGGCAGCTATGACGCCAGCCATCTAAATTTCGAAAGCGGAGTGGAAACCAAAGCAATCATTTGACGATGCTCGTAAGGCCAAATGTGTAATTCCCACTGAACAGGGATGGTAATAGCTAAGCGACAAAGCACAACAGAGTTAACATTTGCTACCTGCTCAGGTCAGAATGCCAATTTACAAAGCCTGAAATTCACCAGCTTTGTGAAAGCTCGGTTTTATCATGAATAAGGTCAAAGCATCAGAATCTCTTTAGTTTTCCTTTAACTAGCCATGCACCCTACACATTTTGTTTTTAAGAAGAAGAAGAGAAGAAGAGTTTGGATTTGATATCCCACTTTATCACTACCCGAAGGAGTCTCAAAGCGGCTAACAATCTCCTTTCCCCTCCTCCTCCACAACAGACACCCTGTGAGGTGGGTGGGGCTAAGAGACTTCAGAGAAGTGTGACTAGCCCAAGGTCACCCAGCAGCTGCATGTGGAGGAGCGGAGACACGAACCCGGTTCCCCAGATTACGAGTCTACCGCTCTTAACCACTACACCACACTGGCTTTATGAATGCCTTTAAAACAAAACTATGACTAAAATGACTAAAATAGGTATATATTATGGCCCTGCCCCAAGTCAGTAGTTAGAGCAGGCACCCCCAAACTTCGTCCCTCCAGATGTTTTGGACTACAATTCCCATCATCCCTGACTACTGGTCCTGTTAACTAGGGATCATGGGAGTTGTAGGCCAAAACATCTGGAGGGCCACAGTTTGGGGATGCCTGGGTTAGAGTGTCTTGACCCTGGGAGACCAGGGTCCAAATTGCCATTCAGCCATGAAGCTCACTTGGTCCAGTCAGCTCCTCTCAGCCTAACCTACCTCACAGAATTGTTGTGGGGATTAAATGAGGAGGAGGAGAACCGTGTATGCCATTCGTGAGCTCCTTAGAGGAAAGATGGGATATAAAATCACTAAGCAAAAGCCACTGCCCTTTGACACGGCCAATTCTCTCATGTCACACTTCTAACATGATAAAAGTTGCACCCTAGTGCAGTGACACAATTTTTGCACAACTTTCACAACAGGTGTCCTTGTGATGCGGTGTGCTCTGAGCATCACACTACAAATACAAATACATGTTTTGTCCATACAGCAAGGTTTTCTTTTGTGTTGGAGAGTACCAAGTTGGGAAAGATTTGTTCAGGCAATTATAATAGTACACCTCTCAGGCCCAAAAATTATTTACACAGAGGAAAAAGAAGAGAAGACTTTTAACAGCTGACTGGTTTTCACTGTTGCCAGTTCTGGCTCTGTGTTCTTTCAGTATGAATGCCTTTAAAATTGAAATAATGCTTTTACTGAAATGGCTTGCTTGAGGAGCATCTATTTCAGTGGTACCCCACGGTGTACTTTAAATGTCAAGATCTATATCTCTTTATTTTGTAATTCAGGCTAGAATAGAAATTAAGAACCTCTTGTGTAATCAAGGTAGAAATGTTTATGTCTTAAATCTGAACTTGAAATACAAAGAGGCATAATGAGGAAAGCTTATTGGTAAAATGAAGGAGAGGCGGTAATTAAAGACATCCAATCTAAAAGCGAAGGCTCAGTTCTCACTGAAACAGTTGTGCCTCTACCGCTTCAGACTACAGGTGGAAACTCCCCTGAACACTCCTCCATCCAACCCTCCCAAAACCATTCAAACCCTATCACTACACATAGGACACCAGGTTGCAGAGAGAAGAGTTCTACCCGTATTTACCATGCTAGTTTTCTATGTGCAGGAAATTTATTAAATAAATAAAATGATTATTTATTACAGCAATTTGTAGCTCACATTTCAGGATACGGATCCTTCCAAAACGGCTTACAGGTAACATTAAAATGCATTTTCAAGAAATAAACACAACAATAAACATATATGGTACATTTTTAAAAAAAACCAGAATCCTTCCCACAAGGCAACTGTTGGGTGGAAACTACACACATAAAAAAAATTCTAAAAATTCTTTTTTTAAAAAAAATACATTGAATTTTCCATAAGGCTCACCATTGCCATCTAGTGTCTCAGTGTATATTGCACTTAAAACATACTTAAATCGTTTTAATTGCAACTGTATAGCCAAGTCTTTGGTAGATGGCCCTGGGGGAAGGGGAAGGGTTACTTCAGTTGGAGCAGGCCATGTCACACATTGAGGAGTATTTTGTGATGCTGGTGAGCCCTTCCCAGCATTCTGAAACACAAGTTTTTCACCCCAGTGATCATTGGTCTCAATTCATGAATCAGCATCTAACATAGTGTGGTTGTGATCTGCGGCAAATCATTACAGCTCTCGCACCATGGCAGCTTTCCTTAACCCTCAGAGAAAGATTATGATTACTCTCAGTAAAAAAAAAGTTTTTTTTTTAATTTTACTTTATTTTATTTAACAAAATGGATATGGCCCTTGATTGTGAGAAGCACTACTGTGCTTAAGGTGGACCTGTGTCTCCTTAAGGCGACCAGTGGCAAACAACATCTATGCATCCTTTGACATAACGACACAGAACTCATACTTTGTAGGAGTTCAAGCCACCACAACGATCTCTTATTGCCTTTCCCAACACTTGAGAACTCTCTCTTTTTGCCTTAACCTTCCCCCCCCAAAAAAAACCCTACCTTATAGCTCAGTTAAATGCACTCCCATCTTTGGTTTTTAATTTGTTCAGTTGTCTCCCCCTCACTAATCACTTTTCCTTCTATCTAATTATATATTTGGAATAGTATTGGAACAAGCTGTTCCTTTCTTCGACAACACAGCAAGAACAGCCACACTCCCACTTTGTTTCTCCAGCCGATACACACTGAGGAGGAGACTGTTTGCCTGTAACACCAGATGGGAGAATTCACAAAAGAGCTCCCTCTTCACAGCAGCGTCAACTTCTCCCTTTTAGTGCAAGCATTCACAAAACGGGTAGACCGAGCCACCTCTTCCAGTAGTATCGCTCAGGCGAGGGAGGGAGGAGGCCCTGGATTGCTATGTGCCGCCACAATTTCCTTTCAAGAGGTGTGGCACGATCCTGCCTTGTTCTCACCCACTTGAGTCTCATTTATGACCATGTTAGCGTTGCAAACTTGGGGTTGCATCCAATGTTAGTCATTCTTGGAGTACACATACTGAAATGAATTAACATGGTTAACTTAGGTCCATGCATGTCAGCAAGTTCACTTGGAGTAAAATGCAGTAGGATACAACCCACAATGCCTCCATTTCCTAAGCAGATTAGAGTCATGATTCTCAAACTCCCACCCACCCACCAGACCCCTGGGTCCTATTGGACAACAAATGATTTTTCTACCTGTTTAGGGTTATAATGTGCTGTGCACTTTCCCTCTTAGCTCCTTCTCCTCTTTTGCTGCTTCCTCCCTTCCTTTCAGGTGCCTTGTCAGCCTCTTTCCCCCACTTGGGACAGTCCCCCATCTTGCCTCCAGCCATGACTTTATTCCTCTGAGGAAGGCAGAATCTCCTCCCTCGCCATCACTACTGCAAACCACCTGAATGAACTCATTACCAAGTTTAAAACTATGGAGCCACCTGGGATGAATAAAGACATCGCATTCTTATCTCATTATGCATGATCAAGCTTTCTTTAATGCCTCAGCCCTTGTTCCCCCCCCCAGGACCAATTGCAGTCATCAGCAGTCGTTAACAGCCATCAACAGGTTTACCACTCCCATCAGCCCATCACCCATTCCCATCACCACCACCTTCTGAATATACATAAGGGTTTGGTGGATTCTGTTTCAGTGTATCTGACGAAGTGTGCATGCACACGAAAGCTCATACCAAAATAAAAACTTAGTTGGTCTTTAAGGTGCTACTGAAGGAATTTTTTTATTTCACCTGAATGAAGCTCACGAACCACTGCCCTGGATTAGTCTCCAAAACCCTTTCATCCCAATCGGCAACGTAGGACCCTATCTTGTCATACAGCTCTCTTCCCCTTCTCTGCTTCACCTGCTCTCTCTCTCTCTCCTTGTCTTTCTCCAGCTCTCAGAATGAACTGTAACCCCAGCCCCCTTCAAAAGAAAGAGGAGTGGCCCCATTTGTACCTCTGTGAATCCTGCCCCATCCACCTGAAGCTCAAAGGAGGCAGATTCCCAAGACATCACCAAATTAATTTAGGCCACAATTCATCATTATTATTTTTTTTAAAAAATTATTATTTAAACGTGGGTAGCCTGCTTTTCTGTTAAAAACAAACAAACCCACAAGGTTGCTAATAGAAGAAAAGAGCGGGGAACAGAAAATCAAGATACAATAATAACATAATCAATCACTAAGGCTACAGTGTGCACATTAGCAGCTTAAAACACAGTGAGGTTGTTTCCTCCAGCTGCTTTCCAAACCACATTTTTTACTTGCTGGGCACACCATGGGCTGATTTTCTCTGTGCCTGCATCTCCCCTGAACTCCTTCCTATTCAATGAAGGGCAGAGACCACCCAAGTCCTTGCCGCCACCTGCAGTTCAACAGTTCACCACATGGGGGAACTGCAGATGGATCCAGCAGTTCACGATGGGCCCTGTGTTCTAAGGGTGTTCTCATACCCCACCCCAAAGCCAGCCATCTGAATTGGTGGATGAGCAATATTATAGATAGTTTGAGGACCATACTTCTTTTCCTTTTGTTCCATCACTGCTTCTCTCTTGCCCACCTGGCTGCTCTGAACATAAAAGGAAGGAAGCAGTTCTCATCTTCTGAATGCCAGTTGCTGAGAATCCCAAGTGGGAAGAGTGCTTTCGCACTCAGGTCCTGCTTGCAAGCTTCCCATAGGCTCCTGATCTGGCCAGTGTGAGAACAGGATGCTGGACTCAATGAGCCTTTGGGTCTGATCCAGTCAGGCTTCTCATGTTCTTGTATCAAAGGACCATAGCAACATTTTTTTGGAAATGGTTTTCCAACCAACAGAGAATCTGCTACAACTGAAACACAATTTCCTTGTGCTGTGTGCATCACCTGCTTCTCAGAGTTCTTGTTTCTCATATAAATTGTGATCTGTGGATCACAAGTGGCCCATGATGCACTTTCTGGCGGTCTGTTGCATTCAGGGCCGGATTTAGGTTAGATGAGGCCCTAAGCTACTGAAGGTAATGGGGCCCTTTATATGTCCAGCTGTCCTTTGTTAGCAACAAATTGTCGCTTTTTTGTGTTGAATATATGCTATATAGTAATTTATGGACCTAATAGGTATCTAAAGCCATTTGCACGTACCAAAATATGTATTTTATCAAAGTAATTGTTGAACTGTGATATTTTAGGGAGCAGGCTAGCAGGCGGGGCCCATTACTTATATTGTAGGAGCCTATATTAACACTGTTGCTGTATGTAGGTTTTATTTTATTTGTTTTTTATCTTATATTTTGGAAATGTACATCCAGTTTTTTTTCTTTAAAATTTTTTTGGGGCCCCCAAGAGAGTGGGGTGCTAAGCTGTAGCTTGTTTAGGTTATACGTAAATCCGGCACTGGTTGCACCCTGACAAAAACCAATACAGGGAAATTCTTTTAAAAAATTAAAAAAATTGCCATAGCAAATAGTTATGATCAGCCCTGCATAGTAGTATCTCAGCTGATAAAAAAATCTCGGTGACTCACAGTATGTGTAACATTTCCTACCAAGCAAGACTCCCTCCCACCCACCCACCAACTCCCACAAAACATTCGTCTTTTTGATTCGCAAACACAGCTCCGCTGTATTTTTAACTTAGAAACGCTTCAAGGGAACTTTTCTGCATTGCCTGCTTCTGAGGAGGCTGAACCCACAGAAGCCTTAATCTGGCCTTAATCTGAAGGCAAACACAGGATAAAAGGGACAGTATATGAACATATCTATATATGACCGCTATCAATATATGACTGCTGTTAGCATCCTTCTGTCTCAGGAGACAATGGAGTAGTGCGCCTTTGAGGGTGAAGTCAAACTGTTGGAGAGTCACAGCGCCTGCTGTGGGTGTAGAGATTGTGTGGAAGAGACATGTTTTGTTGCAGCTGGGGCAGATGAAGGCATCTGGTTGTGCTGCTGCAGATGTGCCATGGCGCTGCTTCTCTCTGCACTCCTCCCAACAGTCATTTCTCCTCTGGTCACTGCTGTGGATAAACAACCTGTCTGTCTGTCTCCAGGCTGATGTTGCCAGCCTTCTATCACGTTTGCAGATATCTTTGCAACACAGAGTTGCTCTGCCAACAGACCTGGTGCCTGACTGTATATGACTGTGTATCAAGGTCCTTCAGAACCCTGGACAGTTCACTGGCACCATAGCTCCAAAAGAGCCCTTATAACCCCCCTAGCCTGACTTACCTCACCAGGCTCTACCCCCTTCATGAAGAGTAGAGGAAGTGGTGGATAAAAGGATGGTCTTCTGACCTACAGTCTATCATTCCATCACTTCTCCTGCCTGTTTCCCACTTGATGTGTTGCCTGTACTGGAGAGCAGACACTGTACCAGGGAGCATGAGATACTTGGTACTGAGGGTGCCAAACCTTCAGGGGAATTTGGCTCAGGGATGCTGCCTCTGGATTGAAGCACTCCTGGCTGTAGGGCTTGGTGGTGAGGACTGGTTCCAGCACCACTGCAGCTTCTGCCACCTGGTCCTCCTGCCTGGTCTGTTGTGCTGTGCCAAGCATCCTGGCCTCTACCGGTATTTGTGGCTGTGACACACAAAGTAGCTGTAATGTTCAAAACATTGGTAGTTGAGAATAAACAAGCAAACCCAATCAGTTGTCCTCAGCACATCAAGGTTTAGGAATCACTGTTAAAAGTTGAGACATTCCAATATTAAAGGGGGGGGAGTCTACTAGACCTCCTGGTGGTTATTAGGGATCATTGCAGTTTTATCATAACGTTATACCCATAAGCTTGTAGATCTGGAATGCCCTCCCCAATTAGGTGAGTGTTAGAAAACGTCAAATTCGGAAGCATGCTTTAATGAACATGAACTTCCAAATGCAACACTAAAGCATGGACAACCCCTACCGTAAGAACCTTAACTTAGCAGAAGTATAACTATAGAGGGAGAAAAGAAAAAAGAACAGAGAATAAATATTTCAGTATCTAACAAGTATCCCTCCCTCAACATCTCCAGTTCTAAATCTGGTGATAAGCCATTGTGCTTGTTGACAGATGGAATGAATCAAAATAATAAAGTGAACAGAAAATTATATTGCTGTCAATAATTTAATTTGCACCAAACAGCATTTTGACAAGGTAACTGTTATATATGATGCCACGTTGGGTATAATATTTGGAGAATGTATTATGGAAAGTCAGCGTCTGACTAGTAGAATCAACTTATATAATAATAACTGTCACAGAATCTTTAGTTACATAGTAATTCGACTTTAATTGTCTACTGTAGAGGAATTATTGTTGAAGCTATTTCCAATAGTTAATAATCTCTGCATTTTCATTAGAAAATGGGGTTTCAAAGCCATTGCGGCTTATGTGGCCCCCTGAAATTCTCAGCCTCCTGCTTTTTGCATCAAAGTCTGCTTTTAGGCATCTTGTTCGAATGGTGATAAATCCTAGAACTGTTTCCACTGAATCTGTTGGTGGAAAAAAATGGCAAAGAGGAAGCAAGCTGTTGCCTACCAAGGAGACCCCTTGCTACAGTATATTGCTAGCCTTTCACAGGGATAGGAAAGTTGTGACTCTCCAGATATTGTCTAAGTCCCATCAAGCCCCAGCCAGGATGGCAGGGATGATGGGAGATATAGTCCAATAGCATTTGGAGGTTCATAGATTCCCCATCCCATCCTAAGTTCCCAAGACTTAGGAACTTATGAAGCTCCCTTATATTGAGTCAGAACATAGGTCTGTCTAGCTCAGTATTGTCTACACCAGACTTTCACAAACTTGGGTCTCCAGCTGTTTTTTGGACTACAACTCCCACCATCCCGAGCTAGCAGGACCAATGATTGGGGATGATGGGTATTGTAGTCCAAAAACAGCTGGAGACCCAAGTTTGTGAAACCCAGGTTTACACTGACTGGCAGTGGCTGTCCAGGGTTTCATCAGGGACCTTCTATGTGCAAAACAGATCATTTTGCTAAATGATAGGGTGATGTTCCTTGGCATTCAGCTGTGTAAGGTCCTGTACTCACACACCTTGGTGTAAACTTCACCAAAATCGGTGGGATTTCATAGAATCAAAACCATAGAGCTAGAAGGGACCACAAGGGTCATCAAGTCCCACCCTATGTACTGGATTGCACCGCTGGCCTTCCAAATCATCAGATGAGCAAGGTGTTCAATGGGCTCATGCTCTAGTAACAAAGGCTAGGGCATCAGGGGGAAAGCTTAATGGTGCTTCATAGGGAAACATAATGAAATTTTTATAAATTCAGCATTACAAGTGGGACCTGCACAAGAATGCTCCAGGGCCAATGGAGTGCTCCTGCTCAGGGTTCCTTCCAGCCAGCCAAGAGTTGCTGAGAGACTTGTCAGAACCAGAGGGGAGGAACAAGATGGAGCAATCTCCACTGCACTGGAGAATTTACAGCCATACGTGCAACAGTCATCTCAATTCAGGTCATTTATCAATAATTGGCTACTGTACCTTAAATATGTACTAATGAGATGCAAAATTTGTAATTTTTATGAAGTGGAAAAAGAAAAAAAGATTGCAGAGGCCAGTATTTCACTGCCCTCCACACCCCCAGAGAATTCCCCTGTTAAAAAACGCTAATACTAATAATAAGGATAGGGTTTGATAAGCGATCGGAAAGCGCTGTTAGAAGCTGCCGTTCATTCACATCGTCCTCCAGGTGCAAGCTAATCTAGAATTGCTCATCTTCATGCTTCGTTTCCCCTGCTTGACTTCCCTGGCCATCCAGGTTGCTCTTCACGGTCCCTTCGGGATTCACACCCACTTCGTTCGGAGGCATTCCGATGTATCTGTGATGTCAGCAGCTCTTGGGCAACTGCCACCGGCCCACACATTTCCTCTACAAAGGAAGGATGCTAAGATTCTTAGCCGTTGCCTTTCAAGTATACCATGAACAAATCTGCCACAAAGAACTTTGGTCTGGCTCTCTTTTTTTCTCCTCTGTAAAGACTGGAAACAAATGGGAATTCATTCTCACACTTTTTCTTTTCTTTTCTTTTCTTTCTTTCTTATTTTTTTTAAAAGGCTCTACTACCAGCAATAAACATGACTGAAGTTTTTGTATGGGAGGCAGCTTCTGCCACACAAAGGGAAATTAATGCTGGTGATGTAATTAGATCTTAACATCTAGGGCCCCGATCCAGATAAATTTTATAAAAATGTGTAGCCCGATCATACTAGCTTGGAAGTAAACCCCTCTGTTTATCAAAAAAGGCTTACTCCCCCAGGTAAAGTGTACAGAGTGCTATGTATTCTATGGTGCTAAGAGTGCTTCCAGGTGGGGAGGGTTTATTATGCAGGTATCACGAAGGGGGAGAGGGATTGACAGCAGATTGAACGAATGAATCATTTATTACGGTCGGAGACCAGCTTATAAAAACACATTTGGGGGAACAATCCCGGAGGACAAATCATACATATAAAACATTGAGTGATGGTAAAATTAATGTTTATCCATGCAATAAGCATATAGATACTTTAAAAACTTTAAGATAAGCAGCCGCAGAGAACTGACCCTGGGTCGCTCACGGAACCAAGTTTAGGGATTTTCTAACAAACTTGTTTGGACCAGGGGAAGATCTGTGCCTGCAGAGCTGAACACAGAATCTGGCAACCATCCGGGTCGTCTTCTGATCTTTGCCTAACAGGAGCAGGTCAAATTTTTGCTTTTCTGGGAGGGCAGCTAGCCTCACCAGCATGGAATCAATGGTCTCACTACGTGCCTCTTCATAGAAGGGGCATCTAAAAAACAGGTGCTCTGGGCTTCCTATTTTCCCCAGGCACAGAGTCTTTGAGCATATGGGACTTTTTTGTAGGATCCTTCCAGGACCGGCGAGGGCAGAGCAGAGCTTCTGGCGAGTGTAAAAGCCCTTCTTGTGTTTTTGGATAGGAGAAAGAAGAGGTAAGCTGCCGGAGTGGCTATATCTCTCTCAGTTTCTCATCTTGAGCAGTCCTGTTGTCCCTCAGTGTCTATGATTCTTGGGAGGAGAGTGATCCCTGCAGAGGCTTGGGAGGGAAGTTGCGCACCTGCCATCCATATAGTTGGTGGGGCACAGCTTCCCTTCTAAGCCTCTGCAGGGATCGTTCTCCTCCCACAGAGGTTTGGGAGGTAAGCTGCATGCCCACCAGCCATATGGTTGGCGGAGCGTAGCTGGTGGTCGTGCAGGGAAAGGGAAGGCCGCCGGCAAAGCCGCACAGCTTCCCCACTCTCTGGAGCACCCCTAAGAAGCCGGCATCCTGGTGTGATGCACCACTAAGCCCTATGGGAAAGACAGCTCTGTATGAATGTATTCCTTATCTCTTGTTCCACTTTTCCATGTTTAAGGAAGTCTCATGTCTAGCTCAGTTTCTAACGAGGCTCAATTAACACAAACTTGCCAATAATCCTAGAATACTAACAGAAAAAGAGGCTTTTTCCATTGGCGCAAGGCAGGGTATCCAATCTTTGGAAATCCCCAAAATATTGCAGCCCTTTTTGCCATATCCCTCACTGTTCTGGAGGGTCACCCAACTCCTAAGAGCAGTTTCCCAGGGGTGGGGTGGTAGGGCCTCCAGTATGGAGAGGGGGTGAGAAAAATGGCACTTACCCCTTTCTGGGTGGGCGGCAGTTGCGGCCCCTCGCCGGTCTGACTCCATGCCTGGCAGGCCATGAATCATGAGCATGGCTGGCCAGTGAGATTATGGCTACCTGCACTGCAGGGCAAAATGGCCACCAAAACATCAAATTTGAACAGGCCAATCAGGGGCCCACTAGTGGGTGAAGCCTTGCTGGTAGACCGTGAGCTGGAAGTTTCCACTCTGGTCTGCCAGCAACAGATAAAAGCCAGTTGCTCTGGGCACCTTCAGCGCGGTCGTCAGAAGAGCCACTCGCTTCTTATGAAATTTTACCAGGGTTGTGTGTTTGACCATGTTTTGCTCCGTTCTCTAGGTAACTTCTTAACCACGTTTGCTTCCTTTGTACTATCTGACCTTGCTATGGTTGCTGATGATTGCCATATTCGGAGCTGGGAAGGAATTTGCCTGCAGACAGATTGGCCTGTCTTGAGGTTTTGCCTTCCTCATAGCAAATGCCACAACTTTTGGAGGTTAAGGTATTGGGTGGAAGCTTAGTCGACAAGCTTTGGGATGAAGCAGTGCATCACCCGCACCAAACCAGCGATGTATTCAGGGTACCTTGTTAGAGGGTTCTCGGTGCAAATCTCTGTCCAGAAGCCAAGCGGGGGGTAGGCAGGCCATAGAACTTCCAGTGGTGGCCTGAGGATGGCTTGACATCTTGGGGAGGCCATAATCCTAGGCACAACACTGAAAAAAGTTGCAGCCCTCTGCCAGGAGGCTGAAATTGGAGATACATCCAGTGCCTGAGTTAAAATTCACCTACATCTGGAATCAATAAAGTTGTGGCCATTTTAAACCCAGATTGTTGTCTTCTTGAGTTTATTCATTACACCATAGCTAAAGACACTGCACAAGGGGGGGGGTGCTGCGTCTGGGGCCGCAATTGTGTGCCTTGCCTCACACAAGCATAAACGTTTATCACGAGTACCAACCTACTGCCAGATACAACCACACTTTTAACTCTGTTAAGACTTATAGTCAAGGCAACAAAGAATTGATCAACAGTGCAGTCCTATACATGTCTACTCAGAGGTACGTCTCACTGGGTTAAACGGAACTTTTTTACCCAGATAAGTGAATGCAGCCTAAGTATTATCACTACACATTATTCTACCCAGCTGCTTCTCTTCTTGAGTAGTGCCATGTTTTAATTTGTTTTAAAAGATATTACTTTGTCTCACTGACTGCTGCAGTTTTGCAGTAAACAGAGCGAAACAAGCTTGGCAAGCCAGGGAGGGCCTCTGTTTCTGATTACAAAGCAAGAAAACATGAAGTACACTAGATGGAACAGTGATGGTACCTGATAACATTAGGAGTGGAACGCACCGATCAGCTTCACAGAAATCAAAGGCCATATAGGCAACTTGTTCCTCGGTGGGCTGTAGCATCTGTGCAGGGAACCCTTAGCTGGCACTTCTGTGTTTTGGCAGAGCGCCTTGCACCATTAGGCCTTACCTCTCAACCGGATCCTCCTTCGCCTTGCACACACACACACACACACCTAAAGTTTGTCATGCTGTGGCTGCTTTTCTTGTGCACAGGGGGCGCTTTCAGACTGCAGGTTCCTCTCAGGTGAGATCCAATTGCAACCTGGGAAATTCAGGTTGCACAGTTAAGAGCTGAATGGGAGGCCATGTGCAATGAACCTGCTTCCCCCAAAGATCAAACTTTTCACAGTAAGGAAAGTGAGGGGGAAAGGCAGTGGGGAAGTGTAAGGTAACACTTGCTTTGATGCCGCGTCATCTGAGCTCCCCGCGAGCAAATCAGAAGGATTGTTCGTTGAATAGCTTTGTCTAATCTCCCTGCAAACAAATCAGGATGGGTACTCAATAAACAAGTCATCTGGAAGCGCCTAAGGACTATTAAATCAGGGTAGGAAAACTTCAGAATTACAGGATCCACAGTATTTTTTAACCAGAACCCAAGATCTGTAGAGATAAGCGACTCTTCCCTCCAAGTGCCTTGTCACAGCAGGCTTCTGTGTCAACAGACCCCTTCCTACTCAGATGAGCCAGACAGCTCCTCGTTGATGCAACACAGGCAGCCAAGGCAGCCTTCCTTGTTGCCTTCACTAATACAAAGCTCTATAATGTGTTCTAGCATAAATTCAGTCATCTTCACAGTGAGTGTTATGTCATCTGCGTTCCAGCCACCATCCAGTCTGCCTCACTGCCTGGAGCTCCACGGAGAACCCTGGAGCAGCTTGGGCACCATAGTGCTAGAGAAGGTGCTCGGGAGTCAACGCTTCAATGGCCCAATATGTCTTGCCATTCCACAGTGACAACAAGGCCTCAACCATTTCTGGCTATCAAATCCTCAGAAAATTCAGGAATCCTCCGGGCCGGGGGGGGGGTTACAGGGGTAGTTGCCCTGGTGCAAAATTCTTAGGGGCACAAAATTTCAGCACCTGGTGCTGCCTCGGTGCAGCTGCATGCTTCCGTGGCAGGGTTGCATTGAAAATGGCTTCTCCATGCGAACCAGGAAGTGACCTCTCTAGACAATGAAACAACTCTTCTTTTCTTATCTCTGTGACTGCGCTCTCCTGGGTGATGCAGATGCCATTAGGAAGTTGAAGTGCATGCATACTTGGTCTGTTTCTTTCCCTCACTCCCACCCACCCCACCTGACGGCCCCGGGCACTGGCAACCCACGCTACACCACCGGTGTAGCAGAGCTCTCTCTACTTGTGATTCCCAGCAAGCGACTTTAATTCAGAGGCATCCTGCCTCCAACAGGGAAGTAGAACATGGCTATCAGTTCTAGAAGTCATTGATAGCCTTTACCCTCCATGAATTTGTCTAATCCTCTTGTAAAGTCACCCAAAGCGATGGCTACTACGACATCTAGTGGGAGTGAATGCTATAGTTTAATTATGCCTCGTATGAAGAAGTGCTTTGGACAGTGGCAGATGGCTAAACTAAAGGCAGAAACTCACAGGGAAATGGCAGGAGGGCAAGGTGAGGCAGAATTTGTGCTGTCATTGCAAGGACGTTATGACCAATGTGAACACACACACGGGGGGGGGGACACCCTCCAATTTAGGAGCTGGGTGCACAACACATGTATACCTTCTTTAGAGGAAGATCTTCTAAGCTGGCTTTGTAGGAAACAGCTGCCGCTTTGCTCAGTAACAACAAGCAGTTGTTTGATTGCTTTGACAGCCTATTTTACTCCCATGAATAGAACCACAGTCCCTAGAAGATAGCAGATTCCTTTTGATCTGTGGTTTCATAAGGTTTGGCCATTGACAAAAAAGTTTTCTAGTATTTTTGATCATGCTGGAGTTCAGGCTTGAAGCCAGTATGAAAGCAGTGAGGCTCGTCACTCAGAAGAATAAAGTAAAAACTCTCTCTTTTGCTGGTGAGTGACTGCTAGATAAAATAATGAACCTATTTATCACATGCACAACTCTTTAAAGCGGGAAATTAACCGAAGCAATAGTCATAAAGCTATCTCTAACTATTGGCTCATACTTAGAGGGCCATGACCTTACCAGGAAGCTAGGTTGGATATGGCAGGAATTGAATCCATATTGGATTTACTCTTTATGTCAGCGATTGTGAACAAAATCGAGCTGGCAGGTCAGATCCCAAGCAACACCCCACCCCCACCATCTATGGGCCATTTTGACAGGTCAGTGGAGCCTCTCACCTCTTTGTATAGTATTTTACTGTTGCAAACAAGAAAAACATTTTCTGTCAGGTAGGTAGGACTGTCACCTGTTTAATTAAAATGAATGTAGTCAATAATCTGAGGGCTTAGTTTCAATCAACTGATTTATTAAAGCTGCCATCCTATGCCCACTTCTACGGAGTAAGTGAGGGCAGCAGTGAGGAAGAAGTGGGCCCACTCAAAGAAGAGGAGCCCACCATGGACATCTTGTCTGTGGACCTCAAAATTGGGAGCTGGTTTTTCTCAAATCCCATGCTGTGGGGCAGCAGTCCTTGTTCTGATTGCTCCCACAGGGATGATGCAGGAGTCATCATGGCGTGAGGGAAAGGGCTATTGTCAGTCATGCCTAAACAATGTCAGTAGTTCAAACCCCTGCAGGAGGATGGGTCTCTTATTCGGCACTTCCTGCTTCAGGGGCAACACTCGTGGGAGCAACTTTGGGAAGAGACCTCAAGAGAAAATGAAACAGCCCACATGGTTCCTAAGTAGTGACTGACAGTTTAACCTAGATTTAGAACCTTTCCAAAGAGGAAATGCCTCGATTAATGGCTCTGGGGGGACCGAAGCTTGCCTGTATGTGAGCGCATGCCACATTTTTTACACTAATAGTTCCAGCCAGAATAAATATTGCATCCATTTGTGTGGCCGGCCTTTGACAAAGCAGCATTGGCTGGGTTGATTAGGAATACGTGTCAGACACAGATAATAGGGGAATCCCTTTCATCAAAAACACGGCCAGTACTGCCATAATGAGATCAATTGAACAAGCCTCCTGCTTTACGAGCGATATTAATTGCAGCCTTGTCACATAAGGCACAGTTCCCCATAAACTTAAGTAAAACATAGGGAATTATACTTTGCTCCATCCCTCCTTCTTTCTGCCCTGTTGCCCATTTGTTTGCAGGATCATGAATCTGTTTGCTCAAGATCTGAGTGAGAGAGTGCGTGTTTGCAATGCTTGAAGAACCGTGGGAGTTGTCGTAATGCAATCTGCACCAAAAGCATTTCAGGCAAGGGTTTATCTCCAACCTTCCAACCTTTCCCCATTTTGATGAGATTGGTTTGTGCCAGGATGGGGGGTTGGTTGGCCAGCTTCTTTAGTACTTGCCTGAATGACCACTATGGGCTGAGATCCCTATTAAATGTTTAGCACTTCTCCATATTCAATCTGAGCAAAAATATATTCACAAACGATGGGGGGGGGAATCTGGAGATTGGTGGTGGTGGCATTTAACACTTTGGTGGTTTTAAAGTTCAAAGAGTTGTGTTGCTCGGCCAGTGTTCTGTAGCCATTTTGGTGTGAGCAAACTCTGGGTGGGGTTCAACTAATTTTTAGCATGCCCAGAACAAAGTCTTCTCACACAATGGGACCTTCCCCCTTCTCCCCATGAACCCCCTAAATGTGCTCTGGAGGGCTGAGAAAACTCTAGAACAGGTTTAGGGGGTGCACAAGGGGGAGAAAGGGGAGGAAGTCCTATTGCACTAGTGGACTTGCTCCCTGTGTGCATACCATTGAATTCCCCACCCCCCATGTAAAGATTACCACTTAATGAGGAGAAATTATTATCATTAACAATAATTAGCCTTTATAGAGCACTTTCAAGTGTTCAAAGTGATATTCTAACCTGAAAACAATCTTGCAATATAGATTAGCTCAGTATTACCATCTTTACAGAGATTGTCTAGCGAGCTCATGGAAGAGGTGAGATTTAAATCACAGACTTTCTGATTCACTTCTCACTTGTTTAGCACTACACTCCCATAGTCTACATTTGTGTGTGTGTGTGTGTGAAAATGAGGAGGGGACTACTGGTTTTTCCATTAAGCATAACTAATACAGTAAAACCAACCAACAGACAATGTCAACTCAGCCTCCTCTACCCCCTCCCCATCCTTTTCCCCATGTCATCAAACTTTCTCCCTCTGTGGCTCTCCAGAAGTTGTCAGACTCCAACTCTCACCAGCCCCAGTCAGCTTTGCCAGTGTTTGGGAATAATGGGAGTTGGAATCCAGCAAGACTTTTGTCCTATCCCTTTGTTATCCAGAAATGTTTAATTATGTTTGATGTTTTATTATACTTTTAATTCTGTCGGGAGCCACCCAGAGAGGGTGGGGAAACACAGCCAGATGGGTGGGGTAAAAATAATAATAATAATAATAATAATAATAATAATAATAATAATAATATAATTTTAAGGAAAGTTAAAAGGAAAAAAGCAAATGGAAAGAGGTTGCCATAGGGAATCATCAGGAGCCAGGGAGAATGAAATATTATGGCTGAATTTTGTTGACAGCTTTGAGTCCTTATAGTTTGAAAGTTGGGCCAATAACAACAAAACAACAAAAACCCCACAGTTATCATAGGTTGTTTTAGCCTCGTGAGTAAATCTAAGGATTTACAATACACACTGTTTACAAAGAAGAAGTGGGGATTCCAAGGGATTCACAGGTTAAGTTGGTTGTCCAGTCTTTTTCCTTAACAGGAATTAAGTTCACACCGTGTGCAGTTATAAGACCTTATTCTCTTCCATGCACAAAAATAAGGAACCTGCTGTATAGGAACATGCACAAGTACCAAAAACAGGGCTTCAGGCCAACATACAAAGACACAATATATGGCAGGCAAAGTACAACGAATGTATTCGTCACAATGTCCCCCTCTATGCAAGTGATCAAACTAAGTACAAGATTACAGTAAATGATATGTTTTCATTATCTCTGGTGCAAGGAATTCTTGGAAGCAGCGGAGCAGCTGTAGGAAACAGGACTGGAGCCTTCAATCTTCAGCTTGTGAAGTTAATAATGTGCCACATTGGGTACAAGTTGAGGCAACTGCTGCGTACTGGGATCACCAGCTCCTACAGTTTGCTACAGCTGCTCCGCCACTTCCAAGAATTTCTTGCACCAGAGATAATGAAAACATAACATTTACTGTAATCTTGTACTTAGTCTGATGATTCTGGAG
Organism: Zootoca vivipara; assembly: GCF_965207765.1. NCBI lineage: Eukaryota > Metazoa > Chordata > Lepidosauria > Squamata > Lacertidae > Zootoca > Zootoca vivipara. The sequence continues at coordinate 24,454,456 of NC_142588.1, forward strand.
TACCGCTTGTATGTCTTATAATAGCGGGCACATTGTGACAAATACAAGTGAAACTCGGGAAATTAGAATATCGTCGAAAAGTGCATTTATTTCAGTAACGCAATTTAAAAGGTGAAACCAATATATGAGATAGATGCATGACATGCAAAGCAAGATATGTCCAGCCTTTATTTGTTGTGATTGTAATTATTTGTCGTTAGGTGGGTAAATTATAAATGAAATGTAATTAATGAAATGTAATAGCGATGTTTATTTTTGTATTATTGTAACTATTTGTTTTATTACTGTGGAATTTCCAAAGGAAAGCATTTGTAAAAACTAAAAGAAAATTAAATAATAAGAAGTTGCATTACTGAAATAAATGCACTTTTCGATGATATTCTAATTTTCCGAGTTTCACCTGTACATTCGTTGTACTTCGCTTGCCATATGTTGTGTCTTTGCATGTTGGCCCGAACCTCTGTTTTTTCCCCTACTTGTGCTTATTCTCTCCCATGGCATGTTTTGGTTACCAGCCCTGTGGGGAGGGAACGTTCTTCACCCACCCACCCACCCAGCTTTTTGGAGTGCGCTGCCCTGCTCCCACACAGCTCCCATCCTCCAAAGGATCCTTTTGTCTTTAGTGACTTGTATCACATATACTAGCAAAGGATTCTGCTGCATGGCAATTAATCAAATGACTTGCTTCTAGCTTTGATCTGTACGAAACACTGGGCAGGGTAAGGGGAAAGAAAACCGCTCCCCTCTCCACCCAGAGAGGCTCTGTTTGGTAGCCTTCAATGAAAGAGAATTCTGAATGTGCCGTTTCTGCACACTGCATGTGACATCAGCATGGCAGTCCGGAGTCACAGCTTTGCACCCAGAAGAGTCAGTTAAAATCCTGCTCTTATTTTATTTTTAAAAAACTGCCAAAGAACAACCACAGCGCACCAAAAGAACATGCCAAAATCCTTATTTTGAAGAAGAAAACTTTAGGCCGGTGATTCTTTTAAACCATATTTGCTTGTTTGTTTGTTTGTTTGTACAGCTAAGCAAAACATGTCTTCCCTGGGCAGCTCTCTCACACACTCAAAACGCAATATTAAACATGCAATACAAAGCAATAAAAGCCGTATTAAAAAAAGAAAAAAAGTTCTTCCTGGCAGATCTATAATCAAACACAAATTATAAAATTGAGAAACCCAGCTTGTTTTTTTTAAAAGAAAACCCAGAGGGGGGTGTTGTTGGTTTGTTTTATTTTTGTTGTTTTTGTTTTTATTATGTATTTTGTGCTTTTATGTTGTATTTTAAGGGTGGTGTACAAATTATTAAACAGCCTGGGTGAATGAAAACAGGTTTCGCCCATAAGGATGCAACCAGGGGAACATCTCTAGGGAGGTTCATCTATAAGTGGGGTTCCACTAGCAGGAAGGCCTAGCTTACTAGAGACCATCCACCTTATAAGGTAAAGTTAAAGGGACCCCTGACCATTAGGTCCAGTCGTGGACGCCTCTGGGGTTGCAGCGCTCATCTTGCTTTACTGGCCGAGGGAGCCGGCGTACAGCTTCCAGGTCATGTGGCCAGCATGACTAAGCCGCTTCTGGCGAACCAGAGCAGCGCACGGAAACGCTGTTTACCTTCCTGCCGGAGCGGTACCTATTTATCTACTTGCACTGCGTGCTTTCGAACTGCTAGGTTGGCAGGAGCTGGGACTGAGCAACGGGAGCTCACCCTGTCGCAGGGATTCGAACCGCTGACCTACAACATTGGGCAGGCGGTGATGGTGATGCTATGGGAAGGGTGGGGCCTGGGATTCCTCCAGGCGTTGTTAATCAAATGGAGAGGGGAGGGAAGAAGGTCTCTGAATATGTCTGTTGTCACTCTGAATTGCTAGCATATCACCATTCCATAAAGGCACTCGCTAGGATGAAGCCTACCGTGTTTCCCCTTTTTTAATACGTAGTCAGAAAGTAAGCCATGGGAGGGTTTTTAACCATTTGAGAGCTATAAGACATACCCCGAAAATAAGCCATACTTCCGCACCAGCTAGCAGGACCCAGCATGCCGGCCGCGACAGGAGGAGGAAGCCTGCCGGGTCGGGTCAGTGCCCGGAAGCGGCGGTGGCTGCTTTAGTGCCAATAAAGCGTGCAGCAGTGCCGCACGGAGCACCAGCCAGCAGGACCCAGCTCCTGCAATGCTGGCCGCGGCAGGAGGAGGAAGCCTGCGGGGTCGGGTGGGTGCCCAGAAGCGGTGGCGGCTGCAGCGCTGACAAAGCGTGAAGCAGCGCCGCACGAAGCACCAAGGGCACGAGCGGCAGGAGGAAAGAGAGAGAGGCTCGTTACTTGCGGCACTTTAAGAGAAGCAGCCAGAACCGATCTCCACATTCCGAGCCTCCCTTTTGCGCGTGCGGGCATGTTAAAGCCCCGATCACTTCACTCCCCACTTCTTCCTCGCCATCCCTCCCTTTCACGCGTTGCCTTGACCCCGCAGCCCCCCTCCCTGGCCATCTTCCCCTAAGTGCAGCGCTGCTTCGTGAGCGCTGCAGCCGCACGCTCTCTGTGTGTGCGCGCGTCTCTTTCTTTCTCTCCCTGTGCGTCCGTCTCTCTCTGTGTGTGCGTGTGCGCGCGCGTCTCTCTCTCTCTCCCCCGTGCGTCTCTCTCTCTGTGTGTGTGTTTGTGCGCGTCTCTTTCTTTCTCTCCCCGTGCATCCGTCTCTGTGTGTGTGTGTGTGCGCGCGCGTCTCTTTCTCTCTCTCCCCCATGCGTCTCTCTGTGTGTGTGTGTGCGCGCGCGTCTCTTTCTTTCTCTCCCTGTGCGTCCGTCTCTCTCTGTGTGTGTGTGTGTGCGCGTCTCTTTCTCTCTCTCCCCCGTGCGTCTCTCTCTCTGTGTGCGCGCGTCTCTTTCTTTCTCTTCCTGTGCGTCCGTCTCTGTGTGTGTGTGTGTGTGTGTGTGTGTGCGCGCGCGCGCGTCTCTCTCTCCCCCCCTGCGTCTCTGTGTGTGTGTGTTTGTGCGCGTCTCTTTCTTTCTCTCCCCGTGCGTCCGTCTCTCTCTGTGTGTGTGCGCGCGCGTCTCTTTCTCTCTCTCCCCCGTGCGTCTCTGTGTGTGTGTGTGTGTGTGTGTGCGCGCGCGCGTCTCTTTCTTTCTCTCCCTGTGCGTGTCTCTCTCTCAGTGTGTGTGTGTGTGTGTGTGTGTGTGTGTGTGTGTTTGCACGCGCGCGCGCGTCTCCCCCCCCACACACAGAGAAAAGGTTCCGCTTCGGCTCGTCATTCAGCCGCGCGCGCGCCAGGGGCATGGGCCCAAGCCTCGTCCCCCTCGCGCTTCCCTCACAAGCATCTCAGAGCGGGACGGGTCACGGCCTCCCTCCTCATTCCTCGGCCGGCGTGAGAGAGCCCGGGGAGCAGAAGGATCCCAGGTTTAACCCCCAGGTACCCCCAAGTTTGAAATTCTGGAGAGCTGCTGCCAGCCTGGTTGACAGTAAAACCTGGATAGCACAGTAGGCTAGAGTGTGGTGTTTATAATGTGCGCGGAAGAGAGCACCGAGTGTCCTGAGCCAGTGGGACCCAGTTGTACCAGCACTTAAAAAAAAAGACACCCCCTGAAAATAAGCCACCGTGTGTTTTTTTGAGGAAAAAAAGTTATAAGACGGTGTCTTAAAAAAGGGGAAACACGGTAGGTGCTTGATAATCAAATGTCTTTGGGATGCACGGCACCAAAATGAGCTGGCAAGTTTGTGTCCTGCCCTAAGGAGGTGGGGAAGGCCACTGGGACGCCACTTCCTAAACAGCTGCTGCCATTCCACATTGATCAAAAGCATGGATCCGTAATGGGCCATTGCAAAACTACAATGGCTCGCCCTGTCCATTGAAACCTCGTGTCAGCTATGGCAAGGAAACATAATGCAGCCCTATCAGACGTCCACCCACAAGTTTCACTCCTTGCTGCGGAGGTGGAGATGAGACTCTTGCTTTCTCCTTCTTGGCAGCTTAGCAAGGCAGCTACTCGCTTAAAAACAAAAAAACCAAAACTTTTAAAGATTCTCATAGCTGTTGTTCACCCACATGTTTTAAATCACTGTCTTTCCCCCAAAATGTTTAAGAGAGAGAGAATGATATCCTCCACAAGGGATTCCCCTCCCTCTCTCTCACACACACACTCATAATTGCCTCTCCCAAACTGCTTCTTCGCTTCAGGATTTAGGTGTACAGTATATTATTTTCCCAGTGTGTGGGGCAGGACAGGAGAGAGCAAGGGGGAGATTTGGGTGGAAAAACAAGGAATTTGTTCAGCTCTTCTTCCCTGTACTGCATCTCCATTCAAAATGGCAGCCTTAGCTCCACAAACACGTGGAGTAAATATACACCTGAATTGTGAGGGAAGGAAGCAGCTTGGGAGAGGCAATTGTAAGCAGAAAAATGGTGTGTGTGTGGGGTGCATCTCTGCTCCAAACTGCAGTCCCTTGAGGTGCTTTCTTGATTTTTACCATAATGAACATCTTTCTGTCTCTGTTGTATGTGCTTGGCTGTTGCCAGTGCAGGTGGAGCAATGTGTAGTGCAATGTCACAATCACATCCCTGTTTCATTAAAGTACTAGATGTTAATGTGAGGGTACATGGAGTGGCTGCTTTTGACAGCACAATCTCTATAACATCTAGGATGATTCTTCTTCTCTTCATGCCCACATTTTTAGAAAATGGAAGTACCTGTTCTCATCTTTGTTACCAGGTTGCGAGATGTATGCACCAGTAGCCTCCAAGAACAGAAGTTTTAATAAAGCCACTTCCATAGCTGAATATTTACAGGGTAAGTGTTTTTAGGACACTCCAGTGCCATCTTAACTGGGAAACAGAAACATTTTCTTAGTTTGGTGTGGGAGCTGAAACCTTCTTTAAAAAGACAAGAGAAAAGGTGGGGAGGGAATGTAAATTAAACCATAAACGAGCAGTATTAAGGGTTTTGTTTTCAACTAACAGGATTTAAGTGGGAATTGGAGACAACTTTCATAGCATGGATTAAAAGTCTTTCATTATTAATGGTCACAAGCCATCCATAATTGAAGACTTCGTATCTGTATTTATTCAGGTTTTGTGAGCCCCAAAATAGCTATTTAAAGCTTTGAATTTTATGACAAAGCTTGATCCACTCTGGCAAACATGGCAAAGTAGGAACCATTTGTTCCATCAGTGTTTGCTTGAAGGGTAAGTTTTCCAAAGCCACGTCTATCTTCAGCCATCTTACCTCTGAATATTCATCAACAAAATACTAAACAAATACTCTGCTAACGAAACTGACCTCAAATTTCTCAATTACATTTTATTAGTCCCATTTCTGTAAAGTAGAACAAGATTTTCACCTTGCAGAAGGAAGACACCACTATGGCCTGCACAATTTCCTGAATGACAGTCATTTCTTATGTTATTTTGGGAGGTCCATCCAGTACAACATTCTCTACTCTGCCTGGCCTTTGCTCTCCAATATCTCAAGCACAGGTCTGTCTGAGCTCTGCTTCCTGAAATCTTTTAAATGGAGATGCCAAAGATGGAAAGTAGATCTTTTCCTTGAGGAGGTGGGGGTGGGAACCTCAGGTCCCAGAGCGGCACTCAAAGCACACAGTTCAAAGATGGAGTTAACTCTTGATTAGCAAAAGCATGGTCTCCACTGACTTGCTTGAGTGTCAGGCTTAATGAACAGAGCAGCTCATTCCCAGTGGTCTTCCTCCATGAAAATCAGTTGCCAAGACTGAAAACCAGTCCCCGCCTCCTCAGGGCTTTCCCCAAGCAATCAGAGACTGCGCCTGCATGCAGCCAACCCTTTTCATTCCTCTTCTGGTTCTGGGATACCAGGGGGGAGAGGAGCTTGTCGCAGCAGGAGGGGAAGACACCTGTGACTCTTCACCAGCCGGGCTCCTCTCTGCCTCTTGGCCTCCCTCCTCTCTTGCCTCTGTCTCTGGACTTTTAAAATAATAATATTAATAATAATAATAATAATAATAATTTTTATTGGATTTTGTATACAAAAAAAACCCATGGAAAAATACAAAAAAGGAAAAAAAGGCAATTTCAGCAAATCTTATTCCCCAGAATTCTTCACATATCAATAACAATAGAAAAATAGGGGGGGGGGACTCTGTACTTTCCTCTGCCACAGACTCTCCCTGCTCACTAACCCCTGCTACCTCCTCAGCTTCTAACACCTCCTCTTCCTGCTCTTCTCCCTCTGACCATTCACAGTTGTCCCACCACCACTCCCTGGGCTCTGAGCCTTCTTCCCTTGGGGGTTCCCCAGCTGGTTCCTCCCACCATTCCTCTCCATTCAACTAGTCCATAACATCAGTGCTCCAGACCCCTCTCTCTGGCCCTTGGGATACAGACCACACCCCTTCTCTCCAGGTCACACCCCTTAATTGCCCTGCTTCCAATTTCCTTGTGTGTCTGGCTGGAATGTGTCCTTGTACTGTGAAAATGACTCTTGCTTGCCTGGTGAGAGGATGGAGATTGGCGTGTGAGGGGCTTGTGTTGTCTGTGGCTGGAATGTAGCCAGCTGTAGAAAGGTAAGAGACACAGTCATAGTTTTGCCCAGTTTGGCCTCTGTGTCCCTCCCCTCAGCCCTGGTACACAGCCCAAAGAACGTTCCCATAAGGCAGGGTGGGCCTTCGGTTGAAACAGGCCCCCCAGATCAAAAAAGCATAGTTTATAGTGACATTTTAAAATAGATTTTATTCATGCAAGTACACTACCACTGCCAATAGTAGTTGGCACCTGCCTGTTGCAAGAGACAGTGGAGTGCGCCTCCAGGGCTTAAGTCAATCTGTGGTGTTAGCAGCACCGAAGTGCCCTTCCTGGGGTGCAAGCCTGGGCAATGTGTATTGAGGTCCTGGGCTGCCCAGATGACAGGACTCCCCTCTTGGCCTCGCTGATGTGGTCCAAAGGAAAGCAGAGCTATAAGTTTGGTACTAGCTTGGCTGCAGGAGTTACAGGAAGGAGGCATACAAGGTGCCATGCAACCATCTTAGGGACTCCACTCCAGATTTGTGTAGGGTTTATTCCTTAGCCCTTTCTTCTCCCAAAAATAGGGGAGCTGACTTGGGCCCCAGTTTATGGGTGCCTGTGCGTGTGACGTCATGACATCATGTTGTGACGTGATGTCATGATGTCACGCGTGCGCCCCAGCCTCAGAACCTGACTTCCAGTGGCATCAGAAGTCAGGTTCCAAGGTCTCGTGAGGCCTCAGCCAGTATCTCCAAGCTCTCGCAGGCCTCGGACGTGACTTCTGGTGCTTTCTGAAGCACACTCAGCACCCACAACAATTTTTTTGTGGGTGCTCGGACACCCAGAGCATCCTATAGTTGGTACCCCTGCCCAAAGATATCCCACAAGGAAGCCCATGGAAATCAAAAGGCCTTCTCTGAGAAGTGAACAACGGATGTCACCCAAAATGTTTTGAGTTTTCTTCATGCATACTTGTCTTTGCTGACTGGTGATGCTGCTGTTTTACCAATTAGTTTTGATTACGCTCATTTAATTTTATTGTTTAATTGATGGCTGCTTAACTCTTAGTGAGTTTTATTGTTATGTTTTTTTTATTATAGTTGATAGCTGCTTCAAGTACCCCTTTGGGAGACAAAGGCAGACGAGATATATTTTAATTAGTCAGTCAGTCAGTCAAAGATCACTGGCATACTTTTCAAGTGCCTCACATACATTAAGAAAAGTGGCATGGACAGAATGTTTCTGCTAAACTTATTGAGCTAGTTTACCTTAAGACAGAATTTTTAACTGTGGTTGGTTAGACCCACTTGTACGGTTTTGTAAATTTTGTACTTTGTTTACTTTTATTATTTTGCTCCCCACTCTGTGATTGAAAAAAAATCACCAAAGATTTGGCTATTAATATGCAAATAAATAAATACAGTGGTCCCTCGACTTATGAAGTTAATCCGTTCTGAACGGACCTTCGTAAGTCGGAGAAATCGTAAATAGAAGCCAATGGGGGGGGGGAAATAAAAAAAAATTCGGAAGTCGAAGAAATCCTATCTAAACCGCATCCAAAATGGTGGACGGAACTCTCTTTGTAACTCGAAACCTTCAGAAGTCGAGTTACTCGTAAGTCGAGGTACCACTGTAATAAATAAACAAATTCATCTTATGTGGTAATTGAGAATTACCTCTCTGCAGCAATCTTTCCAAGCTCTGGTCAGTCTCCTCTAGTCTTCAATATTTTCCCTGTTATTGTCTATATATGTTCAAGTTGTGGGACAGAACATCCCTGGGAACAACACCTTTTTTTTTTGTTAAAAGAAAGGAGGGGAAGAGAAACACTCAGCCACCTCGTATTTAAAGGCAAGACACAAATCTTCATATAATTCACCCATCCCCCAAAGATTCCCAGATATCTCCCCTTTTTGTGGGGGACAAACGGCTCTACAAGAGTGGAGGGAGGGTATTTGGCCTAACTTGTCATGTCCCCCAAGATAGGTAGGGTGGAGGATGTTGTCCTTTTGCCTGCGTTGAAATGAGATTCAACCATCAGTACAGTTGGCTTCTAGAATTGGACTGTGACACAATAGACAATATGGCAGCCTCCTCTCTTCACATTCCAAAGCTAACTCAGAATGGCAGCTGAATCTTACTTCGACACTGGCTATGGAAGAGCTTCCTCCTCTGCACAAGAAGACTGCCTGCTGCCCAGCATTCGCAACTTGAGGTGGCCGTCTCTCACACACAAATGGTAGGGCTGGTCCTGTCAGCTTTTTTACATGGAACTGTGTGGCACCTGGCTGGCCTGTTAACAGAGGAGATCTGTTAGCATGACAAAAGGGTTGTTGATAGGCCATCCGTGAGGAATCCTTTGGCCTGGGGAGACAGATGGGACCATGTGTTTGAGGCAAAAGGAAAAGAGAGTTTTTGAGCAAGGGGTGCTGGGAAGAAGAAAGAAGAAGAAAGACTGGGATCCACATTGAGAAGGCTGGCTGGGAGAGATGCCTTGGACTCCAAGGCTGTGGGGGACAAGTCTCTCTTGAAATGACCAGGCTGTAAGATCTGGACAGCTAATATTTAGCTGGCTAGTTTGTAAAAAGGTAGCTTCATCTGGTTTGTTGATCCATTTTAACAGGGCCTGCAATCTGTAGTCAGTTTCAAAGTGACAGATTAATCTGCTCAAGCTTCCGCTAATTAGCAAGGACAGATTTTAATCAGCAGAGGCACAAGTTGAGTGCACTAGTTTAGAGTCTGATAATGTTTTTGTTTTGGGTGTCATGGGGATGAGAAAAACAATCAAAGAAGGGCTTTAAAAAAAACCCCAACAACCAACACAAGTTGAAGCTTCTGTGAAAGCTGTAAGCAACCTCAAGAGCTTTGTCATGTTCTGGTCCAGTACCAGAACCCATGGGGGAAGTGGTGAGGGTGGTTGAAGGTTACTGGACCATGGGGAGCTCTTGAGTGAGCAACTTGCTCCAGGAAAGATTAGGAGCAGGCTGGGGTCTTTTATGCCTCTGTCTCCAGACCACCTTCTTCGTGCTCCATCCCCTTGATGCAACATTGGAGACTTGAAGGGCCAACCCTCTGCCCTGAAGATGGACACTCCTTCATTTCTGGTGTGCTTCTGGTCTGGTTCATCTCCACACTCAGGTGTCCATCAGGGTTCTGGCTCTGGCTTTGCAGACCTTGGTGGTTCCTCTGGGAGTTCTGGTCCAACTGCCTCAGGCACACTGGTCTTACTGCCTTCTCCAGCCAGCTCACTTCTGACCCAGACACAGCTCCCCATCTGATGCCCCTGCAGCCTTTGACTCTCTTTCCAGATCACTGCTGGATATCACAAACTTGAAGTCACCTATATTAAGGCTTTGGCAAAAGGCAAATTATTGACTGGCTGGTTCAACATTAGATTGTTTTAAAATCAGTTCAACCACATTTATCGTGATGGAGTTGGGTTTTTTTTAAACAACAACAACAACAGTGTGCTCTTAAATTTTTGAGGATTTGGAAAAGTGGAAATGTGATTTATAAGCATTTTTTTAAACACACACGCAAACATATAAAGTAAATGAGATTAAATGGTGCATCATGGAAAGTGTTGCTGCTCTGCAGAAAACCTGCAAGTAATATGTAAAGAGAGAGCATGTTGCATATTGCTAGGGTCTTGCAAAGTCACTAGCCTGCTTCTAGAGACCACAGGGAAATGTGAGAAACCCACAGCCAATGTGAAAGAGCTCTCTTAATCTCTTTTTGCACATGTATCAAGTAACCCCATGCTATATGTAAATGTCATATATCTTTAGTAAACAGACCAGCTACATATACCACAGTATGTATGTTAATGGCATTTTTCTAAAGGTCAGACAATGCAAAGGAAAGTGGATTGGGGGGGGGGAGGTGAAAGAAAGAGGCCCATAGCTCCAGCGAGATATAGCAGTCTGCTCAAAGGTACGGTACATATTCCCAGGGCTTTTCATGTCATTTGATTAAAGGACAGCGTTCTGCCTATTGGAGTGGGGGGAAATAAAATCCTTTAAATGGGCTTATTTTGCATTTTGATCTGTTTGGTATGTTTCCCCCCCACCCCATTCCCCAATACTATTTTCTATCCTATACTACCAATACTGGGGACAGTATATTCTGCATATGCTAAACCTCACACACATGGAAATAAATCCACAAATCGGTTCTGCCAAATCCACATGGGACTCCTTTGTTGGGTATAGATGGCCTCTTGCCCTCTGTGCATAGCAGAAGAGTGTGTGTGTGTGTGTGTTTATGCACCCTTCTACAAGTATATCTCTACTATGCATTGAACAGGATTCCAGATCAGGGCAAATGCCAAAATATTTATAAAGACTTTTCCGGAACCAAGAAAAAGTACGTACGTACTTATGTACATAAGTAAGTAAGTAAATGTTACGGCTCCCAGAAATGCATCCAAACCACTCTGAGACCTGCAGGTATAGGGCGGTATATAAATTCAATAAATAAAAGAATAAATTTAAAAAAATCCAAGGTATCAGATCAGATATGACATCAGATAATAGATTCTGCATGCAATTCCATATTTGGATTAATAATGACCACTCCCCACATCAAATGGGGGGGCGCTTTTTGCATGGTCGCACGCAGCCCCCTGGATCCGCCTACCTCAGCCAATCACCCACTCCCGCCTGGGGAGGCGTTGCCAGGGGATCAGCCAGGTAAGGGGAGGGACTGCTCTGCCCACACAACAGAAGGTGAACCTTACCTGCGAAGCAGCTCCAGAGCTTCTCCCACCCTGCCCTCCCTCAGTTACTGGTAAGTCTTCTTTTGCAGGTTAACCTCTTCTCCACAGGTGCCCAGGCGCTGCTACATCAGGGTTGCTGTTGAAGGGCCAGAAAGGAATGTTCCTGCATTGGCAGGTTTTGCCTTTCCCATAGCAAAACATCACAACTTTGGCGATTTCAGGCCTTGGGCGGAATCCTTTAGTCTATCTTCCTAAATGAGGGGAGGCATTGGCCATACGCCAAGAGGTTGTCATTGCTCTCCCCGGCGGCGAGCGGGGGGCGGGCTCTCTGCTTGAACATATGTTCTCCAGAGCCAGCCCAATCCCCACACATTCTGGATAACCCTGATGTCTCCCAGATCCCCAGCTAGGGACTGGCCTGAGCCAAGGTCTCCCTACATCTGAAACTTAATAAAGTTGTGGCCAATTTTAATCCCATAGCACATTCTCTTTTGTCATTATTCCTCTCGGGGGTCTCCTGGGGTTGGGGGGGACTCCACCTGTCCACGCAAATAAAACCACACATCCTAAAGATTTGGACTACATCTAAAGTGGAGCCTCTGCTATAATTTGAAGATGCCTTTAAGTGAGAAATGTTATTATATTTTAATATATTTGTTTATACCCCGACTTTTCCTCAAGATAGCATACACATAAAAACAAGAATCGCTAAAAACAGAGAATTAAACATTACCAGAATTGAAACTGGTAACCGACCATGTTTGTTTGTCTCCACTTTTCACCAAAACCACTTGACCGATTGCGTTCAAATTTGGACACAATGTCACATGCGAATAAGCGAGTGACCACATGCCATTTGCGTAGACAGACATCACAACAGTGCCAGGTTAAACCCCCAAAACCCTGTATTCCATAACACACACTCAGACAAAAGTGCATGCTGGGAAATAGAAGCCAGAAGCTGCGTCTCACAGGGTAGGGCAGATCGTAAAGTCAGGAACCAATATGCTATAACCGCCACAATGGCCATTCCTCCACAAAGGGCCATGCCAGGATCCTGCCCCTAGTCACCCATGTCCCACCGTCAGAGAAGGCTGCGCCAACACAGTGCCGAAAACCAAGCCCCGCCCCGCCGTTGCCGTCCCCTTCCCTCTCCAGAATACCTCAGCTCAGGTTTGCAGGGAGCGGAGGTGGGGACTTGCCTGCGTTGGGGGTGGGGGCAGGACGGGGTCGGGATGGGTCATGGGTCGGGACGGGTTGGGGGGAGTCACAGGGATGAGCCCCAGCAACACACGGACGGGCCAGCTAGTATATAAAAGCTAGTATATTAAAACCATACGAATTACGGTATTACAATGAAAACAGCACAGCACCAGACGTTTCATTAAAAACAGTCAGTTCCCAAAAGCCTGTTGGAACAAGAAAGTCTTCCACAGGAAGGAGTCTGTCTATCTTCTCTAGGGAGGGAGTTCCAAAATCTGGGAGCAGCCACCGAGAAGACCATCCCAAATGCTTTTCTTTTTTCATTTGCACACTTAAAACATACTAGAAAAAAACATGAAATACATGACAAAGCCATCACTATCCATGTATCTTTGTTAGAGTTCTCTGGATGTTTCAATCAGTGTAATCTGTTAGCAAAGGAACAATAATATAGTCTATGTATATAGTCTATGTATATGCATTTCATGTATGTGATCTTTGTTAATTAAATAGCAACTGCAGAGGGTGTGATCAGGATTAGGACAATGTCACATGGGAGGGTAGAGTTTATTCATTTCCTCCCAATCAATCCCAATGAAAATGCCTTCTTTTAGCCCCAGGAGGTCAGCTTTCATTGGTGTCCAAAACAGGTTCACTCCTGGAAAATAGCAGCAATTGTTGGGTTCCCATTGGGACCACATTGTAAGACAAACCCCACACCCTCACTGCACAGTGTGGTCTCATTCCTGGCCCTCAGTATTTGCTAACAAAAAGCAGGCATGTTAAGTGTATACTCACATTTAACGTGTTGTCTGGTTTGGCTCACAACCTTTGCCAGTTACGTAAATTTGGCCTAGGGGTGAAAGTGGTTTTTATTTTTGTCAAGTGCCATAATTCCTTGACTTGAAGTCAGGAAGACTTTTTGAGCCTCGAGTGACTCACTTGGCAGAATCAGTCAAAACCACGAACCTTCAGGTATTTAAAAGAGGCAGCATCATAAAGACATATATTTTTCTTTCTTTCTTTTTAACTCAGGTGCTGGTTGGGTCTCAGGAAGTTGCAACTGAACCCCAACTTTGAATATTAGCTTTTCTCAGAGTTACAGATAGCCAATGTGGCAGGTCTGGCATTTATTTCTTTAAAGCCTTCTGAAAGGGAATATTTTTGGAAGTTTAAGGGATAAGTGTACTTGGTGATGCATGAAGTTGCTGGTAATTGCAGTAGCTGTTCATCGTAGCTCTGCCCTTCCCATGACAGCAAAGCGCAGATCCTAGGGATGTTTCAAATGCCATATGAGGAGAAAGAAGGAAGTTCTGACAGCTTTATTATGGTTATTGCTGCTTGAGAAACCGCTATCCAGTTAGTAAGCACACTCTGTATTTAGAACATCTGGCTGTTTCTCCTCAGGAAGAACACCACGGACTCGGGGAAATTAGCAACTCTGAAATCAAGGGGGGAAACATGTTGAGAAATGTATACAAGAAGCAAAATTTAAAGTTGGAAGAAAGATGCACGAAAACACAAACCACCTCCCCACCCCCATGTAAAGAAGCAGCTTCAAGTGAAAAAGTGTAACAGGCGAAATTAAATTTAAAAATTCCTTCAGTAGCACCTTAAAGACCAACTAAGTTTTTATTTTGGTATGAGCTTTCGTGTGCATGCACACTTCATCAGATACACTGAAACAGAAGCCACCAGACCCTTATGTATATTCAGAGGGTGGGGGGTGGGGGTGATGGGAATGGGTGGTGGGCTGATAGGAGTGGTAAACCTGTTGATGACTGTATCAGTAATTTATTATTACCAAAATAAAAACTTAGTTGGTCTTTAAGGTGCTACTGAAGGAATTTTTTTATTTTACTTCGACTCAGACCAACACGGCTACCTACCTGTAACTAGGCTAAATTAAAGACAGGGAGGAAACCCCATTGCCACACAGGGTATTTTCAGTTGATCCAGAGGTGGGAAGCCTCATGATGCTGAGGGCTGGAAGGGGCCCTTCATGCTTCTCTATCCGGCCCTTAGAATTCTCCCCAAGCCACACCCACTTTCCCCAGGCCACACCCATCACTGGACCTGCTTTTCACCCCAAATATTTTTGCCTGATGGTATGTGTCCTTGAACTCTGACAATGTGCCTTACTTGCCAGGATAGAGGATAGTGTGTGTAGAAATTAGCCTCCTGTATACAAAGGTAACGTTTATATTAATTGCTCCATTGACTTTCGCCTCTGGTCTTGCCCTCCTCTGGTATGCAGCTCTCAGAAGATCTCCTAGAAACGTTTGGAAGACTGCCACCTTCCCTTCAGACTTTCTTGGGTGTTAAGATTAGCAGGGGGGGGGGGTTCTCCCTTTCATTCCACCACCTTCAGAGTGTAGGGGCCCATCTGAGGCAGCCCCCAAATTGTGGAATTCCCTCCACACAGAAGCCCGCCTGGCACCTTCGTTGTCATCATTATTTCTCCTCAGATGCCAGGATGAGTTACAACAACAGAAGTAATGCAAATTAAAACCGGATAAAACCAAACCATATACAGAACAAAAAGAGATTTATCACCAGTCTTTTTGAAGCCATTTTGAAGGCAGGCAGCTGATGTCAATGAAAAAGCCGAACAAACCACCTAGTCAGAAGATGCTGAAGGCGAACAAACCTCTTTACCCTGGCCTCTGACACAAGAGAGAAAGATATTTTTAAGACCCACCCTATTCTTATGATGGTAATTTGCTTGGAACTGATTATAACACTGTGTTTTTAGATTGCTATAACCTACCCTGGGACCTTAAAGGGAAGGGTGATGAGAAATCAAAACAACAAACACATAAGAAAAGGACTTCCCACCCCAGTTCAATCTAATCAGACAACTTCAGGGTATTTAACTTTTGTCTGATGCCTTTGTCATCCTCCACCTGCTGGCATCCTTGGTTGGCTGGTTTGTGTGCCTGTAATGCCACTTTCTTCCTTGAACAATGAGATTTTAAAATGAATGGTGGTACACATGTATGAGACACAATTATTTGTTTCATGTTTGACTAGCAGTCCAACTCCCCGTGCCTGTTTTCAAGGGGGAGGAGGAATGGCATCATAAGCATTTTTTTAAACACACACACAAACATATAACGTAAATGAGATTATTTGAAGCATGGAGCCTGACCTGCATCAGATGCACACTGTATCTGCATATCACAAAGGGACAGATGAATCTGTTGCTTTCTGTGTCTCATTGTTTCTATTTTGAAAGTTCATTTCTGCATCGGTTTGCAATGCTTTTAAAAAATAACACCTCAGAAGTGTTTACCAGCGTCGGGGTGTGAATATATACACCTGCATATGTGATTTCGTCTGATATACAAGTTTGCAAGCAATTTCTCCTAATATAGTGTATTCTTGAATATTCTTTTCACTAATATCTACATTTTTGTGCACACTTTTCCCTAAAACACTTTCTTTCTTTCTTTCTTTCTTTCTTTCTTTCTTTCTTTCTTTCTTTCTTTCTTTCTTTCTTTCTTTCTTTCTTTCTTTCTTTCTTTCAGAACTGCATTATGAATGCATAGATGTGTGAACTGTGAAGGGTAGCTATGTTTTGGTTTGTGTATTGCAGGAGTAGGCAACCTAAGGCCCGGGGGCCGGATGCAGCCCAATTACCTTCTCAATCTGGCCCACGGAGGGTCCAAGAATCAGCATGTTTTTACATGAGTAGAATGTGTCCTTTTATTTAACATGCATCTCTGGGTTATTTGTGGGGCCTGCCTGGTGTTTTTACATGAGTAGAATGTGTGCTTTTATTTAAAATGCATCTCTGGGTTATTTGTGGGGCATAGGAATTCGTTCATATTTCCCCCCCAAAATATAGTCTGGCCCACCACATGGTCTGAGGGACAGTGGACCAGCCCATAGCTGAAAAAGGTTGCTGACCCCTGGTGTATTGTTTTAGGAAGTGTGAATGAAGGTGACTCACATTAAAGTGTTAACTGAACCTAATTTACCCACATCCCTATGCAGAAGTCAGCTCTGCTTATGGGTATTATTTATAATAATAATAATGCAGTGGTACCTCAGTTTACGAATTTAATCCATTCCGGAAGTCCATTCTTAAACCAAAACCGTTCTTAAACCAAGGCGCGCTTTCTCTAATGAGGCCTCCCACTGCCGGTGCCCTTCCACCATTCAGATTCTGTTCTTAGACCAGTGTTTCTCAACCAGTGTGCCTCCAGATGTTTTGGGACTACAACTCCCATCATCCCTAGCTAGCAAGACCAGTGGTCAGGAATGATGGGAGTTGTAGTCCCAAAACATCTGGAGGCACACTGGTTGAGAAACACTGTCTTAGACCGAGGTAAAGTTCTCAAACAAAGACACTATTTCCAGTTTTGCGGAGTTTGTAAACCAAATCGTTCTTAAACCGGACTGTTCTTAAACCAAGGTACCACTGTAACAATGCAGGTTACAACAATTTAAAATTTACAACAACTTAAAAAACAGGTTGAAACTTACCGTTACAAAAACTGCAAAAAAATATAGCTTGTTGGTCTGGAGCACTTCTTACTGTTTGAAGAAGTTTGCCTCGTGAGGTAAATATGGGAAGCAGATTCTGAGGAGGTTTTGCACAAAGCCTGAAAGGGGTGGTTATGTACCATAATGCAGTTGCAGTCCCTAATGCTCTGCTACTAAGAAGAGCTTTCTGCAATATAACACCAATTCTTTTAAAAAAAGGAAAATTCATATTTAGCTTCTTTCACTCTCTTTTAGCAAAGCTTTGAAGTAGAACCTTTCTCCCAGAGGTAGATTATGAATGCTCATTTACTGAGACCGCAATGCCCATTATTACAGGACATGCAAATGTTTCATACAGTGTATGAAGAAAAATTATTCCAAATGATTATTGATGGGTTAATCAAGAAAACCATGTCCACTTCTTTTGTCCATTAATGTGGACGGCATTCACAATCATCATAATAAAAGCCAAATGTTAATGGTTCAGGTAATCAGATTCTAATGAAGAACAGCAATGGATTCTCGCCTTTAAATAGCTTACAATTTTCATAATCACTGAAGTGGTCAGTTGGTCCCACAATTCTTCATATTTCATACTGCATCTTTACCAACCTGTTCTTTAGTTTAACTTTTTCCTCTTGTTTTCTTTTCAGAAGGGGGGGATTAAGGAAGCAGAAGGCAGGATATAAACACCCTGAAATGAAAAAAATCATCAACCAATAGTGATGGTGGCTAATAATTCAACATCTCAAACACATCAAAGAAATTACGAAACATCCTGTCGCAAATCAGCTAGCTGTCTGCAAATATACTGCAGGCCTCGTTCACCTTCTTTATATATGGTTATTTATACCTATGAGAAATCCCAGTATTTGGATTGTCCAGGATCTTAATTTACTTAACATAGGAGTGTGGTGCAGTCTCCTTTTTTGGAGGTCTTTAAGCAGAGGCTTGACAGGCATATGTCAAGAATGCTTTGATGGTGTTCCTGCTTGGCAGGGGTTTGGACTGGATGGCCCTTGTGGTCTCTTCCAACTCTATGATTCTATGATTCTATAACCTAACAAAAACTACCATAGAGGTATCAACATTTCCAAAAGTAGGGGGTCCTTGGCTTGGCTTTTGAAAAACAGGGGGGTCTGCAGTACTTAACGAATTGGGAATCATTGACTTAGAGGTTTCCTAATCATCAAGCAATATAAAAACATTGCTAAATAAATAAATAAAACATTAGGACTGCCTTTCCTTGTGTCCCTAGATGGATTTGCCCCTTACATATATTGCTAATAATTTGTAGGCCCCAGTATAAAGTCACCCAGTGAACAATATTTCTTTCATTGTTAAGGGCACAAAGGTGGAATCTACACACATATAAAAAACACACTGTGAAAATGCATTTAAAAAAAGTTTGGAAAAATACATTGAATTTTGCATAGCTCACTGCCACCATCTAGTGTCACATTCATATATTGCAATTTAACAACACATTTAAAACGTTCTATTTGCAGCTGTAGAGCTGAGTCCAAAGACTCCCTTCCCTGCCTCACATTCTCAAAGCTGTCATTCTGACTGACCACATGCCTATCTCTGGCAGGCCTAGGCTTATTTGCCAGCTAAGTTTTCCTTTAAGAAGTAATGTATCCTAAGGGACTGCAAACAAAATCTACCGTAATACCACAGAGGTGTGGGAACATAACAATAGAGGGAGCTAAACTGGTCAGTTATAAAAGCTCTCCAACTCGATCAGCTGATGGGTTCCTCTGCTCAGATGCTGGATATTCCCTTGCCCTGTAACTGCGTTAGACTCTGTTGTGTGTAGAGAAGTACTGTTATTCTGTTGATGAATCCTAGGATAAGTTAATGAGCCCACTCGAGAACTTGGGCTGTTTACTTTATATGCTCATAAAAGGTGTTGTTAAAAAGCAAGTAGAGAGCTGCCCGAAATAAAAATGGATGAGAGTAACTAAAATATTGATAAATAAATTCCATTAAAATACAGTAGGTTTGAATGGTATGGACAGCAAAGGGCAAGTTATAGCTGAGAAAGTTCCCACAGGACCAAGTCTAAAAATCACAAGCTTATGCAGATTGCTCACATCAAGGAGCACTGTCCTCTGTTTTTCCATAAAATAAATATTTCCTCACATAATTACCAAATCATTTGGACGTTCATACTCCCTTGTCAGGTTTTAAAGAGCAATCAAAGAGTCCATTTCCCGCGTACCAATATTTAACATTTATTAAGAGCCAGCTAGTCACTTTAGGTGGAACTTCACAAAATAGAAGGTACCACTCCAAGAGGATGGATGGAAAATCTGTGGTCCTCCAGATGTTTTTGGGCCATGGAACCTGTGATCCCTGACCACTGGGCATGCTGGCTGGGACTGGGGTTCCATTCTGGGCCACCACACATGCCACTAGGATGTGTGTAAATGGGGATACCTCTATTCTGCCCCTGCCCATTTTTGGCACCATTTTTGGTGCACATGTAAGCAGGAACACGCATGCTGATCATACCACAAGTGGGGATTCCCCCGCTTCGTTTTTTTTCTCTAGTGCTTGCCAAACCAAGGAATCTTTCCATATTGCTGCCTTTTAAATTTGAGCGTGGGACCTGGGTGCAAGCAATTTAGCAAAATAGGGATGGAAACAAAACAAAGATAGCAGTAAAAGGCAAAAAATGCAGGAACCAAATGAAGCATATTTGGTTACTCTGTCGCCATCTTGCAATATCTCAAATGATTCATTGGCTTAATATAGCAAACTGACTAAAATATAGAATATAGTGAAATCAAATCAAACGACAATGAAGCAGACTTACGCAAAAGTTTTAATTTAGTCTAAAAGCAAATTTTGGCCATGATGGCATTTGGGATTCTTGATCATAGGCAAGAGGAATCTGTTTGGAACTATCTGTGTGTTTCAATAAAACTTCATTCAAAGACACAGGCTCCTTTACGAGAGAGAGAGAGAGAGAGAGAGAGAGAGAGAGAGAGAGAGAGAGAGAGAGAGAGAGAGAGAGAGAGAGAGAGAGATACACAGTGAATGCAGGACCTATATGGCTTTAGTCGTGAATTAATGTGCCCAGAATGAATTCTGGTAACTCTCCACCCCCTGTAAAAAAAAACACCCAGCACAGTATAATTACAGCAGGTTGTTTCTCGCTAGCAAATTGATGATAAAGAAACACTGAAGTGACTTTTTTGACATAATCATAGATATTAGATGCCTGTGAACAAACCATTTGTGCATTTTAAGAACTTTGGAAGTAATTGTAGAAGTCACAAAACGCTGTTCAGTACCAAACCTGGTCCATTCTACAAGTCCATTAGGACAGTGGCTTTTGAACTTTTGGAGGATTCCTTAATGAGCAGATCAGTCATTGTGGACAAGCTTCCCTGAAAGAGAGCTGACTCACCGATGCCATCATGCTCCCTGCCATGTGCAGCTACAGAGGAGTGTTGAGAGCACTCCCAGATCATGCAGGGCAAGAGTAAGTGCTGAATCAATGGTTCTCGGGCTGACAAAGCGGCCTTCCGTGAAGGTGGAAAGCTTGAAAACCGCATGGAGAACTCCTGAAACAACAATGGGATATTAGCTCCACCCAAGGCATGATGGAGAATACCGGTAGTAACGGCTGGGAAAAGATAGACACAATATTTTACAAGGAAAGGAAGGAGTACCACAGACAGAATTACTGACACACACAGGAGAAATACAGACATAGTTTGAATGCTTCCCCTATAGGTTTATAAATCATTTAATGTGTTCATACAAATGGATGTCATTAATATTGCAGTTGTTGTATAAGGGATTGTTATTATGACTGGAGTGTAATTGAATAAGAGTTTTGGAACGCAGAAATAAATAATCTAACCATCAGTTCTAGCATGCGGGAGGCCACCTAAATTAAATTATATAATTTGGCTTTTGAATGATTGGGATTAGTAATTGTATTATAATTTGGCATTGTTATAATGAGGCTATCATTGGATTGTTGTAATTGAAAACTAATAAAAATTATTGTAAAAACAACAACAACAACCCGCTGCTCTAGGACATCATGGTGATGACCTGTTTAATTGTAATTCATAGAATCATAGAGTTGTAAGGGTCCCAAGGGTCATCTAGTCCAACCCCCTGCAATGCAGGAAACTCAATTAAAGCATCCATAACAGATGGCCATCCAACCTCTGTTTAAAAACCTCCAAGGAAGGAGAGTCCACCACCTCTCGTGGGAGTCTCTTCCACTGCTGAACAGCTCTTACTGTCAGAAAGTTTTTCCAAATGTTTAGTCAGAATCTCCTGTCTTGCAGCTTGAAGACATTGGTTCAAGTCCTGCCCTCCAGAGAAAATAAGCATGCTCCCTCCTCCATGTGACAGTCCTTAAGACATTTGAAGATGGTGATCACATCTCCTCTCAGTCTCCTCTTTACCAGGCGAAACATACCCAGTTCCTTCAAGCGTTCCTCGTAAGGCTTAGTTTCCAGACCCTTGGTCATCTTGGTTGTCTTGGCACAGCACACCTCCCTGGGATGAACTGTGAGACAAAAACCTGCCTTGGGGGCAGGAGCAGGCCACAACCCACATTACAGCACTTGACGGGCAGTGTGTGTGTGACAGGCTGAGGGCCAGCTCTGTCTCTGCAAGGCCAGGAACCTCCCTTGGACCCTTTGCAACTTAAGCTCATTGCCCTAGTTTAGACGCCCCTTTGGGGAGCGTGGCTGGGAGACCCCTGCCTCCTCCTGGACTGCCTGCAAAGCACATTGCCATTCCCTGCAAATGGACTGTTGCCATGGCCAGGCTGGTGGCCCAATGCCTGCCCCATCACTTCCTGTTCCCTGCTTGTGGGATGCTCTCCTCGGAGAAGCTTGTCTGGTGTCATCTTCAGATGCGGGGAAACAACTTTCCTGTACAAGCAGGCCTTTGGCTCCTAACTATCTGTGTCCTTTCAGAAGTTGGTGGGTTGTTTTTTCTGTATTCCCTCCATCCTGCTTTTAATGTATCTACGTGGGGTTTTGTTTGCTTGGTTTTAAGTCACTTTAGGTTGCCTCGGCCAAGATAATCCAACAAAAAAATAATAATACACAAATATATAACATATATAAATGAAATCTCTTGCTTGGTGCCTTCCACTGCGTCTCAGAGGCCCTGGGCTCCAAGGCAGACTGCTTCCCCAGTGTGCCTCTGGAAGTAGCCAGCTGCCCTCCATTCCTAGCCAGACAGCCTTCCCACCCTTGCCCAGGGTGACTTCCTACGAGATGGCCAGATGCAGAGTGGGGCCAAAGCCACCTCTCTGTCCAGCTAGGGGCTGCCTCTCGCTCCTCCCCTTGAGGGTCCTGCATCGCTGCCGGCAGTCGGGTGGCCCAGGTCTGCGCCTGAATGGGGAGTGGCATCTGAGCCAGGCAGAGAACGGAGAGACTGGATGAGAGAGGAAAGGAAGAAGTGCTCCAGAAGGACAATGAGAAGCAGGGGCAGGGGCAGGAAGTGTGGACAGCTCAGAGAAAGAGGGGGGGCAGGGGGTCCCCTGCTCAGTTTTAATTGTCATTGCTAATGTGTAATTGTTTTAATATATGCGATATAATAATTCAATATATGCAGCTCTCTCTTGATAATCACAGGGTGATCTTTGAAAGGTGGCATGGGTGGCAGAGAAGCTAGCTGGAGAAAGTATTACAAAGGGAGGAACAATGTTTGGGAATCGTGGAGATGGCACCTAAGAGGAGATCCATGGAAGTAAAGGGATGCTGGGAGGATAGACAACTCCTCCAGCCCACTAACTAAATTGGCACAGAGATGGTGGAGGAAAAAGCCATTTTGTGCTCCCCAAGTATCCATTGGTGAGGACATTTTAACTGCACAAAAAGGCTGTAATCTATTATTCACACCAATTCATCGATTGATGCTTGCAGCCCTAGCTGCAAATGATAAGTCCCTCTCCTCTGCCGGATCTCTGCTGGAGCAGCTATAGTGTTATCTGAAATTACCCCCCCCCCCGAGAACCTGTGTGAAAAATCCTCTTTGTATTATTATCAATTGTGGTGGTTGCTCCCGCAAAAGGAGCTCAGTGTGGCTTACGTACTGTTGGAGGTCATCTTTCCATGTTTTAAAAGCTTCAGAGACTTCCACTGAAATCAATAGCACTTGGATGCGCCCAACTCTGGCTGCATTGTGCTCGGTGCCCCTCATCCGTCAGGACTGGCGTGTTACTTCAGCATTTTCTCCCTACCAGGTTAGAGCAGCTCCCAAGGCATCCGAATGTCTTGAGCTTGCCGTTTTAAGGACTGCTGAGGTTGTGAATTGCAAATACCCCAAGTCGCCATCCGAAATGCCAAGGCATGGGAACAGTTGTCCTGTGATGGGTCAGTACAGTCATGATGACAGCAAACAGTCCTAGGGCCCAGCAGGACCCCTCCAGCTACTGCTGCATCCCCCTCCCACAGACATATCCTGATTGTGCCTCCTCTTTTGATAGCACCAAAGTCTTCTGTCCCATTGAAAGAAGAGTTTGTCTCTAAAGGCATTTTTTTTTATAAAAAAAAAATCATTTATTTTGAAGCCGATTCAAAGTCAAGCAAGAGGCGAAAGCGTTTATTTCCCCAACAATTCCTTTGTATTTGTAGGACTCCTTTAAGGATCACAAAGTGCCCCATTATGTCAAAATAGTAGTTGAAATGCAAGTACGTGATCTTTTTTTCTCCCCTTTAATTAGATTTATATCCCCCCCCCTAAATAGAAGCTTCCATATATTCAAACTGTACCATGAAATCCTCAGGAGCAAATCACATACCGACAAAACATTTTAAGCATCACGAAGTACAAAACTGACAAGGGGGCAAGATATAGGGAGGGTGGCAGAGCTCTTAAATAAATGCTTCTTGATAGGTTCCAAAGCAAACCCAGTTAGTTCCTTTTTCTGAAGGAAAGGTCAGGCTGGGGCTGAGGTGGACCTTCTTGAGGAAAGAGTTCTGAAGAACTTGGACCACATTGAAGATGGGCCCTTCAGTGTCCTTCCCTTGCTGAAAACGGATGGCAGTATGTTAAAGAAAACCGAATGAGATCCTATCTCAGCAACAGTAAGGTCCCAGCCACACATTTGCTTTGATAGTATGGATCATTTCCAGGTTTGGAACGTAAGTGTGAGGGTGGAACCGTTTTTTATATATAGCCGTACCTTGGCTCCTGGATGCCTTGGGTGTCAAATGTTACAATCAAAAGCAGGAAGTGAGTGTTCTGGTTTTTGAACGTTCTTTCGGAAGCTGAACATCCGACAGGGCTTCCGCGGTTTCCAATTGGCTGCAAGAGCTTCCTACAGCCAATCAGAAGCCACGCTTTGGAGGTCAAAGGTTTCAGAAGTCGAATGGAATTCCAGAACAGATTCTGTTCAACTTCCAAGGTACCACTCATGTGCTTGTAGAAGAGAATCAGTGGCCAAGGAAAAGAATAAGCAGATGCAGATTTCCCCCTCCAAATGACTCCCTACCCCACCATGAGTAAAACATGGGGTTGGTAGCATCATGTTCCCTTTATAGCATGGGGCACCCTTGATCCTGTGCACGTTTAATCAGAAGAATGTCTTGCTGAGTTCTCTCTCTCAAGAAAACATCCATAGGATTGCTGCCTTAGTTAAGATGGGGAGAAGAAACAAGCCTCGCAGTCTTCAGAAGAACAGCAAACAAAGCCTCAGCAGTGAGCCCATTATGACTTTGACTAATCAAGAGAGAAACCACCTGCAGGAATAGCCCCTTTTCTGTTTCCTCCCAACAGGAGCGTCCGAATGATGATTAATCACCAAATAAACTGAAGAACTGACAACAAAATAATGCCCAAGAGAAAGCAGAGATGGGGACAGAGCAACAGGCGCCATGTGGTCCTCGCCCGGGTGGGTGGAGCAGCCAGAGAAGATGGATGCCCCTCAAAATGCATGACACTTGAGTATCTTAAAACAGGAAGAATGTGAAGGTAAAGCTACTTACACCGTCAAGGAAATAACACCCATTCAGGCTGACACACTTCAATTGTCCAAAACTTTTTTGTTTTTTTGAAAAAGAATCTAATAGAGGGGCAGCTTGGAAAGAAAATCTGCTAATGAGAGTTTTTAATTGGACTTCTATGCCTGATCATAACTGAAATAAGAGATACTGTAAATGACAGCTTAATCCATTATCGCAAAAGGCACCGCAAAGGCTTTGTTGATTATATTCGCAGATTAGCCTAACTATGTCCCTACTAATTTGAGAAGCGATGAATCATGGGGTTCAAACAGGGCTCAGATGAGTCAATTATTCTAAATAGCGATATCAAAAGCTCATATTTTCTACACCAAGGAATCAAGCGAGTTATGTTCAACAATGAGCCAAAATGAGCTTTATTGCACATCCTCAATTGACCAAGTCATTAGCAACACGGAAGAAGCTTTTGCTAATTTTTCAGTATGTTCAGTATCTTCTTGCCCCCATGGAATCCCTTCTGGCAAGGATTTATTAACTTGAAAAACATTTGAAGGAAAACAAGCTTACTGCTGCCTGCTGGAAACCGCTCTATGGTTACTTGTTGCCGAGTTACTGCAAGTATATATTTTTTTGGTCACTTTAAAAGAAAGAAGGAAACTCTGACACAACTAAGCACATTTCCTTATGATTCTCCAGCACTCGGAATTGGGGCATATCCACAATGCATTCTTCTTTCCTTTTCTCGTGGGTGGATGGGTGTTCACCTCCCAAACTATCACTTAAGTTACTGGCAGTTTAGGGTGTGTGAAAGATTTGGCTTTACAACGGAGTCCTAACCAAGTTTATGCAGAAGCATGTCTCACCAAGTTCAATGGTTTGAGGACTTCCCAAAGGTATTGGATTGGACACAGGATGCTACACCAGTTCCAGATTTAGGGCTGCACGGTGGTTTTGAGAAGATCCATGAAATTGAGGAAATCCACAATGGAGAAGATCCGTTTGGGGATGTTAAATTTTGGGCTCGCACAAGGTGCCATATTACAAAAGATGACTATCTGGCTGTACCAGATGGACCCTTGAGTTACTCCACATAAAAGTCCATTAGTCTTGCTGAGGAATTGCTTTTCTATAATTTAAAGAATTAAAAAAACAGAGGTTCTGCACACCACATAATATAGTGCTGTAGAATAGCGCAGTGCCCTTTCCTGTGGTCCTGTAATGTTAATTACAAGTAAGCCCCACTCAGCAAAGGTCCTTTCCAATGGCAATTAAAGGCTTCCTGTTTACTTATTGATTTTATTGATCAAATTTGTATACCGCTCTTCATTCAAAGATCACAGGGTGGTTCACAACATATGCAGACGGTTGCCTGGATTCTCCATAAAAAGAGAGGGAAGAAAGGATGGCAATCACAGAGAAAAGGGCAAATGTGGAAGTAACATTGGTTTGATCTAGTAGGGGTCTTTGTCTGTTCTTAATGGGACTTGCTTCCTAGTAAGCATGCCTGGGGCAATGCAGCCATAGACTGCATGGCGATTGCTTTTTGGAGGTCCATGATCTATGACAAGCACATACCCAGGAAGGTACCATAATGTGCTGTTCCATTTATAGGCAGTATTAAAAATCATACTAATATTATTATTAGCATGCCTCACTCTGCCTAATGGAATGGCCAGCTTCATCATCCATTTCCTTTCACCATAAGCTTGCACACACTCTTTTGGCTGATATTAGGGATCAAATGAAAGACTTGCGGAAGGAGCTCTCTAGTTTTCCTTTCACACCATCTTTTGGTGACAAGGAAAAAGGAGAAACTTGTTTTCTCCTTCGCAGCACCTCCAGGTGATTCCAAAATAAATATAATGAAATGGTGAAAATTGATGCATTATCATCAGTGCTTTCTTTCTAAAAAAATTTTTAGGGGTACTCTCATTTTCCAACTCATATTGAAATACTGCCCCTCAATGAGGCCAAACGTAGATTCACAAAATGTTTAGGGGTATGCGTCTCCCCCCCCCAAAAGCACTGATATTCTTATTTTTATTCTTATTCCACCCTTCACCTCAAGGTCCCAGGGCAGGTCACTCCAACAAAACCCAACACTACAACACAATATTAAAAAGTTTAAACAGCTTACACAAATAAGGTGGGTGGTAAAAATATACACATCAAAGGTCAAAAGCGAAGCTAAAGGGGGAAGCTTACACACACATAAACAGTGCTTTGCTTATTATGGAATGCTGCTGCTTTATGATGTAACATTGCTTCAGACTCATTGTTGAGAGGACTAGGAAGATGGCAGCCTCCCTGGCCAGTGGAGGGCCACAGTTTTTTTCTCCCGCAATGCCTCTGGATAGCTTTGTTCCAGGTAAGGCATTGTGGAGTAATTTAGAAGCCTAGAGGACCCTACATGCTGTTTGTGAGGGCTGGTAACAAGAGAGAAGTGGGAGGCCGGCAAACCCACCCGCCACATGTTTCTTTTACCTGGCAGCTTTGCTGACTTTGAAGCCTGTGAATTTCCTCAGGACTGGGAAGTCAGGAGAATGATCACCTGTGACTTACTCTCAGACAAAAATGATAACTTCTATTCTCCTAAAGTACTATCCTATGCATATCTACCCAGAAGTAGGCACCATTAAGTTCAATGGGATTTACTCCCTGCTAAATTATAGGAGTCAAGTCTTAATGAGTGTTCTATTCCTTCAGCTCCCTTGCTAGTTCTTTTTAATAGGATTTGCGAACTTCAGAGCACTTCACATGTGAGCAAGCTACTTCTCTCTCTCTCTCTCTCTCTCTCTCTCTCTCTCTCTCTCTCTCTCTCTCTCTCTCTCTCTCCACAGATCCTTCTCAGTACAGGACAATGGGAAGAGAACTGGACTGTGCTCAAATATGTGGTATTTCCATGATGCTGGAAATAGCTGCAGGCTATCTACACGTATGTCACTTGGTTCATATTGGTTTTCCCCTGTAATTCTGTACCCAGAAGGTGTTAAATGGAACAGAAGTGGGGAAATCACACCACTTCTAACATGTGAGCACAGTTCATCCATTTGAATCACTGAAATACAGTACAGTACTAACCAATCTGTCCTTACTTATGTATTCGGACCTTTGTTACTAAATAGTTGGTTAAGATGGCAAGTTTCTTTTGCCTTACCAATAAGCTATTTTGTTTTAAAAGCAGGGAAGAGCTTTAGTGGTTCTTTCAATATATTATTAGACCCTTCGTTTCCTCTACATCCTTTTTTCAAGACCCCAATGAAAACCAATATTCCAAAAAGAAAAGGAATAGTGGCATCAACCTGGAAAGGCATGGATAGAGCCTTCCCACTCCAAATAATGAAGACCATCTTGTGCTTTGTTCTACTTCTTCTTTTTAAAGAAATCTATGGGTTGGAGATTGATGCCTTTTAGGATAATGCACTGAGCAACCACCATTGCAAAAAAATAAAAAAAAATAACAGCTCCTTTTTAGCCCAATCCCTGCATGTGGCAGGATATTGGTGGAAATCAGCAAACTGTGGTGTTAATGTTCAACCAGGTACAGCGCTGGCTGCAAATCATTCAGGAAAGGAGAAAGATCGGCTTGACATTTCCAGCACTCCGGCCTTTTAAGCTATGCATGTAAGCTCCTTGTAAGCTGCCATGTCTAATTAGCCGCTGAGGCATTCTGTCTTCATTGGATGCCTCGGCTGCGATTAGGGAAAGTGGATGAGGACCCTGCTGCAGATTGTGACAAAGCACCAGTTGATGCTGCTACATGATGTCCTGCAGATGAAGTCCAGACAGTTTCGACTAATCATCAACTTTTCCAGTCCTATTAACAGCAATTATTCGGGGGGGGGATTGTGGGAGCTGGGAAACAGCATTTTTTAACACCACCTTTCAACTGCCATCCCAAGGCAGAGCATACAAACATAAGCAAAGGAAGAAATTTAAATCAATGCACATAAGTAAACATCCCCGGAATAATAAAAAGCAGTAGTGATTTGGAGCAAATTTAAAACTTAATAGCAGGTAGATAGATAGATAATATTTTTTAAAAAAGTTTGGGTTGTGTGAGAAATAGCTTGGATTATGTTTGTTTTAAGGGTTTAGATGCCACCACCAGAAAAATCCTAAGAAAATATATGGCCATCGGATTTAAACACAACTCTTACTGTTGCCTACAATATCAGATTGAATTTTCCACACCATCACTATAGCTCAGGCATCCCCAAACTGCGGCCCTCCAGATGTTTTGGCCTACAACTCCCATGATCCCTAGCTAATAGGACTAGTGGTTGGGGAAGATGGGAATTGTAGTCCAAAACATCTGGAGGGCCGAAGTTTGGGGATGCCTGCTATAGCTGCTCCCTTTGTGGCATCCAATGAGTCATGTTCCTAAGGATTTGCTAGGGTGGCCCATGCCAAGGGCGCTGGCCCAGTGGGTGTGCAAATATTCGCCTCTCCACTCTGGCTCAGAGTGGCTAGTAGCCTGCCTGCTCACTCCCTAGGCTGCTCTCCCACTGCTCTGGGCGGTTGGGTGAGGAACTCAGACTTCTCTGTGTTCTTCGGTGAAGGAATCCAGTTGCTGGTATGAGCTGTTGCAGCCGCCTTGCAGGGCCCCCTCCCCAGTCAGCACTATTAGAAGTGTGAGTGGAGTGCCCAGTGAGGCTCAGACGGAAGAAAGGCTTTGGGAAATGATATATAATGAGATGGAAAAAAATGTTTCCAAAAACATTTTCCCCAAAACCAAAGGTATTCCTTTGGGAATGGTATAGATGGAAGTACTCAGGAGTCAGATAAATGTATTTATGTATGTCACTACAGCAGCTCAGATCTTGTTGCCCCCAAAATGGCGGGTGAGTGAGGTCATTAAAAAGGAGGATTGGCAATTAAAAAAGATAGAATATGCAGAGCCAGCACGTCTAACAAGTAAAAAAAAGAGAGCAAGAAGATCAAGTATACAAAGAGGAATGGAATTTTTTGTGGAGTATTTGGGAAATAACTGTAAACAAGTGAAAACGCTAGCAGGAATAAGGTAGATTCAACAGTATAATATATAAAAAAGGAAGAATAAGGGGAGAAAGTAAACTAAATGGATATATAAGAATATGCAGGGATGGTGGGAAAATCAAAGGATCCAGGTAAGGGGAAGAAGGGAAGTTGTTGAATGTTTTATTATAAAGAAAGATATTAACAGTGGAAAGGTATATTTGAACGTAAATGTGATTTTGGAAATGGTAATAATGAAAATTATATTTTAAAAAAACAGACAGAAAACTGAGAGATCAGGCAAGAGTTGTGGGAGAAGGAAAAAGGAAGGGGGGGAGGAAGATGGAAGAAGGGAAAGTAGTGAGCGGGGGCAAGGAAGAAGGCAGGGAGGCAGGCGAACCGATGGAGGAGGGGAGGGGAGGCAGAGCGGACCCAACCTCAACGACCATGGAGGAAGTAATTGGTGGAGCGCAAAAGGCACCGAAAAGCAAACATGAGCTTCTGGTCCATTGTCTCTCCTGGCTTCTGAGATGCTGGTTCAGCTCCTTGACAAGGGTGCAAGGGAGGACCAATCCAATACAGCACAGCAGTGGCAGATTTGGGTACTATGGCGCTTTGTGTAAGGCCAAAATGTGGCACCCCCACCAGCCCTCATACCTTAGGTAAGGAGGCAGGTGGCTTTAGGAAGGAGGTGTGAGGCTCTAACAGAGTCCTAGAGCCCTCTCACCTCCTTCCCCAAACCGAAAAAGCTCTAACTAGGTTTTGGGAAGGAGGCAGGAGGATTCAGGGGCCCTGTCTGCACCATACACCTCCTTCCCCAAAACCAGTGCCTTGCTTACTGGGCTTCGAGAAGGTACCCCCTCGTCTCATCTCCCAGTGCATATGAATTGCTCTCACAGCTCTAAATCTGTCCCTGCACAAGGAAACCTAGGCAGGCCTCTGCGTCCAGGACCTGAGTTTTTTGTGTGACTTTTCTTGCTGGTTTCGGGGCCACAGATACAGAGGAGAACAGTGATGGTTACCGAGTTGCAAAGAGGGGGGTACTTGGAGAGAAAGTGAATTGGTACAAGGGAGAAGAATTGAGCTGTAGGTAGAAGATGAAGGATGAAGTCCAGAACTAGGGGACAAGAAAGAGCCAGACTCTGATCCAATGGCTCCATCTTGGCAACTAAAAGAGGAGCTACCCTCCTTGCCACTTGTGTAGGGAAATCATTGAAGAACACGCCTGAACTGCAGATCAACAGTGGTAATGGGGAGGTAGTCATCATTTTAAAAAACAATGTCACAAAAGCTATTCCGATGCTGTCAGTCCTAAGACTAATTAGTTTCCATCAAAGCAACAGATTATCTGTTCATGTTGTCCACCAGGTCATTACAATGAGCAACCAATACAGACAAATGGTATCTAATCTCTTCTGCTCTTCCTTGGGACTGATGGATGGTTATAACATCGCCAATATTATAAGGCAGAAAAATTATGCTGACATTTAGAAGCCAAAGCTCCGAAAGATAAAACTAAGTACAAAGCACGTCCAGAACCATAAAAAACGGAGTGAGGGAAAGAAATAGCTCACGGCAAATAGAACCGAAAAGTGAGCGGCAATTAAGCAAAAGGAGAATTATATAAGGGAAAGGCTATACCTTGTGGGTGGCAGGCAGCTCAATTAATTATATCACAACAGGGGAAATCTAGGCATTTCCATGAAACATTATTAAAAGGCATATTGACTTAGCTTTCTTTACATGTTATGCCTTCAAAAACGACAAAAGGATTTCCTCGGTATTGATTTTGTTTCCGGACTCAGTCGACTTAAGAGGCACACAGTCTCACACAATGAGAGATAGCTGTGTAGTAAATGAGATGGAGAAACAAGGAACTGCAGTTGCTTATGGGTCGTATTGACCAGCGTTGATGCATCATAGCTTCCTTCCATTTAGCTTTTGTTCATCTTGCATGTCAAGATAATGTTAAGGCACAACTAAGGTTGCTCTATATTAGAATGCCCAAGCTTATATTTTAGCTGCTGCTCTGAAAAACGTTTGGAAAAGATCTATGTCTTCCTGCCTCTTTTGCAGCATATGAAAGAAAATAGCGGGTTTTTTAGGTCTTGCTGACATAAGCCTGCAACTCTGCCACTTTTATGGAAAATTCTGGCTTTCTATGCTCATTGCTAGGGGTACCCAATGTGGTACCCTCCAGCTGCAGTTGGACTCCCAACTTCCATCAGCCGCAGCCATTGTGGTCAATGGACAGCAACATCTGGAGGGCACTGTGTTAGCTATTGGTGCTCAACATATTATTATTATTATTATTATTATTATTATTATTATTATTATTCCATTCAAAAACGGATAACTATCTTAAAGCTATCAGCACAGTTTACAAGAGATAGATACATAAGAAAAAAATCTATATATAAACAAAATAAATACAATAAAGTACAATAAAACTTGTTTCGATTTGCATAAAAACAAAATACATAACCATACATATAAACACAATCTACATACATACAAACAAACAAACAAACAAATAAATAAATAGTGTGTAGTGCAATGCAGTAGTGCAAAGCTGTAGTCCAACAGTATTAAGGGATAAATGATGTAGGAGCTCTGCATGTTGAATGAAAGTGCTTTCGGTTTTTGCAAACACTGAAATCAGTGACTACGGTATCCTGTGCTTAAGTCTGTGCTTGAGTTTGTTTGCTCTTTCTCAAATAAGAGTGGCATCTGAAGTGGTGTACAAAACCCTGGGTCCCTCATGGCTTGGGCACAGGACTCAGACAAGCCCCCCCCCTCCCTGGGTTAGCACCTAGAACAGGAAAACACATTAGAAGTCCATTCTTTCCCTCAAAGAATTCTGGGCACTGTAGTTTATCCTTCATGGAGCTGTGATTCCCAGCAAACCTTAACAAAACTACAGTGCCCAGAATTCTTTGAGGGAAGGAATGTGCTTTGAGTGTACTTCAAAGAAATGTGCTTTAAAGGTACAGCCTCAGTGGTTCCCCTTAAAAGCTCACTGATCAAGCAGGGGTATAAGGAATCGGGCGACCCTTCAGGTGTTCTGGACCCAGGTTGTTCACACCCTTGAACTTGCCTTGATAGCATATGGGCAGCCAGCTGTGGCACTCAGGGAAAGAGAGGCATGAACGAATGTGCTAGGACTGGATTCTGAACTTGCTCCAGAATGCTCAATAGCCAAGTAAACCAGAGCCTCGATTTAGGATGGGAGTGCATTGGGATTAACAAATATTTGCTCAAAAAATATTATCGGTGTTTCATCCTGCACAGGGTGTGATGTCAGCTGATGGTTAACACATTCATCTTGCCCATAGGAGACATCCATGGTGGAGCTATACTACATTTATAACAAAAGGGCAAGAGGTATGGTGAGTTCTTCTTTTAGATACCCTTAACTCCCCTCATAAAACTACAGTTCCCGGGGGTCCATGGGCAGAGGGAAGGTCAGATGAATGTAGATATGCTTTCAGTGTTTCATAAAGCTGCCTGCCCTACTTCAAGATCCGAAAACTCTCTCCAAAATTATAAAGCAATGTTAGAGAAGAGCTGCTAGAATTAGATGTGATAGATATATATTAAACCACAGCACTCAACAAAACTGAATAAATGTATATCCAAATGTCATTAGCCAAGGGAATCTTGTCATTCACCTAGATGAATGAAGAAGGATATTCAATTTATATCAAACTAAGTTACTGTTCATGGACATAATGCACCACAATCTTTTGCTGCACAAGCCATACTGAACTGAATAGAAGCCAAAACTTCAAAACATACACAAACACATATGATGGGCAGGGATGCTCAAGGAATTCATTCACTCCACATTTTGAAGCAAAGTAATCGGATCTGGTAGCACCTCCCAGGCTAATACGAAACACTATTTCTCTGGATTTCACACTTCCCTAAATGTTTTATTTACCTACTTGCATTTACCCTAAAGGTAAAGGGACCCCTGACCATTAGGTCCAGTCATGACCGAATCTGGGGTTGCGGCGCTCATCTCGCATCCAGGTCATGTGGCCAGCACGAGAAAGCTGCTTCTGGCGAACCAGAGCAGCACACAAACACCGTTTACCTTCCTGCTTGGAGCAGTACCTATTTATCTACTTGCACTTTGACATGCTTTCAAACTGCTAGGTTGGCAGGAGCAGGGACCAAGCAACGGGAGCTCACCCCATCACGGGGATTCAAACCGCCGACCTTCTGATCGGCAAGCCCTAGGCTCCATGGTTTAACCCACAGTGCCACCTGCGTCCCTACTTTGTTTTATTTACCCTACTATGTTTTATTTACCTACTTGCATTTATGAAGTGATCCAACAGCTGCTTGGAGAGTAGGATGGGTCCTAAAAACTTTTTTGGGAAAATGTTTCCTCCCTTGATCTTATATCAGGCGTATAGTATAAACCAGGGGTGGCCAACTTCCAAGAGACAGCGATCTACTCACAGAGTTAAAAAGTGGCAGTGATCTACCCTCCTTTTTGGGGTTCAGGTCAAAGTTGTTGAGCTTTTTTTTAAAGAAGGAAATCCCTGTTTTGGGGGGTTCACGTAAAAGTTGTTGAGCTTCTTTAGGGAAGAAAGCGACATTGACCTCTTTTTTTAGGAAGGAAAGCCCTGTTTTTTGTGGTT
The DNA here is from genome assembly GCF_965207765.1 of Zootoca vivipara. Taxonomy (NCBI): domain Eukaryota; kingdom Metazoa; phylum Chordata; class Lepidosauria; order Squamata; family Lacertidae; genus Zootoca; species Zootoca vivipara. Next base: position 24,488,910 of record NC_142588.1, read on the forward strand.
CAGGTCATTTTAGGGATGCAGGACAAAGATGTTGAGCTTTTTTTAGGGCAGCCAAAGTTTTTTAGCTTCTTTGGGGGGAGCCACTGATCTACACCAGTGATCTACCACAGACGTCCAGTGATCTACCGGTATATCACGATCTACCTGTTGGACATGCCTGGTATAAACATAGTCAAATTTCAAATTTGGGACAAATCGGTTAATATTTAGACCCTGCTCCTACAGATTGAAATTTTGCCTCACTATGAGTGATGAAAACATAGGAATTTGACTCATTTATTCTCAGTATGTTAAATTGTCAACTAATAAGCATAAATTTTAGGTTTTATGTAGAGCAATAATAGTTGCATACTATTATTTTCTGCAATATTTATTTATTTAAGATAAAACATGTTGATAATTTACATGAAAAACCAATGGTTTTGAACAAATTATATGGAACAATTAAGCAAACGGTGTACTAAACAAGTAAACATAAACAATAAACAATAAAACACCACTCATATTATGTGTTGCGCCAACGTTTTCAGGCTGTCAGGCACTCTCATCACCAGTGGAGAGATACCTCAATTTGGCTTTCAGCATGTAAGGGTCTGCTGTTTGTTCAGAGTCTTTGTCAAACGAAAGGTAGAATCCCAATCCCACCCCCTGGCCTGTGATTCAGTTTTGCTTGCTCGTATGGTATACTTTTGCAAAAAAAAATATATATTAAAAATAAATAAATTCAAAGTGTGTGTGCATAGTTTGCCTTACAGGGTTGGATTCAACTACCTGGTTGGATTCAACTAGTGGAAGCCTGTGCCAGGACTTCTGTTAGCACAATGGGCCTTTCCCTCCTTTTGTTCCCCTTCTGATGCCCCCAAATTGGCATGCAGAGTGGGGGCAATCATTCCATTGGGCAAGCAGAAATGCTTGAGCTTGCAGAACACTTGCAACAGCACAATCTCTAATTCCTTCCGCTATCAAGATCTCAGCACTGAGACAAACCATGAATTATACATGGCCACACTAATTTCATTTATTCATTTGACTTCTCAGCTCCATAAAAACACATCTTGTATATGGTTTCTGCTGTAAAATGTACATTGGTAATAATGACCAGGCTTGGCAGTTTAGATCTTATTTGTGCAATATTTTAAATGGTTGCATGCAGGCTTCAATGCAGGGACACCGGGTTTTCTACACCAATACCAAATTCTAGTCCTTGTCCTGCCTGTCACATAACCATAGTTTCATTTCTCGTAGCCTTGGCACCTTGGCTGGCAACAGTTGTGCCATAGCCATCTCACCGTCCGCTGTAAAGTAGCAGCAGCTAGAAACTGAATGACATTCAATTAAAATGATATTAGCAGTTCAGGACTGATTTTGTTTAATTTACTCCTACTCAGATGTAAAAACATTAGTGACTTTTAAAATTGGACCTCATAATGTCTCACTCCCACTCAGATGCAATGAAATTAAAGACTTTGGTGGCTAAATACCGCTTAATTTACTCCTACCCTTCTCTAACGACATTAAAGATGCTTTGGGGTAGATATTGTTTCCAATCATTTTTATTCAAAGGAAATCTGAGCTTATTGGTAGCATTATTAAGCATATAATGAAATCACCCAAGAAATGTATCTATACAGGAGGGGATAGGTGGCTACCCGTAATATTAAAAAGCAATAATTCCTTTCTAATGCAGGGATATTAAAATATATTTCACAAATTTTTGCAAACTTTACAGCTGGCCACAATCTATTTCAGGGATAAATATAACTTTGAATATGTGATATATGTGATATTCAAAGTGTTTATAGGTGCCCTATTCTTCAAACAGCTGCCCTCCACTACCCTGGAAAAGCTTTGCAACTGGGAATGTAGAGATTCTAACATTGCTAGAAATTACAGCATTAGGATCTATCCTTTCCAACTTCAGATGAAGAATGGGACTTGATTTGAGTAAAGATATTCAGGGCATCACTGCAAAAGGAGGCTGGTTCATTATGGAAAATGGGTCACTGCCCCATCAACCTTAGCCTGCCCTCAGCCTGCTTCCACCTGCCTGCCTTCTTACTTGCATCCTTTCTGGGGGTGGCACTGCCTGTCAGCCTCCTCTTCCTTAGTGTTAGTTTTGCCCTGGTAGAATTCAGCAGGGAAGAGGATGGGGACAAAATTAGAATTAGTTGTCTCTGCCTGCCATTGGCTCCGGCTCCACCTACGACTGGCCTCTCTGCCTTCCCTTCAATACTTCTCAATGGGAAACAGCCGCCTGTTGTGCAGTTTGGGGACATTAAATACGAGTGTGTTTTTATTGTAGAACATATTCTTTTCTACTGTCCATTGTACAACCAGCTACGCAAACGTGTGCTATCTCCTTTTTTCGGTAGCCTAACATCACAGCACAATGAAAATATCAGAATCTATCTGTTTGACATTGACTTGGAAGTAACTGCAAGGGTGGCTGAGTTCTTGTCACTAGTATCTCTTAGAGTGGTGAATGGCACTATTTAGCAAGAAGAAAATCCTTGTTACAGTGATACCTTGGTTCTCAAATGCCTTGGTACTCAAACAACTTGGAACCCAAACACTGCAAGTGTTCCAGTTTTCAAACTGTTTTCGGGAGCTGCTCCGTTTTGAGTATTACGCTTCCAATTTGAGTGCCACACTTCCGTTTTGAGTGTTACGCTGAGGTCTGTCTGTTTTTGCTATTTATTTTCTGTTTTTGCAGCTCTTTTTTTTTTGGGTGACTGTGCGGAACCCAGTTCAGTTACTGATTGTGACTGCAGTACATTGTTTATTGCTTTCATTTTATGGATCAATGGTCTCATTAAATAGTAAAATTCATGTTAAATTGCTGTTTTAGGGTTTTGTTTTTTAAAAAGTCTGGAACAGATTAATCCATTTTGCATTACTTTCTATGGGAAAGTGTGCCTTGGTTTTGGAATGCTTTGGTTTTGGAACAGACTTCCGGAACAGATTAAGTTTGAGAACCAAGGTACCACTGTATTACATATTTTACATTGCTGTTTTTGTATATATTTTAAATTTTTATATATGGATGTTTTATGATGGTCTAGATTTGTAATGCCTAATAAAAGTTTGGCAAAGTATGCGAAGCAAGTTTCTATTGTATTGCGAAATCTCTTTCAGATGCTTCAGAGGAAGCAATTCATGAATTACCGGTAAATTTATTTGTCCATTTATCCTTTTAAAGGACCTAAAGCTACAGCAATAAGCGTATGTATATGGTCAATTGCATTACAGTAAGGATAGCCAATTTGTCACTCTCCAAATGTTGAGGCTACGATTTATTTATTGTCCTTGTATTTCATGTAAAGGGAGACCAAAACTTTGAGGCAGCTGTTGAGGAGTTGACATAGTATTCCAGGGCAGTCCCATGTAGACAGTGCAGTGCAATAATCCTAATTGGACATGGAGCGCAGTGGCCACCCACATCACTTCTTTCCAAAAGGGGCCAAAATGGGAGAACCAGCTGACACTCCTGGCCACTGAGGCCACCTGAGCCTCATGAGGTAGTGTTGGAGCCAAGACTACCCCCAAGCTAAGGACCTGCTCCTTCCAAGGGAGAGCAACCTGGTCCACAACAGGCCGTCTTCTCACCTCTCGGACCTGAGAATTCAGAACAAATAACACCTCTATCTTACAAAAATGCAACATCCAGCTCACCAAAGCTTTCAGGTATATTTTCACACCAAGTTAGAAGAGAAATGAAGGGCCAAACGGCATGTGCAATGAGTAATGGACCTCCGCAGGGATACTTTCACTCAGGATCCTAGCAGGACCCTTTGCCCTTCTACTGTGAGCACATTTCAGACTGGGACTCCTGCACCTGCAAATAAATAAATAAACCCCAAAGTTCCCAGAACTTTAATTCCACTGCCGCCCCCCCCAAAGCCAAAGCCCTCAATGAATTATTGACTAATTCATTGTGCTTTCGACCCTGAGTTCAAGTAGCTCTGAACTTCTCAAAGACGTGAAATTGGAGTAGTAATTGCAAGTTTAAAAATAAAGCTACGCTGACTAATGCAATCATCTGTGCCCCACATTGAACATTCAGAGCACATACTTAAGGCTTTGTCCATACAGATGATGAAGCTCTTATATCATTGCAGACTAGCTGATGGCTGAAGAAAAAGCATGATACAGAGCTGCAGGAAATGCACAGCGTCTATTGAATTTCACATGAGGGCAAATGTGTTCTGATGCAGAACATTCACTCATTATTATGAATACACAGGAGTGCCAACTTTAATATTGGGGGAGGGCAGATAAACCGTGCCCCGAATAATCAATCACAAAAATGTGGTGTGTGCACCCCATTTGAATGGCAATGCCTACCAACTTGGGGGGGCAGCCCCCTCAAATATTTTATGGGGGCTCTGAAGGGACCTCAGCCCCTAGGAATTTGCTCCTATGGGACTACATGAAAGCTGCTTTAGCTACTATTCTTCAAAATTCAGGACAATGCCACAAATAAATTATCCCTCAACGCTGTTTTACTGATGACTTTTTTCCTGAGTCACTTCTTTCTATTCCTCCGCTCCCCTCCTAACTACGAGAAAATTTAGCGGAGTTCAAAACTTTGTTCTCTTGGGCACAGCAGACCTTTGCTAACTATTAAAAAGCAAGATAAAACATACATATACATACGTTTCCTTTATGTAGGAATAGCTTCTGGCTGCTTGTTCTATTAATTTTACTTAAGGATGGGCAGCAGTGGCAGAATTCAGGCTCTCAAATTTCAGCAGTGCCCTGTGTGACACTAAAATTCATCCCCCCGCCTCTCACACTCTGTTCTACAGTGTTGCTGTGGTGCCTCCTCAAGGGCAGTGCCCAGGGCGGCTGAACCGGTTGCTCTACCCTGAAACCGTCTCTGATGGGCAGGCATCAAACCATATTTGGTTTTTTCCTGCATGAACTGTATGGGACACAGGTAGGGAAGACATCTGAACTTCTATATCAGCCTTGATGGTAGTTCTTGCCCTCGCCACCACCACCACTTTTTGCTACACTTAACAAAAGGCGTTCATGAATCAGCTGAAAATCTCGGTTCATAGACAGGATGACGTATTTTCTTCAACCGAACAGCAGTCCACGGTTACGAATGCCAAACAGGAAGAGCCCATCTGTGGAAAAACAAGCCTCTTCAGCCAAAAGAATGAATAATGATAATGTGTGGGATGTGCTTTGTGTGCAGCAAACTCGGGGAAGATCTTTCTATGAACAGCTATTTGATAACAATTGAAGAGGCTTTGGTGTTCTTACTCACCTCCCACAGGCCTTCGTAACAGCAGCCTGGCAAAAGATATGTCTAGCAGGAAAGATTCCTTTGCCATACAAATTTTCAGGTATTATAATAGGGAGACTTGATACACATCCAAAGCACAATGTTCCTTTCATTCTTTTGCAATCTGCAGTGAACTAAGACATAATCCTTGGGTATTAAACAACACAAATATTTTGTTCTTTTATGGGTCACATTAACTTTCAGCTGCCAATCTGAGATCCACCTGAGAGCAAATCTTGTTGAATTCAGCGGAGCTTACTTCTGAGCTGACACGTCGGCCAACAAGAAATAAAACATTCATTAAATTCCCTTCAAGTTACCAAGTGGCAAAATGAACTCGCCTATATTTACAAAAAGCAACTGTGTTGAGGAATTAGTTAGCTCCAAGTATTGCTGCAAAGTCAAAGAAAGCTACAGTAATTTCAAAAGGACAGTAATTATGAATGGTAATAGTTATTATGAGCTAACCTTTGAATGCAGTGCAGTTTATGCCTGACTGGATAGGCATGTATTGGTTTGGTTTCTGATTTTATATTGTGCTTTATGCTCTTAAATTTATGTAAGTCATTCAGAGACTTGCAAGCAACTAATAAATTTAAAAAATAATAATAAAGATGATTGCTAATGTTTTTTGCACTGACACTTGAAAAGACTAATCCTATAGGATTCAAAGTTCCTTGATACTTTTTGACAGAGTAAGCCACAAAGTTTGTGCAATAAAATTGAACACTACACCACCACCCAAGATTATATCAACCAACTGAGCCTGTATCAACATATGTAATTGTTTTTACATTTTAAAACAGCAGTTATAAAAAGGGGAGTGGGGAAGTGGAACAATCAGGATCAAGACCACATGTTGTAGTTCTAATGTGACTCCCTCTCTGTGAATCTGCTATTCTCTGAGGAGGAAAACTACTATTTCCACCAAAATGGAAGCTCGGGGGGGGGGGGTGTCCATCGAGCTGAATATTGTGTTCCACCCTGAGTAATATTCCAGCAACTACACATGGTAAGAACACCAGTGCAAATGGTAGTCCTGTGCTGAGTTCTCCTCTTCCCCAAAACTTGATAACATGTAGCACAAACTACCCCATGTCCTGACGTCACTGAGTAAGTTTCATTTCTCCACCCACCCTTGCCAGCCCATGGAAAGCCACGGACAGGAAAATGTGCAGTGCAATGACAACAGGACACAACCTTGTCCTGAAACTACATATATACAAAGGGTGGTGAGGGGTGGCTCTGAGATTGCTTTGTTGATGGCGGTTCTGCATTTCTTATAATGTGTACTTGTTTTGATGAATCCAGTCATCCTGTGTTGGCTCCCTTTTAAAGAAAGTAAAAATAGCGTGTTCATTTGTTTTAATTTGAGGTTTAGAGAGGCATGCATAAAACATTTGCTATTCCACCTAAAACAAAACACACACACACACACACACACACACACACACACACACAAAATGATCCATTAGCTCTGACAACCTTCCTGGTACGTATTTTGCTACAGAGGCATTAAGATGTGGCATGAATCATTTTGGCATTATGTGAGCTAACCGTATACTTCGTATTTTTCAAGATTATTAATATTTAGTGTCTTTCAGCAAATTAAGGATCAGACTTAACTAAGGTTAAAATATCTGATGATACAATACACAGAAGATGGTAAATGTATATTAATGAAGCTTGGTACAATCGGCTTCAATGCACCCCCCCCCCCGCCCCCAGTAATCACTCACAGAACTGTGCCAAACATATATCAAGCTTTCGGCTGCTTTTTCACCCAGCCTTCCGACATTTCATTAATAAGGTTACTTGATTAATGGCTGCAATAATATATGTGGCATATGATATGATATGTTCGCATTAAATTTTAATCAAAAATTACTAAATTCAGAAAACATTAAGTAAATCATGACTGATGAGGTAATATTGCCCTGCTGTTGTATTGATGGTTTGAGGAGAAAACTCGCAAGGGAGAGTTACAGATGGAGGAAGAGCACTCCAAGGGAAAGGGACTCTCACAACTTCAGCCATTTGGTTTTCTTCCCACCCCAAAGCCAAGTTGGAGATCCAGCAGTTATGTGTGCCAGTGCTAATTATGATGGATTTTAGTCATGTCATTCCCTGTTTCCAAACTGGAGGAAGGGAGTGGGGAGTTAGGGCAAAAACAAGGGTTTCTGTGGTGGGCACAAAGTGTTCAGATTATTCTGTCTAGATCTTAGAATCTATGCCCTTGGCATAATTACCACCACCATCATTTATTAAGCACAAGCGGGGAGTGCTGCCTGGGAATTTTTAGAAACAAAAAAGTATTGAGATTTTAAAATTAATATTCTAAATTGTGAGTTTGGATCCATCACACCAATGTCACATTTTGGTCCGCCATTTTGTTGTTTTCATATACCGTATTTACACATATGGGTAAGGGAGAAATAAAACTATACCCTCTTACCTCACTGTACTCTGTGGCTTCAAGTAATTATCTCCCAATCCGGCCCTGATACTAGAAGTAAACTGTGCAAGGATGGTAGTGCAGGACTGCTTGAAAAAAATGGGCCCAACCAAGGAAGATGGGAGAGGCATAGTGTTTAATTTTTGCTCCATTGAGTAAAAATTACAGAACCCCCTCCTACACCATGTCAAATATGGGAGGCGAGACGGCATATGGCTGACCTATTGCATCTAATTTGACCAAGAGTGAGTAAGCGACAAAACACACCCACCTTGGGATGGAACAAAAACTATAAGGGCATCTCTATACCACAGATATAAACAGGCTTAACAGGCTGTTTTCTGCTCAGAAAATTGTAAGAACTTGGGAATTCCTTAACAAATAATTTTCAACTCTTGGGATATTTTGGTGGAAGCAAATCAAGATGAATGTTCACTAAAAAGGTGAACTGGAGGGTCCCTTACAGAATTTTTTTTACTTTCCTCCATAATAACAAAGAGCATAATTAATATATGCTTCATAGATTAGCTTTGTAGCATTTGCCTCCTTAAAGAAAGCTTTTAAATACTGTATATAGCTGCTTAGATAGAGAAGAGTCCTGAAATTTGCTCACCCTGAAGGCTTTCCAAATTCAGCTGGTCACAGCAGCATGATTGCTGCCCGTGTGTGGCAAAGAAAAAGAAAAAGAAAAAAAGAAGAAGATGGGTAGTCCCATCAGCACATAGGGAAATCCCTTTTGTTTGAAAAGTGCTTCTTCAAAGAAAAAGGCATCCCCGTTTTTTCTCTTTGAGGAAGTCACTGTGTGGGAGGTTATGTGGGCTTTTCTACAATGCCACAACTGAGGAGCTTGTCTTCAGCTGGTGCTTAACAGAAAATGCACAGTCCAGGCAAAATTCAAAGGCACAAAGAGTCAATAAAGGAGTAGTCAACGCCAAGCAAAGTGTGGGCTGAAGAATCTGATTCTTAAGGAGGCAACAGTCAAATAGAGCTGCCTCATCGTGTCTGTCAAAAGATGCTTTCAACAGGTAAAAGAGCAGCTAAACACTTTCCTCCTACTCTAAAATTCCACTCTGACAACGCTGGAAGATGCAGGAAGTTCCTAAATGACAGGGACTGTAATACAATGATTGGTCTTTAATAGTCCAGTTTGAGGCAAATTGACACTTTCTCCCAACACGGTTGTGAAACTTTCAATAGAACTCTTTGGAAGAGTAACAAACAAATACTTCCTTAATTAAAAAAATAGGCTATCAACAAATTAAAAAAAACTTGTTGATTAATAATCTGTCTTTGAAATGATGGATCAATTGAATTTAAATAATTGTGCATCTTCTCAAAATCTAATATAAGTGTCTTCTTGAGATATTGAAAAAAGTGTGAGATTAACATGCAATTTAATAGACAAAAGCTTTAATACATTGTTAGGATAGGTCATTTTCAGCATTTTATTTTTCATTTTCTTTTAAGGAAACCAATATGGAAATAGCCAGAGGGAGGGGGTAGCAAGCCTGCCTTTTGCTTGCAGCCCTAATAATTAAAAATTATCTAGTCTAAAATTAGCATACTGGTTAAATTACAGCCCTATTTCTATTATTTGCCACATAACAAAAAAGAACTTCACAGCAGTCTTGTGTGTGTCTACAAGAAGTAAGTTGCACTGAATTCAATAGAGCTTACTCTCGGTTAAGTGAAGATAATCTCAGAATTTTCTAATCTCAGAATTTGTGCAAATTATCAAGTGGGAAACTCCTGCAATTCTGTATAGTACTGGTATATTCTCATGCCCTATGGAATGCACATCTATTTCTGCTTTCCTTTGGAACGTGTCACACTGTATTAAATCAACTCCAAAATACCAGAAGCATAGCTGCCAAGTTTTCCCTTTTCTCGCGAGGAAGCCTATTCAGCATAATGGAATTTCCCTTAAAAAAAGGGAGAACTTGGCAGCTATGACCAGAAGAGGTCCAGAAATGGCAATCACTTCCAAGAGGCATTTACTTGACTCAACTGTAAACGATAATTTGCAACTGATCTCACAAGAGGAACTTCTTGGGCCAACCAGATCTTTATAACTACAGTATGCTGGTAGGGCCTGAAAGTACACATAAGTCATAGAATCATAGAATTGTAGAGCTGGAAGGGACCCTGAGGTTAGCACCAAATAATGTTTTCATTTTTTTTTTAAAAAAAAGTAAAGGTAAAGGTAAAGGACCTCTGGACGGTTAAGTCCAGTCAGAGGTGACTATGTTGTTGCGTCGCTCATTATATTTTCAGGCTGAGGGAGCCGGCATTGGTCCACAGACAAGCTTTCTGGGTCATGTGGCCAGCATGACTAAACCGCTTCTGGCACAATGGAACACTGTGAAAGAAACCAGAACGCACGGAAACACTGTTTACCTTCCCACTGCAGCGGTGCCTATTTATCTACTTGCACTGGCATGCTTTCGAACTGCTGTTGCGGGGATTCGAACCACTGACATTCTAATCGGCAAGCCCAAGATGTTCAGTGGTTTAGACCACAGTGCCACCCGTGTCCCTATGTTTTCATTTTACTCAGAGCCAAGCATGGCAATTTAGCAACCCAAGGCAAGCTATTGTTGGAAAGAAACTGTATTTTGATATGCAGCAGGAGTGAGGGGCCATCCAGGCTTCCTAATCTGTTCCTTGGGACTCTCCTTACTGGCCTCCTTGCTTCTCATTGGCTAGAATGCTCAACTGAACTCTGATAACCACCCTTGCTTACCAGGAGGTGTGAGTACACATGTTTAAAAAGTAGTCTACTGTACAAAGGTAAACATTCCTAGTCATTGCTCTACTCACTTTAGCCTCCGGCCCTGCTCTCTAGTGCATGTGGCCACTGGGAGGCCCCAGAAGGAAGCACAGCCCTTGGATTGAAAAAGTTTCCCAACCCCAAAATGCAATGTGGGCATCTGTTTTATATTTAATTTCCCAAATAGCTTTTGTGTACCAGAAGAAAAACCATTTAACTGGATGAAAACATCATTCAGAGGACTGCTTTCTGAGGTGACTTCTTCATCTGCAATAATCTCATAGGAAAAATCCATGCTGTGGGTGCTTCTAGAATGCTGCTATTTTGGGGTGGGATTCAGTCACATATCAGCAAATTCAGGCTGTGCAATTATTGTTGATTGAGATGCCTTGCATAACTAGCCCATTTCCCCAAAAGGATTTTTGCAATTATGAAAGTGACTGGGATTGCACTTGCTTCGAGGCACCATTGAACCTGCCCAGAAACAAATTGAAATGAATGCTCAGCTAAACAGCCAGTATTGTGTCACTTATCCAAAAACTCCATACTCTGGTTTCTCTTCAGATCGTATAAATTGTTGGCCTTTTACAAAAACTCCACATACATATGGACCAGGCTATAAGTTCTCAAAATCACTTCGAATCTGATGAAGTGTGCTCTAGTTCACAATCATTAATGCCATAGCAAACCTTCATTTTAAAAATATTCTTGCTACACCAGACTAATCATCATCATCATCATCATCATCATCATCATCATCATCATCATCAATACCCAGCCCATCTAACTGGGTTGCCCCAGCCACTCTGGACGGCTTCCAACAAATATACAGTGGTAGCTCAGGTTAAGAACTTAATTCGTTCTGGAGGTCCGTTCTTAACCTGAAACTGTTCTTCACCTGAGGTACCACTGTATATTTGTTGGAAGCCGCCCGCTGCCGCCGTCGTGCAATTTCTGTTCATAGCTGCCAAGTTATCCCTTTTTAAAAGGGATTTTCCCTTATGCTGAATAGGCTTCCTCGCGAGAAAAGGGAAAACTTGGCAGCTATGGTTCTCAGCCTGAAGCAAAGTTCTTAACCTGAGGTACTATTTCTGGGTTAGTGGAATCTGTAAACCGAAGCGTCTGTAACCTGAAGTGTCTGTAACCCGAGGTACCACTGTAAAAGCACAATAAAACATAAAACATGAAAAACTTCTCTACACAGGGCTGCCTTCAGATGTCTTCTAAAAGTTGTAGTTATTTATCTCCTTGACATCTGATGGCAGGGCGTTCCACAGGATGGGTGCCACTACTGAGAAGGTCCTTTGCCTGGTCCCCTGTAACTTCACGTTTCACGGCTACCTGTTTGGAATTTTCTTTAATCTCCGCAATTTTTTGTACGAGTTCAAGGAAAGAGAAAATCCCAAAGAACACCTGTGTTATCTATATATAAAAAAATGTAAAGATGACCTTGTTACTAATCTATGCTCTCCAAAAGTGATTATATAGATGTCTCACCTGTGACCTTCTTTTTTAGAAAAACCTTCTTCCAACGTTAGTTGTATTAACATCTGCTGGATGTCAAAGCAGCACAGCTGAGGATTCCTCAGCTGCTGCCATTGGCTACAGAGTATCTGTGACATCACAATAACATGGCATTGCCCAGCCAGGGGAATAGGCCAGGCCCTTCCCAAGATGCACATGGGGTGTGCATCTTGGGAAGGGAGAGAAAGGGGGTTTGGGGTGACGGATACCATCACACAGGAGGAAGATGACATCACACAGCAGGGGGACCAGAGAGAGAGGTGTCGTGACGTCTGGGGTGAGGAACAGGGTTGGGGAGAGGAACGGGGGTGCTGAGTGGAAGAAGGTTGTGCCTTTGGGGAGGATGAATGGGTCGGGGTGGGGTGGGGTGGGGTGGGCTGATTTAACAGAACACGCGTGTTTTTTCGGGTTTTGATTGCTTTCTCTTTCTGAAATCTTTCTGACATCTGCTGGATGTCAAAGCAACACAGCTGAGGATGCTGCATCATAATCTCAGGCCTCAGCTGCTGCCATTGGCTGAAGACTATCTGTGATGTCACAAACAAACATGGCAACCGTTGACACTGTTGTAGAAGTAGATGAAGCGGTTAATTATCCTACAGAATTTTTGAATTCACTCAATCTCCCAGGGTTTCCACCGCACTTACTACAATTGAAAATCGGCGTGCCAATTATGTTACGAAATATCAACCAGCCAAAGCTTTGCAACGGCACACATAAAAAAATTAATGACCAACGTCATAGAAGCACCTTTCAAAGGTGAAGATGTCCTCATTCTTCGCATTCCTATGATTCCAACGGATATGCCATTTCAATTTAAGAGATTGCAATTCCCAATTTGATTGGCGTTTGCAATCACCATCAACAAATCTCAGGGCCAATCTTTAAAATTGTGCAGTTTAGATCTAGAGACGGATTGTTTCTCACATGGACAATTATATGTTGCGTGTTCTAGAGTTGGCAAACCAGAAAATCTCTATATCTTCACAGACAATGGAACAACAAAAATATTGTCTACCCACAATCATTGTGATATTAAACATATTAGAAACCTCCACTTTCTCTTTTCTTTCTTTTCAATTTAACAGATTGAGCCACAGCAACGCGTGGCCGGGTACAGCTAGTTTCTAATAAATTTACCCTTATTAATATAGTAATTTGTTCTCAGATGGACTGTTTTGTCTGCTTCAAACCCAGATACTTTCAAACCATGAATCAATATACTTTTGGATTTGCAACAAGGTCATCTGTTTATTCCAGAACAATCTCAAATCTGCAGTTTAGTCAGCAAAGAGCAGAAGGGAGCTAATAAAGCTGAGAGAAATGTAAGCTGCTTGATAGTAGCAATTTGACTGCCATTGTATCTAACAACCCAACCTACGTAGAATTTAACTAGAATTCATCAGTACAGTATTAGTAAGTGCATCATGGCTATGGGTAATCAAAAGATGCTGCTTAATTAGTAGAGTGGGTCAGATCTCAGGCAGTAAAATATGTAGCGGTATAAGTAAATACCAGCCCCTTTTCAAAGAATACACCTTAGGAAAAACCGAGCAACCAAACATGCCAGCATGTTAAAAAAACTTAATGTGCAGAGCCCAAATGTATGCTTCAAGCTGCATACTGAAGAGACAAAGAGAAAATTGTTATCACTTCTAAGCTTGTCAAGGAAAGCAGGGCAGCTTCAAGCAGGGAAGTTATATGGACTGCAATATACCGGTATACATGATTTGAAGTGTTGAAGCTTTCACCAGGAGATTTGCAAGACTCATTTCCCCCACATATCTGCAAGCAACCAAAAATTTCACGAAACTGAAGTTTCAGATGCAAAAATAAGGTTCTAAGGCTCCAAACCCATGGTTCACTATGAAATTTGAATTTTGGCGGAAAGAAGAGCAAAAGGGAGACAGGCAAAGACAACATCAGGGGCTAACCCAGTTGGACTTTCCCCTCTCCTGTCACAGGGTCAACTATAAATTTTATTTCATATATTTGTTTTGTATTTAAAATTGCAAACCACCTTGGGTGCCTTGGCACAAAGGCAGTACATGTACCCAATAAATAAATAATAAAGTATGCTAACTGATAATCTTAAATTGTCAAGTCACAAATTCCAAGCTAGTGAATTTGAACTCAAATGTTTGTGTATTTTACATGTTTTTACATGAGTAGAGCTCTACTGATTTCCTAAAGTAATAATAATCAAGGGGCCATAACGAAGTTCCCTCATGCCTGTTTTCCTCTCTGCTAAACTCAAACTTGAGTATGATGTGTTACTATTATCTATTTTATGTTGAATGAGAAAAAGGAGGAAACTGAAGTATTTGCAAGATGAAGCATCAGTTTGTTTCAAAATGTTGTTGGTGTAAGTTTTAAGAGCTAATAACAAGGAAGCAGTACCTCTTTACAATCCCTAGGATACATTAAACTGCCTGCTACCTCAAAGCAAACATCCAGAGACCCAAGCATGTGAACAGTTCCCAATGCTTGTATCTTGCCATCTAACTGACCTCCCTCTTTTCTTTTCTTTTTGTACACGAGAGAGAGTAGAAAATTGAACCACTCCTTCAGGATTAGAAATGATGCAAGACAGCTGATGGAAATGCACCTTTAACTACTAACATGGGATGCTAACATGCCGTAAAGTCGAACCTAGGCTCTTGACTAAAATAATCTACCAAAGCTCTTCTCCAAGTGCACCTCCCATTTGGGATAAGGTGGACATCAACATGGTTGAGGGTTTTCTTTTTACTGTAGTGCCCAGCTATGGAATGTCCTATTGGTGGCTTGCCTGTCATCAATATTAGCCGCCAGGCCATAGCTGTCAAGTTTTCCCTTTTCTCGCGAGGAAGCCTATTCAGCATAAGGGAATTTCCCTTTTAAAAAGGGAGAACATGCGCCAGGCCCAAAATATGTTTATTTATCCAGGCAGGGAAGGTAATCATTTTAGTTTTCAGGCAATAATAATAATAATAATAATAATTTATTTATACCCCGCCCATCTGGTTGGGTTTCCCCAGCCACTCTGGGCGGCTTCCAACAGAAATATTAAAATACACCAATTTCTTAAAGATTAAAAGCTTCCCTAAACAGGGCTGCCTTCAGATGTCCTCTAAAAGTCTGGTAGTTATTTTTCTTTTTGACATCTGGTGGGAGGGCGTTCCACAGGGCGGGTGCCACTACCGAGAAGGCCCTCTTCCTGGTTCCCTGTAACTTGGCTTCTCGCAGCGAGGGAACCGCCAGAAGGCCCTCAGCACTGGACCTCAGTGTCCGGGCAGAGCGATGGAGGTGGAGACGCTCCTTCAGGTATACTGGACCGAGGCCGTTTAGGGCTTTATCATTTGTTTTGATCTTGGAGCCGTGTTTTACTGAATTCCTTGTTTTTAATGCTTTGTACATCACAGTATAAACATACATTTAAATAAATCAGTAAGATGAAGTGCTGTCCCAGGTACTGTTTGCCCTCCACTCACCTAGGAATCATTTCAGTGAACTCCTTACTTAATGTACATGCTCACCACAAATGTTGAATCAGTTCAAGACAGGTTATAATTCAAATGCTGAGCATGGACAAGCTACAGGGAAATAATTCAGGATATGATTAAGAAGCTAATTAATATTATGTAAGGAATAATGGATACATAATATGGCTTCAATCCCCATTTACCTGGGCATAAGTCTCGCTGAATTCAAGGGGGACTTGCTTTATAAACAAAGTAAACATGCAGTGCAATTCTTTGCATGTCTACTCACATAAGTAACTGACATGGAAATAATGCACTCTAAATTTATTCAGCCCCAACTAAAAAAAATATGAAGCCAAAGGTCATTTTTTTCATTGGAACCACAGCAGAGTGGTGATTGCAAGGAACCCAAATAACATTTTGTGTAGTTAAGGCAGGATTGTGGACAGTTTTAGAACATTTAAGCATAAAACTTTTTCATACCAATTGGAATATAGCTTGTAGTTACAGTAGTCATTATTTCATACAGTCATTTTGTCTTTTAAGGAATGCTGGTCACTGAAGACACCTAGAGGATAGCATTACAAACTACACAAGTTCAAATATATCAGTGATAATGTATGGTACGTACTATACTGTATTGCTTAATTGGTAATTCCTAAACACTTATACTATCTTCTTCCTGCCTCTCCCATGTGTACTCTGTAGAGGATAGCAGAAAGATATGAGTACTGTTTCAAAATGGTTAGGGCAAATAACCATTATGTATTGGATGAACCTGTCTGAAAGCTCATACCTTTTCTGCCCATTTGGAGAAAAGCAGCTCAGGATGTGTGTGGTTTATTGGGGTGGTGGGTGGGAATATTTAAGTAGGCCTTCCTTTTGCTGTCCTCTACTTAAACCTGCAGCCTCCAGCTGGTTTCGACTAAAAGGCAAAACAAACCATGGGGAAAACCACACATGCAGTTTATTCACATTATATCTGCCCCTGACGTTTCCTGTTCTTTGTGGCAAGCACAGAATACAGTTCCAGAGTGTTTTTTATTTTATTTTAAAAGTAACTCTGTTAACCAAGTAAAGAATGTTTTGTTGATTAATAACCTACCATTTACCAATGATTTGCATTTATTTGTCCACAAAAAATGCTTTTAAAAAAATTGAAAGAAGTGTAACATATGACAATTTCCTGAGGGTCACTGTGAAAGGTTGGTGCAGCAAAACCAAAACCTTTTTGCATACCTTTATGGTAATATAATTGACACAGGCAGTTTTCCCCACGCCCCATTTTGCTTCCACCTGACTTCACTGAGCTACAGTTCCCAGCACCTTTTAACAAACTACATTTCCCAGGCTTCCTGGGGAGGGGAAGGCGCTTTAGAAGTACAGCCTGCGCTCTCTCTTTCTCCTGCTCTCGAGTTTCTAGCGCGTTGTGGGTTTTTGTTTTTTGTTTTGCATTAGCCACAGGAAGGGACCAGGCTCAACCCCGGGCAGCTCGAGGGAGCGGCTGCCAGTCAGAGCGGCGACACTGAGCTCAACGGACGAGCGGCCTGGAAGGGGCGAACTTCGCTGCGTGCCTAACCTTCGGCCTGTGGAAACCGCTGGAGTGTTTTGAGGCGCTGCGGGGAAAGCGGAGGCGGGAGGTCACAGCACTGAGTCAGCAGCCCCAACCCTTGGCGGGCGGTTACCGCAGCCGACCGGCAGCGGTTAAAGGCCGGAGAGTCGCCTTTGTGAGGGAAAATCGTTGCCATTGGACGCCGGTTACCAAGGAGACGGCCGGTCTTCTCGCGGGGCGTCGCGACGTGAACTGGCGGCCGCGCGCGAGATCGGCAGTGGTGAAGGGGCCTCGCCTCCGCCTCGCCTGCTGGCGTGGTGCGCGCTGACGTCACTGCGGGCGCGCGGGGCGGAAGCGCCTAGGCGTCGCGGTGTTTACAAGCGGGCTGGTTGCTGTCGGGGCCGCGCTAAGGGCGCTCGGGCCGGAGCGGCGAAGAGGCCGCCTCAGCGCCCATGTGCCCTCAGCCGCCCATGGAGGTGATGGAGGGCCCGCTCAACCTGGTGAGTGGCGCCGAGCGGAGTGTGGGCGCGCTGGCGAGCTGACGTGGCCGCCGGATTCGCGCTTCCTTCTGGCGGGCCGGATGGGCAAAGGATAGATAACCGGGCCGTGGGGGGGGGGGCGGGGGAGAAGACAGTGTGTCCGACCCTTTATGGATGTCACCGTGTGGTAAAAGTAACCACTTTTACCCTGTAAGTTAGGCCGTTAATAACAACAACAGTAGTAGTAGTAGTAGTAGTAGTAGTAATAATAATAATAATAATAAATGCCAACACCTAATAATGATAATAACAATAACAACAACACCCCCCACCCCCATTACGGGGGTGGAAAGAGTCGAAGGAGGCGCATTTCTGGCCCTCTAATGAGTTTATGGACAAGCGAGAACTGACGCTGAGGACTTCCTGTTACGTGGTTCTGTCTATTAGCCGCTGAGTGCAGGGAATTACTCCCAAGAGGGTCTTCGCCTACTTCTGCCTTCCTACCGGTAATCATAGGCTCATTGGATTGTTGGAAGGCACCATGAAGGTCATCTTGTCCAGTGCCCCCGCAGTGCAGGAATCGTTCGCCTGACTTGGGACTGGAACCCACGACCCTGAGATTAAGATACTACTCGTCCGACGGGCGCAGCAGTAAAACTGCTAGCACATTTGCAAAGCTAAGCAGTGTCCAGTATGGCTTCGAATTGCATGGGGGGGGGGCACGGGTTGAGATTCTTGCATTGCAGGGTGTCAGGCTGGATGGCCCTTGGGGTCCCTTCCAACTCTACAGTTTTGTGATTCTATGACTGAGGTATCCCAGGTCAATGTTTGTATGAAACTTACATTCTTTCAAACAAGGAGTGGGGAACCTGTGGCCCACCATATGCTGTTAGATTGTATCTCCTCTCAGCCCCAGCCAGCAGGTCCAGTGGTAAGGGGTTAATGCAGTTGGAGTCCCACAGCATCTGGAGGGCCTCAGGTTCCCGCAGGTTGATTTGTAGGGAATCCAGGTTTCATGTACACACATTTTTGCAGTCAGTAGCTAATTTAGACATCATAGTTAAATAGATGTGTTCAGAAGTACTGAATACTAGATGCTGTGGACAAATAATGGGCAAGGGTTTGTGGGAACCATCTGCTATGTTAAAGGCACCTTTGCAATGCTGATCCAGTTGGGCTAGATTTTCCTAGAGGACTACTTCAAGAAGGATTTGCAATGGGCTAAACTTCCAACCCTTCCACCTCCTGAAGTTCCCTGCCATTGAGTTTGGCCGCCATAGACACCACTGCTACCACATCACAGTTGCTTTTTGGTTGGCAACTGCGATGAGGCAGTGCTTTCAGAGGCCAGGTTTGGTCCTGTATCTTACTATACACCATCTGTGGATGAATATCTGTGTACACAAATACTTAAATGATGCTTTTAAAATGCTCTACGTATACAGGTAACTCACAACTAATGGGAATTTAACTTGTTGTCATTCAGCTTTATATGCTTGGCAAATAAAAATAAAAATAATAGAAAGGGGACTGGGGAAAAAAACTTTAGAATTCCTACCTGCCGTTGAACCCATTGTGTTTCCATACACAATTTTGCTTTAGGCGCCATCTCCAGAAAGTAACCCCAGTGTAACCTGTGTAACCCCTGAGTCACCTGTGTTACCTTTGCAACAGCCCTGTCAAAAGAGATCAGTTTTGTTATCTGCTCGTTATAGAGGTGAAGAGATGCTCACCTTTGCCACTATTTATCAACCATCTTTTTGTGTGCTGGACACTGAATAGAAATAGAAAACACCACAGGGAACAGTTTGCTTTAATCCATTGAATTGAACTCTACTTCATGTTGTTGTTGTTTAGTCATTTAGTCGTGTCTGACTCTTCGTGACCCCATGGACCAGAGCACGCCAGGCACTCCTGTCTTCCACTGCCTCCCACAGTTTGGTCAGACTCATGTTGGCATGTACCACACAGCAAAATGTGTGGCATTTGTCTATACAGAAGTGTATCCTAATACCTTTCCTACATCTCTGTATGAAAAACAATTAGGTTCTCCCTTTGTTACATGGTTTGTATTTGGTTGGTTTAGGGAGGCTTTTAATGTTTAATAGATTACTGTATTGTATTTTTCTGTTGGAAGCCGCCCAGAGTGGCTGGGGAAACCCAGCCATATGGGCGGGGTATAAATAAATTATTATTATTATTATTATTGTTTATTATTTATTATTATTGATCAGCATTGCTGAAAAGGCAAAGTACTGTGTTTAGAAAATCTGTACCACATGCAGTTCAGAATTTGTATGATTCTTAAAGGTAAAGGGACCCCTGATAGTTAAGTCTAGTTGTGAATGGCTCTGGGGTTGCAGTGCTCATCTTGCTTTACAGGCCGAGGGAGCCGGCGTACAGCTTCTGGGTCATGTGGCCAGCATGACTAAGCTGCTTCTGGTGAACCAGAGTAGCGCACAGAAACGCTGTTTACCTTCCCGCCTGAGCGGTACCTATTTATCTACTTGCACTGGTGTGCTTTCGAACTGCTAGGTTGGCAGGAGCTGGGACTGACCAACAGGAGCTCACCCCGTTGCGGGGCCTCGAACTGCCGACCTTCCAATTGGCAAGTCCAAGTGGCACAGTGGTTTAAACCACAGTGTCACCTGCGTCCCAAGTGATTCTTATTGCACTGGTATAGTATAGTGGCTATAAGCTGAAAGTCCCCCATTCAAATCTTACAGAATCCACAAACCAATTCACTGGGCTTAAGCAGGCTGGTGAGTATTGTGGTTAAATAGATGAGTACAATCTTCACACATTACAGGTTACAGGTAGGTAGCCGTGTTGGTCTGGGTCGAAGTAAAATAAAAAAATTCCTTCAGTAGCACCTTAAAGACCAACTAAGTTTTTATTTTGGTATGAGCTTTCGTGTGCATGCACGATTTTTTTTTATTTTACTTCACACATTACAGTGTACATAGATATAAGTTTCTCCTACATTAGTATGAAAGTTGTGTGTAATGCAGCCCTCAGGATCAGTGCCTAGAGGAAATAAATAGAACCGACTGTTTAGGAGTAATAGATTACATCTGGATGCCCACTAGTACTGAGTAGTTTTATTGGGCTTACAACAAAATGTTGCTGGCTTGGAAGGGTTATTAAACTGTCAGCAAATTTGACAGCATGGCCAGGAATGCAAAACACATTTACTTTATATGTGAGCCTGCTGTGATAGATGGAGCCAGTTGCCATCTAGTGCTGATTTAAGTATGCTTGCTTCAGAAGCTTCACAAAATACTTGGGCTTCAGTCCAACTACAACTTTGGCTGTAGACCAGCAAAACCATATGCAATCTGCAGAGTTCAGTGTCTCTTTTTAGGTTTAAGAAGATGTGGACAAAAATAGGTGGTAGCTTGTCAAGGAAAAGTAGTAATAACATGGAGGGGCAATAGAATTGCTTCCCTCTATTCAGTTCCCTCTATTCTTTCCTTTGCTTTAGCATCATATCTAAAAAGCTTGTGAGATTAAAGAAGCATAAATATTTAGCCACAATTTGTATGAATAATCAGAATGGTGAGAGTCACAAAAGAACTACAAGACCACAAGTTACTTTTGAATCATGCAGAAAGAGGGCATCTATCTAAGGGCAAAGTCAAGAGGCAGGTTAAAGTGCAACCCATTGTCCAAATCATGAAGAGTTTGCTATCTAAACAGAATCAGGATGTGATGATGCAATGAGGGTAGCAACACATGATTCATGGAAAGAGGCATGCAATAACAAAGTTCCTTCAAAACAGAAAACAAGTTGGGCAAAAGCAAAGCGTATGTGGCTCAACTGAAGCTCAGGTGACTAAAGTGGCAAATGCAAAGTTTATTGTTTGCTTGGGCAGCTAGAGGGCCAATGGGGTAGGGCATAGTTTTAAGCCAGCCAGCCTCTTTCAGTTGGTATTATTATTATTATTATTATTATTATTATTATTATTATTATTACAGTGGTACCTCGGTTTATGAACACAATTGGTTCTGGAAGTCTGTTCATAAACTGAAGCGTTCATAAACTGAAGCGAACTTTCCCATTGAAAGTAATGGAAAGTGAATTAATCCGTTCCAGACGGTCCGCGGAGTAAGCGTTCATAAACTGAAGCAAACTTTCCCATTGAAAGTAATGGAAAGTGGATTAATTCGTTCCAGACAGGTCCACGGAGTACTTAAACTGAAGCGTTCATAAACTGAAGCATGGGTGTAATTGGTTCCGGAAGTCTGTTCATAAACTGAAGCGTTCATAAACTGAAGCAAACTTTCCCATTGAAAGTAATGGAAAATGAATTAATCCGTTCCAGATGGGTCCGTGGCGTTCATAAACCGAAAATTCATAAACCGAGGTGTTCATAAACCGAGGTTCCACTGTATTTGTATACTGCCCTTCATCCACAGATCTCAGGGTGGTTCATGGCATAGATTGGACCATCCCAAGACATAGGGTTTTGCAGGCATGTACACCCTCATATGTGCAGCCCAAATGTGGCACTATCTCATATTTTTGACGTGGTAAAATTACCATTCACGTTCTTTATTTCTGATGCCATTTGTAGAAGTGTTGAATAGGAAATCCTTCTACATGAGTGAATGGTTCCGACAGTCATGAGAGTACAAGGTACTTCAGTAACACTACTTCTTTGCAGAATGCAGTCTTGGCATGTGATGTGCTAGACTACGAACAGTCTAGCACATTTCAGGCAATCTTTGGAACACTGAGAGTCTTGGGGTTGTCCTGGATGGTTCTGGATTATTTTGGAAACACCATGCTCTTGAGGAGGAACAGTGGGCCTAGGAACAAGGCAACAAGGATTAGCCAGGGGGAACATGTGGCCTTACAGAGGTTGTTTGGCTCCCAAATCCCATCAGCCCCAGCCAGCAAGGCCAATGGGCCACTCTGAGTAAAACTTAGTTGCATCCCACCCAAAATAATTCTTCTGCTTAAATATGATTTAAGAATAGGCCAAGAACAGTAAATGCATATCTCACATATACTCAGTATATTCACAATCTAGGTGCAATCTGTTAACTAAAGGACATCCACGATCTCTTCCAGATCTATGTATTTTTGTCAGCAATAGCATGCTGCTACTAAACAGCATCCATTATCTCATATTCATTTTATCCCTGTTGTAAATCTGCTAGCTTGTATCTCCGCATCATCAAACCTTGCAGTCCTTGGCAGCATGATTTCAAAGGAAATCACCATCAATGTTTTCCTTGCAAAGTGTCAGTTAGTTTTCTTGCTACTCTCTTTTTTTAGTTCCGCTCATACCTGTTGCAGAGCAGCTGTCTCAGTGTGCTTTGACTGGGATGTCTACTTGGTTGTGAAGGAGAGCCAGGTACTTTATGCTGCTGGAATCTGCCAACATCAACTCCTGTGTTTGCTGCCAGAAATTCCCTAACACCGTATGTGGCAAGGAGAGGGACAGAACAGCTGCACAAACTGGATTCAGGGCCTGCCTCTAAAAAACAAATAAAAGTCCACCCGCAAAAAACTCACCTAAGAATAATATCTCCTGTTGCTGGAACTGGTCTGTGATCAAAATAATAAATTCAATTCAATATCTCCTGTTTCTCTTCTGACAAAGTAACATGCTGATTTTTTCTGTTTCCATAGCAGCCTGTCTTTCTTGAGACTCAATTGATTCCTCTAGCTACCATGACATTAGAATGTGCATCTCACAAAGGGTCTTAGCATTCACTCATCAACAAATACATTCACTTGTCTTGCACTTCTCTTTCCACAGAAAAAGAAAGGCTCAGGCTGTAGTAACACTGAAGTGTTTTGTAATTAAATCATGCCTGTGACTGAATATACACTTTTTTTGTAATTTTCAAGCAGAAATGTATGTTTAAATTGGCTGTATTTTCCCCTTATAACTGCACTATTTGATTGTTACTGGAGAAATAGCTGATGTGCTATTGGTCAGAGCTGCATTCCTCAGAGTTGCTCAGTATGCAGCCCTTCCACTGAACCTTAGTGCCTTTTTATTACCCTCTAGGCGATTATTAATTCTTAGCTTAGAAATGTGAAAGAGGAAGAATCAGATCAGGCATCCCCAAACTGCGGCGCTCCAGATGTTTTGGCCTACAACTCCCATGATCCCTAGCTAACAGGACCAGTGGTTGGGGAAGATGGGAATTGTAGTCCAAAACATCTGGAGGGCCGAAGTTTGGGGATGCCTGAATCAGATGAAGGAAGAGGAAGCTGCAGCTAATAATTCACTTCAGGGCTCAAACTGCATGTGGCAATCAGATGCAATACACACACCCTATGTCTAAATGAGGCCAGACTCATCATTTTCATTTGCTCACTGTGTAACATTTTTTAAAATACATGAACTGCAATCCAGTGTGTGTGTACATGAGCACTGTTGTTATGCATTCTGGTGTGAAAATACCTAAGGCTATCACAAAGGCAAACTTGACCTAAGCAATCAGCTTTATGATAACTCTGTACTAAGGTGCCAAGCTATCCTACACAGAACCTGAGGCAGCTGATGTTTCTGTTGCATTGCCTGCCTTTTGCATGTCCATTAAGAGATGCTTAAATAATAGTAAAAAAATCCAATAATTATAAAGTTTGTTTTTCTTTTGAAGGCTCATCAGCAGAGCAGGAAAGCTGACCGTTTGCTGACAGCAGGGAAGTACGAAGAAGCGATTTCTTGTCACAAAAAGGCAGCAGGTGCATATTTAACAAAAAGAGCATTGTGTGGCTTGTGTGAAAACACTGTCCTTCAAGTACGCCTGAGTAGCAGTCATCTATTCAGCGCCAAAGCAAGTGCAAATGTGTGTTAAGCCAGGAATGATTGTCCTGGCTGGGGCAGAAGTTTGTTGTCTTGGGTGTTGGTGTAAGCCTTATACAGAAGAAAAGTTAATTGCCTACATGTGCATGGGAAACTAAAATACATAAAGATCAAGGTGGTTGTAGAAAATCAGTAGTCAAGGACATAATGCAATTATCTCTCTTGAATATCCCATGTTAGAGCAGTGGAGCCTCTTACATGGTGGCTAAGTGACTGCCAAAACTGGGCATTGGCTGCCAAACTGCAGTTCAGTGTTAGATTTAAGAGGTCTGTTTGCAACTTCTCCAATCACTTGCTCCTTGACACAACCCCTTTAAAGTGTGTGTGGGGAGGCGGTTTGTCGATATTGTCTTCGTCAATACTGCAGTAGATTTACAGTCATAGGCACACTTAGTGGGATTGCAGTGTACATATCTGGATAATGTCTGTGAAGCCATCATTGTATCTAAACTCATGGTGACTTCTCTGTGACCTAAACATTTCTCATTTTGTGGTTTATTCAGCATATCTCTTGGAGGCCATGAAGCTGACACAATCGGATCAGGTGAGAATTACTAATATTCTGTTTAAAGTGTTAGGAAATGTTTGTAAAAATTAGTTAGCTATAATAGCTTCATTGGAGTTGATTGCACTGTGCATCTGCCTCCCAGGACCAGAATCTATGTAGTGCCGTAAATGATGCTTAATACTGTTTCTCTAATGAAGTAAATGCTTTAAAAACACTTTGCCACCATTGTATGATATTTGACCAACCTTATTTCTCTTGTTATATCCAAGGCTAATTAAGGGAGGCTCTAATGGTGAGAAACTAAGCCCTTGTTTTTGTCTTTTCCACAGGCCCAGTTATCATTGGAATTACAAAGGGAGAGCCACCTGAAACAGATTCTACTTATCCAAGAGCGATGGAAAAGAGCAAAAAGAGAAGAGAGGCTAAAGACACAGCAGGCTGTGGAGAAAGATAGTGCTTCATCGAAGCCATCAGCTGAGGAATTTGATGACCAAAATGCGGCAGCTCCCGCTAGCCTGAAGTACAGCCCTTCCCCAGAGAAGGATGCACAGGCAATCCACGGTGTCTTGGATAGGGACCCCGACACACTACTGTTCCTGTTTCAGAAAAGAAAGGAGCCACTGGAAGTGTGCGTTGGAAGCAAAACCCCAAAGGACGACAAGACAAAAATTGAGGAGCAGGCCACCAAAATAGCCGTTCTAGAACGGCACGTGGACTTTCTCTTAGCTGAAAACGAGAGATTGAAGCGAGAGAACAAGCAGCTACAAGCTGAGAGGGCCAGACTTCTGAAATCCCCCCTAGAAAAGGAGCTAGATGTCGATGCCGACTTCGTAGAGAAGTCAGAGCTGTGGGGTCTGCAGCAGCATTCAGAAACTGCTGCTGCGTCGGCCTCAGCTTGGCAGAAATTTACAACGAATGCTGGGAAGGGCAAGGACATTCCGATACCCAGCCTTCCGCCTCTGGACATTCCATCCCCCGAGCTCCCTCTGTTGGAGCTCTCGGAGGATATGCTGAAAGGACTGATGAACAGCTAAGTAGAGACCACAATGTATGTTCACCTGTAGCTCAGCAAAATCCAAAAAAGGGAAACTCACCAGTACAGTTGTGATTCACAGGTACAAAACACCAACTACAACCCTACTGAGGGAGAATATCTTAGTGACTTAGTGTCACACTGAAAAATATGCATGCTATTGGATCGGTTAAACAGGGCTGACTATTTACCATCGTTGGTAAAAGCTAAGCTCTCTCTTCCTCCCCACCTTCAAGCCAAATGACTGAGGGGAGACTTTCAAGCAACTTGATCCTGCAGGGGTCTTGGGTATGCGATATGTAACATGTCTCCTTAATGCCATAAAATAATGCAAAGCCTAAGTGGTGTGGGCCAGAGTGTGACCATTTTGGCAGTGAAAAAAAAGTTTCTATCATGCATTCAATTAATTTAATTATGCAAACCAGGTCAATAGATTGGATGTTGCTTCTGTTCCTCCACAGTATGGATCTCCGTGCCACACTCTGCACTCCTGACTTAAGAATGGTTTATCTGCCAATCAGGAGAGATGCTAAATTTACTACTACTACTTTTTTATTTTAAGGAACCAAATTTTAGTTCTATTGAAATTTGGAACCAAATTTTAGTTCTATTGAAATTTTGATTTGTTTACATAATCAGGGTGCTTAATAATGTGTGTGTTCTGTATATGAAACTAGTAGGCATCGTTTTAAACAAATACGAGGAAGAAGAATTATTGATGCATGAATGGAAGTAACGGCAGTTGCCAGAACTTGACTGAAAATAAAAAGTTTTGGGTCAGTTTTGAATCTTAGTTGTTTGTTGGAACACATAAAGCTGACGAATATTGAGTCAGATCACAGGTCCATCTTGCCAGAATCACCTCTGACTTGCAGTAAAATTCCAAGACCTTCCTTTAACAGCAATCTCTCAATCCCATGATTTGAATTCCTTTTAATCAGAGAGGCCAGGCATGGAACCTGTGGTGATGTATTTGCTCATTGCACTTTGATGTGCTTTCGAACTGCTAGGTTGGCAGGAATTTCTGCTAATAGTTGTTAAATCTTACATTACTGTTCTAATGCAGTCATTTAAACTAGTAGTAACAAATGCCTCCTGTTAGCTATGCTGCTGATGTGCAATAGTCAATTTTACTGGCTGTCTCCAAGAAAGGGGATTATGACAGGCTTTCTCGCCACACTTGAGCATTTTTTATTGATACTGCTTCCTTTGGTTACTACTTACAGCTGAATCTAAACACTTTCCTTTGGGTCACAGTTCAAGATGAATCTTGCCTCTTTCCTGTGTCATTTTAAAAAACCTATCTTTTAGCTCTTGTGGAATAGCTGTTTATTCAAAAATGAGAGGAAGCTGCACAAAAATTCTGGTCCTGCAAAACTATGTTACTTCCTAGTAGCTAGGAATAAGTACTGTATTTAGAAATTTTATACAAAGAGTGCCATCTCCTGGACAATGCTGTTTTCTTTACACAGTACTCCAGCGGTTCTGAACTTAAAATCACAAAGTTCAACATACCGCAGGCCCATAACATTACATCCTTTGGCTATACATCAAAATGTTATGTAATTTCACATAAAAAATGGTTTGCTATTATTTTGTAGGAATATTAGTATTCTATGGGCATTAAATCCCCAGTGTGCAGTGTAGTATGTGCAATATGGAAACCCAATCCATGATGCTACAATCATAATTCCATCACTGCCCTATGGATAATGAATAGCTCAGTCAGTAGAGCATGAGAGTCTTAATCTCATGGTTGTGGGTTCAAGGCCCATATTGGGCACAAGATTCCTGTATTATAGGGGATTGGACTAGATGACTCTCGTGGTCCCTTCCAACTTTATGATATAATAGCAACCTGTGACAGTTGAGTGCCTATCAGTTTGTAACCTTAACAGGGCTAATGAAAAATAATGTATTGGCTTTTATAGACAGGTTTTCCAGTGGTTGCAGAAGTCTGTGAACAAGCGGAAAACAAAACCCAGGACTGACAGAATGTTGAGAGCATAAAGATAAGAAAATGAGCGGGGATGGGGATTCAGTGGCCCTCCAGATGATGTTGGACTACAACACCCATCATCCCTGGGTCTTGGGCCTTCTTGGGTAGGACTGATAGAATCCTACTACATGGAGAGAGCCACAGGGTCCCTATCCCTGTGCAAGAGTAACTCATCTCAAGAGAGAACTTCCATATTCCTGTTGAAGGGTAAATACTGGAACATCCATCACTACAGCTACATTTTTTTCTTAAGGATGTGTGTGTGTGTGTCAGTGAAGGACACACCTGGTTACAGCTATACAAACACCAGGTTTTTTGGGGGGGGGCTGATGGGTGGCTCTCGCTTCTACGTATCAATAGCAACTTGGAATTAATGGAAACACCTAGTTTGGTGCAAGATTGCATATGGTGAAAGGCGGTCTGCACCTTTACTAATACTCAATTCAGTGAGTTCCCCTCCCCCTTCTACCTTGGGGAACCCCTGCACATCTGCTAGGCTTAGGGTATTCTCTCTGTTGCAAATTCAGGGTTCATAATAGGTCCAAGCTCAGTTCATAAAGCCAGACCTCTTGCCTTTCAGTATCAACCGAAAGTGCTTTCTAATACTACAGATGCACAGAAGACTGAAAGTTTCATAATAGTTTTTTTCATGGAAGTTTTCTGCTATCACTAATCTGTCAAACCTTTGGTAAGTGCCTAAGGGTACCAACACTGACTCCTGGAACAATTTTAAAAAGTGCTGTAGTTTCTTTTTTTAAACGAAAGAAAACAAAAGATAAATCAAATACATTATTTGCCCTAGCTCTTTCAACAAATTAAATACATACATACCAAACAAAACTTCATTTGAACGTTAAGGGAAGTAGGAGTGAGATATGGCTACATACATTATTTCATAGTTGTTTCTCAAATATATTGTACATCAGTTTTAGTTAAAAAGTGCTAAGCACAAGAATAAAGGGGATGAAATGTGTATTCAGTGTTACAGTCCATGGCAGACTGGACACAAATAGTCACAACAGCTGTTAATCTATAAAATACTATAGCCAAGTTCTAAAAAGGCAAAAACCCTCAGGAACAATATTATTTTTACCATTTCCCTAAAAATTAGAGAGCTGGCTAGGTGAAAATTTAAATGCATGGTCTCTGGGACCAGGGCTGGGAGTTGGTTCAAGGTTTTAGAAAATAATCTTATTTAAGCAATTTTGCTGCTTCTGAGTTGCAGATCTAGATGGAAATCTTTTGATGGCAATGAGGACACTGCTGTGCTGGACGCACTACAGATTGAACCTGGAAGTTGTATTTGATTTTAAAGATCTCTGCACCCATCAAATTTAAATGGGGGGACCAGACATTCATTTATGCTCAGCCTGTTTGCTCACCACAGCAACCACTTCTTGTACCTAGACCACAGAAATGGCGTCTATGAGTATAGCAGACACATACTTTGCCAAAATATGAGTCATGCTAAACAAGCAAGCAGAGAACAAAATTGGTGGCACCTGTACTTCATCACAAAATAACAAATACATAGTCCTGGGAAGAAATTTGGTGTTAAATCGTAACAACTGCAACAATCCATGTAATTTTAATGTTACTTTCAACAGATAAAAGGATTGGGAGACACACAGTTGAGAGAGAAGCAGCTTTGCTTTAAAAAAAAGTGGGAGAAGAGTGCTGAAGGCGAAAAGGTTTACTAAGTTCACCTATTTGCCGCTACACCTGTCTTATCCCAGCTGTAAAGAAAAGGCACGGCACTGAACAGGCGTATGTACCTCTTACACATGAAAGTCACCAGAAGCAACTGTCATAGTCCACTACTGATCACTCCAGCATGAGCTGCATTTTTCAGGTGTATACAATAACCATCTGGTCTGAAGGAAAGGAGAAGAGCACAGCACAATTTATGAAATGCAGGTGAGGGCCAAGAATTCATGGAATTCCTATTTATAGATGACCATCAGCATGTAGAGTTTAAGGACTTACTAATCTTTCTCATGTCTTCAGCTAGAAATCTATTAACACAATATTGGGAAACAGTCACTAACTTAGCTCTAGCAGAGAAATTAATGAAGCATCCCAGAGCACTAAGAAACACAAAGTGCAAAGACGATTTTGAAACGGTTTATTCAGTACACTGGAAAGGACAATGTTGTTTCTTCAGCACCAGCTACCCACAGCTCACTGTTACAACGGAGTCAATTCTAAACTCTTATACAAACCTGTTTAATATTTGACAGTATCGCTAACATTGCACATGCATGTAAAATTTCTTGGTGGGATGCAGGCCAAGAAGTGACTTCCTTTCAGGCATGAGCAGAACCTGGGCACTTTTAAATCAACAGCAGAGTGATACACAGATTAACCAATACTTTATATCAGGCATGGGCTGACTTCAGGTCATTGGATCTACATTTGTTTTCTACTAGAAACAAAGGAACACCAACTGGAGCCTGGCATAAAATATGGCATGTGAGCTGAACCAGTTACCTGAGAAGTGGAAATCTGCAGCTGAGTTACTACCGTGTTTCTCATATTATAAGACATGTCTTATATTTATTTTTTCCTCAAAAAAACACACTATGGCTTATTTTCAAGGGATGTCTTATTTTTTTCCTCCTCCTCCTGCCGCAGCCGGCATTGCTGCTGCGCCTATCACTATGTCTTATTTTCGGGGTATGGCTTATATTCCTTGAATGCTTAAAAATCCTGCTATGGCTTATTTTATGGGTATGTCTTAAAATATGAGAAACAGGGTACGGATCAGAGAGTGTTGTTAAACTCCTAGGAGTTTAACCATTGATGCCTCGCTGGCTGGGTCTGTTGGGAGCTGGGAGTCTATCAAATGGAGCTTCACAGGTCAGCCATCCCTGCTTTACATGGCAACAGTCCAACATCCTCTTTTAGCTCTAGCTCTGCTGCTTCAATGATTCAGCATTTACCTAGGTTAATAGTTAAGGTTTTGTAGCCACAAGGCAGTTTCATACACCAATATCGGGCCCAGTTCAGAAACTTAAGAACTGGGTGGTGACAGTCAAAATATGGTGGTGGTGGGGAAACAGCACACATTATTCCACCATGTGGATTGGAATATGAAGGTCCAATTTGTGCAACCTATTTTAAAGCCATAATAAAATAATAATAATAATAATAATACCCCACCCACCTGTCTGAGTTGCCCCAGCCACTCTGGGCAGCTTCCAAGCATATAAAAACATAATAAAACATGAAACATTAAAAAGCTTCCCTATACAGTGCTGCCTTCACATATCAAGCATATCAAGTGACTGCCTTGTAAACCTGCCAACTCCACCAGACCAAGATTGTTTCCACATGAATGAATGTCTGAACTGGGCCTTACAATTCTAATTTTTTAAGTCCGCAACATGTTTATGCATTTGTGTGTTTTACCTTTGCTCTTGCCTAGGTTGTAGCTGAAAACACATATGCAACAGACTAAACAGGAAATTTTTTTATCATGTGGTTCTATCATGTAATATTTGCCACATTCTGTTTGTTTGTGGTCTCACTTTCCTAGTTAAAAT
Organism: Zootoca vivipara; assembly: GCF_965207765.1. Classification (NCBI taxonomy): domain Eukaryota; kingdom Metazoa; phylum Chordata; class Lepidosauria; order Squamata; family Lacertidae; genus Zootoca; species Zootoca vivipara. Next base: position 24,520,362 of record NC_142588.1, read on the forward strand.
GTATTAGTTACTATGGAAACATTGCAATCAACACAGTAGGTCTACCTAAACGTATTAACCACAATTACCGTATCCATACCCACCCCCAGGTCTCCCTCCCTACATATTGAGAATTAACATGCAAATATTCTAAGGCAGATGGTATTTGCTCATTAGACACAATAGGAAATCACACTAAATTCAAGCGTGTTTGTCTGGTACCTCTTTTACATTCTAATTGAAGTGCCTAAAGAGGAGGTTGGGGGACACTGAGCCTAGGGCTTGTCGATTGGAAGGTCGGCGGCTCGAATCCCCGTGATGGGGTGAGCTCGTGTTGCTTGGTCCCAGCTCCTGCCAACCTAGCAGTTCGAAAGCACGCCAAAGTGCAAGTAGATAAATAGGTACTGCTCTGGCGAGAACATAAATTGTGTTTCCGTGTGCTGCTCTGGTTTCGCCAGAAGCGGCTTAGTCATACTGGCCACATGACCCGGAAAAACTGTCTGCGGACAAACGTCGGCTCCCTCGGCCAGTAAAGCGAGATGAACGCCGCAACCCAAGAGTCGTTTTCGACTGGACTTAACTGTCAGAGGTCCTTTACCTTTAAAGAGGAGGATGGGACTTCCTCCACAGCCACTTGGAGGAGCTGTAATCCCCCAAGACACAACTATATCTTATGTGTACTATCAAGGATCTCTCACATAAAATTCAGGGTATGCCCAATCTTCCACACGCATCTAGCGATGGTAACCTTCTCTTCCTTCAAGGCCTGTTATGTCAAGGTAAGATTAAAGATTCTTATTCCTTTGGCTATTGACTAAGAGGAACAACTACAGGTGAAACTCGGAAAATTAGAATATCGTTGAAAAGTGCATTTACTGTATTTCAATAATGTAGTTAGCCCCTAACTGATGCAATTATCAGAGAAGCCTAAAACCTTGCCAAAACTTTGGCTAAACAATGTCACGTCAAATTTACAGATGGAATTTAAAGTAGAACATTTTCAAGTGATTAGATAGCAAATTTTAACATGGATTGAAACTTCAATTATGTTGTGTACCCATTTTGTGGGTAACTTAGAATAAGACTATTACCCATCAACCTCTAAATACAGTCATTGGGATACTGTGCTTCAGAAGTACACAAAATATTGTAAAATATGCACTATCCCACCAGTGTGGGGAAAGCGTGTGAAGACTTCAACTCTTAAATGGTTATTTGTAAATGTGAGCTTCTACATAACTATCATTTCCTAGCACAAAATTTTGTCAAGGAGTTTGTCATATTTTATGAGTCTGCCAAATGCAATCTTCCCAACTGATAATAAAAGTCCAGGTTTTTTAATATGGTGATTTGAACTGTAATTAACGACAATACATAACAAGGAAGGATTTAAAATTTTTTATTCTTCATTAGATAAACTTTCTTTGGCTCAGCCAGTTGAACTGTGCTCTAGCACATGTGAGCAGTTTCATATGAAACCTGGAGAGGGCAGAAAGATCCACACTAATTAAACACACAACAATCTGTCTTTTACAATAGTCAACATTACAGATATCTGCAACCACTGTTGAATGAATGAATGACTCAGACATGTGCATTTTTAACAAATATGCCACAAAACATGAAAAACACACACAATGAGACAACATTTGATAAAGTCCTTTTAATGGAAAATGTAAAACCCCTTTCAACCTTCAATGTACAAAGCATGTTTAACGCACTTTTAACAAATTAAAGCAAGCCAATGTTTTAAAAAAATACATCATTGAATGTATATATGTATATATTTACATAGCATATTAAGTTTAATATTTAGCTTTAAAAGTTCACATAAATTTTACCAAAATGAGACAATTTTTAAATAAATTACACCTTTTTGAAAATGTTTTAATTGTACTCTGAATAGCTTCAATAAAATACTGAAGTGTCTGTAATATCTATTTTATATACTTTATATTGTACAAAGTTTACAGTTATTTGGCAGTAATTTTCAGATCATGACTGCTGTGCGGTTTCAGCAATATCCCAAATGCAGGCAATAGCTGGTGTTTGTGTCCTACTCTCACAGTAACTGTCTCAATGTAGTGAAAAATATCCAAGTTATTTTAACCAAACTGTACAAATCACATTTACATTTGATCAACAATAGAGCATAGAATTCTGTGTTTTCTTCCCAAAAAAATAAATACATCTTAAATCTTTGACATTTTGAAAATTTCATTTACAGTATAATACAGAGCAGCAGAGTGCTACTTAGGATTTCCAATTTCTTTTTTTTATTTTTTTTAAAAAACCTCATTTAAATCACAACAGCTGTGATGAGAAGCTAGTTTGTTGCAGCATCAGTAGCAAGTAAAATACAACAAATATATTTTCTTGGCACTGATGGTTCGTGCAGCTTAGATTAGTGAGTAGATTTCTTTTATCATAAAGAAAAAACACACAATAAAATACGTTCTTCTGACCCAAAAAGGACAGAGAGCGTGCACACTTAATTTTCTTCCATATCTTCTAGTTCATGTTCATGAATCTTCAAAGCTCTCACCATTTCCTTAACTGTATGATACAAAATATTTTTAATCTGCAAAAATAAATTTGGAGAGATTGGTGATTAGCAGAGTACCAGACAATGTAAAGGAAGGCATAAGAGAGGAAAACACTGAAAGGGAAAAAAGACTGCGTAATTTTTGGAGGTTCTTTGTTTACAATCAAGTGGTACAAAGATTAAGAACACTTCTATAACTTGTATAAGGCCCTTAGCTCACATGGGGTCTAAGCCTGTTCTTTTAAAGGAGAGAACACAATACTGGGTGGGGGCACAGAGCAAGTTCAGGATACCCCAATTGGTTGGCCAATTATATGACACTTTCTCCCCAGGGAAAACAGGAGAGGAAGTAGAGCAGGGGTCCGCAAGGGTTACCTTTCCTGGGCCGGTTCACTGCTGCGGAGCCCCCTCTGTGGCCTGGATCGCGGGCACGTGTGACTGGGCGTGCCCGCAATTTCCAGCGTCTGCGTAGACGCGATTTCCGGCGCTGCGAAAGTGAGTCCCCATGCTGTGCTGGTTTAGTGCAGCTCGTGGGGACTCACCGAGTGGGCAGCTCAGTTCAGGGGCAGCTCATGGGCCAGTAAAACGACCCCCATGGGCTGCTTGTGGCCAATGGGTCTTAGGTTGCCGACTCCTGGAGTAGAGTGAGCATATACAAGCCCAAGATGTGCACCTGTCATACCATTATATGGCCTTGCCAGAGCCCATAACCTTGTTCCTGTATAGGAATTATTCTGGATGATGATGATGATAATAATAATAATAATAATAATAATAATAATAATAATAATAATAATAATTTACATGCTGCCCATCTGACTGGGTTGTCCTAGCCACTTTGAGCAGCTTCCAACAAATCAAAACATTAAACACAGTAAAACATCAAACATTAAAAAATTCCCTATACAGTACTGTTCCAAAAGCTTAAACTGTATTTTAAAATACATCTACTGTATAGGATTTTACATATACAGTACATACACAGCTGGGTCCTAATTCTACAGGGAAGGGGGAAGTGGAGAGTCCATTTTACTATGAACCTAATACATAGTTTCCCCCCTCTTATTAAAAAAGGCTTATTTAATTGCTACAGTGGCCATAAGCAGAATTAGCCCTGGTTTTCATTTTATGTATTTTTCAATTGTAAACTGCCTTGTGATCCTTGAATGAAGGGCGATCTAGAAATTTAATAACTAGCTGGCTGGCTAGCTAGCTAACTAACTAACAAACACACATGGAAATGCTCAGACAAGCAAACGTGAAACTATCACAAATGAAAGTGATACTACCGTCTCATATTCAATGCACACATTCAAAGTTAAAATGAGAGAGGACTAATGTTTCATCAGAAATGGAGTTATGACAAGCACTCATTTGTTACCTGCAGCTTATCATCATAATTGATTTCTTCCTTCAAGAGCCTCAATTCTTGTGTTAAGTGAAATGACTGTATAAGGTGCTCCGGAGACACAAAGTCTTCAGTTACTTGAATACAGCTATGAAAATTCTGTACCTGAGCAAGAAACAAAAACAAAAAACAACATTCTGAATTGTTCTTGGGCAAACAAGAAAAAGTTGTTGGTTTTTTTAAAAAAAGCCAGTGTGCATTGATCACAGTTTTCCAAATCACTGAAAAACCCTGGTATGCATTCAAAAACCCAACAGTTGCATTCAAATTTTCCAGCTGATTAGATAGGAAATTTGTGTGTGTGTGTGTGTGTGTGTGTGCGCACACACACACACACACACACACCTGTTACCACCTTCACACATCCTCTTGGGTTGCTCTACTCTTGGACACCAAATATTACAACAGCTTGTCTGAGGTATCTAGTGACTCTAGTAAGAATAAATTGGTGTTTTTACCTGGTGAAGTGCTCCTGCTGGTAAAACAATGGCATCACCAAGGAACTGGATTAGAGTGCAGGTTTTTACTCCATATTCTTCAAAAAGTCTTTGACGGAGTTTTCTGTTTACGTACCAACTCTGGTCACGTATTGGATCATGTTCTGGCAAAACATCTAAACCTTGTTCTTTTGCCATCTGTAATATGTTATAAGCAAAAGTGAATGCTGTGTGGTTTTAAGTAATATCTATGTTCACAAAATCCTTTCATTCTAACATCTTATTTCTTAACATAAATACAGTTTCAGTTTCAGAACTCTCCTATGAAACTTTGAAAAGTTTCCCCCCTCAGGGGGAAATGGGGAAAAACTGCTCCCTCCCCCATGTCTCGTACAGACTGCTTGGGCCCTATCTCAGAGATCTTATTTAAAATATTTATATCCTGACTTTTGGTCGAGGCTTCTACAACTGGCTCGTAATCTAAAATAACTTTACTCAAAGACATATGTATATATATATGAATATATATGAAAAGTAGAAACCCAAAACTTCCAAAACAGAGCTAGAAAAATAACTGATCAAACCAAGTTCCATAGCTTTGCTGCTTCTTGGATAAAGAAGCTCTGTCTCAAGCAGTTGTCCACCAGATTACACCTGGTAGAGGAACTAGAACAAAGCTTCCAAGAAAAATCTTAAGGCAGCCTTTCGCAATGTGGTGCTCTTCAGATATTTTGGATTCTCACTCCAACAATACCTTACATTAGTGGTGCTGGCTTGGGAGTTGTAGTCCAAAACATCAAGTGGGCACCAGGTTGGGGGAGGCAGAGAAACACAGATGCAACTGAAGGGAAGAAAACCTTCTCATTGTCTGGATAGTCACTTCCTGAGAGTGAGCAAAAGTGTATCCAACACTCCCCACCCCAAAAATGAAGGATCCCATCAACAACTCAATGAGTTCTGAGCATGCTCAGTGCGCAAGGAATTTTGGCTGACTGTTAGGGGAAAGGAAGGAAAACCTGGGGAAGGATGATGGAACAGAGTGGCTGGTACCCAGAACACAAGCCCTTGCCCATCACAAATCTCATACACAATAATACCAATATACATTCATTGTAAATCTAACCTTCTGTAGAAACTCCCTTATCTTGTCAGCATCCTTGCTGGCATAAATGTGCCACAAAGCACCAGGCAGTTCACTTGAATCTTTCAGTCTTTTTCTTAGAAGATCATCCAAATCTTCCTCTTCAAACTTCTTTAATACCACTGGGAATTCAGAAATGTAATTACTTTCCAGAGCTTCTTCCTTTAGATTAAACACTTTACCATAAATCTCTCCCTCCATAACAAAAAGGGGCGGGGTGGAGCAAATCCACATTCACCAAGTAAAAATTATAATGGAACAAATCTACAACAATAAGAGTACCAGGGGAAAGCTCTTTGCTACGTAAAGGCTTTCTGTGTCTCCGTGGAAAATGCCAGAATCCAGTTTGGGGCAATTCACCCTCCCCCAGTGCCACAGTTCAACCTATTCAGGAGGGCTTCCTAATCCTGAGGAGGGACTTTACGAAGGTCTTGGGAAGTGCAGTGAGAAGTGGCGGGCAGAAAGGTTTTTCTTTGCCAAACCCCCTCCATAAGCACTTCCTAGAATTTAATTCTTTATATCCAATAATACTTTGCAAAAAAAAAATTCTTTTTTGGGGGGGGGGGGGAAAATGTCCTTTAATCCGAATGAGCACCAAAGGATTGTTAAAGCATCAAGTGGGATTGATTTAGGATTCATTTACAGCTGCTAAGCAAGTTGTGTCAACTCATATTTTTCTGTTTAATAAATATTGTAATATTTTTACTTTACCTGATTTTGAAGGAACGCCATTCCCTTTTGCTATGCCAACGCTGACAAGGATGTTCACCATGTCAGATACCTCAAGATGAAGATTTGTAGTTCCTATATCATGATCTTTAGCAGCAGCTACACCTTTTTCAAACAGAATATATAGAATATGCTGAAGGGCATTTTAAGGCCTTCACAAATTAGCATAGACTTGTAAAATGTTTTCCTGTGAAATTGTTTTCTTAAACAAATACTGCTTTTATAATGTATAAGATTAGGAGTTAGCAGTCTGATATAAATTGCCCACACTTGTATCAGATAGCCATGAGAGTGTTATTCAACTAAGTTTTACTCAGATGAGACCCATTGAAATTAATGAACATGCCTAAGTTAGGCCCATTAATTTCAAAGAACCTACTCTGAGTAAAACTTACCTGGATACCACCCAATTATTTCACTTTCATCAGGAGCATTAATGTGTTTTCTCTCATCTCAATGTACATTGAATATGAACATGTATACTCCCTCCTTTTTCATCAGGGAATTCGTTTAAGTGGCCAAGGTAACTGACCTTTGTAACTCCCTTTTATAAAACATTCTTTATATTACCATGAACACATTATCACATGCTTTGACCCTCTCAAATTTATTGATTCTTCCATTTCCTATAACTTGCCTTTCTTAACCTTTCCACCTGTTGCTCCTTCTTTGAGATTCCCCCAACCTCTTTATCCCTTCTTCATGCTCATCACCACTTTTGTGTCTCTGGCTCTTCCAACCACTCAAACGCGAGAAGGTGTTTAATAATGAGGTGACATAATCCCCTGACCTGACACAAGCAGTATTGTAAGTTACTTACCATATGCACTGCATAATCTGGGCCCTAGATCTGGGCGCACAAAAAAACCTGGCAAGTATGAAGCTAAATTCAGTTTTCCTTCTGGGTTGCAATATTCAGGCAGTGGCAAACATTTTAATAAGTCTTCGTATCTGACAAAATAAGAGTAAAATTAACAACATAAATAATTTTTCAGTAAACAAAAAGCCCAACCCATCAATTGATGAGCTAAATAATACTAAATACCTTGCAGGCATCATGGTCTTGAAATCGTCTCCTGAAGGAAAGTCTTTCAACTTAAGTATAACTGTTTCTCCATTTTTAATTTTTTGCCGTTCTGCAAACAGTGAAGAGATCAGTGAGTGTGCTACCAGATGGGCGAAAACAGGAATTTTTTTATAATAATAACTTAGAAGATATCCCATCTTTTTGATCATGGAGTAATAGGGTTGATAAGGCATTTACCAACATCGGGGGGGGGGGGGATCCTGAAACACCGTTTTTTTGGCTCTGACACCTGATATTAAAACTGCTCTACTAGTTAATACTACATTGCAATTCTGTTTGGTTGTATACTCAAATTTTGTATACTCCAATTTTGAATGTATAAAACACACACACACACACACACACACACACACACACACACACACACACACACTAAACATTTAAGCATTTTAGAGACTGAAATACAGAATGGAAGATATTTGAATGTATATACTATACTGTTAAATGTGAAAAATGGGTTTTCAAAAACAACATTAAAGTATCTTGTGATAGAGCAAAATGCACACTAAAAGGTAAAGGTAAAGGGGCCCCTGACCATCAGGTCCAGTCGTGTCTGACTCTGGGGTTGCAGCGCTCATATCGCTCTATAGGCCGAGGGAGCCAGCGTTTGTCCGCAGACAGCTTGTGGGTCATGTGGCCAGCATGACGAAGCTGCTTCTGGCGAACCAGAGCAGCGCACGGAAACGCCGTTTACCTTCCCGCCGGAGCGGTCCCTATTTATCTACTTGCACTTTGATGTGCTTTCGAACTGCTAGGTGGGCAGGAGCTGGGACCGAGCAACGGGAGCTCACCCTGTTGCAGGGATTCAAACCGCCAACCTTCTGATCAGCAAGCCCTAGGCTCTGTGGTTTAACCCACAGCGCCACCTGGGCACACTATTATATAGCAATACAGATATTTTCCAATACATGCTCATGCCTGTCACTGGAAGTAATTGGTGTCTGATCTGAATTTTTTTAATCAAGGAAGCGGCCTACAGGTTCACGTTGAGGTTTTTCTTTTTAAAACAAAATAAGCAGAACATATAATTATGAAATATTACTAAGGCTTATTTTGCATTAGTATATTATGTAGAGGGAGGGTCCTGTCAAGTTAAATACTTTTCAACTAAACTGAATGGAAAGAATTAAGCACACAATCAACTCTTGGACAATTAACAGCATCCTGTCCCAAACTAAATCTTCTCTGGCAAATAATGAAAAAGGAAGGACCTCCACAATTCTCTGATATCCTATTTTTCCAGATTATAGATAGGTATTTTATTTGGGTCTGTTATAGTCCTATACAAAGCACAACATACTTGAAACTTCTTCAAAGCCATCCCAAAATTCCTTGACACTGCCACTGGAAGTAATGCTGTCTTTGCAATTCAAGAGATCAGCTTTGAGATCACCAAAATCTGAACTAATAATATCTGCCTTCCATAAGCTAGCATTCAGTTTCTTCTGCATTCCAGACACTAATACAGGCTGAAAAGGAAAACAGAAAAGTGGAAATAAGCAAGAGCACTTTAAAAATGGATTTGCACATATTTCCATCAGTCCTGAAAGGAAATAAGCAAGAGCACTTTAAAAATGGATTTGCGCATATTTCCATCAGTCTTGAAAGGACATATTGTCTTCACTGCACAGAAGTTTAGAATATTAACTGTTCATCAATAAATACTGGGACATCTTCATTTAGGCATGTGAATTGTAACAAAGCATGGTTTTCAGAGTTTCTACTCTTTTCATTTGTCTCACATTTCAAGTTCTTTCTACTATTTCTCAACTCATTTTCTTAAATGCTGATTTGCAAGACTTCTGTTTGTACCACAAAGTGCTGAAAATTAGTCCAAACATTAGTAATACCCTCTATGAATTATTAAGAAGTTCAAATTTACTCTCAAAACAATAGCAATAAAACAATTTACCTGCTACTTACTGCATAATGAGATTTCATACTTAAAAGCAATTAATTTGCCAGCAATAGAAATATATAGTAAGATGCAACATTGCGTGAGTGTGCATCAGCTCATGCAATGGGGCTTCTTCATCTCCTCCCCACTGCACCCCCCTAAATGTTCTCCAGAGAATTACTGAATGCTCCAGAGCAGGTTTTTTTTGAGGGGGGGCTGTAGTAGAGAAAAGAGAAACCACAAGCCTTGTTTTGTAAGTGGGTTTCTGTTGCACAAGTGGAAAAACATCACCAGATGTTGCCCACTCAGGGCCGGCTCTAGGCCCGCTCCCGGTGGCGCCAGGCCACCAGGGGCGCCGCTGCGCCCGCTGAGAGGCGCGGCTGAAGCTGCCCCAGGCACGCCTCCGCTGTTCAGCGGCTTCAGGCCGCTCTCCGGAGGCGTGCGGGCCTGGGCCGCCTCCGCCGTGCGCAAGGGCGGCGCAACAGGGGGCAGACAGCGCCCCCTGGCCCAGGGCCGACCCTACGGCAGGCTGGGTGGCGCAGTGCAGCTGCGCCCGCGGCAGCCCGCTGTGCTGGGAAACGGGGCGGGGGGGGCCCACCGGAGGGATCCGGCGCGCCAGGGTGCCGGGCATGCTTAAGACGGCCCTGTGCCCACTGACCAACCTCAACACCATTAGACTAAAACTAGGACCCTGTTAATTTTCTTCCTAACTGGGAGTGCAAAAGGAGTTGTTAGGTTGATCTTTACACATATATACTGAGGTAATATTGCACAACAAACATTAATAGGGAACACTTTAATTGGTCCATAATTCTCAGTATTTAATATGTTCTTGGCCTTAACCCACGCTTAAAATTTTGTTAATGCATTATGTTTTAACTTCAAGACTGGCGTTAAAATGATAATACATTGAGCTATGTGGCTGGTCACTTTTGTCAGCAGCGACCAAGAACTCTCTGATATTACATCCTTGCTACTGTTGTGGGTTATACCGTAGTTCTTTCCTCTTCCTAACAGCTAAAATACTGTTCTGAAGACTATTTCATGACAAGGAAGTATTGCAAAATTTACATGAGGTGCCATGTTGGTGATATTGCATAATCCTTATCTTCCTTTCCCCCAGTTAGTCTGGAATAGTCTTCAAGACAAAATGAGGCATCTGTGTTACCAACCATATATAATGAGGCATGTGGCAGTTAGTGAGGGACTCTGGCTGAAGCGTTAGGAAGTGGTAATCCTCAGGCCACATTTGACTGCATCCACTGACAAATGGATTCTCTTCATTTAAACTCGATAACCCACATGGTCCCTTCCAACTCTATAATTCTATGAATCTATGAAATCCAACAACAGATCTAAAATTAAGGTGCAAGCATGCTGTCTCATAAGCCCCTTTTAGGTGCTGAAGGGCATTTTAAACATACCTTTCCTTGCTTCCAACAATCTTTGAAAAGTTTCCAGTTGTTGCTGTTTTTATGATCACTGAGCCACAAAATGTGTTTATCACAGAGCCATGAATGTGGAACATCACTGAACAATGTGCTGCAATCATCTGTAATATTTTTTCTCTCATCCTTTGGCTCATCCTTCACTTCAGATTTTACATTTATCTTTGGTGTTCTATTTGGTGGAATCTTGTTTTCTACAACTGAAGCAATTATGTCCTCAAGAATGTTTGGCATCGTCCTTCCACCTTTGCTACTCTATTGGAAAAATAAAATGAGGACTTAAGCAATATTGAACTTATCAGGAGGAAACCTTTCATTATCAGACTATAGAAGGGGTGCTATGCTAATAATAATCAATAGTGCGATCAAACTGAAAACTACAATAATATATATTCTCATTCATTAAAAAGTGATATTCTGATAACAAATGTATACAAACCCCTCTGATTTTTACACAAACAATAAAAGACAATAAAAGAGTTTAACTCTTTAGTGAATTGCTTGTGTAATATTTACATGCATAGACAAGAACCTTAAAATGTTGTTAATAAGTTTGAACTTTAACTAAGTTAGTTCATAACTAAACTTTTTAAGGGGAACAATGGCAGACTGAGATCCAGAGAATTGCATAACTAACTGCACATGTCCAAGGAACCTTTGGACTCATGAAAAACAGCCCCCTTGTTCTGCAGTGAAAAAAAATTCAAGAGCAGTTAAAGATAATTCCAAATAATAGCATTGGACATGCCCAGGCTCTTAGGTATACAATTTCATTCTATGACAAGTATCATACAGTGAAAGCAGTTCCATTTAGACATTGCTCTCTAAGCTATATTTAAGCCCTTCTCACACAAGAACATTTGGCGCAATGCATCTGGTAACAAACTCACTGCAGTTCCTGTAGAATAAACTGGTGCAAAAGCAATGCCAGCATCTGTAGAGCCGAGACGCAGTTTTCCAGCAGTAGTGGTGAGCAAGTCTCGTAACGTTGAGCCCTGCTCGCTATTTTGAGACAAAGGAGTTGGCATCTTGTAGTTAAGAGATTCTGAACTGTCTTGGTCCTGCTCTTCCTTTGTATGCTTTCCAAGAGGGCAGTCTTTGTTTTCTAAAATAAAAAGGATTAATCTTACATAATTGTGCCATGATACAACATGAATAATACTAGCTGCCTGCAATTCACAATGGCAACAATCTACTTGTAGTGCTTATTGCTTTATTGGGGGGGGGATTATTGGGTTTTATTTTGATTGTTTATTTCATGTTTATATGTTGTGATTTTATCCTGTGAACTGCCCTGAGGCTTGTGGGTATAGGGTGGTAGACAAATTTAATAAATAATAGTATTATTTCCCTGAATACATGGGGATGATTAAATCTTCCAAATTAGACCCTATTTAACTATGTAAATGGCATTTGTGACTGTTGAGTGTCCTGTCATAAATGACAAATATGGTAACTAAAAAAAGGCTGGAAACACATGCCATCTGCATATGGTTTTCCTATCATATACAATAAATTGTTTAGTTTGATGCCTCCAGAAGGTGCTAACACACAAGACTGAAAAATATGGAGTTTCCATTGCTTTTTATTTTATGAAAAATAGCAAACTGTGAATGATGACATATATCAATCAGTAACAAGACCAGTTCAGACACAATGGGAACCCACAGTTTTCTGCAATGTGAATTAGTTGTGACAATCCTTGGTCTTAGGAATTTTCTCCTCCCCTTCACCTTTCCATGTCAGAACAAAATGGCCATATATACCCACATTTGGTTTAAAACTGATCAAAGTCCCCTGGAGGTGTCAGAAGAACTATGATTTGAGAAAAAGCTGGAATGAGACCACAATAGGATCCTGGCCTGTTCTTACTAACCATAGCTTAGCAAACCGTAGTTCCTTGAGTTCACACATCATAAGGAACCAAAGATAGTTCCGAAGTGGAAGCAAAGATTTCTAGACACCTTCTTACAGGTATGAAAGAGCAGGAAGAGAAGTATGCAAGTCTGGGGGCCATTCACATATTGGGGAAACAAGGTTTTCATATGAATCTGATCCTAATGTTTTGGGAATCCAGTAAGAAATATACCCGCCCCCCATTCTCATTTTTGTGTGTGAAAAATAACACTAATAGTAGTCTGGTGAGAAATAAATTACTTTTATTTTCTGGCAAGCTGTTGCGTCCAATCTCAAAGCGATAAAGTAATTTATAGTTATATTGAATGATACTGAATCTCATGACCATAATCCAACACTCTTCCAACCACTGACTTCAGTGCACACAAATGTGCCTGTGTGCTGGATTGTGGTTCAAATATATAAAAAATATGCTGGAAGAATTCATATTCACCACAGCCTCTTCTATGCCCCTAGGCATCCTTCTGTATTTAACATTTTCTGGTTACAGATGGCATTTCTTGCTCACAGACCAGAACAAGGAGGGCATTGAATGAGGGCTGAAGAAAAGAGGCATATGATGCAGCACATCCTCTAGGTTTTCTTGTGATAATATTGCACAGGGGATATTCACTACCCTCTCCCAGGATTCCTGAGAAAACACCATCTAGCTCTGCTGTTCCTTAGAAGTAGCATTGTATTACTACTGCTAATATTTAAACAAAATGTATATACTGCTTGATAGTAAACAAAACCTCTGAGCAGTTTTAAGAAGCGATCTGTAAAAGGAGAGAGGGACCAAATAAGGTGGCTAAGTTGAAAGCCTGTTCAGGCATTTGCAGAGCTACATAGTAAACAAATACTTTATCTTAATGAAACACTAAAGCACGGGTGTCAAACACAAGGCCCGGGGGCCAAATCCGGCCCGCCAGACCTCACCATGTGGCCCGCCGAGCGCCCCAGCCAGCGGGACCCAGCAGCGGGACCTTGCTGCTGAAGCGCAGCGCCAACAAACAGCTGGGGCCGGGGGGGTAGAAAGGCGGCCGGAGCAGCGCTGCGTGGAGCGCCCCGAGCCACAGCAGGAGAAGGAGGAGGCAGCTTGCCGGGTCAGCGCCCGGCAGCGCCGTGCGGAGAGTCCCGAGCCTCTGGGACGCAGCAGTGCTCTGTAGCACTTTGAATCCTCCTCCTCCTGCCACGGCTCGGCGCCTGGAAATGGCTGCTGCTGCTACTGAAGCACAGACAAAGCACCCAGCAGCGCCGCGTGGAGGAGGAGGAGGATTCAAAGTGCTACAGAGCACTGCTGCGTCCCAGAGGCTCGGGACTCTCCGCACGGCGCTGCTGGGCACCGACCTGGCAAGCCGCCGCCTCCGCCTCCTCTTGCCTCACCTCCTCCTCCTCCTACCGCGGCTCAGCCTCATGAACATGAGCTCAGCAGCGGCTCAGCCTCACGAACGTGCAACTCTGAGGCTTTACGCACTTCTCCTAAAACGGACACCCGCTGCCTCACGCTGCACGGGAAATGCTTTTTGCCCCTGGGTCCTTTCGTGCTCTTTTCTGGCGCTGAATCAAGGCGGCGACCCCCCCCCTTCCCTTTCTTTCTTCCTCTCTCTCGTTCTTATTCTTTCTTTCCCTCTCCTTCCTTCCTTCTTTATCTCTGTCTTCTCTCCCTCTTTCTTTTTCTTTCCTTCTTTATTCCTTCTTTCCTACTCTTCTTTCGCTCTCCCTCCTGCTCCTTCCTTCCTTCCTTCCTTCCTATCTTTCTTCCTCTCCCTCATTCTTATTCTTTCTTTCCCTCTACTTCCTTCTTTCTCCCTCTCCGTCTTCTCTCCCTCTTTCTTTTTCTTTCCTTCTTTATTCCCTTCCTTATTTCCTACTCTTCTTTCTCTCCCCTCTTTCCTTCCTTCCTCTCTCCCTCCCACTACCTCTTTTCTTCCTTCCTTCCTTCCTTCCTTCCTTCCTCCCTCCCTCCCTCTCCCTCTCCTCAGAAACATAGGATGCTGCTTTATACTTCTGGCCCTTAAACCCTGGAACCAGGAGAGCAGCTCCAGTGAGTCAACCTCAGCCAGTCCCTTTGGTGAAGGGTGGTGGCTCACTGGCAGAACATCTGTTCTGCATGCAGAAGGACCCCAGCATCTCCAGGTACTAGTAGCTCTGCAAAGGTCCTGCATGAAACCCTAGCGAGCCTCCACCACCCAGTGCAGTTACCAAAAATCATTTTTCAATAAATTGTACAATAATTGTACATTTGAATATCTACTTGCCATTATTCTGACTATGTTTCTGCTTTCAGAGCTAGTTATTACTTACATTATTACAAAAAACAGTAATAATTGAATGCAGTGACAATAATTTATGATAATAAAGAGTGGACACATAGTCCTACAGATACAACCGGCCCTTTGAGGGTGACCAAACTGCTGATGCGGCCCCCGATGAATTTGAGTTTGACACCCCTGCACTAAAGCTTCACTCCTTCACGCCTCACCCTCCCCAGTTCCTCTTCTTGCAGTATATCCAGTCATTATTCTACTTCTGCTTTATTTATACTGTAACCACACTGTCCATATAAACGTTGTAAACATGAATGTATGAACAAGCAGCTGAATCATATTGGTTGGTCTTTTTGCTGCAGACTCATGCACAGCTCCTCTGGAGCAAAGCCCTCTAGTACTACCTCATTCCATGAGATTACTGAAAGTCTGCATTAGATTTATTTTTATTCCAGAAGGACCATTTGTTCCTTCCTATCCTCTTCATTCCTGCCCATGCCACATACCATTTTCTTAACATGGAAAGTTTACATAACGACCAACTTAATGATAATGTAGGTCCCCATAATGATGATTAACGATAAACCGGGTAATCTTGCAAAACACCTGTCATTACGGAAATCTAACATGTAAAGGAGGTCTATTCTGTGGCAGCCTGCTTGCACAACAGCCACCCATCCCACTAGCATAGAAGTCGAGAACCTGTTGCCCCCAGATGTTGTTGGGCTATTGCTCCCATTGTTCCTGATCATTAGCCACACTTGCTGCATCTGGCGGAAATGGCAGTCCAATAACATCTGGAGGGTGACTGGTTCTCCACTCTTGTACTAGGAGAAATCTTGTGCAGCACAATAGCTGAATCCAATGGGAGTCTTATTCTTGTCAGAGGGCAGAGGGCCTTCTCGGTAGTGGTGCCCACCCTGAGGAACGCCCTCCCATCAGATGTCAAGGAAATTAGTAACTATATAACTTTTAGAAGACATCTGAAGGCAGCCCTATATAGGGAAGCTTTTCAAGGTTTAATGTTTTATTATGATTTTATATGTTGGAAGCCACCCAGTGGTTGGGGCAACCCAGTCAGATGGGCGGGATACAAGTAAGTTTGTTGCTGTTGTGGCTGCTGCTGTTGCTGTTGTCAAAGCTGTTGTGCAACTAACGCAACCCGTTGTTGTTGTTATTGGTGACAGTTAAGCTTGTGTGCTATTGCTTGAACAGAATTAAGATTCTCAAACTTCCTGTGCTAATGTTATATTGGATCTCACCCGCAATCTGCTTTCTAATCAACAAATCCCATTATTTACCTTTCTTTTCTTCCCTGGCCTTTTGTTCTGCTAGATCTGCCAACCAGTGCAGTGGTGACTGGGATTCAGGAGGAGTTAACTTGCTGTCTGTGCTCACGTCACTTCCTGGGCTTGTATTACCATTTGTCTCAGATTTCTGAGATGCCTTCTGCTGTTGCAACTCAGGTATGCACAGAGAAATTTTATTACTGTGATTAAGGACATTCTGCAAAATCTGTAGGACACAACAATTCAATTAAGCACTTTGCATATGATAAAACAGTAATTACTTTAAGACCCTGCAGCATAATGCAGCATATGTAAACTATGCTTTAGTGATGCACAGTGAAGCAGCACTGAAAGTCAATAGCATATGCAACTGTGCATCTCAAAGTGTCATAACAAATATTAACAAAATTATATTTGATCACTAAGCTGTGGCCTTACCTGAGATACACCGTTCATTGAAGGGAACTTGCCAGGTTGTAAATTCTGTTTGCTGGCACACTGGCAATGGGATCTAATCTCATGTTTCTCTCTAAGATTATGCATTGCTTCAAGAAGTTCCATTAATACTATAAAATATTAAGAAAACAATGAATTATACAGTTTTGAAGCTGACCACCTCAAACTTCATCTGCATCTGCACACCAAAGAGAATAGAGACCAGTTCCACCTTTGCCAACACATTTCAGAATTTTACCCCCAAAATAAACAGCAAAATTCTGACACTAGCTATCTTCAACATGACTTTTTTAGATATGTCGTTTGTTTGTTTTTTTTAAATCTGTTAACATGGTTATGTACCATTTTTATTACATAGGGTAAGCTGCAGAATTTGATGGACTCAAACAAGAGGGATACTTAATGGGGAAAGGCAGAGAAGGGCACGACACAGGAATATACAGAGATCACAAAGCATGACCATCATTAAAACAACATTTCCTGTACACTGCAACCTTTAAAAGCAATGCTGGCCTGCCGCTTCATGTTTTTTCTGTGTTGCTTTCCCACTCTAGACAGAGGGCAACTGCACATTTTATACAGCAATGGCCACTTGCTGCAGGTACGTTGGTTTACATAAATAATCCAATTAAACATACAGTAAAATCAAAATGTATTTAAAATGCACCAAGAACCATCACTAGCTAATCAAAGAAACAAAAAAGCATTTCCAGTTAAACTCATTTAAACCAGGAGTACCCTAGGTGCTCGTTCTATACCAAGTTAGCCAATGTGGTGCCCTGTAGATGTTGTTGGGCTAAAACTTCCATTATCTCTGAAAACTGACCAAGCTAGCTTAGGCTGTCGGGATGTATAGTCCAGCAACATCTGGAGGGCACCAGGTTGGCCACTCCTGGTCTATACCATGAACTCTGATGAAGTAAAATCCTTTAAAAAGCTTTTGAACAAATCCATACTTTACACTTCTGCCATGTGGAACACTGATGTAACCATCATTCCAATTAGGCCTCAGCTCTCACCGACTATAAAAGTTTATAAACTATGACCAGGAACAAAACAAGTTATAATTTTATACTTAAAATTCTGACCTCAGCTACGGCCTGGTTTACAAAAGAGTGCTTTTTCAGATGAAGGCTTGACAGTAGCCTGCAGAAGGCACAATTCCTTCTGAGGCTCAAGCACACTGTGAAATATCTTCCATCTTAGGAAAAGAGACACAATACCTCTGAGTTTGCAGTGCTAGCTATGAATCCTGAAATGCAGTACCAATATTCATTGATACAAAAGCTTTGACCTTCATTATGATCTTACCTGTTCCAGGAATGATCTGGGTTGGCATTAAATGTTTATGATCATGAGGCTGCCCTTTCACACATTTCATCCAGGCGTACAATTCTTTATCTGTGAAGGCATTAACAGTTTACATCATAGAATCAATCACAATTTTTTATTAACTTCAATTAAACACAGTAATTTTAGATCAGTCTTCCAAACATACAACCTACAGTCACACTTCTGAAGTTTTTGCTATGCACATCAGACATTGTTTTCATATTAAAGGAAATCATAAGTGTGGTGGTTTCCTTAACAGCGCAAAGCTGAATATTGTACACATGTGGTGATTTTACTTTGTATCCAGTTTTTGTGATTAAATAGAAACTAACCTAAAACTTCAAACAAGCAGTTCTAAAATGTTAAACAATTATATTAGTTCTTACAAAAAGTGCACTGACCTCTAGAACTCTTCCTTTCCTTAGCCTTATAGCAATCTAAGCAGACCACAAATCCACATTTTTGGCAGACCCAGTGAATGTTAAACAGAGTGGCTTCACATGCATCACACATTTCACGGACTCCTCTGACTGCTCTCTTCCAAGCTATTTTGGCTGGAATACAGAGTAAACAGAAGACCAAGTACTGAAATTTAAAGGCAAACAACTCCAAAATTATAGCACATAAATGAAATTTCAGCTTAAAACCTGTTTGATTTAGAGTGTCCTTCCCCAACTTGGTGCCCTCCAGACTGCAACTCTCATCATCCAGGACCACTGACCATGCTTCCTTGGGCTGATGGGAGTCATAGTACAAACCCTGTGGAGGATACTAGCTCAGGGAAGACTGATTTGCAAAGTACATTTGCCCCACACTTTGATTCTTTTGTATAGTTTTGCACTTTTTAATAAAAGTGCATTCATTTCTAAAGAGCCAATAAAGATGCAGTTGAGACAACCCATAATTACAAAACATCACATTAAATAGTTTTGTTGTGTTTTTTTTACAAAAGAAAAGTAAAGTTATGGAACCAATCAAGCTAGCAAGGCTGCTGTTGCATTGGGAATGGAACCCACACTAATTTTATTTACTAAATTTATATCCCACTCTTCCTCACAACTAAGTTTGGGGTAGCCCGCCTTGTTCGTGACTTGGACATTTATCCCAATACATTTTTGTAACCCTGTGCCACTTCAACAGTACAATAAAATAACATTTTGATGCAATAGGGAGATTCCCAAGGAAGAACACGGTGGATGAGCCACATTAAAAAGCAGCAACTAACTTTTGAACAGAGTTATTCAGAAAAAGTTGGATATTTACCGTCCTTTTTGACCCAGGACATGGCTGTTTTCTCAGATGTCACTAACTGACAAAATTTGTCACCTATGTGGTCTAAGATGTATTTGCAAGTTTCTAGGTCAATTTCATCATCATCATAATTATCATGTGTCCATAAACTCATTGCTTCATCATCATACTGATCAGGAGAAGAAAAGCCATCAATCCTAACCACTCCATTCTTACTAAAAGAAAGCCTACAAAACAAAATACACAACTTACATAAGTATCAAAATCATGAACAATTTAAACTGCATTTCGATGTTAACTGTGTGTCAAACATGTTATGGTTAGCTAATGTCCAATGTTTCTGAAAGGCAGCATGAGAGAATATATATATATATATATATATATATATATATATATATATATATATATATATAGGTTCTCTCCCTGAACCATTTTGTTGGCAGAGGCAGACAAGGTACTGCTGGAAAGTTAAGAGGGGAGATGGTGGTATTAGTGTATCATTGGGGAATCTACAGTTGAAATATAGATTACCTGTTTCTGCTTTATATACATTGATGCCACATATAAAACAATAATTCCATTATTAATCTGCACCCTAACATGAGAAGTTTGTTACATAATAGTATTTTGTCACTATTCATTCTACTCAATTTGCTCAAAATCAACATGATGTGAGTACTAGAAAGCTTTTCAACATTTCTATTAATTGAATACAGTATGTGTTTGGCATAGAATGTAACAATATAAATACAATAATAACAACAACAAAAATAATTCCACAAAACTGCAGGGATTAATTTGCAGGTCACACCCCATTTTGTTTTTCTTTCCTTCATCACTTGGGACCATAGTCGCTGGCCACAATCTTACATTTACTCTTACCTCAGGCTACTGTCTCCTTCTTCTCTTCCCATCCTTGTTGTTGTGAAAAGGAAAAAAGTGTTGCCTTTATGACATCAGAAACCGCTACTCCAATCCTTAGTCATCTCTTTGCCTCTGTCCTTCAGTTACTAGTAGGCAAGTACATCTGTTCTGGTGATTGGCTCAATGGTTGCTGATGTCACAAAGGCCCTGCTTTTTCCTCTGTGCAGCTCCTTGTAAAAAGTACCTTTTCAGGTTCTCTCCTGTTGAAAAGCAGCATGTTTTCCATAGTCTCTCACTTTCTCCTTATACATACCAGTCCCTTACATATGACTTTTGTGTGGCAGGAATGCAGCCTACTACACAAAGGTAGAGTCACCTCAGCTGCTCCACTCATTTTTGCCTTTGGCCACCCTGCGCCAAGAACAGAGCATGCTGCATAATATGTATATTATTATTAAACTCAAAGATCTGAGAAGTGGCCTATAGTTCAAAATCACAAACCTGTTAAGCCAAAGACCTTGGATTTAAACTAAAGGATTCAATTTTTTTAACTACCTCCACCAAAACCTGCTGCTTTTGTGCAAGAGAAGCTCCAATTGAGTTTACACAAAGAAAAATAGTATTTCATAGAATCACAGAGTTGGAAGAGACTCCATGGGTCATCTAGTCCAACTTCCTGCAATGCAGGAATCTCAGCTATAGCATCCATGACAGATGGCCATCCGACCTCCAAGAAAGAAAAGTCCACAACCTCATCAGGGAGTCCGTTTGGTCCATTTACACCAGGGGTAGTGAAAGTGGTGCATTCCAGATGTTGTGGGCTCCCATCAGCCCTAACCATGGATTATGGTGGCCAGGGCTGATGGGTGTTGGGAGTCCAACAACATATAGACCCAGAAATGTGCAATAGTGTCAGAGGCAGTGTTTTGATAATGTAAGAGTTCTATAAGTACCAGGCTTTACAAAGTAAGAAAAAGGTAGCAGGAGCCACTTCATCAGCTTGGCTGACAGATCAGATCCATTTGTTTCGCCCCTCCCTGAGCTGCTTCCACTCAAGTAGGCCATGACAAGAACATCAAAACTTTAAGAACTGGTGCCTGAGATTGCTGCCTCCCCATCACTTGTTGCAAACCTGCTGGTAGGTATTGCATTGTTTGCAACTGATCCTACGTAAGGCACTCTGGGAGCTTTTTAACTGAAGAGTGAGGTAAAAAAGTGACTATCCACAATTTCAAAAGCATTTCTAGCTTGTATGCATCACTGCACCAGCGTGTTTCAAACTGCACCTCTTCAAAGCATAACGGCAGTGCTACAATAGAAGTGTAGAAATAAAACTTGGTTCCTCAAAAAGAAAAATAGTTTTTCACTTACCGACGAAAGTAGTAGAATCTACAAAATACTGGTGAGTGAGCTGATTCTTCTCCTTTCTTGCTTCTTACAAGTCTACATTCTCTGCATTTTTGCAAATTGGGCCCGATTTCATAACAAGAGTCATCCTGCAAAAAGGATTCTCCCGTCTGTTTCAACTTCTTTACTTTACGCCAGTCTTTTAATACTGAACGAGGTATGCCAGCTGCAAAAATGACAACTTCTTTAGTAAAAGGAAAGACAATGTAATCAGGACTTAATATTTAGAGTTTAACAGAAGTTGTAGTGGGAGTTAGTATTATTATTTATTTCCTTTATTAATCACTTACTACAAAAATGTTTCAAAGCAACTAACAATTATAAATAATATATACATGATACAAAATTTAAAATACAGTACATTAAAAAATAATTGAGTAAAAGTGTTTATATTGCAAAAAAAAGGATGAATCCATGTATTCATCCATGAATCCATGTAGGTGGGGCGGCGGGAGAATTCACACTTTTTTTATTTAAGCTATTCTTGTTTTTTATCAATTACCAATTTTATTATCAATTTGCCCCATAATTTACAGGAGAATGGATAATAACCCATTCATTTTGTCAGTACAACCATTAAGGCAGTATAATTTCAAATACATCTTATCTGTGACTCTGCTTCTGTGAACTATATGATTACCTACACAATGAATTTATTTATTTATCTATCTCGTTAAGACGAGCAGTAAAAAAAGAGGAAAGTATTTTCGAAAGAACAAAGTAAAATCTTTTATACATCTCCTTTCCGAAAATTCAGAAAAATGGGATTGCAAACATTTAATACATTTATTGGCTTCAGTGCAAAAGTATTTGCTATGGATTGCATATGGACAGTAATGTACAATACAAATGAAACATTTGTTTAGTTTGTTTTCAAACTCTTATATCCCTTCTTTTTTCTACCACAGAACCCAAGGTGACACATCTATTGAGGCACTAACTAGACTCAGAACCAGCTTAGCTTCAAGCAAGGTGGTGGTCTCATGTCTCTTATATCCTGGCTATGATTTCAGTCTTTAAAACATTACCCACAAAAGACTATCATGATAGGAAATTTAAAAAAACTGCAGCCTGGCAGCAAGCACATTTTCTTGACTCTTGTGACACTTTACATTTTTCAAGTGTGTAAGGTCTGACTTACACTAATGCTAAGCCATGGTTTGTTCATTCAAAGGGTGACTTGCTTGAACATTTGATCCAAGTCTAGCAGATAGCAAAGCTATCTACAAAGCCAGTTTGCAGAGGAAAAATATTCATTTGCAGGCATGGTTTGAATTCAAACTGCACCGGCAAGCGAACTACTTCTAAGGGCTTGCTGTCAGCACTGATCAAGGAGTCCCACTTGCCAAGGAACACTGAAGAACACACTTTAGATTCACAACGGTTTCTTTGTGCCTGTCACTTTTTGCCTCATATGACATTGGGTGTGGGGCAGGCTGACGTGGTTTGGGAAAACAGCCTTGTGAGCCAATTTAGGACCCCTGCCAGGCCTAATTAGGCCCACAGGCCAGACGCTCCCAAACACTGCCTTAACACTAACACAAACAGCTACATTAACATTGATATAGGTCACATGGTTCTTTGTGCCACTGATTTCCCCCCACATTATTTTAGTCTGATGCATCGTTGCCTGCCTTTGGGAGTAGAAAGTGCTATGCAACCTAGTTACGTTCTGCAGTGATTTCTGTTGCTGAGGTAGTACTTTATGGAGCTACTGTGATCATAAATTCCTGCAGTGCGCACAGAGCTTGTTTTCTACTGGTTCATGTAGTATAGTTTCCCCGTACAATTATGTGAGGGAAATAAGAAAATGCAGAATATATGGCTAAGGATTATTTTGTTGAACCAGCCCACAGACATAAAGAGGAAACACACATCTGTTCATCTACTAACTCCTAAAGCAACTATGCATTGCAAAAACTAACCTTAGAATCTAGACAAAAACAGTGTGGTCCATATCACATACTCAATCCTAAATTATCATCGAGTGTGAAAATGGAGCTACCAATTCAACTGAAGTGCAGGTGCACAGAGTGGGAAAGAAATACATAAAAAGAATAGTTTTTTATGTAGGAGATGAAGAATCTTTAGATGGGGAAGCAGCTGGTAGCAACAGGGGAAAAGGAAAAGCAGAGAGAGAGAGATGTATGCTTTGGAAGAAGTAAATGGGCATGAGTCAGAAAGTAGCTTCAGGGATTGGAATTGTGTAGCAAGTACTGATCAGTAAAAAAACAACATTTTAAAATAACAATTCAAAGAATGGGATAATATACAGCTGCTTACAATAACAATTTGCATAAACCTCTAAGTCATAACACTTAGGAATATAAGGTAAACTGAAGTGTCCTTTTTAGAGCATTGATACAATTTCAGCACTGCTTTGTTGCAGTCCAAAACTACTTGTGAATAGTAATTTTAAATAGTATCATTGTAAATAGTAAAACAGACAACAATGTTATTTCAGGACTGTGGAATTTCAAAATAAGCTTCAACCAAAATCAGTCAGTTCTGATCAGTGGCCTGAGTCTGAAGGGGCAACTTTTAACACATGTAGAATACATGGATAAGATCCCTAACTGGTGAGAGTTTCTGTCTCTGTGCTGGAAACCTCCCTGCACAATGAAGGTGACCGCTACAGACTCAGTCCATCATGTGGCGGTTTGGGAATGTTGTGGGGTTATACTGAAGGGACGGAGCTACACTAAAGCATTCCCACAGCCTCGCCACACGTTCAGAATGAATATCTGAAGAAAGCATAGCAGACAGCAGGCCTGTACAATACACGTATACAGACGCATAATTTTGATAGGCTTGGGTGGTTAATTTGTATGTTAACTATATACTTACAATTACTGTTGCTGCTCTGTAACTTCAATTTGCTTTTTTCTTTGGCACTTCTGCTAAGAACACCATTTGGTTTTATTTCTTCCTCTGCATCGCCTTTTTTCTTTTGCAAATCATTCTGTTTCTTTTTGTAAGTTGGCTTAGGCTGCCGCTTAGTCCTTTGCTCTGATTTGCTCTCACTTTCATCAGAATCTCCACTTTCAGAGCCAGATTCATACGTCCTTTTCGTTTTTCGCCTTGTCTGTTTCTCTTCTTTCACAAGCTTTTCCCCCAGGATTTTACAATCTATATTATTTTGCAAATCATTTGACGTAGAAGCTATTAAGTTAACAGTACATGGCTTAATGATTTCTGAGACACTGTTCCCCGCATTCTCTTTTTTATTAGTATTTTTATCTTCTTCCGAATGTCTTGTGAGCCAAGCTTTTTTCAGCTTCGTGTGGTAGTTCCCTTGACTCGTCTGGGATACTTGCCCATTGCCTACAGTATTTGCTTTGTTTATTGTACCAGAGATGACAGTACTGTCTAGGGAAACGGAGGCTGAATATATTGGATTTTTCACAGCAGTCAACTCTGTATCACTGGCACTGCTACTTTTAAACTGAGCAGCAGCCAATGCTGCCTTGTGCTTTTTCAAGTGAATAAAATCAGATGGCCCAGAGAATCCAGAGCTGGCCTGAAGAACACTTTCCGTTTTGCTGCAGGCTAATGTAACTGGAGCTGCGGTGCTCAGGCCACATTCTTGTATGTGTGCCACTTCCTGGTTTATGGCTGTGGAGGCAGTAGTCTCTACTGACGTGCAAGCTAAAGCTGCATTGGATAAACAGTAAGTCACTTCTGAACTGCCCATGACTGGAACACCAGTAGTAGCCACAGATGCTGTTACATCTGTTTTGGTGCTGCATAGTGTCGTCGTAGTTGACGTGACAGAACTGGGAACACTGCCCTTGGAGGCAGCTGGCAAGTTCTTTTCATACTGGCCATGAATTGTGTCTGAGTTCACAGTCGGCAGAACTATTCTTCCTGTCTCTCTGGTTTCCGCTGGTTTCGGGCAATCGGTTTGGTTTATCCCCATCAACGATCTTTCAACAACTCGCTCTTTCGGAGCTGTCTGCACAACAGATACTGTATCACATTTTGTACGTGAAGGTGGACGTACAATGACAGAAGCTGTGGCAGAAGGCAATTTCCTCTCCATCTGCCATTCCATCTTGTCATTATTTGGAATATTATTTTTCCACATATCTGAAAATTTTTGCTCCAAAGCACTTTTGTAAACATTTTGTGCTTCCTTCGGCTCAGGTACTAAAGTTGGTGGCTTCTGTAATTCGTGGATTTTGCTACCAGCATTAACTGGCTGCACTGGAGTTAAAGTTGGAGGAGAAAGGCTATTGTAACTTCCTTCCTTCCTCTCCAAACTGTGATGGACTGGAGGGTGAAACACCGGTGCCCTGTGCAAAGCGGGCATTGTTCGGAGTGTACTTGAGGATGAAACAGACAACTGAGTAGGACTTCTGGAGTCATTTCTGAAAGAATTTGCTGAATTAGAGGTCGCTTGCTGTGAAAACTGCTCTGTTATCTTGCCTATTGAGCTTTCAGACTCTGGTGGGTGTTTAATCAAAGGTGGTGGTTTTGAAAGAGATGTAGTGAAAGAAGTGAGTGACTGAGCAGAAGCTGTTGAAGGACAACTGCTCTGTTTATCAGCACACATACCTGAAACCTCTTTGGAGGAGTATGTTCGTGGTGGTTCGTTGACCACGCTGTTAGACAAAGTGGTAAAATAGTTGCTTTGTGGCAAGTTCTGTGGTACAGAATGTTTCATCTTGTAGAGTTCTGAATCTTTGTCGTGTTTCACTCCATGGCTTTTGGGGCTAGAAGATGATAATGGCAATATTCTGGAATACGATTCCCTTTCACCCTCAAGTGCCTTGATTTTAGCAGTAAAAGGAGCAACCTCTATACTTTCTTGAAGTATCCTCCTGTGCTCTTCTTTATACTTGCTTAGCCTCTCGCCTGTCTCTTGAAGTGACCTTTGCAGTGGGTCTACAAAGTGTCTTTGCAAATGGCCCTCTTTTGCAGTCTGTGATCTGTTATGCTCTATATCTGGCTTTGCTGGAGTAGCTGCAACTGAACGTAAAGGTTCAAAAATTCCTTTCCTTTCCAATTCTCTGTACAAAGACACAGAAAGCAGAACTGAAATAATTCTGTTTCACATCAATGCATTAATACTCTAAACAAGAAATATGCCATACAAATGTGAAAGAGATAGTAATAATATATTCATCATTAATATACTTTTCATATTCCTGTTGGTCATCCTTTGAGTGCGATATGTGATGCAAAGTTTCCAGAGACTTAAAGCAAAATACAAAAAGCAAACAAGTAAACCATCCTCACTCTTTCATCGGCATTATCTTACCTCTTGTGTTTAGAGATTTAAACAAAGCAAACTTACTCTTTATGATGATCCGCTATACTTTTTGACAATGGAGGACTAGAGTGTGTCGTCAATTTAAGTGGCCGGTGTGGTTCTGCACTGGATGGTCTTACAGGTATGTGGCTCATTAACCCAAGACCGTCAGCTGAGGTCACAGGGGTGGGTTGGTGTAACCAAGGACTAGGAGTATTCTGTTAACAGCAACAAAATGAGACTTTATACAGTAGTTACTACTGGAACCTAAACATAAGCATAACTTCATTTTATCAAAACACTAGGGTGTCAAACTGTTTTTCTGTGCTTGCATTGTTTAAGTGACACAATTAAATTATTGTGGCTATCCTATTTTTTAATCCTATTTGAATAAGGATTCAAAATAGATGTAAAAGTATGCAGTTTATTCTGAAGCAAGGTAAAATGTTAAATTTAACTAAACAGAAGAAAGCATACCAAATGAGTAGGAGAAAAATCTGTGGTCAGCATCTTCTAAAAGTAAACTGAAATATCACCCGTGGCCCATTTTTGGAACACAATTCATAGCCAAAGCTATACCATCTTCCATGCCACACTTACTACAAAATACAGCATGAAACATCTTCAATAGCAATAGATTCAATAATGGGTTAGTTAACTAGCTAGAAAAGACTGGTGCAGATACAATGCTAATGATATCATGATTAGGAGCCTGGAAGCTTGCCATATTCTTTCCCAGCCCCCTTTCTCTGGTTAGAATTAGTATGGTGCACTATTAAGTCTGCACTGGTACTAAGAAGGGTTTGAAAACCAACATCTGGCCCCGGTTTAAAAGCTAGCAATTAGTTACCGCTGCTGCAAATGTAATGTTGCACCTTAGTTCACAACAGAAAGGGGGAGGAGGAGAAAGCATACATGAGCCTGTGGCGTGCTTCCAATCTCCTAATCATGGCTAGGAAACTGCTATTACTGCATCTGTATTGGGCCTCCATCATATTATAGCATATTACATTCTGCTGCTAAGATACTACAGTAATCGGTGAAAGAAATCCTTTTATAAAGCTACGGACATTTGAGTCTTTGAATTTCAGTTTTAAGTACCCCCACATTCTGTAAGCTTCTACAACAATGACTATTTTTTTTAAGAATGGGAAAACCCTATAAATCCAGATTTCTCTTTTTTAAAAAACAACCACCCTAAAGTACCTCCCAACCTCTCACCTAAAAGCAGAATTTAAGCACAAATGTAAGTGTTGCACTCAGTCACCCAACTCTAATAATATACATAATAGTACAATGCTATAACATGTTTTCATCTCCCCTCCCCTCTTGAATCAAAGCCTGATTACAAAGCAGCAATTATTTAAATTTGTTAAGGCAATTATAAAGCACTATAAACAGATTACACACCACATCAAGTTATCATATGATATTATCCCAATGTATAATAAACTGGGGATTCAGCATGACTTACCCTTCTCAGAGGAGCCTCAGTATTAACAGAAGCTTCAGAATGGACCCATTTAGATGAAGGTATTCCAAGTCCTGAGTATGCATGTGTTCCATTGGGATACTGCCAAATAATTGGATAAAGTCCCAGGTGATTATACGTAGCAGAAGGGTGAGCTTGCCCAAGAAGATGTGGTGACTGGTGCTGTAGCATCTGTTGCTGTTGCTGGTGTGCTAATGCCAAATGGCTTAAGCTGCTAGCATGAGCAGTCTCTAGTCGTGGATGGCCTCCCAACAGAGAGGCTGTAGGCACTCCAGGTAACACTGCGGGAAGTAGATGTGGGTGATGAACAGAATGGTGAGATGTACTACTAAGAGGATGTGTATTAATAGCAGACAAGGGAGTTTGGTTTGAGGATCCAGCTAACAAATGGGATGCACCAGTTAATGCGGGGTGATGAGTGTTTGGATTTAAACATGTTCTATGGGAAGTGGAATGAGGAGGATAGTTATGTTGATGTAAATAGGGTGATATATGGTTAGTTCCCGTTTCTTGTCCAATAAGAGCGGGATCTCTGTAAACTGTGAAATGTTCATTCTTGTCAATGATAAGAGGACTTTTAGTAGCTTCTAATGAACTAACTCTAGCTGGAACTGGATGAAAGCTAGACCTAGGCAAATCATGTTCAGTTTTAATTGCTGACCTTGTTACTCCAGTAACATGGCTGTTCTGGTAATTAACCTTAGACTTCACAGTGTCAGGAGATTGGGCGTGTTTATATTTAACTTCAGGTGAAGAATTTGACTTTATTTTAGGGGTTTCAATCAGTGGGCCAGCTTTTGACTTCACTACATCAGAGACTGGACTTTGTTTACGTACTCTGCCCTCTTCTGCTATGGAAATGACAGATGAAACAGAGCCATACGGAACTTTTTCAGAATTAAGATGTTCATTCGCTGATGTAGTTTTCACAACTTTTGGTTGTATCAAATCCATTTTGCTGGCATTATTAATCCAGTTTTCATCAGTTTCCAGCTTTCTCACTTCCAGAAAGCTTGAATTTGTAAACAGATGTTTTGCATCACTACCTGGAGGCTCCATTTTCTGACGAGTTTGCAAACCAAAAGTATTTGATATGTTTTCCTGGGCCTCAATAGTTGAACTGTGTTCAATATTTATATCAATACAACCTTTTGGTGTAGGGCAACTGGGCACAAACTGCTCATTCGGTAAGAGCTCCCTGGGTTGTTGCTTTTCTATACTGCACTCTTGAATGCATACATCATTCGCATTCCGATCATAAACTGTTGGCTGCTTGGCTTGATGGAGTGAAATTTCTTGCAGCTCCAAGTCAGCTGACTCTGGCCTATCTGTTTCTTGATGTTTTTTATCTTCCTGTATCTCGTGCCAGGGTGACTGGCTGTCTATTAGTGTTTGTTCCTCTATACCATCACTGCTCTGGGATTTTCCTTCTTTCCCATTTATCTTTGAAGTGTTCTTGCTTTTCAATTCATTCTCTGAATTCTGCTCCGACGAAGAATCTGTCAGTCTTTTGTTTGAATTTTCTGAGTCACTGCTCTCAGAATAGTCTGAAGTGTTGTCTATCCGCTGCCTCTTCATACTGAGTTTCTTTTCATCATCTTCCGGTTTTCTTCTTTTGGAAATAAAGTGTTTGCTTTTATTTTTGGAATTTTCTGTAAAAATAAATAAATAAATAAATAAATAATCCTTTATTTAGTACCGTGTTGAAGAAGAATTGTTCCAACCCTTTGAAAAATGTTTATACCTCCTTGACTGATATAGTCGTATTTTTCCTCTTTCATCTTTTCTTCATCAGGCACACTGCTATCAGATCCTTTCCTTTTATGTGGACGAGCATTCCGCTGCTGGTGATGTGAATTTTGCTTAGGTGCTGCACTCTGGGAATTCATTGCTGGCCTGGGACTATTTGCTTGTGCCCGGGTATAGTGGCCCTAAATAAAAAGAGTAATACATTTATAATTCATTAATACAAGATAGTTAACAAAGTAAATGGCAATGTAATTTAAAATCAAAATATATCTACGTGGGCTGTGTTGCTGTTCTGGTTGGAACGAGACCTGCGTCGTGATGTAATGCCAATATTTTCACCTTTCAACAAAGAGTGAACAACATCATCTAGAAAGGTCATCTGAACCATAGAGGGATCCACATTTTGTGGTTCTAAAACCTGGTTAATTTTGAAAAACAAAAAAAGGAATCAATTCTTATTTATATATTCCATATGAATGCCAGTTACAAATACAAAATTTATGTCCTAACTTGAAACAACTTTTTTGGCACAAAACTTCAAAAGGAATGCAGAAGTAGCATCCTTTCATATTAAAGGGAAAAAAATACATGTTAACATGTTTTATAAGAACATTGCCAATGTTCCAACTTTGGTCCCAAACTGAAAATCATTTAAATTTCTTTAACTGGTCAAACAAGAATAAAGCATACAGGATGTGAAGATTTTTTTAAAAAAAAAAGCTTCGGAGGGAAAGGAGTATGTGATTAATGATAACTATAAACCAATGCTAACTGAAAAAAGGACTAAAGGTTATATTGGCCTTTACTTCTACCCCACCATTCCATTATCTTGGGGAGCTCAATTAAGGAAAATAGATCTTCTGAATATTGAGCAAAGATCTCAACCCCGCCCCCAGCTCCATTTTATTTCTGCATTTATGCCCTGAAAATATTAAAGACCACTGCAATATGCATTCTGGTATCCTTTGTTCCATGTAGGCATTTATAGCCACTTAATCACCTGACAGCACTTTTTAAAAACAACAACAATGAATCCTTACAGACATGATTCCCTTCATCCACATTTTTATTTTTTTTTACTGGTCAGGTAATAACCAAATAAGCAGATTTAAGTTTTTAAAACTAGAAATGATTGTGTGAACTCAGATGGGTTAAGTAATATTTTAAAACAATGTATATATGCAACTCAATTTTAGACCAACAGTTCCAAAGCCATGACAAACCTATTTATGTTTAAGACAAACACAGAAGAAATAGTTACCTGATCATTCATAACAATCATAGTGCGAGTGAATAGATCATGATGAGTTATTATACCAGTGAACCACTGGGTGGCAGAGTCCTGTCTGTATACTCTCACTCTATAGCCGTTTAAGGAATAGGGTCCTTCGAAAATAAAAATAAAAATAGCTTTTGAGGATTATTGCAATAATTTTCCAATCCATGGCTTGGTTTTAAAAGCGCATGCAGCACAGATGTTATCTTACATTGTAACCGCCCAGCCACCCACCTTCCATTATGCCTTTAAGTCTACTGCATACTTCGCTTTGGATACAGAGGCATTTTTATGATCAAGCAAGCCTAACTTCTTGATCAGAACCTACACAGCAGCTGTTTGCATGCCCAGATGCTTCTGGAGTAGAAACAATGTAGTTCTTGAAGTTTTGAGTTTCACAGCTGCCAATAGCTTCCCAAAAGTGACCACAGAACTCTGCAGTAGTTCAAAAAAATCAAAATCATTCAGCAGTCTTTTCTCTTTCCCAAGGCTACTGTGCAATAATAAGCATTAATTTATAAAACCAGCAGATGAAACATGCATTTAACCAACAAACAACTTCCTATTTTAAAATACTAGAAATTAAAAAGGGGGGTGTTTGTGAACAAAATATCCTAAAATTGGATATTGGTTATACTGAAAACTGATTGGGAAAAACCATGGCTATTACCCACAAGTCATAATGCATAAATAGTCTAAGAAGGCAATCTTTGGTCTGCTGGATTTTAAGATTTTAGACATTTCTGCATTAAAGTTTTGTTCCTATGCTCCTCCCATTTGTTGCTTTAGCACTGAGCTGTAGTGTGGAAGAAGTTCTGTGAAAAAGAACATCATACTGACATCATACTAAGTTTAGCCCTATGAATGTTCTTATATATGCATGAAAAAATATTAGTACAGATCCAGTAGAAGTATGGATGCACTGTGAATTTCAGCTAAAACCATACTGCCTTCGTATCTTGCTGGTGGGCTTCCGAGAAGCATCTGGAATTATGAGAAACAAGATGGGCTAGACAGACATTGGATCAGATCCAGCAGGACTCCTCATACTCTTACTGTGGGAATCACATCCACCGAAAAAGCATTTCCAGTCCCTGCAGAATATTACTTGCTGACACCCTTTGTTTGCCTGGAAAATGCATGATTAATGTAGCATAGTATTACATGTATTTACATTTAATACATCAACTTGAGTCACAGACTCAGAAGATGTCAGTCATGTCCCTTTTTCATCATGTGAGCTCCAAGGACAACCACAAACTGTTTTTTAAATTCACTACTCACAAGTGGTTCAAGTGACAAGAAATAATTCATAATACATGTGATTACACCTAATTTTTAAAAGCATCCCTCCTCAACATAAAAAAAAACTAAATAAATCATGGCTAATGGCATTACTGACCTACTGAGCTATTCACCATATACTAAACTACAGTTTCTGAAATATAAACATACTTCCATTTAATAAATTTTGAAAACAAATCCACATTTCTACTTACAGTATAATTTTTCCTCCAATCATGTTTCAGTATTAATTTTCATGGGACCTAATTAGAAGAAAAAAATATTTCTCAAAATTACCTTGCATAAAAATCTCTTGCACCTTTTGTTCCTTTACCCAGATTTTTACTTCCTCCTGAAGCTGTGGGTTGTCCCTGAGAACTGGGTTTAAACTGTCTACGTCGTCCTAAAGCAGAAATTAAGAAGAACCCTATGTTATACACATTTAGTATTTTATGAAGTTTATTTCCTTCAATCCAACAATTTGTTGAAAACTATGTATTCTGAAGAACACAACTGCAGACCAGTGGCAGAGGTTGTCCCAAATGCTTGATTCCCCCCTCCATGAAGGACCCAGACCCAATATGTTGCAAAATAAATAAATGGCTTAAAATACTTCTCTATACCATGCATGTTTTCAACACCACCAAATCAGTCCACTTTAATTCTTGGATCAAAAAAAATCTGCAAGTTAAGACTGCAATACCTCAATAAAAACTACTGTCAAATTCTGTACTCTGACAATCTCTTTATTAGGCCAACCAAAATGTAACAAAATAATATGCAAGCTTTTAAGTTTTCCAAAACACTTCATCAAGCTACATGGTGAACAGGGAAATATTGAGAGGGGGGAGAGAGGGGGCAGCTTGTGTTTGGTGTTGAAGCTATGGGGTCTGCATCTGGTGGCGGTCTTGAAACATAATAACGGAGAAGACAGAAAAAATACAAATGAATCTCTCTCAAGTGCTATACAGCAGGGGTGGCCAACTCCCAAGAGACTGCGATCTACTCTCAAAGAGTTAAAAACTGGCAGTGATCTACCCATAGCTGCCAAGTTTTCCCTTTTCTCGCGAGGAAGCCTATTCAGCATTAGGGAAAATCCCTTAAAAAAAGGGATAACTTGGCAGCTATGGATCTACCCCCCTTTTTTCTATCTACCTGTTGGACGTGCCTGCTATACAGCTACAGCCATACCTCAGTTTATGTACCTGTACTATCAGTTTAAGTCAGGCATCCCCAAACTGCGGCCCTCCAGATGTTTTGGCCTACAACTCACATGATCCCTAGCTAACAGGACCAGTGGCTGGGGAAGATGGGAATTGTAGTCCAAAACATCTAGAGGGCCAAAGTTTGGGGATGCCTGGTTTAAGTACTC
Source organism: Zootoca vivipara (assembly GCF_965207765.1). Lineage (NCBI taxonomy): Eukaryota > Metazoa > Chordata > Lepidosauria > Squamata > Lacertidae > Zootoca > Zootoca vivipara. The sequence continues at coordinate 24,554,225 of NC_142588.1, forward strand.
CGCAAACCTGTCTGGAACGGATTAATCTAGTTCACTTCAGGTTAAGTTCGCTTCAGGTTAAGTACGGACTTCCAGAACCAATTACACTCATACTTCGGGTTAAGTACGCTTAAGGTTGAGTACTCTGCGGACCGTCTGGAACGGATTAATCCACTTTCCATTACTTTCAATGGGAAAGTTTGCTTCAGGTTAAGTACGCTTCAGGTTAAATACAAACTTCCGGAACCAATTGTGTACTTAAACCGAGGTACACCAAGGTCTGCTGGGAACAAGAAGCAGAACAATGGCTGATTTGCCATCTCTGAAACTCTCTCCAACCTTACATGAAACACACAGGCTTCCATACCTAAGGATGGAAAGTTTTTCAGAAATTGGGAATCAACCATTGCTATGCCTCTTATTCCCAGCAGGAAAAGCTCCATAAAGAGCTTCATTTGCACATGGGCTACCCAGTTCCCATTCCACTTCAAGACTGATCAGATGAAGATTCCATGGCTTCAATGTCATACCGTAATTGTTGTCATCTCACTTCCACCAAGTGATCTGTTAACTTTCTGCCTGGTCAAGAATTTTAGGAGAGTGCAAAAGCTTCCACACCCTTTTGCTATATTTTGGTTAGCTTAATAAAAGGCATTGTACTAATATGGATAATGAAAATTGTATGGGTCAACATAGCTACCTTCATCTTCTGTGTGACTAATAAAACTAATGCTGCCTTATAAACTAGCATATTGAACTTTAAATACATTTTGATTTACACACCAACTGGCATTTGGATGCTCTAAAACCCAAAATTCAACCACTCCACCATTAATACAACAAAATGAAACAAAGAGGTGACATTGCTGAATCTGAACAAGTGCATTTGTATACTCTTCTTTTGTTGTACAATTTATATGGTGTGGTGGATTCTGAAGAATTATCACAGTAAGATTAATTATTTTAAAAACTGTTAAATAATACTTTTCTTATCTGTGAATTTCAAAGATAAGTAAAAATCTATACTGAGTGGTCAATGACTATGATTAGACAAAGGCTGAATTATATTCACAAAATGCAAGAAAAGAATATAAAAGACGGCTGCTTATTTACATATAAGAGTACTCTCTACTGAAGGAATATTTTTTTTCAACTATTGTACTTCAATTGCATGAAATACAATGGTGGACCTATTACTGCATTTCTTAGCGGTTGCCTCTGAAGGCCTTCTTGGGTGCCCCGGAATGAACTGTAATTCCCAGATCTCCAGTTTTAATTTAAAAAGAAGTTTCTAGCATTTATTGAGCACGAGATATGAGGCAAAACATACAAAAACAGTTCTTCTCAATTTTCTGTGATAAATTAGACTGCTCCACCCTTTCAGTGTTTTACTTTGCTGCCCACCACATGGAAAAAACTCCCACCCCACCAGAAAATAATCCTGTGGACTCCCAAGTACATGATAGAGAGAGATGGTGCACCTAGGCAAGAGAGGGATAGATGCACATGTGTGTGTGAGAGAGGGGGGTATAAACTATCTAGTCTGCATGTTATGTGCGGTTTGAGTGGCAGGGGGAGAGATGGACAGGTGAAGTGTATGTATGAATGTTAGAAAGGTGCATGTATGTCTGTGGTCTGTGAGCAGTGACTGTGTGTATGTATGCAAGAGTGTGAGTGTGGTGTGGCCACCTTGTATATTCTTCATAGTACTGCTGGAATGCTCAATAGTGTGTGCATATGTGATATATATACATATATATCCTGTGTGATCTCTACAGTCAGGAGCAGCAGGACATACCGGTAGCTCTTCTCAATAAGCCTAAGGTTGTCTATGGCAGGAGTAGGAGGGAAGAAGCAATGACAGCACTCTCTTTAATTTTGTGTTAGCCACCTCCCCCCCCCTAACTTTCCTAGCGTAAACCACCAGATTCTCCATCTGGAGATCTTACGGTGCCACTGGGTCAGGAGTTGAGAAGATGGCTTGCATGAGTTTGTGCACTAAGTGATTGTGCAGATCCTGAATGACATGTTCGTGCCAGGCTTTCCTCACCCTGGTACTTGAAGGTGGTAAAGCTGTGGGCATTGAATTTGTGCCATCATTCATTAAGGAGTTTTCTGTCCCACGTGAGTCGGAAGAGCAGTTTCTAGGACCATGCTAGCTTGCTGGTCTCTTATTCCTCCAGGAGTCAGATTCATTTGATTGGTTCCCAGTGCGTTCATGGTTCTCATTTGCAGATGAGCCTAAGACTGGGTGGCTGGCTGACCTTGCACTTGGGGCTGCAGTGGCGCCTGCTGGGATTGGATGCCATAGGGCAGGCCAAGTAGGCTCACTGCATGGAACTGGGGCCAATGGGGTTCGGGTTACTCAAAGAAGGAGTCGTTGTCTGTCCTGTCCCAGAGGCAATAGAATTCTGGATCCCACGAACTGGGGATCTAAGGAGTGGTTGCTAGTTTCTCTTGTCACTGGCATTTTTCAGTGGAAGACACACAGGACAATCTTGTTGCATACAATTCATGCTCCCCCATGGCAGCCATTTTCTGACTGGTGCCCACAGTACTTTCTCAAAATTCAAGCACTGTACAGGCAATGCCCAGTTGACAAGGGGTTGCATCCTAGGTCATTATATGCTTCTGTGAAATCATACAGTGAAAAAGCCTGCAAACATCCTGCCCCAACCCCTTTTGTGACGTGTTTGTGTCACTTCCAGGTTTGGTGCAATGCACAAGTGTGTGGTTGCACACATATCAGACACACCTAAAATGATCACTGCCTGTGTGGTCAAATACTTGTCAGGTCAGGTCTGTTAACTCAGTCCTGTTTTTCTTGAAGACACGTATCATCTTTTAAAGGCATTTTTAAACATCAGAGAAAAAGAAATCCAATCCTACAATACTTACTAATTTTCAAGTTAGTGAAATAAGGCCCAAACTAAACATAGCAGCCACTATAGATACATTAACACAACCTGGCTGCGCTGGCTGCTCATAAAGTGGTATGTGTGTATTATTTGAAGGAACAAAGGCATGCAGGGGAGGGAAGAACACATTACCTTTCTGTGCTCTACTTCAATAATGGAAATAAGCCAGCCTGGGAGAAAAATAGCCTAAAGCAACTGAGTGCAACAAAATAAGGCAGGGAGCTTTTCATGTAAAGATTAGGGACCTGCCTCTTGTTTTATATGAGTGGGGAAGCTATGAAGACAGTTGCCCCATCACATCTTGTTTGGCCCTCAGATGGAAAGCAAGTCTGCTTACTTGATTGAAGTTATTCAGCTTTAAACAACAATGTGTCTGCTGGCTACCTACTACAGTGGTGCCTCGCTTAACAAACGCCCCGTAAGACAAAATTTTCGCTTAAAGGAAGGATTTTTCCAGCGGAGGTTGCCTCGCTAGACGAATTCGTTTTACGAAAAATTCGTCTAGCGAATCACGGTTTCCCATAGGAATGCATTGAAATTCAATTAATGCATTCCTATGGGCAAAAAAAAATTCAAAAAAATTCAATGAATTCCTATGGGATTCGCTAGACAAATTTTTCGTTATAAGAATAGACCCGTGGAACGAATTAAATTCGTCTAGCGAGGCACCACTGTACTGTTCCCCACTGCTCTTTATTCAGCTCTGGAGCTCAAAACTGCTTTGGGTGGTATGTCTGTTTGAGCCAATCACAAAAAAGCAAGTAGGATATTATCTCATGCCTTTTGGTGACAAGCTTCTGAAGTATTTTCTACATCAAGGAGTAATATCTAATGAGCATGCAAAAAAGGGTTTAAAAATTATATATACTGAGAGAATAAAACAATAATTAATTAATTAATTAATTAATTAATAAATAAGCCTCTCCTTATGGGTCTATCTGCTTTGAAAATGTGGAAAGCTCACCCTCCTGGCAGACATCAACAAAACTTATGGAAGGAGGTAGTGCCAGGGATTTATGGGCTTTGTAATGCTTTTATCCAGATGATCCATAATATCTCATCTGCCTTCACTGAGGATTAGAAGAGGCAAACAGCCTACTGCACTAAGCTGACAATTAGATTTGGGTGCTCTAAGATTCTGTGTGCCACCTGGATGCAAGACTTGAAAATATGCTCACCATACATTAGAAAACAATATTCCATTTGTAAAAATGTTTTAACACATGCACAAAAACAGACAAGTTACTTAGTTAAGGCTAGTCAAAATATCCATGGCTTTCCTATGGAAAGAAACATGCCGAATCTCTTTGCAGCGAGAAAGCAAAATTGCTGTGTGACGTCAAGGATCAAACAGAGAAGAAAGTGGCCAACAAACTGAAGCGATAGCTGTGATGCATACACAATTTAAGCTTAAACCTGCACTATTAATTTCACCAAATGGGTTTTTTAAGGCTTTTAAAGTCTGACTGTTGAAGGTGACATTTAAATGAGGGAAGTGGAAAGAAGCGGCAAGTGACAAAGTGAGCACTTAAATACATGATTCAATAAGAATTCCTCTAGTCCCTAAGCACAGAAATGGGCAGACTGATGATCACATTGATAGAACTATACATTTCTCAACATTTTGGGGGGGGGAATTGTCCCCCCTTCTTTCTGTTATTGTACATCCGGGATCAGATGTGTGCTTTCCTTAGAGGGGTAGTGTTTTAAGTTGGGGGGCAAGGATCCCCTAAACTCCTGGGTGCCAGATTCTCCTCATAATTCCTAGATTTAGTAAATGTTTGAATTTAACCAAGGTGTCAGATGTTGGATTTAGCAGGCTTAACTAGTTTTTTCTGATCAGGAAATCACCTGGCAGAAGAGCCCTCATGTAGAACAAGAGAAAGATACAGTAATACCTCGGGTTACGAACGCGATCCGTTCCGGATCGCAGTTCGTAACCCGAATAGTTCGCAAACCGAACGCGATGGGCGCCGCCATTTTGCGCATGCGCAAAGCGCGCGATCGCGCGCGCGCCGAAAACACTTCCGGGTTTGCGCAGTTCGTAACCCGAACTGTTCGCAAACCGAGGTGGTCATAACCCGAGGTACGACTGTAATGGGTTATTAACAAAATAGTTGCTCTCTTCCAGATGATAAGGGGTGGAGCCCTTCCTCCAGCTGTAAGTTAGTGTGCAGACACAAAAGGCTTTAGGTTAGGATTTCAGTTTACCGGTTATGGGTGGGAGGAAAATTCCTTGGAGTTTGTTAGCAGCAAATAGCAAGAAGGGGAACAGAGAACACCATGTGGGTTGACTGTGACAGACTGTAAAAGAGAAAATGGCTGATTTATGTGTTTGGGACCCAAATGATGCTGCGCCTATGAGAGAAGAGATCCTCTAGAAATGTGATTGCGCTGAACTCTCTCCATCTAGACTCAGGTTGTATATATGTGTAAATAAACCACATATTACAAAGACACTACAGTCTCCGCTGTGGCTCATTGTCCAAAAGGAAACACAGACCCTGGACACCAGGAACCCCTGGAAGGTTACACTGATCAGAGATTGGGGTCACGTGTAACACTCTCACCTGGTGCCTTCATTACATATATTTAGGCGCCAGGCAAAAATGGTTCTCTTTAACCAGGCCTTTGGCTTTGGTGAAATAATATTCTATGTCACTACCCCCCCCAAAAAAAAACAACAACAACTAAAGTTTCCAACTGCTTTTCAATGAGCTCCAAGTAGGATATATTACAGTGATCCAGTCTGGAAGTTAATAAGCATAAATGGCTACAGGCAGGTCCTTATCTTCCAGCAAAGAGCATGACTTGTACACCAGCCAAAACTAGTAAAATGAATTTGTAAATCACCATAAATGGCATCAAGGAGCACCCCAAACTGATGAACCTGCATCTTTAGGTAGACTACAACCCCACATGGTACAAGCTGTACACCTATCATTGGATCAACTGATCCCTTTAGAACAGCATTTCAATCTTATCTACTGCTTATTGTAATTAGACCTCAGTTTGTAAATGAATCCATGTAGGAAAGATAGTCCTACAATGAGGGTCCCAGGCTATGTTTATAACTATAGGTTACCAATTACATCAACCATAATCCAAAGAACTGTGAATTGGTTTCTATGAGTCCAATGGGTCTTTTTGGGAGTTGTGTTTCCTAAACAGAAGCTCCACGGGTTACACAAAAAATGGCTTTTGAAACCAAGGAGAATGTCAAAAGCCACTTGTGCTATGGCATTTTGGGGGTTGGGTGTCTTTTGTTTATAAAGTAGTCATAAATTCCTCCAGCACAAAAGGGTTTAGGTTAGGATGTCAGCCAACATTCCATTGGCACATGTAATGAATTTAACACAAGTTGTAAACTACAACTATTGCAATTACTGTAAAAAATGTTTGAGTATAATGTCTTTACTCTCTGAGAAGTTGCTATGCCAGTACAGAACATGAGAGTTTGGAACATAAAGATATTGTCCAGGACTGTGAGACTCATTATGAAGATGCAAAATTATTGGTGATCACTATGGGCACATGACATCTTCTTTGATGGCAAATTAAAACCTGAACCCTACTAAAAGGCAAGTATTAAAGATGAGAGCAATATGTTTCCTGAGCGCCACAAATTTGAGAATGCAAAACAAATTGCTTGTCAGTTAGTTCTACAGTAAGCAAATATCCTGAGAATCTCTTGTTCACGAGTGCAGTTGAACAGCCGGTGCAGGCTGCAATAGAAGTTTGGAGCTAAATAACGCTTCATTAGCTTTCAAAACTAAATAGCCCTCTTTCAAATACAGTGGTACCTCTACTTACGAATAACTCTACAGTACTTACGAATGTTTCTACTTACAAACGGCGCTCCGTCCGCCATCTTGGATGCGGTTTAGATAGGGTTGCTTCGACTTACGAATTTTTTCTCCCAATGCATTCCTATGGGATTCGACTTACAATTTTTTTCAACTTACAAATGTGCATTCGGAATGCATTAAATACGTAAGTAGAGGTACCACTGTATGTTGGTCAATGGCCATAAAACCCCATACTCTCAAAGCATTTCCTTTTACCTTCACAGAGCCTCTTGTTTCTATCCTATTCCCCTGTACATTCCAGGTTCATTGATAATCTCAATCCGAGAGGTACTTATATACATACAACAAACAAATAAAAGACCAATTGACAGAATTTATTCTAGAACAGAATTTTGAATTGTTAATTTTGTGCACTGTGTATACAGACAAAATGTTAGCAAACTCACTAACATAAAACAGAATCAGGATTTGGGATCCAAACGAGAGAGAGAGAGAGAGAGAGAGAGAGAGAGAGAGAGAGAGAGAGAGAGAGAGAGAGAGAGAGATACAGGCTATCAATATAATTCTTTATACACTTCATAAACTGCTATCTTCTCTGTACCTGCTTAGATGTAGCCATACTATTGGTTTCAATGCATACAGGGTATGCATTTTAAGCATTAATTTTAGCTGCATTCTCTTTCAAAAATAAAGATAAGAAGATTTTGCAGTTCTCATGGAGGTCAGCAGCACATGTCCTTGCCATCTGTGGTCTAATTAACTACAGCTCCCACTAGATACTTAGAGATGCACAATTTAAAACAAGAAATGGAATCAAGACTACTACAGATGACAGATTCCTTAAAATGTACCATCGCTTTCAAGACAATATACAGCAGCAGCAAAGAAAAATATAAAAAATTGTTTTCAACAACCTAAATTCACTAAGTAAGATATAATTTTAATTGCAATATATTTTAAATCAAATACAGTTTGTGGCACTATTTGAGACATTTGATATTTTAGTCAATGATGACAAAGATGACAATGATTACAAAGAAGCACTATTTTCTACATGACATTCTAAAAAAAAACTTAAAGGATACCTCATCATCATCTTACATTGGGCCCAAATAATCTGCTGCAATCCTCAACACTTGCTTTAAATCTACTGAAATGAAAATTGTTTAGAAAAGGAAGTGTTGATATTTTTCTTTTTGTTCACTTAGTCCCTTTCAAGCAACAATGAGGTTAATAAATAGCTCTGCCCCAGTCCTTTTCTTGGGAGAAAGAAAGGATGGAAAGCAACCCTACTCCGCAAACAAAAGATTAGAATTAATAGATCAGTTCCTGATTTACAGCCTATTGGAAGGTAAGCCATGCACATGAGGAGCAAGTCAAAGAAGCAATTCCAGAGGAATTTGGATCAATAATGTCACACAAATATACACAACTTAAACCAGGAGTGGGGAATCTTTTTTCAGGTCAATGGCCATATTCCCTTATGCCAGGCATGTCCAAAGTCCGTTTTGGGGACCTAATGCGGTTTAATCCGGCCCTGTGGCAGTCTATTTCCTGGGTTAAAATCCTAAAAAAAGCTCAACAACTTTGGGGTAAAATCATAAAAAAGCTCAACAACTTCAATCCTTTGGTTGGCCCTCACAACCCTTCACTTCATCAAATCTGGCCCTCTTTGAAAAAAGCTTGGACACCACTGCCTAATGTGAAACTTTCAGTGAAACCTTCAGGAGTAAAATGGCATCAATGAGTGGGGATCAGAGACAAAAGTGGGTGCAGTAATGGAGGTGACTCTTGAGCAATAGGCTACATTCTAGCCATGCAAACAAACGCATTAATTTTTTTTTTACTAATATCTCCATCCAGGATATTCACAAATGCAAACTGCTAAGCTAGGCATATGGATGTCTCATACTATAGACTTAGTGGCTTGTTTCCAGAGAACAGACAAGGTCACAGGAACCCTAAACAAAGAATGAAATTGGTATAAAACTGATTTGTGAACAGACAATTCTCACATAATTTCTCCATTTCTGTTCTGGCAAAGTAAGACATGGGAATGCAGACCATGAAATCATGTCTAACAAGCTGAGGTGTTTTGGGAAATTGTTATGATTGTCACACAGCAGTGGCTATAACTTGTGTGTGTATGTGCGCTTGCTTGCTTGCTCGCTCACGTGCAACCCCCAATTTGCACAGGGGTTGTGTTCCGGGTCACTGCAGACTTACATAAAATTGTGTGGACTTGAAACACCCTGTTCCACCCTTTCAGTGATGTCTTTTATTACGTTCCTGGGTCCCTTCCAATTTCATTGTTTGTTAGAGTTCCTGTGACCTCTTCTGTTATTCTGATAATTTTGGGAACCCTTTTTTCTTTTTCTTTTATTAGTTCCAGAGAAGCCAGCATGCAGAGCACTTCTGCATGTGTGGGATGAAGGCAAAGACCTTCAAACTTACTAAAGGTTGCTGCTATCAGGGGGAAGCTTCCATAGAACAAAGGTTGCAAGCTAGCCACAAATTACACAACCACCTTTTGCCCAGGACTGCTGAATCATCATATACAGTAGTTCCACACTGAGAAATATACTGAGCCTACTGTGGTGTTTTAAGTTTTTATGGTGACTTAAGAATATGTGCAACTTGATATGTAAACTGTTCTGGGAGAAATGTGGCTATGGCTGCAAACAAACCCCGAGACATTCTGTAGAAAGACAAGAGACTACAGACTACCTGTACTCAGTCCCTATTACCAAGCAATCTCCACTGTTTTGCATAAACCCAAAGGAGAAGGGAATGTTTTTTTCAGCCAGACAGTAGTGGCCAGGGCCAAATGCAAAAATGGGCAGTGTAATGGATGCAACTCTTACCTTTGTGCAGAAGGCTATATTTCAACCTTGCAAAAACCAGAGGTATATACAAATAAACACATCTCCCATCCAAACAAAAAAGTCAAATCATCACAGTTTAAGGACACATTCCAGTCGGACAAATGCACTTCAGGAGATCATGGAACAGCACCAGTGAGGGGTGTGGTCTAGGGAAAGGGATGTAGAGTAGGAAATGTCCCAAGTGTGACCTGGAGTGCTGCATTTGACCTCTGGACCTGAGGTTCCCAACCCCTGCCTAAACCAATCCTCTTCAAAGAAGTCTTGCTTCCAGACATTTTCATTCCAGTATACTTGCACTGACCATTAAGACACACTTCCTCCTCTTTCCACACTGTCAATTACCTTTCACTTTCTAGTACTTGAACGGCTAAATGAGGTCCCCCAACTATCACCAGCTCTTTGAGTATGAGAAAGTGTATAATTCAATTCTGTACGTATTCTGGAGTCAAACTTATTTGCCACATAAAACACACAATGTTTATAAATCTCAACAGAAGGCATGGATGCATCTTGAGATACTAGTGATGCCTTGCCACAGACGTTTGGCCAAAATGTTTGCATAGGCTCACTCCCCTTCCTCCAAGCACTTGTCTCTCCCCACATAGACATCATTACCTTAAGATGCATTAACTTCAATATTTTAAGTTTCAATTTTGACATCCAAATTCTACTTTAACACTTTTCATTATTTTGATCAAAGTATATCTGAAAACATTCAAAGCTGTTAGGAGTCAAATGTTCAGCCACTTTAGCAACTCCAGAATCAACTATGACACGTCCTGCATAATGCTGGTAAGCATGACTAACTGATTTAACAGGCAATGTAGAAACATAATTGAGGTCTGGGCTTCAAACATACTTGATTTCCCCCCCCCCTTGTTTAAACACACACATCTTGCATCAATCACATAGTCTGCCATTCTGTTACATAGCCAGGGACTTACTGGAAAAGAGACTACTCTGTACCTTGGGGGCGAGGGGGACAGAAGGCACAAGTCAGATCTCAGCTTTGCTGATTACTATTTTCATCTCCAAACATTTTTGCAGTCTATTTTTGTGATTTCATAGAAACAAAATGTTAATATTCTCCCTGACCTAGATAAAACAGATTATGTGCTGCTGCTATATAGCAAATCCATTCTCAGTGGTACTAGCAGCTGCACACCTGGGGTTGGGGAGAATCTCAACAATTTTATTACAATTTGAAAGAATCCTAATTAGGAAATATATGATTGTGAGTATTTACTGGTCAAAGGAACTATCACCTTTCATAATTAATTAACAGTTGTATTTTTCTTGTACATAACTTTGTAATAGGTGGTTATTTATATACCACCTCTTGCCACCTTGTACATGGTGATGTACAAGCTACTGTTTTGATGTTTACAAGCTACAGAAGTTTGCCCCTTGATTTATAAGTGTTTATATATCAAGGGGCAAACTTCTACACAACAGTAGCTTGTAATCATCAAAACAAATACTATATTGTTGGCTAGTAGACTATATTGTTGGCTAGTAGAGTCACCAATAATTTAAATGATCTGAATTTGCATCCTGATGTTTATTGTTTGTTCATTTTTAAATCCCTTCCTGGCTGTCATCAGAAGTATTAGTTACCTGAAAATTATTGTATACCAGATTTCCACACATTAGAATAAAATAAATTCAATTCTACTTTGACCTTTCTAGTTAATCTGCAACTTTCACATCTTGAACTTTCATTACTAAGATTTAGCTACTGACTATATGTACACACACTATGTGTCTCTCTCTCACAGGGATGAACCATGTTAAGCACTTTTAAGTCCTATTTCACGTCAACATGGAGTTAAGCATTATTTCATTCTCACTCACTGAGATAAATTGAACTTGGAAGTGGTCAACTTTGGATAGGCCTGTGCTCTTTCTTCTCTAGTTTACAAATTAATAACAAACATAGGGAAAGCCGAACAAAGACATAGTATCAAGGCCAGAATTCCAAATACAACATTATAAATACAAAAATGCAACACTATTTAATGGACTCCATTGTCAGATTAAACACAAAGACATCACACTACAAGCATAGCACAAAGCAAAATTTAAGTGACAAAACCGTTTTCATCTGGTGCCTAAAGGATAGTGGCACAAGGCAAACATGGTTAGGAATGGTGCTCCATAATTGGAGTAGTTTCTTGGGCTCCATGATCAGTGCAGATGGTGACAGCAGTCACGAAACTAAAAGACTCCTGCTTCTTGGGAGAAAAGCAATGACAAACCTAGACAGCATCTTAAATAACAGAGTCATCACCTTGCCGACAAAGGTTCATATAGTTAAAGCTATGGTTTTCCCAGTAGTGATGTATGGAAGTGAGAGCTGGACCATAAAGGCTGATCGCCGAAGAATTGATGTTTTTGAATTATAGTGCTGGAAGAGACACTTGAGAGTCCCAAGGACTGCAAGAAGATCAAACCTATCAATTCTTAAGGAAATCAGCCCTGAATGAGTGCTCACTGGAAGGACAGATCCTGAAGCTGAGGCTCCAATACTTTGGCCACCTCATTGAAGGCACTAGGAGAAGGGGACGACAGAGGACGAGATGGTTGGACAGTGTTCTCAAAGCTATGAACATGAGTTTGACCAAACTGCAGGAGGCAGTGGAAGACAGGAGTGCCTGGCGTGCTATGGTCCATGGGGTCACGAAGTCGGACATGACTAAATGACTAAACGACTAAACAACAACAAACAACAACAACAACAACAACAGAAGATAACCTGCCTTCAATAATTACCTATAGGTCCTTGAAAGTGGGAATACTCAAAGTAAGGCCTCAGCTGAGGATCTCAGTATATCTTCATTTGAGAGAAGGCAGTTCTTCAAATATTTCAGTGCCACGTCATTTAGGCTTTACAGGACAAATGAGCACTTTAAATTCCATTCAGAAAGAAATGGAAAGCCAGTGGAAATTTCTCAACAGTAAAAGATGATCAACCAGCAGGTCCCACTTAATCTGACCACTGGCAGACCTACACATTAATATATTACAGCAGGCGTCAGCAACGTTTTCTGACCATGGCCGGATCATCGCCACTGACGCTGGTCGGTGGGCTGGACACGCGTTCTAGACTTGCGTAGAAGCGATTTCCGGTGCTGCGCTGCCCATTTCCAGGGCGCCGGAAATCGCTTCTGCGCATGCTCAGGGGGTCCCTTCCAACTCTACAATTCTATGATCATGTGTCTCTAAAGTTACATATTAAGCAATTTAGAGTGATATATATGTTCTGGCGATGTATGAAGAAATGAAGAAACAAGAGAAAAGGGAAGAAAACTAAACTCCAGAAGAGAAGGTGATGGTTAGGTGATGGCTATTGTGGGGGAAGAAATTAATCGTCTGCTCCTCAGTCTGCGTAGTTTCCCCTCCCTCTTTTCATGTATATCAGTGGTAGGGAAGCTCTGGCCCACAAGATTTCTTGCCGCCTCTTCGCTGTAAGGTCCCAGGAAGAATTACAGCGATATCATACAATTAAAAGCAAGTAAAATGGTTTATATACAGTTAGAAAAACAATTCCTAGCAAAAGCAGCACCCTTAAACAGAAGAGATAGGTTCCATAACAATAAAATCCTTAACTGTCAAAGTCTGTAGTGTCTGCAACCATTCAAATGTTGCATAACAAACAGTAGGTATGCCAATGACTGTACATAATGCTATGTTCCTCTTAGTTAGCCCAAAGGTAAAGAACATAGTTCCATTAAAAAGCATACAATAAATGAGTTAAGGTTTTCCCCTTTAAAATCCTGTCATGAACATTACCTTAAACTCCAAATGTAAAACAAAAACCCAGGATATAATATTTGTACAAAACTTTAAATTTCTCTAGACCTGACAATACAAAGATCAGTCTGAAAACAAGTGGACCGTGCTAGGGAAGAGGTGAATATGATATGTAGGAATTTGAGTGTCCTGCATAGCTCTCTTTGCCTCATGACCTCCAGAAACAGAATATATGCAGGTCACAGGGGCAATGAATCTGGGTGGTGACATTGCTACCAGCATGCATGCACAGGTTTCTCTAGTTTGTGTAGTGCAAACTTAATTAAAACAGTAGTTTCACCAGCAGAACACTCCCCTCTCCAACCAAAAGGAAGAATTTTAGAAATTGCTTTCAATAGGCTTTCTTTCTTTTCTGTATTACCTCAGTAAATGTTAAGGAAAGCAGATCAGCTTCACAGAATACATCACCAAAGATTGTAGCAGATGTGAAAGGGGAGGGGGGACATGAATCCAAAAAACAACCCTCACACAAAATCCAATTTAAGCCCAGTTTTTCTTTTTCTCATATTCTTGCTGGAAGAGACTCCTGAGGAATACACTACACACAAAAAAAAATACTCTAGTAAGTTCACAGTTGGGGCAGGTCAATGTAAATATCAAAATGCATGGAAGCAATAGTATGGCTGCAGCACAAAATTGGAAGCAAGCCAACAGCTCTGCTGAGAGTCTAGTGGCCTTTGTCTCTTCTCTCTCAGCTGCTATCTAGAAGCGGCCATTCTACGGCACTATTGCTTCTGTGTGTAGTTGTTTTCTTTTAATTCCTGACTGCCTCCCTTATTGTGATTTATACTCTTCCTATCAAGCACATTATTGGGGCAGCTTACAATGAAATATTGAACACATGGCAAAATACAAAACAGAAAGCTAAAAACAGCAAGTTCATAGAAGCAGCATACGTATCAAAATAACCAAAGAAAAACAGAGGTGTTAAAAGACAGTAAAAATCAAATGTCTTTACTCTGTTCCCATTGCGTCACTTCTTTCCTACTCCCTTTCCCTCTCAAGGTTGTGTTCTCATCCGTACCACAATCGTTCCTTCCTCTTGTTACTCAGAAGAAAGTCCTCGAGTTCAATCGTACTGACTCTCATGTGCACATGACTATCACTCACTGGCATAAAAAGGCAACCTTCACACACACACTCCATTTATCCCATCTCATCCAAACACAGCCACTGCCTACAAAGCCTGCAACGTGTATGGCAAGAAATGGCTCCATACACCACCACACTGCTGATTTACTTCCTTAAACTAAACTCCAAAGGTTTTCTTGTAAGGAGCTTCCTTGATAACTACCCATAATATAGATATAACCAAACACAAGCTAAAGTGACTGCCAAGCAAAATGTTTACATGCCGGTACTGTTGCATAAAATGCAACAAATTCCCTCATATATCCACTTCTGACTTTCCAGAAACATTTGCTTACATTTTTCAACAATTCAAGTTGTAAGAAAGTTATTTTCTTCTGGAAAGACAAACACCCAGGTAGTGATAGATTTCGCATGCCTCATGCGAAGTTTCAAGCCCAATTTAAATATGCAACACAGCCACATGGAGGTTCCTGCATGTGGCAAAGTGTTTGTGGAGTTTCCTAAGCAATTCCAGACATTTTCTCCCCACAAAGTCTTTTTTAAAAAAATGAGGTTTTAAAGTAGCATAATGAAAAAAAAATCTAGAATTGTATATGAAGTTGTAACCTGGCTGCCCAGCCGCATGCTCCATTAAGCTGTATATGAATGGGTCCTAAGGTGTTGAAGAAATGTGTTCTCTAAAATTAACAACCTAGATTAAAATGTCAACTATATGAAGTTTGTAAAAACTACTCTTTAAGTAAAGAAGTGTCCAATACAAAATTTGAAGGAAATATTTTTGGATAGATATGATACAACACTCACAGAAACTATGTATCATCTTCAAATAACCTGCAACTCACAGTTCCAAGAACGTTTATAGCAGGCGTGCCCAAACTGCGGCCCTTCAGATGTTTTGGCCTACAACTCCCATGATCCCTAGCTAACAGGACCAGTGGTCAGGGATGATGGGAATTGTAGGCCAAAACATCTGGAGGGTCGAAGTTTGGGGATGCCTGGTTTATAGGACTGTTTTGGGCATCTTATTATCAATTTAATAATAATTTAAGTTATATCCCTTATATTATTATTATTATTATTATTATTATTAAACCATGGGCATAGGCATGATTTATTTTGAGGGGGGGCAGGCTTTATGTTCGGGAGGGCAGAATCAAGTTATCTACAATGCAAATGGTCAGTTAAAGGTAAAGGTACCCCTGACCGTTAGGTCCAGTCACAGATGACTCTGGAGTTGCGGCGCTCATCTCACTCAATAGGCCGAGGGAGCTGGCATTTGTCCGCAGACAGCTTCCAGGTCATGTGGCCAGCATGACTAAGCTGTTTCTGGCGAACCAGAGCAGCGCACGGAAACGCCGTTTACCTTCCCGCTGGAGTATTTATCTACTTGCACTTTGACATGCTTTTGAACAGTTAGTTGGGTATTATTATTTATTTACTTGATTTAGAGGGGCAGCTCCCCACCCAAACCCCTGGCTATGTCCATGCTATATCAAACCAAATGATAATGACATTAATTCAAATTATACAACAACAGCAATAATTCAATTCACATCCTGCCCCTCTTCCCAAAGGAGCCTAGGGCAGCAACTTCCACCGTTCCCAATAAACATCGGCGTAAGTTGGGGTTTTTGCTTTAAGATTCCTGTGATATTAAGGGATTGGCACTGACCCTGCAGAGCAGATGGCCAGGAGCATGTTTTTGGTCTCATTACAACAGCCATCACTTACAATGTAACTTGGAATAAGTTGGAATACAGTGACCGCCAACCAAGCTGCCAGCATCAACCTGCTTCCCTCTCCTTGTCTCCCATTGTCTTAAAACCTGGACCATGAACCAAACAGTCATGGCTGTATGGAGAGATTCTAGTTCCTGGATGATATAGGAATCCAATCAAACCCAAGTGTCAAATTACTTAAGTTTTATTAAAGAAGACTAAGGGGTGGGGTGGGGGGAGAGAAGAAAAGAACAGAGAGTGTTTCCAGTGAAAGAAGATGCAACAGTTTAATGGTCTACCTAAATCTATGTTGAACAATTTAACATAGCAAAAGCATTTTTGTGGTAAGCCATGGACACACAGCTTGTGCCCATGGAGTCTAAGGATAGAAGGAGAATAACAAAGAATGCAGGGGAAACAATCCATGTTTTAGGAGGGTGATAAGTGACAACAGATGAGGTAAACCAGCAGAACAGAGGGCTGCCTGGGGCTTGGTGTATACTGTATGTAGGCAAGTAAACACCAAGAAAGTTGATTAATGCCAGAAATCACCCTGACAAGGAGAGAGATGGTTAATCTTTCCCAGTGAGACAATCACGTGGATTTAAAAGAGGATTGTTTAATATGTGTCATGAGATGATTCACATGATTTATTTTTATTTATTTAAAAATATAGGTCCCCTTTCTGAGAAAAATTATCTCATGGCAGCTTACATAATAACAACTTAAATTACAGCTTCAACAATAACAGAATAAAATCACAACTACAATATTTTATTATTTAATTGGACTTGTTAGTTGCTTTTTAGAAAAGCGAATACAATCTCCATGTGACATACAGTATAATGCAAAATTAAATTAAATATAAAGCTTTAAAAATCTTCAGGAAAAGAAAAGGCTAAGCAGTAAACCCTACACAAATCTGGAGTGGAGTCACTAAGATGGTTGGTTGGTGCCTTGTACACCACCTCCTGGCAACCCCTGCAGCCAGGTTGGTGCCAGATGTATTTGCTCATTGGTGAGGTTGAGAATGTTTTTTTATTTTATTTTAAATCTTGGCAATGCAGAATCTCCATACACACTGCTCAGGCTTGCACCCCGGAGAGGTCACTTTGGTGCTACTAATGCAGCGGTTTGACTTCACCCCTGAAGGCGCACTGCATTGTCTCTCAAGACAAACTGATGCCAACAAGAACATGAAAAAGCAGACTAACATACCTTACCCACTAAAAGAGGCCACACAATGTCTAAATGCTCTATTAAAGGCCAAAAGCCTGGCTGAAAATAAAGTGTTTTTGCCTGGCACCTAAAAATAGCTAGTGATAGAGACAGGCAATGCCTGGGGAGCGCACGGCATACGCAGGGAGTCACTACTGAGAAGGACCCCAAATGATGAACACAGGGTCCAGATTTGTTCAAATGGAGAGAGGTGGTCCTTGAGGTAGAGGAGTACAAAAATGCTAAGGCTTTGTAGGTCAAAACTAGCACTTTCAGTCGAGCCAAGAAACTAATTGGGGGCTAGCACAGTTATGCCAGATTTTTATACAGTCATACTTCAGGTTACAGCCGCTTCAGGTTGCGTCTTTTCGGGCTGCGCTCCACGCCGAACCTGGAAGTACCAGAACGGGTTACTTCCGGGTTTCAGCACGCATGCATGCACAGAATCACTAAATTGCACTTTGCGCATGCACCGAATCCCGACCGGCACGTGTGCAGATGTGGGTTGCGAACGCTGCGGGTTGCGAACATGCCTCCCGCATGGATCACGTTTGCAACCCGAGCGTCCATTGCTATGTTCTGGTTTTACATGTCTCACACCGGTCAGCAATCTGGCAATCAAATTCTGCACCAACTGTAGTTTCTGAACCATCTTCAAAGGCAGCCCTGCCTATAATACGTTGCAGTAATCTAGCTTAGAGGTTACCAGAGTGTAGATAGCAGAGTTTAGGCTGTCCCTCTTGAACCCTGAAGAACCCCACACTGAAGGTTCCATACAATACTCCCCAAGTGCCATTCTCTGAAAACGACCACACAAGTTGGATCAGAACCACCACAACACAGGGCCAATCCCCCCCCCCAGCTCATACAGCCATTCCAGAAAGATACCATGGTTGATGGTAAAAGCCACTCGAGAGATCAAGGAGAATTAACAGGGACACACTGTCTTTAAGTTCTCTTGGTATACCAAGAAGCCAAACAGGCACTATAAAGTGGGAGAGGGCGATCATGTCAGTGGTATGGGCTTTTTGCATATTCCACAAACCTGCCAAGGATTCAACAGGAGCACCAGTTATATTCTACTAAACACCCACACCAACGAGCTAGGAATGCTAAAAACTGTAACACATGCAGTCCAGAATATGACACAATTTCAGCAAAGCCATCAGCTAAAAGCAGCACCATAACAAATAAAAAAATTGTGCAAGCATATATCACTTGAAACAAACAGGTATTTAAAGCCATTCTGAAGGACTAGTGTGTGGTAGCTTTCTGGACATCTTGTGGCCAAGAATTTCAGAGTAGTGGGGCCAGCCACAGAAAAGTTCCTGCCCTTCATATTTACTAATTTCATTGATAGTGGTGGTGGGCAAATGAGGAGGGCCTCCCACATTGATTTTCATATAAAGGCAGGTTAATATTGGTGTAGGTGGTCCTTCAAATAATCCTGACACAAACTATTCAAGGCTTTAAAAATTAAAACCAGCACTTTAAATTAGGCTCAGAAACATACTAGTAACCATAGAATCACAGAACTGCAGTTGGAAAGTATCCGGGGGTCATCTAGTCCAACCCCCCACAATGGCAATGGCAGATGGCCACCCAAACTCTGCTTAAAAACTTCCAAGAAATGAGAGTCCACCATCCCTCGTGGGAGTCTCTATTCCACTGCCAAACAGCTCTCACGGTCAGAAAGTTCTTCCTGATGCTTAGTCGGAATTTGCCTGCCTTGCTCCCTTCAAGACTTGAGTAGCTGCGTTTTTAACTAGCTGTAAAGCAATCAAAAGCCAGCCCCAGAAAGAGTGTATTACAGTAGTCAAGTCTGGAATTACTGTGGCTAGCACAAAGCTCACCAGATAGAGCCACACTTGGCACACCAGCTGATGCTGGTAAAACACACTCCTGGAGACTGCCATCATGTGAGCCTCCCTTTTGGTTAGCACAGAGTCCAATAAAATTTTCCAACTGTCTGCTCTTTCGGGAGAGTGCAACCTTATTTAAGAAGAGCTGAAAAGCCACTTTCACATGGCTTCTAGTTATGACAGCCAAATATATCGAATTCTTAAAGCAATAGGCTTTCTTGAGGCAGGTCCATGTCACAATTCCTCTTAAAATAGACATATCCCAACCAATTAGTGAAAAACACACTAATACTACAGAAGCAAAAGAATCACAAATCAACCATCCTGCTGTCCTTAAATGGGACAAATTCCAAAACACACTGAGAAATGAGTTTAATTTTTATCAACAAATGACTAATAATAATGTCAAATGTATTTTATAAAGCAGGGATGGTCAACTCCCAAGAGACTGACTGCGATCTACTCACAGAATTAAAATCTGGCAGTGATCTATCCCCTTCTGGGGGGGGTTCAGGTCAAAGTTTAGCTTTATTTTAGGGAGGAGGAAAGCCCCGCTTTTTGATAATTCAAGCCTAAGCTCTAGGGACAAAGGGGAAAAACCACTCACCAACGGATCACTGGGGAAACAAACAGCCTCACAGAGTAAACTCTATCTTCCGTTCTGCAGATTGTGCAACAATGGAGGGTGGGGTGAGGGGGCGGGGCTGGATTCTATTTTACCAATGCTAAGGAAAGGGACCCAGCCATCAACTGCGATCTACCCAAACCTCCCAGGGATCTACCAGTAGATCGCGATCAACCTGTTGGACATCCCTGTTATAAAGCTAAGACTGCGACCAAAGAATAGCTTTAGGATAATGAATTATTCCAAATACTAAACTGCTGTTTCCCCCCCAGTATATCATTAAAATATTTCCCAGATTTGCCACCAGGCCCTAAGAGAAGACAATTCAGAGAGCAGAAGTATCACAATTAGAAGAACAACTATATGCATTTCAATTTAGCCAGATATGTTAGTTTTAGTAACAACTGTTTTCCTTACCTGATAGGGCTGAAAGGCACTATCTTCCGCTACAAAATCCAGCTGTTTGTCCACAAGAAATTCAACTGCAGTGATAGAATTGTACAAACTTTTCCCAACCAACGGTTTGAACGTCTGTGGACAAAATAGAAACATTTAAACATTATACTTTCTAAAGATCAAAGCATTCTATTTTAAAATTTTGTTCAATAACTATAAAAATAAACTTACCAGCTACTTGGATATATAATAGTATCTGAATAATTATTTAGATCAATATTTACATGCCCCCCTTTTAAACAGTAATATACTTAATGCATTCCTTTTGGGGAAGATTTTCAGTCTCATTCCAAAAACAGGGCAGACTGGCATCACAGAATGAAACTGCTAATAGAAAACTGTTTAAGACAAGCCTCTGTTCCCCATATCTGTGCATTTTCCACCATATAATCTCTTTTCCTTTCCCCAATAAGTGCTTCTGCCATGTCTATCACAATGCCCACTCTGCTGCAGTGCATTGTGGCATCAACAAATTGCTAGATTTGATAGTTTGTGTTTTCAGCACATACAAGCAGCGAAAAGAAACCTATAAAAAGTGAACACTTGCACAAGAGGCTGTAGAGGTGACAAGAATAGGCTTACCCCACCATAAAATTCCTTCATCTGCCCACAACAGGTGGGACAGACTGAATAACAACTTTAGGACAGTCTGAGCAGGAAGGTGGCAACTTTTAAATTACAAAACGGGAAACAAGACTGACCACTGTGGAATCTTTTGGACCAAAGTTTGTGAAATGATAAAAGAACCCAATATCAGGAGTTTCCTTAGCTACGATAATGAGAAATGTAAAGCATGGGCACCACATCAGCCCTCTGCAATTCACTCAGCATCTCAATGGCTCCATCCTTATTTTGATTTGGCAGGCAGGGGGGAGCTGTGTGCACACCAGGTTTCTATAGAAAACATGAACAGTGTCTCTCAAGGGGGTTTCCCAGGAAGGAGCATGGTGATGAACAGAGTTTGGTTATAGAGGTAAAGCCACCTTTGCTGAGTGGAATACAGTGGTACCCCACAAGATTAACGCCTCACGCAACGAAAAACTTACAAGACGTCAGCGTTTTGTGTTGCGTGAGGCGTCTCGCAAAACGAAGTTTTATATGGCTGTGCTTCGCAGGACGAATAGGGATGCATTACAGTAAAGTCCCTTGCCCTTGCTGCCGTGCCGTGCTTGCCCTCAGGGATCCGCTGCCGCCCCGGAATCGGCCCCCTCAGCGCCGCCGCCATGCGTTTTCTCCTCACCCTCGGGCCGGGCCAGGATCGCCCCCTTAGCGCCGCCGCCGCTGATCACCTGTGAAGCGGGTACAGTACTGTGTGTGTGTGTGTAGGCAAGATGAATAGGAACGCATTAATTAAATTTCAATGCATTCCTATGGGAAACCATGCCTCGCAAGACAAAATTTTCGCAAGACGAAATGACTTGCGGAACGAATTAATTTCGTCTTGTGAGGTACCACTGTATAAAGCTTGGTGGTTTGGACTGGTGCCCTGGAGCTCAGTTTTACAAGCTGTACCATTTCCCCAAGCAACGCTGATACAAGATGGTAAGCAAACAGAAGGAACAAAAGAAGGTCTTTCTTGTTTTCTGTTGTGTTTTTCCTGCCTGAGGGGGAGAATAAAAAATGCCATTGCTGCCTAGGTTTCCTCTCTTGGTTAAAAAAAGTACAGGCTAGATTCGGATGTGAACATGAACAACCCATCAGCTCCCAACTGTTGTTGTTGTTGTTGTTGTTGTTGTTGTTTAAACTGTAAAAGATACCCAGTAATATTTAGCTGTGGTGTTCAACTATACAATAGGGTTGCAACAAAGGAAGTAGAACTTACAAAAGGTCTAGAACACAGGGATAAGAGACCCATCATGTTCAAGATAATGGCAGGCAAATTGCCATATTTTTTCGTGTATAAGATTAGGGTTCCCTCCCCCACTAAAAAAATGTCCAAAATTTGGGGGTGTCTTATACACAGATAGATCTTTCCCCATTTTCTTAAATCGGAGTCCCCCCAAATAGGGGATGTCTTATACATGGGGGTGTCTTATAGATGGAAAAATACAGTATGTTTATTACAGTCAGCTATAATATACAACTAGCATGTATTAGGTTTATACTACGGCCTTCAATGCTGCCCATTTCAGTTACCATTTATCATTTCTTTGCTAATGTAACAGCATTTCTGTTCTAGAAAGAAAGCACTTGATTTTGAAGAACAGAAGATGGAAGAGCTGTCATTAGTTAAGAGACAAACTAAGACAGACTCAGGGAACCTTTTTGTTCCATCAGTTTATTTTCTAGGCTTCTCCTCACACCACTGGGCCACCAGAGTAAGCTTATGTAGAATCACTTGCCCTGACTATGTATATGAACAATAGATTTCCATGAACTCTGGCACCATTTAGCCATATACACCACTCATGGAGTACAATACTATGTCACAACTAGGCTTCATATCACTATATCACAACAAATGGCCCCAAGCACAAATTGGTTTGAGTGATGAGAAGATAACATGAGCATAAGAGAACACCAGGCTCCACATATCGGTATCTTGAAAAGTGCAAGTATTTCTTGTAGGCCAAGGAGTTAGAAAAATACCTTTCAAGCAGCAAGGAGGAACCCCCAATTAACCTAGCCTTTTGTGCATTTGCTTTTGTTTTTTTATGTGTTTTGTGTTTTTATTTTGTATTTTGATGCTGTGAATTGCCTGTGACATCCAGATGAAGGACAGTATAAAAATTTATAAAATAAATAAAAATGTGTACATGCATCACAGATGGCACAAGTAACATATGTTTGAAGGCTTTATGTACATGCCATCATGTTACATATACATTTTATCAATATGAATGTGTTTTCCCACAGAACAGTAATTTTATAGTTGCTAATATGAATATAGTTAGCATTATCCTGGCAGATATCAACTAAGATATAATTTTTTTGACAATAAAGGAGGGTCATGGGCATTTGTATCAATTCTTTAGCTGGCTAGGTATACCTATTTTAGAATTCCACAAGCAGTTTAAAACACTTGTTTAAACAAACAAACAACCAAACCAAACCAACAAACACAATCAATTTAAGAAGGTAGAGCAGAACTCCTTTTTTGCTAACTTAATAGTCAGGAATGAGTCTAGTAGTTAAAGATTTTCCTTGTGCTCAGCTGTTTTCCCCACCTCATACACAATAATTCACATCCAGCTTCCAGACACAGAATGGATGCAAAGATAAACAACAGTAACAATTTTGAAACGTTACCATGGAAACCCCCACAAGGACACAAAATCTACAGGCTGCGGGCCAAATAAACTGCTTACACTGCTCTTGGGAAGGCATTCTGTTCTCAGTAGATGGCCCTATAAAAGGTAGAATGGCCCAGCCTGATTTTTTTTTTTTAAAAAGCAGGAAATAACAAACATTTCCAACCACAAGTCCTTGAGGCAACACTATTACAAGGACACCCCTTCCAAACAGTATTAAATAGCAGTTTGCTCCCAACTTTTTCTTTAATTGCTCAACTGAGCTGGTGTCCAGATACATAAGGCGAAAAAGATAAGAGGAAATTAATCATTGTTTTCTTTTATTCTAGCACATTTGCTGTGTAAAAAAAAAGGTTTTGAAGGCCTTTCAATTACGCACTTCGAAACTTCATAATTTCCCTCGGATAAATGTGGAAATTGACAACTTTTAGGTTTGTGGGCAGTTAAAGCTAATTGTCACTGGAAACAATCTCAACATACAGAACAATAAATACTGTTTTGGTTAGTGTGCTACACTTGATAAAATCTGCACCACTACTATTTTATCATACTTAAGTACCAAACTCTGTTTCCCAAGGCTGACTTCATTTCAAAGGTATTTGCCTTATATGGTGTAGTTGTTTAATTCATATATATACTACTGCCTGGAATAACTTGGCAATCTTCTTAAAGCTTCTTATTAATGGAAACTTTATGTGCCAATTAAAAAAAACCTAGAGACCTGCTAGTAAGTAAATCAGTAGGCAAAATCCAAGCCACCTAAAGTACCATCTGCTCATCCACTCTGGTCTCCCTTTCCTATTGATTCTATGTCCTACTGTCTCGCAGCTTCCAAGGTTCCTCCATTCCCTTTTCACCGACATCAATTACTCCTGTCTCTAGAATTTGTGTAAGATATCCCTCACTAAAAATTTATATTTCATGATCCTCAAAGTTGCACTGTTTTTCAATACAGGTAACTCTCATCTTAAGTGAGTGTTTGGTCCCAGGGGTCCAAAAACACAGAGATTCAGGAACCCCCCCCCCCTGGAATCTCTCCCCCCCCAAAGATCCAAGGCTGCTTGCCTGGTTTTGGAAACGTAATGTGAGGACTCTTGACATGCTGCCTCCTGGTTCCTACCCAAAGCCACGAAGGCCCACAATCACAGCTGTGCATGGGTAGGGTAAATAAATGGAGAGTGGGTTTCCTCCTCTCTCCATTTATTTATTTATTTATTTATTTATTTATTTATTTTCCCTCCCACCTGTGCAAAACTGTGATTGTATAAGTAAAGTAAGTGGAAGGTGTGTGTTACCTGTATTCTATTCCGACCTCCTCCAGAGTCAGTTATTCCTTAACATCAAAATGCTCAGCCAATTAAGGAAGGGGATGCTTATTATTTATCTATGTGTAAGCATCAATAGTTTGAAAATTCATTATTTTAAAAATGTTTAAAGCCTCATTATTTGCTACAGCTTTTAAAACATTTCAGCTATTTAATATTTAATATTTAACCATTAAATCTGTAGATAGCATTTTTTAGGTATCTGCTAGAAATGGGAGGGGTACAAGGAATAAAACTGAAAGGAAACTCAGGCAGTTCATTTTAATAATATGAGAATATTACTCAAGCTAAGCAGGTGGTTTGCCTTTCCCATGAGATTTAAGTCATTTACTAATGCGAAAAACACATTCTTGAGAAGATGTGACCTCCCTCACCCTCCAAAAGGTCAAAGGGTTCTGAGAGTAATGTTAAGCAACTAGTAGTGCTGGTTAAAATAGAAATTAAATTTATGGGATGTTTAGGTGTAATTACCAAAACAATCATGCCCAAACTTGCTCCTCATTGCCCTAGTTTTTAAGGTGCATTTTCATACATTCAGTGTATATGTGGGGAAACCATGGTTGTTTATGAACTGGCTTAACTATAAAACAGAAATAAAATAAAACACAAGTTTCACTTTATATGTAAAGGTTATGGCATACTATTAGCATGGATTTTATGCAGTAGCTATACCTCCTTTTCCAATTCAGGATTGGAATAGGCCACATTAGAAGTTAAATGTTTTAAGTGGCACCCATATGCTCATTTTTCACCTATGATGCATGCTGCATTAAAAGAAACAGACCTCTGTGAACCCAAGTAAATAATGGCCTATACAGGTCTACCATAAATTTATATTTTTGCTTCTTCTGTCTCTGGATTCTTTAAATCAATAAAATGATATTAATAAAAACACACATCTATCATTCTACAAGTTACTTTCATAGCCTTAGGAAGCTGTTGTCAAAGATACTGTGAACCAGATTGGGCTACAGACTATTTTTAGCTCTACTGCAAAATGCCATGTTAAAAACAAGGGACAATTTAGAACCAACTATCTTTGCAAAAGTAATAATAAAGGGGAAGGGAGAGAAGGGAAATTTCTGCTAGTAGGATGAAGATATCTATATTACTATTACGGCCTCCTTTTTATACTAACACTCAGAACAACAGTCTTGTTTGGGTCTCCATGCAGCAATAAATTCCATTCATATGAGAAAAAACAGACCAGACGATCCTTCTATGAAAGACTTCAAAAAAGCAAGAGTTCCTAACACAGAATTCAGCTGCTCAATCTCTCCACTCCCAACTCCTGACACACACACACTATACCATTTTGATTTCCTGTCTGCAGCAGGAAATATATTTACTTAATTGCAGGAGGCATTGTATCATTCTGAGTCATCTACCAGTCCTTTCAGAAATAATCTTAGAACTGTTATTAATTATTTTGTGATGTATGTTTTGTAAGTCAAGTCGATATTTACTACAGATTTTTAAAAATACGTTTCTTATTCAAACTTGCTAGAATTCAAATTAAGAATACGTAATTTAGGCACTTGAGAAAGCTAGCAAAGGTCTAGATCCTAGATTTGTATCCTATCAAATGTTGAAACCACTGGAAACAAAGTAATTACAAGTTTTTAAAAGATGAGGAAACAGGGAATGATGTTTGACACATTTTTGCTATATTCTTCTTTAAATATCCAAAGGCATACACTGTTGACAGAACTTTTAAGTAGCTTTTATTAATATAAGGCAAGATTTAGAAATCATTCATAATATATGGAGAGCTACAACACTAACCTTATTTTGCTTCAAAGCACCTTTCATTAATATTTAAAATTTCCACAAGACATGCCAGCCAGTAAGTAAGCGATTTCTAGTGCTCATCGCAATATAGAATTCAACACAAATGTATGTGCAGGGAACAAAATCTAACCTTACAATTACACAAATTAGAGTCTCTCCCCGCCTCCCCCACCCCAAGAACCCAGGCTTGTCTGAGCTGATTACAGCTCTCTTTGTCATCAGCAATGTGTGTGTTAACGACTAAGAAATCCTGCAACTGAAGCACTTACTGCGTTCCCAGATCTGGGTCATGATAATTTCTGCCAAGGTCGCTTACATAACAAAGCAGTCTTCAAAGATACAAAGGAATCGTCAGCTAGCAGTCCATAGGAGAGAAAATGTCTGGAACAATACTTTTCCGCCTGCACATACACTGCCTTACAGCCGAGCAGACACCGAAACGAGAAGCTATCCCTCTGCTTACGACATGTTGAAAGAAGGGAAGAGGCGGTGCTCTGTGAACTGTAACTAATCCCCCGTCACAGGTGGTGATGGAGTCACTTCCAGCACGAGTCACATTACTGATTACTCATTTGGCTGGGCTGGCCAGGGAGCATGGGTCATAATTTTAACTACAGACAAAGCCAGACTAAAGGAGAGACTGGCAGCTCAAGTTTAATACCCTTGTACAGAAAATGCAGGTATTGGGTTTCCACTTTCCTGAATTACTTACAGACTATTCAACGTATGCTTACTCAGATTTTAGCAAAACTTGTTCAGAGGTAAATTCATGTAGGATTGCAGGCCCAGCAAGAAATGGTGCATATATAGGGATTCCTCCCCGCACAGGGGAAGTTCTATACAGTAGCCCAAATAATCTATCAACATAGTTTTGAACTTTTACTAGAGTGCAAGTCTCTAAATTGTGTTGTTATCTGCTCAACTCTTCGTGCCTCATTATAAAGAGTAGTGTAATTTGGGGACAACCGAACTCCATTTTAAGCTGCATTACAGCAGCAGTTTGACTTCACTCCCAGAGGTGCACACCATTGTCTCGCCAGACAGACGGATGCCAACAGCAGCCAACTGGTGCTTTGAGCTCTTTGGAGGAAAAGCAGGATGCAATTTTGACAAACAATGGGACTGGAGGTCCTATGCAGCTGTTCTACCTATAATTTGGCATTAGTTTGTTTATATTAATGTAGCTTTGGAGTAACTAGCAGATACCAGGGAGCCAAGGATGACAAAGTCAATTATTCCACTGTATGTATGGGTGTTGGGGCCATGTCTTAAATTATAAAACCAATTTTAAATTCAACACATTCTGAAATACATTAAAACAAAGGGAAAATATTGCTGCACTGGGGGAGGGATTTTTTTATAAAAAAACTGAATTCTTAAATAAAAGTACAATGCTCCAAGTTTTTTAAATGAAAAGGTAGAGTGTAAGCCCTGTAGCTGGCCATACTGATTGTCAAGGCAAGTAATATGCTGTGATGCCTCATGGCTCCAAAATACATATGATCTAAGGGGCATACGGATGTTGCTAAATTTTGGGACTCATGTGTTGGTGAGCATTTTATCTACCAAACCGTCAAAAAATCCGTTTACGGATACTGGAATATTTAAAGTCTCCCTTTTATAACTATGGGTGTAGACACACATTTTGAGCAGTATGCAGCTGCACATGGCTATTATTAGACCACAGTACATTACACTTCTATTGGTATACACACATTTAAAATACCATATGAAATAAACAGGGTTCATTGGCTATCCTGGCACATGGAATTATGGACTAAGACAGTGAAGGGCAACCTTTTGAGCTTAGTGTGTCAAAATTTGCCAAAAAACCGAGCATAACTCAGGTGGTGTGTCACTTCAAGAAAAAAAACCATAATTTCGCAATATTTATAGTTTAAATAACAAAAATGTATAATTGTAATATATAACTGTATTTAATAAACCAAAAACTAATTATTTAACCAAACCAAATCAAAAAACCCTTATTTATCACAAAGTGCCCAGAGTTGTTGAGCTTTTTTGGGGGAGCTAATGACCAAAGTTTTGGAGGTTTTTTTGGGGGTGCAAAAGTTGCTTTGCTTTTTTGGGGGGGATGCCCCAAAGCTGCTGTTCTTTTTTTGGGGGGGGAGAACAGAAATAAATGACGAATAATACCTTCGCTGGAACTAACACGCAGCACCGACATAGTTTGCCAAAGCGACAAAAACCCCAGCAGAGAACGGGTTAAAAAAAGAACGCTGCTACACCCAATCATAGTCTGCCAAAGCGCCAGGGGGAAAAAACAGCACAGAAGGGGTTTAAAAAACCAATCTCTGGCTACCAGCAGCAACAACAACAACCAAAAGGATCCGGGTTTTAGCAGTGGAGGCAAGCTCTAGCAGAGACAAGCTCTAGCGGAGGCAAGCTGTAGGAGGAGCAGGAGAACAAATGGGGGGAAAACAACAACAGCGTGAATGGGCCGATGGGGCGTGTGCCAGCAGTGAGGGCTCTGCATGTCACGTCTGACACGTGTGTCATAGGTTCACCATCACCGGACTAAGACATGGTAAGACACAGAACACATCTGGGAAAATACAGGCTACTAGCAAGAAAGAAAGAAAGAAAGAAAGAAAGAAAGAAAGAAAGAAAGAAAGAAAGAAAGAAAGAAAGAAAGAAAGAACTGGAAGAAGCATTGCTCTGTACATAGCAAATGTATCTGCAAATAATTCCAAGTCAGAAGATATTAGTGGGATGCTTCTGTTGAGCCTATCAAACTAAATACAAGTAGATATAATGGTATATGTCTCCCATTATTAGCCTTCACAATGGGAGCAGAAAAAATACCAACAACGCATTATTTTAGCCTTTCTCAACCTAATGCCCTTCAGATGTTGTTGGGTTCCAACTTTCACCATCTCTGATCACTGGCAATGCTGGATAGATGGGAGATGTAGTCAAAAATATATGAAAAGCACCAGTGGTTAGGGAAGGCTGCTTTATTTATCAACCCAGGGAAGCGTGCAAAGAAAAATATCTGATGATTTTTCTGTTATCTGTCCAGGAAACCATAAGGCTAAAGAAAAGTTAGCAGTCACGCTCACATAACGTTTTGGAGGTCAATTTGTCGAATTAAGAGGTAGTAACTATCTGGAAAGAAAAGGAAGTTATTTTAGACTTGTTTCTCAAAGATATAATGAAAAATTGATGGTGCAAAAATGGCATGTCACCAAGGTGAAAGCAGTCATATCATGTTAAAGTCAAGATAGCCTAGAATGAAGAACAATGGAATAAATGTTTTTAAGCCACAGAAACTAGTAAGCAAAGTCCAAAGAGAACCTCGAACAAAGAGTCCAGGGAGAATTGCCTTTTTCTAAGGAGATTACTTGGCACAATGGGGTATTAGTAATATGAAAATCAATAAGCTTAAAAAAGAAACCAAAATAGTTCACATCAAGCAAAAATGTTCAAACCTAGCACATACAATATGTAGCTAGGGAGTGATGCACCACACCCCAGACAATCCTGTGGTAAAATGAGACTATTTTACTCTGTAGTTCAGAATGGGAAATCTCTAGCTCATGGGCTGAATTTGACCCACAAGGCCATCTCCCCCCAAAGCACACAAACTTACTCCCTACCAGATGATATATGTGATATCGGGTGCAGGGCAGGTAGAGAGATTCAGCTGGATTAGCTGCATTATTGACTTCCCTGTGGCAAACTCACTCATGTAGCTGATCGGAACAGGAAGCAGCTTTCCAGCCCTATGTTCTTTGCTTCCCAATTGGCAAGCATAGGGCTGGTAAAAGCCCCTTGTGCTGTAGTTCTCAAGTGCCTGAAAATCAGTTGGTTGTTGAGCCCTTCAGAGCACTGGGCAAAGGACTTTAACAGGTGGGTGGGACAACCTACCCATCAAGCATCTGACATCATAATGTCAGATTATTGACAGATGGGTGGTCCTGCCCACCTATCAAAGTTGGTCTATGTGGGTGGGAGCAGGTAAGGATCTGGCCTCCCTGGCCAAAAAGGTTCCCCACCCCAGCTGCAGTGGAACACAGTAAGGAACAGGAATATAGGAAGTTGCCCTATATGGAGTCAGACTAATGGTTCATCCAGCTCAGTCTGCAGTGACTGGCATAAACGCTCCAGGATTTCAGGAAAGGATCTCTCTCAGCCCTACCTGGAGATGCTGGAGTTTGAACCTGCACTCTTCTGCACACAAAGTAGATGCTCTCCTACTGAGCTACAGTGGTACCCTCTGGTTGCAAACGGGAATCCGTTCTGGAGGCCCGTTCACAACCTGAAAAGGCCGCATCCTGAAGCACCGCCTCTGCGCAGGCACGTGATGTAATTCGGTGCTCCTGCGCAAAGCACGATTTAGTGTTTCTGTGCATGCCGAACCCGGAAGTAACCCGTTCCAGGACTTCCGGGTTCGGCGCGTCCGTATCCCGAAAAGACGCATCCAAAAGCAGACGTAACATGAGGTATGACTGTACTGCCCTTTCCTCAACCTCAGAGATGAATTGCTGCATTGAAGTATAGCTATGTTAAATGAAGTCATATTAGCAATCCCTACATGGAACCTGTACAAAACTAATCCCTCCAAGAACCTTCTGGGGCTGAATGTTCATCTCAGAATAAAGGAGCTAGCAAAATCTGTACTGCAACATTATTTCTTGCTCAAAACCAATAGAAAAAAGGAAGATGTATAGGAATAGAAAATAGAGCCTAGGGTTTGCTCATCAGAAGGTCGGCGGTTCGAATCCCTGTGACGGGGTGAGCTCCCGTTGCTCCGTCCCTGCTCCTGCCAACCTAGCAGTTCGAAAGCACATCAAAGTGCAAGTACCGGTAGATAAATAGGTACCACTCCAGTGGGAAGGTAAACGACGTCTCCGTGCGCTGCTCTGGTACGCCAGAAGCAGTTTAGTCATGCTGACCACATGACCCGGAAGCTGTACACTGGCTCCCTCGGCCAATAATGCGAGATGAGAGCCGCAACCCCAGAGTCGGTCACGACTGGACCTAATGGTCAGGGGTCCTTTTACCTTTACGGCAGTCATGGGCTGAAAACAGTATCTAGGATTCTTGCTTAAAATACACTTTCAACAGTCTTAGCCTGTAAGAAGTGATGACATTTCAGATGTCCTTATTGCATTTTTGCACCCATCGTTCTGTACTAAATTATAATAATGTGTGAATTTTGTAATCAAGGGAATGACAGAGCTGTTGTCCCCCCCCCCCCATTCTGATAACATCAGTAAGTAGATGCATGGATCAGCTTTGAAATATATCTTTCTATTGAATGTGCAAGGACGTCAGCAGGCTACTCCCAATGTTACGAAATATACATATTCACAAGTATACACCTGTCTGCACCATACACAAGGAATTGTTACACACAATTCATCCACACACTTCAGAGGTGGGAAGACTGAATTTTGTTACGGTAAACTGAAAGGCAATATAAGCCAAATAAAACCTGCTTAGAGACAAGGAGTATGTTTAGAGTGTGAACACTGCTGAACTTGCTCACATCACAGTCACTTATCATTCTTATTCCATTCATCCTTTGTTTTGAGGTTCCATTAACTTTATTTTGGTAGAAACATTATTTCATGTGCCTTTAAAACACATAAAACATGTGCTGATGTGACACAGTGGTTAAAAAGCCTAAGTCCTAAGCTCACATTTGGCTACCTTACAATGCTGGGGCAAATGCAAAACATTCCAACCACTTGTTCTATTGATACTTTCTCTAGCAATAATGGAACAAATGCCCAAATTAACTTACATTATTTCACCATAAGGACCAAAGGTGAGCCACAATTTAAAATACAACTTGAAAACTGTTTAAAACAAATTACTATCACAAGAAATTGTTTTTATTAATTTCTTTTCTTCCACTTCTAAACTGGGATGCTAATGTAGTTATTTTAAACAACCATAAATAAGCAACAACAACTTGATGTTAACACTTCAATTCACTGGTGCACAAAATACCTGTGCAAAATGTTTCATTTCTCTATAATGACAAGACAAACATGTATTAAAATGCAATCAAAACGGACAAAGTTTGTATATCCATGTATTAATAGCATTCAACAAGCAATACATTAGTATGTTGCATAACTAGTAGTACTAAAAATATAGGTCTTGTTTAAAGCTCAAGGGACTTATTTTCATGATCAAAGCTAGAGAGTCATTTTTTCCTCTGAATCAACCATCTAAATTTTACACAGCAGGGAATTCTTGGAATTCTTACTCCCTTTCCTACAACATCAAAACCATTTCAGCAGTTTGCTGCTATTAACCTTAAATGCCATTGACTATTCGTATCACAGTCTGCATACCCAAAGTGGGAAAGAAAGTGAAGAGCCCTCTGAGTATTCACAGGATTTTCAACATTCTAATGTGCAAAATTTCCTTGCTGCCCTAACAGTGGTTAAAATGCTGCAAACAGCTGCTAAAGGGGGTTCTTGAAAAAAGGGGTGTGCTAATTTTCATTTAACCAAGATTAAATAAAGAAAACCTGGAAAGCATGGTGCCCCCTACCTTCAGCCTCCTTAATACAGAGTATTCTACCACAACAGGCTTTCGTCATCTCATTCTATGCTTATGTAAACCAGACCTAAGAAAATACTGTACTGTATCTGCATGAATATAAATGCAAGACAAGTTCAAACCCGTAAATGTGCGTTACTTGAACCAAGTTTAATTGTTACTGTTGCATTCTAATATCTCACCAGCAACTGTTTTGCAGTAAAAAAAAAATTGATTGAAGAAAGAAAATGCAGGCAAAACTGAGCAACTATGTAAATGTAGACTGAGAGTGACTGCATAATGTACACCACAATTTATTTCTGAAACCAGCATTACAAAGTATTGAGGTATACAATCTTTCACACTTGACAAACTTCATTTAAAGCTACAGAATTTATAATATTTCATTAAGCCACCATTTGCTTCATCTCACAGTCAGGCATTAACTGTCAAGCAATCCATACCATAACCTTAAAAAAACAAACAAACAGAGCTCTCTTTGTTTCTTGGCATTGCCAGTCCCCCTATGGACCAAAACAGCACACAGAACTGCACTTAGCAAACAATCCATGACCTTCAATTACTGTCTTGGCTTACAGCCACGGTACTAGTGTATTTCTGCTAACAGTGTGCCCTACTTTACAGAAAAGTTATTCAATGTGGCTCAAACACAAGCTCAGTTTTCCTTTATGAAAGAAAAACTGATCCTAATGATTTGTGACTTCAGCATAGAAATGTTAGTAGTTGTGAGGATCTAAACATGTACATACAGCATCTGAGTATGCAGAATGGTGGTCAAAGTTCTCTTGAGAGTTTAAACTATACGGCAAAAAAATAAATAATTTTATTTTGTTTGATAAAGCATTGATAGCTCCTGAGGTTGAAGAAAGACTAAGATAGATTTGTTTCTGTCTCAAAGAACTCTTATGAACTTTTATCAAAAAATGCTACTTGCATGTGCTAGCGTTTGTTCATTAACCTCTACAGAAATTGTGAAAAATATTTATATATAACTCTGCTGGAGGAGCTGCTCTGTACTGCCAACAGCAACGCTTCACTGCAACTCCTTTGCTGAAGTGTAGTACAAGATGGATAGCCAGCTGGAGGGCTTTTATCTGCAACTTGGATGACAGCCAGCACTGAAAATGTGAGTCACTTCTGGAAGGCTGAGAGCATAACAGACCCAGAGAACAGCAGAAGAAAGGGAAAATTGAAAATGCACGCTTCCTTCCAAGACATATTCTAGTTCAACATTACTTTTACTTGTTTAAAAGTTCAGAGGGAGGGAGGGAGAGGGAGAGGGAGAGAGAGAGCGTTATAAACATCAAACTGTTGTTGAAATCTTATATTATCATTTTTATCATTATGCTGCTCTTGAAACAGACCCCAAATATATGAAAGATCAGTAGGAGAGGCTTTGGCACCACCCACCAAGCAAAAGCTGGGGGGAAGGGCATTATCTGTGGCAGTGCCCTCCCTACAGAAGTATGTGTAGCACCTTCATTAAACAATTTTTGTTGTCTGCTGAACCCTGGGCCTACAGTACCTTATAAGCGCGCGGGGGTGGGAGTGGGAGAAAGAGAGACTATATGGACCCACTTTATTATTGTGATTGTCCATGTTGGGATGGCATGCTAAACCAAACCTTGGTTTAGCTTGGTGGTGCAGCAGCTGGGGGATGGGGGGGATTAGGAGGAACAAAGCAGCTATGAGGTCTTTTCAGGGAGCCTGCATATTCATACTAACCTGACATTTGGCTAAGTGTGTTGTGTGGACCAGGCAAATCTTGTGTAAAAGGGAATATTTGTACTATTGGCTTTTGCAGCAGGGTTAAGATCCAGAGAAGAGAAATTGGAGGGCACAAAATAATCTCAGGAATTCGAGGGAATATGATTATCGTGTTTATTGCTCTTTCTTATTTGTATTGGAGGTGCTGCTGTCGTTACACAGTTAAACAAGCATGAAGTTTAGCAATGAAAAGTAAGTAAATCACCTAGAGACATTTTGTATTAGGTGACAAAGAAATTGAGTTAATAAGAGTTTTGCGTGTATTAATTGGTCTGTGTCCTATAATACTGAGAATAAAGTGATTTGATCAACAGCTAGTGGCCCCTTCCATTTATGCCCTGGAACTTCCAGTCAGGAATAGAGAGGCGTATATTTAAATGAGCAGCTCTAGTGCAAGGTCCTCTGAGCTACCGTACTCAAAAGAGATGCATTTACTGATTGAAGCTTGTACCATGCTAGAAAATGTTCCTGCATCATCATCATCATTAAAAAAGCAATTATAATTAAGAGTAATTTTCTTCAGGTAAATTGCTACACTTTAAAAAGGGAGGACAATAAACATTCTATTATTTTTTATGATGCTTGCATAATACAGATTCAAAACCATATACTGGTGCTGTCTATAACATTTATACTAGGATATATCTTCTGTTTTATATAAGGCAAAGAAAAATATGGTCTAGTTTAGTTTAAGACAATTAGCAATATATCAGTGAAGAGATTACAAAGTGAAAGCAGTCACTTTGTTTACAAGATTTGATTAAGAAAGCTTATCAGGCTAGACTGATAAAATTAAAGGCCTTTCCATATGAGAAAAAAGCAAGGTTGTGGTGGTGGTGAAGGAAATGCTATACTACCACTAATCTTAATTCAGTAATAGGAGCACAATAATCCTTGAACAATTGATATGCACTGGCAAACCCTTTTAACAGGGAGAAAAACCCTGCTGCAATGTTTACTGGCACGTGGCTGCTGACTGCAGCAGACTAGAAAGCTTCTGAGCTGGTTTCTACTAAATAGACATTTGGGCTTTGCGGGGGGGGGGGGGGAGGGGGAGATTCCTATGCAAAATAGGGTTATTTTCACCAGAAAATTTTCAGTTTGCTTTGGAAAATTTTCTGATGCCAAAGAGAGAGATCTAATTTCATATATTTGACCTGCATTTAGTAAACAAAACAAAATCATAGAAAGCAAAATTTTGTAGGAACAAGATAGGGCATGGAACCAAAGCATGGAGCCTTCTGAAGCCCAGAAAGATCACAGTCTTTGAGGAAGAAGTTGCTGTTCTGTCGAAATGTGGGTTGAAATTTTTCTGGTTCTTTATTTTCTTTTGTAGATTTTCCCCCCCCTGTTCCCCACTACCATGTGCTAAGCTCACAGATTCTATACTTTATGCCTTGGTCTGGCCCTGCTCTTTAGCCTTGCTAATCCCTTTCTTTAACCTCAGTCTCACCAGTTCTGCCACCCACTCCTTCCCACATACTCTGCTTTCTGGAAATGATTGCAACTTGACTTCTTAACTATAGATCCATTTTGCTCAAAATATGCACCTCTTTTATTTAGGAACTGCTTGATCACCCCAAACATTTAATTTAGCAAGAAAACACCAGCCCTCCAAAGGAAGGCAGGGGAGAGATGGGTCTTTCTGCTTAAGGTAGCAGTGTGAGAATGTAGTATGGAGAGTGAAAGCAGGAGTAGACACACAGTACTTTGGATGCAAGGCTAGAACAGATGGCATCCAGCTGGGAGTGACTGTGCTGCTATTCCTACCTCTCATCCCCTTAGGCCCTAGAGATTTCGGACACCCAGCTGGCTTCCTGCTTTGGACATATTTATGGTGAGGGATCTCACAGCACCACTAGCCAGAGGTAACAGTTCACCCATTCTTTTACTCTCATGGGTTGGCTGTAATTCTAGCTGCTGGGTACACTGCTGTTATTGCTACTGCTTAGCATAAAAGCAAGGGAGAGGAGAAAACCCCCATTCTGAGGAGGTTGTTCTACAGTTTGCTCTCCGTAGCAGCTGCAGAGTGCCCATTCAATCTGTTATTTAGCAAAGTATGTTTTCCCTGCCAGAGAGAGCACTGAATTAACTATATGGAATTTTTAAAAAGTAAAGGAAATCATGTTGCTTTTCATTACTGATATTGTCTTCTTCTTTGGCGATCACTCGTAACAGAGTAAGATTGTCTTCCTTGAATAAGGTCTTAACAGTGTGTCCATAGGTGACTGTGGAGGCCAATACTGGACGTACTAATATTGTAGGTACTATTCAATAGCACTATGATATTCACGAGATCACAATTCACATTGTGCTAATTACAGATATGCTAACTTTGAGGGCAGAGCATCTTACTTTCCTACAACAGGAGCAACATTTTCAAATTTGCTCTCAAGACTCCCCTATGACAACTCCACATTGCCAAGAACAAAAAAAGAGCACACAAACTTGGAAAGGAGTTTTGCTCATGCAACAGAACTTTATCTTCCTCACCTCTACACAGCAGGAACAGAACCCTCAAAATTTGTTCCAGATCTGATTTGTTCAAGAGTACCCAGGCAGGCCTTTGTGATTAGATGTACATCCATAGGTATTGCACTGACAAGTCCTGGCATAAATATTCATGCTCCATTCCTAGGAGTTATTTTAATTTGCCCAGTAAATGCCACGCCTTCCTTCTGCAAAGTTTTGAATGCATGCTACAGCCCAATATTATACATGTCTACTCAAAAGTAACTTCTAATTTGTTCAGTAAGGCTTATTTCTAAGTAAGTGTGCATGGGATTGAGTCCTTAGCTGCAAGTAAATGATCTTATTTAGAATCCTTGTGCATTAATAAATCTTGTCAACCCTATCAGTGCAAAAGTTCTACATCAGCTGAACCTCCAACTAGCAAGTCCTTCTTGTCTGGATGATGTTTCTGTTTACTCACTTTCAGCACACTGCTGAGCCCAAACACTGGTTCAATACATTTGCAGCCTCACTGGGATTTAATGGAAAAGAGAAAGAGTTGGGTGTCATCACTAAATTAATTGCAAATGTTTAACTTTTAGCTTCTACTAGTCCACTGGTCTTCAATTAGTAAACTGCACCCCAATCTAAGGTGGGTTCACAGCAGTGGCACCCCTAATTATTTTTGTAGTAATTTACAAAATAATTTTAGAATGGTTTTTGTAATGAGAGCAAAAAAGAAAAACAGCTTCTAAATGCGAAAAGAAAACGAAAGAAGACAGAGCTTATTTACTGTTTAAATAATTGTGAAGTGAGAAGGAAAATTCAGCAGCTGCTACTTCTCACTCCTCTATAAGTTGCACTGACCCAAATTCCCACTTTTCTTCTAATGATAACAGAGTCTTGTACCTGATTCATACATGGTCATTCTAGCACTTAAAAATCAAGGTGAAAGATGAACCTGTGTAGTGAAAAAATAAAAGTGGGTCTCATGTTGTAGACTGAGGCTAAGCATGGGTCTGAAAGGGATGAACACAACTGCACTAATCAACTAAAAATCAGTAACATTTTCTTTTCTTTTCACTATATTTTCCCTAAGGCAATTTATATACCCCATCTTATATACTAAGATGTGATGAGGAAATTAAGCCAGTGAGTCATCCCAGCACCCTCATATGACCTTTAGTCTTTGCTGGCACTACAGAGATGCCACAGAACATGCAGGCTGCTCAGTCAAGCACATGCCGAGTCTCATTTCCATTTCAAACAAACAGCATTTCTTCTGTACCATTACATTCTAGGCCAACTGCAATAAGCTGTCAAAATCTAAATGGAAGACAAACCCAGAAGGGATCCCATGCCTTATGCCTTGAATGCCAAGGTCAAATCATTCTGTATACAGTAACTATGTTCAACAGAAGTGAAAATATTTTCAGTGTTTCACGCAGTTTGGGAAATTCTGTGCGTTCAATATAACACAAGAATATTTTTGACAATGTGCTTCAAGGCAACTTTCAGATATTGCAATAAATACTCTTTAATGTGGCAGTGAACATTTAGACTTCTTTGTAGCAATGAATTTCACAGAAAAACTTTAGTTTGTGAAATCTGTCCTGTCTTTACAATGGGGAAATAGGTCAACTGCATCACTTCTGACAATGTCATAGGAATATTTTATACTTCCTCTGACAGCAAAATGGGAACACAGTATTTGCCTTGTTAATAAACTTGAGGAGACAATGCAGAACAGTGCATGCACACACACATTCTATTAAACATAATGATGCAGCAGAGAAAACATAGCCCAATCGCAAGATGTTTAAATGCAACTGTATTGTTTTCAATATACTCAAACCTTCTGTAAGCATATGTCAGCTAGCAGCACAATATAAATTAAACCAGCATAGCTGCCAAGTTATCCCTTTTTTTAAGGGATTTTCCATTATGCTGAATAGGCTTCCTCGCGAGAAAAGGGAAAACTTGGCAGCTATGTAAACCAGTGTCCTGAACATGTCATTCAACCAACTAAAAGTTCTTCACAAGAACAGTACAGAAGCTTACACGCTTCAAATGAAAATCAGTCTTTTCATTTGCTATAGAAATCACACGTGCCTGACAAACTGCTAGCCTTGCCAACAGGTAGTACATTTTCTGCAATAAACTAAGAACACAAACTTGCAGGCACCTGTTGCCTTTCTGATTCTGAATATGAATGTTTCCAATCTACAGCTATGAAGACAATATTTTAATATTGCAAGATGGAATTAACATTCTGTATTAGGAGTACACAGTTTCTAAACTACAAATAAAAAACTCAATATGTGAAAGACGCAGTCCCCTTGTCCTCACCATGGCTACCATTCGTCCACTTCCTCACTGACCCCCATCCCCGCAAGCAAGCCTCTTCACAGCAGCAATTCCTACTCCTTGTCCCTTAATATACACCTTAATTCTATTCCCAGATATATTGCTTATCTTTCTTACCTAAACTGTTCAATGATACCCAAGAAAACTCAAACTGGAGGTCCTAAGCAGTACCGAACAAAGTGCACAGAAATTCAGGTCAGGAGGGACTACGGTACATTAACTCAACCAAAGCACCTGAAAGGGCTGCAGCTTGACCAATCATCCCAGATGCATTCGTTAAGCTTGTTGTACTAGCCATAAAGATCTTATAGTCTCAGAAATGATCTTTTAAGAGCTTTAAGACTTTTATACAAGCTTTACTAGAGATTCCAAATGCACAATTCAGTTGCCATTCCACTTCAGTGTGTAAAACAGGTAACAAGTGATCTTTCTTCTGGAGGTGGGGTGGTTACAGCTTACTGAATACACAAATGCTTTTCATTTCATTGCCTCAAAATTATAACTGAGGCATCACCTACTAATTTTAACCACCCTTCTTTCTGAAACACTAGAACTACACTGCAATATTCCTGTAACAATAACACAGCCATGAGATTTCAAATGGAAACAAGTGATTATGGAATTAATGAGGAAGATCCACACAAACAAAGGAAGCAAAGTCAAAGCTTTTTCCCATACAGGGCCTTCAATCTTATTTTTGTTCACTCTCCAACCAACCTTCCAACCTCAACCAACCTTCCAGCTCCTAAGGAAGAATAGCCTAGAAAGTAGGCCCCCAAAAGGGGCTGACAGTAATTGGCTCATTGTTTTAGTATACCTCTCTTCCAATATCTAGAAACAGCTGTTTTAATTTTAAAAGACTAAAACATATATATTCCTCCACCTTACCCTCTAAGTATCTACTCACCCTCTAACAGAGAAACTATGGATTTAAAAAGTGTTCCCTTCAGGAAAGAGAAAACAGGGAAGAGAACAGACTTTGTCCAGAGAGTCAGGCCTCTGTGTACTGAGTATGGTCTGCTCCCTAGTGGTCTCCTCCCTCTGGCTAGGCCAGCCAGCAAGGAGTCGAAAGCAGAACTTGCCACGGCCAAAGAACTTCTAGGCCTGGATGTTGTTGTCTAAAACTTGGTTGGTGTATATTTTGATTATTTTTTTACCCTTAAATTTAATATTCTGAAATGTTTCTAATGCTTTCTGTTAAACAAACACAAGGGCTAAACATTGAGACTCCAAGATGATAACAAGGTAGCT
Organism: Zootoca vivipara; assembly: GCF_965207765.1. NCBI lineage: Eukaryota > Metazoa > Chordata > Lepidosauria > Squamata > Lacertidae > Zootoca > Zootoca vivipara. The sequence continues at coordinate 24,595,346 of NC_142588.1, forward strand.
GTCAGGGGACCTCCGTACAGGGAGCCTCCGCCTCTCCTGTTGACCAGCACTTTGCCCAGTGAGAGCAGCAGCAGCAGGTCAGGTGAGGGGAATGAGGAAGTTAGTGGGCTGGAGGAGTCAGGGCTCAGCTATGCTAGAGAGCCACTGCAACGCCCTGACCAACAGGTGGAGGGGAACAGGCAGCCCCTTCCGGTGCCCGAAATAAGGCATGCCACGAAACATAAGGTCGGGAGGAGGTGTTTCGGCTGCCCAAACTCTTATGCTGGGCACTTAATAGGAAACGTCCACTGCCGGATTCTGCAAGTGACTGAGAGGTCATGTTTTCTGCTATCCCTGCACTGTAAATACCATGCACAATAAAACTCTTAATGACAGAGCAGACTTGGGTGTCTTTACTCAAGTGTAGCCGCAACAGCACCATTACAGTAGCCATCGGCCCCAATGGAATAACTGAGCAATACTGTATATGCACGCTAATGTCATTTCCCTAACCATGCTGGTAAAGGCAATATGAACCAACAGGTTGAGGGAGGCAGAGAAGTGGGTCAAAGAGCAGTTTGTATCCTTTGCACCACTGTTAAAAAGAATTTAAATATCTTACCAGTGCAGGCCACTGAATATACTTGGTCTTTGATCCCTGAGTCTGGCTAGGATCCTTTCTCTTTGCCCAGACCAGCTGGTACTCCACCAAGAAGGCTGCAAAATCTTCATAAACTTTAACCCATTCTCGTTTTTCCCATTCAAGGTCATCAAATTCCACATATACCTGGGGAAATAAAGTAGTTGGAGAAACATTATTGCAACAATACACATACTTTAACAGAAAGACCAGAATATTTTATTTCTTTGATTTTAGACTGCTCCTAAGCAAAACCATCAGAATGATAAGTCCCGAACAACAACATTCATTTGATTACTTCTTCCTCCAAATTCATAATTCCTTCTAATTTGTACCTGTGTGTGAGTATTTATGTAATAACCAAGTTTGGGAACAATTCAGAATTATGCTTTATTTGTTTTCTAGCTCTAATCTACAACACCTCATTAGTTGGAGGCAACAAAATAGACAAAATTTAGCAATGTTTGGAAAATGAAATCCCTCTATGTTTCAAATTAAGTTTTTCATTTCTGAAGAATTGTGTTGCCTCATCTTTTTTTTTGCAAAGTAAGTTTTTGTGCTCCTTCAGTAATAAGCTACCCCTACATAAAGAAAGGTTTATAAAACCATGGTTAGAGCACCTTAAAATTTAAGGGTAACTTACGAATTGTGACACAGCAACCCTATATAGAACACTGAGGCACACATGGCCAGATTTGTTGCAGCAAGATGCAGATAGGAGTATGCAGATAGAAGAAGAGTGGCCAAATGGATCTTCCTTTGAAGTTTAATGTCAGGAAACAGTAATGAGGAGCAGATCCTAGCTTTGTGGTCAGTTTAAGAAAAGGCTCCACAATTCACATTAGCACTACAATTACAAGACACTTTCCCTACCATCTGCCCCTCATTCTGATTTATTTAAGAGGTCTTTGTTTCCAATAGTGAGAGAGAGAGAGAGAGAGAGAGAGAGAAGAGCAGGATAAGGTTTTATACATATTGGACCATTTGTAATGTTAGTCATACTCCAAGTAGACTGATTTAAATTGTTTAAGTCCATTGGTTCTGATGGGTCTAGTCAGAGGATGACTAATCATGGATATCACCCACTGTACATCTCAGACTGAAACAAGATTATTGTAATTCCATCTTTTCAAAAATCCCAAATTCTGTGCACTCAAAAGCATCTCTAAAGCTCTTAGGAATATTAGCACCTGCAGGAAAAGATCCAGCCTTGGAGCTGGTTGTATTGTCAAAGTATTCATCAGATAACTCACATTTCCCTGAAGCCTAACTGGTAGAGTTTAAAATGAACAATACAGGCTCTGTTTTCCTAAACTCCTACAACTAAGCAGCTGCATCTTCCTCTTAAATACTGCTAGAAAAGCTGCCTTCACAGAGAGTCATACAACATCCAGTTCTTAGCCAATAGCTCCAGATGGGCTGTGTTTTGATTTGTAAGAAAAAAAGCATTTCATACACACATGCCCCCAGAAAAGTATGAGACACCAAAATTACATAATTGTCAAAGGCAATAACAAATTCAAGCAACATAAGTTCACTTCTTTGTTGCTGCAAAATGTATTTATTTCACAACTTGCACTAAGAAGGTGCATATGACAGAGATGTTAGCAGAGCAATTGAAAAAGTTTTTAGATGCTTAATACTTAAAATACGTTCACACAAACTTGTAGGCATTGCAACAGTTATATCTATCTTTCAACTTTTAGAAGTACCTGTCTGGAAACTCTTTTCAAGAATTAGAAACTTAGAAACGCTGTGTTACTAAGACAATGTAGGTTTTCTGCCAACATGAGAGGGGAAAAAATGTCTAGCCTACTGATCACACCGAGTACTGGCAATTTTTCAAACATCTGCTAAAGGTCAGGTTTCGCCTGCATGGAACCAATCAATGGAGCTACACAACTCTTAGCACTATAATCAGCTAAAAGAAAGACCATTTCTTTATATAACAACCAACCTACATTATTAAATATTAACATAAACTCTCACCACTGTTATAAGATATATTCATACTTGGCAATTTTAGAATTATTTCAGCTTCTTTTTTATTGTACTGTACTTCATATCTGACACTGCTTCAGTTGTATAAATTGCATCATTGTCAAATTGGTTCAATTCTAAAATGCTGACACTCTCTTTAATAAGCACACATCTCTAATTACTCATCTTTTCAGTTATATAAAACCAAGTCTTACTTTACAATATATAAGAAATCATCATGGGAAAATTAGTGCAGAATGCTGCAGCATGACATGGTTGCTCTGCTCAGAAATCTGCACTGGTTGCCAACATGTTACCAACATGTTCAGGTGTTATTGTTGTTATATAAAGCACTTAGGACAGTTTACCGGTACTTGTGGGATTGCCTTGCCCCATATATGCCCACTCGACTGCTTTGTTTCTAACACCAGCAGTATGTAGGTTGGGTGGGGAGAGAACTCACTGCCCCCTCTATTATGAAGACTGGTGAGGTAAGTTACATGGGGAGGACTATCTGGCAGCCAATATCAGAACAGACACACAGGCTTAGTTATGGAGCAAATTCTGATAGCATCACAGAGACATGGTTTTTTTTCTTCAATTCTGCATGCCCCATCGATGCTCCCCAGTCTCTCACTAGGTACCACAGTCAGGGATACACTAGTTGGGTGAACTCATGCTGACATTAAAGCAACAGTCATTCATTCACTCTGCACCAACATATTTATTTCATTTATGAATTGCTTCCTAAGAAACATCTCAAAGCAATTTAGCAGTAATATTATATAGTGGATTTGAAATTGTTTTTATATGAAATAATTAAAATAGAATATGTTGCTTATCTAACCATATTTGCAGATACCTGTATTATGTTACATTTTATGGACTGTTTTCTCAGCAAGCATCAGATTCTGAGTTGTCCTCCTCTCCTCCAGTCCTCCGAAGTGTTTTATACACCAAATCAACTTATGCAATAAGAATGAAAATTTAAAAAGGCAATCTTTCCCATCTTAAAGGTCTTAAGATAGGACTATGCATTGTCTTTCATCTCAGAGCCTGGTGGTTCCAGCTCCCTTTCATTCATTTTCCTGATTGTATGTCACAGCTTGAACCGATATTGTGCTCTGCGATCTAACTGCTGGCTCCAAAACAAAAGGTTACAGAAGACGACTTATCATTCAGATTTCTGCTTTAATAAGCCACTTTGTATACAAAGCTCTACTGTAAACAGGTTGAGGAGCCCAACACCCCCCAAACCACTTATATGTTTGTCAGTCAGCCTAAATCCACTGTATCCTCACTTTGAGAAATAATCACCCTTAAAAATAAATTAAGTCTCCATCTTATTAATTAGAACGCCACCATCTCCCAGCCCAGTTCTAATAAGAGCACAAATTCTTTGAGGTATCCAATAAAAAACAAACAACTGGCCCTGTGGCCCTATAAAAACACTTGCCATAATTAGATAAATGACCAGATTTTTATGAGTCTCTTAAAACAAACTACAAAACGTGGGAGGAAATTTCAAATTTGAAGTAACAAAACCAAAGGCATAAACCAACAACCTTCGTGTAACATCTTCCCCCATACACATCTAAAATACTGTACAGAAGTCTTCTATCAAGATTATGAAATGTGCTATTGAAATTAGGTATTTACCTGCATATTGAATGTGCTTCACAAAGATTTTCATTATATGGGAGTCATACTGATTATTTTTTGACTCCATTTCTACATTGTGGAGGACCAAGACCAACTGTGGCTCCCCATAGTATAGGCACATAACTTCTATGTTGTTAAGAATATAAAGCTCCTGTATGTTATGGAAACATTAGAAATATATGCAATGTGCACCTGCTAATATACACAATACTGTATGTGAAGGCGGCCTCAATCATTGTCATATTAAAACACTTCCTATGCAATCACTGTTCATAGCTATATATTGTAAAACAGTTACAGTAGCAAAATGAAAAACATTCTGACAGAAGATATCCCCATTGTTGGATAGTTAGGATGCTTCATGTACTTCCAAACAAAACTTTAAAAACTAAATTACTTCTTTACTGATGTTAGATGGGGGGGAAGAATCCATAGATTGGTATGATACCAATACATTTGTATAATATGCAAGGTAGATAAGTATCAGCTGTCAACCAGGAAGGCGTTGGATCAAACATCATCAGATGACATTAAGAAGCTAACTACTCTCTTAACCTCAATCTGCTTTACTACACGCAAGAGAGCTACGGTAACTGGTGTTTCGACAATATCATTAATGAAGGCAAATATTTCAACTATAATAGCAATCGAAACCAAAATTCTCATATTTGAATATATGTGGAAATATTGTATCATTAAAGAGTTACAACATAAACAGAACGTTGAAGTAGGTATCACAAAAAAATGTTTATGCATGCTGTTGTACCCTCAGACAACAAAAACAGTCAACTTCACACATTATAGATAACCTCCTGAGACATCTGCCTTTCATTCGATCAAATGATAGGATTCCAGCTGATACTTCTATAGAAAACATTACCTCAAGGATACATCATGTGAAAACTTGCATATAGAAACAAACTGATGAAATCTGTATAAGGATTAAACCTTACAATATCAAAAACTATTCGGCATATCATTCTGTTATGGGCAAAGATGCTGAAATTATGAAGGTACCCCAAATACAACTGAAAGCCTGGTTTGCATGATTATTTTAAGTGTTAATGGGAATGTATGTGGCATGCTTTGAGCATTCATAAAGTAGACTATAAAACACTAAAAATTATTTATTCTTCCGCTACTAAATTACATCAAGGCATCTGCAGTAAAGCATTGTCAGCTTTCATTTTCATGAATTTATATAAGCTATGGTGGTGGCTTCCAACCTTAATGAGTATGAGAATCCCTTTTTAACCTCAAAACATTTTGTGGACTCCCCACATGCTAATTTGCTGTAATTTTCTTGAAAATGTGCAGGCTTATTCCTAAAGCAATTTAAAAGAATTTTCAGTTATTGCAAAACTATCAACATTTTCCTTTGAATAAGTTTGTAAAAAAAAATTCTTCCCCAAGCTTAAATCCAGACAGAAAGCAGCTTCTGTATGGCATACTGAGGTCACTTTAAACATATAAGGAGAAAAGAATACATTAAATACTAATTAGGAACAAATATGTCTATCACGGGTAAAAAGGATTTTTTTAAAAAGATACCTAGCAGATTTCTACTTATTTATCCTGCACCCAAGGTCTGCAGCTCTTTCACACCACATGAAGTTGAAAGCAAATTCCCAATCATCATCTGAAGTTTGGGAGAAATCTGCCACTCCACGGGAGTCTGTGGCCCACAGACTGGGAACCACAAAGCTATGGAATTTTAAAAATAGTGTTAAGCGTTAAAAATAAAAAGCTCTGGATATTGTAAAGAACTACATGATGTATCAGTGGACCACATTAGTTTTTCCTCTATTCTTAGTTGGCTATTGCTGTTTCAGGATGTTATGAGTTATTTCCACTGCTACAGTTCTAATACCTCTGAGTACCTCTAAACATAAGTAAGATGTTTTAAGTTCCTTCCTCTCAACTCCATTAAAAAAAAGAAAGAATGAAAACCAGCACAGTAAAGTATTGGCCTGGTTGACACATCACATTAACACATCACTGTTTAAAACACAGTTAATACACAATGTGCTAGTGCACACTGCGGAAACGTTCTTACTTTGCTCCTCTCCCACTCCTGCCACATCACCAAGAAACAAGCTAGAACCTGGCTTCTTGAGAAATCCACACATGTAGTCATGGTTTATTTCCTCCAAATTTTGTTCTTGGCTTACCACTCATGGTTTGGAGAGAAACAAGTCACAAGCCTTACTCTGGCAGCACAGCAGGACCACAGAAAGAGCAAAGCAAGATGTTTTCAGGAGCACGCAGGTGCATGCTGCTCATTCAAACTACGCCATTGTTTGCTTTTACTACGGTTTTAATATAGTATGCAAACTAGGCTGATATATGTTATATTAGCAGAAGTTTTTCTTTATGGATAAGCTACATTTCAAGCATACTACTTTTTCAATGGGCTTTGCAGAATTTACAGGCACACTTGCCTTTTCCTTGTGATCTAAAAGCAGTTACTGTACCTGTAAAACCATCAGAAAACCTCACACAAGTTGATACCAAAAAGGCAGCAAGGAGTTTCTACAAAGTAAAGAAATCAGTTAAGATTAAGCATTCTTGAGGGTGTTATCTGGATTCCAGCAATTGGTTTTAAATGCCTCAAGATTTATAATTTACCTATTACTTAGTGGTGTTTCCCCCCCCCCCAATAAATAAATTTCTTTATTTGATGCTGCACTCCTTCCTTAAAAAGCCCCCAACGTAATCTGGAGTTATAGGTACAGTAGCCTATTTCACTGCAATAGTTTCACAGTTTAGCCTCTAAGGTATTCTTCATAACCAAGGGAAGATGAAGATGAAGAAGCACTCCAGAGACAAAACAATCACATATGCCTTTTTCAGGTTATATCTCATTTGTTTCCCAACACTCCCCATCACTGACTAACAAAATAAATCCAGTTCTTTCTGCCTCAAAACCACTAGGCTTGCAGTATACTTGCTTGTTGCCGCAAAAAATAGTTTTAACCAGACACTGGAAATCTGCACGTGTGCCAATAATAACAGAATGATTAAGAAATTGGTTACACGTTCCTGAAGTGGAAAAGTTAGCAGAAGAGGCCTGCCTCTCTCTGATTACTGTGTAAACAAAATGCCCTCCTTTATTAATGCTGGAATCATCAATGTGAAGAGATGCCTTTGGAAAGATCTCTTTGTAAACATTTAATGAAAAATGCAATAAAATGCTATGAAAACTTTCCCCCCAAAATAATGGTCTGACTTGAAACATTACTCTAGCTCAGGCATCTCCAAACTCAGCCCTCTAGCTGTTTTGGGACTACAATTCCCATCATCCCTGACCACTGGTCCTGTTAGCTAGGGATGATGGGCGCTGTAGTCCCAAAAGAGCTGGAGGGCCGAGTTTGGGGATGCCTACTCTAGCTTCTACTTAAAATGACATGCTACAGACCGGTACTACTTCTTCATTACTTACTGGCATTATGCTGTCCCCTGTACTTCCACAGTAGTTTTATAATTATTAAAAAACCCAACCGCTCAAAGTTACTGTCTCTATATACCAGAAACATTTAACATAAATTCTAGTGAAAGAATACATATATAGACATGTGCAGTTCTGCTGTACAAAATACTTTCCATTACTGCATTAAACACTATTCTAAACATTTGGCTTTACATTCTAGGTCAAGGTATAACTTTAGTCATTCATTCCCCCTTAAATCAAAGTGATGTAACAAACATATGTCCATAAAATGTTAAATGAGTACACATGAAGGTTACGTGACTTTATTGTGAGAGCTCCCGAGGTACTTTCTTCTATTTTAGGCAGGCTTGCATTGCCTTGACTTAATGAAAAAGATGGGAAAGGATGTCACAGAAGAGAGATATAAGAGGAACAGACTTCCGGTTCCTTTTTAATTAAGCCAGAGCTTGAGGACCCCTTTGGAATCACCTATACCACACTCCACACAAAAATAATGAATTATTCACAGGCCTAGGAAGCAAGGAGAGGGAGGCAGGAAGATACACCATGAGATGCCTCCTGTGGCATCAATTCAACAAACTCCTTCACAACTACAGGGGCTATGTGAGAGTGTGCTAGCATTCAGGTAATGGCACTGTCACATCACATGCATGTTTCCTGGGTCTTAAAATGGTTTCCCCTGGTGCTCCTCTCCCCCATAGTTAGAATTAATTGTTCATCACCATTCCTTTAAAATAATCTGTTCATGTGTGAGGTGGGGAACTGAATCTGATCAGCAGACCAGCGAGTATCATCTTCCCACCCCTTGAGTGCCACGTTTGACAAGGTGGCAGGGCTGCCCAACTGTCAACCATCCACTACCACATTAATGGATGCCGGTCTGCTTTTGCATGTGTGGTTTGAAATCAAAATGTTTGGCCAAAGGCACAATCTCACTGATGATCACCTTATCATCAGGTACCCTCTTGGTAACTACTTTTGCATGACACTTTGCAAGACTCAGCTGAAGCCAGGGTTTACAAAGCACTGTGTATGCACAGGGTTTTATAGGCAATATATATATATTATTATTTTGCTTTGCTGGCAAATCCTACAAAGTCTCTGTTTACCTGCCCACACAGTTTGTAGGGCAGCAAAGTATGTCTGGGCCAAAATGGTTTTGTAACACAAATGAGGAGGCTAAGGGAGCTTAACTGGGCCTGCGAGCTAGAGTTCTCCACTACTAGCTCAATGGGAGAGGAGAGAATGAGAGGGTCTCCTGCAAAAAAAAAGGGGGGCTGGGGCTGGAACCACCTTTCCATCTCAGTCAACACAATGGAACAGAGCAACAAGACCCTGTAAATGCAAAATGCTTTGCAGAAATTAACCCTACGAAAATCCCCAGGAATGATCATTAATTTTCACAGAACCCCTTTTGTTTCTCTTTATCAAAAGCTAAGGGGAAAAGTTATGGAATGGGCACTGGTGGTTAAACAGCCAAGACTTGGGGCACAGAAATGTATCATGGCAGAAATAGAGATGGGGATCTAGTATGTCAGACATTTTAAAAGTAATGCTTGAGCATTGTGAGGAGTTCGGAGCTGAAGGGATCCAGTGAGTCATTAAATCAGCCCTCCCCAACCTACCGGTACTGATGTTTGGACTAGAACATCTATCAACCCTGGCGATCATCAAAACTCCCATTACAAAATACACATAGTAAGATCTGTAACAAATACAGAAATTGGCATAAAGCATGGAAACAGCTTCTTTCATTGTTCTTAAAGCATAATTAAAAGAATTCTTGAACTATTCAGGACCAGCACTGTAAAATTAAGTTATGAAAAACAATTTGGAAAAGAATATCTCCATCTTACATCTCTGACCTCTTCTCTGCAAAAACATTGTGTCTTTCTTGCAAAATGTCTCAAAGATATTTAAAGAATGGACAAAAAATTATGGATATGTGATTTAGCGCTGGGAGAAAAACTATTTGATTTCTCATCAGACAGTATTTGGTTTTGCTCTACAATCTGTTTCAATGCCTCACTGGTATTCATATTTATTTAACAGTGCTTCAAACAACACAGTGTACAAGTTTTGTTAACCTACCATCACTGCTTGGGAGGCAACTACTCATAACACCTGCTCATATTATGCTGCAAGATAAACTGTAATGCACAATACCTTGCAGAAATTTAACCTGACTGAATCAGGCAGTTACCTCCTATCTTTCAGGATAATCTAAAACACTATGCAAAACTGAATTCCTCAAGGCATATACTGTACAACTAAGTACCCCAAGGCAGTTTTTATTCCTGAATGCTAGCTTTTCTAAAAATATAGACGGCACACACAAGAGACATATTTTTACTAAGTTAATAGCCTGTCAATATGAGGTACTTTAAAAAAAGATTATGCAGAAAGGATGCAGAAGGAGGGTTGTTTCAAAACATGACCTTTCTTTATATGCTAATTTCTTCCCCTGCTCAAAAATTGCATGGAATGAGTTGGCATCAGATCAAGCTGAGAGTTATCCATGGAAGCCCTAACACCTCACTGAAGCAATTCATTTTTAATACTTCAAAAAATAATAATAACAATTTAATTTAGATTTTCCTCTTGTTTTTGATTCAATTATTTATTACTTACAATAGCTACCATTTCAATAATACATATTCAAATAACCTCCATCATGCATTTACTCTAAACCTTAAATGTGGCCATTTATTTCCCTTATAATGTTAGAAAATTTAGACACACTGGATGCTAGGTGTGATTTTTAGCATGATGTATCTCATTCTGAAATGGGATACCACATAAACCACTCAACACTTAAAATTCCATTCTCAAGTGTCCTTGTCCTTCATTTAATACAAGTGTATGCACACAGAAAAGACCTTTTAAAACAAGAAATGAAACAAAACGAAGCCACTTGCACTGCAAAAAAATCACTTTGGTGGTTAGCTCATCTACCTGATAATCTGAATAAACCTAAAGTTCTATTTAAAAAACTATGTTTGGTCCATAAACAGGAACAAAACAATAAAACAACTTTCTATTTTACTATAATTTTAAAATTAATAATTTTGAACTGCACAAAAGTTTAAAATGGATGTCTGAAAAACTACGGTAAACTTTACAAGGCAGTATATACCATATACTCTGGAAGGTTTTCGTTTGCTGCAATGTCAATCTCTGACACATATTTAACCTACCAGCAAGCATTCGTTTCTTATCACATCAACATATCTGTAGCCTGCAATAAGTTTAAAAACCAAATTACCCAAATAAAAAAAATAGAGGGAAGGAGTCAATTACATTGATTGAAACCAGAGACTAAACCTGGCTGTTGAGCATTTTTAGAATATGAATGGTTCAGATATCATTCCTGGGCAGATCTCTCACAGACTACACCAAGTGTAGTACACCAAGAAGATGGATCAATGAAGCAGCAGAGATAACAGCTGGAATACAAGTGGAGAAAGACTTGGAAAGTACAGGCTAGAATCCACTGCAGGGCATACACTCCATGGTAGTGAGATATTACACACACGGACACACCCCTATCTATCTATTCCACTACCATTGCCCTTGTGCAATTCCAGGCAAGGGATTTGCTTTGTGTAATTCTCCAGGGTGATATTAATATATCATTGACACCACCACTCCTGGCATCACCACTCATTTGATTAGGATAATTGAAAGGGGGAGGAATTGGGGGAGCAATATCCCAGGGTAGTGATTAATAACTGCAGCAGATGAAGGGCACAAACCATCAAGTACTGTTTGCACAGAAGTCCCACTTAAATTAAAAAGTGTGTGTCACAGGGTATATTTGTCAAATTCTCTGAGCCCCAGGTGTGTTTTGTGATTGGCATTGGTCCACTTGTGACCATTTGGGGATCTCTGGATGCCAGGTTGGCAACTGACATCTCCATCCTACTGGCCCCTCCAGCTGTCTTAAGCAGGTCAGCACAAGAACTTACGTATTGCATTTATAGCCCAACTTTTTCTCCAATGAGTACATGATTCACCCCGCTGCTCAGTTAATCCCTACAATGACCTGTGAGGTAGGTTCTGCAGCTGCGTCTAGCCCAAGGTTGCCCAGTGAGCTTCATGACTGAGAGGGGATTTGAACCCTGATATCCCAAGTCCTAGTCCAACACTCTAACCACTACACCACACCGACTTCCTAGAGTACTTCTGCTATGCAGAAGGTATATAAATTAAGTAGGTAAATAAATATGGGGAAAGCAAAATGTCACTTAGAGAAGGAACTAAAATATTTTTCTTGAAGCTTGAATTTGTTTTATTCTAGAATGAGGTTTTAATGTGCTGTAAACTGCTTTCAATTTTTTTCTTTAAAGTATAAAATGGTATAGAAATGAAACTGTTGTTGTTGTTATATTATTTTACTGTATAAAATACGATGCCTAGAGAGTCAGTTGTGATGACCGTAACCTAGGTTTAAGGTGCCATTTGGCAATTAGGTTATATATCTGAGTTTCTAACACTGATACTGTACCAGTATCCACTTGAATTAAGGTTTCCTGCTCTTACCACATAGTGCCAGTGTTCACACATAACATACATGAGGGGTGGCTAACTTATGACTCTCCAGAAATTGATGAACTGCAGCTGTGAGAAGTATTTGAATCATAGAGTTGGAAGTAACACTAAGAGCCATCTAGTTCAACCTCCTGCAAGCAAGGAATTCTGCCCACAGGCAGCTGGGAGCATTGTTCTATAGAATGCATTCTTCATCTACTACTATTAAGTATTTCTCTCATAAATCTTTTGTCTTAAAGAAACACTGGACTGGTATCTGGTCAACAGCTGTCAAGACAATATGGCAATGTTTCTATCTTGTAGAACATGCAAAAATGCAATTCTTACCCATCCCTGCAAAGCAATCCTATACAGGGTGCCTCCAGACTGTCAGTATTTTATGAGAGGGATTCAAGCATGTACTGGCACTTTAGCTTTGCGCATTTAAAGTGGATTATAGTACCCTGTCACAACTAATCAATATTTTTCTAATAATGATTTTTTTTGGAGGTTGGAAAGTGATGGGAAGAATGGTAAGGCTGTGCTACTTACTGGTAGGAAGTATATTGAGAGTTTAGAAAACTTTGGAAGCCAGCAAAGCACAGAAGTGTTAAGGAGGCAGTGTTTGCATTGACCTGCGAAGGTCAATGTGATTAAAAATATTTGTACCATCATGCTTTCTTTGTTGAGAAGTAAATATGCTCATGGCACTAGTCCATAGTCCTTTTGGTCTGAAGTGGTTTGTGGGCTCCTACAAATGACTTGTTTATTCTGCATTCATCCTGGTTTGCTTGTACAAAGCTTACTTACGCAATGTGCCCATTCTTAAGCATTCATTCTGATCTGTTTACAGTGTGATGATATGACAATGACCATTCATTCTGATTTGTTTGTGCAGTGTATCCAGGTCTTCCCACTAATCATTCGTTTATTCAACATTTTTCAATGCATTTTAAGGGCCTTTGTGAAGTTTTCTCCCTAGTCCTCCTTACTCTTAAGTATATGGATTATCCTATTCCTCCTTCCCACAGGAATCTGCTTGCAACAGGCCTTTGTTTATTGTGACTGCTTTGCATTATTACACGAATAGCAGGCATTTGTTTCCTCAACTTATTTTACCCTTCTCCACCAGTATACTTTAACCTTCAGTGTAGTTTTAAAATTATTTTAATGACTTATATTCTGCTTGTTAACAAAGTTGTCAAGGAGACTTATGGAATCAAAATATCAGAACATATTATGTATACCCACCACCATCTCAATCCCTGTTATACACAAATGTACAAGTATTTTGCTTCAGAAACGCCATAGCAAAACACATCAGTTCTAGAGTATCACAACCGTTTGCCTTCTAGAATGCTATTGTTCATAAAGCAGGGTAGAAAATGTGGTTCCCCCAGATCTGGCTTGACTACAACTCCCCTCGTCCTTCACAACTGGCCAGGCTCACTGAGGCTGATGGAAGTTGGAATGTTCGCTATCTCTGCCAATGAAGTATGATAAACGGATGGAAGATGCCCTTATCTTTAAACAAGTATTCACAAGGAAGTTTACCTGCAGTTTGGGTGGACCAATTTTATCCACCCACCATGTCTGCTCTGAACTGGAGTCTAAATGTAAGAACAGGCTCCACATATTTAGGGTGTGACTGTGACACACTATGAGAGCATCTTGTAAATAACTTAGCTAACACCAATACAGTGGTAGCAAACTAAAACTTAATATTTTGTTAAGATTACTATAAGTTAAATAAAAAATTGACCACTTTTTGTAGACAACACTGTTACATTGTTCATTACTACTTGCTCATAGTACTGTAGAAGCTGGAATTATCCATTCAGCTGTCAAGGAGGGTAGTAGCAAACTGGCTGGTTTTCAAGCAGTTAGAATCTGTTAGATGAAGGCCAGCCAACCCAACCACCACCTGCTTTCTTTAAAAATGCACTACTATTTTTATATCCTTCTTGATATATTTGTAGTCCTCAGCCCAACAATGTAAAAGACAAATGGCTTGGCAGGGTCCCTGATCTAACATGGGGAGTACTGACATCACATTTCAACATGAATGGGGGGGGGTACCCTTGAATCAGTGTTCAAAATCACCAGGGCATCAGGCACGTTTTGCGACTTGGGGTAGTCTACTTCTGACCAAGTTGAGATGTCCTGTTGCCAGGCTCAGCAACTGACACCTCCACCATCTGCTGAAGTGCAAGTCAGCTGGCTTGTTCTGCAGTGTGAAAATAAGATTGCCCCTGGGGGTGCCAGAGTGCAAGGAGTAAAAAGGTAAAGGGACCCCTGACTGTTAGAGATCCAGTTGCGGACGACTCTGGGGTTGCGGCACTCATCTCGCTTTATTGGCCGAGGGAGCCGGCATACAGCTTCCGGGTCATGTGGCCAGCATGACTAAGTCGCTTCTGGCGAACCAGAGCAGCACACAGAAACGCCGTTTACCTTCCCGCCAGAGTGGTACCTATTTATCTACTTGCACTTCATACTTTGAACTTCTAGGTTGGCAGGAGCTGGGACTGAGCAACGGGAGCTCACCCCATCGAGGGGATTAGAACCGCCGACCTTCTGATCGGCAAGCCCAAGAGGCTCAGTGGTTTAACCCACAGCACCACCTGCTAAATAATATATAATAATAATAATAATAATAATAATAATAATAATGCAGTAATATCCTGATGCGGTCTGTAGCAACTAGGAGCATATTTGGAAACTACAGAGAACTGAAGGCAGATTTACAGGCCTCATCCCCCTACAGATCTGCCTAGCCTTTGCATATATGATGTGTTTATAATTACCTGTATAGAAATAGCAGACGTCTGAAGGTGAAGGAGACTCTCCCCATTTATTAAGTTCACTGTGGCACCAAGTTTAAAAGACCACATTCCTTTTTTAACCAGTTGTTACATATTTAGCACACTTGTCTTAACATAATTAAATATTGTGATTTTGGCTACCACAGATAATCCTTCCTTGGTTGAATTCAAAGTAAAATTGCTATCCTTTGAAATGCCTTGTAAAAAATGCCAATTTATTGGCTTTCTTCTCCCTGGTGAAATAACAGTTTCCTGATTCATTCGAATACTATGTCTGTTTTTTTAAAAAAGTGACTAGACATTACAATGTGGCAAACATGACCTTGGTTTAAGGTGCCATTTGGCAAACAGCTTATATACCTGTGTTTCTAACACTGCCCTGAATCACTCCAATTCACTTCATGATCCCCCCCCCCACACAAGCAGATACACACCACATGTGTGAGCCCATTTTTAAATTTGTAATTAGCAGTTCTCCAGGGACATTTAGCTTCTCAGCATGGATCAGAAAGTGACCTATCCAATTAGATGACTATATTTCTATCCTATATCTATGTTTCTCTGTTATCCTGCTCTGGACACTCCATTCGATTTCTGTTCTCAGACAGTTCTGGGATTCCCCGTCTTTGACGGTCTTTAAACATTCTGTGCCACTGAGTTATTATTGGGCTGTTTTGTGGGTTCCCATCTCAAGTTTTTTCCTCCAGACCTGTACCTGTACCTTGAGGTTACCCCACATATATCTGTTGGTGCACTGGTGGTGTGAATTTGACTGTGTAAGCATGAGCACAGGAAGACTCAAACTGGGAAAATATCTGGATAAAGATCATGTGAGACAACTGCACATTTGTCTCTTTTATTGAGTATAAACATTTTCAAAAGAAACTGGAAGATGGCTCCCAAAATGAATATACATAGTGGTGGTGTGGTCTAAACCATTGTTGAAGAAGAAGAAGGAGGAGGAGGAGGAGGAGGAGGAGGAGGAGGAGGAGGAGTGGTTTGGATTTGATATCCCGCTTTATCACTACCTGAAGGAGTCTCAAAGCGGCTAATTTGAGTCTCTTGGGCTTGCCGATCAGAAGGTTGACGATTCGAATCCGCACAATGGGCTGAGCTCCTGTTGCTCTGTCCCAGCTCCTGCTTACCTAGCAGTTTGAAAGCATGCCAGTGCAAGTAGATAAATAGGTACCACTGTGGGGGGAAGCTAAATGCCTTTTCTGTGCGCTCTGGTTTCTGTCAAGGTGTTCCGTTGCACCAGAAGCGGTTTAGTCATGCTGGCCACATGACCCGGAAAGCTCTCTGTGGACAAACGCTGGCTCCCTCGACCTGAAAGCGAGATGAGTGCCGTAATCCCATAGTCACCTTTGACTAGACTTAACCATCCAGGAGTCATTTACCATTTTACCTTTCTACATAGTAAAATAGGCACGATCTTCACATAGGACCCTTGTTTTAAACCACTCATTTGGTCACTATAAAAATTTGGTCACAAAATTTCACTGAGGCAAGCGAGCAGGCTGCCAGGGATGTGACAGAGTACAGGCAGCTGGCATATCTGGCAAGTGGAACTGGTTTCTAGTCTGCAAATTATTTTACTTGCCTGCTTTTCACTCTTAAGAGACTGGCAAAGGAGGGACAGAGTGCTCAATCCATCCTCCACAAACCCCTCTTATGAGTAAAAGGCAGATGGTTTTTTTTGTAGGCTAGTAACTTTAGGGAGCCAATTTACAAGGATGTTATACACATTTATTTACTGTATATTAAGTGGTTCCTCAAACTTGAAATGTCTTAATATCCAATCCTTCACAAACTATTTGTGAGTGTTTATAAAGAACTGATTTTTTTTCTAACCCAAACTATACATTTCATCAATAAAAGCATTATGTTTTTATTTGAAATGAATGGTAGTTCTAGAGTATGTTTTAAGCAAAATGCTCTTCCCCTAAAGCATGTTATCTGGAGACTGGCTCAAACGTCTGTTTATAAGTAACAGAGAAGATAAACAGAAATATCTCATTTGTTGACACTTCTGAGATTTGAGTTTCAACTGTAGACTTGTTAGTTCAGCATATTATGCAACACTTTTCGACTGCAGAAAAATGTGATTTATTGGGTTAATATTACTAATGGAATACCAAACATCTGCCTAACATTAACAAATGACCTTTTATTTGAAAAAAGCTTTCTTAATTACAGATGTTGAACACAGAAGTAATTATAGCAGATAACCCCATAGGGTCTTCACACTGTCCTCAGTCCTAATTCTATAACCATTTCATTACCTATGCCCAATGTACGACATTTTAGGCTAGGCTTGCTAAAAGGCAGTCACCTGCCTACTTGTGATATGGGGCAGAAAGAGATACAAAGAGGACCTTAGCTTTGAATACAAGAGAAATAAATACCTGAATAGTATAAGGCTTGGGTGACAGAATTTGGGTTGGGTGACCACTCTTGGTTTGTTTTGTTTATTTTACAAAATGTTATGCTATGTTTTACACCAGGGTAGACAACTCAAGGTTGCATCTGGCCATCAAGGTTTATCCTTGTGGTTTTTTTCCATAGTCCCAATTTTCCAGACTCCAAGAGGGATAGGCAGGACCACAGAGGAGTCTTAAATTAGTCTGAAAAGCTCTCTGAGCTGAATTTCTGGCACAAGCTTAATATTCCCTCCTGAGATTCAGAGAGTACATCTGCATTTAGGTAGCTATGTATTATACATGCATACTATGCTTGTATCAAGTTTCCAGAACCATTTATAATGCAAGTAGAAATACAACTGGAGCTAACCAAGGATTTCAAATTCTGGATCAGAGAATGCTGTGTGCAATGCAAAGACAACATGCTCATTTTCCAGACAGCGTATGCCAGCAGTAGAATAATCACTGCCAGCTGGTTTGGTAATACTCCTTGTTACACCACTTCAATGTCCCACTGACAAATACCCAAAAATGAAGCGCGCGCGCACACACACACACACAAATAATAATAATACTGTATATACCGGTACATATATAGTTTCAAAAAGTAGGTGGAGGAACTAACAGTTACTCTTACTCTGAATTTATAGTATGTACTCCACAATATATTTCAAGTGGCCTCTTAGGACTGTAACATAAAAAATGTTGTGGCCTGTAAAGCAAACCAGAATAGCGGTCTACAACAAAAAGTTTTAGAAAACAGTCTGGTTTTAATGCTTTTGATTTGCTAGTAGCTTAAGTCCAGTGCAGTGAAATTTACAACACTGAGCAGTTTTCTAAATTGCTATCTGAATACTGTATAGACCAACTAAACCACCACTCCCTTACCCCAAACATAAATGATTTCTATTTCACTCTGAGTACCAACAGACTTTAGAACTATTCATAGAAACAACCTAAGAATGGAAGCCTAGAAGGATTAACAAAGATGCTCCACCCACAACAGCAGTCAAATACTAGAGAAGCCAGCAATGGCCAAGGAACTCCTTCTACATTCCAGTAATTAGAATAGAACTTAACCCTGTATAGAAGATTTGCAATTGCAATCTGTACTCCTAAACCCTAGTACAATAAAATCTAACCTTTCCTCTAAAAAGATGCAGAACTTTGGACTGTAGGTCTTTCTTTACTTTGCACCTTATCGCACTGCTATGAGAACAGTAACAATTGGGGCAGCTTGTTGTCTACTTGCTCTCTTGAAAATACATCCCAAGCAGCACAACAGGTGTATACTCACCAGTAAGCATGCATAGGATTCCAGGTTTAGTGAAAGAGTTTTCAAGTACTGTAATGTAGATGTTAATTTGCTGCAAAGGACGTGGATGTTACCCTCAAGGTAACATTGTTACAACACTGATATTGTATTTGCTATACACAAACTACAGTATTTTTTGCAAGGAAAATAATATTCTTTGTCCAGTAGTACATCCACTGCAGTTTTAACTAATGTGATATCAGCTGTGTGACACTCACAGGCTCCTAGTGAACAGTATTTGCGGCAACGCCTCCCCAACCATGCCTGCACTGTTATGACTTACAGTCCCCCCCAATAACTTTAGAAGATGAGCACTTCCCACCACATCTTAAGCATGGGAATGCTCAAGCTATTTTAACAAGACTTAAGTGATGAACAACAGCAAAGCCACCCTTTTTCATTTCTACAGCAGTATTGCATGATTTTTACCAACCATTTGCTTCTTAATTTTTTCTTTCATTCGTTGAAGGTGCTGTGCTCACAATTTCCAGTACACACCTCCTCTATTTATTTTAAACAACTGTGAGCAGATATATCCTGGCAGCAAGTCTAAGCTCCACCCATCAATTTGCTGGGGGCAGGAGGTTGCAGGATTTATGAAGGAATTAAGTTTGTAAGCATATACACCAAAAAAGGGGTGGATTTTGGGGGAAGTTATATTCGGCTCTTTGAGCAAAGACTTTCTATTTTTCCTATGTCTCTCCCTAGGCTTTAACTGCTAAGTGGTGGACTAGAAAAAGGAAGGGGTATAGTCATTTTTCCAAATATTTTACATCAATGTAAATATGCTACTTCTTTATAAGCATGCATTACATACATTTACAATTAAGTATAAAATAATAAGTTCAGGATTTTACAGCAACACCAAAAGGGATAATTACAATATTTAAAAAGCACCCTCCCTCTGTAAAACAGAGTCACACAATAACAGACCCACAAAACAAGAACAGCACTCTATCAGCATTGAAGCAAATATTGCTGTCTAAAAGTAAGTATCATTCTTTTCCTATTTAATTTGTTAAAGAAAAATCCTTGAACATTTTGTTATTAATAGTAATTGGAGGTAATTGGGAGGCCAATTTAAAGACCACTGGGGAAACAGAGAAACCAAGTTTTTATAAGCACTGCAGCATTTTTTAAAAATGCATTTTGTACAACTGTAGTAGTAACATATATCACGTAGCTAGATTCTCCAGGGAGCACTGAACATAAATGTTAAATATTTAGAAAAACTGTAATTGGAATTCGAGTAGTATGTATTTCTTACACTGGGCAAGGAAAGCCTGGTTGCATTTCCCTTCCCTTCCCTTCCCCCACAATATATCCTGGCTCCCTCCCTCCATTCACATTCCTACACCCATTAGGAAAACACTGGCAGGAGACACACTAGATCGAAAGACCAATGGCTTCTTAAAACGTTTATTAAAAAAATCCACAAGATGAGGTTTTCTGTTTGACTACAACTGCTCAACCTATGGCATTTAAAAAACAAAGACCCACCCACCAGATTTGCCAGAGGACAGCCAGCGCCTGTTTTATAGGGTGGTATTTAAAGGAATGAACGGGCCAAACCAACAGCTACAATTCTTACAAGAATGTGAACAAAAACCCAATGCCTTCCTCATCACATATGCTGGGCACACACACAACTCCACATTAATATTGCGAAGCGAAGCAGCAGCAGAAGAAGTGTGTGTGTGTGTGTGTGTGTGTGTGTGTGTGTGTGTGTGTGTGTGTGTCTGTGCGTGTGAAAGACAACCCCTTCTTTCCTAAGAACTCCCATCTGCAAATCACCAACAGTTGGCGGCTGCTGCTGTGTAATCACGGTATTCCCCCCCCCTTCAATGATCCGAATCAATCTGGTTCAACACCAGACACCCCCCCCCAAACCCGCACACATACAGTGGGCGCAAAAAAACCCACACCACCCCAGAGAAGGGACGAGCAATTGGCGCTTCCCTTCCTTAAAGATGAGGCTGGGTGGGAAGCAGAGAGAGAGGGGGGGGGAGAAGAGATTTTCTGCTGCTGCTAACCCACTGTAAGCCCCTTCTCTGTTCGGGGCCTAGAAAAGGGGAAATGAGAGCGGATGTGTCATGTTTAAACTCCCTCGTCGCCTCCCCCCTTTCACGAGCAGGGAGGGGGGAGTGTCCTGTTACTACCTCCACTCCTCTCACTCGCCCCAACAAATACACCCCATATATGCGGTGTGTGTGTGTTGAAGAAAAGAGAAGCCCCACACTTCCCCCCCTCCCTGCTCTCGCCCTTAAAAGGGTTCTATAGGGGAGAAAGCCACTGCACTCCTCGGAAAGGGGAGTCCTCCTCGCTGCTTTTCGCTCCCCAAATTCTCGGCTACGGGGCGGCGACAGCGGGAGGGGGGTCCACTTCGCGGGAGGGGCAGGGCTGGGCCGGGACCCCCCCTGAGGGAGGGACGGAGGGAGACGGGAATGGCAGCCTCTTACCGACAACTCGGGGCTCCGCGAGTCCCGGTGAGAGACGGTGCGGATGACGCCGGCTCTCCAACGCCCGTTCTCGGGCGGTTCGTCTCCTCCGACGCACAAGAACCGCTTCCCCACCAGCTCCGGCCGCGACTCCACCGCCACCGCCATGGCGGCCGCCGCCGAAGAGCAGAGCGAGCAGCCAACCGCACCAGCCGCCTCGCTCGCTCGCGTCTCCCCCCTTCTCTCTCGCTAAGGGTCGCCCATGCCTAGAGGAGCCGAGGCGGGGGGAGGGCGTCCGCGCGTCGGGACTTCGTGTGTGAGAGAGACGGGGGGGGTGTCTCTGCCTCCTCTCGCCCGCCGCTCCGAGCCGGGCGCCCCGGGCAGCCGCTCAGCCGCCGCCGCGACCAGCCTGACACAAACACACGGAAGGGAGGGCAGAGCGGAGGGGGCGGGGGAGCCGTTCGCTCAGAGCCGCGCTGCGGCCCCGACCACTCCGCCCACACGAGCCCACTGCCATGGAGACCGGCACAACGCGCCGTCTCCCTCCGCCAGACACAAACGCGTTGGCTCGGGCGGGAGAGGGAGGAGCGGGAAGGGCGCGGGGGAGACACCGCGGCAAGGGAAAGAGTCCGCCCGCGGTCGCGCGCGACGTCCGTGCCCGGGGGGGTGGGGAAAGAGAAGGAGGAGGAGGCACGGCAGGGAGGCAGCCAGCCAGGAACAGAGCGGGCAACTGTCTGGTGTTCCGTGGCTGGAAAACTTCGCCTCCCAACGCCTCAGCAACAACGGCGGCCAAAGGACTCGGGCCGCGCCAGAGGGAGAACAGCGAGGGGATCTAAATCGCCTCGGAGAGCAAAGCGGGGCAGCTTGCTGGCGCGGGTGGGTGGGGGCGCACACAGACCACGAAGCCCCTCCCGTACCCGACGTTTCTGACAATACGAGCGAGGAGGCGCTCCTGTTTTCGCTCGCGCCCCCCTCCAACCCACCCCCGCGCGCCTTGAGCCCCTCTGGCGCCACTGGAAGCGAGCAGCTGGAATTCCACGCAATGGAGAGGGGGAGGGCGGCGGGGGGGGAGACCAAAAGCGAACAGGGCGACTTGGGGGTTTTCAGGAGCGGGCGGGAGAGCGAGCAGAGCAGGGGAGATGGCAGCCAGCATGCTGTGAATCTGCAACTCCCAACGATGTGTTTTGTTTCTTTTTTTCGCCTGGCCGGCTGCTTCCCTCTCCTTATCCGAATTAGGCTTCCCAAAAAGACAGCAGAACCCCACCCCACATCCTCTGTTCTCCCACCCCATGCCTCTCTGTCCTTCCCTCGCCTGGTTTCTATTCCAGACACAGCCTGTTCCTATATTAACCATACAGGGATTGGTCTGGATTTTGTTTTGTTTTTCTTCACTGCTTTTCCCTCTCATCTCTGCAGGATGACTCACAGCAGCTGAGGTCACCCAATCTCTCTCTCTCTCTCTCTGAATGAAACACCCACTCAGGGAAAATTCTACCTATCCAGCGTAGTGTTTTTGCTCTGAACATAGTCTTGCCATGGTTACTGTGCTGTAGTGATGCTGCTTCTGCTGCAATAGGAAGGACTGCATCAGTCCAGGGAAAAGGCGATGAAGAATTGAGCTTGCTAACATTGTTTTGGAAGGAATTATAATGCACGAATATTTCAGCCTGCCCTGGCAGGTTGTATTTTCTGTTCCAGGTACACTGACGTTTCATAGTTCCTTCTGCTAGAGCTTGGCATGCATAGATAGGGGACACAGCCATTACTAGCACAGTGTGTCAGCAAACTGCTTCACAATTAGCACAGGGTGAAGATTGTACTATTACACCGTATGCTTCTAAATTCCAGTTCAGTCAGAAAGGGAAACCAGATTAACATGCGGCTCTGGCTAAGCAGTCTTTGTGGGCTAGTGGATAGAGTGCTTGACTCGGCCTTTCTATCACAAGCAAACAATGAGTGCCGCATTTTATCCTTTGTGTGTAAGAGTAATACTCTAGCCAGCCCAACTCCATGCCAATAGAGTATAATATTATTCTGTAATGTGGAAGTAGCTTGATAGGTTTTCATGCTGCTGCTCAGCCTTTTTTTAATTTTATAAAAGGTTAATGAAAGAGGGAGGTTAGGTTTGTCAGGTGGCATCCTGGAGATTTATTCTCTCCCTTTAAAGCTAGTGATTAAAGCAGAAATTGCAGCAGCTACAAGTCCCATCAATTTGTTTCTAGGTGCCTTTGTCTACCCCCTGTCACCTGCTGTAGTGAACAGGACTCCAGGTGTGGTGCATAGCAGGGAGAAGAATGGGGCAGACAAAGGAATTGAGGACAGAACAGGAAGAAGCCACAACTGAGAAAAACAGCAAATCTGAGCGTGATCTGGAAAGCTTATGAGCGCACTCTACCTTTGCATACCAACACCCAATCCCTGTTGACATTTTTTAAATCACAAAGCTTCAGATGGTGAAATGTATACTAGTCACTAATACAGTAAAACCACAATTTAATGGGTGGGGGATTACGTTCCAGGGATTGCACATAAAGCCAAAATTGTGTGTAGTCCAAACACATTAGGTGCAAAGGTGGTGAGGTGAATTGCCAGGGTTTTATTTGGATGTTGCCCCCTTTTTATTTATTTTACTTTATAAAAAAAATATTTGGCAAGCACGTAAAGTTGAATGCACACAAGCTAACTGTGCTTAAATTGTGGGCTTACTGTACTGCAGACAATTTCCAAGAGGCATGCAATTGAATCCTATGTTGCAACCATGAGAGCAATGGGTACAGCATTGCATTTTGCCTGATACGAAGTATTGCAAATTGAGTGTTAGAGAAAATGTGACAGCTCCACAATAGGGATGCAGTCTTGAGAGAAGATGTGAACTACGGTACGTACCGTATTAGAAATTAGTAATTTATTGTGGGGAGAAATTGTGGAGAAGGTATTTAATATTTTGCATACCCAGTTGCCCATAACATAAATGGGGACAATAACAATATCCATTATGTGTTTATTGTAAGGATGAGGGAGATTTCATAATTTACCGGTAGACATGTAATTGTTTTTCTAGCCTGAATAGTTCCACATGGTTAGAACATGGTGCTGATAATGCCAAGGTTGCAGGTTCTATCCCTGTGTGGGACAGCTGCATATTCCTGCATTGCAGGGGGTTAGGACTAAATCATCCTCAGGGTCCCTTCCAACTCTACAATTATATGATTCTAATCAAAATCTAGATTCAGTCCAAGTAGAAGCAAACATTTAATTCTAAATTAACATAAAAACAACACTGGCATATTAAAGTTCTATATAGATAAAGCATAATTATTATTTCTGAAGTTCGTGAAAAAGCACAGTGCTAACCATTATAAAACAATGACAACATCTAGGGCCCACCTTAATTAAGCCTTACAAGCATTATATGCTTATCTTTTAGGCTGGTCAATGAAGGGCTTTTCCCCCCATCATCTGAATCCCTGTCAAGAGAATGTTAAGTAAATGTACAGTGGTACCTCTAGTTACGAATTTAATTCATTCTGGAGGTCCGTTCTTAACCTGAAACTGTTCTTAACTAGAGGCGTGCTTTCACTAATGGGGCCTCTCGCTGCCGCTGTGCCACCAGCACATGATTTCCGTTCTCATCCTGGGGCAAAGTGATCAACTCGAGGTAACTCTTCCAGGTTAGCGGAGTTTGTAACCTGAAGCGTTTGTAACCTGAGGCGTTTGTAACTCGAGGTACCACTGTATTCTTTAAACCAGGCATCAGCAACGTTTTCTGGCCATGGGCCGGATCTTTTCCACTGACGTTGGTCCATGGGCCGGACAGGCGCAGAAGCAATTTCCGGTGCTGCGCTGCCCATTTTCGGAGCACTGGGAATCGCTTCTACGCATGCCCTGACAAGCGCAGAAGCGATTTTCGGCGATCCGAAAATGGGCAGCGCGGCACTGGAAATTGCTTCTGTTCATGCCCTGACATGCGCAGAAACAATTTCTGGTGTCTGGACATGCCCAGACACCGTTTCTGGCATCTGCGCATGCACAGATGTCATTTTTGGCACCATTCGGCGAGTCCCCACACCGTGCTGCACCGGTTTAGCGTGGCAGGGCGCGGGGACTTGCCGAGCGGGCGGCTCGTGGGCCGGATAAATGGCCTCTGTGGGCCGCAGGTTGCCGATGCCTGCTTTAAACTCTTTGGGCAAAGAGAGTGTATCCTAGCTGCCATTAACTGGCATGGTGGTAACTGGAAGTTTCATATTCTAATAGTGTGAGACGCCTGTCCCTCTGACTTGCTGCAAAAACTTTCACACAACAAATACAGAGTAGACAGCAGAGAGCCTACACCAGCTCACAATACTAGAGCAGAATATAACTACCGTATATTCTGGCGTATAAGACGACTGGGCGCATAAGACGACCCCCAACCTTTCCAGTTAAAATATAGAGTTTGGGATATACTCGCTGTATAAGAAATATGACCCGGCGTATAAGATGACCCCCGACTTGAGAAGATTTTCCTGCGTTAAAAAGTAGTCTTATACGCAGGAATATACAGTACTACACATGAGTAGAAAGGATCAACACCAGATAGTAAGAATGCCTTCAAGTGGTCCACTTCCCTAGACACTATTGCACAACATGAGTAGGCCCATGGGAGAGTACCTTGTTCCCTTATGGCTCACTTCCGACCTCATCAATTTGTTGTCAATCAGCAGCAGCACTGCCAAGCATATAAAACTCACTGAGAGAAACAGGAAGAAATTACAGTACTGAAGCACCCAGGCAGCAGATAGCCTAAGGGTTTTTTAAAACTGGATGTTCCAAATACAGATGGTTGAGATCCTACCCTGTTTCTCATATTTTAAGACATACCCATAAAATAAGCCATAGCAGGATTTTTAAGCATTCAAGGAATATAAGCCATACCCCGAAAATAAGACATAGTGATAGGCGCAGCAGCAATGCCGGTCGCGGCAGGAGGAGGAGGAAAAAAATAAGACATCCCTTGAAAATAAGCCATAGTGTGTTTTTTTTGAGGAAAAAATAAATATAAGACATGTCTTATAATATGAGAAACACGGTATATCCTCATAGTATTTGTTACACTTTGTGAAGCAACTGATTTTTTTATTGTCCCATAAGGAGATCAAGGCTTTCAAATGCTTCTTGCCTTCTATGTGCCAAATGGTTTTATAACTCCTGACCTGTAATTGATTCATTGATCAAACCACAGTGTGGTCATTTCTGTCACATTACTCAATAGTTTTCAACGGCATAACTTGGTCAGGTTAAAAAACAAACAAACAAACAAACAAACAAACAAACAAAGTTGAGGCAGATTAATCACTGAATCACAGGAGCTGGAAGGGATCGAAGATACCTTGTTATCCTAAAGCAGCCCCTTTCCTTCATTAAACTATATGCACGCTGTACATTAGTCATCCTGAGCTGCGGTACACAAGATTGCACCTTGTCCTTGAAATATTCTCAGTCACCAAAGCAGATTAGAATTCCCACATCATCAATAAAGTCATGTAAAAAGGCAAGGAAACTGTTTACACTTTTAATGTGCTGGTGGTGAGCTAAAGCAGTGTGTCTTGAGTGAACCCCACAAAAGGGAGCTCCCCCTCATTCTGATAAGGAGAAAAGACACACCAGGATACCTCATGGTATTGATGTTAGATTGACTATATGTCCCAGTCCAGCTACCCTCACTCATGATTCAGGCTACAATCCTACACAAATTTAGGAGTACACATACATAGGATTGCGCTACGGTCCACATTTTACTGAAACCAAAACAAGTTATTTGTGGCTACCAAAGTCCCATATCTTTCAATGGTCTTAGCAATTGCTAACTTTAGGTGAATTAGGACCATAATCTTTTACATCTATTTGCCACATTTCTCCCTCCCCTTTTGCTTTCTGCTTGCATGTTTCTTTCCCCTACCTCAAATCAATCAATGGTAACCACCGAGGAGCAAAACAGAAAGGAGAAGCAGAGTGTACTGCTACAGAGGTTGGGAGCAAGATGAGGTGGAACAAAACAAGTCCATTAAGAAAATGCATTCGGTTTAGATTTAGATCAATGTCAAGTTTTACCTAATTTCTGGAAGGCTCAAAAATGCCTATCAGATTAAACACCTCAGGAATAAACTTTTATCGCCAAAGATGCAATCACTCACTGCTCTTCACATTTTTTACCAGTGAGTTAATATTCATGAGGACAGGGTTTTACCGTATTACTATTTAAATGAATGGAGTACGTCTAGCCATTAGTAGAGCTGAATAGACTGGGCAGATTAGTTGTGTGATATTGTTCATGTAAAGAAGCATAATTACTTCATAATTATACTCTACCCCTCTCCTGAAGGCTCAGTGGTTTAGTATTTAAAAAATACTACTCTTCCCTTAAACAATCAAATGTGTACATTACTTTAGAATGTTCAGAGCCCTTCGTGTAAATCACTTGTGTCAGTGTCATGCTTGGCTGTGAACCACTTTGAATGGGATGTACTGTATACAGAAAAGCAACATACAAATAAAGTGATCATGATCTCAATGATTTTTACAACCCTGCAAGATGGGAAGGGAAGTAATATTTCTAGATTGCAGATGAGTCGGGGCTAAGCCTATGATAACAGTGGCTTGCCAAAGCTGGCCTGTAGCTAGATCCTATATTAATGACAGGCAAGTCTTTGCTATAGGGAGCAAGATTCTTCACTTTTGAGAGGTCTACTGCCTTGATGAAGCTTCCTGTGAGAAGGAGGAAGAGATAGCTCCAAATGAAAGAATCAGTCTTCATGGCAGTCGAGTTTGCGGTAGAGAAAATAGTGAGTGGGCATTAGGTTTTTACTAGAGGAGGAAAAAATTACATTGCTGTTGTTAAACTGTTCAATCTCTTTAACATTGTGCATTAATTTCCTAGGTGAAAAATTGTGGTGCCTGATTGTCAGGTTCTGGCATCGATACTCTGTCTTATGTCAAAATTAAATGGATTGTCATTATTTATTTTTGTGCACCTCAAATACTACTGTTCCTTATAGGAGTTATGTCATAAAATCAAATGGAATTATTATACTGCATGTTTATCTTGTGATTATAATGTTAAGTGATGGTTTTTGACAGGAACCTCATCCACGATACTTTTCAGTGGAGGCTAGTCACACATTCAGTCATAACTTACATGCATTTGTGCACTAGCCTATTACCGCATAATGCAAAATAGACGGAGCTTGAGGAATCTGAGCCTGAAGCTCTGGAGAAGTAGTGGACCACAGGAAAGAATTCTGGCTGTGCTCAGCTGTAGGTACAGGAATTGGAATAGGTCTCAACAAGCAATTGTGCTGCTACTGGTGAAGAAACAATACTCTGCCAACATTCTGTTTATGTAGTGCTGTCTACTAGAGTGGTTCAAGGCCTTCAGCCTGATTTACATCACAATATTTTAAAACTCTCAGTAGCCTACTGTGACCCATTTGCTAAGCATTCTTTGGGGATGAAGTCATTAGCATCTGCCAGGACTTGAATTCCACAAATCCATCAGTTCAATCAATTAATGGGTTCAGGGTACTGTCTGGTCCAATTTCAGCTGCTGAGATTCGAGAATATGGACAAGGTGCATGGTGTGTTGTATGTATGAAAAATACTGCTGCCCCTCCCTGCTCATAAACTCGGGCTGCCATACATATGCAGGATTTGTCCGGCGGAAATAGCCTCTGGGTGGAATTTTCAAAAATTGGAAAAAAGGAGCAGGGGAAACCTGGGTGTTTGGCAACTCATGTCGGAAATGTTGATATTCTGGCAAATTTCCATAAAAATAGCTCAAAAATTAGCTCAACAGTATGGCAACCCTACATTAATAGACACTGCATAGGTGAATGCTATCAGCTGAATAAGGAATGCTTCACTTTAGTATGTATAATGCTCTACTTTCAAAGTGCCGAGAAACCAATACTTTCAAAACTGAGGTAACCCCCCCAAGTTTCCATAAGTCACATGACTTGTACAATGCTGCTCAAAAGCTTTAGCTATAGAGCAAGAAGCAGAGTGGTTCAGAAGGAAGGCTGGAGTCTATATAGAACAAATTTGTGGTTTCAAAGGTACAATAGAACAAACATTGCCTCTAATTCTCCAATCTAATTTGGAGGTCACAATTGCACTAAAGCTTGCAGGATTAAGGCACCTAGGATTAAGCTCTCTTCAGTGAACTAGAATTTACACAGCAAATATGCTTAGTATCACGCTCCACACATGAAATTTGCCTAGAAGTAAGGTTCCCTGATGTCAGTGGTGTTCACTTCTAAATATTACAACCCAACAGTGTTAGAAACTCAGGTATATAAGCTAGACACTAAATGGCTCCTTAAACCAGGGTTACAGTCACCAAAATGGAATGCCTAGTTGCTATTTGGGGGCCAGATGGCACGAAAGTTATATTTTTCAATGCAACTTATTGGTTCCTGAAATTCATTCTGATTGTGCAGATAAAATATAACGGACAGAATTCTATAGGATGTGTTTGGTATTGTGTGAAAACAGTCAAGATCCAAGGATAGTCAGGCATGAACCTCCAGATGGTGGAGAAGTCAGGCGCTATCCTGGCAGCCAGGCAAAATGTGCCTGGCGAATTTCGAATGCTGCAACCCAACACTGTGCTCAGTACATTCACCTGAAATTAAATCTCAATTTAATTAGAATCTATTTCTATGTAACTGTCCTTGCGTTCAGAGCAAAACTGAAGCATCTGAGCAAATATTGTGTGAGGAGATATACAAGGGTGTATAGAATTCAGGGGTGGAGGAGTCGGAGTTGCTTGATATGTTTTTCTATATACAGCATGTACCAAAATACTTTGAGTGCCAGGCCCTCGTGCTTTTATTTTATCTTTTTACATTTGCATTCCATCCTTCCTCAAAGGAGCTCAGAGCACAATTGAACTTCTCAATCCTATGAAGTTTGGTGCACCTAAACTAATCGAACTGTGCACCTAACTATGCATAGAATTGGAGTCTTTGCCTCACACTATCCTTGCAAAGTGGGTGGGCTGAAAGGTTTTGGCTTGCCAAGGCCACCTAGCACGCTTCATAAGTGAGAATTGTAGCCTGAATTTCCTCCACTGGAGCCCAACAGATTGGTCCTCTACAGCTAATAAGCTAGCAAATCCATCGTCGCTTGGAAAGCAACATGGGCAGAGGCATTCCATACGCACAACATGGCCAGCTTGATAGATACTTGTGCAGTTTCTGTGTGTGCTTAGGACATTTTGCTTGCATTAACAACTGCTCTGGCACTATTTATTTCCTTTTCTTCAGCCACCAAATCTGCCTCTTCTGGAACTTTCCCGTTCAGCCTTTGCCAGGTCATCAGGAGGAGATCCTGGTCTTATGCCGGTGGTTGGGGGAAGAGGAGGAGAAAAATGGAAAGCTGAAAACATCCCCAAGTCATAAAACCTCTGCTCTGAGACGAGAAAAAGTTCCTAACAAAGCAGTAATCTTAACAGGCTGTCAACACAGAGGGAAGGAGTGAAGTGTTTCCGTTTTTCTATAGTCTCCATTCATAGGAGCTACTTTTTTTTTCCCAGGCTCCAATAACACCAAATGGAAGCAATAAACCAGTATAGCCATATGACTCTGCTGCCAT
The DNA here is from genome assembly GCF_965207765.1 of Zootoca vivipara. Taxonomy (NCBI): domain Eukaryota; kingdom Metazoa; phylum Chordata; class Lepidosauria; order Squamata; family Lacertidae; genus Zootoca; species Zootoca vivipara. The sequence goes on from NC_142588.1 coordinate 24,626,213, forward strand.
AGCTACAGACCTGAAACTGAGCCATGCTGAACTCTCCCCTTCCTTTCTGGATCATGTTTCCTTTAGAAAAAGGAACTCGGGAAGCTTTTTCTTCTAGCTCTGCTTATAAGTGAAAAAGGTACTTAACTCCCTCGCCACCTTACTAAAGAGAAAAACTTTCTAAATAAACCTAATTTATAAAATAAATAAGGACATATAGATTTAGGCAGGTTCTAAGCCACGCAAATAACATCTGCTTTAATGGGGGTGATTAGTAATGCATTATGTTGCTTCCTGTAAAAAAGATTTTTTAAAATCTCCCCCACTCCACCCCACCCCAGACAGTAAGATCACACTATTTTGTGAGGCTCCACCTAAAAGGAAAAACCTTGCATTTCACTGGGATGCAATCAAACTAATCTAATCTGGGGTTAATTAAAAATCTTCAGTTTGAAACTCCAAATGCTTAGGCCACTAGTGCGTGCTTTCAGGTTCTTTTTAGCAAAAATGTTATGATTAAATAAATAACACGGAGAGAGAAGAGTTGTTATTGAAAAATGCTGGGGGCGGGTTTTGGCAAGACTTGGGGCAGGTCAGTCAAAATAAAAGATATAGGTGTGCTTCCAGCTGTCTGGTTAAGAGAAAAGCCCATAAGAAGTAATTAAAAAGTGGAGGGCATCTGAATAGGAAAATACCATGGCTGATCATACAAACCATTTCAGCCAATATTGGCTTCCAGTTGTTTCAGGTTCTCCTACCCCACTAACTCTTCTGATGCCATGGGCTGAATCCAGTTTTTATTAAGGTATGAGGTGCTAACCACGTTCCTAGGCAAGGTAGCTCTGAATAGGAACACAGGAGGCTGCCTTTATTGAGTCAGACCAGTGATCCATCGAGATCAGTATTGCCTACACCAGTGGTTGAAAATCTTTTCAAATCTGGGGACAGATTTGGAATTTTGGTGCTGCCGGGGTGTGGCCTAACACAAAATGGCAGCTGCCTCAAAAAAGAGCAGAAAAAGAAAAGAGATTAAAACCTAGAATGGTCCAAAATATGAAAAATCTATTCAGATTTATTTTTGTTTTTTAAAAAATGTTTGAAAATACATTTTCTTTTCCAGACATTGTTAAGTCTTGGTATGCTACTATAGATTAGAGCTAGAAAACAAAAATCAACTGCGAGCTTCTCAAAATTAGGGAAGCATGGGAATATTATTATTTCTGCCTTTGCACTGAGCTGACCCCTTCCTCAAACAATGTGGGAAAAATCCCTGCTGTGAGCAGAGCAAGAGGAAAAGTTGATAATAATGATGGCACTGAAATGCTTTCCCCAAAACAACAACTAGGGAACAACCATGAAAAAGGTGATCCTTATTATCACCATCATTCTTACAATGCCTCTGGCCTCTGCCCTGAGCTCCCCCAACCCACCCCAAGCAACCATGTAACAATCCCACTGCCATATTCAACTCAGATTCCTTTCAAGCAGTTTCCTGTTCCACATGCCAGTAAGCAGAAGAAAAACCACAACAATGGGATTCCTGCATTTCTCCCCTCCAAGTTTTCAAGCCAAGCAGCTGCATGTTGATTGTTCCTTGTGGCTGGCAGGCAGCAAAAACGTGGGACAAGTGATTCCTGTGCTCCTTCCGCTGTCCCAACACACACATTTTTTAAAAAGCCTCTCAAGTAGCTGTCTGTTTTGTGTGGCAGGCAGGCAGCAAAACAAAACAAATAGTGCAGCGTATGGGCAGATCCAAGGCCTAGAAAATGAGACAGAAGCAAGAAAAGTGCACTAGAGAGGTGGCGGAAACACCAGGTCTTTCAACACCAAGGATTTCTACAGCTCGTTCCCCCCCCCCCCCCTGCAAATAAGTCACTTATTAACCACAGCTCTGTGGCCCTCTAAACATTGCTGGACTCCAACTCCCATTTCCTCTGGCAACATGGACAATGGTCAGGAATTATGAGTGTTGTAGTTCAGCAACAACCACAGGTTCCGCCCCCCCAGATATGGGAGGATGAGGGTCTTCCTCCCAATGGAGGCATGCCTGGTACCCAATATGTTTATGTTTTACTTTCTGGGTGAAGCCATTTTTATTCTAATTTCAGGAATTCTAATGCTGTATACTTTAAAATGGTATCAGGAGGATGCTATATTTTTTAACATTGGAACCAGAGTTTTTATTTTGCTGCTTTCATTGTTCGTTTAAGAATGATTTCCGTGCAAATCATGCCATTTTTCTATTACCTTTCATTAGATTACTGTGCATTTTATTATTGTTTTGTTTTAAATTGTGTTGTAAACCACTACGGGGTACATATATAGAGATTGTGTGGTAAAGATATAAAGACTTTAAACAAATGACATTTTAAAACAGAAAAGCTTTGCAATAAAGACAGCTACAGTACTCTCATGAAAGAGGCTCAGTACTGTATTAGGAACTGCATCTTGCAGGCACAGGAACCAGGTATAAAAGCGTTAAAAGGAAGAGTTCTGCTAAATACACAATGTGTGACTGCCACAAAGATGATTGAGAAATGCTGAGCCTTGACTGTTTACAAGCCTACCGTGTTTCCCCCTTTTTAAGGCGTAGTCATAAAATAAGCCATAGCAGCATTTCTAAGCATTTGAGAAATATAAACCGTACCCCGAAAATAAGCCATAGTGATAGGCGCTGTGCGGAAGAGATCACTGAGCTCCCCGAGTCAGCAGCAGCAACGCCGGCCGCAGCAGTGTTTGCTGAGTCCTTTCTTGCTTTTGGGACTTGGTTACTGTGCTGGCTTGGGATGGTGTGTGTGCAATTGCTGTTGCTGCTTCGTGTTTTTCAGCTGGATTCTCTGGGTTCTAAGCACTTTCCCCCGTTTGTTTGTGAAGCAGCACTCGGCTGCAGCCCCTGCCTCTCCCGACGGCTGCATGAATGCGAGGCTGGAGTTGATCGCTATCTCCTTTTCCATTTCTTTTGTCTTTGAGCACCCGGCCCCGCCCCCTCTCCCCTTCGTGGAATGAAGAACAGAGTTTTAGCAGCATTTCCTCATTATAAAAAAAAGGTCAGGAACTTTTACTTTAACCTCAAAAATGGGATATTTCCTCTCTCTAAAAACAACTCTGACCTGAACACCAATAAAACGGGGGTAGATCACCTCCAGTTTATAAATCCGCAAGTAGATCGCAGTCTCTTGGAAGTTGGGCTCTATACTTTGGCTGATTGCAAGCCTTTGCATCTTTAAAAAACAAAAACCATGCGCTTCTCAGTCTTAATTTTCCTTTAATTCATCCCCCTATACCCTCCTCCAACCATTGTCTCCTTCCATTCCTTACCCCCCTCCCTCTCTCCCCACTTCCCTCACTCCTGTGCGATCTCATTTAGTCATATACTTGCTTTTTCTGTTGTGTTGTCTATTTTATATTTAATATTATTACCCTTTATGATGTTATTTTTCCCCTTGCGATAATTATTTATTTTTTATCTTTAACTAACTTTCCTTTCCATATTTTTCCATATATAACTCAACACTTTCCCATTCCTTCTTAACTCTTTGGATAGAGTGCCCCCCCCCATTATTGTTGTTAATTTTACAATTCCTGGATTTTTTATGGAACCGAACAGCTCGGGTGCTTCAGAATGTGCCTTCTGTTGCTACAGGGCTATGGGGCTTCACTATTTGACCCCCCACCCCAGGTTGGGATTTTTAAAGTAGTTCTGTGGGTCCCAGGGCACAGAATCACCCCGATCCTTTCCTTTGTCTAAACAGACCTCTTCCCCCCTGACTTTGGAAGGCTGTGCTTCAAGGGTGATACCAGGGGTTTTTTAAGACCTGCGCCTCTTAAGGATTGTTACGGTCCATAACTTCCATTGCTTTCTACAGGGTTGGGGGTTTAAAGCACTGCCACCCCCACCCCACCCTGCAGGCGCTCGGAACTGGCAGCGCCAACAACGCGCCCAGCAATGTGCAGAAGAGAGCACCGAGCATCCTGAGCCAGTGGGTCCCAGTTGTACCAGCACTTTTTTTTTTAAAAAAAGACACCCCCTGAAAATAAGCCACTGTGTGTTTTTTTGAGGGAAAAAAGTTATAAGACGGTGTCTTAAAAAAGGGGAAACACGGTAGTACCAGTAAGGCATATACAACTGTTTGCACAGCCCCTGCTGATGTTCCCTCCAGGGTGTGAACAGTTGCCCTCTAGCTTGAGAAACACTAACATATTGTCATTTCTAATGGAATCTTAAAAATTGCTATTTTATAGGAAAATAATTTCAGATTGAAAATGGACAGGTGTCTAAATCTGTTATAGTTCATTCCTAGAGAAACAAATGCCAAATTCGTTCTGGAGAAAGAAACGACAGTAATTAATTCAGTTTCTATTTTTCAGATTCCAGGTAGCCTTTGATTTTCTCCTTGATATTAATTGCAGTTGCATTTCTGTTTTCATTCGTTTGATAAACAAGCTTTTGCTGTACCTCTTTATACTGAAGCTCAAATTCTATGAGATATGACAGACTCTTAGTAACAAAACTGACTTGTAATTGCTATTTGTGTTTACATTTATAAGTGTCTCTTTAAATGTAAATGCAGCTTTCCACTAAGGATTCTGTTACCATGGCAATGAAGGCAAAAGCTATTTCTTATGGGCTTCCCCCACCCCCCACCCCATAAAGGGCAGCACTTTCATATAAGAATGGCTCTGTAGCAGAAACTGACTGCATGCAAGCTTCAGCAAATGTAACCCATAGAACTGGTAGATGTACTTACATTGCAAAATAAGTCTAACAACTTAAAACTTGTTTGACTAGTGCTTAATGGTTTTGCACACTTCTTTTCCTAAACGGAAGAAAATACAACCCCACCCCTTTTAGAGGATCGGTTTCTGCAAGTACTGGGTATTGTATCGCCTTTGTCATAATCTGGTTTTAAACGTACAGGTAGCGTTGAGTTGATTGAATCCAGATGATCCCAGGTTCAACCCCTGGCATCTCCAAGTAGGGCTGGGAGAGATCCCAGTCTGAATCCCCAGAGAGCTGATTCCAGATGGACAAATGATCTGACTATAAGGCAGCTTCCTAGGTTACAGGGGCACAGCAGCATGACCAGGCAAGATTCACAGCAGAATTACTAATTCCAAAGCAACTCCAGCACTCACAGGCACCTGGAAACCTTTATTTAGTAAGGCAGAGCTGGAAAAGGTGCAGCAGGTAAGGACAACCCAATTTATAACGGGGCTGGAGCAACTCACCAATGAGGAAAGCTTAAAACGTTTGTGGCTTTGTAGCTTGGAAACAAAGGCGAATAGAGGAGGACATGTTAGAGCACTATTAAATTATCTATGGTATCAAGAGAAAGTGGGTGGGGCAAGTTTTTCTTCTTCTCTCCCAATACTAGAACCCAGGGCTATTCAATGAAGGCAAATGGTTGGAAATTTGGATTGGCAAAAGGAAGTGCTTCTTCACATAGCTGTGGAATTAGTTACTATTTGATGTAGCGATGATGGCCATCACCTTGGACAGCTTTAAAAAACAACTAAGACTATATGCCACTGAGGAACAATTGCTGGGGAACACATGTATGAATAAGGCCATTGTATTCAGGTCCTGCCGGAGGGCTTCCCATAAGCATGTGGTTGGCCACCATGGGAACAAAACAAGGGACTAGGTAGGCCTTTGGCCTGATCCAGCAGGGCTCTTTTTACAGCCTCTCAGCTGCTCTGACAACCAACAATTTAAGCTGTTCCTTTCCTCCCTACCTCTTTGATCAGCCTACCCTCTCAGCTCCCATTCCCATGGCTGCAGATACCTTCTCCTGTCACAAAGCCTTGTCTTGGCTTCTTGTATCTGATGCCCTGTTATAGCCACTCAAAGAGTATCTTTCTAATACCGTAAGCAAGCATCCCTAGAGTGCCATGGACTTTGGTTTACTTCACCACCTTGTTACAGTCAGGACTTTAACATTTGCAGTCAAATACAGTACTTCTTATCTCACCTGTCTTCTACCCTCTCACATTAATTTAAGATGGCAAACTCAAAATGTAAGCAGCAGGCAATTTTCTGCCTCAGGCAGACAATCAAGTGTGGCACTGTTAGTGACATTGCAACTTCTGTAGGTATTGCACACAGAACCAGAAATCACTCGCTGTTCCTACACATCCCACCTGGTCTCACATACACCCTGCCTTCAGCAAAGCAAATACAATCCAGATTAGCTGATCAAAAGAAGACACATTAGCTCCCACAATATGTAGCAATGGCAAGTATCCTGGAAGGCTTGGAAATAGGTTTAGCCATAGGCCTTTTGCCTGATCCAGCAGAACACTTATTATGTTCTTAATGAAATATTTACCTAATCTATCTGTCGAAAGCGAGCTCGCAGTGGATCACACCGAGTAGGTGAAGTTAATTATTTAAACAGGATCTGCACAGGAGTGCCAGGCCTAATGAGCACAGCAATTCAGCACCACCTGAGGGACCCGGGTGGTGCTGTGGGTTAAAGCACAGAGTCTAGGGCTTGCTGATCAGAAGGTTGGCGGTTCGAATCCCTGCAATGGGGTGAGCGCCCACTGCTCGGTCCCAGCTCCTGCCCACCTAGCAGTTCGAAAGCACATCAAAGTGCAAGTAGATATATAGGGACCGCTCCGGCGGGAAGGTAAACGGCGTTTCCGTGCGCTGCTCTGGTTCGCCAGAAGCAGCTTTGTCATGCTGGCCACATGACCAGGAAGCTGTCTGCGGACAAACGCTGGCTCCCTCGGCCTATAGAGCGAGATGAGCGCCGCAACCCCAGAGTCGGACACGACTGGACCTGATGGTCAGGGGTCCCTTTACCTTTGCACAGGAGTGCCAGGCCTAATGAGCACAGCAATTCTCTTCGAATGTCTTGCTCCTATGAGGCAGCTGTGGAGACTAAAGGTCCCCGCCTTCCCACAGCTACCCAAGTCTCCTCCTCTCCAGGGTTTTCCCCAAGCAATCTGAGACTGACTGCACTCCTGTCTTTGCTCCTCCCACTTCATGGCTTCCTTGGTCCTAGGAGACAAGGGGGAGGGGAGTTTGTCACAGCAGGAGGGGGAGACCCCCATGCTTCTTCATTCATCTCTGCCTCTTTTGCCTGATCTGGACTTCCCTCTGCCACAGACTCCCAGCTCACTAAGTCCGTCACAGAATTGTGGCAGTTTCGCATAATCAGCTGACATCACTTCTTACACATATCTATTCCATTTTTTAAAAAAATGCTAAATTATTTGCCAATGTTTTCCTTGTAGCTGTGGAGGTACTGACTCAGCCTCCCAATTTTAGGCAGCATTTGCTGAAAAATGTTTTTTCTTTTATATTTTTTCCCTTTACATCCCCATGCCCATATCTTCCCCAATTCTCCATCTACACCATGGGTCCTCAGACTACGGTCCGCGGGCCGGATGCGGCCCAATTGGCCTGCCAATCCGGCCCGCGAAAGGTCTGGGGATCAGCATGGCCATCCTGCACTTTAAAAATTTTTTTTAGAGCCGAGAGCCATTTCTCCCCCTTCGTCGCCATTTCCCCCGTCCCCCCAGTAGCAGCCAATCAAAAAGTCGAAGTGCTTCAGGCCCCAGCCAATGGGTGGGCAGCAGCTGCACGTGTACAGGAGGAAGGGGGCTGTGCTAAGCTGGCTGATCGCCATTTGCAGCAGCCGCTTCTTACCAGAGCAGAGCCAGCCAGAGAAACCCCTTTCTTTGCTGCCGCTCCACCCTCCGTCGCAAGCAGTCCCTGCTGCAAGACACAGATAAGTGTTTTGTGTGTGTGTGTGTTTCAGCGCTCCTTCTGCGACTCCCTGCACAGCTGCTTAGCCGCGTTGCCGCTCCCGCCGCCGGAGCCGGGCTGGCCCGACCCTTGAAGAGGAGTTGGCCTGGCGCCGCCGCCTCCCCCGCCGCCGCTCTCTTTCTTGAGGCCCCTGCCGCCCGGATGGCCCCGCCACCGCCCCCTCCGCTCTCTTTCTTGCGGCCGCCCGGATGGCCGCCGCCTCCCCCCTGCTCATTTTCTTGCGGCCGCTACCGCGGCCGCCCGAATGCCCACCACCACCTCCACCTCCGCTCTCTTTCTTGCGGCCGCCCAGATGGCCGCCGCCTCCCCCTCCCCCTCTGCTCATTTTCTTGAGGCCGCTACCGCGGCCGCCCGGATGACCAACGCCGCCTCCCCCTCTGCTCATTTTCTTGAGGCCCCTGCCGCCACCGCCTCCCCTCCCTTTCTTGCAGCCGCTACCACGGCTGCCCCGATAGCCGCCTCCGCCTCCCCTCTCTTTCTGCTGTGGCTGCCCGGATAGCCGCCGCCTCCCCCTCTGCTCTCTTTCTTGCAGCCGCTACCGCGGCCGCCCGGATGGCCCCCTCCGCTGCCGCTCTCTTGCGGCTCTCGGCGCCTGGATCACCTCAAAGAGCTGGCTTTGGGATCCTCCTCCGATGTTGCCCAGGCCCCTGACCCTCCCCCAGTCCCGGTCAGGCTACCTTTAGCCCCGGCCCCATCGCTGCCACTCAGCCTGAGCGCTCCAAATATGGCAGGCGGAGGTGAGCGGGAAAGCGGCTAGGGGCACTGGGGTCTGGCGGGCTCCTGGCGGGGCTCTGTATGGTGTTGTTTTATTTTAAATATTATTTTGTGTTTATTATTTTGTGATTAAAATCATTATTTTAAATTTAAATATTGTATTGTTTTCCTGTTTTTGTGCACCAAATGCAGTATGTTCAATGCACATAGGATTTCAGCTCCCCCCCCCACCCCCAAAAATATAGTCCGGCCCAGCACAGGGTCTGAGGGTGGTGGACCGGCCCCCGGCTGAAAAAGTTTGGGGACCCCTGATCTACACTCAACTTACACATTATCTCCCCTGCCCATAACTGCGCTCTCTCTCTCTCTCTCTCTCTCTCACACACACACACACATACTTCCCTGGTCCTTTTACATGCATTTATTCCTCCCATAACACCCTATTTTATCCCCTGCCATTCAATTCCCAGTCTATTTGTTTACTTATTAATAGTAAATATTCAACTATCTTTTTATTTCACAACCTAATTTCCTCAGCACCTCCTCCTCTGGATATTTGTCCTCAAAGGAGAGAAACCATATTTCCTTCCTCCCACCCAGACTTCTCTGTCTCATGACCACCTTTGCTCAGCAGACCAGACCACTGTTTGAAAAAACACTGACGTCAACAGTGGAAACCTCAAAAGTTTGCTTTTCATGCAGTTTTACCTTCTAGACACAACACTCTAGCACAAAGCCTGCCAAATCACACACTCTGGGAGTTCTAGTGGTCCTTTGCTCCCTTATGTTAAAATTGGTGGAGGGATGGGCAATTCACCATAGCAATCATGCTTGCAAAATTCACCTCCAGTTCATGCGCACTGCATGATTCACAGTTCGTGCATGCTGCAGCTTCAAGCTTTCATTACATCACTTCCTGCTATTTGTGCAAATCTGGATTGTAAAAAAAAGACATCTAAGAGTCAGAAACCTCATTAAAAGTAAAATAGATAAAAGCACTATGCATAGCCCTTGAAGAGAAACAAAGCAGGATTTGAAGAGAAACAAAGAGTGCAGGATTTCACATGTCCTGTAAAAGCTAGGAAGCACTCATCTTCATTACCTGTCAGACAGGCAGATCCGTAGTTATTTATTTCCACACTTTACAACACACATTATATATTGGCAGGATTACAGAACTGAATAATAGGAGGAAGGAAGCCAAGTTTGGAACATAGCACAAGGTTATATTTGAGGAGAAAGCACTAGTGCAAGAACTGCCTGTATTTCTTCACTAATTTCAGAAAACTACATCAAAAACAGATTTAGTGCTGCTCCTTGTCCTTTGTGCGCACCAATGGTTATGATTCCTCTTTCCACCTCCTTCAACCCCATTCTACTATCTAATGCCTAACACTTCCCTGGCAAATTATGCCCAAATCCAGTGCCAAACAAATGTACCCTTGCATATATTTGCCCGTTTGAAACTGTTCAGTAGAAAGGAAACTACGAGTCATTCCAGGATGCGGTCACCATTTCCAGTTACCAGGGGCGGGTAGAAGGTGGATCAGGATCTACTGGGAGATCTCTGGCTGATCTGCAGCAGATCAGCAAGGCTTTCCGATTGTTTAACGAGGGCGACGTCAGAGGAACCTCTGCAGTGGGGAAAAGGGTTCGGCGCAAGATGAGCAAACAAGGCCAACACCGTGCAGCGCTTAATGTGTGCAAAAGCGGCATTTCCCAAGACTTCCTCGTTTTCCAATTTCACCTCTCCAGCCGCACCCAAGAAGATCGGCTGCCTCCTCCCCGCAGTTTGGTGGGGTGGGGTGGAAACGCTGACGCGGCTGGGAGAAGAAAACAACCTCCAGGAGAAAGGAGCCTCGTGCGGAAACGAAGGCGCCGCTTTCTCCGGCCTTAGCGACACGGATCCATCGCGCAGATTATCCACAGAGGCCGCTCCAAGAGCAGCGACATGGAGGAAGGTGCGCGAACGTGGCAAAGCAACGAACCACGAGCAGAAGCCACCCGGGGCCTTGTGTTGTGGCACCTGAAAGGCTGCTGCATTTGTTGCGGCGCATCCATCGGATGCTTAATGGCAAGATAAACATTTGGGAAGTCTTTTTTTTTAAGGTGCACGAGACGCCGCGGCAAACTAACTCGGCTCCCCCACCCCTCTCCAAAAAGCAATAAATAACTCCGCATGCGACCCTACGGGAAAGGGGTTTAGCACAGCCTATATTACAAGCCACCACACAGACAGCAAAGGGGGGGGGGGGGAAGAAAAAGACTGCGCCGGCGCATAGCTGCGGCTCCTTACATACCTATCCGCTCCTCGCCGTCCAGAGGCGCGCCGCATGCGCGCTGCAGCCCAGCTCGACGGCAGGCGGCGGACGAATGAGGCTGGGCGGCGCGAGCCAATCCGTTTATGGGGAGGCGCGGCCTCCGCGCCTATTGTGATGCCCAAGGCGGGAGGAGGGCGGGGCTTAGGCTGTGTTTGTCGGGCGAAGTGGCCTGGGCCATTCGGTGCCCGGCTCGGCGGAAAGTCACAAGCCGGGACGATAGGTAGTTCCTCGGCTGGCTGGACGGACTGACGGTTAAAGGTAGAAGCGGCGCCCACGGAACCAGGGCGCCAACATGGTGTCGTGTATCATCTCCCGAGTCGTTGTGTAAGTGGAGAGGGTAAGGGAAGCGGGGCCTCAAGAGGAACCGGTACCAACGGACTTTCCCTCGGACTTGCGCGGGAGGGGGGAGGCATATTCGCTCCTGCCTCTCTCGCCGCTGAGGCTTGTGGGGGCCGGAGGAAGAGAGGAATGCGGTACTACTGCGCTTGCGCGCACAGCGGGGGTGATAGAAGTGCCCTCTGGGACTTCCTGCTGCTTTTATTCCTGGGGTGGAGCGAAGTGGGCCTTTCCGCAAAAGCGCCGGTTCCCCCCTCCAGCGCATGGCAATTTTAGGGTGCAGGGAAAGCAATCCTTATGGGCCTCGTCGTGCTCTTAGGTGCGCCCCTAACATATGCGGCTTCCCGCGTACACCTGAGAGCGTCAGGCTTCGGTGCGGAAAACGCGGGGATTTTGCGAGTTCAAGTCACAGGGAGCCGCCCGCTTGGCTCTAGGTGTCGCTGTTTTGGGCCTACAATTCCCATCATCCTTGACCACTGGCCCTGTTAGCTAGGGATGATGGGAGTTGTAGGCCCAAAACAGCTGGAGGGCCAAGTTTGGCCATACCTGGCTTAGAGGCTGCCTACCTCACGTGCGATCATAGATTCACAAAGTTGTAGAGTAAGAAAGGACCACAAGGATCATCTAGTCCAACCCCCTGCAATGCAGGAACCTCGAACCCATGACCCTGACATTTAGAGTACCGTATTGTGCCCTACCTACTGAACCTATTCCTAAGGGATATTGTGTAAGGAGAGGAGGAGATGCGCTGGAGCAGGGCGGAGTCATGGCAGTTTTTTATTTCCCAGGTTTTGAAGGGGGGGGCGCGCGATCACAGCCTGTTTAGCTTTAGACTTTCCCCTAAGCTCTGGATATGTGTATGCAGTATATCATTGTGGTCATTTGGTGGCACTCAAATTATATAATGGCCATCTTTTAAAAAATCTGATTATGATTCCTGTTCACTCTAGAATCCAGAGCTGGTCACAACTAAAACACCACACTAAAAACAGTAAAGGCACGCTTGAGGCCACAGCTACCTTTGTTGTCTAGAGCTTCACCCTGTCATTGAAAACCGGTTTGGCGACTGAGCCCTAGCCCATGACTCTAAACAAGCTTTTATGTGACTGCTGGCTCATAAGTTTTATTTGTAAACATAGTACAATGAAACTCTGTAAACGAGAAACTCCTTATATTTTTGTAGATCTCCCCCCACCCAATTTTATTAACAAAATAAGGTTTTATTAGTATGATAATACTGGTGGGTCTACTGATGAGTATGACCCAACAGTGCCAGGTCTTCAACCTTGTCTGTTTGCTTAAATTCATACGATTTAGAAACTAATTGGGAGATAGATAAATGTCCACTTGATTGGTTTGGCTGGACCTTGGATACACAATTTTGTGTTTTTATCATAAATACCTTTGCCATCATTGGAGGGGGGGGGAGCAGTAGTTGAAAAGTTTGTGTACTATTCCTATTGAAAGATTAACATTTTTTTGGTCATTGGGCAAAGTGTTGAAAGAAGGTATATTTTTCTGAGAAATCCATTAATTTCAATGTTTAGATGATTAAAGAATGGCTTTTAAATGCATGCTGTAGTGATTATAACCTAGTTTAACAAGAATTTGTGGTAGTCCTCATAGCTATAAGAATGTGATCTGGTAAATGTAGTTCCAGTCCCAAATGACAATCTTGTGGCAACCCCTGTATAATTTATTTCTAAATACAGTGTGATTTTTTTATATAAAAAACAGTGCCTGTTCTTATTCTGAGGACTGTTTTAAAATTGTGGTATAAAAACAACCAAAGGGTTTTTTTGTCAGCCATATAAATTAGTATACACATGTTATGATTTGGAAAAGAGTAGGCCCCTGTTTCTCTGTTTGCTGCAGAGAACTCTAGCCCCAACAACACCAAACAACCCATTTCGAGTTCAAAGGGCAAAGTGATGTGGCCTTATGAGGCCCACACTTGAAGTGAATAAAATTGTGATGTAAACCAGGCATTTTGAGTGTCTCTGCCATGTGAGCAAGCAATTAAATAGTAAATGTATATTCTTAAATGCATGTAGTCAACCAGTAGGCATGTTTCAGATATTTGGAATTCTGTAATGATGGGTATGAGGTGGAAATTGCACAGACAACCATGAAACTGTCATCTCATGGATACGTTTCTGAGCAGGCAGTGCTACGGCATATCATATCCACTAAATTATATATGGACTGAAGGTGGCAGCAGTCGCAGCTTTGAAGGTATGCATTAGCCAAGAGCTTGTGAACGTTTCCTTTTAAATCAGTCTTTCAACATTAATATTGGTCTCCTGTTGGTGCATGTGTACAACAACTTTGCAGGTTACAGCAAATTTGCAAGCCTACATTAAAAATTACCCTCCCATCTACACATCCGTAGTGACTAATTATGGAAGTAGCAATTCATTTGCCTAAGGTGAACAACCATTCCTTTTTGCTGATTAGTCTGTGTGGTTCCTGTAACTTCTTAAATTTTAGCACAATAGAAGCAAAAACCTAATAACGTTCCATACCATATATGTACAGTGCATGCTTAATTAAATTAAATTAGATTAGAACATCATTCCACTAAAAGTAAACAAAATGGGCAGGATACACCTAATCAGTCGTTTCACCATAAGCTCTGTGCAAGGATGTCTGCTTGAGCAACAGGGCTTTCCCCTTCCCTTCCCCAAGTTGATTGTGGGGAGGAGTCAGGAGATCCCCCTGAACAGCACAGGTAGGGGGTGGAATCTTGGGGTAGATTGAATTATTAGATGAGCATGATGTTGAAATCCACCCAATGAGGAAGTGAAGCTAATGTTGGTGAGAAGAGACAATGTTCTCAAGCTTACTAATGAATTAAAAACTGACACATCACCAGCTTCCAGGTGGCATCCACCCAAGAATTCTTAAAGAGCTTACACACGAAATTAAATAGTAATTGCATGCTAGTTCAGGCGCACACTATGGACCTTTTAGTTTTCTTCTTCCAAGAAGCTTCCATGGAAGCAACAGTCCTGAGGATGATATAGCAAAAGTGTGTCTGTTTTTTTCTGCAGGAGGTTTCTCTGCTTCTTTCACAGTCTAGGAAACGAAACTGGAAGAGTAGAAATCTGATCTATTACTTGTGGCAACAGTTGGCCCAGTTGAATGGGTTGTGATAATGGAAAGAACAGTAGCTGCTGGTATGGTTGTTAGAATTTTTTTAAAGGGAGGGTCCTTGGGGTGGCAGTGTCAAAGAGAATTGTTTTTGTTCTGTGGCTGACAATGGCCAAATAGTGGGAACATTAACACATGGAAATATGTCTATCCTTGAGCATATTGATGAATGTGAATGGTTACAGCTGGGAGGTAGCATTCATGTAGCACTGGCTAGGGCTTTAGCAGGTCTGTGCAGTAACACACAATAAATAGTACTTGACTCTCCTTTTACTAAATATTAGTTTTGAGTAAGATGTTCAGTCAGTAAGTTAACGTTTATGAAATCTTAAATTAAAAAACCTTGCCTTTCAATGAAATGCATTTTTTAGGACGAATGGTGGTTCGAAGAAAGCTTTCTTTTAAAAAAACAAAACAAAACCCCAGCAACTAAATATTAGCAGTGTCTGGGAGAATCTCAGGATTTTCACACATGTTGTGCCTGTTGCCTTATATTTAGAGGCGTGTGTGGACTTGTCTCATTTCTGGAACTTTGTCCAAGATGTGTTACTGCTGGCTTCTGAATGAGATAGTTTTGATCTCCACTCTAGGAGTCATGTTGATCTCACCAGCTAGGTGATTCATTACGTGTTCATTCTCCAGAGTACTCCAATGTCAACCCTGAGTACACGTCTACATACTCCCAAAAGAGTTAACTTTCATGGCCTAGGTTCTTAAGGTGCCTTGGCCACACAGTTGACAAATAAGCCTCAGCTTGGATTCCTGCATAGCAGCGGGTTGGACCAGATGACCCTTGGTGGTCCCTTTCAACTCTATGATTCTAACCAACTTGGAAACTGGGGAGATGGTGAAGAATACAGTGGAACCTCGGTTTATGAACACCTCGGTTTACGAACGCCGCGGACCCATCTGGAACGGATTAATTCACTTTCCATTACTTTCAATGGGAAAGTTCGCTTCAGTTTATGAACGCTTCAGTTTAAGTACTCCGCGAACCCATCTGGAACGGATTAATCCACTTTCCATTACTTTCAATGGGAAAGTTCGCTTCAGTTTATGAACGCTTCAGTTTAAGTACTCCGCGGACCGTCTGGAACAGATTAATCCACTTTCCATTACTTTCAATGGGAAAGTTCGCTTCAGTTTATGAACGCTTCAGTTTATGAACAGATTTCCGGAACCAATTGTGTTCATAAACCAAGGTACCACTGTAGTGTAACTACCCAGGCAATCCCCACTGACCTTTGCATCTTCAAAGTTGGAAGGAAGACTGGCTGACTCTTAACTTGCCCAGAGGATGTGGCAAAGTAGATTTTTTTTTGGAAGCCTGCTTGCGGGTAGAAGTATGTAATGAAGGTGTAAAAGGAGGAGCCGGTAAAATTAGCAACAGAGAGGCTGTGTAATTAATAACCAGAAGGATCTTTGTATGTTCTTTAATTTTAAGTGGCGGAGTTGGTGACATTTAGAGAATTGCAGGTGGGTTGGATTAAAGATACATCTATGAGTTCTGTATTTCAAATGGTGTAATGTTTTAAAGAAGTTTTCATTGGTAGCAAAAGGGTATTTCCAGTACAAAAATGCACTCATGTGGATCCAGCTTTCTAAAATGCTGTTTAAAGAATGCATGTTTTAAAATAGCCCTCACATTTAAAAAATCTTTTTGCTTCTCTGTTTAATGTGAACTGCTAGCATGTTTGTATAATGTGCATTTTGTAGCACTAAGAACTGAAACAAAAGCAGCATTCAGAGAGCAGCTAGATTTTTAAAATGGAAATCCAAGTAGGTAATTCCTTAGAGGGAAGTTGTCCTTTAAAATCTGTCTTCAGTATTTATATATGTTTTAAAAGTAAACCCATCTGTTTTTGCCAAGGCAAATCATGCCACTGAACCATGAAAAATATTCCAGGACTTTGTAGGTGAATGACGAAAGCTCATACCAATGACAAACTTACTGTAGTTGGTCTCTAAGGTGCTACTGGAAGGACTTTTTTTATTTTGCTATAGATAAGCAATGACTGTGGACTAGGAATTTCAAGGGATGCTGTGACTAGAATTATTGGCAACAAGACATGCTAGCAAACCGCTACTGAGAGGAAGAAGTAGAAGCACTGGGCTGATGGGATATTTGTCCTATGATGTAAGATGCCTGTCATTTATTCTGTTCTGATAGGAAATAGTGGGCATCACTGCACATGAGTGTAACATCCGTCCCACAGTTATCTGCAGAATTGCTGCTGAAGGATTCTGCTGTGCAGAGTGATGCTAGTTCTGTTCCAGCCAGTGAAACTGGTTGGCATTTGTCCCTTGCTTAGAATTCTTCTTCCCCCCCCTTTTTTTTTGTTAAACATGCTGCTGAGCTGTGGCTCATGTCAACCATGTTTGCAATATTTATTTATTTTTGCTCTGAAGCTGTAAGGGCTATGAAGTCTTTGGACATAGTCCTGACAATGCCTGCTTTCATAAAGTCATAAAAGAAGACCAAGTATTGGTGGTCATCCTTATCTAATATATGTGATAAATTGAGATCGACAGTACGGCACTTTGATAGTAGATTTGTACAAAAATGCTACTTCTGCTTCATGAGCTATAGAGAGAATGCTCTTCCATTAACCACGAGGAAGAGTTCTAAAGATTAATTGATTCTTCACTATGTAAATTGAAACACGACTCAAAGGAATGGTGAAAAACTGTGCCTTCCCAGTTACGGGGTTAGGTTCTGGAGATTGCGCCAAAAGTCAAAATTGTGTATAGTCAAAACCCACTGGGTTTAATGGCAGATGGGATTGTCAAAGTCATTTTTCCCAGAACCCTGCCCTCTTTTTATTTATTTTGCCATGCACATAAAGCTGAATACGTATAAGTTAAATATGTTTACGTGTAACTATTATTGGGAGACATAGTATCACTATTAGAGTGGCAAAGAGTACCATAGAGTAATCGGGAACAATAGTTTTTCTAAATATTTGGAGCCCAATATGTATCTTTTTGGCTAGAAAGTTGTTTACAATTGCACTTTGTTGGTGGTGTCCTTAGATAACAGTTTTGGCTGCTTGTCAGACAATTGTTCATGAGTGCCAGGCAGAGAACACTGCATGTACAATCACAAATCTGTCTTTTCTGTGCTCTTCAAATACTCTGAGAAGAGTTGCTGTTTAAAACCGGAATGCAAATATTGGGAATAAAAAATCAGACCTACCGTGTTTCCCCTATTTTAAGACACCGTCTTATAATTTCTTCCTTAAAAAGAAGCCACCACAGGGTGTCTTATTTGGGGGGGGGTGTCTTATTTTTATTACGTCAGTATGGTACGGTACAGCAATATACATTTATTCAATTATAATTAAGTCGTCTTCTTCTGGAACATACAGCAATCTACATTTATTCAGCAGATTTTTAAAAATCCTCCCACCTCCAGCCAACAAACAGCAGTGGCTGGGCAAGGAGGAGGAGGGAGGCGATCCTTGGGGCAAAGCTAATAAACGGGAGGAGGGAGGGAAGGAAGGAGAGAAGCTTCAAAAGTGCCAAGTTCCCAACGGGTTCCTTCTTACCGTACCTGTATTTATCTCCTTGCGCGCAACAGTGCTTCTCTCTCCCTCAATTGTCTTCGTCGGGCAAGTCTCTGAGCCCGCGGTGGCGGCAGGACCCCTGATCTCTGGCAGGATTCGGGCGAGAGGAGTTGTTCCCCACCACCTCTCGCTCTCTGGCTCCCTGCACGCCAGAAGCAGGCTGCAAGAGGCGCCTCCCCCCCCCCGCACCTCTCGCTGGTTTGCTTCTCCCACGCGTCAGGAACAGGAAGAGGCGTCTTTTTCTTTTGCGCCTCTCCCCTTTGGTCTCCCCACACACCAGGAACAGGCGGGACAGAACTCCGGCAAGAGGCGCCTTTTTTTCCCTGCGCCTCTCGCTGGTTCGCTTGCAACAGGGACAATAGTGGCAACATGGCTTACTTACTGGGTACGTCTTATTTCTTGCAATTGTAAAAAAAACCCTGCTATGGCTTACTTTATGACTACATATTAAAATAGGGGAAACACGGTATAAGCTCCAACATGCACAAGATAGTATTTTCTAAACTGCTGGGGGAAAGGCTGTGACACAAGGAAAAACCTTGTGTTTTATTTTGTCATAGGGGTCTGCAAAACATCCAGTGATTTTGTTGAACGCAAGTCAAAAATGTACTGTAACAAAGTGGCATTATGGATGGATAAAGGTTTTGATGTGATCACTGCTTTTTAAAGAGAGATCTGTGTCCTTTCTCACAATTAGCTGTAGAGATTTTTCCTATGATTTTTGATGTGTTCTTAAAGGTAAAGTGAGCCCTGACCAGTTGCGGACGACTCTGGGGTTGCGGCGCTCATCTCACTTTACTGGTCATGTGGCCAGCATGACTAAGCTGCTTCTGGCCAACCAGAGCAGTGCATGGAAACGCCGTTTACCTTCCCGCTGGAGTGGTATCTATTTATCTATTTGCACTTTGACGTGCTTTCGAACTGCTAGGTTGGCAGGAGCAGGGACCGAGCAATGGGAGCTCACCCTGTCACGGGGATTCGAACCGCCGACCTTCTGATCGGCAAGCCCTAGGCTCTGTGGTTCAACCCACAGCGCCACCTGCGTCCTTAGCCTTTTCTATATCAGAGGCTATTTCCATACTCTTTGAGAACTTGTCTCTCTTCCAGATGATTTGGAGATGGTCTCTCCATATGTAAATCAAGGTCCATCTCCTTGAGAAGCTGTCAAAATAGGAAGGCTCAGTATTACTTCACATTCTATGCTTATCCTCAAAAGGAAGTTGGCAACTTCATGCAACCAACAGAAGTGTTATTTCCTGATTTGGAGGATGATGCTCGTACCAAGGCCAGCAGTAAAAAATATTTCTGAAAAACTTGACTTCAGATCTAGACATTTCTTAGGGAGAAGGATATACCGTATATGCTGGCGTATAAGGCGACTGGGCGTATAAGACGACCCCTTACTTTTCAAGTTAAAATATAGAATTTGGGATGTACTCCAGCCCTTTTTTGGCGGGGAGGGGAGGGGAGGCTGTCTTCTCCAGCACTCAAGTCTGCAGCCGGGGAAATGGTGGTTTGTTTGTTTGCTTGCTTGCTTAGTTATTGAGAGGGGGAAAGAAGCCAGCGAAAGGAGAGATAGAGAAGCAGAGACATCGATCAAAAGGAGGGAGGGGGAGAGGGAGAGGGAGGCAGAGACATCGAGCAAAAGAAACCATAGAGAGGATAGCGATAGAGGGGCAGAGACATCGGAGGCTCACACAGCCAGCGAAAGACGCTGAGCAGCAGTGAAAGAGAGAGCGGAGAGAGAGACAACGAGGCTGGCTCAGTGAGCAAAAGGGGAATAGAAGCCAGGGAGAGGGAGAGGGAGGCAGAGACAAAAGGGGGGAAAGAAACCATAGAGAGGATAGCGATAGAGGGGCAGAGACATCGGAGGCTCACACAGCCAGCGAAAGACGCTGAGCAGCAGTGAAAGAGAGAGCGGAGAGAGCGAGAGACGGAGAGATCCCTTTGCTTTGCGCTGACAAAAAGAGAAGAGGCAGCAGCTTGACACCAATGAAATACACAAAACTGTATCTCTGCGCTGATCCAGGTCACAAAGCCATGAGGGAGCCATTCTCCCTGGCGGGGAGCAGCCCCCTCCCGAGCGCGCTTCTTTGCGTTCATATGGTCACTGCATACAGTGGGGATGCGGCCGTTTTTGAGCTCCCCCCACCGTATGCGGTGACTGCAGATTCTTGGACCCGGCGTATAAGACGGGCCCCCAACTTTTGAAAAAAATTTCCTGGGTTCAAAAGCCGTCTAATACGCCAGTATATACGGTAACTTGTTCGGTTCTTTACATATGTGGTTCCACTTTTGCAATAACCTTAAGTTTTATGGATGACCCAGACTATGCAAAAAATTTTTATGGACCCAGGTTTTTTGGGGAAGTAGAGCTTGGTGTACTTGAACCCTTCACAATCACCTCATTATTCATTCTTCTGCATATCCCCCTAGGTAGTGGGATAGAGATGAATGTTGTGAAATACCGTAGTAAGACTGGAAACAACTATTTTCAACTTTGCTTATGGTAGTTGCTCACTATTCTTTTTGTCTTAACATCTGTATCTTATAATGCTTATCGACTCCGCAAAAAGTTGATTTTTTGCCAGTGTTGCCACATTGGATCAATTTATCCATTATGAACAGTTGTGGTGCAATTGAAGCAATGTGGCAAACACTTGATGATGATGACGACGAATTCCTGCAACTGATGTAATCGGTAACATTTTGGAAGACCACTATAGCTCTTGAAGACTTAAAAAGAATAAAATAGCAAATAATGTTTCAGTCTGGAAAACTAATAGGCTTTGCCCTAAGTGTCCCATTTCTAGGTCCTGGGGAAAGCTATGATCTATTCCCAATGTAAATGGCAATAGAAATAGCAGTACAGTGGCACCTTGCAAGATGAATGCCTCGCACAATGAAAAACTTTGCTAGACGAAAGCGTCTTGCAATGTTTTTGGTGACTCGCTAGACGAAGCGACTCGCGGCACGAATTAATTTCATCGTGCGAGGCACCACTGTATCCTAAATGTTCGGAAATGGGTTACTGAAACTGGGCAAAGTGTTCCAAATCAAATTTTATCAGTTCTGTGCTTTAATAATTCATTAGTCCTACAGAAGTTTTTATGTTGATAGCTGAATCATACTGATGGTTTGGTGACCACTTTGTTAATAAGTAGCATCCTGTTCTCTGTTTATCATTCCCAGCTGATTCCTAAACCATTGACCCTGTGCTTTTGTTCTGTTGAATTAGCTCTTAAGAAGGAAATGCACATGACTAATGCAGGTAAACAAATCTCAACCAGTAATCAGCAGTAAATGTCAGAGCCAGGTCAGGGCTGAGAGGCTGTATCTGATTCAAGGCCTATGTGCTCTTACTAGGGAAGAGCAGAGTGCAAATGACCCTAGTATGTATAAACTGCTTAACCAGGGCTGACATTATACACCAGGGGTCCCCAGACTACGGCCCGGGGGCCGGATGCGGCCCAATTAGCCTGCCAATCCGGCCCGCGACGACCCCCGCCACCGCCCGCTCTCGCGGCGCGCAGCGCGGCAGCGCTCTTCCGGGTTGGGAAAAAAGCGCCGAAAATCCTTTCTGCGCATGCGTATGGGCCTCTCCCGACCCGGAAGAAGTCATTTCTGGTGCACTTCCGGGTCGGGGGAGGCCTACGCGCATGCGCACAACGGATTTTCGGCGCTTTTCCGCCCCTGAAAGCACGGCGCCGCGCCAGTAAGCACCCGTGCGCATGCGCACGGGCGCGCACTCCCCCGCCCGCCGACCCGCACAGGCGCGCACTCCCCCGCCCGCCGGCCCGCCGCGCGATCGGCGTGGTGGGAACCGGCCCAAACGCCGGTAAGTCTGGGGACCCCTGTTATACACCATTCCATTTTGTGCTTGGAGAGCATCTGAGGGCCTGCATTCAATCAATCCCAGGTAGTTCACTAAGCTAGGTCACTGCCCTGGCTCCTGAGATTCCTGATTCAAATCCCAGGATCACTGTCAGTAAGTCTAATCTCTGCCTCCAATGTAACAGTGGACACCGTAGGTTATGCATTTAGCGTTAGTGTTAATCAATTGGCCCCCACAAACTGAAGTAATTGATTGTAATTTTTATTTGGTAGGATTGCGAGCTGAGATTATTCGTGTCTGATTTTTGAAACTATTTTGTAACTGGAACGTTACTGTAAAACAGGTGTAGGGGGCTTGTGGCCCCTCAAATGTTGCTGGACTCAAAGTCACACCACCCCTCACCTAGCCATGCTGCCTAGGGCTGATGGGGGTTTCTCATCCTTCCTTTTAAAGAATGAAAGTCCATTTTCCTGCTTTTTCTAACTTTGAATGTTACCTTATGCTTTTCAGTATCTTGGAAGACATCTATATTGATCTTTGGTAAAGTGCATATTTAATTGTTGATTAGAAGATGAGTAGTTAACATATCTTAATGTGTTGCCACTCCTACTGAATTAGTCCTCTCTCATGATATGCATGTTGGGTGGGGATAATACACCTCTATAATTGCCATAATCACAAAGGTGATTTTTTTTTAAAAAAAAAAATGCTAGCCAATGCATCAAGAACATGGCATTTTCTTCTAAAGGAGCCCAGTATTAATCTTAAAAGTCCTAGTTGGTCCTGGTTTACCAGAAGCGAACCTTGTTGTGTGTTGAATTTTATTTATTCTCTTCATGTGGCAAACTGCTGTATTGATGTAAGGCAGGGGTCCCCAGACTACGGCCCGGGGGCCGGATGCGGCCCAATTAGCCTGCCAATCCGGCCCGCGACGACCCCCGCCACCGCCCGCTCTCGCGGCGCGCAGCGCGGCAGCGCTCTTCCGGGTTGGGAAAAAAGCGCCGAAAATCCTTTCTGCGCATGCGTATGGGCCTCTCCCGACCCGGAAGAAGTCATTTCTGGTGCACTTCCGGGTCGGGGGAGGCCTACGCGCATGCGCACAACGGATTTTCGGCGCTTTTCCGACCCTGAAAGCACGGCGCCGCGCCAGTAAGCACCCGTGCGCATGCGCACGGGCGCGCACTCCCCCGCCCGCCGACCCGCACAGGCGCGCACTCCCCCGCCCGCCGGCCCGCCGCGCGATCGGCGTGGTGGGAACCGGCCCAAACGCCGGTAAGTCTGGGGACCCCTGATGTAAGGTGTATGGGATCCTTGAACTTACCTGAGTGTCTAGTGTGGGTGGGGACAGTTGTCAGAACATGTTTGGGAAGAATGTAAATGGATAGTGCATATATTTCATAATGTGAAATCTACCTCTGGTGAACTATTGCATACATTTGCTATAGACCTGTTCTCTACAGACATGGATGCCGTAGGAAATACTTGAAAGAACTGGAGTGCTGCCAGTACCTGCTTTGTATAAAGAACAGCCATCTGGTGATTTAAAGCATGTTTCGCCAGACTTCCATGGCAACCAAGTATTAAACAGTGTCTAGCTATTTGAGTTTAGAAAAACAGCTTCCTCATTGAAAGAAAGTGATTCCTAAAGCCTGACTGTTCTGGTGAAGTGCACACACTAACATAACCTTACTAGGGAGATGGATCCCCTGTTTTGGAGACTCAGAACATGAACTACGGTAGATTGCATGCTGAATGTTCTTTTCTATTTCATATATTAAAATCCAAATGTAAGTGTGCTTCTGTAGGAATGGCAAATATGCAAGTCTTACTGCAGATTGTGTAATGGGGTCATCTGTATTAAAAGTCTAATAGATTAAATCATGTTTGCCAATATTTTCAGGTGTTTTTTTAAAAAATAAACTCACTATGCAGAACAAGAAATGTGTATATGACTGAATTTTAAATACTTCCTTCTTAATCAAAGCAGCCAATCTTAAAGATATGCATCAAAGACAATCCCCAATCAACTAATTTTTTGACCGAAGAAATAATACTTGGGAAGTATAGTATTTCATATTAAGAAGGGCGAATTACAGAGGCCATTACAATACAATATACAGAGACCATAGACAGGATTATGTTGGAACTTTTGTTAAGATTGGTTCACAAGTTGGCACTGAAATAAACTTCATATAGATTTCAGATGGGATAGTCCTGTTGCTGAAGCAGTTGTTCATTAGGTTATCTTGTGTTGTCAAAGTTTGCTTTTGAAGTTACTGGAAAAACCAGTTTATCTCTTTTTCTTTCTCACGCAATATTATAGATTCATTGCTTATTTACTGTGCCCTTCTTGTCATACCCAAATACTTTATTTTTTTTTCAACAGGCTGGTTTTTGGAATGCTGTATCCTGCATATTATTCATACAAAGCTGTGAAGACAAAAAACGTAAAGGAATACGTAAGTTTTGTTGCACTATTTTTGCATTACTGAGTTGCATTTGTGGTGTGATACAACACAGCTTCATCAAAAGTCATACAGTCTCAAGTTCAGTAGTGGTATGTTTGGTGATGCTGCTGCTTACTTGAATGGGGCTGGGACCAGCATTGAAACTCCCATTGTTCTAGGCGCATTTTGTGACAGGGAATTTCATTAATGCAAGCAGTTTCTGAGCTTGGAGCACAGTACCGCACCTAAAATTTCAGATTAAAGCTGCTACTGCTGGAAGGAAAGGAGGACCTTTTTCTGCCTCCCCACTTCCAGCCACTCTCTGAAGACTGGAAAAGGGATCCTCATAAGAATATTAGAGGGGCGGGCAGGGAGAGTATGGCTTCGTACGTTTCCCAGTACATTTCCGAGCACAATTCAATATGTTCAATATGACCTTTAAAGCCCTAAACGGCCTCAGTCCAGTACACCTGAACGAGTGTCTATACCCCCATCGTTCCGCCCGGACACTTGAGGTCCATCTCAGAGGGCCTTCTGGCGGTTCCCTCGCTGTGAGAAGCCAAGCTACAGGGAACCAGGCAGAGGGCCTTCTTGGTAGTGGCACCTGGTGGAACGCCCTCTCACCAGATGTCAAAGAGAAAAACTACCAGACTTTTAGAAGACATCTGAAGGCAGCCCTGTTTAGGGAAGCTTTTAATGTTTAATAGATTATTGTATTTTAATGTTCTGTTGGAAGCTGCCCGGAGTGGCTGGGGAAACCCAGCCAGATGGGCGGGATATAAATAAATTATTATTATTATTATTATTATTATTTATTTTTGCAGTCTTCAGATGAGGACTAGACCATGTGAAAAATGAACATAAGGTTTTAGCTGCAGTTCATTCATTTTCAGCATTGTATTTTTGTTGTAAAAAATAAAAAAGTATGTCTAGACACTCCATTGCGGTGCCCACAACCTAGGTTTAAGCTCCATTTAGCTCCTAGCTTTCATATCTCAGTTTCTAACGCTGGGTGGGACATGACAGCAGTGAGACAGCGACTGAGCAGTTGCACCAGCAGAAGTGCTGGATTGATGACAACAGTCATCTGCATGGTCCCAATCTTTTTGCCTTCATATCCCAGCCCCATTGATGTAATCAGCAGCAACACTGATACTGAGTGAGTGGTTCCACTCCATCTCATATACTGCTACTGCACAAGTTTGTGAACAGCAGACAATAATGTATTATAACATCTTGTGATCCTAATTCATACTTGAGTGAGTCAGTGTAGATTTAACACTGACTCCCTTCTTAAATTTGGCTGCAGCTGTTCCCTAATTTGATGCACATTTCCCTCTGCCTACCTCCTGGAGTGCTCTGGTCCATGGGTCGGACACAACTAAGCAACAACAACCTTAATTATGGTATAGGGCAGGGGTGTCAAACTCAAATTCATCGGGGGCCGCATCAGCAGTTTGGTCACCCTCAAAGGGCCAGTTGTATCTGTAGGACTATGTGTCCACTCTTTATTATCATAAATTATTGTCACTGCATTCAATTATTACTGTTTTTTTGTAATAATGTAAGTAATAACTAGCTCTGAAAGCAGAAACATAGTCAGAATAATGGCAAGTAGATATTCAAATGTACAATTATTGTACAATTTATTGAAAAATGATTTTTGGTAACTGCACTGGGTGGTGGAGGCTCGCTAGGGTTTCATGCAGGAGCTTTGCAGAGCTACTGGTACCTGGAGATGCTGGGGTCCTTCTGCATGCAGGACAGATGTTCTGCCAGTGAGCCACCACCCTTCACCAAAGGGACTGGCTGAGGTTGACTCACTGGAGCTGCTCTCCTGGTTCCAGGATTTAAGGGCCAGAAGTATAAAGCAGCATCCTATGTTTCTGAGGAGAGGAAGAAAGATGGGAAGGACGGAAGGAAGAAAGGAAGGAAGAAAGAAAGAAAGAAAAGAGGGAGCAGGAGGGAGAGAGGAAGGAAAGAGGCGAGAGAAAGAAGAGTAGGAAAGAAGGAAGGGAATAAAGAAGTAAAGAAAAAGAAAGAGGGAGAGAAGACAGAGATAAAGAAGGAAGGAAGGAGAGGGAAAGAAAGAATAAGAACGAGAGAGAGGAAGGAAGAAAGGGAAGGGGGGGTCGTCGCCTTGATTCAGCGCCAGAAAAGAGCGCGAAGGGACCCAGGGGCAAAAAGCATTTCCCGTGCAGCGTGAGGCAGCGGGTGTCCGTTTTAGGAGACGTGCGTAAAGCCTCAGAGTTGCACGTTCATGAGGCTGAGCCGCTGCTGAGCTCACGTTCATGAGGCTGAGCCGCGGCAGGAGGAGGAGGAGGTGAGGCAAGAGGAGGAGGAGGAGGAGGCGGCTTGCCGGGTCGGTGCCCAGCAGCGCCATACGGAGAGTCCCGAGCCTCTGCAACGCAGCAGTGCTCTGTAGCACTTTGAATCCTCCTCCTCCTCCACACAGCGCTGCTGGGTGCTTTGTCTGTGCTGCTGCTGCAGCAGCAGCCGTTTCCAGGCGCCGAGCCGTGGCAGGAGGAGGAGGATTCAAAGTGCTACAGAGCACTGCTGCATCGCAGAGGCTCGGGACTCTCCGTGCGGCGCTGCAGGGCGCTGACCCAGCAAGCTGCCTCCTCCTTCTCCTGCTGTGGCTCGGGGCGCTCCACGCAGCGCTGCTCCGCCCGCCTTTCTACCCCCCCCCAGGCCCCAGCTGTTTGTTGGCGCGGCGCTTCAGCAGCAAGGTCCCGCTGCTGGGTCCCGCTGGCTGGGGCGCTCGGCGGGCCACATGACGAGGTCTGGCGGGCCGGATTTGGCCCCCGGGCCTTGTGTTTGACACCCATGGTATAGGGTATCCTTTTCCTGTGAAGCCAACCCACCTTAGGAAGGCTGAGAGCTATGCTGCATACAGTGGTACCTCGGGTTAAGAACTTAATTCGTTCCAGAGATCTGTTCTTAACCTCTGGTGTGAGGCGTGCTTTCACTAATGGGGTCTCCTGTTGCCACTGCGCCGCTGGCACGCGATTTCTGTTCTTATCCTGGGGCAAAATTATTAATCTGGAGCAACCACTTCCTGGTTAGTGGAGTTTGTAACCCGAAGCGTCTGTAACCCAAAGTGTCTTTAACCCGAGGTACCACTGTATTATTACATTGTGCACTGACCCATAGAGTCGTGTGTCTTCCTCTTTCACTCTCCCATCTGCGGGGAGAGGAAGACCATCCAAGATTTGGAGTTTTGAATAGGTGCACTATACAGTCAGTGGAAGTAAGACTCAAACTTCTATAGTGCAAAACTATCCATTACATTTCTGCTCAAAAGTAAGGACCGCTGAATTCAGGCTTACTCTTAGAGAAAAGTGTGTAGGATTGCAGCCTTAGTTGAACTTAATGAAATAGATCTTTGTTCACCTACTTAAGCAGAAACTTTTTCATGTCTCCTGCTTAAGAAAAAAATAAGATTAGAATCTGTTCTGTTACAACCAGTTCAAACTTGAAGTGGAAGGCAATGATGCAAGTATTTCCAGTGTGTGCCTTGACTGAAATTGGAAGCCTACAAATATGCAGTTTCTTAAGTTGTATTATGTCCAGTTTTATGAGACTGTCGTTATGTAGTCAAATGAGTTGGAATCTGTGATCTTCTGCCTCTAGTGGTGTTTTCTTTTTAGATTCTGTTTTTTTTGGGGGGGGGGTGGGCTTGTTCGTATGTCTTTTTCAATGCAGCAGTCTATTCCTCTCCAGGAACAACCCCCCCTTCCAGTTTGAGAAATGGGCATCTGAAGCTCTCCTTCAAAACAAGGGAGCCAGAATTGTTATCACCTTGGTTGAATCATGTTGAGAACAAGTTTTCTCCACACAGCCTTCACAAAACATTAAACTTTGACAAATTTAGTGCAGATTGTATGTCCTTGAAGGTGAGATTACACAGGAACTATTCTGGAGGTGCTTTTTTCATCCCTTGGATGTTGTCTTACAAGGGAATAAACACTTTGACAGCCTTATCCGAGATAGCAGAGAGCTGACAAATCTTCTCCAATCTAGGAAGATTAAAGGTCTTTGATTCTTGTGACCCACACAAAGTGTTTTTTAAAGTTTAAAACAACATTTTGTACAAGTTGTATATTCTTGCTTGAAAAATTAATTAAAATGCTTCCCTGCTTTGCAATTGAGATTTCCCCTACAACTTTACTGTGGTTCAAATTCTCAAAAGGCAAGCACAAACTATTTTTAAAAAATGAAAGATTTATCACCTGTTAATTACTAGTAGAACTTCAACCAACACAATCTATATACAGATTAGACAGGAATTTAGGAGACAAGGCAAGCATACGCTTTGGTCTTAATAGGATGTCTTACTAAGTTTTTATTGTTCACTTAATATTCACGGATATGCATGAATGGAGTTCAACCACATATAACCCCTTTCCTGCTTCTATAGTCTTCCTTTTCATGGGTAGCAAAAACACCCCAGGATTCAGTACAAACATTATTTTCACCACAATGCTTCCAAACAAGCCAGGAATATAAGCCAGTTTTTTATTTGGAAGCACTTCACCATGGTTCCCTGTTTCAACACTGTGTAAATACTGTACATTGCCGTTATTTGAACTAGTATCTGTATATTGGGGATGGTGAAACTTTAGCCATCCAGATGTTGTTTGACTATAGCTCCGGTCACCGCTGGCCATTGGCCATGCTGGTTGGGGTTGATGGAAGTTAGTTCCCAGCAACATCTGGAGGTTCCCCATCTTGCTATATAATATGATTGTATGAGCATGGCTAATGAGATGGGGCCTGCTAAACCTTCCGCATGTGAAACTGAATTATTGCTTTAACTTGCCAGGTGAACTTTAGTTCCTCGAGACTGAATTAGCAAGCCTGTCATCCAGGATGTTGAGTTCGTAATTGCCCCAAGCAGGCACTGCTTGAAATACTGAATTATTAAACGAGTTCTCTAAGGAAGCATGTCTCTTAGTTTAAAACAGACTCTCTTCCACAAATCCCCATTGAGGTGCCATTTAGCTCATAGCTTTCATACCTCGGTTTCTAACACTGCACTAGGATGATTAACATGCCAGTGAATTACCCTTAAGTTTTAGAGCTAAGCCATTTCCCCCTATTTCCTCTGCTATTCTTCCCCATTTCCTCTGCATTAAAGCATTCTGCTCAGTCTATGGAAGTTCACATGAAGGTCAGTTTTTTTCAGATGAAGACAGCCCATCAGTGTAGTAACTTCAGCTGGCATGTACACTAATTTAACTCTGTTCACTCGTGCTTAAAATACCCTCTAATTCCTTTGGGAATTAAGCTTAGGATATGATCACATGACTGGTGCTCTGTTCAGTCTAATGCTAAGAAATCTGTCTGAACCTGAGGAATTTCAAAAAAATAAAGTGAGCAAAGTTTGCTACAAGGGAAAATACATCTATGAGTTCCAATGGTGCAATTTTAGAATTTATTATGTAAGGCTGTCAGCCATCTAAATAACTCTTAGTTGATTAATAATATGTATATAATTGCTCAATTGGATGATTAAGTTTACATATCACAAATAAAAACATGTCCTTGCTTATTAAAATCCCCTCCCCCCGCTAGTTAATTGGCTAAAGATATACCACATTTTTCCGTGTATTACATGCCACTGTGTATAAGACGCCCTTTACTTTTGGGGACTCAAAATTAAGAAAATGGGGGGAGATTGCCCCCGTATAAAAGACTCCCCCCTTTTAACATTATTTTCTAGTTTAAAAAAACCCCACAGAAAAGTACGGTAATTAATTGATCTACTATGTAAATTACAACTTGTAGTTTTACAAAAGCTTTTTTTTTAGTTTAGCTCTGAAAATTGGTTTTTTTCTTTTTTAAAATTCAGTAGTGCTGTGTCTGTTTCAATTTTTTGTATTTTAGTATGGTGGCATTTTGATATAGTCTGCCTTGTGGAGAACTGGGGTTAGAAGTGTCAGGCTAATGAGCCAGAGAAAAATGTTTTGCTCCAAAAAATTCTACTTCATGCATTTGGAAGCAGGATAACTTTGTAGAATATTCTCACAACCTGACTTGGAGAATTGCTTTTTAAACAACTAGAGCATAACTTTTATTATAAATTGAAATCCAGTACTTATTTACCGTATATATTTCTTTGTTTTAACGGGGAAATGGCATCTGGCTATATTTGTAGTGGTTTGTATAGCGTAGTTAGCAATAGATCCCTTCTGGTAACTGCTCTAAATTATCAAGTATGACATAAATGTGTGTAGGAAATGTAAAAGAGACAGATTAAAATATCCTATGGGAATAAATCCTTGGACTTAATACTGCAGTTCATTTTTCAAGCAGCAAAAATAGTGACTACAGACGCTTTTCTTGCCCATCACATGCTTTGAGAATTTGCGCTCTCTTTAAAAGCACATTTTAAGGAACACTTTCTGGCATTTCATCCAGTCTGTGCTTCTGCATTCATCTTTTGTCTAGTCCACTTACTGATCATGTTTGGATGACTATACTGTACAGTGATGGAAAAAAGTATTTGATCGCCTGCTAAATTTGCCCGTTTGCCCTCTGACAAAGAAATGACCAGTCCATAATTTTAATGGTAGGTTTATTGTAGCTGTGAGAGACAGACTAACAACAGGAAAAACCCCAGAAACCCAGAAGACAAAAGTCAGAGATTGATGTGCATTATAATGAGTGAAATAAGTATTTGATCCCCTATCATCCAGCCAGATGTCAGGCTACCTGGTATCTTCACTTGTATGTAAAGAGCTGAGATTAGAAGCACCTGCTGTAAGGGAGGGGTCTTACCTGTAACCCCAGCTCGTTACAGTACCTGTACAAAAGACAAGTAAATGGGCAAAAGACAGGTAAACAGGCAAATTTAGCAGGGGATCAAATACTCCCCCCCCTTCACTGTATATTCACTTAGGTTGAGATTTGAACAAGATACACCCCTACACACATCCTTTTCATGAGCTGTGATTTAAATAAGGAAGTCTCTAACACTTTCACCTTTCTTTAGAACAGGGAGACCATGCCTACCAAGTTCAGAACAAGTCAAAATCTTAAAACAATGGTTTAAAACTGTTTTAAAGAGTCTGTCTTGTTCCAGAATCAGTAAATGGGTGAAATGGGAAACTGGTTAGAGAATGTGGTTCAATCACAGCTCATGCAAAGGCATTGTATGCACAGGCCACAGACTTATTTGGAGAAGGGCTATAGCTTCATAGGAGAGCATGTTAAGTCGTAGGTAGAGCTAGGAAAGACTTGCACCTGAAACTATGGAAAGCCACGGCCAGTTATAGAGTCAGTGGGTCAGTGGTGGAACAATGATTTGGATTGGTGTAAGGCAGGTACTTGTGTTTCTGTGTCTTATTAAAGCAAGATAATGAACTTCTGAACTGGATTGGAACACAGTATCATTCAGTGAGTGGAGCATGCCAGCAGAAGTGGATATTTTGCTCATAAATTATAAGCCCACCCACTGGAACGAGGGGTAGCTCTGATGAGCCTCTGTTTAGGATGCTGGAGGTCTGAAACTGAACACAGGCAATGGGACCCAGCTAAACCACTGTAATCTTTGCAATGATCTGGTAGCTAGCTAAAGGATGGAACTGTTGGGACTGTATAGATTGTCATAGGTTATATTATAGCTATCGGCTCAGCAACAGTCCTGTTATACAAAATGAGTAGGGTTCCATCTGACACTAACACAAAATTATCAGCACTCTCACAAAATTAATTTGATATAAAATTTTATTTTGGTGGAGATATCTATCTACCCATCTATCCTGTACTGTGTACTGCTACTGCCAATACTAGCTTAAATGGATATGTATCACTTTCTGCAGCTTGCTTAACTGGTAAGAATTATATTTAGAAGATTCTCAGTGGTGCTACTTTTCTGCTTTTGTCCGCATTAAAGGCTAGGTTATCTTTTTTGAAGAATGGGGTGGGGTGGTTTGCAAGCATGAGTCCCCATTTTAAGGAAAGTGATGGGATGGCAGGTATTTTCTCCTTGTTTAACTCATGGTTAGTGATTTAACTCATGGTAGTGAAACAATAGCTGCTTATTCCAAATAGGATGTTTTGTTCATTTTCTAGCAGAAGTTGGTCAGGCTATCAGAGCTGCTTTGATTTAAGCTAGAGTAAAAGGGCTGTTTATCAGAAAGGTTCTGACTCTTTCAGCTGCTGTCTTCTACCTATGGTTCCCATCTTTCTAAAACATATGAATACAAGCAGCAAGTAAGCATAGTTTAAATCATTGCAAAATGTGTATCCTGTGCTCCTGTCACTGATGTAGTGGAAATTAAAATAGTTGTCACATCTTTCCTTTTCAGGTGCGGTGGATGATGTACTGGATTGTGTTTGCTCTTTATAGTGTTACTGAAACAATAACGGACCTCATGATATCTTGGTATGTTTGGGTTCAGAGCATAATACAATTACAGTTGTGTTTTGACATATTGTAGTATATAGTGCCACATACTCCTTATCCGAATTATCCTATGCTAGTTCTGAAAAAGGTAGAGCTATAAAATAGCAATAATACCGGTATGTAAAACTATATTAAGGATTATAGATAATTAAAGTAAAGCCAAAAAAAGCTTTTGTTTAAAATGTGTTATTATTCAATATCATCCAGAGCTTTCTGCTCTGGAAGGAATGTACCTGTTTCTAAAAAACAGAACCCAATTTTGAATTCTGATTTGTTTTGCAGGTTTCCATTGTACTACGAGCTGAAGATTGCATTTGTTATTTGGTTGCTCTCTCCATATACTAGAGGGGCAAGTTTAATATATAGGAAGTTTCTTCATCCTCTTCTTTCTTCAAGAGAAAGGGTGAGACATTGCCCTGTTTGTGGTTTTAAAATAATTTATTCCATAATATATATAAAAAAATGCAATAGGGGTGGGGTGGGGAGGAGAAACTTGCATTAGTACTTTGTATTTAACACTGAGAATGTTATGTCTAATCAGATTAATGTCCACACTGTTTGCCTGTTTTTCCCCTTAGGAGATTGATGAATATATTGTGCAAGCCAAAGAACGTGGTTATGAAACAATGGTTAACTTTGGTAAACAAGGCTTAAATTTAGCTGCTACTGCCGCAGTGACCGCAGCTGTAAAGGTAAATATTACTTAACCATTCAGTATAAAAATACATTGCGTATTAAGTTGGATAACTTTTTTCTAACTGCATGTTCTAAAAGTATCTCCTCTCTTAAACACTAGCTATATTATAATTTTTTTAAAAAAAATAGTGAAGATGACCCTTTCTTTCTCTCTTGTTGCCTTTTCTTGCTGGTAATCACACTCCATAGGATTTCTGGCTTCTTTCTGCTGTTTTCCTTCAATCAAGTTGAGGTAATTGTTCATGGAAATTAAAGCATGAAGCAGTGCTACAGTACATATGAATTGGCAAATTAATATGAATCCCCACTGAATTCTCTTTACCTTTTAGAATAAATATTAATTCACTACATGAACTTGAACCGTAACTGTTCTTGCTTAGAGTTGTGTGATATTAGAAAACATTAATTTAATTGGGCTGCTGCTCTTGGACTCAAAAGGTGCTCCTGATTTTCTGTGACGTGTCTAAGTAATAAGCTTCTCAGCTTTTCCTGTAATTCAGGCATGTAGCTAATGGACACTAATGAAGTCAACATTTGTAACTATAGCAATATAAAAGGAGAATCTATACACCTCCAATCAAGGATGTGCTTAGAATAAATGGGACAAGATAGGTTGAACAAGATGGACATTGCCTGCAGTAAATTTCCATGCATTAGTGAAGGGTAGCTTCCTCTTTTCTCCTTGTCTTTCATATTTCTAGGAAATTATAACTGCAACTAGTAGAAGTGTAACCTTCCTAATACTTGTAGCAATCCTTTGTAGACAGTTTCACCAGCAGTCAATGGAAACAAAAAGGTAGTGGAAATGCTTAAAAATATACTTAAAGCTAACAGTGCCCCTGCTTGTCAACTTGCCGATCCGGCTAACTTTAAAGAGGTATCTTCAGAGCAAATCCCCTGCCCTTCTGTTTCACTTTCCTCAAGATATTACAAGAGAAACAAAATCAAATCAGTAGAACAGGAAACACCAGCTTGCAGCAAGACATGGATATGTCAGAGCAGTCAGGCTGAAATCCTTCCTTTAAAAGGCAGGTGAACCTGGTGCCAGAAGGATCAGTTGTTGAAACCCTAGGGAGAGTATTTTATAAAATTAACACTGCAGCCTCAAAGGCCTTACTCAACTTCAGCTGGCAGCAGGACACTGAACATAGCCTTAGATCAAGAGTGGGAAACCTTTGACCTACCTGAGGTTTCTGAACTAAAACTCCCCATCAGACTTAGCAAGTATAGCCAGTGATCAGGGATGATGGGAGTTGTAGTGCAGCAGTATCTGGAAGGCTACATGTACCCCATTTCTGGTCTAAAACTTTGCATATGAGTGGCAATGTCTGTACAGCAGTTCAGTGGCCCATGCTTTTGGGTTTGATGTGCTAAGAATAACTGAGATTGTTACCACTCCTCATGGAGTGCTGCCAAGTGAAAAGCTTTCAAACAGCCATAATCTGTGTGTTGTGTTTAGGCAGCAGGATAATGTTTGAACTGGTTGTCAGATATTCTTGGTAAACAACTATTCAAATTCTGCACACGGCCATTTTATTCAGGAAATAGCTATTGCTTTAATTGATACTAGAGGAGATTCTGAGGAGGAATCATTACTAGTCGGCAAGGATATGCAGAATTTGCCATTCTTAGGGGAAATTGTTTGACTCCTTAAGGCCTCGGTTGATCAAATCATGCCTGTCTTTGGCATATGTGCACTCACTCTTGCATCTGCACCAGGGAGAGAGCATGTGACCGCATGACTTGCTGTGGCTCTTTTTTATTTTAAACTATGGCTTAGTGTTACCATATGTCTACCTCATCCATTCTTTCTGAATTGGCAGTAGCCTGGTTTGATGTGACCACTGTGTTTTTACAAACGCAGAGAAACCACACATCCAGGATTTCCTAAGGCTGAGACATGAGACCTAACCTTCCTCTCTTGAGTCTTGATCAAGGCAGGATTTTCCTGAACCTTGGAGCTCAATTTATTGAAAGAAAACAATAATGTAGGGTCATAATGTTCAGCTTTTGTCCTATTTGGCTTTTTTATGGCTTCCATTTTTGCTGTACCTACTATTCTCAAGGTTTCTTCTCCAAACGCTGCAAACTCCTGATGGTATGCAGCCAAAGCAGCTTCTCACTTCACTTTCATACATAGTATTTTATATTTGGCCATGCTTTGTCTATTTACTCTTATCCTGAGAACTACCGTAGCTGTTTAATGAAGACCATTATATTTCCAAATACATAATTTATTGTTCTGAGATGATTCCTCTGCTTGTTTATGTACGGAGGATCATAATGGCCTTTGGTTACTGCCAATTTGTAGCTTTTTGCTCGAGGACAAAGATTTGTATGAGACGTTCTGACCATTTATATCGTGTTTCAGATCTATGTTTAAATAGGCTATTATATATCATGCAACCTCTAAGGATGTTACTACTAATGTGTTGACAGCTGAAAACAAGAAAATGAATGGTGTACAGCTACTTTGTCAGCCATAACTGCAACCCTTTGTTAAACCAAATATCTCCCAAATGTCCTTGAAAGGATGCTAGTCCTATTAGTGAATTAATTAACATGGGCAGAACGTCTTAATATAGCACATGCAAGTTTTACAGCAAGGAAATTCACAATCTGCATTCTTTAAATAATAAATTAATAATTATAACACTTTTTAAAATAGAAGATTGGGGCTCATTCATATAGAAATTGTGATCCAGATGCTAAATAGAATTTCACAAAAATGAGTAATCTGGGTTGGGTATTTGAAATAGTCCTGACTACACTTAAGATGGAGGGAAATGCTTTTAGTCGAGAATGCTGTTTCTAACAGTAACAAGCCAAATGCTTCCAGGAATCCCACAAGCAATTCATGAAAGCAACAGCAACTTGTACATCCCAGCACCTCACGTTTAGTATAATGCCTCTGAACATTGAGGCTCCATTTAGCTATGGTAGCCAGTATCCATTGATAGACCAATTTTTCGTGATTTTGTTTAATCTCTATTTTAAAGTCATTAAGCTAGTAGCTATAACTGCATATTATGGCAATCAATTCCATAAATTAAGTGTTGTGTATGAAGTGCTTTCATGTGTTCTGTATCTACAAAGTAGTTACATGACAGGGGACTCTTTGCACAGCCAATACAGTGGTACCTCTGGATACATATCCTTCAGGATGTAACCTCCTTCAGGATGTAACGTCTGGAACGGATCCTGTCCGCAACCGGAGGTACCACTGTGCTGACTATCTGGGCAAATACATGTGGTACGTACTGCAAAACACTGAATACTGTGTTTCTGCCTGCTTTCTACTTAACATTTTAACTGCTGGTTTTCTGCATTGTCTTGCTAGTACACTCTGTCACTTTGGCTTCTATGACTTGGGTGGATCTCATGATAAACCTTGTTAATCACTATAGGAATGAGGCTGTCCGAGCCTCAAGACTTGTGCCACCACCACCACTTCTAGTGCAGCTGTGTGAGGAGCAAATCAGAAACTTTTGTTCTGTTTAACCACAGTTTAGCGTTTCCTCTGAACCCTAAACTATAATTAATCTGAAACTCTACTGGATTTGAAACAAGTTGTTTTGTTTCAAACCATCCATGGATAAAATTAACCACAGTTTGCTGGGTCTGGGCAACACAACAAGTGGCAGTTAATCTAAAATGGAAGTGAAAGTTTCAAAAAAACAACAACACCTTCTTACAGCCATGCCAGAGGAAAAAGCAGAGAGAGAAGTGCAAGAGCCTCAAGCTTGCACTGCACAGGCTTGTTCACATTATGATAAAGAAGGGGTTCCCAACCTTTTGGGCCCTGGGACACGTTTGGAGACTATAGAAACTATTGCAGGTGCTACATGCACTTGCATGCTTCAGCCCTGTCTTGCACATGTGTGCGCGCACACACTCCCCTACCCTATCATTTTTTAAAAAAACAGGTGTCATATTGACACTTGGCAGCATTGCTAGATAAGAAATCTTATTTATTGCATTCAGAACTCTCAGCTTGCCCAGGACTTTTTCATGCCCCTCATAATTATTTAAGGTTTGGCAAGGGCTAGTTTTTCCAGGTGTACTTTTTGCAGCTCCATTTCTATAGAGGCACTTGTACATGTGCTATACTGCAATAGTTACAGCACGATCAGGTATAAGCTCCAGTGATTTCAATGAGAATTATTCAGTGGAAGATGTATGTAGAATTGCGTTGTCACTCCCTTAATCCACAGTTGGGAGTGTAACAGTACAGTTCAGCTCTAATACAAAATTGGGAAAACTCCATTTGTGCAGGACATAACTTTTAACATACAGTCAAGATCTGACATTTTTAAAGTGAGAATGTGATTTTATAAATTGGTTTACTAGTATAAATTTTGTATTATGCAAGTTTAAGTTTATGCTTAAGCAAAGTGCTACACAAAAGAACACAATATGTCTTGGAATAGTACAGTTTGGATTTTGACAATTATAAATAAACTTTGGGGGGAAAATGATCCTTTCCCTCTTGAAACATTTCTCTTTCCCCTCCCCTCCCCTCTTAACTTTTCAGGGTCAAGGGGCAATAACTGAAAAGCTGCGGAGTTTCAGTATGCATGACTTAACAGCTATACAAGGTGATGAACCAGTGGGACAAAGACACTACCAAACATTACCTGATACAAAAAAGAGAAGCAGAAGCTCCACCACCAATGAAACTTTAGGTTTGTATATTACTAAAAGAACTGGGATGTTTCTGTTTTTGCTAGATCAGGTGATAACTGATATTGGATATTGCCCATTAAATTGTGCATAAAGCAAGCAGAGGATGAATACAACCATGTTATTTTACTGGAAACTGAGAAAGCCTTGTTCCTGCAGATTTTATCAGGATAGCCCAGCTTTGTCTAGTCCCCAGCATTTGCCTTATTTAAAGATAATTTATACCAATGATTTATAATTTAACAAACTTTCAACTTTGCAATATCAGGTTACAATGTTCCATTAAAAAAGGATTCTGAAGATGATAAAACAGATGAGGAGAGGGAAGGGACGTATTCAGAGGATGAGACGTTCACTCAGAGAGGTCTCCGGCGAACACAAAGTATGAAATCGGTAAAAACTATCAAAGGCCGCAAAGAGGCAAGTACATCTCTACGTAGTAATATAAAATTCTGTGTTCAGATGGTACAAAAAAAAGGGCTGTATGTCATTTACATATTGGCAACACCTCACTCCAGATCTCCTGATGGACAGTAGTAATGCACTCTCACTCCTGTTTGGTTAGGTTCAGATAAGAATTTATGCTGTCTGCGCTTGAGCAGTTGATCTTCCTGTTTATCACATGAAGGTCACTAGAGTACCAAGGCAACCTTCATGCTCCACTATGTTGGTGAGGGGACTTGGAAGCCATTTGTTGATGTCCCTTTGTGTCCTGCAGTTCAGAGCCCTTTTAGCCAGAAACCCTCCCAGACCATTCTACCCCCAGTAGAGTGGGATAGCTGCTCCAGGCCATGTCTGTGGCAATGGGCACATGACATAACACCTAATAAGCGGAATATTTCCAGCTTGTTCTGCAGCAAGAACCATATCAAGAGAAATGTGTGTTTTATGCAGCTTTTTCCACGGTTGCTACTGACATCTTTTTGTTTTGCTGATCTTTTTGGTGATTCTAAGGCTGCCTGGAAGAGAGACTTCTTTTTTCTTCTTTTTTAGTGTGTTACGCCTCTCGGGGGGAATATTTTGAAACATAGCCTTTCTTTTTAAAAAATAAGGTTTTAGTAAAGCTTTTTCATAATACAAAAGGCCTTTAAATATTAACTATTGGCTCGTCATGCTACCATAGTTGGATGATCAAATTGTTACAATTCAAAAGGTGCACCTGGCAGTCTTCACCTATGAACTTTTTCTGAGTGATGCACTGGTTGCCTTTTAACAGTAGTTAAGCAGCCTTCCCCAGCATGATGCCCATGGGAATGGAGTCCCAACAAAATCTGGAGGACACCAGCTTGAGGAAGGCTGGGTAAGCAATGGGGAGCCCCCTGGTCATTCTTTCTACTCCCTTCCCTCTCAGGACTGCATTCCCCCTTCTCTTGTACCATAGGCCAGGGTAAGTTGGAACTGACGAAACATTTGGGTTCAACGCCTGCTTAAAGGAATGATGCTGAAATCCCTCTGAGTTATGCTGAAGCTGGGAGGGGGGGGAAATGTTTTCCCTAGGAGGGAGGGAGATTGCTGTTCCAGCAGTTGGCTCTGGATCTCTTTAATTGTTGTTTAAGTGACATTCACACAGCATTAATCTGTTCCAGCCTTCAGATATATTTGCTTTTATCTGTTTCTTTTTCATGTCCTACTTTGCCAGGTTTTTCTGTTCAGTGTTTTGTCAAATCATTCAAAATCTAAGGGAACTAAAAATGGGAAGGAGGTGCTATAGCTCTTGATGACTTTACTGTTTGCATCGACCTTGTTGTGTGTTCTGTAGTAGTCATTTGGGGGTAACCAACATAGAACCATCCAGATGTTTTGGCCTACTATCAGCTGGCATGTTCAGAGATGATGGGAGTTGTAATCAAACCACATGTGAAGGACACCATATTGGCTACCCTTGAGCACAGACTGGCAGTTTTTTAAAGGCTGCTAATGATCTGAAGCTGTTTTTATTGCACATAATTGGATTAACACTTTCATTCATGTCCTTATGCTGGATTCTATTCTTGACAGAAAATAAAGAGCCAGTTTTACAAATTTTGCACCAGATTTTGCCCTGCGTATCTAAATCTTCCATGCCATTTTTTTCTTTCAGGTGCGGTATGGCTCATTAAAATACAAAGTGAAGAGAAGACCACAAGTGTACTTCTAAACAATCTTCACAATTCAGCATGTCAAACTGCTATATTAGTTGCTTCCTGCAGGCCCACAATAGGGCCTGGTCCTGCATAGGACTTCTCCATTCTCTGAAGGGAAACACTTGGCACACATGTGGATTCCCATTGCCAGTGTAGAGCATTTCCTTGATCATTGAAGAGGAAGGGGAAAGCTCTGCATGCACAGAGCTCTGCGTGCATACCTGACTTAACTGGCCACTATGTTTAGGGATTATCCATATCAATAATTCAGTCATGGTGGTAAGAATATATTGCTTTAAAGAGTGGAGTTATGTTTAATCTCAGTTTCTTAAAACTAATTGCTAATATGTTTAGGTTAGCACATTATGCCTTTGTACTTCATAAGTGTAATAATTTAACGGCTGACTCTTAGAGACTTTTAATTGTGGCTTTTGTGGATGAGCATTAAGTGCTTGGTTAATGCCAACACACTGAAAATCTCAGCACTTCCAGAATTTCATTTTTATACTTGGAAAGCTTATACTTGAATGCATCATTGTGCTAGATTCCTTTAAAATGCAATGTAAGAGTAGTGAGTGTGAAAGAAAAAGTCATTCACAATTAATCTTCTTAATGGCTTGGATCCAAAGAACAACTTGTGGCCATTCAAGGGAGTTTCTGCTACCTTGTGGAATTCACTTTCTTAAAGCATGACAAACTGCTTTTGATAATTTCCTTACTGCTATGTGACATGGGGAGGCTGCTTTATTCAATCTGAAGTTGGTTTTAGTTGAAATTCTGTACACTGCATAGATATATTTGTATATGAATTTGCAGTACAGAACTAAAATAACCACCACCCCAGAAGGCTCACATAACTTGCTTCATTGTTTGGAGGTCTGTATATTGCTTTACTGTAACCAGGGATTTGAGGGTAGCCTGTGCATACAGCCGAGTTGATCACCCAGAATGCTATCTCTTTCCAGAGCAGCCCCTGTGCTAGTCTTTTGCAGCAAAAATAACAGGCATGAGCTTCCATGAACTACAGTTCACAGATACATGAAGTATTACCCTGAGTTACAGGTAGATGTGCACTGTAGTCCATAGAAGTTTGTGCCATAATAAATGTGTTAGGCTTTAAGGTTCCACAAGTCCCTTTGTTATCTGTATCTGGACACTTGCATGCTGTGATCTGTAGTATTGCAGTTCTAATTGGTTTTTCCAATGCAGTGTTGACCAAGGAGCATAGAAAGCTGCAACACACAGTCAGACCATTGGTCTATCTAGTTCAGTATAATCTACACTGGCAGCACCTCCTCTGTGTTTCAGACAGGTATTTCTCCAAGCAACACCTGGAGACCATCAGGGATTGAACTTGGCACTTTCTGCATGCAACTCTTACCAAGTTTATCTTTGTGTGGACTCTCGAGTTCACTGCTGCATGTAAGAGCACACAGCTAAGTAATATGGGCCAGGGCCTTTTCTTTTTGGAATGTATATAAAGGAATATAACTACAAGTTGAAGACCCAAAAGATTTCAAACCTTTTTGTTGGTTACCAGCAATCATATGGTGTACCGTGTTCTAGACATGTCAAACTCAAGAAACAGGAAAAACTTGCACACTCTAAAGTTAGTAGTTCTGTTATTTTAGAGTCCTGTGTTTCTAATGTTTAAGAATCATCATGCATATGCTTTTTATTGTGCTT
This sequence comes from Zootoca vivipara, assembly GCF_965207765.1. Lineage (NCBI taxonomy): Eukaryota > Metazoa > Chordata > Lepidosauria > Squamata > Lacertidae > Zootoca > Zootoca vivipara. The sequence continues at coordinate 24,667,942 of NC_142588.1, forward strand.
GTGTGTTTTTATTCTTTTGTAAAACATTGAAGGTTTTATGTTGGGACACTGCAGAGAACTGAAGGCCATTTCAGGAACACAAAGGGTGGTATGCAACTAAGCAGTTGCAAAAATTTTCATTTCCAGTGTCAAATTTGCCCTTTCCCTGAATGTCTTCCCCAAATCTGCTGCAGAGGGTTGTTGAGGTCTCATGGGAGAAGAAAGAAGAGGGAAGGAAAGTTCAGCTACACAGCCAGATACTGAAATACTTTGTTGGATACAATCCAGAGCAACTGGATAGTTGGGTTTACGTATATGTACATATCTTACTTATGTAAAACAAGCATAATCTGTAGAGCTTGTGTTAACTTGATACACTTCTGTGGTGTTCGTTATGCCATTCAAGAGTAGCACTTGAAATGTTCTAAATCCTGATATACTTAATCACCACTTAAGTGCTGGCTCACAAAATACTATTCTTTTTGGCTCGATTCCTGAGGAATGTATTGTCCTTTTTAGACAGGTGAATCTTCCAACTCTAATTAGAATAGCCAGGAGTTTTAGTATTGCTTCTGGATGCAAGAACCATGTCAGACCCTCCGCCATTAAATGTTATTTAAGAAATCACGAAAAGAGATTCACATTTTAAGCCTGATCTTCACAGCTTTGAGTGCTGCACACTTTTTAACCGAACACTTGAAAAAAAATTGCTGCTGTTATATATGTTGGTACTATAGTTTTAACTTGGTAAAGTGGTTCCAAAGGAAGCTAAGTTTCTTGCTGCAAATACTGTAAATTTTCTCAAAATATGTATATGCTTCACAATTTTTAATTCATGCCATGTAGGAGTATCTCTTCTCCAGAGAAGAATTTCCTATTTATTCTGAATACTGACAGCTTGCCCCAAATGAGGAACTAAAGAACTGTTTTCTCTTCAGCTTCAGAAACAGGATTTTAATAAGAAACAATGCTTGCTTTTACATTTTTGTACCCAACTTGCTAAGATGCTGTTCACAAAATTAGAAAAGTGATTGATTTTTTTAAAAGGTAAATTATAGCCACCTATGTAGCTGCTAATTGTTGAATGGTATCTTCTCTAGTTTGGCCCTCAGAGTAGCTACTAACGTGGTTACACTGAGTGTAGGGAGAAAGTATAGTAGTCTTTCTGTTGTATAATCCCTCTGTTAACAAAATTTAAATCAGCATTAGGTTTTTTGGAAGCCTACATACTGGAGGACCGTAGTTCTAAAATAAGCCAGCCTTGTTTTCAACTTGTATCTTCCACTTTTGCTTTTAAAATCACTTGTGGCTTGTTGTGTAGAAGCACACCATACTGGGGTCAGACAAAAGAGTTTTGTATCTTCCTACAACTGATCCAACCAGATAATTTCAAAGGAAATGTATAGGAAGTAATTTTGAAATGATGTGTTATTGTATTTCTGCTATTTTTTAAAATATATCCATGCCTTTTGTCAAACAGACTTTGTAAGTATTAAGGGCTGCTTTGTATGTTCTATCATTGGTGTGTACTTGTATCATGAATATTCAAAAGTTACATGTAGTGCTTGCATGTGTATGGTGCAGGTGTGATTGTACTTGTATGGTATGGGTGTGATACAAAGGGAGCTCTTGGTTGGCTGAATCTTCCTGGTTCAAGTACATCGAAAGACTAAAGGCTGCTTCGTGCACACCCATGGAAGCTACAAGTGGCACATTCCTTGGACACTCAGTGAGGTTGTCCTTCAGTGAAATGAATGAAAAGCAATTCCTTTCTCCCATTTTAAAAATCCATTTTTTAGCTTCTTTGATTCAAATAACTTTTTGGATTCAAAGAATGGCAAAATAATTGCTGCAAATTAAATATAATGGTTTTACAATGTCAAAAACTAGGTATTTTGTTGAAATATAATAGGGCTTCCACTAGATCAATGTTGTATGAAGTACTTACTATGCAAAAGAAACAAACTATTTTCAAGGACTGTTTCTACTTACCAGCTCTTACAAATGCAATTTCAACATATTGACTATTTGCAGCTTTAAGACTGTAAGCTTTAACTTTCCCATCTGTAACAGACTGTCAACTTGTTTACATATTTGCAGTACTGAGTTTTGTACTGATACTTCTTTACCTATGTATATGCTATTTTTGAAGATGCAATGCCTCTTAAAAGATTTTTTAATAAAAAAACTTAATAAAATGAATACTTTCAATGTCTTTGTCCTGTCTCATTCAAATGCCATGCAGCTTAATATCTGTAGGGAAATAAAAACATTATAGGAAGTAATGTCATTCTTCCACATCTCTCTTTAAACCTGCTCTGATCTCGTGAATGCTTGCAGGGGCAAGACTCCTTTAGCCTAGCTAAAGCCTTTGTCTCCTCTCCAGAAAAGATGCCAAAAGTGATCTGATACCAAGCTGAACTACTTCACTTTCAAATGCAGTTGAGGGGTGGGGGTGGGGGGTGAACTGGTTGAGCAAGAAATAGCCTGAAACCTCTTTAGTTGTGCTGAAATAGTTTCATGATTGTTTTAGATCCTGATCATAATCTCAGACATCTGTCTAAATGTGGTGGGGTCATTTTTAGTAATGGTGGCACATGGTAGCATTTTATGGAAGAGTAAAATGCACAAGCTACTATTTATTTTGAGCCAGAATATCCTCAGAATATCCTCTGAGTTGCAGTGATCATGTCTTGCCAAGCTTGAGAAAATGTTCTCGTGTTCCTTTCAAAACTAAAATATAAGGATATGATTTCATTGTTCTTATAAAAACAATTTTTATTTTTCTTCTGATCATATTTTTCACTTCTATATTTTTTATTTATTTTTTACAAAAAAGCTTACGCCAGCACTGCTGATAATTTTGGGAAGGAGCTTTTGATTGGAAACACTTGTGTGAGTGAGCTATATGTGACCTCCCAGCATTTTTTCTCCACTGGGATGGGAAACGTGCAATTTTGCTGAAGACGAAATGTCTTGGAATCAACTACGTGGGTTGGCTGCTCACTCCACCCCCTGAATTCTTCATGTGCAATGCTTTTAACTTTTGTATTAGATTGTCCGTGCATCTTGTCAGAGACAAGTACATCTTAGGATTCTGTTGATTTGTGTCTTGCCTTATGGTAGAAAGATGTTTGACAGTGGGGATTTGTAATGTTTTTGCTTTTTTCGCTTAAGATGTTTAGGGCAGGCTAATTTATTAAATAACAGAATGAATTTTTCGCTAAACTGCAATTTTGGTGTCAATGAACAGAGGGAAGTGGATTAGTGGAACTGCTGAGCAGGCAGGATCACTTGGAAAGATGGAGATACAGGCCACCATTTTTATATTTCTGAACAACATGGATATCTTTATGCTGTCTTGTTGGATGTGACCAATTTTCTCATGGGAATGCTATAGAGCAGGCATCCCCAAACTGCGGCCCTCCAGATGTTTTGGCCTACAACTCCCATGATCCCTAGCTAACAGGACCAGTGGTGGGAATTGTAGTCCAAAACATCTGGAGGGCCAAAGTTTGGGGATACCTGCTATAGAGCAATAAGAGGGATGGAATACATGAAAGGAAAAATGGGTAGTTTAAGTGGCATACATTCAACTAGCTGTTGGGTGTTGCCCAGGAAGCAGAACCCAGTGCCCAATGGCACTGTTAAGACTTGCAATCATGGTTCATAATTTTAAGTTGTACCAGTTTTGTACACTTGAAGAACTGCACATGGAAAATATTGATCTGCAAAGAGGGGGAGAGTGTTTGTTCCACTCCTTTTCCACTGTTCTGGTTTCTGATACCCTGTACCAGGCATCCCCAAACTTCGGCCCTCCAGGTGTTTTGGACTACAATTCCCATCTTCCCCGACCACTGGTCCTGTTAGCTAGGGATCATGGGAGTTGTAAGCCAAAATATCTGGAGGGCCGCAGTTTGGGGATGCCTGCCCTGTACCATACATGCTGCCTGTCTCTAACAATCTTCCTCACTGAATAAACCACTGGGTATGCTGCCTTAGAGATTAGAAAGGTTTTCATACATTTTATGAAATACGAAGCTGAATGCTGGAAGAAAGTACTTCTTCACATAGCGCATAGTCAAACTACGGAACTTGCTCCCCCAGGAGGCAGTGATGGCCGCCAACTTGGATGGCTTTAAAAGATTAGACAAATTCACAGAGGAGAGGGCTATTGTTGGCTACTAGTTGTCTCCCTCCATAGTTAGAGGCAGCAATGCTTCCAGATACCAGTTGCCAGAAACCATGGAAGGGGAGAATGCTCTTATGCTCATGTTCTGCTTACTGGTTTCCCACAGACATCTGGTTGGCCACTACGAAAACAGGATGCTGGGCTAGATGGGCCATTGGCCTGATCCAGCTGGCTAATCTTAGGTTCTTATGAGACTTAGTAGGATTGCATTCGGCACCAAACTGTTTGCCCTGCCCCCACAATATACTGCAGGCTTAAAGAGAAGTCTCTTCTCTGTTTCTGGCTTCCCAGCTCTTAGAGATGGCACAGTGCAGAAGCCCTTGAATGGATGCTTTTGTAATTTGTAGTCTTGTAATGTCAAATTGCACAGGATGAATGGGTATTGTGGCAATACCGTAATAGCAGTCACGCAGCAGCAGCAGCAATCGGACCCCACAACATACAGCTCCCCAAAGTCTCAAATGTCAGCAGATGCAGAAAACTTCTTTTGGATTGTCTTAGGCATTAAAAGTCCAATCCAATATTTTTCAACACATCTCTGCCTTCTATTCTTTGAAGAGTAAAGTATAACTTCCCTAGCAGTATTCAATTCTAGCCAAGCTGGCAATGAGAGTGAGAGAGTGCTTCTAAGAAAATGGCCCATTGCATGATCTTGAAGTACTGTCATTCCTGTTGTGATGCCCTAATTGGAAATTCAAAGAGAAAACCCCAGAGCAGTGTTTCTGTTTACTAAACTAAAAATCATCAAACTACAATTATCAGTGCTATTTGCATGCAAAGAGGAGAGATGCATGTTGTATAATGTTACAACCCTAGTCTCTTAATGGTGAGAAACTCCAAGGGTCCCAAGTGTTTTCCCCCAGGGTGTGGTTTCCTTAGAATGAATGTCAGTTAAGGCTGTGGATGTCTTTAGGACATATGGTTATATTTACATATACAATACAGTGGTACCTCGACTTCCAAATGCCTCGACTTACAAAGGTTTTGACTTACGAAGTCGGCAAACCTGGAAGTATTTTCGCCATGCGTGCATTCTGCGCAAAGCGCAAAATCGCGCTTCATGCATGCGCAAAATGGACGCTTCAACATCCAAAGCTTTCGACTTACGAAGAGCGCCGTGGAACGGATCGCCTTCGTAAGTTGAGGTACCACTGTATATACAACCTGAGCATAGGATGGAGGGGCATGATTAACACCCCAACAGATCTTGCTTTGCCTTAAGTTTCCAGGGGAACCCCAAAGTCCAGCACAGAGAAAAACATGGCTCAATCTTCAGCTTTTCAGCTCACAACTGTCTATTCTATGTAGCAGCAGGGTGTTGGAAGAGAGGCCCACCCATTAGCTTGGATAGTACCATTACTTAGTTGTAGCTCTTGCAACCTACCGGTAGTTCATTCTTTTACAGTAAGACCTGTTCTGACAGTGGAGCAGACTCCCTCGGGAGCGGGGGTGAACTCTCCTTCCTTGGAGGCCTTTAAGCAGAGGCTGGATGGCCATCTGATACGGATGCTTTAGTTGAGATTCCTGCATTGCACAGGGTTGGGCTAGATGACCCTTAGAGTTCCTTCCAACTTTATGAATCTCTTAATAGTGGATGCCAAGAGAAATAGTCATGTCGTTCTCATGCTCTGTGTGCATATTGATGGAGGGGTTGTGTGCATCTTGGAATGTTTTTGGAAGACCCACACAGTGAGACATAAGAGAACTTCCAACCACAGTGGTCACTAAAGGACAACAATCCCAAACTCTTGTTTTTTAAAGCAAGATCCTGTATTATAACAGCCAAGAAAAACATTGGAAATAGTATACATAAACTTAGTGTCAGTTAAAGTGGAGTCGATTTCTTTACAGAATTAATTTTATGTTGTTTCACTACAACCTATCTCAAAGGCTTAAGATACAATGTATTTAATATGACACATAAAAATAAACTTTATCTACCCAAAACGGGTGGGCAATCTGTGGCCTTCCAGATGTTCAACTCCAAATCCCATCAACCGCAGTCACTGGTTAGTTGCCAAGGTTGCTGAGAGTCATTAGTGCCCCATCCATGATCTGAAAGATGGAATGCACACATCCCAACAAGCTCAAAATATTGCAAACAAAAACCTGTCCCTTGCTGCCTCTTTAGCCCCACCCACTAAGGGATGGGGTTTTATCTTCGGTCAGGTTGTTTTACAATGATTTTAAACGTTATATGTTAATTTGGATTTCGTATCTGTATTTGTGGGCTGGGGTATTGTGTAGCTTTCGTTGGGGAATGTTTGTGGGGGTTTTTTTTAGCTTGTATTGTTAACTGTTTTAATTCTTTTTATTACATATTTTGTACTTTATGTTGTGAACCGCCCTGAGGCCTAAGGGTATAAGGTGCTTTATAAAGAAGAAGAAGAAGAGGAGGAGGAAGAAGAAGAAGGCACAAGTGGCTTTCAGAAGTTGCTGGGCAGGCTAGTGAGAAGAAGGAGGAGGAGGAGGAGGAGGCACAAGTGGCTTTCAGAGGTTGCTGGGCAGGCTAGTTTTCATCATCTGTGGCCATTGGCTATCCTAGCTGAGGCTGATGGCTGCACTGTTGCAGCCAAAACCACCACATCCCATAGGGTAGTCACTTCATACACACATGGCTTTTGCTGCAGTTTGACTTCAGATGATTTGGGCTTTATGGCAGTACCCAACCTGCACAAGCAACAAGAGTGAACTGGATGGGCTTTCAAGACTTCTATTTCCAGAAAAGTGCTGGAAGGCCTGCAAGGAGGAATATATACAATTATAGAAGGTGCAACGTCTTATAGAACTTCCTTTACACATTGCATATTTAGAGGTCCATCCTGTAGAAATCTTGAGTGTGGTCCCTATACTACATTTGCTAGACAATTCTATTTATTCAGGTGGTTTTGTGTTGTTGTTTTTAAATTCATTTTATAAATTGGCAAGCAATTGTGTTGTTTTCTTTTGTATTCTCTTTTTCTTTGCAGGGATTTGTTTCGGTAGCATTGCTTCAGTTGAATATATAATGGATTCATCTAGTTTCATGCCCAAAGCACTGTCATGATCTGCAAGAGACTTGGGTTGCCCTACTAACACTATGCCTTTTTTCTTTTTCTTTTAAGTAGAGAATGAAAGTGGAAATATGAGGTTCCCAGAAGGTGCTTGAGAGAAATCAATTGGGTCAGAAATTTAAATACGGATTGTGTGTCTGGTGTAATGTCTAAGCTCTTAAATCTAGAGTGCACCTCAAGGTGGTTGTCCAAAGAATAAGGGAACTGCGGCCAGTTCCGAGAGCTTATGCAAGCTTTATTTATGAACTGCTCTAAAATTTCAAATGTTTATAAACATTGGGTCATATTAAAGAAAATTATGTATGTAGGAATTTGCTGGAAACCCTTTCTATTAATGCCTAAGCACCACCAGCTGGTTTGCTGCTAGCTTAGCCTCTTATCAGGCAAGCCAGATGATACCGAAAGATACTGTTTTCCTACCATATGTGCCTTGAGACATAGGCATGCTAGGCTAAATTAAAAACAGCTTTAGTGCTATCCAGCCATTTCCTGACTTTTGTTAGTATAAGCCAGACATTTGTCACAGTTAGTTATTTTCTTGTGGGTATGTCTACATAAGCTATTGTGTTTGGGGGTTCATCCTGTTCCCCCTCCTCCCTCCCCATCCTATTCAATCCTGCCTATATTAGGTATGAAAAGGTAAGTTTGCATGAAGAGGAAAAAACAAGTAGCACACAGATGATCCACTCTGTTCATAAATGATTATAGGCTTATTTTTTACATTAAAAGGTATTTCTGAGCTGGGAAAGCTGTGCATATTATCTTTGCTTAGCCTAATTATGTATCAGTGCTACTCAGTCAGATGACATCCTTGGCTGCTTGTTTTATAGCAGTTATTCTCTCTCCCATAAGGCATGATCCTGATTCATGATCAGAACTTGTGTGTAAAAATAACAACAAAATCTACAACAGTGCTCCAAAGAGGATTGGGAAGAGATTAAACCATAATCTTCAAAGCACACATACTCCCAACAGAGAAAATATTTAGTCTCCTTATTTTTGTGAACAGCATAATATGAATTCCGGGAGGGCCCATTATTTGGCGTTTTGGTCTTAAATCAGTTTTTCTGATGCAGAAATATAAATTTCAAGAATGAGATGCTCCTGGTTTGTTTGTTTGTTTAAAAGCTCCCGTAAGTGACTTAGTATAAGAATGCAATAAGAAACCTGTGGGAGAAGTGGGTGGCGGAGTTTTGGTAGAGAACTTGCCCTCACACTGCAGGTTGCTTTGCCAGTGGGCATACCTTGTGTACATTCCCCTTGTCAGTCTCCCCCACTGGTTCCTGCTATACTTGCTCCTTTTCCTCTGTGTGGGGCTGATGTGATGAATGTCACAACCTTCCAGTTTCTCTCCATATTTATTCACCTGGAATGGAAGTATCTAGAGCATGGGTAGGCAAACTAAGGCCCAGGGGCCAGATCCAGCCCAATCGCCTTCTAAATCCGGCCCATGGACAGTCTGGGAATCAGCATGTTTCTACATGAGTAGAATGTGTCTTTTTCTTTAAAATGCATCTATGGGTTATTTGTGGGGCATAGGAATTTGTTCATTATTTTTTTCCAAAATATAGTCCGCCCCCTCCCCAAGGTCTGAAGGACAGTGAACCGGCCCCCTGCTGAAAAAGTTTGCTGACCCCTGATCTAGAGTGCTAATGAAAACAGCTGTATGTTAGCCTTATATTGCTATCCTTATGCACACTTACTAGTAAAATGGTTACAATGAAATATTGTTTCACTTCAAATTGTGCATGAGAGAGGATGACGACAACAGCAGCAGTCTAGTGACTGGCCCTCTTCGCTACCCAGCAGTTGCTTCCTACGGCTTATGCAGTGTCTTTTGCATGGGAGTTCATTTGCTCTTAGATGAGTCACCTAATTTTCCAAACTGAAAATTAAACAGCATGTTCTCCAGAGCAGCAAATGCATATGTACATCCATATGGAGTGACAATATTTCTAATTTTGGAAATTAGCATATACAAATTTTAGTGTTCTTATGTGATGTAAGTTCCTAGAACTATTATTATTATTATTATTATTATTATTATTATTATTATTATTATTATTATTATTATTACTACTACTACTACTTTAGGATTTCTTCAAATTAGATGTTAACGCTACAACTAATTCCGCGCAGACGCTGTCCCATTAGCAGCCTTTTGTCCCAGAAACCCTTGCGCGCTCAGCCCCCCCCACGCCTACTTTAATCCTTGCTGCTGAATCGGGGAGAAAAGGGGCGGGGCAGGAATGCGAGTGGCGGCGCCCTAGCCCCGCCCCCAAACGCTCCGGCATTGTCCTGTCAGCAACCGCCGCTAGAGGTCGCTTAGGAACCGCTTCTCTCTTCCTCCTTCCCCCACACTTCGGCCACCTCACCACCTCTAGGCGGCGGCGGCGGCGCGCGGCGGCGGCGGCGGCGGCGACCCCCTAGCGCAGAAGCGCTCGAGGCCCTACGGCGCTCGCTCGCTCGCTCTGACGGGGATGCTTCGGAGAGGCCCGACGGAGCAATGGACTTGGACGAGGCCTTCGGCTTGGTGGGGGAGTTCGGCCCCAGGCAGAAGCAACTCACCGCGTTCCTGGTGCTGCTGCAGGTGGGGGCGATGCGCGGGGCCCGCCAGGCTCCTCCTCCTCCTCCTCCCTCCCGCCCGAGCAGATGGCGGTAGCCCCCATAATTCCCTCCGCCTCAGACCCTTTTGTCACGGGGTGTGTTTTTGTGTGTGTGTGTGGCGCGTGGCGCGCGTTGCCAAGGCAACAGCCGGGGCGCTACGTGGACCTGGGCGCGGGGCGGGCAGGAAGCGGCTACGCTGCCTCGTGGAGGTTCGTGGCGCCTCCCGAGGGAGGATGCTGAGTTCGGTGGGGGGCGCTTTGAGGGGAGCCACGTCGCTTGTTTCTGCAAGGCAGCTGCTTGTGAAAGGATGCTGCTTCATTTGGAAGCACCTGACCAGCGAGACTCACTCTCCGGGGTGCTGGGTGTGTGGAGAGGGGAGAGACCTCCCCCTGTGGAATATTTTATAGAATTGTAGAGTTGGAAGGGGGACCACGAGGGTCATCTAATCCAACCTCCTGCCCAGCGTGGGCCTCGGAGGACCCACAACCCTGAGGTCAAGATTCTCAGGCTCTGCACGTGCTGTGGAGAGGCTTGCCAGCCTGCGAAAGTAGCCCATTTGGTCCTAAACCTCCGCAGCCATGAGGGATATATTGGGGAGAAGAAAAGGCTGATGAGCTATTCCCCCCCCCCCACACACACACACTACTAATTGACCAACTCACTCCCCCCTCAAAAAAAGTGCTGTTTAAGATTTTGAAGTCATTTATTGTTTTTATCTTGTATATTTATGTTGTGAACTTCCCTGAAATTGTGTATGAAGGGGGGAATACAAATTTAAAAATAAATAAATAATTTGCAGGTGGTGTTTCTAGTGTATCATTCCCAAGTTGTAATGGCAATATTAATAACATGATTATTACCCTGGCACAAATGTTAATGTTCTGGTTCTGATTAGTGGGTGTATGCTGGGCTACTCTAGATACAGTAAGCCCACAACTTACATTCATTTAACTTGTGCACATTCAGCTTCAGGCAAGTGGCAATAATAATAATAATAATAATAATAATAATAATAATAATATAATATTTATACCCCGCCCATCTGGCTGGGTTTCCCCAGCCACTCTGGGCGGCTTCCAACCGAATATTAAAAACAGTACTGCATCAAACATTAAAAACTTCCCTAAACAAAACTTCCCTGGAGAAAAAGGGGGGCAAGGTTCCAGGAAAATGACTTTGGTAATCCCACCCACCATTGAACCCGATGGGTTTTGACTATACAGTACGTGATTTAGGAAAGTGCACAAGTTGTGGGCATGCTGTATGATTCCTTTGAGTTCCACTGTTGTTAAAGGCTACAAAAAAAAACGTGGAAAAGGAGATGTGATCTTTTAATGGAAATTAAGATATACAACACTGCTGTCATGACTTGGGGATACTGCATTATCGTTTCCATAATTGGAGCCTTTATTTGAAAAATTATTTAGAAACTTGGAGAGGCCTTCAGCAGCACTGATTAAGCTAAGTCCAGTGGAACAAACTCAATGGGGTTGTAGATTCACTCAGTGGCAAATCATTAGTCTTCTCTTTTTTGTTGTTGGAATGCCTTTGTATGAATATTTCGATGATGCTAATTGTTTTGAAGGCCAGTGTGTTTGTGAAGTAGAAGATTATTGCAGACTGTGTGGTCAGCTACACAATAGAACCCATTGCAGGATTCTTGCCAGTGAGAGAAAGTCCAGCAAGCATCAGGTCTTGCCTTTACTGAAACAGTGGTCTCAAGTACAGTGCTTTACTTGGTCCCATAAAAATGAAATAGCAACCAATCATATGTATGGCAGACAGTAAAAGGGCCTAGACACAATAGGTGTAGGAGCTACCGTAAATTCCATTTTTCTTGTCTGTACAACTCTACTGCGTTCTGTTTCTTGGTCACACCAGAGCGTGACTGAATGTTGGGACCTGACGTGTATTTATTTATCTGACTGATTGCTCTAAATAAACTCCTTGTTTTGCTTTTAAGGTGTTTGTGGCCTTTCAATCTATGCTTATTGTGCTAGTGGGAGCAGTGCCGGAATATCATCTCGACCTGGAGGAGATTCAAACTAGTAGGGAGGCTCTAGCAAAACATGTCAGGTTTACCAGCAACTTCACATCCATAGCAACAGAGGCAAGTATATTTTTCTGCTCTTTCTTAACATCCTTTTCTATTTTTTAGGTTTCTTATTTTGCCCATATGGCTTCAATATAGGATGCTGTGTCTTAAAACCTTGGGCTTGTGTGTGTGTTGCAATTCATTTTTAAATGAGAACATGGAATTCACTGCTAAAGAAAAAGTCACTGGAACTAGTACTCTAATCTTTAGTGTTTCATAGTTCTAAAATTTCTCCTTATGCGGTTCTCCTGAGTAAAAATAATTTGTTAATTCTAATTCTTCAAGGCTTAGAATTTACTACAGTATGATCTGAATCCTTTTATAATGAAAGTGTCATAGTGTAACTTACACCACATGAAGAAATGTGCATGCACACGAAAGCTCATACCAATGACAAACTTAGTTGGTTTCTAAGGTGCTACTGGAAGGAATTTTTTTTATTTTGTTACACCACATATTTATGTTTATATACTTTAAAAGTCTCACAAGCCTAACTAGTCTGTTTAATGTATACAGTCAAATACTGCTGTGGGTATTTTGAGCGTCTTTTGCTGTTCATTTGCTCTTGGATCTCTATTCTCTTTTGTCGTCTGTATTTTTTAGGATCCAAAGAATTTTGCATCATCTTTCATGTGTCCCAGGGTACTTTGAGTTTATAGTACTTAAACAGCAAATGCCCCTGCTCCTGCTACTGGCAACCTTGCTTATGGAACAGATGAGTTTCACAAGTAGTTTGTAATATGTCTGGCCACAGTTATCCATGTCTAGGTGACTTCTCAGTTTGAATACTGCAATACCAGGCACCCCCAAACTTCGGCCCTCCAGATGTTTTGGACTACAATTCCCATCTTCCCCAACCACTGGTCCTGTTAGCTAGGGATCATGGGAGTTGTAGGCCAAAACATCTGGAGGGCCGCAGTTTGGGGATGCCTGCACTATACATGGGGCTGTTGTGGAAGACTGCAGCTAATGAAGAACACTATGGCTAGACTCCCAACTAGGACCAGGTGAAGAGATCACATTTCAGCTGTACTGAGTCCTATTCTTATTCCTATTCCTATTCCTATTCCAAGTCCTATTCTTATTCCTGAAAACCTCAGCATATTGGAACCTGAATACCTATTGCATTACTTCTTCCCACATGGGCTGAGATTGTCATCTGAGGCTTTTCTCCAGCTGCTGCCATTTTTGGTAGCAGGTAGTAGTCAGGATGAGAGAACCTTTCAGTTTGGTCTCATCACCTTTGGAATGCTCTCTCCAGGTACCCAGGCACCCTCAAAATTATTATTTCAGCATCAGGCAAAAACCTTTATGTTGAGAACCACTCTAGTTTAAACATAGAGCAGTTTTAACTTTACTGCCAATTTAACAATAATGTAATTTCCATGGTAGCCTTGGAATGACTGGCTTATAACGCAAACTTATAACTTACAAGATATGTTGGTATGATTGGATTTTTGATGTACAAAAGAGACAATAATAAGACGAAGAGGAAAGTATGTACATTAGTAATATAGATGAGGCGCACTCCGGGAGGTGACGGGAAGTCAATATTTTTGATTTAATTTGCTAGGTTTGACTAAGGATATTTGAGGAAATTTGATTTTAATATATTTGATTTAATACAAATAACACAGAAAGAAGGAAAGAAGAAACAAGTACGTTGAAAATGTAACAAATGTTTAATGATGTAGTAGCAATAATGTATATGTGCATAAGATTGTATAAGAAATAACATAATAAAAAAGCAGTAAAGTTAAGGCAGTAAAATGCAGGCAATTTTCATTCATAAGCATTGTTCTATATTCCTTTAAGAAGGCTCCGTTCAGTGAAAAGGAAGGTTGCTTCTAGCTGGATGTCTCTGGGAAGAGCATTCTGTAAATTGGATATCACTGTAGAAAAATCTCTGTTCCACATTTCTTTTAAATTGTGCCTCCACAAAGGAAGATCCACAGAGGAAGGCACCAACTCTCAGAGAATGTGGCCCCACGCACAGTGCTCTTGATTGCACCTGTTATTTTGTTTTTGTTTGTTTTAAGGTTCAAGAGATACAGGATGATGATACTTACGTTGCATTAATCACAGTTGACTTCAAATATCATCTAGAACATTTAATAATAGGTTCGTGCTCCACATGTGCATGTTTCTTACTAAAGAGGGAAACATTTTTTTTAAAAGCAAAAATGATTTTATACCCTTGCTTGTTTCATTTTTGCTGAATAAAAATTAGACTTTTTGAACCACTCCTGCTGCCCATTAAAAGAAGGTTAGCAGTAACCACTTGATTTTACAAAAGAACAAGAAGGGGGGAGGGGCTTTTGCTAGAATCATCATGTTGATAACATAGAAAGTTAAACAAAAGTTCGATCATGCGTACTGCTTCTTCCTTAGGAACAATCTGGTCTGTTTGCCCAGCAGGAAATTAGTAGATTGGTTAGTAAGCAGAGTCTGCATTCAGCTTTCTTGGAAGTCTGCAAGCTGTTTCTACAACATGCAATTCTTTTAGCTCTGGTTCTATTACCAGCATTACCAATGTGCTTCACCACCGACAATTATCACTGTTTTTAGGGCAAATGCAATAAGGATTATAAAGTGCTTTAGAGATTACAAAAACCCTGGGAGCCACTGCCAGTCATTGTAGTAGGCAATTCAGAGCTACTTGGACTAAAAGTCTGACTTGGTATAAGGCAGCCTCCTATGTCTGTGCTCTTTTTGTGTCTCAGGGTGTGGTCTGAAGGCACATAAGTCTACCACCTTGCTGAAGCTAAGCAGGTCTAGGTCTGGTCAGTGCCTGGATGGGTGACCATCTCGGGACCACATGTTCGCTGCCTTGAATTCCGTGGCAGAAGAGAGGCAGGAAATAAATGTAAGGAAATAAAATTAATAAAGCAGTGATGAAAACCTATGGCTATAGAGTTTGCGTTTTTATCACCTCAGAATTGTATGTGAGGAAGTGATATTGTCAGGTAGCTTCTCTGACCCTTAGTGCTCTCTAGTGCACCTTTAGATTATTTTTAAACTTATTATTTCTCTTGCTACTTGTTAGCCATGCTTCCCTGCCTCTATGTGCATCTCTTTCAAACATTGTTCCAGGCAGCATTTACATACTTGAAAGGGCTTATGTAAAGCATGGGATTGGGTGTGTGCGACGCATTTGCTCATCTAGAGTTCCATGTGTCTAGCCTGATTTCAATGTTTAAGAATCATTTAGATTATTTTCTAGCCCTTATCCATGTGGCACTTGCATGCTACTGATTTGTGTCTGTTTGAAGATGTACATATGTGCTAGCTGTGTACATAAAGGGTGCTGCCCAGGTTATGAACCTTTTAAACATGGAACTAGGCTGCTTGAAACCCTTTGATGGTGACTGCTCTTGTGGGAACCAGCATTTTGTTTAAATTTGGGCCCATCATTGAAAGATGTCACGCAATTACTGTAGTATCTTCCAAGTAGCCTCATGTTGGTATTCATAGTATTTAAATTGATTTGTAAGCACATGCAAATATGGATACATTTTCTGCTTTCCTTCTTACTACAGTACACTCAAGTGTTTGTGCTCTCTAGCCTTAAACAGTAGCCAGCGTAGTGCCTTCCAGATGTTATTGGACTCCAGTTTCCATCAGCCCCAGCCAGCATGACCAGTGGCCAGGTATGATGGGAGTTGCAGTCTAACAACATCTGGATGGAACCAAACTAGCTACATTACATTGCATTCTGGAGAATTGAAATGGTGGGAGTGAGGGGTGGCTCAGTGATTTTTAACATAATAAAATTCCTACTTTTGCAGGTGTATGCATGGAAGTGCTTATGATTATTTCGAGCGGTGTACCTCTGTGTTCTGGTTAAAATCACTGCTGGAATAATCATATAATATTCTGCACATAAATCCTGATAGTTAAACGTCTATTCTTCATAAACTAGATGTTCTTGGTCATGTCAAAACTTCTGTTACATCTTAGCCAGATGGCTTAGTTGGTAGAGCATGAGACTTAATTTCAGGGTCATGAGTTCAAGTCCCACGTTGGGCAAAAGTTTCATGTATTGCAGGGGGTTGGACTGGATGACCCTCGTGGTCCCTTCCAATTCTACAATTCAAGAACTTGCCAAAGGCCTGAAGGTATGATGGGCTCACAAAGTGTATTAAAATTATATTGGTGTATGCTTTTCTCATCTCAAAACTAATATAAAAATAGGCATGATAAGGCTTGATAAATGTAATACTATGTCAGTTTTTGAAAACTGGCTCTTGTATTGCTTTGGTAATTGTTTAAATGTTTTAGTGTTATGGAGGGGGGTGTCATGCTAATATCTATATTTGAATTTTGTGCATTTATAAACTGAGTGAGAGCCAAACATGTAACGGTAGGTAAGAACTACAGATGTAATAAGAAAAAAAAATATGAGTTACAGAAACCAAACTTGTAAGAAATGTCAATGTAGATTAATAAAATGCTGGATGTGTTCTTAGCATCACTCTTAATTTCAATATTTTATCCAACTGCATTTTCATTTCTTATAACGGTGGTTCCTGTAGCTCGTCTCACCTTCCTGCTTGGATTAACACCCAATTGTATGGTGTTGTTTGTTTTTGTACTTGTACTGATCACTAACCTACATATCAATGACTTCATCAGAAGCTCTAAATCTGTAGCTTCCTAGAATTACACTGAAATATGAGGGCCAGCTGTTTAAACAAGGAGCCGTTATGAATTCAGCTCGATATTTTGCTAGTTACCATAGTAACCTATGTCAGACTGCAGTTCTTTCCTACGCAAAACTCCAAAATGTATTCCAGACCAGGGAGCTCTTCTATGTCCCTAATGGTCTGAGATGGATATGCTTCTGTGTTCTCTTCTTGAGATGACTTCTGACCTTGGGGGTTGTAGAAGGCATTTTACTGTTCCCATTGTGCAATTCTACCATAGTCCTTGTTCATTCACAGCCAGGCAGTTTTGCATGCCATGCGGGTATTAAGTAGCCTCTTGTAGAAAAACAACATATAATATGAAATGCATTGTAAACAGATGCTTGGGAAGTATAGTGCACCAACAATTTACCTTTAAACTTGAAATCATTTTTTTATTAAAAAAAATCTGATGTGGGAAGGTAGAATAAATTTATGTTCCGTGTGCCAGAATATGGGTCTTGTCTGTTTCCTGTAAAGTGGGAGAAAATTTTAAACTGCAGTTTGTATTGGCAGGAGGGATCCCTGCCTCTGTCATCTGGTAGATATTACTTTAGCCTGACTGGGAGTTTAATGAATGGGGAGCAGCAGTTTCAGGAGTATGTAAGCAAGTATGTATGCAAGCAAGCAGAGACAGGATTCAGCAGTCACTTCCCAACCGATCTCCTGGCTACATTGGAAACGGCAGCAAGTTGTTTCTGACTAATGGGCCTGTTGCCATTACACTAGTTTCTGATTAGTAGGCCTAGATAACTTTTCAGTGGTTTGTTACTATGTTTTAACTGAAAAGATTCCTTTTTTTGTTTTTAACAGTGGTATTTAATCAGAGATGAAGCATATAAGGTGAGCCTGGCAGCATCCTTGTACTTTGCTGGGTTGCTTATTGGAAATATATTATTTGGTCAACTATCAGATAAACTGGGCAGGAAGCCTGTGTATCTAACAGGTAAGATGATATGGAAAACTGTGTATCTAGCACAGTCTTTTGGTTGTTTCAAATTTGCAAGTTAATATCAACTAGGTTTTGGGTTTTTTTTTAGATTTAAGTGATTCATACTGATGGTGTGTGAGTGCCTTATTTGTGTGTGTATACACTTATACACACACATACACACATTATATTTCAGAGTTGTTTCAGAATCAGTACACAAAATTATGAAATTACAAAATAAAATTACGCTGTAAAACTAAATGCACTTAACTAGGGGAAATCCCCATTGGATGCTATGGGGCTTAACCTCTAAGTCAGCAGTCGCCAACCTTTTTGGGTCTGGAGCACACTTGGAATTTCCAGATGCTGCCAAGGGCACCACTCACAAAATGACTGCCAGCTCCAAAAGAATAGAAATAAAAATGAGATGGAAACATAAAACATCAGCTGAGCAGCTTAAGAAAGCCCTGCCGCTGCTCCAGCTCATGTGAGATGGAGGGGAAGTGGGACTTACTCAGCTGACATGCGGGGATGTTTCCTCCTGCGTCAGCTGAGCAGCCTCAATAGCTGCTGTTTTCTGGTACATCAGTTAACCAGGAGGTTGAACAGCCTCAGGGTTGCCGTACCCTGCCTCCCAATATTCAGCCGAGGCCCCTCTCCTGTAGCTGCCTGATCCATGGGAGCAACAGGCAGCAAAACAAGTGACAGGTGATTTCCACACTTCCTCTACTTCACACATTTGAAAGCCTCTGAAGTAGCTGCCTGTGAATGCTTCACATAGCCGTGATGCAGCAAAACAAACAAACAAACAGAAAAATAGAGCAGCAAGTGGGTGGATCTAAGGACGAGAAAATAAGAAACAGGCAAAGTGCATTAAAGGGAAAGAGTAGCTCTGTAGGACACATGGGATTCCTGCTGCCTGGTATCCAAACAACTCATCAATTGCAACTCTGATTTCACAGGAAGGAGCAGCCAGGCTTCATAATTTTCTTTCAGGGGGAATGAGGGCTAGAAACTTCTCCTTTTTGAATGAATGCTCAGTCAGGTGCCAGGTTGGCAACCCTCTGCTCCAAGTAAATATGCACAGAATTGCAGTGTTGTCTTGTAGATTTCCATTTGGACACCTTTGATATTTTAGATATTGCTAACGCATTTGCAAGTAACTGATACATTTGTGTCCATACTAAAATAACTTAGTAGGAAGACTTTGGGGTTAAGTGGTAGCTACATCCTGTTATAAATATAACATATTTGATTATTTCTAAACAATAAATCTTAATTTTGGGTACTGTCAACTTATGTGTGTATGCATAATTTGTCTTTTGATGTTTTAAGATACTTAAAGTACAGTATGATCTATTTCAGTGGAGCTAAGTTTTCACCTAAGGTGTGGGGAAAAACTTATTATTTCTCCTTTCACCATATTTTTTCTTCATTGAAAGCTGCAATCCTATACATACTCAATGGGACTTACTTCTTAGTAGACATATGTAGGATTGCACCACAAAACTAATATTTCTTTTTACCCATTATATGTTTTGTGCAGGTCTTTTCTTAGATGTCATTTTTGGGTATGTTTCAGCATTTGCTCCAAACTATGACATTTTTGCAATGTCACGCTTTTTCGTTGGAATTACAAATGGTGGTATGTCTCTAGTGTCTTTTGTTTTGACACAAGAATATGTAGGAAAATCCTTTTGGGCGTTGACAGGTAAGATATGAGAATTTGATTCAGTCTGCTAAATATGCAGTTCCTAAAATTCTGGCAATTCTTAAGAATATATTTAGTAGGTCTTTATTTCTGATGGGAAGTTGATTCTGTGATTCTGTAGAACCAGTTACTAAAAACTGTAAAATTTTAAGACTTTGAGGCTTTTTGCCAGTTGTGTCCTACTCAGAGTAAACATATTGGAAATAATGGCTATGACTAGCTTAGATTCATTAATTTCAATGCATCTATTTAGGTGGATACAACACTGAATTTGTTCAGTCAACTACGGTATGTTTTTTTATGATAGACATTTTTTCTTTACAATAGATATTTTACTTCTTTGCTTTTAATACTCCTAATTCTATTGCTCAAAAACTTAAGCATTGGCAGAAGCACATTCCCACTCCCCCCCCCATAAATTTCTACTGTGGGCTTCTTTTTCTTTTCTCTCCCTCCACCCAGTCTTCCAAGTAATGATTCTCAGTGTTTGAATGAGACTTTCCTGCCCCTTAAACCACACATGATGTTAAATTACTGTCTTGGGGGAGACTGAGCAACTATTAATTTCTCACACACCCATTTTGGTTTTCAGCAGGAACCTTAGAGCATTCAGGGAAGCCTTCATGACCTTTTCATTTTCTTTCTTGCATGTTGTCCTGCCTGTGACAGATAGGCACTGCATAAAATTACTTTAAAATGTTATCCTTGGGCAGGATCATATTCCAAACACTCTTGTTTAGCACCACTGAACTAACCGTATGTCAGAAGGCTAGTTTATCACTGAGGACAAATGA
The DNA here is from genome assembly GCF_965207765.1 of Zootoca vivipara. Classification (NCBI taxonomy): domain Eukaryota; kingdom Metazoa; phylum Chordata; class Lepidosauria; order Squamata; family Lacertidae; genus Zootoca; species Zootoca vivipara. The sequence continues at coordinate 24,687,989 of NC_142588.1, forward strand.
TAACTTGTACTTTGCAAAGAATGGGCTTTCATAGATCGAACACAGCAGCTAGACTTCAGTGCTTTTCTCTGTGTATTTCTCTTTCCAGTGGAATTTGCCCAAACCCTCCAGCCACTATAGGCATTCTGTCCTTGTCCCATTACCATCATTTGGAGGGAACAGCATTCACTTGCCCCACACCTGCTGTTACATCCTCATTTCCACCCGCCATCAACTTCAGCAGGAGTCTGAAGACGGGAGCCTGCTCTACATGTTTAGGCCTCCCCGTGTCATTGTAAACCCTTCAGGATCAGGATTCTGAATGGTGCAGCAAGCCTACATGTGTAGAGAACGCTTCCCACTTCAGACCTCCCTGGCTTTGATCATTGCCTTTCACAACTGTGTTGATGATGTGTGTGTTGTCATGACAGCAGCATCTGAGACTCTGTAAGCTACAGGTTTTGAACTGCAGTTGTGAACTGATCTTATTGGTAACTAGTGCAGTTAATAATACATAAAATAAATAGCCAAGCTTTTTGTTAATCCACAATTCCCTTGACTGACAGATTGTTTAGAAAATTCTGAAAGTCCAAGTAGCATATAGATTAAGGTTGCAGTCATAGTAATGTGGCGACTCGCTGCACAATCTTAAGCATGTTTACTTGGAACAAGGTTCCACTGTCTTTAGAGGTGTTGAACGTAAGGGTGCATAAGATTGCAGTCTTCGAGTAAAGTGTATTAAAATTGGTGGGATTCTCCCTCCCCACCCCCCAATAAATAAATAAATAGTTCAGTTTGAAATGTTAATACTTTTGAAAATGGCTTTCGGTCTATTGCCTACATAATTTATGTAGTTCCTATCTCTATTCTGGATTATATTTTAGATTATGCTGAGAAACATCAGTTACAACATTTTCTTGCCAGTGTGGTGTAGTGGTTAAGAGCGGTAGATTCATAATCTGGTGAACCGGGTTTGCTTCCCTGCTCCTCCACATGCAGCTGCTGGGTAACCTTGGGCTAGTCACACTTCTCTGAAGTCTCTCAGCCTCACTCACCTCACAGTGTTGTTGGGGGGAGGGGAGGAAGGGAAAGGAGATTGTTAGCCACTTTGAGGCTCCTTAGGGTAGTGATAAAGCGGGATATCAAATCCAAACTCTTTTTTTCTTCATCTTTTTTTCAGTTCATGTCTGCTGATTGTTTTTCATTTTACTCACTTTAGAGTAAAATCCCCAAACTCCGGCCCTCCAGATGTTTTGGACTACAATTCCCATCATCCCTGACCACTGGTCCTCTTAGCTAGGGATCATGGGAGTTGTAGGCCAAAACATCTGGAGGGCCGCAGTTTGGGGATGCCTGCTTTAGATGCTTGAATTTCAAAAAGTGTTCTTAAACAATTGGGATCTAATTTCTTAAAGTAAGTTTGCTATGGCTTGCTAGCTTGCCTAAGATTCAAGAAGGTTAGAGTATGTAGTTAAGATAGTTTATTGTACTTGATTCAAATACTAAATTTTATTTCCTAAATGTTCGAGTTGGTTGCCAATTGGCAAAGTCCACAAAGGTGTTTCAGGTCTTTTAGCTTATAGGCTAAAACATGCATAAAGCACTTAACTAAACAGTTTTGGACTTCTCATGAGTAAGGGTTTATGAATTATGGTCTTATTATACAGTGATGTAGAAAAAAATCTGCTTCTTTTCCCTTCTGGGGTATCCAAGAGCCTGCACAGAGTCCTTAAGTGGGTTCCCTATCAGTAGGAGAAAATAACAGGGGCCAACCAGAGAATATTGAGAAGCAAAGCAGCTAGTAAGCCTGATCTTTATTAAACTGTTGCAACAGGGTGCTCACTCATCACATGCAGGAGGGAGGAGGAACCCAGAACAATGGTGTGCAAGCTTCTATATAGACTTTTGAAATTGCCCACCCTGTAGCTCACGGGTGTCAGAGACAAGGCCCGCGGGCCAAATCCGGCCCGCCAGACCTTGTCATGTGGCCCGTGTAGCCGCCGCTTGCCTGCCCGCCACTTGCCTGCCCGTTCGCCCGCCGCTTGCCACTCGCAGCTTTCCCTCCTCTTGCTGCTTGCTGCTGGCTTGCAGAGGCGCTTCCCTGCAATGCCTGCAATGCCCTGCAGGGGGCGCAGGGCCCCGCAGGCGGGGAGGCGGTGGAACCTGAGAGCGCGCACGCCCAGCTCCTTCCCCTTCCTCGCCCTGTCGCACTTCCTCCGTTCCTCCGAGTCCGAGGCGACGAGCAGCAGCTGCAGCAGCGACGGCGCTGGCTGGCCGAGCGCCAGGGCTATCTTCAGCTTATCTGGCGCCGTGGTGCACAGATTCCTCAAGCGCCCCCACCCTCACCCCCACGTTTCCCTCTGGGCGGGCAGCGGCTGGAGGGCGGCTCCTCTGGCTGGCTGGAGGCTCCGGGCACCGTGCATCACGGCATGGTGGAGGCGGGCAAGCGCTGTGGGGCTGAAGGGCAGCTCCTCCAGCAGGGAGGAGATGTCGTGGAGGAGCCGGGGGCGTGTGAGAACCATGCACCCCTTTTTGAACTCCTGAACAACAAGAAGATATGATTCTGGGGTTTCAAAAGCAACTTTAAAAACCCAAACCAGAAACTTGTTCGTTACAGCAAATGGGGAGGAGCAGCAGTGAGACTGGGCGGGGAGGGGAGGCAGAGAGAGTATGTTAAGATTCAAGAGAGCAAGAGTGAGATCGATGGTGGGGGAGATGTTTAAGAGAGGAGGGAAGAAACTTTTTTAAAAAAATCTGCACTGATCGAGGGAGGATCTCCAGGATCTTTCCAGCAGTTCTCCCGAAGTAATCACCCATGTAAACACAGCTGCTGCAAACCCCAGGAGTTACGAGAGAGAGAGAGAGAGAGAGAGAGCGCTTTTACGCACGTATCTCTGCACCCTGCCGAGGTTTTCCCCCCCTCCCCGCACCCTGCTTTTCTTTTGAAAGGCGTTCAGAATGAGTGGAAAGTAATCACCGTGTCAGTTAAAGTGAGTGTTGCAGGGAAAGCGGATCCTAGGCGCTGTGTGTGTGTGTGTGTGTGTGTGTGTGTGTGAGAGAGAGAGAGAGAGAGAGAGAGAGAGAGAGAGAGAGAGAGAGAGAGAGAGAGAGAGAGAATGAATGAATCCTGGGCTGTAAACGCCTCCTCCAAACACAGCTGCTGCAAACCCCAGGAGTTACGAGAGAGAGAGAGTGCTCGAGAGAGCTTTTACGCACGCATCTCTGCACCCCGCCGATCTCTCGCTTTGGGTGGAAGGTGTATGTATTTAAGACCCAGACAAGCTGGACAGAGGGACCCTGCTTGGGTCACTTTCCCGCAGGGCCCTAATGCACCCCGGCTTCCTCGCCCCGGTGGAAGAAGGCGGCTCGCGCTCCACACTCTGCTCCACTTTTGTGCGCTTCATGGAAGCAAATTGTAGAGAGACCCATCGCTATCCTCGTCCCCCTTTCTCTACAACCCAGCCCACCAGTAGCAGATAACAGGAAGTCCAGGTAACTGGACTTCCATTAGACTGCAGCTTTGTGGGGAATTACATGACTGAATGCTCCTCCACTTTTAAAATAATACACCAAGACAGAAATTTAAAAGTCAAGAAGATGGTGTCTAGTGTTTGTTTTTAATCTTTGATTATCTCTTCCCCATTCCCATGGAGGAATAGTCAAGCACACAAAATCCCATCTGCAGTCCAGAAATAATTTTGCTACATTATTTCTTTATTTGTCCAGCCAATATCAATTTGATAGTAATCACTGAGACTTTCAGAAAGTGACACTTGACTACAGCCTTTGTTGGAGGTAGAAAAAAAAGATGATTCACACACTTGTTTTTACATAGTGATGACTGTGTGATGGAGCAGTTGTGAGCTATTATTTTTCTCATAGCAACTGGTCTTTTGAATGCCCACTAAGTCACTGTGGTTCACCACGTCCTGGAGAATGTTCAGCATACAAGTCAGGGTGAACACATGAAACTGCCTTATACCGAGTCAGACAATTGATCCACTGCCTACTCTGCCAGAGACTCTTCAAGGACTCAGTCTGCACTATACAATTGAAACAGTGTCATAGCATAATAATAATAATAATAATAATAATAATAATAATAATAATAATAATTTATTATTTGTACCCTGCCCATCTGGCTAGGTTTCCCCAGCCACTCTGGGCGGCTTCCAACAAAGATTAAAAATACATTAAAATGTCACATATTAAAAAGCTTCCCTAAACAGGGCTGCCTTCAGATATCTTCTAAAAGTCAGGGAGTTGTTTATTTCCTTGACATCTGGTGGGAGGGCGTTCCAAGGGGACTACATTATTACAAAAAACAGTAATAATTGAATGCAGTGACAATAATTTATGATAATAAAGAGTGGATACATAGTCCTACAGATACAATCGGCCCTTTGAGGGTGACCAAACTGCTGATGCGGCCCCCGATGAATTTGAGTTTGACACCCCTGCTGTAGCTCAAGACCACCCCCCAAAACATCACACATAAATCACTGAAGGAGGCAGTCTACAACAGAAATCCTGTCTGCCAGGATACCTGACAATGGCCAGCATTACTTACTTGGGCAGCTGGACCATTCTTTTGTGATGGTAAATACTTTAATTCCTGAATTAATAGGCTCACCCTATTAATAAACAAAGATGCCCCAAAGACAGGTAAGCAGATGACAATGGAGAGGCTTTCCGATTTTCTTCCTCCTTGCAGAGAAACATTTGAGGTCAATTTGGGAGAGTCAAAATGGTTTTAGGATTGCTCTCCTGTACTATTTCAGATGTGGTTTATATACTTATGTATGTCTTTGCCTTGTAAATTTATGAACATTTAATTTATATATATATAAGACCTTAAATTCTTACAACAACAGGGTGGCCCAAAAGTAGGTATACTGCGTTAGAATCCACTTGCTTTCATCATTCACAATAATCCTTTTATCTGACTCCACTATTCTTTCCAATTGCCAGCCTGAAATTTAACTACCACTTTGTTGTATGTCAGTTATGTGTACCCATATAATCTGTTGTGATGAATTTCATTGATTCAACTGTATACCTACTTTTGGGTCACCCTGTATGTATACTTTCTATGTGGAGAGACTTACAGCCATAGTTAATGAAACCTCTTCGGTTTTTTTTTTTCTATTTTCAGGCTCATTAACAAATTTCACATTTGCAGTTGGCATAGCGATTTATGCATTATTGGGTTATTACATAAGAGAGTGGCGTTTCCTTGCCTTCGTGTCAAATTCTCCAGGACTTTTCTTTCTCCTTCTCTCTTTGTAAGTGATTTTTTGTGTATGTTATGTAACTTGCAAACCAGAAGTAAAGTATTATTACTGGAGAGCAGACTAGTAAAGGTAGAATTTTGAAATGACTTGTGTTCTAAGTAAAATAAGTTAGAGGAACTTGGGGTTTGTTTGTTTTTTTGCTGTCCATAATCAAATGCTTACATACTGCTAATGGAACGATATAATCAGAAGAAAAATCCAGTTGCTTGTGATTCTCACAAACACCCATTTGTATGCATGGAAGTCAAGGTTGGCGGTGTTTGCATATGCAGTATAGCTTTATTAGAATTAAATGATTTAACAGTTTTTGTACTTTTACAGATTTATGAAAATAATTTATGTCTATGGAATATGACCATAATGGGTGGATATATAAATAATGTGGGGTTGTGGCTTTGCTAATTTGGGAGCCAGAGAACTGGAAGTAGTCTTGTTCGTTGTCATTTCTGTACCAGGATGGTTAAAATATTTTGATAAATTTGGCTAATCTCACAGTGGTTTGCAGATTCATAATTTTAAAAGACTGCGAATCACTAGCATACACTAAGTATTTTTACCTGCTTTACCTGCTTTCTGATAGATTTTGTCAAGCTTTGAAAGGCTAGTGATATATGATGATCTAATGAAAAGACAGTTGTGTTAATATACAGATTAAAAAAACCCAAAGTAATTATCCATGGACATCTCGGTTTTGATGTTTCTTTTTACAGCATGCTTCCAGAATCACCAAGATGGTTATACTCCCAAGGGAAGACAACAGAAGCAGAGAATGTGCTACAATACATAGCCCTTGGTAATGGGAAAGAAAGACTGTCTGTGAAACTGAAGCAATGCACAGGAGCAGTAAAAAAGGATGATTCAGCATCTGGTGTCCGAAGCCTCGTTAAGCATCCAATCCTTCGGTGGCGCACTGTCATCTTGATGTATATTTGGTAATTAATAAAAAGAGCTTCTCAGGGTACATGAATTAGTTGCACACACAAAATAGCAAACTTTGGGCTGTTTGAAAAAATGTTGTTCTGCTGATGCCCCATTGGAACATCTTCAAAATTACCTGACATTTCCAAAAGTAAATAAATATTTAGAAAGAGCTATGAGTTTTTCTGAGTTGTGAGGCATTATTCTTTTGATTCTGCCTCTTCTGCCCCCAGAGCAAAGTTGAAGTTTTTCTTTCTTTCTTTTTCTAAGTTTCATACCTTCTGTGGCATAATGCTTAAAGAGATCATCATTATGAGTATAATAGAACTATTATTATGAATTCCATTTAGAAGTGTTTATGAATGTGTGTCTTAGGGGATTTAAGAGCACAAGGTCCCCCCCTTTTTTAAAGCAAATTTATTTTTTAAGGGTATCACTCCAGAAAGAAGGTTACAACTGAAATAACTACCATACAATATTCTTTCTTGATGGACTGCTTCATATGAGTTGGTTTTGTTTTATGACTGTAGGTTTTGGGTCTCCCCAAATTCTTTGGTACTAAAGATTATACTGGATGTTGTTGCAGTCAGAACCAGGTGCAAAATAATCACTTGCGGTGGACATGCAGAGAAATTTTCTTTCTCTAGTTCTTTTAGGGATTGAGAAAGAGAAGAAGTTGAGCTGCCTGTATTCTAATTTGATTTTGATCTTTCTGTATGTAGTTGAAATGAATGTTGGCGTGATTGAGGTTTTAAGGGGTTCAACAGAATCTTAATCCAGTTGTCTAAATTTGTTGTTTATGGCACAGTTACCTTATTGGTGTATTTGAAATGCACCTGAACAGGAATTGCACCACAATTGGTAAAATAACATAAAATAACGTAATCGGACAACTAGCAAAATCTCAGGTGGAGTTCTGTTTTGGTCCTTGCTGTTATAACTGGTACATGTAGCATTGTTGTATGCTTTCTTCTGCTGTGTACATATTCTTTATATATATGCATGCATGCCTGACCTTTGAGGATCTGCATTAGCTGATCAACCTTTAATTGATACATTTAGGTATGTGTGCAGCCTTATCTATTATGGCTTAACGCTGAATGCTGGTGAATTAGGAGGAAACCTGTATCTAAATGTGGCTCTTTCTGGCCTTGTAGAAGTTCCAGCATTTCCACTCTGCATGTTCTTCATTGAAAAACCATGGTAAGATTTATTTATTTATTTCCACCCTTTGACATCATTGGCTTTCCTTCACTTGTATAGTTGACCCTTAACAGAAAATATAATATCATTTCAAATAATCAAATCGTAAAATACATTTTTGCAGAGATTTCAGCCTGAGCTTCTGCTACATTTTCTCTTTAGGTCAGGAAGACGTAAAAGTACAACTGCTTTTTTGATATTTTCAGGCCTTGCCTGTATATTCACCTTGTTCCTACCAGAAAATAGAGGTGGTGAGTATATGTCCTTTTCTAAGTAAACATTACACACAGAGAATTGATCTCATCAAAAGGCATGAAATCCAAGTGCATGCAGTGTTTTAATGCTAAAGAAGAACTTTTTAAAAAAAGAACTTCTGACACAAGTTAGAAGCTGCCACTTGAACTTAAATACTGTAAAAATGTCCTTGAAACAATTTCCTTGTTTTCAGTGGAATCTTCTCCAAATGTGGCCAAATCAGAACTTTATCTTTGTGTGTCATTTTACTTAATGGGGGAAGGTGGAGCTGATAATGGTAACACATTTCTTTCAAACTCTGTTTTAGGATTTTTATTCAGTCCCAGCATCTTAGCTTTATGTGGGAAATTGACTGTAAGTGCTGCTTTCAACATCATATATATTTACACTTCAGAACTCTACCCAACAGTAGTGAGGTAAACAATTTTCTTTTTGTATTTTTTTAAAAATGTTTGCTTCAAATCCCATACGATTCTCATATACCAAGAGCAATAATGCACAAAGAAATTAAACCTTATCAGCAAGTGCATTCAGCATACAAGCTATAGATGTGCCAGCATTAACATTTATGTTCCTGAGTTACATGTTCAGAGGCTTGAATATTTTAAATCATGGAGAGTTCTCCACATTTCAAGTCTTTCTGGGACAAAATGATTCATATATACTGCTTTTTAAGGAAGCGGATTCCATATGTGATCAGCTAATCGCATTTGAAACAATATTGCATGCTTGAATACATTTCTCTGCTTAAACATTTGTGTTGTTACCGGCCACCCCAATCCCTGCCAAGGCATGCCTGGGATTCCAGGCTCTGTGCTCCTTTAGAGAATTGAAGACGTGGTTGAGGTTATTGTCGGGATTGTTGTGGCTACTCCCGAGTAAACACGCCCAAGTCCGTTCTGTCTTTAACGATTTTATTGTGCATAGTATTTACAGTGCAGAGATAGCGGAAAACATGACCTCCTAGTCACTCACAGAATCCGGCAATGGCGTCCTTCTGCTTCGGGGCCAGCATAATAGCTTGGGCACCCCGAAACGCCACCCTCTAACCTTGCGTTTGGGCGCGCACCTCAGTTCGGGCGCTGGAAGCGGCTGTGCTCCCTCTCCTACTTGTTGGCTGGAGTGGTGCAGGGGCTCTGATACATCGCTGAGCCATGCCTCCTCCACTCTGCTCCCATCCTCATTTCCTCCCCGTGACCTGCTGCTGCCACTCTCGCTGGGCGAAGTGCTGGTCAGAATGATGGGGGGAGGCTCCCTGTAGGGAGGTCCCCTGACAGTTATCATAGTTTTAAGAAATATTATTTATTCATGTATTTACACCTGAGTTTGGAGGGAGGGAGTCCAGATCTTATAGCATTGTCATCTCAAGAGAGACTTGTTCCCTATAACAGTGCAGCACTGGAATCCAAGACATCTTTCCAGCACACCTTAGCAATCTGTCTGCCCAGGACCAAGGATTCCTCTCAGATGGGCCATCAAAACCTTTTGTCATGTTAATTGATTTGTTCTTCACTACCGTAGCTGGGCCAGGCTGGTTTGCATAAGCCAACCCAGGGATTCCTTGTCTAGCACAGTTCTGCAGCTTGTTATTTTCATTCATACCCCAAATAATCAAAATCCTACCATTTATGAATTTCCAGGGTTTAGGGGGGTCCCACCCCAAACCTATAACTATCATTTAGTGAAAAATATGCTTTACGAACTATGGAGAAATTTTAAAATGGTGTTTTATCACCACCTAGTGGTAAGATGCCATTTTCGAAAAATCACCTTGAAAGCTTTCTTCCAGGTTACACAGTATGATGATTAGGAAGTCAGTTGTATGGAAACTAATATAACAAGATAACCAGTATTGTAATACATTGGGATTTTTTTTTGATGGGGTAAAGAGTCCATGATTATTTCAGCCCAACAATCTTGTTATGCATTAACTGTTTAAAAAAATTAAAAGGTTTCAGTGTTGATCCCCTCTTCTCAGGCAAATATTTTGCAGATACTTAACACAAATTATCTTTTTGAAACAGAAATGCTGGCTTAGGCGTATGTTCAATGACTTGTAGATTTGGTGGTATTTTGGCTCCATTTGTCCCTTCCCTGGTAAGTTTACTTCCCTCCATTGTATTGCATTACACACACACACACAGAGAGAGTTCTAGTTACAGGTAGGTAGCTGTGTTGGTCTGAGTCGAAGCAAAATAAAAAAATTCCTTCAGTAGCACCTTAGCATCAGCAGCCGTTATCAGCCATCTACAGGTTTACCACTCCCATCAGCCCATCACCCATTCCCACCCACCCCCACCACCCTCTGTATATATATAGGGTCTGACACTTCTGTTTCTAGTGTATCTGAAGAAGTGTGCATGCACATGAAAGCTCATACCAAAATAAAAACTTAGTTGGTCTTTAAGGTGCTACTGAAGGAATTTTTTTATTTTGCACACACACACAGAGAGAGAGAGAGAGACAGACAGACAGACAGACAGACAGAGACATGATATTTAACACTAAATGAAGCAGGGATACATATGCTATAGTTATCCAAGGCCATAACTGATGTGACCATACTCTTGCACTTTCCTAGTAAATGGTAGGTTGCCTTCTATGGACTGAAAATATTTTAGCAAAGTCCATTTTCTTTAGCAGTAGTAGAATATAACTGTCTTCAACAACAGTCCTTTAGCACATCAAAAAGGTATTGAGTTGTATCCAACTAAGGTATACACACTGTAGATCAATTGAAATCAAGAAACCTAAGTTAACCACAGCTGTAAATTTTAAAATTGAGTAGGACTAGGATTGGATACAACCCATTGATAACAGGACTTAAAGTGAGCTGTCATTGAGTTGTTGTTGTTACTGTATAACCTATGGGGATCTGTATATATACAATTATATTTTTTCAAATGCCTGTCTTGGGAATATGAACTGAGTGGGTAATAGATTTGTTGGTATTTGTTCTTCAGTAACTTGTGTAAGTGTGTGTGTGTATCAATTATGAATTTATTACTAATTTCTTCTAGAAATCCCTTGGCCCATCTGTACCATTTGTGGTCTTTGGAATCAGTGGATTGTCAGCTGGTTTTCTTACTCTTCTACTACCAGAAACTCTGAATAAACCCATTGCAGAGACCATTGAAGATTTGCAGATACCTACCTACCAAATACTTAAAAGCAAAAAGGCAGAGTAAAAATGATTATTTTTTATTTATTTTTGAAGTAACCCCTGTCCCTATTAGAATCTAGGAAGTCTCTAATTTATTTGAAATCTGACAGTATTTCCCCCCCTTTCTCCTTATTTCTCAAATGTACATACTTAATATCTTTTTCAATGTCTAACGAGAAACAATTCTCCAAATGTTGGATGTAATCTGTTTTTTATTTGTATATAGGAAATGATGTTCTTAGCAGAGTTTCTGTGTTATCTCATTCACTCGTCTCCTTGCTTGCTTTTACTTAGTCATGCTGTTACTGATAGGCTATTTAATGTGTGGTATCAGGAAGAGCTCTTGGTTTCATATTTCTCATTCCATCATTATGGAAGCCATCTGGAATATTTTCCTATAGCAACAGACATATGGCAAATAAAACTGGAAATGGTTAAGTGTCTTAGTTTTGTCTGTTTTAGTGGTTGTCATGGATAGGTTTCAGCAAATTTGCCATGGCCACTTTAAAAAGAAATGTAATTCTGATCCCATCATAGCAGTGGCATTTGGGAATTACAGTTATTTAATGTAAACTCTTTAAATCTATAGAACATTTCAAAGTATTCAGTCAAGGTTTTCAGATGAGAGAAAAGCTTGTCATTTAAGAGGAAATGAACATTTTTGTGAAGATATTTTAAAATTATTTGATTGATGTAAAATATACAGTTACTAATTCTTAAAGAACATGCATTGTACAAGTAATTTATTTCTATTTGACATATGTAGCTATTAGCTGTGGCAAAATTGGTCAGGTAACTTTTTCAGTACAGTTGTACCCTGGAAGTCGAACGGAATCTATTCCAGAAGTCTGTTCAACTTCCAAAACGTTTGGGAACCAAAGCGTGGCTTCTGATTGGCAGCAGGAAGCTTCTGCAGCCAATCGGAAACCACGCCAGACGTTTGGATTCTAAAGAACAGTTCCAAACTGGAACACTCACTTTTGGGTTTGCGGCGTTCGGGAGCCAAAATGTTCAACTCGCAAGGCGTTCGGGATCCAAGGTACGACTGTATTTAAATGCTCATGTAACTGAAACACTTGAAATTCAATTGAAATTAGGTTGGAGCATTTAGTACTATTTTTGCAAAGACTTTTGTAAAAACACAATTAAAAATCACTTTACGTAGCCCTATAGAAGCAGTGTTATTTATAATTTGTCAGCTCCAATTGTTCTAGGACAACATACCCAACAGGAAACATGCTTTGCACTCTGCCATGTTATCTGTCAGGGCTACTGGATTCTGTGTGTAATGATCTTTTAAGGCAGGAGACCTACTAGTATAGATAATATTTCTGAGATTCAAGAGTTGGTACCATAATTTTCTTGTTTTTCTCTTCTCTCCCCTTTCCTTTTGTGTCTTGCTAAGATTGTGAGCCTTCAGGCAGATAATGTCTTCTCTTTTAATCCCTGTATAGCGCTTAGAAAATGTTAGGTATTATATGTGATTAATAATAATAGTGACTAGTAATAATAGTAGATAACAGTAGGAAAAACAACAACAACACATTCTAATAATTTATTTTCCATCTGCTTAACAGGTAAATCAGTTAGAAGAAAGCAATTAGTGTGCAAAAACCATATCTTGGTTGAAAATGACAACAGTACTTCCTCTGTTGAGGTGTGGTGCCATCAAGATTCAACTCTAAAAGTATTTTGGGAATCCCAGTACACTCAATAATGTGAACTTAAATTGTGAATGGGGGGGGCGGGTTATACACACTCACGAGGAACAATGAAGGAGTGAAATATCTACCTTAAACTGTCACACTCTATAAACGTTATAGGGCATTCAGAATTACCTGGTGATTTATGTCTTTGGTAACAAAAGGAGGACCAGTCCTATATTGATTAGATGACTTGACTGTGTAAGTGTCAAATTATACTGGGGATTTTTATGGTAATCCTAAACATGCAAGCAAGAGAAAGGTATTTAATTGGTGCATCTGGCTTATTTAAATAGGCTCAGGATATCCTTAGCACACGCTTCTTAAAGCACCTTCAGAATGGAGGGTTACAGGTCAGCCTGGAATATTTAGGCGTTCTCGAAGCCACCAACATGAGTCTGACCAAACTGTGGGAGGCAGTGGAAGACAGGAGTGCCTGTCGTGCTCTGGTCCATGGGGTCATGAAGAGTCAGACACGACTAAATGACTAAACAACAACAACTTTTTACACTCTTCATGATGCCAATATTTTTGTATTTATGTTTTAAGATGAATGTCCCACAATATTTATAAAGACCAAAGATGCCTTTTGTTACTGTTTCAAACTGTTGCTGCAATATGACTTGTCTGTAGTAAGAATTGAATATATTGCAGTACCAACCTGCTGTTAGAAACAGTTAAGTGCTCATTTAGGAAATGCAGGTTTTTTGTGAAGCAAGTTATCAATGACTTTCCATGTATCATGGCAGAAAGTGTTATATATGATTATGGGTTGGATACAAATATGCCCATCCATCTGCAGAAAGGTTCTCCGCTCAGAAGGGCTGTTATGTAGCCCACATCAGTGGCATAAAGTATAAAAGTGAAAGTAAATCCAAAACTGTTCATCTTTTTGCACAAGAGCTTTTTGCATAAACTGAATCATGAGAAACACCATAGACCAGGCATAGGCAAACTCGGCCCTCCAGATGTTTTGGGACTACAACTCCCATCATCCCTAGCTTGCAGGACCAGTGGTCAGGGATGATGGGAGTTGTAGTCCCAAAACATCTGAAGGGCCGAGTCTGCCTATGCCTGCCCTACTACACTATAGCATTGCATGAGCTGCAAACTGTTTGTAATGTTGCATTGCCACTTCTTTTCCTTACGGTTCTTTGAATCCAGTCCTAACAAGAGTTTTCACAATATGACATCATACCAAAGGGATTTCTTTTCATTTTGCCTTTGATATATGGGACAATTGAAGGTTAAAATGGTGTTTTGATAGCCTGCTAGAAACAAGGCCCACAATTTATAGCATTCAAGCAGACTGCTGTCAGCTGTCAAATCATTTGGGTGTCTGGCAAAGACTCAGCTGACAACCATCTACCTTTACAGTTTATGATTTCAGTGTCAACTATTAAAATAAAGCATAGCAAAATAATAATGATAAAACACCCTTACGATACCTGGCTTACAATCCTTTAAATATCTATTATTTATTTAAACACCTTGCTTCAGCACTTGGTTATTAAACTTGATTGGGTTTGTGGGGCTTTTTAAATATACTTCTGCATATTTCATTTTTTAAAGCCCCAAAACAGCAGCCAGAACTTTTTGTCCATGTCATTGGGTAATTCATTAATTTATGATGGTGTTCATGTCCAAACAACAGAAAAAAAGATGGAAGACCCATTTTTAATGTGGAGTTTTGCTTATAATTATGGAAAGCTTTATAAATCTATATTTTTGTAAGAGAAAATATAGCTCCTGTGGAAGCAGAAGTGAGTTGCTCCATCAGCTTACTGACACATAATGAAATAGTTCTCATGTCTGATAAATAATAATGTATCTTTAATGAGGCTGTTTCATTCCAATGATGTTTCAAATGGCTAATAAAAACACATTTTAAATGCTGTGGTTTCTATTCTTTACTGTTAAAACGTTTCTCTTCCATTTATATTAAAATTTTGTAAATCTGTCTGAAGACAGGCTAACATTCTGCCTATGTCTTTCTGTGCACAGGAAGGAGCAGAATCATATACAGTAAATCCTTTGGCAAAGGGAAGGGCAAAAACAGGATACCACATAAAGCATTACTGGCAGCAACAGAAGCAGCCTCTGGACAATAGAGAAGAATCAGTAGGCTGACTTACCCTGAGAAATGAAGTATGTAGCTCACCAATTTTGCTAAACTGAATGACCCTGTGATTTTGACTTCAGAGGTGTCTCATAATAGTTGGCACCTTTCTGTGGTTTGAATTCTTGCAGTGTTGCTTTCCCATCTCAGATACACGTTGTTGCAATTACTTAAGGCTCAAGAACACAGCCAGTCCTCCTTGGTATCGCATGGTCTACACACACTTGTAGGGCCTGCATATTTTTTTGGGTGAAATCCCATTCTTCTTCATTTTCCTTGGCATTAATCTTTATCAGAAACACTAAACCAGGGGTGGCTAGGGCATGGACTATTGGAAGGCAGCCTGGACTTTATAGCATCCTTGCTAGTTCAATACCGGTATGCAGCCTCTAAGGGGGCTGACCATGGGTCATTGTGGCACACGGTCTGAAAAGGGTTAGACCTCCTTGCCGTAAACTGTTGGAATCACTGGGATCTCTTGTTCAGGCTGATATCTCAAAACAACTATGGTATCTCAAACGCTCAAAAAGGTGAAATCATGTACTCTGCCGTCAAGAGAGTACCTACAAAATTGATCAAACAATCTGAGGGAAGGCAGGCAAGGACCCACAGCCAAGGTGGAGCTCGCTAGTTTGGGGAGTAGGCATGTGATTCCTCAACTGGAGTAGACTCAGGACAGGTGGGGGTCACATGCCTCGTCAATCCCAGAAGGTATAACAGGAAAGTCATCCTGGCCAGGCTGTAGCTCTCCTGACAGATGGTTTGGTCTGTAGCCATAGTGTGGAAATATAGGATGAGATTGCCTCTACTTACTCCGCCCAGGGTCTCCAATGAAAAAAAAATCCCTGCCTGTGGTGATGTTTTGCTGGGTGCTATCTCCCTTATGGGAAAAGGCTGCAATCTGCCATTTCCCACAAGATTTGTGGACCCCCCCTGCCCTCCCTTTGCTACACCCATGGGTAGGGGAGATGGGGAGGAAAGGGGGAGGAAATGAAGCGACAGGCAGCCTTTCATGTGAACAACTCCAAATCCTTACCTAGTTTGGAATGAGGCATCACTTATTTTTATGTTTAGACTGCTCTTTTGTGCAAGCATGATAGATCACAAAAGGTGTATGTGCACATGGGAACAAATACCCATAGATCTCAGGTTTCCTGGCTTGGAGCAACACACACAAACACAAACATACATATGGCTGCTGTTTTGTGCAAAGCTGGTAGATTGACAAACTTGTATTTTATTTCTTTAAAGAAAATTAGAGGTGTATGTTTACAGGTAAGCAGATACCAGTGTGCATGCCCATAATGACCTCAGGGCAAGGCCAGCCCACCCATGAGTTTTTCTTTGAGAAAAATAAGTGGCTTACGTAAATGTAAACTAAGCTTTAATAATAAAGAAAATTGTAACAAAATAACATCATGAGAGAAACTAAATACAGTGGTACCTCGGGTTACAAACACTCCAGGTTACAGATTCTGCTAACCCGGAAGTACCGGTAGTACCTCGGGTTAAGAACTTTGCCCCAGGATGAGAACAGAAGTCGTGTGGCAGTGGGAGGCCCATTAGTTAAAGTGGTACCTCAGGTTAAGAATGGTTTTGGGTTAAGAACAGACCTCCGGAACGCATGGGTGTACCGGGGGAGGGGAGCTGCCCCCCTAGAAGCTAAAAAGGAAGGGGGGGAAAGGTATAAATTACAGCTCACGCCGCGAGCTGTAGCATCACACTGGTTTTTTTCAGTGCAAAAAGTGGCCGGCAGGGAAAAGTGGTTGTGGAGAACCGTGTGAACGCTGCCTCCCCTCCGGGGGGGGGCATGGACATCATAACCAGCCAATTGCGCGAGGAGGCGGCACACAATCCCGCCTCTTTCCCCTCCCACCCGGCTCCTGAGCTTCGGTGGGGAGGGGTGTGTGTGTGTGCTTCTCCGCGGTCGCCTCCGCCACAGGATCGGGCTCCAGAGCGACCGCTCTGCACTGAGGAGGAAGAGGCTAGCTAGAGGAGCCTGCTGCAGGGGCTCCTGTCACCCTCTTTGCCCTTGTACTCGCGGGCAAGTTTGGCGGCAATCGGTGGTTGCAACTTGGAGTTCGCAGCAGGAACGGAGCGGAGTGAGTCTGAGGAGCGGCGGCAAGGGCGGGAGAGAAAGCACTTGAGTTGTGTGCGCGCGCGTTTCCTCCCTGCCACCTTCGCCAGGCTCCTCTCCGCCTCTCTCTCGGGATGACCACCCCCTCCCCTCCGGGGGCGTGGATGTTAACCATGCCTCCTGGGGGGGTCCCGGCTACGTCATTGCCAGCCTCCCCCCCCCTAGTTTTGATCCTGGGTACACCCATGCCCGAACGAAGATTGTAACCAGAGGTACCACTATACAGCAACAGGAGGCAAGTCTGAGGCAAGAAACAAGAAGAGACAGTTGGTCCCTCTTAACTAACTGAACTGAACAGAACAGAACACACACTGAAGGGAGGGGCTGATTCTGGAGCAAAGCACACAGGCCCCGCCTACCAGATACCAAGCACTCTACTATACAAATTAGGCCTCAATGTTTTTCTTACAATTTAGCATGTAAATTCTCAAAACTTTCTTATTTAAACATTCCGTGTTTTCCCCCCTGGCTTTGCTTGGAGATAGAAGGCCTTCCCCACTATTCAGGTCAACTTTACAAGGTTTCATTTCCATTCCTCTCACCAAACCTTTCTTTGGCAGGTCTGCTATAATCCTGAAGTCTCTATGTCCAAGCCTTTTGTGCCACAGATGAACACAGGTTGCACTTGAATTCTTTTTGACCATATTAACTCGCTCCAGCACAAAGACTCCATTATTTTCAAAATCTTGTGCATACAAAACTCCATCTTTGGTGAGTGCACATTTGTTGCGATTAAAATTCACATTAAAACCACACTTGGTCAGGGCTGGCACATCCAGCAAACTGTTAATTCTGGCAAGTAAACTACATTCCTCTCACTTCATTACAAACAGTTTTTATACCTGCAACACACTTGAGCAAACTTGCTTATTTTCCTTGCACAGGTATTTTGTTGCCATTTGCAACTGTAACTGTCTCTGATGAGTTTTCATTTAACTCCCTGGAAAAAATTAGCATCACACGTCATGTGCATGGAAGCTGCTGAATCAATTAACCAACTACAAGAGTTAACTGTTAATAGCATCAGTTTGTCCTGTAACTTGATATTGCAAGATAATTCTGACGAACTGCAAAAGCATTCTTAGTTTGCCTTCTGTTGCCACCCTGGAACTTTTCTTTATTAGTGCCACTTTTGTTTTGTACAATTCCTTGCAAAATGTTCTATTTTTCAACATGAGAAGCATCTAGTTTTGTCATTTTTGTCTGTTCCTTGAAAAACAGTTTTATTTTTAAAGCACAAGCCCCGCCCACCAGATACCAAGCACTCTACTATTCAAATTAGGCTCCAATATTTTTCTTACAAGAGCACCCTCATGAGTGCCTCCTTTTGTGCCCCCACCTCTGCCAGAGAAGCGGTGCCAGTATGGGTGCTGATTTCCTGCAAGATCTTGCAAGATCTCATCAAAGTCTTGCATTGTAGGAATTTTGGCTTGACGTCTCTCTTTCGGTCCCTTCCAACTCTATAATTCTATGATTACATTATCTCCCTTTCACAGCCTGTCACAGCACAAGGCCATGAACTTTGACTGTTACATTCTGACATCAACAGAGGTCACTCCCCCCCCCCCAAGTGCAAAACAGACATACCTATATACCATCTGCAGGTTCAGATGTGGCATACATGTTGCTGAGGAATAACCAGCAGAAGATGGATATTGCCCTTGTGTGCTGCTTGGAAGTTTTCTCAGAGGTGTTGTGATAGCCACTGTGGAAACAGTGTGCTGAACTACATGGTCCAAAATATAATGCTCTAGAATCCCTGATCATTGAGTACTTGTTCAGTTAGACAGGCCATGTGCTGTTTCTGACTTCTAAAAGGAAGCTCCAAGGTTGGAGTGGCCACCAATTATAAAGTGCCAAAGCTTGATGGTGCTGGTCCATCAAAGGCACTGCTCTTGGAAACCTCCGGCCAATTTAAAAAGAGCAACTCTTCCCCTACATATACATTCCAGTTCATCATTGCCTCTCCTTTCATGAATGTAATTCATATACATACTTATAAACGTACTTTTAAATTATCAAACATATTAGCAATCAGCTAGGAAGGTAATAATATAATTGGCATGGATTTTGTGTGTGTGGATGGATATGTAAAAGTTTGGTGTTGGAAAAGGTAATTGCACATTGCAGGTGCTTTCAATCAGTTTAATAGGACAACATTCAACTACCAATGTTACATTTACAAAGAATCTAATTACATGTAATTAAATAATGTTGAATTTACAAACAGCTGACTATATGCAATTATCTTTCAGCAGCTTATAGGCCATACATCATCAAGTACTTATCATTTTAAAATTGCTTCCCAAGTGAGCAAACCACCTTTTATTTACAATAATGTACCACTTTGAAGCCAAGCATTTCGTAGTTAATCAAGTTTGTAGAACTTACAAATTGGAATCCTGAAATAGATGAATCCAGGAAGCATGAAAATTGATATATCATAACATAAAAAAATGCAATGAAGCTAATTACTTGTGTAATTGATTAAGCTGTTCTGTTCTGCGTTGTAAATTGGTTGCTGGTTACTTAGGAGAATGGAATCCCATTCCAAATTTGACAGGAAGTTGACAGCAGTGATCAACTGTTTGAGACAGTTCTAGAAATTTGATTAAAGTAGTACTTGATCTCATTTCTAAAATATTAAGCTAAATAATTGAAATGGGGAGGTACCTTTCAGAATTTGGTGTGAGTGCAGTCATTTAGAGTTGCTAAGGAAATGTGTTATTTATTTATTTATTCATTCCATTCCCTTTTTCCAAGGAGCCACTGGTGACTCTCATGGTCCCTACTCCCCTTTGTCCTCAAAACAATTCCTTGACATGGGAGGAGGCTAAAGTATCATGGTAGCCCAAAGTCACTTAGTGAACTTCATAGCTGAGTGAGATTTTAAATCTGGATCTCCCTTGCCCAAGTCGGACATGCTATCTACTAAATGGGTCCTCAACATTGTGTTAAATGGAGTAGGCTTAATACTAAATGCCTTGACATTTTGACCACATTGTGTTATGCAAGCCATACTGAGCACAGGATGAGGCGAGATATGCATAGGCTGAAGTCCAAAGATCCATGGATGGACTGGAAATCACTTCCATACAAGCGCAGGGGGTTAACAAAATTTCCTTTACCAGCTGCAGCCTCTTGTGCTACATCAGTGGCACTCTGGAAGGTTCTCTGCTTTTCAGGAGTGACTTGAGTCTCCTCCTGTCCCCCTGAAAGCCCTGAACTGTTGCCTATGTGGAGAAAGGAGCATGATCCTTTGGATCCTGTCCATAACATTAAAAAAAAAGCAACTCATTGACATCTATCAGGAGAATCAAAAGGAAATTGTAACTTGAGATAACGGACAACCAGAACAAACAATATATTAGCCAGGGTTAAATGGGAGAACTGACAATCAAGCTGTTATGTAAGGGAAGTGCATTTGCTGGTCCTGATCTTCTCATTGAAGAACCCTTAAAAGGTTACACCAGAACCCTGAGGGTCCCTGGCACACTGTTTGAAAACTAACGCAGAAGGATTTTGGATAGTTAATGGAGTCTCAATTCCTTAAATAAAACCAGAGAGTTTTCATAAGTTCTCTGAGGAGCACATTGAAGGAACAGAAACACTTCACTTAACCTAGAAAATGGAGCATTAGCTTGCTTTTTGGACTGCTGATATCCCAGTACACACCTAGGAAGGGCAGAATGGAGGATAATAACCAAGGTCGCAAGATGAGGACACATTAATTGGCAGTAGTACATGGGAAAAGGATGCTAGGGCTGTACTTGCACACAACCTGAAATATGAGTTTGCAGTGTGATGCTGCTGCTACAATAAAGTCTAATACAATTTTAGGTTGCGTTACTAGAGCCATGGTTTCCAAGACACGCAAAGTCAAAAACCCACTTAATTCTGCGCTAGTCAGACCTAATCTGGAAGACTGTATCTAGTGATGGGTGTGGCACCTTAATAATAATAATAATAATAATAATAATAATAATAATAATAAAGTCTTTTGAGGAAAGGTTAAGGCTGGAGAAGACTGAGGGGAGGGGAAATGAAAGCACTCTTCAAACACCCATAGCAGGGCTGTCCAACAAGTCGATTGCGATCTACTGGTCGATCGTGGGATGCCCCTGGTTGATCGCGGGATTTCCCCCCCCCCCATGATGAAGCTTTGCCAAAAAAGCTCAACAACCCTGGTCAATCCAATGGGTAGATCACTGCCAGTTTTTGTTTTTGTTTTATAATGGTTGTAGATCGCAGTCTCTTGAAAGTTGGGAAGAGAAGAGGGAGAAACTATTCTCTACTGTCTCAGGGAGAAGGATTGGATCTATAGGCTGAGCATTAAGAGAAACCTATTAAGACCACCTTAACAATGGAAGCAGTTATGTAGAGGAATGGTGGGCTCTCCCGCGGCAGACATCTTGGGCAGAGATGAGACAGCTATCTAATATTGTCAAAAGTAGCAACTGGGATGTAGGTTAGAATGCTGAGTATGTTTGGGGGGAAAGTAAGCAAATAAATATAGAAAATAGACTACATAAATAACTAGGGAGGACTCATATCAGCAATACAGTACAGGGGAAGCCCTCCAGAGGCTCCTGGACTCGGATTCTTGTCATCCTTGACAGCTATAATTTCTGGGGCTGATGGGAGTTGCAGTCCCACAACATCCAGAGGTCACCGTGTTTGCTTACTCCTGGCATGTGCTTTGTACCTGAATGCATCTGTGGGCTGCAGGTCTGGAACCTTGCCTGACACCCTCTGCCAGTCAGAACAAACAATATGGGATAGATGGACTAGCAGTCTGTTTCAGTATAAGGCACCTTGATAAATTCACAAAGATCTGATTCATTATCTAATTTATCTTGTATCGTCAGTTCACTGCCACTTTCGCAGAGCTGTTTTAACCTACCATATCCTCTGTTCTGTAAAATGGGCTTCAAGATTTAGAACCGAAAGGGGATAAAATATAATCCACAAATGATGATAATTCTGCAAAAAACAACAACAATCACTACCATCACCACGTACTTCACTTAGTGTCCATGAATAGTCCCTATTAGACTTATCTAGATCTGGGATGAGCAAGCAGAAGTTATCCAGGTGTTGCTGGACTCCCAACTCTCATCTGCCCCAAACTGTCCCAAGGATGACGGGAGTTGTAGTCCAACAACATCTGGCGGGCCACGGATTGCCAACTCCTGGTTGTTTTGGTGGATCCTGGCCTACTAAGAGGTTGTTGAGTAACAGCAGCATAGACAGGAATTCACAGAGAGATTATTATTTTGCTTTTACGGTGTTTCAGTGGAAACCCATGAGGACATTTATGTTAGAGGCAGATTTCAGCTCATTCTTGGCAGATTGCCAAGTAACAGCTTCAGCATACCCTTTAGAAAATAGAGTCAGGCATAGCAGAGCCTTTTAATGACTGTAATATTTATTCCTTGCCGTCTTCCAAACAGATATGGCAGCTTTGCACCAGGGGAGCAATATCGGCACATCCTTTGAAGGCAAACTCGATTAGCATCATCTGAAGAAAGATGACATTTGGGGAGCATTATCACCAGGCAAACTCAGATCAGACAGGGTTGAGCAGGATTCAAAGCAAACAACAACAGGCTTGGGAAAGGAATACTCAGAAGAGACCTGTCAAGGCAAGCTGATATAGATAAACAGTAATAATAATAATAATAATAATTTATTATTTATACCCCGCCCATCTGGCCAGGTTCCCCCAGTACAGGTTAGTTCAGGGAGCTAAAGAGGGCAGGTACTGCAAGTACCACGAAACAGTGGTGGTGGTGGCTGGGTAATGGAGGAGAGGAGCACCCACTTGTAAATACCAAGAAGCGGCAGCAAATTATGCCCCAGCATTTTGCAAGTCCGCAGTTGCCGTTTGGGTTAGCGACTCTGGCACAGGTCATAACATCATAATATCTTGCCAACTAAACTTTGTGATATGGCAGTATATTACAATGTCAGAAAGGAGAGGATTTCGTGTCACCGTGTACATCTTCTGCCTCTTCCCGATGAAGGCAGGTGGCACTGCCACAAGTGCAGCACATCAGCCGGGGCCCCACATGGCAAGTCACGCTGGAGCCTCTGGCCTCTCCAGAACCACCAGCTCCATTATGCAGGATGGGGCTTACCTGCCCCCCGCCCTCAATATTTTATTCAAGTTGGCAGGCTTGGATCAGAAGAAATTAAGTTAGTGTGTTTAGATCTGTCTTGTGTCTTGAGACAAAAACAAACACTTTATACTTTAATCTCAACTGAGTGGGGAAGGAGTTTTCTTAACTTGGAACTCTGGAGAAGCCTGACTACTGGAAAGCAGGAAAACTGATGTTCTGTTGGGACACTCTGTTGATCACACTGGTTGAAGTGTGCTGAAGTACCAGCAAATGGTGGGCCCATGTCTGACAGGCCAACTGATTTCTACACCAAATGGCCTTAGAACTTCAAATACAATCGGTTGACTGGCAAAGCCCAGTTTGTGTGTCATATCTGTGGGCAGAGAATTATGCCTGTTGCCCTGACCTCTGCACATTTAGCTGAATGTCTTGACAATACATGCCACTCTGTTCATATAGAAAGGTTCCTAATGGCACACCCAGAGTCTTTATTCTGGCCCAGTTCAGATTTTTGTCTGAATAAATTTATTAATATAAGAATATTAAAAGTTTTGTACCAATAGATAACCTCAACACTTTATGTCCGGCACATGAGTGACAGCAGAATTTAAAGAATGGAGCTAATCTCAAACACATTAATAACTCCTTCATCAAAATCTTGAGCCAAAAGAAGTGAGGACCCATTTTGCCAGTCATCGGGATTGATTCTCTATCAAATAACAAATGGCTTCCATGAAGCTGAAGACATTACTCAAAGGACTGTTCTTCATTAGTTCAGCTCATGGGTCATATGTGCAATTATAGTTATCAACATTGTCTTATGATGGATGGATTTCTCTCTCTCTTAAATTTCCATAAAGACAAGTGGCATTCTTCATCTTATATCTACTTCTCTGTAATTCAGAGTGCTATGAAATCTTCGTCAGAAATAATGCTTATTATGTGCAAACTGATGGCCCATCAGTTTGACGGGTAAGACTGTGGTGGTGTGAAGACAGAGGTCTTGTGCCTCCATATGCTAACCAAGGGTTGAGGAAGCAACCCATACCAGGTTCACCCAAGAGCTGAGCCCACCACACTTTGACTTGTGATAGCAGAAATCATGTTGTGCCAGAGGAAGGAAGCACTAGCATCTCAGTTTAGTCATTGTGTCTCTTCATTTTACAGTGGCAACGAGTCTAGGTTTCTCCAGTGCCAGCTGATGACAGGGAAGAGGGTACTGTGGGATTCCCTGGGTGGTATTGTCTTCTCATTATGTCATAATGATGTCAGAGAACAATTATGGGCAGCTGCACAGATTCTAGAGCTGCTCTGTAAGTGTCTTCCCTGGGCTATATAGAAAAATGAATGGACCTCCTTTCACTCACCATGGACTACTTGGTTCTTTTGTTGGCAGAGTTTTCTCCTGAGAGGCAAGCTAGCCATGAAGAGACATAGAAGCCAAATCATGCTGGAGATCTGGCTCCCTGATGTGGATCATTCTCTGGACTGAATTTGTTACCACTCGTGCCACTGCCGCGGAGTGAGGAGCAGGCCTACACCTGGAGAAGCACTCACCCCTGCTTCTTGTCAGTTCTTAGTAGTGATGGAAAGCATTTACCAGAGAGTAGATAAACACTTCTGGCTGCAATCAGCGAAAATGTGAACTTGGATGCATAAAATGTAAGTGAAGAAGAAATATGGGGGAACCAGAATCTAAGCCAGATGAGCAAAGGACCCATGCCTGACCCTGGGCTGTACCATTTGAAACCGTAAATAAAGGGATCTCCCATGTAAAATACTCCACAGACCTGCAAACCTGGCATGCTGGGAGGAACTTTCCAGAAGTCATTAGAATAGTAGTGGTGGTGGTCATTAGAATAAAGTTTTATATGATAGACTTAAATTTTGGTTTGGTTTGACAATGGTGTGGGGAGCAGAATGAAATGGAATGCCTGATCTTTATTTAAGCAATCTTGATAGTTCAGTTGAGTGCTCCAGAAAGTTATTTGCTGTCATTCTGTTTCTTCTTCTTTGGTGATCACTTGTAGCTGAGTAAGATTGTCTTCCATAAACACGGTTTTAACAATGAGTCTGTAAGTGACTGTGGAGGCCAATTCTGGATCCGCACGTCCTTCCACAGTGGGGACATTGGTTTCTGGGTGGGAGTTGATCACAGTGTTGATTTGCCAAGCATGCCTTCCTCTTACCACGTTTCTCCCTTGCGTCCTGAGTTCAAGGGTCTTCAAATCCCACGACACCTTTGGTATAGGCTGTTCTCCCATTGGAGCTCTCGCAGGCAAGTGTTTCCCAATTGCTGGTAAGTTTATACTACATTTTTTAAAAATTTGCCTTGAGACAGTCTTTAAACCTCTTTTGTTGACCACCAGAACTTTGCTTTCCATTTTAAAATTTGGAATAGAGTAGTTGTTTTGGAAGATGATAATCCACACAACTTGACCAGTCCAATGAAGTTGATGTTGAAGAATCATTGCTTCAACATTGGTGATCTTTGCTTCTTCCAGTACACTGGTATTAGTTCGCCTGTCTTCCCAAGTGATGTGCAACATTTTTCAGAGACACCGTTGATGGAATCTTTCAAGGAGTCAGAGATGGTGTTTATAAGAGGTCCATGTTTCACAAGCATACAGCAAGGTAGGTAGTACAATAGCTTTGTAAACAAGCATTTTGGTTTCCCTGCGAATGTCCTGTTCTTCAAACACTCTGTACTTCAATTGGGAGAAAGCCGCACTTGCAGAGCTCAGGCAATGCTGGATTTCGGCATCAATGTCGGCCCTTGTGGAAAGATAACTGCCCAGGTAGGAGAAGTGATCGACATTTTCCAACGTTCCACCATTGAGTTGGATTTGTGGCGCTGCAGAGGGGTTATTTTATACTTTTTGGTGCAGCACTTTGGGTTTTTGGATGTTGAGTGATAGGCCAAGTTTTCCGTAAGCTTCTGCAAAGATATTTAGGATGGTTTGGAGGTCATCCTCTGAGTATGCACACACTACGTTGTCATCGGCATACTGAAGCTCTGTGATGGAAGTTACAGTAATCTTACTCTTTGCTTTCAGCCTGCTCAGATTGAAGAGCTTTCCATCTGTTCGATATAGGATTTCTACTCTGGTGGGAGTTTCCCTTCGACAAAGTGTAGGATCATGGCAATGAAAATAATGAATAGAGTTGGGGCAATAACACAACCTTGTTTAACACCTGATCCCACTGTGAATGGTTCACTTTGAGAGCCATTATTATCTGTGATTGTTGCTGTCATATTATCATGGAGGAGCCGAATCATTCTGTTTTATTAGTAATAGGAAGGCTGTGGAATTGGCAAGGAGTTATGATGCATACATTTGCACTTGTCTCTGTGGGATCTGAATGATATGCAGAGCTGTCAACCAAGGCAAACCTCCTTGTATATTTAATTGAATGCCTTTGTTTCCTTTGCAGCAGAGATAGCTAGCTTCCAAATCTGCAGTCAGGTCATGAGTCCAGTCCATGCTGATTTCTGACTTGGGACTTTTAGCCAGAAGGAAAACAGAGTGGAAAATTTACTGTTACTGGTATTGTTAAAAATACTATAACAGCCCCTCCAAATGTCCCTATTTTCCAGGGACAGTCCTGGATTTACAGAAACCATCCTGGTTTCTGATTTAATCTTGGAATGTCCCGCTTTTCCTTAGGATGTTCCTATTTTCATTGGAGAAATGTAGGAAGATATGGAGTTATGTGACCCTTGAACCAAGGAGATAAATAAATTGCAACCTTTAGAAGACATTTGAAGGCAGCCCTGGATAGGGAAGTTTTTTATGTTTAATGTTTTATTATGCTTTTATATGACAATAAAGATATCTTATCTTATCTTATCTTATATGTGGAAAAACCATCCATAAAAAAAGAGAAAAATGCACTAAATCCACACCAGCAGTGACTATGGCTATATAATGGGTTATTTACTTGTTGGATTTTCCATTGTAGGGTGAATCGGGATTAAATGTTTTTAAAAAAAAATAAAAATACAGGCTGGCATTTTGATGCTAACAATGCCATGTGAATGCTGTGAAAAACATGTATGCATAAGCAGCATTGATGCTGTAATAAACTCATTTGGAAGCACTTGTCACAATCACAACATAAAATTCTGGACTGCTTGGAGGAGAACTGCCCACCCAAGTAACATCTCTATTGCATATGTATGCAGTGTCAATTTCAATGCTCTAGATGGCAGTAAATATCTAAAAACCCACTATTTCAACTTGCAAGGTTAACTTTTTCCTCATAAAAACTGTAAAATACGAATACACAATGGAAAAATCTAAATGCACTGTTGATGGTTCTAGCTGTCTTTTGCTGCTGTTTGGGGGGTTGAACTCCAGTGATTAGAATTCCATGCCTGCTATTACCTTAAAATTGATGCCAGTGCTACCATAACACTTGCCTTTCATCTTCTGCAAATGTTCATATTCTAAAGTTACCAAACAAGCAAACCACCTCTCCACTTGTTATAAAAGCATTGAATAATGGCTGAAATCAAAAGAGTTCTGTGATCAACTAAAGATGGCCGCCCTTCTCTCCTACTGATTCTGTCTCTTGTAACTAAACATCTCATTCTCTTTCATTACTGAATTACTGTTGGACAAGTCTAAGACCACATTCGTACCACACTTTCAACAGTCATGGCTTTCCCCAAAGAATTCTGGGAGCCCTAGTTTGTTAAGGATGCTGAGAATCATTGGGAAACCCTTCTTCCAAGAGCAAATTCACAACCAAACCATCTTCACAGAGAACTCTGGGAATTGTAGCTTTGGGAAGGGAATGGGGTCTCCCCAAAACTCTCAGCACCTGTAAGAAACTACAGCTCCCAGAATTCTTTAGGGGGAATCATGACTGCTGAAAGTGATAACAAGACTAGGATCACATACCCTCCAATATTTATCCAATGTCCTATTCTGTTGTTGTTGTTGTTGTTGTTGTTGTTGTTGTTGTTGTTGTACCACACCCATCTGACTGGATTGCCCCAGCCACTCTGGGTGGCTTTAAACATATATAAAAACACAATAAAACATTAAGCATTAAAAGCCTTCCCTATACAGAGCTGTCTTCAGACGGCTCAGGGTTCGGATAATTCCATAACCTCCCAACATTTCTCCAATGAAAACGGGTGTTTGAAGGAACAGCTGGACATTATGGGATCAAATCAGAAACTGAGATGGCTTCTGTCCCTGGAAAATAGGGACACTTGGGATCTGGGATCAGGCCCAAGAAGTTTAAATCCATGCCCACATCTACAGCACAGGCTGAAGGAAGCACATAATGCAGAAAGTAGCATGCAAAGTTAAAAGCTTCAGATAGGTTAAAAACAGGGCCTTATCATGTTATGAAATGAAAACCTGTCAAGTAATATAGTTATTTACTGTGGGACTGAGAATGGTGCTTTTATTGGCAGTAGGCAAGATGTAAGGCGTTCATGAAGTGGAGTGTTCATGCTCTAAGTGAATGTTGATGGTAATACACATCTGAGAGCGTTTCTGGCTCTGAGCCTCAAATCACTTATTTTGGAGTGGTCTCAGAGGGAGACAGAAATACCACAGAAACACAGTAAGAATTATGACTATGGTCCACTGGGAAGTTTTCTTGAAGAAGCTCCAATTAAATGTATTCTTTTGGGGCCTCTGCAGAAGAAATGCCCAATTAATTGTGCCCTGTTGTCTTGGGGGACCTGCTTGTCAGGAGCGTCCATTACACACACCCCTCAATTTTTTAAAACTAGCAGCTAGCATAAATGGAGGACACCCCCCAATCCCATTCCCACCCGCTCCTCAAATAATTATGTGAAGCACTGGACAGCTAAATTAAAATGCTCTAAAATTCAAAAAATGAACAAACAATGTTTGTATATGACCTGCAGATGGCAGTAAGAGATAAACTACAGGAAAATATTCTTAATGTAATTCTGGCTTTTTCTCTCAATGGGCTGCCAGGTTGCAAAATTTGTAATCGCTGCATGCAACTTTCTTTTAGCCAGGCTAACACCCATATTTGTTTGTTTTTTAAAAGACTTGGCATCTCTTGTTAGGAACGGAGTAACGTATTCCCATAATGTGAATGACTTCCCAATGCTATTGCTCACTTACGCAGTGAGGTTTTATTTTCATCAGGGTTATGCTTTTAGCATTATGTGTCAACAGCATTTATTGGACATGCTCACATCATATTACCACAGGGGAGATGCAAACAAAAATGGGGAAATCATCTCCCAGTCAAAATCATCACGGTCATCTGATTTTATTTTTTAAAAAACATGCTGGGCTACTTCAAAGGTTTAAGAAGAAGAAAAATAGTGAATTAGATTTACTGCCCAACCCTAGTATGCATGTCTCCTCAACAATAAGTCCTGTGACTGAAATGGAACTTACTCTCAGGTAAGTATGCACAGAATTGCAGTCTTAAAATGCCATCCTAATCTCAGTTACTAGGAAATCAACCCCATTGAACACATTGCACCTTCCTTCTGAGCAAACATTATTAGGAGTTGACACTTTTACCATATAATCTCATAGCTGTTGTCCTGCACCTGAGTTCAATGGGACTCACTTCCAGGTAAGTGTGCATAGGATTGCAGCCTGGGGGCAGTCTACACTTAAGGTCTTTAACGTTAAGGAATGGTTTTGATAATGTAGATGGACACATGATGCCCTACTTTTACGTTCATGGCGTGTTATTACCTTGTCTTTTTTTCGCTTAACTTTTTATCGTTTTATGCTGCTATATCGGTGAAACACTGCTCATATGTCCCTACGTAGTGTTTTACCTTTTTTTTTTTACTGCATTCAAACTGTGACCCCCCCCCCAATGGGAGCAAGGAAGAATTAAAATGGAACACAAGAGCAACCAGCAGCACAGAAAGAAACAGCTTACTGGGAAATGGTTTGGCCGGGTATTACTTACATTTGACGGGAAAAAAACCCCAAGGTAAGGAACTTTTAAAGTAACAAGCATGCCCTGTGACGTTTTAGAACGGCATATCTAATATTGTTCTAATAGGAGGAAATAACGTTAAACAGGTCATAGTAGATCCAGCCTTAGAGATGCATATATTGTGAGCTGCCCACAGGCATCTGGTTGACAAAAACAGGATGCTGGACTAGGTGGGCCAGTGGCCTGACCAAGCAGGTTCTTCGTATGTTCTTATAATTACATTGTTATGATTAATAAAAGACTATATATTCTAGACTGAGGCACAGGGACTCTCATCAGAGCCCTGGGTAGAAAGAAGGAAAAATGCAATTATAATAAGAATAGCACAGCGAAGACTTGGTAACAAATAGTTTTTTAAAATCAAGATGCAGGAAGAAGTGTGTGTATTTTGCAGTCTGCATAAAGGAAGGCGTCCCTTTGTATAAAACAGAATGGAATGTCATGATCTGAAATGCACCCAGAGGCTGCATCATTGATTGCTATCACGCCTTTGTATTACTGAGGAGGTGATATGTTTCTCAGTCACACTACCTGTGGCTGGCTGTGTTGTATTGAGGGATTTGAGCATTATAAATGGGTTGAATTTTCTGCTCTGACTAGGATTGCTGTTGGTTGACCTCTAAAACACATACACGCACAGAGCCCAAAACTATTACATTCCAAGGGAGAAGGCACTCTAATACGAAATAGGACTTGTAGGTCAGATTAAGGCTGCAAAGCCCTATGCCCACTTACCTGAGAATAAGCCCCTACTGAACTCAGTGGGACTTAAAATTGGGTCTACAGACTTGTATAAGATTAAACTGTAAAGCCCTTAGCATGTTCTGGATCCCTCATCCTAGAAACATTGGAGGGTATATTGTTGTTGCTTTTGGTGAGGGGTGAGGTTTGGCTCTCAGTTTTTCTTTTAAACAGCATCTGCAAACCTCTGGGTTTGCATGCCAACATTTCCTCTTGTTTCTCAGTGGGCTGACTCAGTGGAGTGACTATTCTACTCTATATTCATGCTACTGTGATTGTTCCATCTTTCTTTAATACTGAATTTTAAATTGCTGAAGAGTAATTAAATTGCTGAAGAGGGACCCAGGTGGCGCTGTGGTTAAACCACTGAGCCTAGGGCTTGCTGATCAGAAGGTCGGCGGTTCGAATCCCTGTGACGGGGTGAGCTCCCGTTGCTTGGTCCCAGCTCCTGCCAACCTAGCAGTTCGAAAGCACGTCAAAATGCAAGTAGATAAATAGGAACCGCTACAGCGGGAAGGTAAACGGCGTTTCCGTGTGCTGCTCTGGTTCGCCAGAAGTGGCTTTGTCATGCTGGCCACATGACCTGGAAGCTATACGCCGGCTCCCTCGGCCAATAATGCGAGATGAGCGCGCAACCCCAGAGTCGGTCACGACTGGACCTAATGGTCAGGGGTCCCTTTACCTTTACCTTTAAAGTAATAATAATAAATGTTGGCCAGCCTGCCATTACTCTACCTTTCCTCAAGCCTAGAACATGGTTGCTCCTTCTGTGGTTTACATTAATATTTCTAAGCTGCAGAGAATTTTAAAGAAACCTGAAAATGGGGGGAAACACACTTTTAACCACTTGGAAATGCCGTGCAATTGAACCACAGCAGGGCCCCCAGTTGGGCTGGTGCATCAGTCTCAACATGACAGTACATCTAGTTTTGCCTGTATCATGACTTTAGTATTGCTTTGAGCAAAGAAAAAAAACACCTTGTCACTTTGAAGTGGTGAGGAAGACTCGGGTTCCTGTGGTAGAAACACAGGTTTGAGTCTGTCTTATGGGTATGGACTGGGGGAACGCAGTTGAACTAGGGAATTTATATCAGACAGTAGCATGGAGTTGCCTTCTGGCTGTCACCTAATGATCCAAGCAAGGAGGATACATGGTGTATTTAGTTGAACTGTCTACAGTTCCTTTACAGTCCTGATGGTGCCCTTAAATTATGCCCAGTTTAGGGGTGGATAGGATGAGTTGGAGCTAACTGCAAAAGGAAAGGATAATCCATTAAAATATACAGGCCACCCAACTGCAATTTAAACCCCACCCACATATGATGCAGTTCCAGAACATAGCAGAAACTTATGGGCTGATATACCTTAGATGGTACCATTTTTCTGGTGGCTTATGGCAAACTTTCTGACCCTCGTTTTTTGGGCATTGTGGTAGAGCAGCAGCATTCAAGGTGCTACGTTTAATATTTTATTCAGGTAGGTTCAGAAATGTGCAATAAATGTAATTGGAAGAGTGTTTTCCAATTAAAATGTCGTATAAAAGTACTTAAGTGCATTGCTTAGCATTAAATACTTACTGAACACTAATTGCATTTGTTTGCCATTTTTCAGAGACATTTAAAGTGGCTGCAGATAGCCTGGATTTCAATCTGGCTCATCAGTTTGTTGCTGCTATGCATTTGGAGTGCTCTGGAATGTATGTT
The DNA here is from genome assembly GCF_965207765.1 of Zootoca vivipara. Lineage (NCBI taxonomy): Eukaryota > Metazoa > Chordata > Lepidosauria > Squamata > Lacertidae > Zootoca > Zootoca vivipara. The sequence continues at coordinate 24,720,289 of NC_142588.1, forward strand.
CGTCCTCTGAGGTCTTGCTTATGAATCCTCACTACCAAATTCAGTGGATCAATGAAATAAAAAACATGGCCGACTCCTAAAGGTGAGTTAAAAGCCCTCCTTGCATAAGGTTTTGCAATCTCTTCTCCCTTTGAAATTTGATGTGTGAGCACTGCAGGATGTGATCAGAGCTTTGCTGTTGGCATCTGTCTTGGGAGACAATGGAGGAGTACACTTTTGGGGGTGAAGTCAAACTGCTGGAAGGTTGCAGCACCTGCTGTGGCTGTAGAGACCGATACAAGAGAGACATGTTTTGTTGCAGCTGGGGAAGATGAAAGCGTATGGCTGTGCCGCTGTAGATGCACCATGGCTTTTCTTCTCTCTATGTCTCTCACAGAGGTCATTCCTCCTCTGGTCACTGCTATGGATGCACAACCTGACTGCCTGTCTCTGGGCACTGTGGTCATCTGCAAGGGATTCCCACATGGTAGGATTATGTTGCCAGCCTTCAAGTCACATCTGCAGACATTTTTGTAACTCAGAGTTGGTCTGCCAATGGGCCTAGTGCCTGAAGTCAGCTGCCCATAGAGCATGTCCCTGGGAGCCAGCATGGCTCACCTCTCCATACCCTTTTGGAGAGGTGAGCCATTGCTGTAGCTGCATTGCCAATAGAGCTTTAGGTATTAAAAATAGTGTGGGTGTTAGATGACCATTCAAACTCTGTGCTGGGAAAGCTGAATTCTGTGACCTTTATCTATGATACAAATCAGATAAATTTGCGTAGTTTCCTCTACATTCCTCTGCAGCTTATCCTGCGCACAATTCTTATTTTGTTAGTTATGGGAAAGGGCATAAAACTATGTAGATCACTGTGCCTCTATTATGGATCACTGGCTATCTTACCTTGCTATCTCATCTTATCTGGCTTCTAAGATTTCAGCAGGCATTGCCCACTCAATTTCAGACATGTATTTGTTTACCAATGAGGGCTAAAACTTGCTTCGTTCAAATGAAAGCTAAGGTTCTCAGGAAGTTGGATTTTGCAGCCAATACCATGTTCTACACTCTTTCTATGTCCCAACTTATTCATTGCATGCACACAGTTTGGGTTATGCATCAAAGCACATGGTGCTTTGCTTTATACGAAATGGAGCTTAAAGTCTTAATTTTGACAATGAGGGATATGGCAGAGCTGCCAGCGGTGAAGAAATAGTAGGTCTCTTGAGGTAGAAGATTTGGAATTAGGCTGCTTATGAAACAAGAAATTTTGAAGAGTTAATCATCAATCACTCAGTGATTGAAAGTGAGGGAATCCTAAGAGTATTGCAGAAGAGTACGAGGGAACCCGCAAGTTCATTGCAGAAGATTTAAGTGTGCACAGTCAGATTTACTGACAGAGTAGGAATATCAGAGAATTCATGAAAACAGAAGCAGAAATTCCCAGTGATCGCTTGTTTGTCACATGTCCAGAACAGTAATCAATCCAGTGAATACTATTGACGTTTGCTTCTACTGTTACTTTCAGTCCACAAATGGTATGTAGCTGATTAGGTTCTCCCATGCTTGCCCACCCACCCAAATTTGCATTGTGTTTTCTTTGCATTAAAATAAACAAAGTGGAATAACATAATGACAACTATGGAAGTTACATAGTTTTGCCGCAACTGCGAGATGAACAATGTCATTTTTGAGTGTGGAGGGGGAACTGCTGTGGAATGGAAACAGGGCTGCATGCAATGAGTAAAGGATGGAATGGAAAACGGGAGGTGGTTGCGAAGGGAAACAGTGTTAGAGACAGAAGTGCCTGCAGCTTTGCCTGCACTTGAAAAAACAGTAACACTGCCCCCCCCCAAAATACAATGTAAATGCATTGTTTTAACCAGATACTGTAGTGTTGTTCCATTTGAAAGGAAAGGCAGAGAGGGTAGGCAGTTGGGGAAGTCCACTGACCTTCAAACGGTCAGGCGGCATTGCAGCCTGGCCATGTCTCTGATTGCGATCCGGAGTGTTATTTTCTTGCCTGCTGAACTGTGAGTATAATCTCACCTATTCACCAGCTTCTTCTTCAAATCAATAATTTCAAGGGTCTTTGGATAGGGAAAACCCCCTCAAGTGATCACTATAACCTAAAATGATAAGGCAGAGGGCCTTCTCGGTAGTGGCACCCTCCCATCAGATGTCAAGGAGATGAGTAACTATATAAGCCTCTGAAGGCAGCCCTGCATAGAAGCTTTTTAATGTGTGATATTTTGTTATGTTTTTATATATGTTGGAAGCCACCCAGAGTGGCTGGGGCAAATCAATCAGATTGGGGGCAGCATTATTATTATTATTATTATTATTATTATTATTATTATTATTTTGTGTTGACTTGAATGCTAGTTACTAATTAATGTAAAATATTATTATTTTTAGATAATGCCAGAGTGAAATATCCCCTCCACTCATTTTCAGATGTTTCTAGTGTGCGACTGGAACGCAGTGGGAGATGCCCTTAAAGGCAGGTTCCGACTGCATCCAAAATAAATAAATAAATCCATAACATTTTGTTGGCAGGACTTTTCACATATCCAGTAAACTAGGTGTAGTGGACCTTTATTAGTCCAAGGTGGGCAGGGCCAGAGGCATTTTCACAATTTAAGGACACATTCCAGCCAGGCAAAAACTCTCATGGATGTTGCAAAGCATCCAGGGAGAGTTGTGTGGCCTGAGCAGAATTTAATGGGTCAGCTAGAAAGGTCGGGAGAGCTGCATTTGGTCCCCTGCGGCAAACTACCTGATTATGGAGAATGAGACCATGCCATCCTCTTTAACAAAGCCGCCTTCAGAAGGGCAGCAGCAGTCATTAAGCCTCATAGCTCAAATGGCAACTAAATGTATCATAACAGCAGGGATGATTTCTCAATTGCTGGCTGCCAGGGGCAAAAGAGCATTAAGAATGACAAGATGTTCCTGGCTTCAGCAGAAGAGGTCTTAGAAAATGCTCATCTCATGCCTGACTTGTCAGGTGGCATTCGGCATTTTCGGAACACATTTAGAAAATGTGGGTTGAGGAAGGTAAAGTCAGTAGACTTTTCTATTAGCAAAATGTTGAGGAAAGCCAATGAGGCCAATGCTAAGAAAGCTACCATCAGTTTGACTCTATAGAAATTACCTCTGAAAGTATAGTCTTTATGAAATATAGCCATTGATTTTTTTTTATATGTGTAGCATTACAATTTCTGTACTTTTTGACCTACTTCTTTTTTTCCTATAATGTTTTTGACCACAATTTTTATAAAATCTGTGTATTTTTATAATTTAGATGAATTTATTTATTTTTTTGCATATTAAGAAAGAAAATACCTTCAGATTTTTAAAAGATAATCTCCATGATTAAGCTCCATTTCACAACTCTCAAGTCAGGCTTGGTTCCATAAAAGTAAAGTAATCCTTATTAAATTCACTGGATCCTGGAGCAAATCTCTTACTGTCCATGCTGATCATAGGTAAGCTTTCTAACACTATATACTGTATAATGTTAATACATTTTTATTTAGCTTTTCATTAATTATCTGGGACAGGTTGAAGTTGGGAGCTAGGGTGAAATTAACTGTCCACAGTACACCAGTTTCTTGAGTTCCTTGAGTAATTGTACCGTAATGCGTAGCCTTTTGTATCTGCCAAATAATTTGGAAGGTTTTTCAAAAGAAAGAAGTTGAAATTCAGCTGTCAGTTGCAGAGTGGAGTACCAGTGGGCTTGGAAGCTGGAGACCCTCAAATTCACAGCTTTTCTTGAGGGTATAATGGCATGGTATCTTGCGGGAAATGCTTCTCTGGCCTCACCTCCAAAAACTGCTCACTGATTATTTGCATATTTAAATCATTTAATTTCTTTCAAAATCGTGTAACTAAAAGCCCTTCAGAAATTAGAATCTATGCATTCAGAGAGAAGGTGAGACGGCGAATCTTATCCCAAATGTCACTGCCCCTGCAAAATATTGCTGCTAGGTACAAGGTACCATCGACACACCACTCCTGTGCTCAAAGGCTTGCACTGGCTGCCTATGCGCTATATAGAATCAATGCGGTGGTGAGCTATATACAACTTAAAATTACATCAAGCAAGTTGGGGAAATGATCGTTAAAAATAAAGCTGCATAAAGATAACAGAACAGTCAACCATGAAGGCAATTAAAAGCAATTTGTTTGACAGGCAGATGCAACAGAAATGCCTTTGCCAATTTCCTAAAACTTATCAAAGACCAGACCTGGTGGGCCTCTTCAGGGAAGCAGTTTCACAAGCAATTCACTACTAGCATTGGTACTGTGGAACAAGAGCATAGAAAAGCCCTAACATGCCTTCTGTTTTAAAATATGTTGATTGGAGGGTTGCAAGTTCCCGGGAAGCTTTCAGGAAAGTTGTGAACAAATATGGCCTTTAATTTTTGTTTTAAAAAAATGGAATGGCCTTTCAAAACCAAGTGCATTGCAAGGAAAAATAAACTGAAGTAAATCTGTGTCATCTTGTCTATAAATTATAGTGTTTGCATAGTTTTGCCTTTGTTATCCAGCTCATTAACACTGGGAACAAGTGCTTGTTATATGCTATTTAAGTAAGCTGCCATTTCTTTGTTCACACACTTTTACTGGCATAATTAGATGTCAGATGAAGTTTGATGCTCACTGACCTTTACAGCAAAAAGGAAAGTATACACTCCTAAGCAAAACTTTAATTTTTTAGCCAAGATGACATACAAAAAAAGGCTGCAAAGTGAGAACAGAGATCTGTTATATTGGATGAGCGTCTGTTGATGATAGCACACAGCTCTGATTGTGTGTTTTCAGGGTTGTTGGGTGAGTTTTTTGGGTACCTTGCCAATTTACATTTTTTAAATAACTACTTTCTTAACTACTTTCTACCTAACCCACAACTCCTTGCAGTCAGTTATTCTTCTTAAACCAGTCTGCTCTTTTTGCCAATCCTATTGCTTTCGCTAAACCCTAATATTCTATTAGGTTGTAGTTCCTTCTGCAAGAGAACAAACTGTTTTGGGGTTGTTGTTGTTTTTATTAAGCTCTGCTATGTCCCTCCTGTTCTCTCTCTTTGCTGAGAAATTGCTGTTTCTTCAATCTGTGGCTTTCCTCTGAGTCACAGAGTTGTTCCTTCTGTTTGCTTTTCTAATTCTCTTACTTTCTTCCTCCTAAGCTGACAGGGGCCTGGATTTGATAGTGGTTCATTCTTCTAAAACCATCTTGGCAAGAATACAGTCTATAGTCTAGCAAGTAGTCCTTTATTTTCAGGTAGGTAGCCGTGTTGGTCTGACCAACTAAGTTTGTTCTAGGTATAAGCTTTCGTGTGCATGCACACTTCTTCAGATATACTGAAACAGAAGTCACCAGACCCTTAGATATAGACCCACCCCACCCTCCCACTATATATACCTAGAACAAACTTAGTTGGTCTCTAAGGTGCTACTGGACTATTTTTTAGGCCTTTATTTGTTTGCTTGTTTGTATAACGCTTAAACTGATACCGTAACCACAGATATCACAATCATAACTGAAACCTCATGCCAGCTTGAAGGCTTACAATCAAGCTATTATTAACACTGGGGTCATAAAACTGATGATAGGCAGGAAATGAATCTAAATAAATAAATGCTAAGGGCAAAGCATCAGGAAAGAGCAAGGAGAAATATGGAGAAGGGAGATACGGCTATGCAAAAATATGTAATGTAAGTTTGTGGGGTTAGCACAGGAATGGATTATAATGGAGCCAGAAGGACTACTTGAAACTATATTTATAGTTGCCAGGAACATCTTCTGCTAGGAGAATTATAGGTCAAATGCCTGGGTGTGGACATGGTTGGAGAAGATTCTTCATCCTTATCCTCTCCCTTCCAGTCAGAGAGGAGACTGCAAACTAGAAATACCGTAGTTTTAGAGAGAGAATGAATGAGAGAGCTGGAGAATACATGGTTACCTTAGGAATCATTGTTTGGTGTTGGCTATCCGACAATCCACAAGAAAAGGTTAGGTCTTGAGAGGTATTCTGAAAGATGAAAGAGAAGAACTGAGGTAAAGTGCAGGGGAAATATAATCCCATTAAGAGGCTAAAGTGAAAGAGAGCAACAAGTGTACAAGCAAATGACTCAAAGAGATGACCATAGGAAGGCAAACTCTAGGTTTACAGGACAGTAAAATGCTGACTCCTGGACTGTCTGATAAAGGAGCAATATGAAAGGAAACCAGCAATTCAAGTGGACTGGCAATAGCTAAGTGGTCAGAGTATACTATGCCCTCCAAGCTTTGCTGTGTGACAGTCAAATCACGGAGCAACCTATATTGCCAGTTCTGGAATCAGATTTTTCCTATGGAGCCGTTTCCTTTAATCTGTCTTTTGGTTACTTTTACCTCTTCTAGCTCTCTTAAATCAGAGACAGGGAATCTTTTTCTGACCATGGACTGGGTGGGAGCAGCAGAAGCCCCATAAGTGGCCACAATCACACACTTTTAATGTACACAGACATGCTTCACACATGCGCAAGTACACACACAGCAAGGTTGAGAGGGAGGAAAGAGAGGGAGGTAAAGGGATGTGTATGAGAGCGAGAGAGTTTCTGTGTTGTGTGGTGGCTGGCGAGACTTAAGAGTCCCTTTCTCACTGCAGAGTGCAGGAGCCAAGCAATTTTTTCTTTTTCTTTTTTAATATAAACAAAGTAGGAGCCAAGCAATTTGGGGGTCTTAGCGGACCACAAGCTTAACATGAGTCAACAGTGTGATGCAGCAGCAAAAAAAGGCCGTTGCTGTTCTAGGCTGCATCAACAGAAGCACCGTGTCCCGATCAAGGGAAGTAATAGCACCACTCTATTCTGCCTTGGTCAGACCACACCTGGAATACTGTGCAATGGTACCTCGGGTTACAGACGCTTCAGGTTACAGACACTTCAGGTTACAGACTCCGCTAACCCAGAAATAGTACCTTGGGTTAAGAACTTTGCTTCAGGGTGAGAACAGAAATCGTGCGGCAGCAGCGGGAGGCCCCATTAGCTAAAGTGGTACCTCAGATTTAAGAACAGTTTCAGGTTAAGAATGGACCTCCAGAATGAATTAAGTTCTTAACCCAAGATACCACTGTATTCGGTTATGGGCACCACAATTTAAGAAAAATGTTGACAAGCTGGAACATGTGCAGAGGAGGGAAACCAAGATGATCAAGGAAACCAAGCCTTATGAGGAACGGTTGAAGGAGCTGTTTAGCTTGGAAAAGAGGAGACTGATGAGATATGATAGCCATCTTTAAATATCTGAAGGGCTGTCACATGAAAGATGCAGCAAGCTTGTTTTCTCCTGCTCTGGAGGGTAGGACTCGAATCAATGCCTTCAAATTACAATAAAGGAGATTGTGACTAAACATCAGGAAGAACTTTATGACAGGAAGAAGTTCAACCGTGGATCAGTCTTCTTTGGGAGGTTGTAGACTCTCCTTCCTTGAAGGTTTTAAAGAAGAAGTTGGATGACTATCTGTCACTGGATGCTCTAGCTGAGATTCCTACATTGCAGGGGTTGGACTAGATGACCCTTGGGGTACCTTCCAACTCTACAATTCTATGATTCTATAATTTGGCTATGTAGAAAGAGAGAGATCATTCTAAGAATGATAAGAAGCAGTGAGCAAAGAAGAGGCTGAGAGGCTACAAAGGCAATTGGGAAGACTTCTTGGGGCAGCCCACAGGACGCTGGTTCCCCATCCTTGGCTTTTATGTAGGAAGGTGGATCCACTTGATTCCAGGATCTAGTTAAAAGAAGGTTAAAAGAAAAGCAGACATCTTGGGCATCACTGATTTGTTGAGATAGACCAGGCATCCCCAAACTTGGCCCTCCAGGTGTTTTGGGACTACAATTCCCATCATCCTTGACCACTGGTCCTGTTAGCTAGGGATCATGGGAGTTGTAGGCCAAAACATCTGGAGGGCCGCAGTTTGGGGATGCCTGAGATAGACATTCTCCATTTTTGTGGAGGTGGAGGCAACTTGAAGGTTGTAGCAAAGAAGGTTATAACAAAGTACTCAGAAGTTTGGCTACACTGTCATAGAGCACTTCAAAATTGCCTGGCAAAAGAAGTTGTTGGCAAGAACTAGTAGTCTCTTCATGTGACATGCCCAAGCATTGCACTGACATATTGATGCTTTGCTGTTCCAATATTCAAATGAAAATGATAAATAGTTGCCCATTTGAGGTACTGGGCCTCGGGAAAATTCTTGTCTGAAATAGTAGCGGGCTGCCAGATGTTGCTTTAAGCAGTGTCGTTTTGTTCTTGTCAGCTCATCCAGTTAATGGAAGCAATTTTTGTGCACTCCCTAGAGCACCTCATGTATATGTCAAAAATAATTTGCATGTGTTGGAATGAAATTAATAGGGTTGATTAGGTGGAGCATATTTCTTGCATAAGGTTTCACACAGGGTTTTCTTCAGCAATGTGAGAAGTTATTCACGTCAGCAGGTACAAATCGGTGCTTTGTGGCCACAGCTAGAAAAGGGATGGGCAAGTGGCAATATGCAGGGCACATCTGGCCCTCAGAGCAATATTATCTGGTCCCTGGCAGTCCTGACGAATTTTAATCAAGGCATGATCAAAAGTTCTCAGCTTCACTTGCAAGGAAAAGAAAAGTTCCTGCAGTAAGATAAGACATACAGAAACCCCACACATAATTAGTTCTCCCTCTTGGATTTTGTACATACTGTGTAAATATGCATATTTGTGTATAATTTTATGACAGACTGCATAACTGGGAAGCCTTTACTGCTTGATGGTGCCAATTTTGTTAGGGAGTCTGCCCATTTGTGAAGGAGTCTAGACAAAGCACATTTTGAGCTTCTGGACCACTGTCTAGAGAACAGAATGAGCCACAAGCCATCCCTTTGAAACATGTGCATCTAAAGTGTGAAGTAGAATGTTGAAAGATTTAGAGCATATAAAAGGAAGTATTTATTCACATAGTGCATAGCTTAACTGTGGAGTTCATTGATACAGGATGTTGTGAAGGCCACCAACTTGGATGGCTTTAAAAAGGGGGGTTAGATAAATTCACGGAGAATAAGGCTACCAGTGACTACTAGTCGTGATGACTGTGGGCAGATCTACATGCGTCATTTATAATGTTAAAATGCATTATTAAAATGTGACACCAGAGGGTGCTTCAGACCAGTGAACCACCAGCAATGGGAAACTGCATTAAAGGTTTTGAACGTTATTAAATATAACATTCTATAAGATCAGTGTAGATCCAGCCTGTGTCCTACCTCCTGTATCAGAGGCAGTATGCTTCTTAACACCAGTTACCGGGGATGTCTCTCTCAGCTTCTCATTTTTTCAATCTTAAATTCAGTTTTCCACATTAGTGGGGGGGGGGAATTCCTCATAAAAATTCTTCAGCATTTTAGTGCAATTTCTCCTAATATGCACATTTTTGTATGCAGCTTTCTCTACGCATTTTTCTATGTTATTTTCTTGAACATATGCATTTTAATGCACATTTTGTACGCTTCACTTGGATGCAGAATTGAAAAAATCAGGGAAGCGCCAGTTTCAAAGGATGGCTGCTTTTTGGGTTGCACTTTGTTTAAAAATTGTGCACTAGAATCACCTTTAAATGCACATTGCACAGTATTTTCCCCCCACCCTTAGTCACTGCCACCATAGCTAGTGTTCAGGGATGATGGTAGTCGTACTCCTGCAACATCTAGAGCAGCGTTTCTCAACCGCTGTTCCGCGGCACACTAGTGTGCCCTGAGACGCTGGCTGGTGTGCCGCGACGTGCGGTGACGAGAAGGGCGATTTGCATTGTCACGTGCCTGGCGGCCGCCAATAGTAACAGCTGACCCGCCGGAAAGCAATATTTCTCCTCCTCTTTGCCAAAGCTCAGTGCAAACGGCTGGAGGGTGATTTTAGACAAACTTAAAGAAGCTGGCTGGATGAGCTCAACCTGAAACTTGCTGAGCAAAGGATTGTGCTGGCAGAGAAATCAGCGGCTTGTGAAGCCTTATTACAGGAGATTGCAACCAACACAGCAATTGGCAAGTGTTTCTTACAGTCATAATTATATAGTCAATATAGGGCGGCACAGAGTTAAATTTTTTAACTTTTTTAATGGTGGTGTGCCTCGTGATTTTTTTCATGGAACAAGTGTGCCGTGGCCCAAAAAAGGTTGAGAAACACTGATCTAGAGTGCCACAGGCCCCCCACCCCTGCTGTATAGTGAGCATCCATTTACCTCTGCATTTTCTATCGCTAGCTAAATAAATACAATTCCAGGAGGCCAGTTAGCCAGGAAATGAATACAGTGCACAAAGCGGAGGTAGAATCAGCATCTTTCATAGAAAGGGATGGCAGATATAAGAAGTGGATGGATGTTTAATTATGCAAATAGAGTTCTCAGATCTGATAATGCAGTGACATGAAACTGTCTTCACTTTATAGTCTAAAACATATGACAAGGAAATTTTTATCCCAGGGCTCTGTCTTCGGAAGGATATATATATATTCTAGAAGGGCTGGTCCCTTTAAAAGCACCAAGAAAAATACATCTGAGATTTTAATATGCCTTGCTGCTGCCAAGCCCCATTCATAATGACAACTGAAGTAGGCAGACAGTTCTGTCTCCTGTGCATTTATTAATTTGAAGAGCAAAAAAATAAAAATCATCATGTCAGTGAGAAAGTTTTATAACTAGCTCTAGGAGATTAAATTTTGTATAAAATATTGGGCCCAACCCAGCCTAACTTAAAACTCTTATCAATCTGATTAATTTGAAAGAGCAAGATTTAATCTCAGTTGATTAAAAACAACATGGCTGTACCAATCCATTGTCATTTGACTCCAATTCAAAATGTACCCCAAGAAATCCCTACAAATAAGATACTGTACCTGGTGGAGGTAATTAAGCACAACACCATTAGCAGGTTAGAAAACAATGTCTTTACTTAGAAAAGGAGTCTCAATATAACAATATTGAGTTGTTGGGGTCCACAATACCCCGATGTAAAGGACAAAAACCTACACAAACAATATGTGATCATTATACACCTTTAGGCACCAGGCGAAAACATTACTTTGGCTGATTAACATCATATATCCTTTTAAATGTGTTTGTGGGAGAGGGGGTTATTGGTTTGGTTCATTTTTGTTCTGGTTTTTATTGTATATTTTGTGTTTTTATCTTGTATTTTTATGCTGTGAACCACCTTGACATCTTCAGATGAAGGGTAGTATATAAATTTAATAAGTAAATAAAAATTAAAAATCTAACTGATCCCACTGGTTTTTAAACACACCAAAATGTGTCATTAACATACATAGAATATAACAGTTTATATTCAGCTTATTTGTCTGATTATCACGTCTGTGAGAATTTTATGAGGTGTAAGAACATTCCTATAATAAAGTGGACCTTGACTGGATCTTGTTGAGGAAATATTCACCTGCAGACTTTGAACCCAAGTGCCACATGGATCGAACACTTCAATGGACCTCGTGTTTCTTGCAAAATTGCTCAGTGAGACTGTGGTGACTTTAAGAATGACTTGGGAATTTTGGAGCCTGATTCAGGACTGAATAAGCCAAACTGCTAGCATGTGACTGTGAGTACACTATACTATACCTATACGAGAGTAAAGAGGTAAAGGGGACCCCTGACCATTAGGTCCAGTCGCGGACGACTCTGGGGTTGCGGCGCTCATCTCGCATTATTGGCCGAGGGAGCCGGCGTACAGCTTCCAGGTCATGTGACCAGCATGACAAAGCCGCTTCTGGCGAACCAGAGCAGCACACAGAAACGCCGTTTACCTTCCCGCTGTAGCGGTGCTTTCGAACTGCTAGGTTGGCAGGAGCTGGGACTGAGCAATGGGAGCTCACCCCGTCGTGGGGATTTGAACCTTCTGATCAGCAAGCCCTAGGCTCAGTGGTTTAACCCACAGCGCCACCCGCGTCCCATACGAGAGTAGGGAAGAACTTTAAATATTAAGCGTCATAGCATCAAACTTAGTCAGAGTGATTTGGGCACCAGTGGGGAGGATAGGTCAGTCGCCAACAGAAAAAGGGTTGTATGAATCCGTAATATACAGTAATCTGAATGCTAGTGTTGTTTGTACGAAGGAGAATAAAAAGAGGTTTGTATCAACTTTAATTAATTTAATCTGAACACATTGACTACATGTTTATATAGTCTACCTGATTGGGTCAGCAATAAGGCTAAGGGTTTATCAGTGAGGAAAACAAGTAATTAATGGGTGCTATTATGTATAAATAAATATTGCAAATCCTTATTATGTATCCGAGAAGCAAGTTTTGTAAAATAGTAAGCCCCTGTGAAAGTTTCCTCAATGGAGAACATGTTTTAGAAAATGAAAAGCTCCTGTAAAAATAACAAGATAAAATTTTGTTGGAGCAAATCTCATTGTAGTAATTTATAAGCTATGGACTGCACAGGTTGTTTTCTCCCTCTCCCTCTCTCTCATTTTGCAAATCAAGCGGCCTAGGCACAATCACCATACAGTATTTCACAATTCCAGGAGCAGAACAGGCAAAACAGTTACATTAAGCACATTGTTGCTGTGATGTTTTGTAACTGCATCATCCGCACAGGTGGCACTTCCCTCTCTTTTTTTGGTATCGGCAATGGCAAGCCATGGCCAGGGTTTGTTTGATCAACTCTCTTCTAGGAAAAGACATCTTTGGGGATGCTTACAGCATTGTGGGTTGTTCTGCTTCTCCCTGTATACTATCTTACTGCACATTTTAGTTAAGGAAGTTTTAATGCTGCTGTGGGTTTTAATTATGGATTGATTTTATAGTTGTAAACTGCTTAGAAGCCATTCTGGTATATAAGTTATATAAAACAAATTTTCCCTGAAACTCCACTTTCTGTTCATTTTCTCATGTGCCAGTCTAATCCTTCAAAAGCAGAGAAAGGTGAAAGAGCAATACTTCCCCAACTTCCTATTTCACCTTTATATTCTTCGGAAATTTCACATCAGCAGCTTGAGTGGGGAGCTCAACCTTGAAAAGTATCTAGAGCTGAAATAAGAAGTAGAAAAGAGTGTCAATCTTCTGTACTTCCTCTTTCACCTCCATCTGCTCTTCACAGGGGGGCAGTGCCGGATTTATGTAAAAGCTAAACAAGCTATAGCTTAGACGCCCCCAAAAAAAATTAAAGGAAAAAAACCCTGGATGTACATTTCCAAAATATAAGATAAAAAACAAATAAAATAAAACCCACATACAACAACAGTGTTTTGTGTTGTGTAGGCTTCTATTCCGTTATGTGCAAATGGCTGGCTTTAGGTACCTATTAGGTCCATTCTCTAATAACTGGTATCTATAAATTTTACATAATACATAACTGTTTGTTGTTGTTGTTGTTTAGTCATTTAGTCGTGTCCGACTCTTCGTGACCCCATGGACCATAGCACGCCAGGCACTCCTGTCTTCCACTGCCTCCCGCAGTTTGGTCAGGCTCATGTTCATAGCTTTGAGAACATTGTCCAACCATCTCATCCTCTGTCGTCCCCTTCTCCTAGTGCCCTCAATCTTTCCCAGCATCAGGGTCTTTTCCAGGGAGTCTTCTCTTCTCATGAGGTGGCCAAAGTATTGGAGCCTCAGCTTCAGGATCTGTCCTTCCAGTGAGCACTCAGGGCTGATTTCCTTAAGAATGGATAGGTTTGATCTTTTTGCAGTCCATGGGACTCTCAAGAGTCTCCTCCAGCACCATAATTCAAAAGCATCAATTCTTCGGCTGGTTATTTTACATAATATTATATACCATATGACTATTAATTATGTATTATCAACCTATTTATTTGATTTAAGAACGTTATATCTATCTTGTGCATTATTGTAAATACTCATGAATATCCACTAATCACTACCCTCCATAATCTTACATTCAGACATTACTTGAAATATTTCTCGTCAGCATGAGAGTACATTTTATACCTGGTTATTTATTAAACTGGCATATCACATGAGCATCATCAACCCCTGTAAATAAGGCCCCCTTCCCTCGTATCACATCCATAACTTAGTTGCATCACTTTCTCACTTTTTCCAAGGCCTCTGGTTAATTGGTTAGTTCCCCTCGTACACTTGCTCATGGCATAACTGGTTTTCCTGGCGGTTGGTATTTTTTATTTCTTTCCCTTCAGATCACATCCCGGGTGCACACACCAATCCAGTTTCTAGCTTGGAGTCACAGTGCAATGGTCTTCGTGCAAGCTTCCTATATTGTATTGTTGTCTTAATGCTTGGTAGACGTATTTTTTTACACCCTTAGTGCAACCCTGTAAAATTCCCTGCAATTTTTAACCCAGATCTTCTAGTGCAGTTTTTTTAACACCAATTCTCCACATTCCATACTCATCACAAAAAACAAACTTTTAAATAACAAAACCTCTACAACAATCAAACTAATTCCAATACTAAATTTTACCATACACATTAACATTTAACTAAAATAAAATACACTTTTTAATGGCAGCCCCCCTACCCCCTGTTAGCATTTCACTCCTCCGTTGCTGATGTGTGACTGTTACATCACATGTCTGAGTTTACTGTCTAGGCTGGGAAAGCCTGAGAATGGAAGCTAGCCTTATCTCTTCCGCTCTGTTGTGTTTTTGTACTTTTTACTTTCTGTTCTCTCTCAAGCTGAAGGAAGAGAACGCCATGATCACTTTGTCCTGTATATACTGCTTAATAAAAGCTTAGAATGAGCACACCAATCTCCACTTCGTTTCTGCTGATCTCTGCTGAGTGTGCGTGCACACCGGCATCTGCTATGTGTTGCTGGAGCGCCCCAGGGCTGATTATTTATGGACATCCTAGAGCTGCGCAACACCAGGAAGACGCCAGGAGAGGTTTGTCTCATCCTGGGGGCTGTGTGGACCCCTAGAGGCATATCCTGACACCCCCTACCAATAATTTTTCTTGTTTAATTAAATAATAATAATTCTTGTCAAACTCCTAAAATGAGATTCAACTAAATTGTTAGTTGATTAATTGTTGGTGAATCATAGTGACCTGAAACCTTCTAACACACCTAAAAAAACTTGTTAATTTTTATACAAAATATGTTAGCTTTGTCAGGGCCAAACAACAAAGCTGTAATAGTGATTTACTATGCTTGTCTGGCCTAAAGTACATTTTTACAACAAATTTTTTTTTTGCTTCATATATATACATTAAAATGTTGATGTCTTAAACAGCTTTTATCACACTTCCCAGGACAAAAACCTTCACAGACAATAGTCTTGGTCCTGTACTTACTATTGTTTTTTTATCATATACATGCATGCCTCAGCACACCAGTGAAAATGCCCACAACCCCTAAAAAGACATCTTGGAGCAGGCAGCAGTCACTACCCCTATGCCCATAATGCCTTGACATGCCACACCCCCATGGGCTAACCAGCAGTAATGAACATTGGGCCATAAGTGAAAACTTGACCCAACTATGATAATATTGGGCTGGTAAATTTTGTGCCAGCCACCGCAGCTACACAAAAAACCCGAAATAACGGCAAAACGGCTTAAAATGTGACTAGAGATTCTTAAGATTAGAGATATTATAACCCACAACCTAGTTGTAAAACACTTAGCTAGTGGGGAAAACCGACACAAATCTTTCTAATATATATCATTGACCACACAAAAGCTTAGGGAAAAAACTAGGATTAGAAACCCTACTATCCTAAGCCCTGAACATTGATGATCCATAATACAATGCTTTCAACCAGAGAACTACAAGTGAAAAACTTGAAACTCAAAGGGTGTCCCATATCGACCTAGAGGAGAGCGTCCTATAATCGACACCCACTGTTCCACCCAGGCCCCACTAGCACCACATCAGCCTATATACCACCATCGGCAGTCTACCCCATGAGGGCACAATAGTAGACACAATAGCCCCACCGCTATTACATCAGGTCAAGGTGTAGCAAATGTGAGGGAAGAGATTGGCTACATTTTAAATGATAAAAAACAGGGAAAGCACTATAAAACCCTGCATGAAGGCAAATTTAGTAAAATAGATAAAGAGTATCTCTTTTAACAATGCTCTGGGAGGCATGCACACCACCCGTCACCCTCCTCAACAACCAAATTCAACCTTTATAAACTAAAAGTAGTAAAACAGAGGAGGTAAGTTGTAACATGGTACGCGTACCAAAAGGTGTGCTAGGACTAACAAAAAGTAGCTTATTTAAAGCACCCAGCTTACAACTAGGAGATGCCGCACAACCACAACTTTTTTGAGCCCCAAAATAAGCTGACTAAACCCCTACAAAATCACCTATCTGTACATTAAACCAAACCATTTACCTAGGTTAGTAAATGAGATTAAAAACCACCAACCAGCCTTATAAGTACCGCAAGGGAGCAATGAAAGAATAACAGAAAACTTTAAGCAACACATAGCAAAGATAAATTGCTGTACCTCTTGCATCATGGTCTAGCAAAACACTATCAGACAAAGAGAACCTTTAGCCTGATCCCCCGAAACCAAACAAGCTATTTTTAGGCAGCACTAAACCAGAGCACACCCGTCTCTGCAGCAAAAGGGTGGGAAGACCTAAAAATAGGGGTAAAAAACCAATTGAGTTTGGTGATAGCTGGCTACCCAACAAAAGAATTTAAGTTCAACTTTAGGCATAACATGAACCTACCACTAAAATTCCACTTCCAAACCTAAAGAGAATTAATGGGGGTACAGCCCCATTGAACCAGAATACAGCTCGAACGGAGACCCTTTTACCCCTTTCCCCTACCGTAGGCTTCTAAGCAGCCACCAAAATAAACCACGTTATATAGCTGAACCAAAGCAAATCCCAACAATCCAACCACCCAACCCATACCTTGAGTTATTCTATAATGATACAGTAGCACCAATGCTAAAACTAGTAATAAGAAACCACTCTCTACGCACTCTTTTAAATCAGAAGAGAAAAACTACTGATAATTAACAAACCAAAAATGGATTGTCAATCATTTATTATCTTCCCAAGGCATCACAGTAGCTGCTCATATACAGCTGCTCATATATCGCTGCTCATATTCTCTTATACTTGGCTAAGTAAATTAGTTGTGTAAAATCATCCTATAGAATAAGACATGAGTGTTTTTATTACATACACACCTGCTGTAAAATCACTGCTACTATAGCCTCAAGAATTGACATCTTTGGTTTGATTAGGATCCTGGATGGCTGGCTCATGGCAGATCGTCTTGCTAAATGGATACAATCTTTGTACCTTAATCTTTTTCAGAGCATCCCTATACACACCTATTCAGAACCGAGCCCCACGGAATTCAGATAAATGAAATTGAATTGCACTCTTAAAATAGTTTAAACGTACATCAGCATAAAGGAAAAAGCAACCTTTTGGAGCTGATTGCTTATGTAAGTAATGTGGGTTTTTGTTGCCTAACGAAATGAATCGCTTGTAAAGCAAGCCTGCCAGTTGCCTTTATAATTTTGGAAATAATAAATAAACGATCTACCCATGACAATTTAAACTTGATGTGAGTAATGAACTCAAACTTTAAGGTCAGTGGCTGAGGGATGTGGGGTAGGGATTTAGCATCACTTGTTTCTATTTTAAAGGTTATTTCAAGTTTTTTCCCCTCCCTAAGGGAAAGAAACACAGAGGAGCTGGTCTTGTCTGGAACATCAGGAGTCAGACATTGTATATACGGACTGTCAGTATAATTGTCAAGCTAAATGAAGCCGTCCCTGGACTCTGACAGTCTTGTTAGAATGGGCTCCAGAAAAGCACCATTAGCAGACAGCCTGGTAAAATAAATATGAACAGGGAATGGATACTGGGTGAGTGTTGTTTCTAAATAGGCTTTGGCTGTAAATAATATGTGCAGAATGGCTTACCCCTTTCCCAGGTGGGCAGCAGTTGTGGCCCCTCATGTTTGGCCAGCATTCCCTGAGCATACAGGTTTGGGCCGGCCATTTAGGAACTCCCCTGGCCAGCCAGGTTGCAGGGTGGGACTGCCCACCAAAAAGTCAAATTAAACTGGTCAGAGTCCCTCCTAGTGGCCAGTGCCTCACTGGCTGATCGGGTATTGACTGCTCCCATGCCCAGTCAGGCAGGGACACATAAAAGCCAAGAGCAGAAGCAGAAAGATAGAACAGCGTGGGACAAGGATCAGCGAGGGACAAGCAGCAGGTAGTGGACGGGCAGCATCTAAGCACCTGGAGAGAGAACAGCAGCATCTCAGGACTGCAAGTAAGAATGGTTTCTTATTTCCCTCATTCATGCAGTATGTACACACTGTTTTGGGTTGCTTTGCGGCAAGGCTTTTCAATGCTAATACGCTGAGTATTGTTTTAAAATAGGCTTTTGCTGTAAAGAATATGCACAGAAGAGAAATATGATGCAAGTAGAATTGTCGGCAGTTGTATCCTGTCACAGAAAAATTGCTTGCAAAAATGCATAAACTAGACAAAAACGGGTAGAAAAATATGTATGTTAGGGAAAATTGCATACAACTTTTCCCGTGGGTTAAAAAAAATGAAATTGGACAAGCTGAACTTAAGATTGCAAAAATAAACTGGAATTGACAGATTCGCCCATACTTACCTCTCACCAACCCAAAATGTCACCTGGGCCTGTTTTCCCTCTCAGTGCTGCTTGTTTTACTTTGTTGGTTGCTGAAATCTAGGCACCAGCCACACAAAGGAGAGAGGTATTGATCGGTAAACTTCGGAAAGTCCTACAGTTTGCGGAAGTGAAAGAAAAAAAGAACAAAAGCCCTTTGAGGGAGGGGATTGAGCATGCTTAGTGGCCATGGAATTGCTGATCTGCAGTCAGAGTGGGGGGCGGTAACAAAAAATTGATAGTGAGAAGTGGGGGGATGGAATGGAGCATCTAGAATTCCGAATGGAAACGTTCCACATTGCAGCAGTGCGGCCCACAAGTTCCGTGTCGAAGTACTCTTGCGGCCCACTTGGTATGAAAAATTGGACTGCCCTGTGCGACGAATGTCCCCCTCTCTATTACTAAAATGTGACACAGGAATCCAGAGGTGAAGCCACACACACTCTTCTCCCGCCGCCTCCCAAATAAACCACTTTATTCTTGGGAGTTTATAAGTAAAGAGACTCTCCTTCCAGCTCACGTGGCCTGGTATCAAAGAAAAACTCTAGGCTGTTTGATAGAATAACCTCCTGTCACCAGTAAAGGGTCCCTCTCGGCCTGATTCCCCTTACCGAAAATGTTTGCCCCTTTCCATGCTGGCAACTTGTTGACACCCCAGGTTATCTTTCTAAGCCTCCTCAGTGTTACTCTAAGACACAAACTTTTGCCTCTTTTCCTGAGGTAAGTTTTGTCCTCTAATGAGTTACCACTTCTGTGTGTCCTGATACCTTGCTGGAAAAATAATGACGATACTCCTTGGCACAAAAGAGAAGAATTTTATTAACCTTAGAACATAATTATTTATTTAACGTTTCATATGCTTATAAAATACATTTCGGTTGTGGGTAATCTCTGTCAAACACTTAACATCAAGCCTTCCTGAACCTCATCTAGATCCCCACTATCCTGGCCTCTCAACATTCTTCACATCTATCCACTCCCTCCCCCTCTCCTCAACTGACAAAACCGCTGCTCCCTCCTTTTAAACTGGGAACAGTCCCGCCCCCACCAGAATGTTATGTCAGTCAGGCTGGAGGTGGATTAACTCTTTTCCAGCCAGGTAGGAATAAATATTTCAAAACCGTGTCAATCCGTTACACCCTGATCCAGACTAACCGCAAACTGTAACCAAGGTTTGTTTGGCTCAGTGTGACATGCGAACCGAGTCACTGTCACACATAAGTTCTAGATTTTTTTAGGGGGCCAATAATGTCTTAACACTTGTCCAACACTATGTCCATCATTTTGCTATTCCCAGGAAGGTTTTCTGTATCTGCCTCAGTTCCAGAGGCAAAGATAGAAAAAATGTTGAAGAGACTGCTTTTGCATAATTGACTAAAATAATGTAATTATAAAGTTTTGTTGAGCCCGCCTGTGTTTTTCTAATGATAGCCAGAATCTATGGTGTCAACTGTAAAGCAGTTCATTCAGTGGACATGCTGTGTTACAGCCTAGGTACAACATTACCTCTGAAAATAATTAGTGTCTGATCTGCAAGACTTATTTTTTTTAACATACTGTGTGATTTTCTTGTTCTTATGCTGAAAAGTATGTTATTTCTTTGGCAGTTCCTAGTGACCTACTAGCTAATAATTCCACATTGCTTTGTTGATGTCAACTTTTTCATAATTGCCAACCAGGGCAGGGGCCATACGCTCCCACTTATAGATGGGATATGCTGTATTTTTACAGCTGGTCTTCCTCTCTCACTTTTATGACTAATTTTATACTCTGGTTGAATGGTAAATTGTAAAACCGTGGCAATTTACACTAGCAGAGTGATACATGACATGTTTTCAAATCAAAGTTGTTTGCATGCTATTTCAGATGAATAAATGCAGCTATATGTCAGCAGTTTTAAATTCTGAATGTGGAAATGGGTTGGATAAGCAAATAGCAAGAGAGGCAGCTCAGGCTTCTACTATACTTGGCTAAGCCTGCAAGAGTCTAAGGTTGTGTTATAATTTTGCCATGACTAGCACACCAGCGTTGCAGGCAAAGTGACCACTAGTCACACCACTAAGGGCAGCTCCTATCAAACAACGTGAGCCAATGAAGACTGGATGTGAACTGAAGCCTTGTGAGCTTCTGCTTCCAGTCCACCCCAAGCCCCCTTAAAGGACCAGCATCCTGGGTTGCAGATGACTCACAGTGTGACTTCCTGCTTGGCATGCTTCCTGTGCCATTGGATGGTGATTCTTGGGCTCAAGGGAAGGTGCTTGTGAGGGTCATGGCACCAGTTTTGCTCTTCTGCAGGTTCCTGCCCATCAGCTGTAGGTGCTGTGGCCTCAAACTCAAATGTCAGGAGCCCAGTAGAGAAGCCTCAAACTCCTCTGACTGTGGAGCCAGAGACCCAGTAGGCTGCCATTCAGTGATGGGAGCAAGTCCCATTGAACTCAGTACTTCCATGGAAGCATGCATAGGTTGGGGGATAGGTCCACAACCACATAGTTCTTAAAGCATTTACTAATTCTATTTGTGTATCAGCAATGTAAGAATCTGGCTGAGAGTGTTGATGGAGCCCTGGGAACTCCAGATCTCTTGTCATGCAGAAATGACACTTGCTGTTGGAAAGGTATTCCTCACTAGGGGTGGGTGGAGTGAGTCTTATAAAGGGAAAGCTCAAAATGGTGTACATTTTAACCCATCCATGTCTCAACACCACTGGAGTTCAGGCCTGGCTTTATATGGCTTATAAATCTTTTGTAGCCATGGGGCCCTTCCCCACCCTTTGAACAAAATTTATTTAGTGACAGCATCTGTGAGGGACAGGGGATATCGCGAAGTCCCTCCCCTCCTGAGTTCAAGCCAATCCCCGAGCACAGGGGAAAGCAGAGAGAGTTCCGATTCCAGTGGGGAAGCAGGAAGTCGTGTCCGGGGCTCAGGCAAGGTAGAGGAGCCAGGGTCCCAGGTGGGACAGGAAGGGGCGAATAAGGGGGGGAGACCCATCCCCCCAACTCCGGAATTACGCAGAAAGAGGAGGGGAAAGAGGATGGGTCTGCCAAAGCTTTTGTGTTGGAGAAAGACGCGCCAAAAGCCATTCGGAGGTTCTGAAACCGACTGACCACATCACTCCGTGTAAATAGCAATGACTTCAGCACTGTAAATACGCAGCACCAATAAAAGAATAAAATGCAGAGCTGAGTAGCGTCGTTACTCTGAAGTAGCCCACTCCGGCCACTGTGACAGCAACCTCCGAATCCTTTTTGGGCTACTTTGGAGTTGCCGGGATGAGCGTGTCAGAGGCGGAGAGATGGCGGCAGATCGCGGAGCAAGCCCAGCAAGAACTGCAGCAGCTGTCGCTGCAGGCGCAGGGGGAATTGAAGGCAGCTAAAGAAGAGACTAAGAAGGTCCAGGACGACCGGCTACAACTTGCGGAACAGGTGAGAGCGCTACAGGAAAGAGAGCAGGAATTAAGGGCGGTGGCGGTAGACCTCCAAAACAAGCTGGATGCAGAGAAAAACAAGGCGGGAGGGGCACCCCAAGTCCAAGTGCTGCCAGGAAGGAGAGCCGGGACCCTAGTAAGCAAGTTCAATGGAGACCCGAGGGAATATCAGGGCTTTGAGACTGAGATTGTGTATGCTCTTGAGCTGCACCACGATGAGTTCCCTGATGATGAGCACAGGGTAGCGTTTATTGTGGAGCACCTTGCCGGGGCAGCCAGGGAGTGGCTAAGACCGTTAATCGCAACAAAGAATCCTTGCATGAAGAATGTCAAACTATTTCTAGAAGGTTTGAAAACGATGTATTCGTCCGATAGTCATATGGACCAGACTAAGGAGGAACTTCATAATTTACGCCAAGGAAATATGACAGTTCGCGCGTATTGGGCGAAATTCACCATGCTGGTGCACAGATTGGGGTGGGAACTAGAGTCACCCCCAATGCAAGCGGCGTTCTACTTGGGGTTGCATGAGGAGGTGAAGGATGAGCTCTCGAGAGGTCCAAAGCCCAGTAATATGGATCAGCTGAGCAAAGCGGCTCTGGCGGTGGGGGTGAGACAGGAATCCCGGTGGAGCGACAAGCAAGCAACGCGCGCAAAGCGGGCTTGGTTCCCACGGTCGCAGGAGAAGCCACTCCCCCAACAACCCTTTCAAGCCACGCCTGGGGCCAGTCAGGACCAGGAACCCATGCAGATTGATAGCGCGCGCGCGGGGGCTTTTCAAACCCCAGCGGCGCCAAGACGCAAGGAGGGAAGGGGTGGGAATTGCTTTCTCTGCAACTCCCCCCAGCATCTCGTCAGAGACTGCCCACATCGCAGGGAGTGGCAAGGAAAGGCGGGAACGGTTGTGCCCTCCCCCACTGACGCAGCACCACAGCAGGGAAACGGGAAAGCCTGGCTGCAGGAGACAAGGGGCAGCAGCCAGGCACAGTCAGCAGACAACAGCCCCAGCCCACCCACCCGCACAGAGAGGAGCAGAGCCAGCCCACCCCTCCCAGAGCAGGAGTGGTTCTAGAAGTGACGCTCACGCTCCCAAATGGCTATCCCCTGACGGTCCTCGCCCTAATTGACAGTGGGGCGTCAGCGAACTTCTTCTCGAGAAACTTTGCAGAAGAGCACCAGATCCAGCTTCTGCAGCTGGATTTTCCTCTGCACGTGGCAACCATTGACGGCAGAGAGCTGCTGGGAGGGGCCATCACTCATCAACCCCCCCCCATGAGAATGACGGTGGGAAGGCACTCAGAGACACTGGCATTCAACGTCACCACCATCTCAGACCCCCCCATCGTCTTGGGCATGAGCTGGCTGGCGCGCCACGACCCCTCCATCAGTTGGCACCAGAGATGCATCACTTTTGGATTGGACTTTTGCCTGGAACATTGCATGCAGCACCAACCAGGGGAGGGGCCTCCGATAGCCACGGTGGCCACCATGCACGTCAAAGGGGGTGAGGCGATACCCAAGCCGTACTGGGACTTGCAGGAGGTCTTCAGCGAAGCGGAGTCCGACCACCTACCCCCACACAGGCCTTTTGACTGCCAGATCAACCTGGTGCCGGGGGCAACTATACCCCCAGCCAAGCTGTACGCCATGCCAGACCAGGAACTGGAGGATCTGCGCGCTTTCATCGACAAGAACCTCAAGCGGGGGTTCATCAGAGAAAGCAAGGCAGCAGGGGGCAGCCCAGTCTTCTGGGTGGACAAGAAAGACACGCAACAGCGCCGTCTTGTGGTGGATTTTAGACGGCTGAATTCAGTGACAGAGCCAGTGGCTTTCCCCATGCCCAGAGTGGATGATCTCCTGACAGCGGCACGCAGGGGCAAGATTTTCACCAAGCTAGACCTGAGGGGGGCGTACAACTTGATCAGGATCCGGGAAGGCGATGAATGGAAAACCACGATGTTCACGCCTCTGGGCTCTTTTGAATATCTGGTGATGCCCTTCGGGTTGCAAGGGGGCTCAGCATGCTTCCAGGCCTTCATGCACCACGTCCTGGGGTCCCTCCTCTTCAGGAAATGCTTGGTCTTCCTGGATGACATCCTTATCTATTCCGATGACCCAGTGCAGCATGTGAAAGATGTCAGGGAGGTGTTGCAGCGCCTGAAGGAGAACCACCTGTATGTGAAGCTGGAGAAGTGCAAGTTTCACACCAAGGAGGTGGACTTCCTGGGCTACAAGCTGTCAGACAAGGGGCTGGCGATGGACAAGGACAAGGTGCAGGCCATCCTGGACTGGCACAGCCCCAGGACGCGCAAAGATGCCCAACGCCTACTAGGCTTCGCCAACTTCTACAGGAAGTTCATCAAGAACTTCTCTCGCGTTACGGCTCCCATCACTGACTGCCTGAGGGGCAAGCAGAAGTTCAGGTGGACACCAGAGGCGCAAGCAGCGTTTGAAAGCCTCAAGAGGGTGTTCGCCTCAGACCAGAACCTGTTCCACGTGGTTCAGGACGCGCCCCTACGCGTGGAGACAGATGCTTCTGATAAAGCTGTGGGCGCCATTTTGTTGCAACTGGACGCCAACAGAGAGTGGAGACCCTGTGCCTTCTTCTCCAGGAAGTTGACCCAGCCAGAGCGAAACTACACGGTGTTTGATCGGGAACTTCTTGCGATCCACGCTGCGTTCCAGCACTGGAGACACTTCCTGGTGGGCGCCAAGCACCCCATCCAGGTGTGCACAGACCACAAGAACCTGGAGTTCTGGAGAACTGCCAGGGTGCTCAACCAGCGGCAGATACGGTGGGCAGAGTTCTTCTCGAACTTCAACTTCTCCATACACTACATCCCGGGAGAGCAGAATGTCAGGGCGGATGCCCTCTCCCGCAAGCCAGAGTACATGGAGGAGGAGGCGCCACCGGCACCCAGGCACATTTTCCCCCCGTCAGCATGGTCCTGCGGAGCAGCAGTGGTGAGCGAGGCAGAACTCACAGCACTGACGGCAGCGGATGAATTTGCCAACCGCATCTTCAGAGAACTGAGAGGGGGGGAGCAGGCAAAAGACTTTGCAGAACGCAGGGGGCTGCTTTTCTACAAGGGTGCACTGTACCTGCCCACCACCCAGCTTAGACGTACGGTCCTCAAGCAGATGCACGACAACCCAACGGCGGGTCATTTTGGGAGGGACAAAACCACTCACCTAGTCATGAGACACTTCTGGTGGCCAGGGGTGCGGGAAGATGTTCGAGACTATGTACGGGGCTGTGACACCTGCCAGCGGGCAAAGGTGGTCAGAGCAGCGCCACCGGGATTGCTGGAGCCCTTAGCCACGCCACACAGGCCGTGGGAAGTGGTGTCCATGGACTTCATCACAGATCTGCCTTCTTCCAGGGGCAAGACCGCAGTGTTGGTGGTGGTGGACCTCATGTCCAAAATGTGCCACTTTATACCGTGTGCCAGGGCGGTCTCTGCAGAAGAGACAGCCAAACTGTTTGTGGATCACGTATTCAGACTGCATGGATTACCTTTGAGGGTTATTTCGGATCGTGGCCGCCAATTTGTTTCCAGGTTCTGGCGGCGGCTCATGAACCTCCTGCAGGTGGAGGTCAGCTTGTCGACGGCTAGACACCCGCAGACCAATGGACAGGCGGAGAGGGTCAACGCCATTCTGCAGCAGTACCTGAGATGCTACGTCAGCCAGCGGCAAACGGACTGGGTGGATCGCCTGCCACTGGCAGAATTTGCCTACAACAATGCGGTGCACGTCTCCACAGGGGTGTCGCCCTTTAAGGCCAATTACGGGCGCGACCTCAGATCTTTCCCAGAGAGGGAGGGGGAGGAGGAGGAGGAGGGCCCACAGGCTGAGGATTGGGCAGAGGAACTGGAGACGGTGCACCAGCAGCTCAGAGAACACTTGGAGAGAGCCAAGGAAGCGTACAAGAAGGGGGCAGATCGCCACAGGCGACCGGGGGAGGTCATTAGGGTGGGGGACAAAGTTTGGTTGTCCTCGGAGGGCCTTCCCATCAGAGGGCGGTGCAAAAAGCTGGCGCCCAGAAGGTTGGGCCCCTTCACGGTCACGCAACAGGTCAACCCGGTGGCATACAGGCTGGCACTGCCAGAGGACATGAGGGTGCACCCAGTGTTTCATAGATCGCTGCTGTCGCCGTACAGGGAAAGCAGCAGGCTCCGAGGCAGCGAACAAACCCCTGAGGGAGGGGGGGAGAGGGAAGGCAGGGAGCAACTCAATGAGGCCACGGCCATCCTGGATTCAAGGTGGGGGGTGGGGGGACTGGAGTACCTCATGGCATGGGAGGATGCTCCACCGTCCCAGAATGAATGGGTCCCAGCCACTCAGATACAGGAGGAATTCCTGGTAGAAGAATTTCACGCCCTCTTTCCCCATAGACCCAAGCCCTGGCACATGGAAAGGGAGGGGGAGGGGGAGGAAGCACGGGAGAGCAGTTCACCATGGCACTGGGAAGCGGAGTTTGAGGAACCAGAGGATGAGGTATGGGTGTCACCGAGATCCACCCAGTCAGAGGAAGGAGCAGATTGGCAGAACATTTTTACCCCCACCAGCTCTGACGCCACGGACTTTTTGGGATTCCCGTCCTCCCAGGCGGAAGGGGGGGGCTCGCAGGACTGGGGGGAGGTGTTCACACCAACGGGCTCGGAAAGCACTGAGTTCTTAGGCTTCCAGTCGTCACCGACACCTGGGGGGGACCTGGGGAGGGGTGAAGGAGAGCTTGGGAGGGGGGTGGATGTGAGGGACAGGGGATATCGCGAAGTCCCTCCCCTCCTGAGTTCAAGCCAATCCCCGAGCACAGGGGAAAGCAGAGAGAGTTCCGATTCCAGTGGGGAAGCAGGAAGTCGTGTCCGAGGCTCAGGCAAGGTAGAGGAGCCAGGGTCCCAGGTGGGACAGGAAGGGGCGAATAAGGGGGGGAGACCCATCCCCCCAACTCCGGAATTACGCAGAAAGAGGAGGGGAAAGAGGATGGGTCTGCCAAAGCTTTTGTGTTGGAGAAAGACGCGCCAAAAGCCATTCGGAGGTTCTGAAACCGACTGACCACATCACTCCGTGTAAATAGCAATGACTTCAGCACTGTAAATACGCAGCACCAATAAAAGAATAAAATGCAGAGCTGAGTAGCGTCGTTACTCTGAAGTAGCCCACTCCGGCCACTGTGACAGCATCCATGAGCAAAAAAGTTATTTATTTAAAATAGATATTGCTTTATTCATGCCTGCCTGTGTCTGTATTGCCCATTCCTGTTCCTTACAGCCTCACTTTATGCTAGTCCTTCTGCTGAATAAAATGCCACAATTTATTTCTTTTTAGAATGTTAAAAAAAATCATTCACCATGCACAAATTTTTCTGGATATTGTAATCTTTCTAAATCTACTTCAGTAGTTTATAAAGAAACCAGAGTTCTGCAAATATTGCTTTTAGTAGTGAACAAATAGGTTGGCAGTGATGTTTTTCCTTAATGATCTCTGTATTTTACAGATATATATTGTTTCTGGGGGAATGCTTCTTTGGGGCTTAAGGTGCAACAGTACCTTAGCATCTAAACAGGCCTGAACCTAGCTTTCCTTTCAGGGTGGAAACTAAGATATTCCTATACTTCATTCTCAGCTCCGTGCAGAAAGTTCAGGACACAAACAAAATACAATTACAGTTCAATCCTATTTATGTCTACTCAGAAGTCAGTCGTACTGAGTACAGTAAGACTCCCAGGGAAGGGTATATACCAGGGGTCAGCAAACTTTTCTGGAGGGAGCCGGTCCACTGTCCCTCACACCTTGTGGGGGGCTGGACCAACCCTCTCCTGAAAGCTCCTGAAAGCAAACCCCCTCCCGAAAGCACCCCCTCTTCCGAAAGGACACCCCCCTGCCACTCATGCCACAGCCGCCGGCGCAGCCTCATCTTCGTCAGCGTCGTATATACTTCTATATACTTGTCTGGGAACAAGTCCCATTGCAGTTACTTCTTAGCAGACCTGTGTAGGATTGTACTGCAAATGAGCAATGTTTTGACAAAATGGAACAGTTTTGTTAGATCAGATTATCCACTGCCTGTCATATTGTTAGTTCTGCACTGAATTTCTTACCATTTTAGTTGTAAAGGAGTCAACTTTGCAGCCTGAAATCTACCCAAAACATGTTCATTTGAAATACATGCTTCTAATTTATGCTTCTCATCTTGTTTCACCTGACCTCAGGAATCTTACATTTTATTGAAATACTATTTTCAGTTTAACATATTTTGTAATAATAGACTAGAGGTCGGCTACCTTGTATTTCTGTGTTAGTGACACCCTGAATCTAATTAACTGTTC
This sequence comes from Zootoca vivipara, assembly GCF_965207765.1. Lineage (NCBI taxonomy): Eukaryota > Metazoa > Chordata > Lepidosauria > Squamata > Lacertidae > Zootoca > Zootoca vivipara. The sequence goes on from NC_142588.1 coordinate 24,748,666, forward strand.
ATTTGAAATACATTTGCATTTTCAGATGATACGCTTTGAAAAGACAGAATATTATTCTCCCACATCTGTAGCAAGATCTTAGCCTTAACAACTTTTGCGTCATATGAAATAGCCTTAAGATAAATTGCAGCAATTTCCTTCAAGGTCATCAATCGAATGTTAAGGCACTGTTTTTTGTAAGCAAAAATCTACAGACAAATGAATAGGTAGCTCAAGCTTGCAGAATTTTAACCCACCAAGCAAAATACAGCCTCTGAATATGTGAGCTATGTATCCATCAGACGCATCAGAGGCTCAGTAAAACTCTGTCCCCCTGCCAGCGCAAAGACATTTTCTTGTACTTGTTTCTAAAGGTGCAGCAGCAATAGGAGATGTTTAGCCCTCTAGATGTTGCTCTCTAGATGTTGCTGAACTCCAACATCCTTCAGCCCCAGTCAGTATTGTCAATAGTCTGGGTTAATGGGAGAGAGGTTTTCCTGATCTCACTTTTCAGTTTTCAGGAATTCTCCATTTTCCTGATCCTCTGGTCATGGTTTTCTTTGCTCTTAGTTTTGTCAGAATTTTCAGTTTTTGTTTTCTGCATCTCTCTCTCTTCTCTCTCTCTCTCTCTCTCTCTCTCTCTCTCTCTCTCTCTCTCTCTCTCTCTCTCTCTCTGAATTTCCCTTTTTCCCTTTGTTCATTTTTCACATATATTGGAATTTTCTGTTTTCCTGACCTGGCTCTCAGGTGTTCTTTGAATTTTCAGTCTTCCTAATTCACTGATCATAGTTTTGTGCCTTTCCCCCATTTTGTGGAATTTTGGGTATTCCTGACCCTCCAGTCACAGTTGTTTCCTGTTTTCACATTTTTCTGAATTGTCCGTTTCCCTGAAACACCAGTCGCAGTTTTGTTTGCTTTTTACATTTCTCACAATTTTTGATTTTTCTGACCTGCCAGTCACACTTTCCTGCATTTTTCACATTTGCGTCAGTGAACTGAGCTAGGTATACCTGTAGACTTCATTCCAGTTCAGTATCTAAAGTGTATATGTAATCTATAACTTCTCTTCAGAAATTAAAAGGGAAGAAATATGCCAATTGAATTCTTATAGAATTGAAAATATGCATAGCTTTAATTAAGAACTATCCTACCTTTCCATAGTTGTTCAGGTAGAGTTGGAACAAGGGCTCATTTAGTTCAATATTGTCTACAGTTGTTTGGCAGTAGCTGTGTAGGGTTTCGGACAGGGAGCATTCTGAGCCTGACCTGGAGAGATGGGGACCTTCTGCATGCCAGGCAGTAGCTCTTCTCCCTCAAAGTATGCTTTAAAATGTGCATACAGACCTGATAAACTAAAAAAAAAACCTTCAAAAACTTAGTTGATAAATAGAACAAGTTTTCCCATCCCATCTATCCAACTCCCTTTAGTAAGCTACGGTTGCCATTCATTCAGAATTTCCCAGACATTGCCGGTATTCAGTGTCCAAGCAGAGATTGCTCAAATGTCTGGGAAATTCTGGACATATGGCAGCCCATGTTGGAATTGTAGATTATTTCATTAAAAAATAGCTCATGTTGTTGTTGTTGTGTTGTTGTGTTGTTTTTTTCCAAAAGCTCACCAACTTTGCCCAAAAAAGTCAACAACTTTTGTGTCCTGATTTTCACTTTTTGAAATATGGCAACCCTGTGTAAGCAAAGGGACTAGTACATAGATTTCTAAAGACTGGACAGGACGAGCATAGACCTACCTCCTGGGTTAGGTCGTTTTATAGAAGTGTTCCTTGCATATCATAATGTACCTCGATTATATATCTTTTTAAGGGATTTCTGAAGCAGGTCCCTTTGAAGGTGGAGCAAACAGGCTCTTTTGGGGAGAAACTATTCGGGAGAGTCATTTTAATTATCAATGCAACAACCATCCGGGTTGTGACAGACTCAAAGTGCATTGCATCTGCCTTTAAAAATGCAACTCACGCCAGCAATCCTGATTTTGTGCATTCATTGCCTAGTTAAATGACTAGAAAAGCTAAATGACAGCTGCTCACACTACTGAGTTTGTTACTTTCTTTGAGATTCATGATCCCATAGGTACGGCATCAGGCCTGCCATTCTCTACAACACATGTTTTTCTCTGTGTACTTAGGAGTATGATTAAAAGTCTATTTGTAAATACATGCAAAGCAGGCTTTCATTAGTATTTGGGGGATTTTTAGAACATCTTGACACATATTCTGTTATTCGCTTTGTGTAATTGTCAGTACATACTTGTCAACATATGGAAATCCATGCAAACTAAATTGCAGCTTTTCACCTGGATTGAAAAATCCCTCAGCCCCAGCGATTCACAACTCCCTCTGCTATCGGGAAACATGCTCTGGAATCCTAAAAAAGACAAACACAACTGGGTGTGGTATTCAATATTTGCATTTCTTCTAACTGTATCCTTCAGCATGTGGTCACGCTTTATCTTTTGATTTAATCATTTAATTTTTCTAATTTTTCTAAGTTGAAAGCCTGTGACTGACTGCTGTTCAGCATAAGGCGGACTTTAGTTTGCCTTAGGGGATAATTTATTCATTCTGGTATCACACTCTTGTTTTCATTTGCACAGTCATCTGAAAGTTTTACTGAAGCCTTTCAGAAATCTTATGAAGCAGATTCAACACTTTGATTTTAGTGGGTTTACATCTGAGTAGAACATTGGCCTATTCAGAAGCACATAGGGTGGGGGAAGTCATAGTCGATCATCCTTCCACTTCTGGCCGGGATAGGGATTTTCAGGGTCTGCTGCAGGTGGGGCCCAAAGGAGATGACATTAAAGGGAAGGTGAGGGCTGTCCTCTTTTTCTTGGCAAGAGAGTGGGATCCTTATCCCACTGTGAAGATGGGAGGAGATGGTGTACATTTGATGGATTGCTTAGAGCCAGGTCCATGGTGAGAGAATGACCTGGGAATGAGCTATTGAGAGCAGCCCCTTCCAGGTGGGCAGACTAGATAATGTGTTTATATTGTTGTAAACCTCTGTATCACACACACACACAGTGCTTTTTTTTCTGGGGAGACGCATACCCCTAAACATTTTGTGAATCTAAGTTTGGCCTCATTGAGGGGCAGTATTTCAATATGAGTAGGAAAATGAGAGTACGCCTAAACATTTTTTTTAGAAAAAAAAGCACTGTACACACACACACACACACACACACACACATGATACAGCAATATATAAATGCTTTTATAAATAAATAATTTCTGCCCTTGTGTTTGCAATCTTTTTTCAGCAGAGAGGAGGAAGAGATTGGGGAGAAGACTTCGGATGCCACAATCTGAAGTGTGATAGGGAGAGGGAGGTATGGCTGTGAGGGGTGAGATATCTGATGTCCTCCTTTCTAGTTTCATTCCCAACCAGGAGTAACCTGGTTACCATAGCAGTATCTCTCTGCCTGGTATTTTTGCTGCTTAATGCTGGACTGCTTAATTATAAGTTTATTCCATTGCAAGATTTAATAACCAGCTAGAAGTTCATCATAATTTTATTCCTCTGTTTTGCCCTTTGCCTGAGGAGCAGATGGCTCATGTGTTACAAATAACTTGGGGAAAGCAGAATCTGCTTGAATAGCAACATGAAAGAGAAATTATTTGTAGTACTTTACTTTGCAGATCCTGAATAATAAAATCCACCGATCTGGGCCCTGCCATCCAGATATTTTGTCAACAGTAGAAAGTGATAAATTCATCAAATGAATTATTCACTATAAATTTATTTTACACAGCTCTGTTAAATATATAGCTTCCCACCCCTCCACTTTTATTAACTTCTTTACAGCTGCCGTGTTCAAAATGCCAGCGACTGGCACACAATAAATATTAATGGTCCATAAATTAAGGCATTACTCTTCCTGACATCCCACCATTTTTTCAGGGTCCAGTAGAAAAGACACAGGAGGCTGCTTATCAAACAAGAAAGATCAACCTAGAAATAGAGAGGAGGCATTTTAAAACAGTTGATGTATCAAGATTTAAGAATAAGTGTGGAATAGCACATTCATTTACCATACTTCCACAAATGTTAAAAATGAAAGCATTTGCTGTTTAACGTATTTCTTCTTTTAGAGGATGTACATTTTATCAGTCAGAACTAAAATAAAAACCAGTCAGATGCATTAAACAATAAAGTGCATCGACACTAACTCAGCCCTTGCAGTTTAAGTTAAGAGGTGATCTTTGAATGTCATATTACGCTGGCATCATCATGATGGCACTAGAATCTGTGGGCCACGTTGGACAAATTCATACTGCCAAAGCCACTTCAAGTTCCTGAGGGATGAAGTTAGCCTGGGGAAGAGCTGCAGTGAGGACTCTTTCCATATGCCCTGTGGCATCTTGTATTATCCCAGGATCGCAGGAAGGAGGAGCACTGCCGCAGCTCTCAAATGTAAGACGAGAGCCCTTTGTTGCACATGAAATAAATATTCTGATAGACTCACTAACCTATTTGGTGTTATTACCTAGAGGTAGCTTTAGCTTGTGCCTAAAGAAGAGTAAGTGAGGAAAACAAAGGTATAACATTCACTGTTGAGGTCAGGTGTTTTACTGAAATCAGTTGCACTCATGCACATTTAACAGTCGCAGCGATGAAGCCCAAGTGTATGGCAGTAAAATTGAAGGTGAGAATGCATGTAATGAGTGTCTGAATGCAAACCAGGCCCCTTCTGAAGGACAGAACCCTAAGGCTTCCCTTACTTTGGTTGTCCCCACAGTCAGGAAAGACTTAAAGTGCTTACCTGTCCTTTTGGGAAGAAGATGCATGTCTGACTGATCACTTTCCTTCCTTGGTTATATCTGTTGCTGTTCATCTTGCCTAGAGCAGCAGATGGGATAGTTGCCAATATGTGCACTTGACAAGCAACTTACTTTCATCCATCAGCTAATGAGGAAAGTACTGTATTTGTTTAAAAACCAATGAAAAATAAGGAAAGCTTTTCTTTAAAAAGTGACACACACACACACACTGCCTCAAAACAATGGAATCTCACATTTTGAACTCTAGTTTAAACTTCAATCCTGCATTTCAGAATTAAGGGCCAAATTTTATCAGAAAAATCCAAATTGTGAAATCTGAAACATTGTCCTTTTGTGTAATCCTCCTAGCTGCTTCCTGCCATAGTGGTAAAGGTAAAGGGACCCCTGACCATTAGGTCCAGTTGTGACCGACTCTGGGGTTGCGCGCTCATCTCGCATTATTGGCCGAGGGAGCCGGCGTATAGCTTCCAGGTCATGTGGCCAGCATGACAAAGCCGCTTCTGGCAAACCAGAGCAGCACATGGAAACGCTGTTTACCTTCCCGCTGTAGCGGTTCCTATTTATCTACTTGCATTTTGACGTGCTTTCGAACTGCTAGGTTGGCAGGAGCTGGGACCGAACAACGGGAGCTCACCCCGTCATAGGGATTCGAACCGCCAACCTTCTGATCAGCAAGCCCTAGGCTCTGTGGTTTAACCACAGCGCCACCTGGGTCCCTTAATGTAAACAATGTCTCATTTCCTATACTCTTCACTTCTGCCTCCTCATTCTTCAAACACCACCCCAGTCAGGTGGACAAGTGAAAGACAGCAGCAATTTCCACTCCATCCTGTGTTTGTCGCACTGTTTCCATTCTTCCACATTTCAGTTTCTGTTAACACCTACCGGTATGTTATTTGTCTTGCTACCCACGTTGGCTGGAACTAATGTAATTAATTATGTGGTTAATTTCAGTGCATGACAATGTCAAAAACAATTCAGAAAACAGTGTAATTATTTAGGTAACAGTTGCAGACTGAAAAACAATGATAGTGGGCTTCCGGTTGACCGCGCCATCTTGATCAGACGGGGGTCCGTTCAGCGGAGCGGACCTCGGCGCCTCAGAGGTGGAGGGAATCGTTCCAGCGAAGCGAAACCTCCTAAAAAGCCCCAAATCGAGCTTTTTGGGGACAGATTTTGCCTGGCGGCGCCAAAAGCGGGTTCTCTCCTCCCCGGATCGGCTTTGTTTAAGCCCCCGAGAGCGAGGAGATGAACTGCGGCGGACAGGCTGACATTGCTGCTCTGAGAGCGTGAAGCTGCGTGTCTGGGAAGTGGAGGCGGCCAATTCTTCTAAGAAAATTCAGCAAAAGATTGGACTGTGATTAATTTGGACTGTTTGGAATTAAAATTAAGGTAATTTGTTTAAGGACTGGGAGAGAGGGGGGAAAAGAGGAAGCCACCCCCCCCCCACGGCAACATAAGAGACAGTAAATAGAAACCCGAAGCCGTAAATAGAAGATCTCAACTTAAAAGGATCCCTCAAAGGCATCAAAGAGAATCTCCCCTAAATGCAGGGTAAAAGGGGAGAGAGACTGTGGTTGTGAGTGCCCTGCAGAAAGAAGTTAAGACCAAGAAAGACCTTTCTTTTCCTCAGGAGCCGACAGCCCAGACAACCCAGTGAGCTGATCAGGATTTATAAGTCAAATTTTATTTCTATTTGTATTTCTGGACTTTTTGGAAATTCCTTTTTGGTTTATATGCTTTTGAAATGCGAGTTCGAACTTTATTTTTAATAAGACTTGAAGAATGCAGCCAGCTTGTTAAAATGGAGTCGAGAAAATAAACTGCGACCATATTCCACCCCATGTGACAAGTTTTGACCTTGACAGGATTGAACTATGTCAACAAAAAGGTACTCGCCTGAGTTCCAGCGGACTGTTTTGACCTTAATGTGGGAAGTAAGAATAGAACTATGTCAAGAGGAGACACAACAGCAAGAGTTACAGCAACAATTCCAGATGGTGATGGCAGAATATGACTTCTTAGAGGATGAAGCTATTGAAACCGAAGAAGACGAGTGTGAGAATGACAATGATGGGGACTGTGATTTGGAAGGAAAAGAGGAAGATGAGGACTGTGATAATATAACACAAAATGAAGCCCACCAGGAAAAAAATGATGATTTTACTCTACCAAAAGTCGGATGGAGTGCCTCCCCTTCGAGGGGGGCACAATTGGATTTATTGGAACTCCAGAATGCCCACAGGGAAGAGGGAAAAAATAGGCAGAGAAGAGAAGAAGCTCAGGGGTCTTGTATGGAGGCCTGGATGGCAAAAGGCTGTAAACAGGGGGTGGGGTGAAGGGAAAGTGAAGTTGTGATTATAAGGATGGATTAACAGGATTATAACTGGACTGCTGACTACGGAACTGGCTGGATTGGGGGGGTGGAGCCGGTAATCGGGGATGTAAGGTTAGATTGGGAATAGTTATAGTTTTAAAAGTGAATTGATTTTGGAAAAAGGTGAAAATATGGAGGCTTATAGAGGGGGTAAAAATTAGGCACGGGAAGAAAAAATGGGAGTTTGATTTTTCAGTGATTGGACATTAGGTGAAAATGATAATAGCTAATTTAAAAGTAGTATAAGGTATAAAGGTGTATTTTATAAAGTAAGAAACTGTTGAAGATGATAAAAAAGGGAGGAAAACCGGGGAAGGGGGGAGGGTGGGGAAGCCCACAAAATATGGTTTAAATTATGAATGGAAAAAAGATTTTTTTTTCTTGTTTTGTACTGTCTTTTTTCTTTTTTGTCACTTTTTTCTTTTCTTTTTTCTCTTTTCTCTTTTTTTATTCTTTTTTTGGTATGACAATAGATGGTTGGATGGATGACCTCCTGCGTACTGCCCTGGTTTACTGGAGCTCCCTGGTGGCAGGGGGGGGCTTTGGGGGCAGGGGAGGGGGAGGAGGACAGAAATCCAATCATAAAATGGACCATTTCTGACTGTTCACCTGCGTGGGATACTTCTGTGGCAGGGGAGGACCCATGGAGGGGGGTGGGAAGAAGGTGGAAAAGGTGTTCATGTATGTACCGTCTTTTGTAATTTGTAAAATCAATAAAAATTATGTTTAAAAAAAAAAAGAAAAACAATGATAGTGATACCTCTCATATACTCTTGCATAATTTCCATTCCTGATCTCAGACAAACATGCAAATTGAAGCAATTTACACTCTCATTTCCATTTCTAGTAGAATTCTCTGACAACCCACAGAGACATAATAAGGCTTGTTTTTCTTTTACATTTCCAAATCCACCTCTCTATATACGGGCTCTGTCTAAACGAGATCTTGCAAAGGTCTAAGCTAGTTGGTCCAATACCATTTCTATGAGGAGAAAAATTAAAATATTGTATGTATTTGTTGAAAACAGGTGTGTTCCTTATTAATGAAAGCATTTTTGTCATGTGAAGAGGCCAAGGAAGAGAGTACAAATTTCTCTGTGTGTCCACAATGGGAAGCATTCTGGCCAGAGCTATAGTTTTGAGTTATGAGAAAAGATGAACATTAATAAACTGGGAGGAGGTCAAGGCACCCAGTGTACAAGGTATATTTCTATTCTGCCAGCGTTTGTCACCAGATGCTAGCCCTCAAATAAATCTTGCTTTGAGAAATGGTTGTTAAGACTTGCTTAGATCCGACAGCTGTAAATGTCCCTTGTGAACTATGAAAAAGCAATCTCAATCCAGCTGCTAGTGTTTAGGGCAACACAAAATGAAAAGTGCTGTAAATGACACCATTTCCCCCCCCACTAATAGATTTGACAAACAGTAGAGTTGAGCTAGCAAATGATGGGGGCTTTTTGTTATTGAGTTGCCAGTAGCAAATGCTGTTGTTTTTTATTGGTGTAGGTTAAACATAAGATTAACAGCAGTGACATGGAATTATGTACAGTACACAGATCAGTAATTATCCACATTTCCCCAGAATACTAAACTCCCTTTCTCACAGTGCCTGCAGACTGTCAGTGTTTAGTCAGAGGGATTCTTTTTTATTATTATTAAATTTTTATTCACTTTTCTTTTTCTATCATTACATACATCTCATATCAATAACATTTATATTGCATTACCTCTTCCCTTCGCTCCCAGGCTTCCCTCAGCTTCCACTTCTGGTTTGTTTCCCCCTTATTACATACTGCTGTTTCTTAAAAATCCACGATATCATTTCTTCGTTATTTTAAATGTTCTTTGTTAATAAAGATGTGAGCGTTTATTTAAATCCTGCCATCAAGTCAATAGTCTTCCTTTGTTTCTGCAAATATATTCCCACTCTTTTTCAAAGTCACTGTTGTCCTTTTCTCGAAGTCTGTCTGTCAATTTTGCCAGTTCTGCATAGTTCATCAATTTCTCTTGCCATTGTTCTTTAGTTGGAATTTCTCCAGTCTTCCATTTTTGTACTATCAGAATTCTCGCCACCGTAGTAGCATACATAAATAATGTCCTCTTCTCTTTCGGCAGATCTTGACCTAAAATACCTAACAGGAAGGCTTCTGGTTGTTTAACAAATGTTATTTTCAACATTTTCTTCAATTCATTACATATCATTTCCCAATACATTTTTACAATCCCACCACATATGATAAAAAGTACCTTCAGCCTCACACCTCCAACACTCCTTCTTTTCATTTTTATACATTTTTGCTAGTTTGACTGGTGATATTTACCATCTATACATCATCACCATGTAATTCTCTCTCAACAATATACAATCCGTAAATTTCAAATTTACTTTTCACAATTTTATCCAGTCTTCAAATTGTATATTGTGGCCTATATCATTTTATCATTACCAGCTTTACTTCTTCATCTTCAGTTTCCCACTCCAAAGGGATATTGTATGCCTTTTTAAAATAATTTTGAGTTTTCTTCTATCACTTCCTTTTGGAATTTGGAAACTGAATATGAAAAACCTTTCTTATTGTCCTCTTTAAAAATATTCTTTAGCTGTCTATGGTGCAACCAACTTTGGAGATGCTCTTTTATTTCTTCATATTCTTTCAGTTTTAATTTTCCCTCCTGTTCTACCAATAAATCTCTATATGTTGGCCATTCTCCCTTTTTTCCAATGTTTTAAGTGACAATGCCTCAATTGGTGATAACCACCAAGGTGTCTTAGGTTCTAGTAGGTCTTTATATTTCTCCCACACTGTAAACAATGATCTCCTTATCATATGATTATGAAACCCTTTATGTATTTTTGCCTTTTCATACCATAAATAAGCATGCCATCCAAACCTGTTGTCATGTCCTTCCAAGTTCCTCCCTATCTAACTTGATCCAATCCCGGATCCATATTAGGGATGCAGCTTCATAGTATAGTTTTAAATCTGGAAGTGAGAATCCGCCTCTTTCTTTTGCATCTGTAAGTATCTTATTTTTTATCCTTGGTTTTTTCCCATTCCAGATAAATCTTGAGATCTCTCTTTGCCATTCTTTGAAGCATGCATTCCCCCTTATTACTGGAATAGTTTGGAAGAGGAATAACATCATTGGAAGTACATTCATTTTTATACTTGCAATACTTCCCAATAAAGAATTCACCCTATTCCATATTTCCAAATTTCTGCTTCTTGGGAGAAAAGCAATGACAAACCTAGACAGCATCTTAAAAAGCAGAGACATCACCTTGCCGACAAAGGTCCATATAGTTAAAGCTATGGTTTTTCCAGTAGTGATGTATGGAAGTGAGAGCTGGACCACAAAGAAGGCTGATTGCCAAAGAATTGATGCTTTTGAATTATGGTGTTGGAGGAGACTCTTGAGAGTCCCATGGACTGCAAGAAGATCAAACCTATCCATTCTGAAGGAGATCAGCCCTGAGTGCTCACTGGAAGGACAGATCCTGAAGCTGAGGCTCCAATACTTTGGCCACCTCATGAGAAGAGAAGACTCCCTGGAAAAGACCCTGATGTTGGGAAAGATTGAGGGCACAAGGAAAAAGGGACGACAGAGGACGAAATGGTTGGACAGTGTTCTCAAAGCTACCAACATGAGTCTGACCAAACTGTGGGAAGCAGTGGAAGACACGAGTGCCTGGCGTGCTCTGGTCCATGGGGTCATGAAGAGTCGGACACGACTAAACGACTAAACAACAACAAAGAGACCTCCAGAAGTGTGTGCGTGCTTTGGTTGCAGCTTAGGAGCAGCTGTAAGTGTATGCATTTGTCAATAAAGAATTAACTATCCACCATTTGCCTTCCTTGGCTGGGTGGGAGCAGGAGATGGGGTTGGAAGCAGGGATTCAATTGTGTTTGATTTCACATGGTTTGTTATTTTCACACATTTTGTTCTTAACCAATCTCAGTTGATACAAGCTGCTTCTGGATGTCAAATGCTATTTCCCAGCTTTTGCTTGAAAAGGGATATTGCAGAACAGCAGGCTTTAAGCAAATTAGCCGTCCACTGTTCCTTTCACTCTCTGGCTTTCTGAATTAGTGTAAAGAAAAAGGAAGAGCTAGTCCAAACCAATTTTCTAATTTCCCAACTATTGCCCGAAACTGCACAGGATGGTTGATATGCGGGAGGAGTCTAGTCTCCAGAGGGAGCTCTATGGCCTGCAGTTCTGCCAGAAGATCTGGAAAACTCTGAGAGGTACAAGGGAATCAAACTAGGATTACCAGGATTATTTGTGGCAGGGGTCACCAGCATGGTGCCTGTGGGTCCTAATGTGTCTATGGTGGCTTTCCATGGTGCCCACAGGGTCCATTCTGCTTTCCCCACTGAAATTACGCTTGAAAGTAGCATTCTGTTACAGCTAATAGAAGAGGTTTCAATGTGTGCTTCATTGTGGTGTGTGCTTCTCATGACAATCTCTCCCATTTGCAAATATGCCCATAAGGTTTCCAGTGGTTGGCGAACCCTGGTTTATGGGAAGCTATTATTGTTAAACTAGTATAAAACCTGTGTATAGTGTCCCTTTGCTAAGTTTCAAATACATATACCTATGGGCTAAAAACCACAAGCATCAATCTTAGTAATGTGTAGCATCTTTTTCTACCTTGTTGCTGTTGTTTAAACATGTTTTTGTGGTATTCTGCCCCTAAACTTACTTTGCACTGTAGAACAACCCTGAAGACTAGACGGGATTTTGTTGTTGAAGATGTCAGTATTGGGTACGTATATAATTCCATGGGCAATGTTTGATAGACAAGGGAGGTGTCATTTGATTAAAAATAATCAACAGAACCAGAGTTTCAATGGTGTCATTCCCTTCGGTGGGTGAGAGTTGGGGAGCTAGAGGTCTTCAAAGACCCAATACTTTTGGTTGGTGGACATCATGACAATCGGAACTAGATCAAGTTAGGTATCTTTTCATTCACACATGTAATGGTACTAATATGATTAAGCAAGAGCAATTATTAAGTATATGTTCAAGAAATATGTACAAAACCCACTGCTTGAAATACATCTACAATGCTGCTGCTGCTGTTGTTATATTTATCTATGAATATTCTTTATTCTTTATTATTACATTTGTATACCACCATATACTCCTAGATCTCAGGGCAGTTCACAACATAAAATTACAATATAAAAAACACAAAACACACAATAAAAATAAGAACAAAGATAAGCCAATAATCCCCCCGTGCAGGACAAGGCATCGGACTTCCCATACCCCAACTCATATAAATAAGAGACCAATAAGACTGGGTTTTGCATTGAATACAGATGAAAGAGGTTTGGCTTGGGCATGGGGCAATCTAAATACTTCCGGCCCGTCCACTGGAAGTGATGCATGGTCAATCCAAGCGGCGGTTCCTAAGACTTACATCAAATAGGGTGACCCCCACAGGGACCGCCGACTGGGGGAGTGCCTTTGGCTCTGGCCCCCCTGGGCACGCGGACATAGCCACTCCCCCCCCAGATCCCTTTAACGGATACCCCAGTGTTTGGAGAGGCAGGCAGGGACTACAACCTCCCCTCCATCCAAAACAAGGGATTGCCCCAATGCTCAACCAGTTGTGACGAATTGCTATGAAGTAGGCAAAACCACCAGGTAAGACCCAATTATTCCAGTGGGCAAATTCCTACCCAGCCCCATAAAGAATGGCGGCCACTGTAGCCACAGCCACAGCAAAGTCATTGCCTATCAGTGTAAACCATGGGTGGGTGGGATGGTGGAAACCCAGTGCAGGAACAAACAGGCTGTGCCCCAGGTGTGGGCTGCTTAAATGGGCAGGGGGTGGATCAGAGGGAAGCTCACTGTCGGCTCCATTGGCTCCGCCCCCTGGCACAGCCCATGTTCCAGCCTGCATCCCCATTCACCAATGCAGGGTGGAGGCTAAGATCCAGCTCCTGATTGGCAGCAGGGGCACATGTCCCCTCTGCCTATCAGGAAAGGCACTGCCGTTTGAATTCCAACGTTGGGGCCCAAGTGAAGCCTCTTCCGTCCAGCAATGCCGCTGCACCAAGATTGGTGAGCGGACTTCCACAACACATTTAAAAGTGCATCAGGTGTCAGTCAGGCAAAGGCCTGGTTAAAGAGGAACGTTTTTGCCTGTGCCTAAAGCTAACTTCCTTTGAGGCATCCCAAAGTGATTTTTATGTATAGGTATATCATATGTCTTACATACAGTTGGTTCATATCATGAAAAAGCATGAAAATTTGGGAGCGCAGTAGCTTTTCATGAACTGAGCAGTAGGAACATACCTCTGAGGAATAGGAAATGTTTGATTCACTAGCGGCACTAAGAAAGAAAAATCTTGCAGTAGTTTTGGACAGTCTTGCAGAAAGCACTAAAACATCTGCATCTGTGGGGAGCGGAACTGTATCTGTGGCATTGGCATACAAGATAATTTTAGAACTTGTCTCCACATGGAAACGATGAAAAAACTCAGCTGAACCGTGCAAGGCAGTAGCTTCATTACACTCTGCAATGATTAAATTTTTTGATTCCCACCCCCCACCCCGCAAGGTATTCCAGCACTTCATTCTTCCTTGTGATATTATTAAACAGTAGCTTTTCCGAGACGACATTAGAGGCATTTGTGGAGTCAGTGGCTTTCAAATTGGGCAGGAGTAGTATCCTGAAGTCTCTCCTTTCTGCTAATGTGACTTCAGCATAGGTACTGCATTTCCTCTGCAACCTCGTAATGAAGTGCAAGGCTGAATGTTGACAGGTGAAAATAGTATTCTGGTTTGTTGAGAGCTTGCACCTCAGTCACCTGAGTGACTACTATACTGAATGCCATTTCCTGGTGGCAACAGATATCGTTTGTGTCTGCCTACTTAGTAAAACCATGAAAACCATGTATTAATCTAGTAATCATATATTGCTTCATCAAAGCTAAGCGATCATCATGGGATGAGAGTGAACCTGTGTTTTCCCCAATTCTCCTCATGTAAGTTTAACACTATGATGAGATCTAGACGTGACTACAAGATGTGCAAACAGTGACATATCTGCACTTTGATAATATTCCTATTGCTATCACTTTCTTCTTTGCATTTGAGCATAGCTTAGGAACATCAGAAATTGCCTTATACTGAGTCAGATCATTAGTCTATACCAGGCATCCCCAAACTGCGGCCCTCAAGATGTTTTGGCCTACAACTCCCATGATCCCTAGCTAACAGGACCAGTGGTTGGGGAAGATGGGAATTGTAGTCCAAAACATCTGGAGGGCTGAAGTTTGGGGATGCCTGGTCTATACCATAGTTATGTAGGGAGATTTATGACTACTTTCATCATGTTCTGTTTTCCTTATTGCACAGGAAGCTGCCCTATACTCAGACCAAACTAGATGAACCAATCTAGTGCAACAGCCTTAGGGCTTCAGGCAGGGGTCTTTCTTATCGCTACCTGGAGAAGGCAGGGACTGAATCAGAGATGTTCTGAGCACAAAGCACATGCTGTACTTTCAGTAGAGTGGTGATCCTTCTCCGACATAGTCATGAATAAGTGTTGAATTCTGAAGTCTTCAATGAGTTACAACCCAAACATTTCCATTTGACTGACATCTTTAGCTATCTTATCACTGAAGACTGTGTATGGTGTGATTTTAATTATTTCTAAGCAACAGTATTTAAGTGGGTAGCTACTTGAGGCCAATATTCACATGGCAGATCTCCTGACACCTGTTTTTCGGTTAAAAGCAGCAGGAAGGCACCATGATCCATCAGAGCTCTCTAGGTTATGGGATGTTGGCCCTCTGGTTTCTGTTGGTAACCATTGCCTCTCTGTGCCATTCTTGCCTTTTGCCTGTCAGTCGTTTCTGTAATGGACAAACAGCACTGAAGGGTTAGCAGCCCCAGCTTAAGGAGAGAAAGCATCAGAGACCCATGGAGAATAATGTAAAACAAAAAGGAGATTTAAAACAGAGACTTCTCAATGTCCAGGCAGAGATATGAAAAATCAGACAGTCCTTATGGTATCTTGGACCCAAGTTGTTAAGGGATGTTTAAATTAATACTAGCACCTTCAACTTGCCCATGTAACATATGGACAGCCAGTACAAGTTTTTTAACACTGAAGTTACGTACAAGAAGTTTTCTGCCCTGCCAACAGTCTAGCTGCAGCATTTTGTATCAGTTGGTGTTTCTGGACTAGGCCAAGGATTGGATGCAGATAGAGTTCATTGCAACAGTCAAGTCTTGAGGTTACCAACGAATGAATCACCTTATGTACTGTACAACAATGGCCTTTAATGAAATTGCATGAGAATATTTTGATCACATCCTAACTTTCCTAGTGCCTGCAGGTGGCCAGATGACACAAGATCTTGTCCAGTATAATGTAAGTATCACTTGTTGATTTTTTTGAGAACTGAGGGGCAGTTGGTCTCCCCGCCCCCCCCCCCCCAAAATACTGTTTTGGCTTGAGAGGGCAACGTCAAAATGCTACATATAAGGAATTGAGAATCATTTTGGTGTGGAATTGACTTCCACAGAACTAGGAGTCCATTTGTTAGCTGAGGCTTTTTCAGTGAAACAGAGAACTTATGAATTAATGGGTTGTAAGATGAAGACACATGGAACAAGTAATTGAAGTGAGCAGTAATACAGAATGGGCTGGGTCACCGGAGCACTTATAGCTATTATTCCAGGCAGAGTTGCTCAATAAAGGAGAGAGAAGAAAATGTATGTTCTCTTGCTACAGCCTTGTGGTGTTTTCTCCCCATCATTAGAAAATATAAAAGGTTTCTATCCTTTAATGAATTTTTCTGCATACTTACGGCTTCACAGAAGTGATACATTTGATTTAGGCTTGCCTCAGACAGCATCATTTTGTGCAGAGTAGTTTTGTAATTAGAAAAGTGGCATTTGAAATGTCAAAAAAGGACTTCTTTTGGTTTGAAATTAAATTATCACATTAAGTTGAGTGTGTCTAACGTGAGGTTTGGATGTGTGTCAGAATCTCTGTGGTGTGTGTGAGTAGCATGGAGGCTCGGTGGTAGAGCCTGGCACCTGCAGTTATGAGAAGCTCAGGTAGCAGATGATGAGAAATCCTTATGATTGAAATGCTGGAGATCTGCTGCCAGTCATAATAGGCAATACTGGGCAAATAAAGCAACTTTATATGTTCTGATGGGGTATGAGATATGAAAGAACCTCACCTCGATCCCACTGAAATGAATCATCCAATATATTGTCATATATACTACAGCAGAGCTGTAGTAGTCTGAAGAGTTCTCCTGGTGGCTCATATTAAAGGAGGAGTGGTGAGCTAGTGTCTCATCCCTAACTCCACAAAATGGTTCACTGGTGGTTCTTTTTGGATTTTCCCCAAGGGGGGCACAGCTGCAAAGCCCTAGAACTGGGGGTGTTAATTGGGGTACTTAAAATAGGTGCATCTTCTGTCTGGTGGCTCAGTTGTGATTGCTTTTCTAATTCTTAAATGAGGACTACAAAACTGCAACATTGTGTGTGTGTGCTGATGAGTTGCAGTTCAGCAACATCTGGAGGGCCAAAGGTTCCCCACACTTGAACCAGACCAAAAATCATGTATGGAAACATTTAAATATTTGGTTCCAGAATGTGCAAATAATGATCTACAGCGGTCTTGGTTTAGTTGACCCAGAAAAAGGTTGTAATTTCCACACACCCTTCATCTTATGCTTTTAGTCTCTAATACTGGCATGAAAATCTCATACATTATTCTGTGCTTAGAATCATAGAATCATAGAGTTGGAAGAGACCACAAAGGCCATCCAGTCCAACCCCCTGCCAAGCAGGAAACACCATCAAAGCATTCTTGACATATGCCTGTCAAGCCTCTGCTTAAAGACCTCCAAAGAAGGAGGGCTTTCCTTTCCTATCCTGGGCTTTCCTTTCTCCATGGTCCCAGACTGGGAACAGAATTTACTTTCGCAATCTATTTCTCTATTTTGCAATTTTGCACTGTAAATTCCTCAAGCCCCCTTGTACACTCTGAGTGATTTACTGGGAGCTCAATAATGATTTATTTTCTACAGTTTGAGTGATCAATGAGAAGCAATGAAGTGTACTTTGAACTTTAGAAGGCAAAGAATAGCCATTTGTAATGGGGAAAACAACTGGAGAAGGGAGACATGGCAGTTTGATTAAATATTTCAGCAGTGGCGCCATTCATATCACTCAGAGTGAAGAGGCAGAAAAAAGCAGGCTCTAACAAAATTAGAGAGAGGCAAGTCTTAATAAGAACTGTCATGTTTTCTAAGACATTCACCTTCAACTGGTAGGTTGGGGGATTCACAAATGGGTCACTCCTACGTCCCTTTGGTCAAATCAGCTGATCATCCTTGTAGCAACACAACCATTAACTTTATTAAGGGAAGAAAGAGAACAAAAATACAAGAGAAACATGCTAGGGTATGGTCTGTAGGTGCATCAGGCTTCCACCTTGCTGCAGCTAATTAGTTCTGGATCTGGTCAGTGTCTGGGTAGGGTGACCCATGCAAAACCACACACACACTGCCTTGGGTTCCATGATGGATGAAACATAGGCTACAAATTTTCAGTAAGTAAGTAAGGCTGCAATCCAAACCCCACTTACCTGGGAGTAAGCACCACTGAATTCAATGAGACTTGCTTCTGTGTAGACATCGTTAGTGTTGCAGCTTAAGCCCATAAATATAGTGTAAAAAAATAAAAGTTGGTTGCAGATTTAGCCTAAAAATGGGTCCCATGCCTGGAAAGTTTAAAAGCTGCAACATTAAATATAGCACTCCAAATGCCTGGATGCTTCTGTATGAATTGCTGTCATGGACTTGTCCATGGTTCTGATTATAATTGCAAAAATAATAGCTAAAGGGTAACATAGCTTTTGAAAGCGTAATGGAAAAGAGTGAAAAAGAGAAATTGGCTCAGCAATAGCTTACTTAATTTTTCAAGAAAACAAGCAAGCATTGTGAGATTCTTAAATTGAAGGAATATATATTGTAAGCCTCCACAGGTGTCTTGAGATGCAGCACATAATTCAGTAGAATTTTTTCTCCTTCAGAAATAAGGGGAGGAAAGCACCACTTTGCTGCTGCTTTCTTATTTACTAGCAGGCTTTTGCTTAAATTGAGAATGTTGGGTTTGATTTATCCTTGAAATGTGAAGTGAATTGTGAGATTCTTTTTTATCAATAACAAAGAGCAATAACCAGGTGGCATCCATCTGTCTTGGGAAACAATGGAGGAGTGCGCCCTTTGGGGGTGAGGTCAAGCTGTTGGAAGTGACCTGTCCTGTACACAAGCCCGGGCAGTGTGTATGGTGGTCCTGGGCTGCCCAGACGACAAGACTCCCCCTCTCTCCCTTGCTGATGTGGGCCACAGGAAAGCAAAGCAATACGTTTGCCAGAAGGAGGCATACAAGACGCCATCCAACTATCTTAGGGACTCCATTCTGGATTTGTGTCGGGTTTACTCCTTAGCCTTTTCTTCCCAAGGATGTCCTGCAAGGCAGCAGGGTACATATTTTTCCTCAGGGTTTACTCCTGGAATGTTTCTCATGAATGAGTGTAGCTGCCAGGCTGCAGAGGTTTAGGATCAGAGTTTTCCTTCTCATAGATGGGCTACCTTCCCAGGTTTATGAGCTCCATCTGCCCCTCACTTCCCTCTACAGCACGTGCAGAAACAGCTTTATTGACCATTGGACCCACGATTGGTCTCATCTGCTCAATCCACCAAAGCGTGTCTTTGCATGCAGGGGAAGTCCCTAAGTCACTGAGGGTTGAGACCCATTGGCTAACCTCACCTGGTTTAGCTGGACACAGAAGCCATTCCTGGGGGATGGCCGCTGTCACATGCTGACAGCTTCTAGGAGCCACAGATGAGAGCTGAATGCGCACGGGGGGCGGGGGGCGGGACACCAATGGTGAATGAATTGCCCCAGAAGGAGCATGTCATGTCCCCCACCAGAGATACTGCTTCTCCGCTAACACCCCATACACCTCAATGTTTAATAGGAAAATTGGCTGAGGAGGCATTTGGACCCTTGGATGTCAAAGGAATCAAAGGTGTGTTAAAGGAAGAGAAACAGAAGCTGAATGAATTCTATGCATCTGTCTTCACAGCAGAAGATATAGGGCAGGTCCCTATGCCTGAATTAACTTTTGCAGGAAGGGCATTTGAAGAACTGGTGGTGATGAGAGACAAAGTTCTGGGCCTAACGGGCAAAATAAAAATGGGAAATTTGCCGGATCTGAAGGGCATCCACTTGAGAGTTCTCAAAGAATTCAAATGTGAAATTGCTGATTGAACTTGTCCGTAAGAGCTACCTCCATATCTGTGGACTGGAAACTGTTGTACATGCTCTTGTATATAGCCAACTATATGCCTGTGTGTGTGTGTGTGTGTGTGAGAGAGAGAGAGAGAGAGAGAGAGAGAGAGATTGTGCCTACATACTGCTGCCGCTGTCTCCTTTAGTAACACAGTCACACTGAGGCACCATTGTGATCTCATGTGATGCTGCATGCCTGAAGAAGCAAGAGTGACCATTGGCCTGATCCAGCAGCCACCTCTTATGATTTTGGAAGCAAGTAAGATTTCTTAAAAAGTGCTAAAATACAATATATTTAATACATATTTTATTATTTTATTTTTAATATATTTTAATACATATTAAAAAATCTCTTCTGCCTTGGTTACTGCATTTCCATAAAACAATGAAATTTTCATTGCAGTTATTGTAAAATTTGGAGTATATTGGGGGAGGAAGCTAAATATTTATTGTTCAATAAATACATGTGGATAATTAATGCATGTAGGCACATTAAAACTGCAGAATAAGCAACACAACTTTTTGAAGCAAATACGAGGCTTTGGTCATCCATATAAAGGTATTGGAATTAATGAAGTAGTGGGAGAGAAAGTGGGAATAGATTGGGCTGAAAGCAGAACTCAGTGGATGTTAATTAAAATGTCTAGAGTTTCATTGTGTGGAAGGAAATGAATTCATAGTTAAAATAGGCAAGACACTGAGATCTATGATTGCATCTCACACTTGTTTTGTTCAATGCTGCTGTGTAGGATGGAGGGACAATAGCTCAAGGCACTGGTGCTGCAGTGAAGGTGTTTAATCTTGTTTTATGTTCCTACTGTGTATCTTTGTCCACATATGTTGAGAAATACGCATTTACTGGAAGAACATGTTTTGTCTTTAGCTAGCAGTCATGGTGTGCCATGGAGCAAATTCTGGAAGGAAGGGAGAATAATCCACAAGATGGCAGACCAAAGTTCAGAATAGAAGAATATGGAGTTTATTACAAAACAGAAATATACACATTTAAAATAAAATTGCAAATTTATTAAAGAAAGAAAAAAGAAGAAGAGAAAAACACAAAATGCGATGGGTGGGAACAAACAAACAGAATGGCAATTAATGATAAACACACATTAGACTGTCAATCCGAAAAAGATCTGAATGATTGATCAATGTAAGACAGGCTTGTGCTAAGCAAGTAGGATGAGCTCAAATAAACAGAAACACAGAGAATGGAAATAAGTGGCACCTGAAGCAATGTATGATTACAGAAAATGAACAGCAGCCAAGGGGTCCTGCCTCGATGTGCCTGGAAGCCAGTTGCTTGCCTTCTTATTAGAGGGAAAGAAGCAAGCATTTTGTTGGAAGTACCTATTGGGGAAATTGACCTTCGCAATGTTCAGAATTCTAATGAATATGTTTTGCTATTGCCACAGAGCCAGTGGTGAACAGATTAAATTATAGGGAATAAAAGAAGAGTCCTGCTAGATCATGCCACACAGTGGCCAGACAGATGCCTAAAGGAAGCCTGCAGGCAGGACCTGAACGCAATGGCACTCTCCCCATTCATGATTCCAAGCTACTGGTATTCAGAGGCATTCTGCCTTCAATGGTAGAAGCAGAACACAGAGCAGTCATTGTATTGAGAGTGAAGCAGAGGTACTTGTAGAATTGAATCTTCGTAAATTCCAACTCGAACCGACCCAATTTGCATCCTCCAGACTGATGTGCAGATCAGAGCATAGTTATTCAGATTTTGTACATCTCTAAATTTTGGGGTACAATTATTGGCTAAAAATGTACCAACATGCCCATTTTTTGATCAAATAAGTTTAGAAATGTGTTTTTTGAAAGAAGGTACTTTGAGATGTGCATTTCTGTTTTTTGTATATAGGGCTAGACAGAGGCACTGATTTGGGTCCCAGGTTATGGTGGCCATGACATAATGTGATGTCATGACATCATGTTGTGTCAGCGGCTTCCTTGGTCTTACAGGGTCCTGATCAGAGGTTATGTCTGAGGCGTCGCGAGACCTCCGACATGACTTCCGGTTTCTACTGGAAGTTGTGTTCAGAGGCCTGGCAGGGCCTCCAATGTCATCTGTCATTTCACATTACTTTGTATTTTTTGTCCTGAAAATTCACCAGCATTTTAGTGTGAATTCAGTTTGCATGCAATTTTGCCTCATATTTTTGTAAAGCAATTTCCCTAATAAAATGTATTGTGTGCTATTTTCACTAATATATGCACATTTCACCCTAGTATATGCATTTTTTGTACATGCATTTTTGGCTTAAGAACTGTGCTTCAAGCTCTGGAGAAGTGCCAGTTTGAAAAGATGGCTGCACTTCCGTTTGTGTATTGTTTCAGAACGTGTGAATTAGGTAAATTCACCTTTAAATGTGAATTGAATCAGATTTGTCTAGGCACCAGGCTGGGGAAAGTTGCAGTAGAAAAAGGTAAACTTAGAGGTTCTTTTTGTTTTCTCATCACTCACTCAACCTGATTTTTAGCACAGATTGTCTCTCTTTGTTTCCAATGAATATTGAATAATATATTGAAAGTCAAGCTATAACTCTGGACTCATGGTCATTTGAGTTTGTGTCTATTCATGCAGATACCAATATGACTGACCTTGACACAGCTGAGAAGAAGGGAAATAGAGTGTTCCTGTTACCTTCCTGTCACTATTATTTGCCAATAGTGGTCTACATAACAACTTCTAAGTGACAGCAATCTTGTCCCTCTTTTGCCAGATAAATGCTACCTGGAAGGATAAAATACATGGCAGTAACCTTTCAGCAGAAAAGACTTTGAAAATCATCTCTGTTAAAACTAAGCCATGGGGTGAGCCATTACTTTAGAATTTCAGGTGCTGCCTCATTTGCCCAAGTGAGAAATGGAGCAGGCAATCTTGTTGGGTTACCATTTACAGTTTGCATGATGCACCCAGATGGCTGAATTTTGTTATACTGACTGGTAAGATCTAGGAAGGTGTGTCCCATGTGACTTGGAAGCCATATTCAACATTGGTGGTAAAATGCTAGTGCTTGATCTCAGACGCTGTGACTTGTTGCAAAACCTCCCTGATCTGTACTCTGGATATTACGGGGGCAATCCTTTGAAAGGTAAGCCTTTCAAGTGTATTGTACAAAAAGCTTAGCAAAGAGCTGCTAAAGAAAGGCAAGAAGTTTAAGCCTGAAAGCACAGTGGCGAGCTAGCTTTGTTCTCAACCACATTCTTATTTCGGATAGAGATAAAGGGATATGACTTTTCACTCTAACTGTTCCTGTTCTTTTTTTATCAGCACTTCAGGGAAACACAAATGTTTGGAATATAACATACAGGGTATGTAAAACAATAAGGAGACACAGCTATGCAGGGAGAGGATTAGAGATTGGGACCTCACTTTCTTTGCTGTATGTAGCTTTTGTTAACGTGATTGGGTTTTGCCAGATTTGTTTACTCATTTCCTTCTTTCCAGCTTTTATACTAAGTTGCTGCTGCTGCTATTTTGGTTGCCTATTGAACCTGCTTCCTTTCTTCTGAGATGAAAGTGTTGACTCTGTGTACCATAGCTTCTTAAGTATCAAAGAAACAAGTGATCCCATCCAAGCTGCATAGCAAAACAGCAGCAGCAGCAGCAATATTCATAATTGCAACCCAATTTTACACTTTAGAATGATTTGCAAAAATTCAAAGCTAAAAGTCTTCAAAGGCAATAAAAGGGCCAGTCTATAAGACTGGGCATTTTCTCAACCTTTGGAAGCACACACCTTTATTCCAAGCTTTTAATTAAAGATTTGGCCTGCAAACCAACGTTTAAAAGAATGCTGTTCTATGAAACAAGGGAGTGAAATGCTAACAACAGGAAAAGAGAAACAAGTTCCTCCCCAGACTAAAAAGGAATATCTATCCGGATTGAGAAAGACAACCTGGTATTTCCCCCTGAAACGGGTAAGATGATTTATGTATAGAAGCAGCGATGGGTGACCTTGGGTGTTTGTTGCCCCTCCCCACTTCTTAGTGGCTATAGGTAGCCTGTTGCTAGGCCTGGTGCCAGTGGTCAGCATATGCCAGGGCCTAAAGCTTGCTATTACTAGTGCTGATGCAGGGTTTATTGTGTGTTGAGGATGAGGCACAGTAATTGTATAACCCCACCCTTTACCTGTGTTCATAAAAAGAAGTCCAAGAGGAAGAGGTATGATCCAAAGAGTACATCCTAGGCTTGCTGTGTCCCATGATGGCCAATTAAATGTTACCCTGTCACTTAAGAGTCAGTGTCCTTTGGTGCTGATGTTGACTCCTCATCAGCATTTTAGTGTGAATTTCTCTTTATACACATTTTTATATGCAGTGTTGACTAATGTACACATTTTTGCAAAGCAATTTCCCCAACCGCAATGCATTTTTGCATGAGATTTTCACTAATACCTTCATTTTTGTGCACGCTTTCCCCAATGTATGCAGTTTTGCCAACATTGGATAACTCTATCACAAAAGTGCAACTGTCAAAGGATAATTGTGTCTACACATTGTTTCAGAAAGTGCTAATTTGATTAGATTTGGCTTTAAATGCACGCTTACCTGAATTTCCCCCCATCCCTTGGTGGTTATTTGGGATTACAGGGACCTGGTCAGTGGATGCTCCACAAGACTTTCTTGATTCACTGAGTGTAAAAGTCAAAGCTACACTTTCAGGGTTCAGGAGTCTCAGCGAAGAATCTGGTGCTGGCCGGCCTACTGGGTGTGAGATGGGGAATGAATCCATCTCCTCCTTGGATCTGCTACTGTTTGGGGTCTCTCAGCCTAAGGAATTGGGTTCTGGGCCATGATGGGGGAGCATTGCCTGGGGCCTGTGTGAAGATAGCCCTACTTGATCTTCCCATGGTAGCTCCCCTTTCTCCTGTCATGTAAGCCTAGAAGGCTCTCTGGCAACAAGAGAAAAAACCTCCCAGCTGCTTATTTCTCACCACACCTGGATTCTATTTGGCCTCTCAGCATTCTCTAGTTCCTATGGCAACCAGAGATAGCCGGTAATCACTTCTCTCTTCCTTCAGTTGCTCCGGGGTGGGGCACCCTTTTTTCCTCCTGGGACATACCTCTTCTTGGGTGACAGGCAGGGTCCCCAGCAAATATATTTCTAAGGGTTGGGACTTGTCCTAAGCTCCCAGGCTCTCTGTGCTTAGATAATAGGCAGCAAGCTCCTGGCACTGCTTGTATCCGAGCTTTTATGACAGTTTGATTTTTTTCTTCAGCGACTTATTTTTCTTGTGGAAGAGAAAATGGGACTTTACCATAAATGTCCTGTTCTGGGGCAAGTTACAGAGGTTATCTGAAGGAGGGGAGTAAGGAGACAGGGCTTCCTGAAACTTAACTCTGCTTTGCAGGGGAAGGTCTCCACAATTCACAGGCCATACTGAAACAAGGCAGGACTCCTCCCGAAACGGAAAGGAAACACACTGCTGGACAGCCAGCATGGCTAAACTCTGGAAAACATCCCGATAACAGGCCCCACATGCAAAAGGTAAGAAAATTTGAAATGAAAGGTAGAAGGCAGTCCCAGGAGGCCCTAACTACGTCCTTTCTGTGGTATTTATATGTGCAAAAGCTGCCCCAGGTCATTTAACCCTTTTAAAAACATAGTTATCTTTTTCTGTCCTAGAAAAGACTGCACAAGATTATCTGTTTAGAGTTTAAACATAACACATTACTGTACTTGGAATACTAAAACATATTTACGTGTGTGTGTGTGTGTGTGTGTGTGTGTGTGTGTGTATGTATGAAACTGACAGACTTATGAGACTTTACAGACTTCTTCTGAGGCACATAGCAGCATAAAACAGACTCCTGCTGCTCTCACAGTAAGACTCACTAACTAATACTCTATAGTGGATAGCAGACCTAACTGAAAAACTGCCTACTGGGGTGACATCATAGAATTATATACTACATTAACTCTTTCCATAGCATTTTGTATGCACCACTCCCACACTTTCCATGGAGCCTGTAGTCCATGAGAAGCTGATATGCACAGAAACAGGTGGCAATGTCTTGACTCTCTCTGAAACAGGACATGCCCCAGCTAGAATATTTCTGTTTTCTCTGGTAGAGTAAGGCTGTTTTTTTTTTAAGATCCTTCAGGATATAGAAAAGTATTGCATGCTAGGGAGGGGTACTGCAAGACCTGTGGTTTCCGAACCATGTGAAGGAACCTCCTCCCAAAGGCCGCATATGAATGTGTAGCTGCTTTGAAAATCTCATCCAATGGGGCTCTACCACACTCTTTCCTTTAGGAGAGAAAACTTTTGCAACTCCTTTCCTAGGTGGCCGTATACCCAAACTCACTTTATTTTCGTGAGTTGGTTTAAATTGAAATGGGCTAAGGACAGCTGCCCCATAAAACACCTCTAGACATTTATTGATGGTTTCCTGTGTGCTACTGACTTAGGAAGATAATAGAAATGTTTCACAAAATGTCCTGAAGATTTCTTCTGACCCTTCGGCATGTAACACTTTCCCAATAGTTCACTTATGTTTCTTGTTCCTCTGTTAGTTTTATATTACTCCACATTTTGTCGATATGTGTATGATAGATTTTTTTTTTTGGTTTCACAACGTGGAGTTCTTTCCAGATGGGGAAAGATTTAGTATAATGGGGCTTTTTTGGTCTTCTTTTTGTTATGGTCAAATTGAGGCTATATTTTTTGAACAATTGTGTAACTATCCCTTTCTAAAATGTCAACAGTCTTTTGTTTTGGCAGTACTTTCTTCTATTCCATTCATTTTCAACTAGGGCAATGCTTTCAAAATGTGAGGCAAACAATTGCTTCTGTTTCCCTCCCCCTTCCAGTGATGAATTGGTTTTAAGATTTGTCGAAAAGGCATTCCAGGAGACCTATGGGGTAAACAAAGTAAGTACAGGATAGTGACCCACAAACTTGCTGGAAATTCATCAGCATTTTAGTGTGAACTTCTCCTAATATAAACATTTTTGCATGCATTTTAGCTTAATATGGACATATTTGTAAAACAGTATTCCCTAACAGAATATATTTAATATGTTGTTTTTGCTAATGTGTGCATTTTTAGGCACACTTTATCCTAGTGCATGCTTTTTGCATATATTGCTCCACTGGAGAATTGCATTGCAAAATTCAGAGAAGTGTGACTTTCAAAGAACAGTTGTGTTTTGGAAAGTGCAAATTGGTAGATTGGCCTTTAAATGTGAACTGAAATTGAATCTCTATTCCATCACCACTACAGAGTGAAAGAAACTAGGACAAAGGTGAAACATATATATTGAAATTCTGCGGGAGGCAGATTGAAGTTACGGTCTCATAGGGAGTGCTGTCAGGACAGGACTTTAGGGCTAATGTTCAGGATTCCCACCCTGTAGAATGAGCAGGAAGATCCTAAATGCAGCAGGGCAAGATGATTTTGATTTAATTTTGAATACACAATACCATCGGGAGAGGGTTGTATTATAAGGTCTTTTGAAGTTAGCTCAGTAATAATATACACTATCTTGACCTAGTTCAGTGTGCCACAGCAGGGTGGGGTGGGAATACACAAGCACATTGTAAGGCACATGTGGAATTCTAATCCAACATGGATTAATGAATACACAACCATGGCTATAGGTTTGCTTCTTTTTACCCCGTTCCCTTTGTGTGGGATCCAATCCAGCAAGGAAGATATCCTACACAGAAACCTTTATGCATGTGGGATATCCTTACTAGTCAAGGTACTAGAATGACAGATTTTCATTGTAAATTCTTGTTGGATAAAATACAGTTCATCTACCCATATGCAAATTTAAGTGATCACATGATTGTGGATTGTAATGCAAGTGGGGTGTGTGCCATATTTTTGATTGCCCAGCTATATTAAACCTAAAAGTAGTAAACTATCAGGGAGAGGGCTAGTTCTACATTCAGGGAGGTGTTTTTTGGTTTTGCATTGCAAAATAATCAGTGCTATGATCTCCCACCTGCAGTTTGAAATGGTATAGCCCAGAATGTTCCATCTAATTTTGTAAATGGTGTAAATCTGGAATAGAGAGAAAAATGAATGCATATACTCTTGGTTTATTTTACAACGTTTTATTTGTGGCCATTCAAGGAATGGTTACGGCTTGAGTAATCAGCTCTGATCACCGCCATAGCTGCCAAGTTTTCCCTTTTCTCACGAGGAAGCCTATTCAGCATAAGGGAATTTCCCTTTAAAAAAGGGATAATTTGGCAGCTATGATCACCGCTCTTGATTTAGGGAGCAATCCTAACTCCCATCTGCCAAGTGGAAGAGCTGTAGGGAATGTGGAAGGTATCTTTGCATCAGGAGTTTGACGTTTCATGTCAGCCAAGGCAGAAGGTGTGTGTGTGTGTGTGTGTGTGTGTGTGTGTGTGTGTGAGAGAGAGAGAGAGAGAGAGAGAGAGAGAGTTTTTCATAAAATCATAGAATGGTAGTGTTGGAAGACACCCCAAGGGTAATCTAGTTCAACCCTCAGCAACACAGGAATCTCAACTAAAGCATCCATGACAGATACCCCATCTTTTGCCATGCCTGCTCCAGGCTGGTGCAGAACAGAGGCCCAGATAGGGACCACTGCCATTAGCTGGGCCAGCTTCAGGATCCAGTCTAACTCTGGACCTTCCCACCCCAGAGATGACTGTTTTGGATATATCTGCTGGCTACTTTCAGTGGGCCTAGCAAGGACTTTCACAGAGCCCACTGACCAATGTAGTTGAACAGAGCCAGACAAAAAAGGTCACTTCTGTTGCATCCAAACCCTGTACAGCATGCAGATTAGGGTTTTGGGTTGCTGTGTTAGTGTGTTATATGCTTACTCTGTATCTGCTTTCACCTTTCGGCCCCTCTAAATCAAGGTGTGCTTTTGTGTCAGAGCTCAAGGTGTCTGCAGTTAATCTCTTCCTCAATGGCAGCTATGAACAGATTTTTCAGGTGTAATTATAATGTGAAGAAGGCCTATTGATTAAAGGTCAATAATTATCTGAGCAGGAAAGTAATCCTCCTCAAATCTCAGACCTGTTTCAGATACATTTTGAATTATAAATCTGCTACTTAAACGGAGGAAAAGGAGGCAGAAACTCCTTTCCTAAATGACTTGAGAAAAAATATTTTGGAGGCAGAGAAACACGAAAAATTAATTCAATAAAACCCAAATAATACTCTTCCCCCAAACAGTATGGAAAACTTATTTTCTGAAAAATATGGTGAAACAAAAACTTCATTAATGTGGTTGGTCTGACCCCCCCCCCCCAATTGTTACCTTTCATTAACCCAGTTTTCTGGTCATTAACATATGATTAATGATTAGATGAACACTGTTTTATAGTTTGCATACTAGGTCCCATGACACTGCCTCTTCTATTCGTACTTTCTTTATATTTTTACTCTTATTCAAAATAATGTTCTCAATATTCTCTCTTGTTCACACACATACCTGGAGTTTTGACTCCAGAGCTGAGGTAGTCACTCTTAGCACACTGGTTGTCTGTTCCATTGTATTTCAAGCATTTTGTAAGCTACTTTGAGAACTTAGGTTAGTAGACAAGGTATATAAATATTTTAAGTAAGCAAATTCTATGCAGCACAGTACTGTCATAAATTACTGTAAATGCAATCTTAATGGGTATATACAGACTTTCATGTATTTTTGTGTTCTGTATATGGTTAAATAGTTCTTATATACTAAGAGAAGGAACAGATGCTGGAGAAAGGCATCTGCTTTAACCCATTTTCATTGCTACATTATTTGCTTTCTAATAACAGGTTTGTTGCTAGTGGGTTCTGAATATATCTCCAGTACTGAAACTTAAGGCCATTTTTTTACCTCTTTGGTGTCAGAGATCTGGACTTTCTGACAAGCAGTGAAAGAACAGGCACAGAGGAGGGGGGGAGAAGCAGTTAGCCACAGGAATTCCACCTTTGTACACACACATAGAGAAGGAGAGAGCAGAAATTCAGCTGCAAGGGTCAGATAGTGACACAGAAACAGAAACATAGCTGTCAAGTTCTCTCTTATGCTGAATAGGCTTCCTCGTGAGAAAAGGGAAAACTTGACAGCTATGAACAGAAATAGAGATAGTGCAATCACCCCGATTGCGTAGACTCACGAGATTAGCCGAGAAGCGCAAAAATTACAGGAACAGGAGGTGGGGGTTCGAAAGCACATCAAAGTGCAAGTAGATAAATAGGGACCGCTCTGGCGGGAAGGTAAACAGCGTTTCTGTGTGCTGCTGTGGTTCACCAGAAGCGGCTGTGCCATGCTGACCACATGACCTGGAAGCTGTACGCCGGCTCCCTCGGCCAATAATGCGAGATGAGCGCCGCAACCCCAGAGTCGGTCACGACTGGATCTAATAGTCAGGGGTCCCTTTACCTTTACCTTACATATTTGAGGGAGCCTAATATATGTGATCAAGGTCATGATGACAAGGAACAAACCAAGGGTGGAATTTTGACAAGGAATTCCTGGGTGGAATTTTGTTTGAGATTCCAGAAAAAGTGGCTTTCCTCGGAATGGTAAACAGTTAGTTTTCTCTTTTTTCAAAGCCCAGCCATGCTAGACAATGTGACCCAAGGACCTGTCAGCTCAACCTGTAATAGTGAGGGGTTTTCATTCCATCTTGTCAGTTTTTCATTACTTTTCATGTCACAAAAATCATCCGCACATATTTCAAAGTCTCATGTAGTTCTGACCTGAATTAAATGAGCTGAGCCCTCTAGAGATGTATTGTTTTGTTTCTCCTTGCTAAATGAATGCAACTTGCTTTTAAGTTACTGTGTAAGGAGGAGATGTGTACAGGCATGCAGTCCTTCAGAAAATGAGGAGACTGAGATATCAATAATGCAAAAGGCTGCTCTTTTATTATTGTGAACAAAGGACTGCAGCAAGCCAGGGAACAATAGGTCCAGAAGATTATCTCCTGGAAGCACAAACTGGTTACAATGGCCCAATTAGTGCAGATCTAGAATGTGACAAGGAAAATGTTGCCTCTTAGAGTCCATGGTGTTGTGATTTTTCAAATCTGTACCAAGAAACTCTGGAGTTCCTCTGAAGTGTACCATGTATTTCACAGCGAGAAAATCAGAAGCAACAGGCTAACTTCCCTTAAGGATAGCTCACCCCCCCCCATCCCATGCTGAGCTATCCAGGTAAGGTGCAGCAATGCTGATGTCAGAAAGGTGGATTGCCCCGCCAGACCTGCTACTTACTCCACTGGCCATTCTAAGAAAGCTGCATCAATATTGTGACAACTAGGTTCTCTCTCTGTGTGTGTTTGCCTCTAGCAACTCTGAAGGCAGGGACCTATATGGGGAACTGAAGCTTTTAGCCAGCTTTGTCCACATTCAAACAGATATTGAATGAAGGCTAGGGTCTTGACAATTTTTATTTATTTAATGAGCTGCCATTCTCAATTAGCTGAGTTCTGTATACAATACCATGTGCTATGCTTTTTCTGCAGTCCTGTAGAATGATGGCATGCATGTTCTTGTGGTTAACAACTCCAAACTTAGCATAGCCTATTCAGAAAGCAAAGTACAGAATATTTCAGGGGTCTCCACATGGCGAGGAAAAGGGTTACACCCTCCTTGGAGCATTCCATTTCTGAGTTCAGTGGGACTTACTCTACGATAATGGGGTATAGCACTTCAGCCTTTTTTTCCCTCAGTAAGTATCATTATCCAAGCCACTGCTATCCAAATTGCCACTCTTCTTTCCTTGCTATGCACTGTAATTCATTTGCTCTGCCATAGATTCTCCTAAACTGGCTTCAAAGGGGGATTTTAATAAACTGATCATAACGGTTTCCCTTTATTAAAAAAATACTAGAATATTTAGTCTCACAAATTACCTTGCTTTGCCTGTTATAGAAAAGCTGCAACACAAGCACATTAGATTTGCATAAATATTACATTTGATGCAAACCTTCAGGGCTCATATTATCCAATTCATATGTGCTTCTGAAATTAGGCCTTTTAATATTAGTACAATTAAAAACCAGCACCGATGTTGTAGTGCATTTCAAGGATTCAAATAAGTTGCACATATGAAGCTTCATAAACATTGGTCTAGCCTACTATTTTCTGCTGGCTATTTGGACTAGAGCTGGCCTCAGAAAGGGTTTCTTCCTAACCTTGCTCTCTGACTCAGGGCTCAGCTACATTAGTAAAGAAACAATGATTTGAATGCACTATAAACATGTAACACTAGATGACGCCAGTGAACAGGACATATTTAAACATGATTTTCCATAGGGATTTTTAAAATTTTGTTTAAGCAATCTAATTTCTGACTTATTTATAGTGGGTCCATCATACCCCCCCCCCCCCCGTGTAGACCCACCCTCAGATCTTTTAACTGGAAGTGCCTGTGATTGAACCTTGGAACATTTTGTATGCATTGTAGCATAGGCTTTGCCACTCAGCTGTGCATTTTGACTTTGCATGCTTTAGAATCATAGAATTGTAGACTTGGAAGGGACCATGAATGTCATCAAGTCCAACCCCATGTAATGCAGGAATATTTCACCCAATGTGGGGCTCAAACCCACAACTGAGATTGAGACTCTCATGCTGCACTGACTGAGCTCTGTGGTGGCTTGACGCAACCCTACATGCAGTCACCAGCAAGATATTGCCTACATTAGGGCTGAACCTGCATGATGAGTTGTGTTCTTTTAAAAATAAACTTTGGTACGTGAAGCTTTTAATGGTTTTCATTTCGGTGGCTCACTTTCATGGATGGAGAGATCAGCTGGTTTCCAGTTGATACCAGTTTCACATATGTTCATTTGTTAGCTCCATCAACCTGTGACTTAA
Source organism: Zootoca vivipara (assembly GCF_965207765.1). NCBI lineage: Eukaryota > Metazoa > Chordata > Lepidosauria > Squamata > Lacertidae > Zootoca > Zootoca vivipara. The sequence continues at coordinate 24,780,998 of NC_142588.1, forward strand.
AAAGAGCTGCATAAAAATTCACACTATTTTTGTGTACATCGTATTCTAAAATACCCATTTTTGGTGCTCTGCTGAGCTGAAATCTGCAAAATTCAGAGAAATATGAAGCCCAACAGGTAGCTGTGTACCAATCAGTGTTTTAGTCTGGGAAGTAAAAATTGGCTTTGTTTGCTTAAAAAATCCTCACACTTTGCTATTCATGCAGAGGAAAAAAATTCAGTAGGGTATTTCTGTGATGCAGTAGAAATTTCACAATGCCAATCAACACGGCCTCCATAAATGGCTATTTTTGTTCCCCTTCCTTGTATCCATGTTGAGTGGTGTCAGCAGAGTGTGTTCAGGATGTCCTGGCAAACATCCCATTTGACCAGTTGTGTGATGCAAATTAATATTAACAATCTGTCTGTTTTTCCATGTAATTAAGCAATAATGATCAAAACTCAGTGTTTTCCTGGGGATTAATGGCAGCTTTGAGAATTGATCGTCTGAAGTGTAATCGAGGGCCATTAACTAGAACCAGCCATTAATATCCCAGAAAAAAAATTATTTGGCCTGAGTCATTATTCCTTCTATACTATGATTATTTAATGGTGTTTTCCCCTTTCTTGCCTCTTTATTTATTAGAATACTAATTAGTATTCCTGTGGAGACTCTTAATGCAAGTAAAATGCAACTTCAAAGGAAGCACCTGGTACGTGCTGGGAGCCCTGTTCTTGGGCGCCATGATTGTGGCAGTGCTGATTAATTTTGTACAAGACAAGGAGTGTAGAATGAGGTAATAGGGGTTTTATTTACACGTTCCTTCCTACTAATATTCCATTTACTCTGGACTATTTAAGATATTTTTATTTCTCTGTACAACAGCAGAGTCCCGTTCCCCCCACTCCCTCAATGGGCATACTTCTAGGTCTTTTAATATAGGGTCTGGCTCTATAGACACTCATCATTTTCACAGGTTCAGCTTGCCCTAGTGAAATACCACCAGCATAAAGGTGTCAGGGGTTGTGTGTCTTACGTTCCACGCCATTGCATTTTAGTTCCTGCTATTTCCTGAATTTAAAGCCGGCTGTTCGGTTCCAATTACTCAACAGGATAAAAGTTTTGAAGAGTTTATCTCATTGCCGATTGTATGGTGGATGCCGGGGTAAGCCAAAGTTGCTTCTTGGATATTCAGATCACCGTGTGCATGTGCAGAAATAACATTTTTTTTATTTCTAAGTGCATTTCCCATTGATGTCTTGTGTGTGTTGCATTGCCCAGGTGTCCTCTCTCTACTTCACATTTTAAAAGGGGCAGAAAGTACTTGTCAAATGTCTGCTGATACAGCACTGGGCATGCACACAGAAGTCTGCATATGCCCAAGATCAAATGCAGTAACTATTTTAGGTATGCGCTATGTACTGGGTCATACACCTTTAAAGCAAATTGCATACTTGGAAGATCAGAGGCTAGTTTGACCAGGAAACTTTAGAAAGTATTCTAAAAGAACAAGCTTAAAACAAGGGTGAATAACTGTGGGCCATGTCCAGTTCCCAAGAGGTTTTTTTGTGTGGCCTCTAACATACACTCACCATTTGTCATTTGATTTAATTTAAAAAAAGAAAGCTTTATAAAAGTTATTGTCTGGTCCTGTGATAATAACAGTTGGGGGTTTCTCTTCTTCTTCTTTAGATGCTTCTTAGATTTCATTTGTCATCTCAAGTTCTCCCTGATCATTCTGATCAGTGATATGATAGCATATCCATAGTGCAAAATTATTATTGGGGCCCAGTATCATCACCCACAGTGATTCTGTGGAGGAGTCCACCCCTTTTGGAATTTCTAGTTTGCTGGACTTGGGTAATTACATAAGCAAGCATCATGCTGATATCCTGACATCCCAATGTTGCATCAGGTTGGAGGAGTCAGGAATGCGGCAGCAGCACAGCTTCAATGTCTGGCAGCTCCTTCTCCTGCTGCAGAGGGGAAGGAGGGAGGAAGCAGCCCCCAGCGGTGGTGGTGGCAGGAGGAGGAGGAGGAAGAGCCACTGGCTATTGAAGTAGCATTGCTGCCACAATCCTGGCTCCTCCAACCAGGCACAACTTTTATTTTTTAACATTGGAGGCAGCCCTCCAAACAAATATTGGAGGAGGGCCAAAAGGATTTGGCCACCAGGAGTTGGTACCCCTGATCACAGCAGAGGTAACACTGCTTGCTCTCATGCAGGAGAAAACAGAAACATTAATGTACCACTGCCAGTATTTAACATGGCCAATGCTGCTTACCAAATGAAGGGTGCAAAAAAGTGTTTTCTGCTGGAGGTTTAAACTATTTATTTATTACTTTAGATGTTTCTACACTGCCTGTTATGCAGGCTTCTCAAAACAGTGTACATAAATAATATGAAATATAACACAGCCTACGGGATGTGTGCACGCTTGAGTATTAATGCCTCTCACATACCAGCTTCCCCATACTGACGAAAAAACGATCATTTGCCTACAATTCTTTGACCCTAACTTGTTCCTTTACAGGGTTAAATCTCTCTGGCTTCATTTTCTTTGTCCCTGGACCAGTGACAGGGGATGAGAGGGTCTTTTACACTTGTTAGGGCTGCGTATAAACTGGTAGTTGTCCCTTTTCACTTTGGCAGTCAATTGTAGAAGGTTAATCAGCACGTCTTGGCCAGATTCCTTTCCTTCTGGGTTCAAAAATATTTTCACTTGACTTTTTAAACCCTCAGTCTCTATGCATTTTAAACACAGTTAATTAGGCTGCCCTGTCACTCCTAGGCATGGCTGCTAAGGGCCAAAGCAAGCTAGCATATATTTTGTCATCAATGCTTTCTACAATAACTGCTCCAGAGAACATTGTGTCATTGCAATGCTAATCTTCATTTTGCCTCTCTGAAACAAATGACATCTCTTTGCTCACGCATAATGTCTGCTTGTCATAAATGGTGGTCTCTGCTTTCTACATCAGTAATTTTTGTACTTGTTTCCCCCCCAGGGAATTGGTACTCTAGATGGATGAAATGCTAGACACTTATCCTGACTCCTTTCCCCCCTGCATGCTCATTAGCATGTGAGTCCAAAACACCATTGGGCCTTAGCTGCATGAAAGAGCAGATATTGAAGAGCAGATATTATCCAGTTAAATTGAAAATGTCACATGGATTTTGCAGGGATGATCTGCTAAAAGAACCAGATGGGGAATTTTGCTGATGGGATGTAATCTTTCCTACTTTTCCTGCAATTGGTGCGTCATTCTTTTAAAATACAACAAAACAAAACAAAACAAAACAAAAAACTATCCAGCTCTCCACTGGAATCACTCTACAAGCAGTCTTCTATGGAAGTCTTAGATTACACACCTCCAGTCAGGAAGCTAGGCAAGAACTTTCTCTCTCTCTCAAAGAACACAACAGAAAACGTCTGACCACACTCAGATACTTTTAAGTTCAATGTAACCTAGTGATTAAACTATAAGCTTCCCCTTTCATGTGAATGAGGGAAGAGATCAGAGGTGTTCTCCTGGTCTCACTCTCTTCTATCATGGACACCAGTCCTCCAGCCCTCCACATACTGAGGGTTGCAATCCAGCAGAGGGGAATGTTTTCTACTCAAGTAAACTACCTGTGCAATTTAAAGTTCTAATCTTCCAGGGTTCTAAGTGTTGGTAGTGTGGAGGAAAAACTTAAACACGTTGCAGAGTTCCCAAAAAATAGACCAGAGGCAATTGTACTTCATCCAGCAGAGCTTTACTGCTACTGAAGGCAAATGAGCATACTGGTCAAAAATCCAATACATTCAGGATTGGCACAGTCCATAAGAAATCCAGTTGCAGCAGACTTATCTTATATTACTAACAAGAACTTATAATAAGACGAAACCTTAACACTATATTCAGAACACAACACCACACCAGGACAAAGAGATAGAAAGGGAAAGTAAGTGAAACCCAGGCTCCTTCTGGCCTGACTATTATAGTCAGCATGACCTTGACAGAAAGATAACAGAACCAGTTTAAATCAGCTGTACTCAGCTTCTCAGAAGGAATAAACCAAACAGCCTTCTTTCACATGGAGAAGAAACCTTCCAGAACCCTCTTGAACTAAGCAGAACAGGAAAGATCTCTACACATCAGATCAATGCTTTCTGTACTAAGAAATGCAGACTGATCACAAAGTCACACAGGGATCCTATGTGAGTAGAGCAGACTCCCTGCTGCAGGTGTTCAGTCCTCAACATGTGATGGGGCACAAGATTGGCAATGGGCTGGAGTGAGGGCGTACCCCTCTGCCCTTCACTGGAGTGTATTCATGTGAGGGAATAACACATGAACAAAATTCAACTAATGACACTACACACCTGTCACGCCATGAATCTGGTTTCATCATAGCAACATTTCTGCACAGGCTCTCCTTATCGGACTTGCTTGTGATATATCTTGGAAATAAGTTGTTGCCACAGCTGAAGCTTGAGCTCATATCCTTCCAATCAACCTTCAGTTTTATCTAGCCCAGACCTCCATAACCTCTGATAGCCTGAGTTGAATACAGCCCACCAGCTCTATATTATAGATTGCCAGATGCTTGCTAGCTCCCTGATTTTGCAGTCCCTGGTGGGCAGCAACAAGATGTTTATCAAGCTGTGGTTTGAGCTGCCACATGGCTGTGTTCATGGACTCTCTGGTTATTGTAGCTGATTTGCTTTTCTACTTCACCCAAGCTTCCATCTCTTTCTCAGCAGAAAGAAACCCATCAGGTTTGGAGACTCTAGGATGTTTGTCATGATGTAGGCATTCATTTGTCATCCCACTTTTTTACAGGAAGTAGGGTATTTGCAAACAGCTTTCCCCTGTTTGTGTGCCTAAAGGGAAGGCTCTGCTCTCAGTCAGATGAAAATGCAAAATAATAAGATGCCTTCTGTCAGTTTGGTGACTAATTTGCTGAGGTGGTTAATAAGCTCTGTGTGACTCAGTTGCTTGGATATTAAAGTAATAATTTATCTAAAACATTAGGCAAGTATTATTTAAAAGTGAAGTGACTCCATGAAAGCAAGTCTTTGAGAATACAGCACCTCTTTTCTTTTGAGGTCTGGGGGTATTCAAGTAAAAGGATAGAGATCCAGGCAGATATTATTATTATTATTATTATTATTATTATTATTATTATTATTATTACAGTTTGTATACCACCCTACATCCGTAGACCTCAGGGCGGTTCACAGCATAAAATTACAATATAAGAAACACAAGATAGATAAAATAAGATCAAAAACTAATCTCCCCTCCTGCGACACATTTAAAAGGGTGTCAGATGTCAATCAGCCAAAGGCCTGATTGAAGAGGAATATTCTACTTGCACTCACAATCCCATGTTGAAATGGAAACTTCACTGTAGTTGTGTTTACTCTTACATGGTTAGAAAAACTGCAAGATTAACTGTTCATTGGTTTTCCAGGGCTGTTTGAAATATCTTAGAGCAAAACTGATGTGAACCAACTGCTCCGCAGCCTCCATTCATTTTAATGGGGTGCTCATAAGAGAACCTCTCGATAGATTGTGCCCCACAGAGTTAGCAGTAGCGCCTTGATAGTATGTAAAATATTTTGAGACATATAGCACTGTACTAAATTCTCTTTCAGGTGTTCTTAATTATTGGGAAAGAGGCAGAAGCCAGGGTTATTGAATTTGCTTGCAACAGATGGAAAGACCATCTGGAAAGGGAGGCAGAGCTGTCCAAAGGCTCTCTGCTTGTTGACTGGTTTGACTCTGTAGTGTTCTGACTTACATAGCCTGATAATTCACAGGTTATTGCAGCAGACACCTGCTTATTTCATTACTTGGAATTGCACTACAGCTACTTAGTAATATGCATTGATTCCATCCAGTACTTTTAAATCAAATCCCGAGAGTGCATTACAGATGAAAATAAACCTGTTTTAGCAATGCATGTAACAGGTTAAAGGATGCTGGATAATTTAGTTGTTTAAAAAGTTTGAAACTCAGGACAATAACTATGTATGGATATTCAGAGCAAAAGTAAAATAATATGAAATAAGCCTTGGCCCTCCAGCTCTTTTGGGACTACAGTTCCGATCATCCCTGAAGACTGGATGATAGGAGTTGTAGTCCCAAAACAGCTGGAGGGCCATTTGGCCATGCCTGATAGGGTTTTCTTGAACAGAAAAGAGAGTAAAAAACCCTCAGATATCCTCATGTGATTTGTAATTTTTGAAGCCTGGTCTTGCAGTAGTGGTCTTCCTATATATATCTATGTTCTTCCAGGTCCATGAGCTTTGCAGGGAGTAAGCCCGTCCAAAATGTTGCCTGTGGCAAGATCTGGATTTTTTTCGGTTAAAGTACAACAACAGAAGAATTTTGTTTAAAGTTAAACACTTAAATTAAGTTTGTAAAAATTCTATGTTGCTCTCCCTTAACAAAACAAACAAAACCAGAGCTTGCAGGACTCTGCAGGCACTGTTCTTGACAGCTTTATGTTGCAAATCCTATCAGAGACTTGTAAGGTAGAGTTTTCCAAACTTCTCATGTTGGTGACACACTTTTTAGACATGCATCATTTCTTGACACAGTAATTCAATTTTACTAGCAAACTGGATGTTAAACTAACCCCTTTCCAGCCCTTCAACTTTTGGGGTTTTGGGAGGTTGATGGTTCACCAACACACACCAATAAAGGTGGGAATAGCTACTCATCTTGTCCACATCTTTCTTTTCCCCTTTCCTAATCTAACAATCTTATTCATTTTGTTGGCCTCACATTTAATGTTCTGTGCTTTGTGATAAAAAAAAACTTCTTGAGATTCCTGGTGACATGGCTTGTTATCTAATGTGTGGTGTTTACTCTGTGATCTTTTGCTGATTTAAAGCTCAGTTTAAAGTGTTTCCCCCTCCTAGGAGGCCGAGACTTTCAGGTTCCCACATGTAAAATGCCAAGGCCTCTTTTATTTTGGTTAGTATGTTGGCATTTTGGGGCGGGGGGTATGAATTTGTTGAGATAAACAATGTTTCTATACATCTCTGAATAAAGTTTCAGCAGCCACTAAAAGGTGATATTCAGGAAATGAGAAAAAAAGACAAGGTGGAGAATAATACAGGAGTTGGCAATCTTGCAGTCCTCCTTCCTCAACTGCTGCTCCTAACAAACACAAAGGTACCCCCTGAGAATTTTTCTCCCTGCCTTGATTGCCCCACACTCTTGTCTAGTAGTTTTGTCGAGTGACCAGCCACCACTGGGTAGGAATAATTTTACTCAGGAATAATTTACTGGAGGTGTCAATCCCCATGGCGAGTACAGTATTTAGAATGGGCCTCCGCTGTGAAGCTGCTTTCAGAAATTGAGTGATTATGTGCACAAGTGAACTGGTCCCGAGTGTGAGCAAAACCCATTCCAAGGAAACCAAAGGCATTTGAACTGTTTTATCAGAAGATGTGCACCCCAAACCTCCACAGCATGCCCCCTTTGGTCCCTTAACTGACGCTGGAGCTCCAGCATAACAACAACAACAACAACAACAACAACAATCCATTCAAACATACATACCCCGCCCATCTGGCTGGGTTTTCCCAGGCACTCTGGGTGGCTCCCAACAGAATAATAATAATAATAATAATAATAATAATAATAATAACAACAACAATAATAAAGCGATAAAACATAAAACATTAAAAACTTCCCTAAACAGGGCTGCCTTCAGATGTCTTCTACAAGTCAGATCGTTGTTTATTTCCTTGACATCTGATGGGAGAGTGTTCCACAGGGCGAGCGCCACTACCGAGAAGGCCCTGTGCCATCTGTAGGGCCAGGGCTGCAGGTGTTTCCATGGCAGCAGGTGTGTATGTCCATCATCAAATCCCTCCTTCTGACATCAGAATTCTCTTTATTACCTCAAAGGGAAGGGTACATTGTATCCTATAGCCCTTGAAATGCCAACTCAGGGGAGGGGGAATAGGGTTACAGCCTGTCTTTTATACAATAAGATTTTTAAAAATGAAAACCATGTACGCAAGACTAATTTATCTTTATGTGCCTTGAACATTTCCGAACAGTCAACTGAGGACAAGGTTTATAGAGAAAAATTCAAAACTTAATATCTTTTCCCTTGTTTTAAACTAAACCAATAGTTTTATCTAGATAAATAAAAGCACAAGGGGGGGGGAGAGAGAAAGAGAGAAAGAAAAAGAAAGTTTTGAAAAGAGTAGAAAAGAGGTTAAATGAGAAAGATAGAGAAATAAGATTCAAAAAATAAAGAACTTCAGATTTTTCATCTGTCTGCTATATAAAAAAACAATATTCACTTCATCCAATCCAAAATAACACACAACAAAGCCACTTTCTATAAACATTATCTAGGACATTGAAGCAGTATTGACATTTTGCATACTTGACAAAAACAATCGTAAAACATTTACTTAGAGCCCTCAGGGATAGGGTGGGTTAAACTTCTAATTTAATTCTAGTTTAAATATTTAATTCAGGCAGCTTTAGTCCACTTCCAATCTTTATTTACAAACTTCATAAACTTCAGACCTGAATGATTTGAACTGGGAACAAAGTGTATCGTCTACTAATAATTCATTCCTTCTTGAGCCTGTTATGCTCTGCTAGCCAATTTCCTCAGTAAATCCCTACGCAACTCTATTAACTGCACACTAAATAAATATTTTGCCCATGTTTGCTTGGTTTGGCACCCGTCATAACAAGAGAGGTCACAGCAGTGCCATACATTAAAAGGAAGAGACAAATGGAAAGTCACTCTAATTTCCACTTAAATCAAAAGAACTGAGTTAATTATATTCTGAGGTGTGTGCTGATTTTGGTAGTGTTATTGGGGAAATCATCAGCATGCAGAATGTACATAAAAATGAAGCTTGTGCTTTTCAGTCTTCCAAGGAAATGAGTTAACTCTGTTTAGAGGGTGAAATGTAACCTGGAAAATGGGTATTGGAGTCCAATTTATTTCTATTGAGTTTTGCATATCTTGGAGTATTCTGATGCCAACAAGATTAGGTATTAAGATACTGCCTGAACAACAGTACCTGTAACTTGGTGGAGACATGTGGGCTGTAAAACTGCTTCAGCATAAGAACTGCAAATTATGTTTATTGGGAAGCTGAGTGCATCTGTTACTGTACTTTTTATAATAGATCTATGCCCTCTGTGAATGGAAGACTTCTGTTTGTAGAAAGGGCTCCGATCCAGTGGAGTTTCCTACTGGTGGAAGCTGGGGAGGGGGTGGGGAGAAGGTAATTTCCCTCGAGGTTATCTGCAACAACTCTGACATGAATCTATAGGGACCCCCCAACCCTCCCCATACTGTGTATGCCCACTTCGGTCACATTGCATATTGGCAAGAAATCAATCTTTTAATGTAGCAGCAACTATACTTTAGAATTCAGGACTCAGCTATACAGCTGCAGATAAAACATTTAAAGTGTGTTGTAAAGTGCATTATACACACGTGACACTAGATGGCGATGGTGAACTATGGCAAATTCAATATATTTTTCAAAATGATTTTTTAGATTCCATCTCGGTGTCTGTTGCCATCAGACAGGTGCCTCTGGTGAGCTCTTTCTGGTACCTGCTTAAATGTATTTCTTTAGGCAAGTCTTTAGGCAAGTCTATCTAGACCAGTGGTTCCCAACAGGTGGTCCGGGGACCCCCAGGGGTCCGCGAGCTATGCCAGAGGGGTCCTCAAGATGCTATTAGATGCCAAGCCTCTGGACCGCCGGAACCGGCGGAACTGCTGCCGCCGGTGCGCGGGCGCCAAGCGAGCCCGGTGGATCAACCGGGGAGCCGCTGAAGGCCCCCCGGCGACCCCACCGGACCGAGGCTGAGTGCGCCCGGCCGGAGACTCGGTGGAACCCCTGGGCCTAGGGGCTCGAAACAGCCTTCCAGGCCGCGGACCCCGCGGCGACCGCTGAGGCCCCCCGCCGGGCCGAAGCTGAGGGCGCCCGGCCGATGGCTGAGCGGAGCTCCATGGCCCGAGACCTCCCACCGCGCAACGATCCTGGGGGGCCTGCCTCGCGACTGCAGTCGCCATCACCCCTATCTGCCCAAGAGGGGGAAGGAGCCCCCCCCAAGCGAAGGGCCCCGATCCCGCAGCTCCTGCGCGCCACACGGGGAGCCTCGGGACCCGAAGAACAAAGGCCGCACCGAACCTGCTGACGCTGGTGCTGCTACTGCCGCAAATACAGCCACCCCCAGAGGAGGAGAAAAGAAGAGGGGACGACAGGGAAGAGAGGGCCCCACCACCACCCTCAACCAGGTGAAAGGGTAGAAACCTCCCCCCCTCCAGAGGGAAACCCCCCGACCCCCAGACGGCCATCACACCGCCGCCACCACAGCCACCACCACACCAACGCCCCCCCCCAAGAAGGATAAAGAAAAGAAAACAACTGAAAAATAAATAAAACCACTTTTTAATTTTAGGATTAGGAATTAATGGGGGTCCTTGTCACAATAGCGGCTCGATGAGGGGTCCTCGAGAAAATTTTGTTGGGAACCCCTGATCTAGACAAGTAGAAGGTGGCATGCATTTTAATTTTTTATTAACTTTTAAACTGCTTTTTGAATCAAGAATTGTCATCTTTTACTATATATATTTTGAAACTGCTTAGAGGTTGTTTGGTTGTTTGGTTGTTTTTAAGATCAAGTGGTTTATCATTTTTGTTGCAAACTTTTTTAAAATAAAAAAATGTTTGGAGAATTACATTGCAAAATTCAGAAAAGTGCAGAGGGTAGCTGTTTTTCAGTTCTTGCATTGTTTCAGGAAGTGAGAATTAAGTAGATTGATACTGAAATCAAAACAGAACCAAATTTATCCATCTCTGCTGTTGCCATTCAGATTGTTAATTGTTTTTTATACTGAAGCTCTGATACTTGGGGAAGTTCATGTTCAGATTATAAGACAAAGGCAAAAGCCAAAAGGATTTAGGAGGAAATATCCATTATCATATATGCTAATAGTGATCTGAATTCATCAAGCACCATATTATATTGTGAAAATGGCACAATCTACCCACAAGAAGCAGGCATCCTTTTGCTCAGGAGCATCCCAAGGTTTGCAGAAGGACAAAACATCTTGGGGGGTGGGAACAGTAGGTGTACCGTGACGGGGGTGGTGGTGGTGAACACACACAACCAAAATAGGCCAATAGCCCAAGCCACAGTGTGTTCAGTGGCCCCAGAAAGCTGACGACTGTTGGGGATGGAGAATGGAACAGAATATTCTAAACAGGAGCTTTCCACAATATATCATTTTGCTGCATGTCCCACTTGTGGATTATAATATTCTACAAATGGCTTCACAGACTTAATTCCATATTTCCTCCAAGCCTCTTGTAGGAGGAGGGTTGTGCTACTTAAAAATGGGCTGCATGAATTGCTTTCTTTCAACGCGTCCTTTCCTTTGTGTTGTTCTCTTTTTGATGTCTTGAAGAACTGTGCTCTCTTTTTTCCTAATTTACTTTTTCTTTTGCTTAATACATACTTTAGTATACTCGGTATTGGTGACAATAAAAAAATGCAGTAATAGCCTTATAATTTAAGTAGATCTGCATATTACTTGATATGAGGCCATTAGTACCAGCAATGAAGATGGCATCTGTAATTGCGGCTCAGTGTTTCCGGAAATAAATAAATTAGTAACAGCTATGAAGATGGCAGCTTTTATCAGTGCAGTGTATCAAGGATAAAGAATACAGAGCTGTGCTATTTCAGAGTAATGAATGATCTCATTTGCATATTCTCTCTTCAAAGCGCTTGTTAATTCAGGTGCCCCTTTTGTTAAATTATTGCTTAATGCTATGTAGGTTTGCATTCCACCAAATTCAATGAACTTCTCAGGTCCATTGCATAAGGCACAACTGCATTATTATTATTATTATTATTATTATTGAAATAAAAAAAAATTAAGCATAGAAATGATGGCAAAAATGAGAGTGTACTTCATGTGCAGCTGGATTTTTTTCTGGCAAACTTTTCAGGTTGCAATGCTCTAACAGGAAATTAATAAAGCATCCAAAAGTACAGTTTGCAGTCTTAATCATACACCTAAGAGAAGTGCACTCCATTAGCCAAAGAAAATTAGCCAAATTTCTCTTTTCCTGACTCTATGCAGAAGAAATGCCCAGTAACCTTGCTCCACCAAGCACATAGTTAATATACCAAAGGAGACACCTATTTTCATGAGATCCAGTATATCTTTTTAACAGTTTCGGAATAGATAAGAAAGGAATCAGGGAGTCTGCTATGTTCTAGTTAACTGGTGCATTATCTTGTCCTTTAACAGAGTATGCCAAATGTTCGGCCCTATGTTGTTTTTTATGTTCCAGCAAAAAATGTTTTGCCGGCCATTTTGAAGTGGGTTTGAAGGGGGTTGGGAGTTAACTGAAGACCTGCAACTTCCTCCCTCTTTGTAAAAGCATTAATTTAGTCTGCAAAGCTATCCTATACTTGTGTTCTTGGGAGTTAGCCCTATGGAGCTCTGTGGGACTTATGTCAGAGTAGACACGTATAGGACTGCCCAGTTAGAGAGTTTGTTGTGACTGATTTCCTTAAATGGAGTGGTGGAATTTACGTTAATCATTTTAAAAGTGCTGGAAGCTCTATTAATGAAATTAGCTGCTTTTACTCTCCACTTTTGAAAAATTGTGTTGTGCTTTTATAAAATACGTATTTTTGTTAAGCCACCTTGAACTCTGCCGAGAAAGGTGGGATGCAAATTGCTTTAAATAAAGTATAGTTGTACCTTGGTTGTCAAACAGCTTGGCTCACGAACTGGCTCCTGAATGCTGCAAACCTGGAAGTAAGTGTTCTGGTTTGCGAATGTTTTTCGGAAGTCAAACATCTGACATGGCTTCCGCTTGAGTGCAGGAAGCTCCTGCAACCAATGGGAAGCCGCGGCTTGGTTTTCGAATGGTCCTGGGAGTTGAACGGACTCCCGGAATGGATTAAGTTTGACAGCCAAGGTACCACTGTAATTCTTAGGGCTGTGCCCGGATCCTGAATGGAATCAGACGTATTTTGGTCATCCTAGGAGTCTGCTGGATCAGTACCAACTCCTAACTCGGGGGGTAGGTGGGGGTGCGGAGGGGGTGCGGAGGGGGGGAAAGGGGGCGATTCCCAGCCCATGGTGCCGTCGATTGCAGTGCAGCCTACCGGGAGGCAGAGCGCGGCAGTGGCTGCAACCAATGCAGGGAGCCGCATCTCCTTCACTTGCCAGCCCAGCAGAACTCTTAGGCAGGAGAGGTTGCCGCCCGGCAGGGCTTTCCATTGCGAGGCGTGAAGGCTTTAGTGGGCGGGGATTGGTGCAGATGTAGGCAGGGCGGGCTGAGAGGAGGAGATGCCGCCGAGGAGCCACGGCACCAGCAGCGTTTCCTCCCCCCTCCCCTGTCAACAAGCAGGGTGCCGGGTATTTGCTTCCCTAGTCGGGCCCGCAGTTTGGCCTTCTAGGGGGGGCAGCTGCCCCTCCCTGCCCCATGATGGGTACACCCATGGGTGTGCGCTCCGCTGAGTGAAACCTTGGGGGGATCCGGCCCCTTCATTTAAAATTTTTGGGTGCTCAGGCACCCAGGGCCCCGCACAGTCGGCACCTATGAGCATGCACCTCCTTGTAGTTTCTACAGCCACAGCAGGTGCTGTACCTCTCCAATGGCTTGACTTTACCCCTGAAGGCACATTCTTCCATTGTCTCCTGAGACAGATGGATGCCAGCAGCAGCTTAGCCCTGTGCTTGGATCACAGGCTGCTCTGCATATTATGAGCACCTGCAGCAACAGTTTCTGACCTGTAAAGTGTAGAAATCAGCCACATTGATTTCAGTGTGATTTGCTTCCAAGTCAGCGCATTTAAGGTTGTAGCCTTAGACTTCTTAATTTCAACACTGGGATCCTCCCCACCCCCGGAAGATAAGCCAGCCACCACAAGGATTTTCTTCATAGCATATAAAGAGTTCAACAATGTGGAAAGAAACCCATTCCCTGTAGGGACTCGTGTCATGGTGGGTGGCCAAAAGTCGTCTTGTATTAGTAGCAAAGGACATCTTTTATTCATGGACATGAGAAATAAGAGGGAACTGCAAAAGACACGCTGCTGGATTATGATACAAAAATAATATGGAAGACACTGACAAATTGGCTTCTTGACAAAATGTCACTTACTGTTTGAACGCTGCATATTTTAAAATCTAATTTAAAGCTGCTTATCAAGTTTTCTCTCTCTCAGGTTCTTTTATTAACTTTTATGTCTACACTGGATATACATATCCATCTGGGAGACATGATTACCCAGAGCATTACTGTGCACACAAAATGTTCCTTCCTTCGCCTCATCTTGGCTGCCCTTACTTTGTTCAATATGTGATTCTCCACTGTCAGTGAGATTTCTTGGTGGGACATTGGCAGTTCATGCTGCTAGCAGAAGTAAAATACTAGCATGTTGCCTTCATTTTTAGGGGTCTGGAGGAAGTATTCCAGTAACTGGCTCCTGGTAGAGTTATCAATAAAGGAACATAGGAAGCGGCCTTTTTTGATATCAGAGCATCGGCAGTCAAGCTTATTGTTGTCAACACTGACAGAGACTTCAGAAAGGGGTTTTCTCTACCTGGAGATGCCAGGGGTTGAAACTGGCACCTTCTTATGACACCACTCATAACACATACTTGCCTTAATTCTGGTACCTATCACTGTGCTGGTTTTTGCACCTTTTTCAGGAAAAAAAGCTTGTTGCTGGAAAGGTTGTTCTTCAGGATCCAGCTCTTTTCTCTAAGAGCCTGTAGAAGTTTCATCTTGCAGTGGGAAGTATTTTGTCTCTAGAGCACATAGGTGTGAATGCTAAGGCACCTTGCAGTGCACAGCCAGTCTTTTCACAACTGGCAGTTTTAGAGGTATATTTTGAACAGCAGCTAGCCTGTTGCAAGACAATGCTGTTTCCTAGGAGGTGTTTAATAAAAAGAAGAAACATGCTTCTAGCTTCTAGCATAAAGTAGGTTGGTGGGGGGCGGGGCAGGGCATGGGCTTCAGTAATGTGAAACTGTGTGATAGTAAGTGGACCATCCAGGATATGAGAATAGGGATGCTTCAAGGATATGTAAAGTCTATTGGGCTGTCATCATCTAAATACTTGTGCTGATGCAAGGATTAGCACTAGTGCAAGGAGAGATTCTACATCTCCTCCCCTGTGAATGCCCTGTGATATCCGCTCTTAGATGTTGGTGCATGGGAGGAGGAGACTGGGAGAACATTCCATTGTGCAAGGAGAAATTCTTGTGTCGACACAACATCCACCTTATAGCATTATGTTAGGTACAATCCAAAGCCTGTGAAATCTTGAAGGGTATGCCATAACCTGAAAAATTCTACCCTAGCTCCACCCTGACCTTCCTAATTCATTCCGTTGCAACCCCAAGATACCTGGTTCTGCTCTGGGCTAGACCTTGACTTACCAGACTCAATTATGGTTGTGCTGTGGGTTAAACCACAGTCTAGGGCTTGCTGATCAGAAGGTCGGCGGTTCGAATCCCTGCAACGGGGTGAGCTCCCGTTGCTCGGTCCCAGCTCCTGCCCACCTAGCAGTTTGAAAGCACATCAAAGTGCAAGTAGATAAATAGGGACCGCTCTGGCGGGAAGGTAAACGGCGTTTCCGTGTGCTGCTCTGGTTCGCCAGAAGCAGCTTTGTCATGCTGGCCATATGACCCGGAAGCTGTCTGCGGACAAACGCCGGCTCCCTCGGCCTATAGTGCGAGATGAGCGCCGCAACCCCAGAGTCGGACACGACTGGACCTGATGGTCAGGGGCCCCTTTACCTTTACCTAGCTTTGCCTTACTCCTTTTGGAAAGCAAAAGCTGACAACCTTAAGCCCAGCCTACAGCCATCATTAGCATGGCAGGTGGCTAAATGATGCAACAGTGCAGTTTTGTGACATCATCAGTGCTACAGAATCATCAGAACTTCCACAACCAACTGAAATTTCCTCTTGAATTTGTTTGCACAGTCTCTGACAGTAACTTTTCTGCTCTCTCCTTTTCTACTTCCTGCTGAAGCTTTTTTTGGGGTGTGTGTGTATTTTTTTTTAGTAAATATGCTAATAGCTACAGCTACTCCAGATTGCATGCTTAGTCCCTGGTGCATGGAAAGAAACATCAAATGAGGTATACATAATGGGATATTAAATTACATTTCTGAAGGGCCAGGAATGGATATTTCAACTGTAAGCATTAATGGAAAATAACCCCATCACCTCCACCAGAGGAAGAATGCTATTTTCTTGATACCTCATGCTATCTTACACCATGTTCCTAGGGTAGATGTCCAAAGATGTTAATGCCACACTTATTATGTTCCTTTCAAACTTTCCAGCTTGAATTAGTTGGGAAGAGAGCAAGGTGTTTATAATTTTAATTGTCCTTTTTGTGAGCTGCTAATGCAGTGAAAGGCAGGATATGCATGATATTAAAAGAATTATATTGGAAGTATATATTGGCTGATAACCAACTTAGTCCTACTCAGAGTAGTCCCATAGACATCAATGGACTTATTTATACCTACCCTGTTTCTCTGAAAATAAGACGTAGCCATAAAATAAGCCATAGCAGGATTTTTAAGCATTCAAGGAATATAAGCCATACCCCAAAAATAAGCCATAGTGATAGGCAGTTTAACCTTGTAGGTTAAACTGTACCATACTTAATAAAAAAATAAGACATCCCCTGAAAATAAGCCATAGTGTGTTTTTTTGAGGAAAAATAAATATAAGTTGGTGTCTTATTTTTGGAGAAACACAGTACAGAGGGGAGCCTTCAAAGCTTTAAGCCTCATATCTGAAGTCCCAGCAAGACTCCACTGCATGATTTTTCTCTCCATGTAATTTGTCCTACAGTGCCAAGATTCATAAACTTGAAGTACAATAAGCCTTGTTGAGAAGGCAATATGTTTGACTGCATGTCAGCAAACAGAATCAGTTAGCAAGGCATGCTGCCAGTACATAGAATATGCCTTGTACAGAGTGAAACCATTGGTTCATGTAGCTCAGTTTTGTCTACACTGACTGGCAGCAGCCCTACCTAGAGAATCTGAGCAAGTAGATACTGTAACATTGAACTTTTCCCTTAAGGGAGACCTGTGCTGGCAGGAGTGGTTAGCTCCTTAACAAAATGTGTTTGTGTATGCATGTATATGTATATAATAATAATAATAATAATAATAATTTCTTATTTATACCCATGCTGAGTTTCCCTAGCCACTCTGGGCAGCTCCCAATCAAGTATTAAAAACAATATTGTGTGTGTGTGTGTGTGTGTGTGTGTGTTAAGAAACAAGGAATAAATATGGCTTATTATATCCTTTTACATATAATAAATATCCACTGAGAACCTGATGTTTAATGGTGAAGTATGTGAAAAACATGAATGTTTTTAATTTTAATTGGTTGTGTATGCATTTTCAAACTGAGTGCAGGAAAACCCACGTCTGAAGTGGTTCTCTGGAGATGCTGAAATTGTTCCACCGTGGTTCTTCTCTCTGTATCCTACTGAAGGATTTTTTTTAATGCTATAAATCATTTTATCCATGCGTAATTAATTTTAGCAATAAATGATGCCAAGCATGAAAGGAAAGCCACAAATCAATTTTAAGGAAGTCACTGTGATGATTGGCATGAAATATGTGAGCCTGCTGCTGGCTCTTTAGAGTTGTCCCTATCCTCCAGATTATTTTCATGAACGAGTGCTTAAAGGATGCATTGCCCCATCTTGGTGATCCCTGAGTACAGCAGAAAAGGTGCCTTCCTCCCTGTCTCTGATACATTCTCAGAGCCCTCTGTGTTCCTGCTCTGCTTCAGAAGTGGTTTGAGCTGTCAGACATTGCCTATGGGGATGGTACTCAGTGCTGGGGAGGGACACCATGCACTCAACAGCAGTGACGCCCGTCTAAACCATTTTGTTCAAATTCCACGTTGCTTCTTAAACTAAGCAATTTGACTTGACATTCATAGGCCCTGTGCAGGTAAACTGCTGAGAGGAAATCTCAGTGGGGGGAAATGTTGGAGGACGCTGGTGCTAATAGGCTATTGCTGTGACTCCTCCCACTGGATGAGCCACGTTGATTTATTGATTGCTTTATCTACTTTGATTTATATACCACCCTTGCTAAGGTACCCAAGTGTGGCAGAGTACCATCAGGTCTATTGGGAGCCGGTCATATGTGTGATCTCCAGCCTGGGCTCCTGCCTGCCTTCAAGGCACATGGTTCTTGGGAAGGTGAGGAACAGCTGGACCAAACATCTCTCAGGCCATTGATGGTTCTGTCTGAAACTGATGATATGTGTGCTCCTTGCCTGGGGTAGATCTACACACAGGAAAAAACCCGCTATACATGAGTCAGAAATTAAATCATTACCGTATAACAAAAGAGAAAAAAACCACTATGTAAAATTGCATAGAAAGGTTTTCTGCTCTACAGCACCACCTGGTGTTACATGTTTATAAGACATTCAAAACGCTGTTTTTGGACTAATGTAGCTGAGTCCCTGGTCTCCCTTACTTGGTTCTTTCTAGTTATTATCTGGGGACTAGACACCAAAGTATACTCTATCTGAGAAGGAAGAAAGATAGGTGTTTGAGCCTATGCAATGGTCTTGTCAAGCAAACTCAAATCTGTTACATATCCTTTTACATCCAGATCAATAATCGCCTTGGAGTATAATTCTATGCATGTTTACACAGAAGTCCCACTGTTTTCAGTGGGGATTCCTCTCAGGTAAATGTGCATAGGATTGAAACCCCCTTTTATGACCATTTTGTACAGATACCTCAACTTCATTAACTCTGGTAGAATTCACAAATATATATATGTATTACAAAACACTTCAATTTGCTTGCTCTCACAGTAAACTAGAAGTCCTATCAATCTACATTCTGAGAGATGAAATTTATTTCATTTTTGCAATTTGCAGGACACAGAGACTGAGCGACAGTGACTTAGACCTAACCCATTTTACCTGGGTGTAAATCCCACTGAGTTTGACAGGATTGACTTCTGAGTAGACATGATTAGCCTTGTACAGTTAATCAAAGTTACACAGTGAGCCAATGTCTGTGCTGGGTTTACCAACTTGCTTTCCAGTGTTTTAAAAATCATGCGAGGGAACAGCCTTTGACTGCTTCATAATTGGCTGAAAACATGGAAATGAAAGAGTAAAGTTTGCTCAGTAAGGTATAAAAATGGGAAGTACATTTGCCACAGCAAAACAACTGCACTCTGGGCCACTAAGTGCCCTGCTTTTAAATCAAAAGATGATGGAAAGAATGAAAATTGGTTGAGCACAACTTGGTTTTTGTTGTTGTTGTTTGTTTGTTTTCATGTCACTGCACCTTACAGTGGGAGATCTTGGAAGTACAGCATCCTCATCGCTTACAATGGTGGCCTTTTCAGCAGACTGGGAAATGCCATTTAGTGACATGAATGAAGATTCCGGGAAGACACTAAAACATTTTAATAATGAAGGCAAAACGCCTCATGCATGCCATTGGACTTTGACCTCGGTCCATAATACTGGTGTGCAGCTCAGTTCAATGTGACGTTATAAACAGTGGGAGTTAAGAATTCAGTGCCATTAAGCACCACTCTAGTGTGGCGTTTTGCCTTAAGTGATCTGAATATATTTCCCGCTGCTTATAAAGTGGCAAAATCCTCAAGCTTGGAACATTATACAGTGGTATCTCAGGTTAAGAACTTAATTCATTCTGGAAGTCCGTTCTTAACCTGAAACTGTTCTTAACCTGAGGTACCACTTTTGCTAACGGGGCCTCCTGCTGTCGCTGCGCCGCCACCGCACAATTTCTGTTCTCACTCTGAAGCAAAGTTCTTAACCCGAGGTACTATTTCTGGGTTAGCGGAGTCTGTAACCTGAAGCATCTGTAACCCGAGGTACCACTGTATAGGCACCAGGGTGAGGCAGTCCCCCACAGTGTTTCAGACTACAGGACTATTCCTCATACATTTGGCTGTTATAGCTCATCCCAAACAAAAGGTGATAGGAACATCAGAAATTGCTTTATACCAGATCAGTCTCTTTGTTCATCTATTGTGACTGGCTGCAGCATCCCCCTTGGGTAGGAAGTTTTCACATGCCTCAGTTATTTGAATCTTTTTTTAAAAAAACCTGGAGATGCCAGGGGTTACAGCTGGTTCATTTAGCAGGTAAAATATCTGTTCTGTCACTAAACAGTGGCCCCCAAACAACTTTAACTTAAATGTATGGCTTTCCCCCAATTCAGGCTGCATCCACACCCACACATTTAAATAACTCTTATACCACTTTAACAGCCATAGCTCTCCGATAATCCTGGGAACCTCAGTTTGTTAAGGTTGCAGGGAATTGTGAGGGGTAAAGTACAGTTCCCAGGGGGTTTTGTGGGGGGAAAGCCATGACTATAAAGTGGTGTAAGAGGACTTGAAATGGATATTGTGGATGTGACATCAGTGTTGAGTTTCTCAGTTGGAACTTGCTCTGAATCTTCTTACCCTTCCCCCAGAAATCTCTTCACCATACTCTGTACCAAAACCAGAGATGCCGTTCCCTGCCTCCAGACTCACAGTGCCCTTTGAATGATGCAGTAAATAGCAGAGGAGGAGGTCCTCTGCCACAAAGGTGGGGAGCCTGTGGACCTCCAGATACTGATGGACTACAACTCCCTTCACCCCTCACCATTAGCTGTGCTGGCTGGAGCCAGGCCCGTCTTAACCACATCGAGCACCGTGGCACAAAGGTCCCTCCGCTGCTGCACCCCCCAACTCACCACGGACGCAGAGGAGGGACATGGCATGGACAGGCCGGGCGCTGAGGGTGGGCCTGGCTGCCTGGTTGTCCTCCAGGGTGCCGGCGCCACCTCCTCCTGCGCGGAGGCCTCTGCTGGGGGGGCAGTGCCGCGCAGCGCCTGGCTTCTTGTCCTCCTCATGCCCCCGACCCGCCAGGCTGAGGACGGGACTCGAACCCACGGCGGGAGGAAGGGAGGCAAGGAGGAGGGCGAGCGGGAGGGTGGCTGGGCTGTCTGGCGGGCGCAGTGCAGCTGTCTGGAGGGTGCAGCGCGGCGCCCCCTGGCAGCCCGGGACCATGGCGCATTGCACCACCCAGCCTTGCCTTAGGGCCGGCCCTGGCTGAAGCCACTGGGAGTTGTAGTCCAAAAACCTCCGGAGAGTCACACGTTCCTCACCCTGCTCTATAGTGAGGGACCTGCACACCTTAAGTAGCACCGTCTCCTGTATGTACCTCATACCCTCCAACATTTCTCAGATGAAAATAGGGATGTCTTCTTCTATTATTATTATTATTACCCCACACATCTGACTGGGTTGCCCCAGTCACTCTTGGTGTCTTCCAACATATACCGGTATAAAAACGTAATAAAACATTAAACGTTAAAAAAACTCAGATGTCTTCTAAAGGTTGTATACTTACTTATCTCCTTGGCTTGTGGGTCATATACCCTCCAATATTTCTCCAATGGAAATAAGGACATCCTAAGGAAAAGTGGGGCATTCCGGGATCAAATCAGAAACCGGATGGCTTCTGTAAATCCGGGACAGTCCTTGGAAAATAGGGACACTTGGAGGGTCTGTGTACCTCCCGGTTTCTTCAGATCTGTACTGGAGGCACAGCCCTGTGTCTTTCACAGAAATGTGAATGGGAAAGATGCAAATCTGTACTTTCTTTGTGGTGACATACTGCCATTGTGGAAACGCAGCCAAGCAAAGCCCAGCTGGAGGCATCTCCATGGACCTCTCCACACTTAGTTAAGGTGTGGCTGTTCCAGATTGCTGGTTAAGCTGGAGCTGGTGCCTTTCTCTGTTGGGACATAACCTGGAATCTTTTTGGCTGCGTTTCATGCCGGCTGTTTGTTTCTCAAAGTGTTTGGGGGATTTTTAAAATTGTAATTGTTTGTGTATACTGCATAGTATGCAGCTTTGAGTGTTCTCTTTTTGGCAGAGATCGCGAGATAGAAATTTCAATTAATTAATTAATATTTGGCAAAGAAATGAGAGAAATCAGCTGGAGTGGCGGTGGTGGGGGGGCAGTGGTGAGTAGCAGCAACACTTTTCGGTACCATTCTGCAATATATTCCGGGAGTGAGCCCTGACACAGATTTAGCCCCAGTGCAGATTTTGCCACAAACACACCCTCTCCCGCTGCATATAATTTAAGGGTGCTGCATATGCTATCCCCATCTCTTTCCCATATTCATAATTAGTGTTGTGGGATAGAGTTTTTTGTATTGCTTTTATTTGTTTTAGTGTTTATTGTGAAGATTTCATAGGAGACAGCATCTGAATATTCTACTTCAAGCACTGAAGTGTCTCGGGAAGGCTTGTGTTGCTATACCAAGGGAAGGCACTATAGACATTCATCCTTTGTTGTGATTTTTAATAGATATGGCACTGCAGGAGGAAATCTATCCTGAACGCAAGCAATTCCTTTTTGAGGAGGAGTCCATATTTCCCAAGCCCCCTCCCCCAAAGGTAGTGTGTCCTGTGCTTAATATTAGCTATTGGCTTATTGATTGGTCTTTATACAAACATGCTAATTCATTTTTCCTTTAACCTCTGAGACTTTGAACTGCAGGTCTGCTTCTGCAGTTTATTGAAGAACAAGCTCCTTAGTTCTTAGCTAGCCATTGAATGTGAGAGAGCTTGGAAAAGGCAATGCTCTCTAGAGGGCAGGCTTTGTCTAGTTATGCCTTGAAAGGTTTTCCAGTAAGGCCCAAACAGCAACTTTTGAAAATCATTTCCATCCCCCAGATGTTGAAACATTCTTTATTTTAATATTCCAACCGTGCCCTTCTGCTAAATGTGGCCTTCGAGGTACGTATGTTTTAGCAAACCAAACTACAGCAGACATGTGGCTTCCTTCTCATAACATGTGTTTTCTCATATCTGGGATGTGGTGTAGCGTTGTACATTTGGGGTGAATCCATCTGGGTCCTTTGCACTAATGGAGAAGGCCTTTTGAACCAGCGGATGGTTCCACTGATGGAAAAGGAAGGGAGGCCATTTTTGCTCTTTCACCCTCACTCCCCTGATTCCACCTTGTAGCCTCCACCTCCCTCCCTGTTAGGGAAGATTACCCAACTCTCTGGAGCAGTTTTCTTGGGGGTGCTGCTGCGGGTAGCAGCAGGGAAGGGAAATTGCCAAAATAGGCCTCTTTCACTAGCAGAAGCTTCACCTACGTCAAAAGTCAAAAGACAAACAGGGAAATTCATGACATAACTAGCTGCATCATAGAAAGTGAAGCTTCCCAATATGGAGATGGAATCGAAAAAAACAAAACAGGAAGGGCCTGCTGGTACCCACTCCATGTCTACTGTAATGTGTTGTTTGGCTACAAGCCAGATCAGAGAAGCTGCTTTTTTGTTTCTCAAGTTAACCTTGAAATGTGTTAAGCAGCTACGTGCATTTATTCCATTGTGTGCTCACTGTCAAAATATGCTGTGGAGAGCATGCTGGCATTCGTTTATTTATTAATTTATTTTAAAGATTTATGCCTTGCCCTTCAACGAATTCTCAGGGTAGACTGTAAAGAATCAGCATTACATTGAAATCAACTTAAAACAAAAACATTAAGCCTACATTTTGGCTTACATAGAATTGTTGAGTTGGAAGGGACTATGAGGGTCATCTAGTTCAACCCGCTGCAATGCAAGAATCTTTTGCCTAACATGGGGCTTGAACCCACAACCCTGAGATTAAGAGCCTCATGCTCCACTGACTGAGCTATGTTGCAGCTTCAGCTTCCCTGTGGTATGTTTTCACTCCAGTAATGGAGGGGGGGGATGAGTCCAGAAGTGAATTTGCTATGCTCTTTAACATGCAAAGTACCACAAGGCAGTGTCTGAGCAAAAGCTGGTATCCAACCAAGTAGTGTACTTCCATGTAAGACTACAACTCCTATCATCCCTGACTGGGACCGGATGGGAGTTGGTGTTGAATAACACATGGGGAGCACCACATTGACTAATCCTGATCTACTGGATAGAACTGGCTGATGTACCAGCACTGAGAGGAAGAAATCTCTAAAGTGATGCTATTTTCTTTGACTAAGGTATGGTTTTTCTGTTAGATTGAAGAAATTCATACTGTCAGTATCTTTCGAAATGGCACATCTAGTGAAAACACAACTGATGTTCAGTCACAAAACTGTTGTAAAGAACTGAAGGTTATGAGTGGCAAACGCTGTCAATCTTCCCTGTGTGCTGTGTTTCATGTTGAATGTCAGGGCTATTTGGGTGTGTGTGTGTGTGTGTGTGTGTGTGCTTAAATCACACAAGTTGGGAGATTTAACAGTGTTCCAGTTACTTTGCTGCAAGGTTATCTAAGATGCATCGTGTTCTAGAAGAATCAGATCCTTCACCAGGGCAAAATGTAGCCCATTCACTGCATCAAGGGTGCAGATCCCAAATCAAGGCTCCCTTGAACTGTGGCAATGACTAAGGCTCATGAACTATATGAGCAGGCTAAGCTTTGGCAATCAATTGTAAAATGAAAGTATGCTGGCGTACAGGCTTCTCTTTGGGAATCTATTTCAAAGCAAATCAGCAACATCCTCAACCCTAAATGGCCTGTGTAATTCTAGGCTGGATCTACACTGACGTATTTAACATTATTAGAAAGATATTAGATATATTGTTCTAAAATGTCGCAGGGCATACTTGTAAATTAAATGCTGTCTCCCTACTTCCAGGTGTTCTGCAGCGCCCTCTGGTGTCACATTTTAATAAGGCATTATGAACGTTAAAAGTAGGACGTCGTGTGTCCATATAGTTATCAAAACCATTCCTTAACTCTTTCTTAACGTTGAAAACCATGAGTGTAGATCCACCCCTAGTCTGGATTGACTGCATTGAAGTGCCTTATTTCTCTCCAGCTGGCAAACCATTGACTCGACTGCTGAAGATGTGGTACTTCTTGTTGTTTAGTCGTTTAGTCGTGTCCGACTCTTCGTGACCCCATGGACCATAGCACGCCAGGCACTCCTGTCTTGCACTGCCTCCCGCAGTTTGGTCAAACTCGTGTTCGTAGCTTCGAGAACACTGTCCAACCATCTTGTCCTCTGACGTCCCCTTCTCCTAGTGCCCTCAATCTTTCCCAACATCAGGGTCTTTTCCAAGGATTCTTCTCTTCTCATGAGGTGGCCAAAGTATTGGAGCCTCAGCTTCACGATCTGTCCTTCCAGGGAGCACTCAGGGCTGATTTCCTTAAGAATGGATAGGTTTGATCTTCTTGCAGTCCATGGGACTCTCAAGAGTCTCCTCCAGCACCATAATTCAAAAGCATCAATTCTTCGGCGATCAGCCTTCTTTATGGTCCAGCTCTCACTTCCATACATCACTACTGGGAAAACCATAGCTTTAACTATACGGACCTTTGTCAGCAAGGTGATGTCTCTGCTTTTTAAGATGCTGTCTAGGTTTGTCATTGCTTTTCTCCCAAGAAGCAGGCGTCTTTTAATTTCGTGACTGCTGACACCATCTGCAGTGATCAAGGAGCCCAAGAAGGTAAAATCTCTCACTGCCTCCATTTCTTCCCCTTCTATTTGCCAGGAGGTGATGGGACCAGTGGCCATGATCTTGGTTTTTTTGATGTTGAGCTTCAGACCATATTTTGCGCTCTCCTCTTTCACCCTCATTAAAAGGTTCTTTAATTCCTCCTCGCTTTCTGCCATCAAGGTTGTGTCATCTGCATATCTGAGGCTGTTGATATTTCTTCCGGCAATCTTAATTCCGGCTTGGGATTCATCTAGTCCAGCCTTTCGCATGATGAATTCTGCATATAAGTTAAATAAGCAGGGAGACAATATACAACCTTGTCGTACTCCTTTCCCAATTTTGAACCACTCAGTTGTTCCATATCCAGTTCTAACTGTAGCTTCTTGTCCCACATAGAGATTTCTCAGGAGACAGATGAGGTGATCAGGCACTCCCATTTCTTTAAGAACTTGCCATAGTTTGCTGTGGTCGACACAGTCAAAGGCTTTTGCATAGTCAATGAAGCAGAAGTAGACGTTTTTCTGGAACTCTCTAGCTTTCTCCATAATCCAGCGCATGTTTGCTATTTGGTCTCTGGTTCCTCTGCCCTTTCGAAATCCAGCTTGCACTTCTGGGAGTTCTCGGTCCACATACTGCCTAAGCCTGCCTTGTAGAATTTTAAGCATAACCTTGCTAGCGTGTGAAATGAGCACAATTGTGCGGTAGTTGGAGCATTCTTTGGCACTGCCCTTCTTTGGAATTGGGATGTAGACTGATCTTCTCCAATCCTCTGGCCATTGCTGAGTTTTCCAAACTTGCTGGCATATTGGGTGTAGCACCATAACAGCATCATCTTTTAAAATTTTAAATAGTTCAGCTGGAATATCATCACTTCCACTGGCCTTGTTATTAGCAGTGCTTTCTAAGGCCCATTTGACTTCACTCTCCAAGATGTCTGGCTCAAGGTCAGCAACCACACTACCTGGGGTGTACGAAACCTCCATGTCTTTCTGGTATAATTCCTCTGTGTATTCTTGCCACCTCTTCTTGATGTCTTCTGCTTCTGTTAGGTCCTTACCACTTTTGTCCATGATTATGGTAATCTTTGTACGAAATGTTCCTTTCATATCTCCAATTTTCTTGAACAGATCTCTGGTTTTCCCCATTCTATTGTTTTCCTCTATTTCTTTGCATTGCTCATTTAAGAAGACCCTCTTGTCTCTCCTTGCTGTTTTTTGGAAATCTGCATTCAGTTTCCTGTCTCTTTCCCTATCTCCCTTGCATTTTGCTTGCCTCCTCTCCTCCGCTATTTGTAAGGCCTCGTTGGACAGCCATTTTGCTTTCTTGCATTTCCTTTTCCTTGGGATGGTTTTCGTTGCTGCCTCCTGTATAATGTTACGAGCCTCCATCCATAGTTCTTCAGGCACTCTGTCCACCAAATCTAAATCCTTAAACCTGTTCCTCACTTCCACTGTGTATTCATAAGGGATTTGATTCAGATTGTATCTTACTGGCCCAGTGGTTTTTCCTACTTTCTTCAGTTTAAGCTGGAATTTTGCTATAAGAAGCTGATGATCTGAGTTACAGTCAGCTTGGATTCGTATCGAGATCATTGTCATTTTTGAGATTGCATCCCATTACAGCTTTTGCCACTCTTTTGTTGACTATGAGGGCCACTCCATTTCTACTACAGGATTCTTGCCCACAGTAGTAGATATGATAGTCACCCGAACTGAATTCGCCCATTCCCTTCCATTTTAGTTCACTGATGCCCAGGATGTCGATATTTATTCTTGTCATCTCATTTTTGACCACATCCAGCTTACCTCCATTCATGGTTCTTACATTCCAGGTTCCTATGCAATATTTTTCTTTACAGCATCAGACTTTCCTTTCGCTTCCAGGCATATCCGCAACTGAGCGTCCTTTCGGCTTTGGCCCAGCCGCTTCATCAGCTCTGAATCTACTTGTACTTGTCCTCCGCTCTTCCTCATTAGCATGTTGGACGCCTTCCGACCTGAGGGGCTCATCTTCCAGCGTCATAACTTTTATATGCCTGTTGTCTTTGTCCATGGAGTTTTCTTGGCAGGGATACTGGAGTGGCTTGCCAGTTCCTTCTCCAGGTGGATCACGTTTAGTCAAAACTCTCCACTATGACCTGTCCATCTTGGGTGGCCCTGCATGGCATAGCTCATAGCTTCTCTGAGTTATTCAAGCCCCTTCGCCACGACAAGGCATTGATCCATGAAGGGGAAGATGTGGTACATACCCAGACAATTGCTCCATTTTGCTATTTTGTCCAACTGGTCCTAAAAGTTTCCAATCTCATAGGAGAAATATTTAGCTACTGAGCCGCACTGCTAAACCTAGATTCTTGTTTGTGAGATGCAATGTGTAAATGTGTTTATTAGTTGAACTGCTGTCTCCTTGAACAATACCTTGTGTGATAGATCTCTGAACGATGATGATTTTTCTGCCTAGCCTAAGATGATTTGCCTCTGGTTAGAGAGCACATTTCAGCTGCCTCTTGCTGGTAATTCTGCAAATGCAGTGTGATTCAAATCCAAAATGAATTCCGATGCTTCTTGATTTTAATCTCTAGCTGACTTTCGTTCTGGTGCACATCTAATATATTGACGCATATCTTCCTCAAACTGATGATGGTATCTCACTTCGCTGCTCTCCAATATCGTTGAATTAAGACATCAGAATAATTAATGTTGCTGCCAGATCAACAATGATGCTCCTTTCCATTCTACAGAGCAAGTCTCAGTCTAATTTTAATGTGGGAGCATCAGCGAGAGAAGACTTCATTGCCATTAAGAACTAGTTGAACATTAATTAATGGCCATTTAGAGCTTTACGGGGACATGTTTAGTGAAAAATGCCCCATTGGCAGAATAGGAATTGCCTTCTAATTATCACATGGCTTTGAAAAATTACCTGTGTATCTGTACTATTATTCCTTACAATTTGATGGCATGTCTCATATCATGATCTATATAGATAAGGAAAAGTACAGAAGTAAAATGAACTGTTACTTCCCATCTTTCTGCTGGATTTGATCAATTTCCAAGTAAATGTGCTCAAACTTGTGTAGCAAGCAGAAATGGAAATGGAAACATTTGTCACCTTTAGAGAGAAATGTGTGCAGAGATTGTTAATATTTGCAAACTCACTGACATTCCGAAAGAGAGCCCCCCCTCTCCAGCTACCCCCTTCCCGAAGGAAAAGCATTCTGAGGCACTTCGCTTTGCTCTTTTCTGCTTCATGTTACTATATTTCCTCATTCTGGTTGTGGGGGAAAATCAATAGCAGCTATTAATCATTCTCCCTCATGTGCAAAGACTGTGAACACCTTAAAGGTGAAATGCAAAGGTTGGCAACAACAGAGAAAGGGTATGTGAATTGCCATTAAGTACACCATAAGTGGGGAGACTGTTAAGGTGACAACCACATTCCACTATCTTATATGTTGTTCTCCACACAGATGAGGATCGTAACCACTTAATGAGCAACCCTTCTCTGGTTGCAACCCCTTGCACCTCCCAAAGAGCTCTTTGTGGGATGTCTAAGGGCCAAACAGGAAATATAACAAACAGACTTTTTTTAGCTCACAAAAATTGTCACTGTATAATAATTTTATAATAATAATTTATTATTTATACCCCGCCCATCTGGCTGGGTTTCCCCAGCCACTCTGTGCGGCTTCCAACCGAATATTAAAACAGTACAGCATTAAACATTAAAAACTTCCCTAAACAAGGCCGTCTTCAGTTGTCTTCTAAAAGTAAAATAGTTACTTATTGCCTTGATTGTATGTCCTGATATCCTTCTTTTCTTATCCCCTTTGTGGTTGATTCTACTGTTTTGTTTTTGCGTTTGATTCTTTCTGCATTGTACTTTGAAAATATCTACTTTCAAAAGGTACCTGCCAGTCACTGCTGTGTGGATGTGTTTCTTAATTTCTAGTATAAAACTCACGCAATCCCATTACTACCATGTTTTCCCCAAAATAAGACACTATTTATTTTTCCTCAAGAAGACACAAGCTTATTTTCAGGGGATGTCTTATTTTTATTATGCGTCCAGCCTTGCCTCTTCCTTGGCGCCCTCCAGAAATGTGCCTATCACTGTGTCTTATTTTTGGGGTATGGCTTATATTGCGCAAATGCTTAGAAATCCTGCTATGGCTTATTTTGGGGGAAACAGGGTAATAGCACATGCACAGGAGAACATAAATAGGTTGAAGAGGTTCAAATCCACCATTCATTTCATATAGTAAGCTTTTTAGGAGGGAATGGGCTCATTTGGGATTCAAAACAAAATTGTTGAGCTTTCCATCCTCAGTGTAGTTTTGTCCCTTTAAAAATGGAACCTTGTTCTATAAAACTGTATATTAGCCATTGTGGCCAAAAAGGCTTAGTTGAACCACAAAGCTGCTGGAATTAATAATTGGCCACCTTTCCTATGTGCATACAAAAGTGCTTTGCACATGCACAGATATAATCTCTTTATTCTGGTCACAAAGTTTCGGCCCATAGAGTTCATGTTTATACTCCTCTCACTGACCAATACTGGTGCTGAGAACCTACTAAAGGTGAATGCTAAAGGTACATAAGTTTTTCTTCAGTAGTGTGTTGTTCCTTCAAGTTTGCCACTTACGGGTCTTTGCACTGAAGAAACAAAAGAGAAATCCCCAATCTTGAATAAAAGACAATGAATGTTTCTCATTGTGCTTTGTAATCCTCTTGGCTTCTTTAATCAATAGAACGCTCTGTGCTTGCTGGTTCACTGCAACAAAGCAAAAAGTTTGGTGGGAATAGCTCAATAATGTCAGATCCTCCAAAAAGCATAAAAGAACGCCCTTTTGCAGGTGGCTGAAAGGATTCTGCTAAGATGTTACAGTGAATATAGCAAATGCTGTATTGACAATCTAAAATATGTTGGCAAAGCTGTGATATGTGTCCAGTCTATGACATCGTGAGAGCTTGGTCTTCTGATCTTGCCAAAGCACCCCAAAAAGAAGCCGGACTGCAGCATTTCCGATGCTGCTGGTGACATAGGAAGGAATCCCAATACTGCTGATAGTGAACAACTGCTGGCAAAATGAAATGGCAAATCTCCTGTTCAAAGGAGATGGCATAGCCGATGAGGGGCAGGTGCATTAGGCTGCTCCAAAAGGCAAGGGTTGGTTTAGAGTAAGACCAGAACATGTGGCGGTGTGTGTGTTGTGTGGTGTGTGTGTGTGTGTGTGTGTGTGTGTGTGTGTGTGTGGTGTGTAAAGGCCACAGTGTTATTGATTACAGCAAGGTAGCAGGGATTTACTTCACAATGTGGCACGGAACTGTTTTCCACTTCGAAATTCTGTTTGAAGAAAACCCCTTCAAGCATGGCTGCTGAGGTATGCTGCCCGTGAGCGTTAACCAGAGGGAAGGACCAACATGGTGTAGCTCATACATCAGGGATCTTGCAGCCAACTTGAGGTGAGAGTTGTGAGGCCTGGCCCCACTTGAGCCATGGCCAGGGGGTGATGCGTCACCTCAGGGCTCCATGTGGGGGTCTCCCCATGTTTGAGATCCTGCCCAAAGCCATACATACATAGAATGAAATTCCTGACTTATCTAAGGATATTGATACCTGAGCTTTCAGAAACTGCAACAATTCTAGCTCACCCAAACAATAATGATATTCATTCTTCCTGATGGTATACTACAATACAGTATAGTATTAAATTAATAGTATGATGTAGATACACAATAGGGAATGGCTAGGAAGGCAATAGGGCAAAAGCATTTTCGATAGCAAGTTATATTTAGCTGTGATTGGACGTAATACATATTATGTTTCCTACTGCTTATCAAATGACTTCCTTTTATTCTCGTCACATCCAACATTAATCTATCACCAACAATCTGGGGTTTAGCATCTGAGTATCTGCCAAAAAGTCATCATTACCATGATGCTTACAGCCGTAGAAGGTCTCTGGTATTTTGTCAGTTATTATTAACAAATACCAGAATGGAAATTGACGATCAGTCTTGATAAGAGACCTGATTGTGCTATTTACATCAAGGCAATTTTAATGAAATGCCTAATTCATAAACATACGCCATTGATTTTCATATTCACATCACTGCAATTAGGAATTGGTATTTAAAGGGCACACTTCATATTCTGCATGTGTTTTTTTTTAATCACACTTCACGTTTGTTTGTTTTTGGGAATTGTATAATTTCCTCCTGTGAGATGAAATAATTTGCCTCCATTTCCATTACTCCATTAAAGGCAACACCTTTTAATGTCCTAAGATAGTTGGGTGAGGATGGGGCATTTGGGGATCTGGTTATGGTGTATTGAGAGGGAAGAGCAGAGTATAGTTTGGTGACACACAAGGCAGTTCTGCTGCTGAAGCTAAGCAGTTCTGCCTGGATGGGAGACTGCCTAGGAACTGTATGAATATTGTAAAGCAGCTGGATCTCCTCAGACAAAGTATGGGGAATAAACATTATAGACCGAAAGAAATAGAGATATATGCAAGCTGGCTCCCAACAGTCTACTGCAGTCTAGCGCGGGCATCCCCAAACTTCGGCCCTCCAGATGTTTTGGACTACAATTCCCATCATCCCTGACCACTGATCCTCTTAGCTAGGGATCAAGGGAGTTGTAGGCCAAAACATCTGGAGGGCCGAAGTTTGGGGATGCCTGATCTAGATAGAGAGTGGCTGAAAGAGCAACAGGGCAAGTGCCTGCTTAGAAGTCTAGATTTTCAAAAGTTGAGTTCTCTAGGGAACCCCCAGTTTTAATGGTGCCCCAAAGTGTTCTTTCATGGGCAAAAGTGCACTTGGAATAACCTTTGCAGCATGGCAGGAAAATCTATCCTATGCCCCTGACCTGAATAGTTCAGTTTGCACAGTACGCAAACCCCTTTGGGGTTTCGGGATGTATAATCATTCTCTCCACCCACCCACCCACCTACCAGAGTGATGAGCATTTTCCTAAAAATAAATCGCCAACTCAGTTCTGAACACAGTTTTAAATCACTCCACCCTAGCCGGAGTCCTTCACCTGCTTACTAGCTTTGTTGTGCCTCTTCATGAGTCTACAATCAGATGAGTGCATCTGAACTTGATTTGCCCTCCCTTCTCATCTAAAGGAAAATCCAAGCTACATTCATAGGGTCCTGCTCAGGCAAAACAGCCGTAGCAAATCTGAGGGGTAATGAAATTTCCAAAGGATAACTAAAAATTCTCAAATGTTGTGCATCCTTGTGTGTGAGTTTATTACTAGTTATTGCTTAAATATTGCATTTGGACAGTTCTGCTCAAGTAAAGCATTTTAGGGGAAGGTAAAATAATTCTAATATGTGAAAGTTAATTTTGCAGAGGAAGTTCCCACATGTTGTCTAATCTAAACATTAATTGGAATGCAGAACTCAACCCTGCATTTTTAAAGCAATTTGGCTGTTGGCACAGCTGTTATTTCCATGGAATAATTAGCATTTAGCAGTAAACAAGAAATACATTCTCTTTTCTTCTAAAGCAGTGTGAAATCCTATATAATGTCATTCTATTTTCTCCTGTTCATTGCAAAAGAAACCCTATAATAATAGCAAACTCATTCTCAGTGTGGGCATCTTTCATTACCTGAAACTCCAACATCCACACACAAGAAGGAAAGCATTGCTTACTGACTGAAACCCAGAGCACTTCACACTGCAACATTTTGTTGTAGACCTCACTTGGAGTACAAAGCTGTGGCCATTGCAATGGCTTGTCTCTTCATCCTTGCTGATGAAGGGCTCTCAGCACCTGGAGGTGATTACAGACAGCTGTTGGAGGACCTCAGAAGCTGGCACATGTGAGACTGGCCAGGAAGCATGGAGTGGAGAAAGAGGGAGAAAGAACAGTGAAAAACAAGTAGCAAAGCAAGAGCAGGGGGACGAAGCTCAGAGCAACAAAGAGTTGGTGGTGCAAAGAGAAATAGAAGGGAGCTCGAGGGAGCTGGGAGCAAGCAGGTAAGATGGAGGTTGAGAGTTCTTAAACAACTCAAATATGCAATTATTGTTATTTTGGCGAAAGCTTGTCCTAAAGACTGGCCTCAGTACCTGGACTGGAAAGCGGCCAATGTAGACCACATTTTAAAAATAATAATCTGGTGCTTGGAATCCAGAAAAGTATAAATTTAATGCCTGTTCCTTGTAATTTAGCAGAAAGCATTATTAAAGGGAAAAATATTAAGCTGGTAGACAAATAAGTTTTGCTGAAAAAGAATCAAACATAGCTTCTGCAAAGGTAAAACCTGTCTCACTATCCTTAATGGATTGTTGGTCTATATTCATATGTTCAAATATTTCTTCATCAGACACTGGCTAATGAAGACAGCTTTTTTTAAAAAAAGGATTTGACAAATTGGGTGAGGATAGTTTTTGTCAGTGAAACCTCTGAGTTCAGAGAAGGGCCTTACCAAATGCTGGAGACAGGTGAGGGGTATTGATGCAATAACATGCTCAGCCATTGTTTGAAACATAATGGTTTACATGAATGGGAACCTTTGGCACTCTAGATCAGGCAACCCCAAACTCGGCCCTCCAGATGTTTCGGAACTGCAACTCCCATCATCCCTGACCACTGGCCCTGTTAGCTAGGGATGATGGGAGTTGTAGTCCCAAAACACCTGGAGGGTTGAGCTTGGGGATGCCTGCTCTAGGTGCTTTGAGCCACCACTTGATTTTGACAAGGGTGTATAATGTTTTTACTTTGCTAACCTTTTCCCTTTCTCCTCCTTAATGGGAGTGAGTAGCCGATTTGGTGCTTTAGATCTCTGATGAAGGTCTTTCAGAATTTTTTCTGCAAAGCATTTTGTTTTCCTCTGAAAAGAAATTACATCAGTTGACTTAGGAGATTAATAATTCAGAGCTTTGAATGGAAAATGAAAATCAAGACAGGCAATAAGTTAGCAGTGTCTATGTTTTGCTGATCATATGAGTTTTTGTATGAAACGCTTTCTCATCAAC
The DNA here is from genome assembly GCF_965207765.1 of Zootoca vivipara. Taxonomy (NCBI): domain Eukaryota; kingdom Metazoa; phylum Chordata; class Lepidosauria; order Squamata; family Lacertidae; genus Zootoca; species Zootoca vivipara. The sequence continues at coordinate 24,815,537 of NC_142588.1, forward strand.
CGTCAAAAATGCTAATGCGTTGAAATATCTATATGGTACTATCAGCCTTATTCAATTAGGGAATGATGTAAGATCAATTGCGCCCTTTTGAAAAATATTGAAATTTAGCATATGTTCTATGTAGGAAATACAAAGTTAACCTTTTTTATCCTGTCTCTCTACCTGAGTTGTCTCTTCCATCTATGCATACACTGAGTTTGTTAACCTTTGGAGCTGTTGAATCATAGACTGAAAGTGACTTTATATATGAGGGGAACTCAGCAGAAAATCATTGCGAACTCCTTGTTAGGTCTTTGCTTCAATTCCCAGTATCTCAGGTTTTTTTAAATGAATGCTTAAGATGGCTCCCTTCCCCTGTAGAGACATCCTTGCAGTAGCATAGATGGCATTGGGCTAGATGGATTCAGAATAAGGAACTTTAATATGTTCTGTTCTTCTTGTGTGAGAAGAATAAGGCTGAATTCCAGAACATGGTTACTCGAGAGTAAGTTCCACTGAATTCTGAGACTAACTTCTGAGTAAACCTGTGTAGGATTGTGCTGTAAGAATGATAGCAGAGCTTGGAAGAATAGCTGGCTGAGGGCCAAACTAGATAAGGTTCCGCTAAGGCAGGCACCCCCAAATTGTGGCCCTCCAGATTTTTTTGTCCTACAACTCCCATGATCCCTAACTAGCAGGACCAGTGGTGAGGGAAGATGGGAATTGTAGTCCAAAACATCTGGAGGGCCAAAGTTTGGAGATGCCTGCGCTAAGGAGTTGGTGTGCAGGCTCAGGTGTTGAGCATCTACCCATGCTAGGAATACTGGCTGTGTTAAATCACCAGCAAGCCTTGAGAATCAAACTTGTATGGAGGTTTCATCTATAGGCCTAACAGGATGTTAATAATCTGATTAGCAATCACAGCATATGTGAGGTTTTTGTTTTAAAAAAATAAATACAGGTTGTCAGGGGGAGATGGTTATCAGGATAGCTGCAACAAGGAGGGAGGTTGTGAGCATTTCCTCTGCATGGAAATCCCAACCATTATGTGCCAATTAGCATGAGGGCGGAAACCACACTGGCACCAAAAGGAAGCTTTCCCCCCTTAATAGCTGTGTGGAGTAGGAATTTTGTGGAGATTGCACCATAATACTGATAACAGTCCACCTGTACCTGGCATTTGATTATGAACACACCATTGGTGAGAGTCAACATAGTGCATGCAGGCACTTCTTTTGAAATGTTAAGATTTTGTTGTCTTGGATTTTTGGAAGTTGTGTTTTTTTTCGCACTTGAATTTTGTTTCTGTGGGTTATTCTTTGTGAGATGCCTTATGAGCTTTCTTAGTCCAAAGGCATCATATTAATTGAACAGTAAAAATAAAATGTTGATGAATTTTCATTAGGATTTTTTTTAAAAAAAAGAACAAACTGATGTGAAAATGTGGGAGAATTGAATTTAAGGCTGAGGAAAAATTAACAGACAGAGAAAAGCCAAAATGAACAGATTTGCCTATCCCTGGTTGGGTGACCCTCTGGAACAGATATTTGGGGCAACACGGTGGGGCAGGATGGAAGAGAAGTTATAGAAGTCTAATTGCATGTGTAGATTTCTATTGCGCATCATTGTATGTCACCCAGTCTGACTGCTAATCACGTTTTTAACTTCATGTGACGTTAGGCATTTTTGACACTTACATTTTAATATTTAAAGCTTGTTGCATGCTTTCCTTGCTGCTGCTGTTTCCACTGATGGCTGAAAGCCTGTATTATGTTGTGTTGCATCCTTTAAGCTCAGTGATGGATGACATGCCAAACACGTCAAGGGCAATCAAAGTTAGTTATATACCCTCTTGAGTAGTACGGACCTGCAAGGACTGAAGTCCTTGAGTGTCAGCAAAATATGGCAATAGTTTCTCAAAAGGAAAAACAAAACAAAAACCTAGAGCCCTCTTCTGAGGAACGAAACCCCCAATGTGCTGAGCAAACTGTTTATTTCAAGCAGGTATTTCTTCTATATAAATTGTCACTTCTCCCTCCATTGCTTCAGTGTATGTGTATGTATTTTGAGTGTACCAGCTCTAGATCCCTTAAGTAGCAAAGAGGCAGGATAGACCTCCTCTGAATTTCCATAGGTGTACATATAAAAAGCTGCCTTATACTGAATCAGGCTATCTAGTATAGGGCTGACTGGCAGTGGCTCTCAAGGCCACTAATCCCATTAATTGCAGGGGCTGGTATTGCATTGCTTTACTGCCTTCCTTTTTTAGAATGACTTCATGGATACAGATGTTAAGAAAATAGTCAGATGTTGAAATACACAAAAGGCTTTTTGCTTCTATGGTAGCCAGCAGCTAGCCTTGAGGCAGGGTCAGCAGCACTTGGGAAAGTGAAGTGAGGAGAGAAGAACTACTGTATATCTAATAGTGCTCTTCAGCTGCCTCCATAAGTTTGAAGGGCACCTGTTCCCTTCCATGCCAAGCTCAAGATTCGACTATTGGTAAATAAAGGCCTTAAAAACTTGGGACCAGTTGACTTGTGAGATCGCCTTAACCCACTCCACAACTTTGATGTTGACATTGGGCGGGCCTCCACTTTCAGCACCTACGGTACTTAGAAACGCTTTTGTTTAGACAAGCTCAACCAGATGTGTGGAATGTTTACATGCATTTCATTCTGTTTTTAGCTCATTGGTGCTGTATTATTTGAATGTTTTAATTAGTTGTTTTGCACTGTTTTTTTACTAATACTTTTATGGTTTAATTATTTTGTTAATCCAGTTTGAGGTTTTTTTGCATATTGGGTTTCAAGATCACAAGGGAGGCTTCTAAGCACATTCAGTCAAACATTCAGAAACACACATGTCAAAGTCTCCTTCAGAAGCACGATGGTCTAAGAGAAGACTGCAAGCCTGAATACATTTGGAACAGGGCCTCCATGCATCATATGGTTCATATGGTACACACACACACACACAAACAAACAAACAAACAAACAAACAACAACAAAAACACCATAGCATTATGAGATCTCATACCCTCCAACTTCTTCAGTCCCCAAACGGGGACCTGCATCTTCCTCCCTGTGCACCTGCATGAGTCACATGACACACAGAAGATCATGGAGCCCAAAATGTGGACTTGTGTTTCGGGGTTCTGCATGAGATCGTGGCCCTGAAAAACCACTTTTTGTTGGGGGGAGCACTTTACTCAGGGCAAGATCTTGGTATGAATTGTGGAAGCCAAAATGGCCACCATGCCCTCTTGTGAGAAAACAGGATGTCCCAATTTCTCTGGGATACTTGTGGGGTATGCAATCTTACTTCAGGAAAGTGGCTCCCATGCCACTGGGGAAGCCTACGAAGGGGCCCTCATAGAGTTCCTTGTGGACCTTTATTGGGGTAGACAACCCTTCTGTCCCTCACCTTCCCGACATTTCTGCTAACTTTCTCATAGAACTAGTGGTGGGCAAAGCTGTCAATTTTGGTTTCTCTCAGAGGAGTCTTAGGCTGGATCTAGACACATCAAAGAAGTGTTTCAGTTTAAAGCGTTGTAAATTTAAATGGGGAAAACAGGTAGAGAAAACAGGACTCTATGTCACCATCCAGTGGCACAATGTTATATTGCACATGTTGTTGTTGTTTAGTCGTTTAGTCGTGTCCGACTCTTCGTGACCCCATGGACCAGAGCACGCCAGGCACTCCTGTCTTCCACTGCCTCCCACAGTTTGGTCAAACTCATGTTGGTAGCTTCGAGAACACTGTCCAACCATCTTGTCCTCTGTCGTCCCCTTCTCCTTGTGCCCTCAATCTTTCCCAGCATCAGGATCTTTTCCAGGGAGTCTTCTCTTCTCATGAGGTGGCCAAAGTATTGGAGCCTCAGCTTCAGGATCTGTCCTTCTAGTGAGCACTCAGGGCTGATTCCTTCAGAATGGATGAGTTTGATCTTCTTGCAGTCCATGGGACTCCCAAGAGTCTCCTCCAGCACCATAATTCAAAAGCATCAATTCTTCAACGGTCAGTCTTCTTTATGGTCCAGTTCTCACTTCCACACATCACTACTGGGAAAACCATAGTACAATGCATATAAACCACTTTTTCTGTACCAGTCTAGCTGAGTCTAAGTTCTGTTCTCCATATTTCCACATCAGTCCTAATGAGAATTCACCAGCATTTTCATGCAAATTTCTCCCAAATTACACATTTTGCAAACCAATTTTCCTAATGTTACTTTGTATGTTTTTTCACTTATATATGCATTTTTATGCACACTTGGCTCCAGTATATGCCTTTTTGAACACATTGCAACACCGTTCCCCAGCCAAGTAAAGTTTGTAGAAATTTGAATGCTGGGCGCGTTTTAATTCGTATATTATTTAGGAAAGTGAAAATTAGGTAGGTTCACCCTTAACAGTGAACTGAATTGAATTTCTCCCCAATCCCTAGTTGGAATTTCAGCTTTGTTCCTCCAGGCTACCCAAGTGCCTTGTCATTTCTGTAATGATCTAAAATGGGGAGGCTTTGGTACTTAACTGTGCTTGTAGAAATATACCTTGACATAAACTAAAACAAGCCCCTGTCACTTAATTTTTAACTCCATTGATTTAATGCCTAATGAGGTAGATTTAATATATTTGGCTACTGGCAACAGTATTTAAATGAAGCACATAATTTCTTAAATACTAGCAAATATGCTTCCGGCTTTAATAATAATGTATTTTCCCCCCTTCATTGGCAGCCCTAAGTATCAATATGCTGTTTCCTCTGTAGCTCAGCTTTTGCAAGGTCATGGTGGCAGATGTAACCAAGATATTCCAGGTTTTTATTTTAAAAACTAGAACAAGCCCAATTAATCTTCTCCTATGATGCCTTTCAGCGGCTGATCTCTGTGGAGAACAGGGGCCAAAGGAGGAAATAATATCTGATCCTATGTGCCCATGATGGCTTCCCAGACAGTATGGGAGAAGTCTATATGAGTGTTTAGGCATACAAATTGCCACTAGGAATTAATTGCTATCCCTGTCAAGCCAGCCCAGCCATGACTTCCTTTATACAGCTGTATCCACGGGGGACACTCTGTGTGGACCCCCTGACCCCAAATCTCAGCTGCACTTCAAATCATCACTGAAAGAAGGGAGCCTGTACAGGTGCCCCCCTTCAAATGGCACTGCTGCTTTGTTACTTTTAGCACGTTATTGGAAATCACAGGAAGTGTGCACACTTACTAAACTTTCCAGCTAAATACAAGATTCCAGGCCCAAGCCCTGGGAATAGCAGTTTCCTAAAATTCATAGGTTGCTGCACCTTTCCCCCTCAAATCTCCCACGATCAATATTTCCTAATTAAAAACAAGGACCAAAAGGACCCCATTAGCTTTCCTTTTACTGTGCCCCCAAGGCAAAAAACTCCAACTCTTAATTTTTTTTAAAGCATTTCAAAAAACTTAATGAGGGATCTGTCACACCATGACAAAATTCCTCAAGATTCATATTCCCTTGAGAAATTTTAAGAACAGATACATAACTAAAAAAGGAGGCAAAAACAGATTAAGCCTGCTCAGAAATTGACTACCTTGCATGTCTTATTTTGTGGTATTTACTTGTAAGCCTGCTTAGGATTTCATTTTTTAAAAAAATTGGGGTGAGAGCCAATAAGAAAGTTGTCCTCCCTGCTTGATTGACACTAGGAAGAAGTAGCCTGAGGAGAAACAAGTCCTTTCTCCTCTCCTCTGCTGGAAAAGTGCCAGACATTGGGGCAGCTGACACAGGCAGTGGTGGAGCCAACACTTAGATAACTGACCCAGGGTCATCAGAAGAACCTCTGAGGATTCAACTCCATCCTAGCTGTGCCTATACTTCACAGCATGTGTCCAAAGCCCACCCATGATCACAATCTCATCATGCCCACTGATGTGATGGTAGACACATGTCTGATGCAGGCTTGGCATCAGTACCTGGCACTGTGGGGCAAATGGTGGGACCCCTAGGACCTGGAATGGCCTACTGTCACTGACACCACCCCTTAATTATTATCATTCAATTGCCTAAGAACTGTGATGAGACACGCTGTGACAGATGGCTGCAGCTGCTGTCATCATTATCCCCAATACCTTGAGGCTCTACCCTCAATGTACTCTACATTAGGGCAGAGTCCAGGGGCACTGGGGTTGATGAAGATGACAACAGCTGATGCTTCTTTTCACTGCTGAGGGAGCACTGCAAGGCTGGAGCTGCACTGATTCCAGCATTGCCACCTGTCCCTGTTTCTGCCAACTCCACCTGTCCACATTCATCATCTTCTAAGGCAAGTTTGGAAGGGCACAAGGGTGATGTGTGGAGCCCACCGGATGGCACCTGCCCTTATGTCTCCTTAAACCTGGTATCAGCCTTGGTCTGAAGACCCCTTCAGAAATGGCCCCAAATAATCTGTGAAAAGGAAGTTCAGAGCATTGCCAGCAATCGCTGGAGGGCTTTGTCTGGGTGATTTGAACCGGAGCACTTACTCAGGTCTGTGTTACTGTTTGGAAGTAATTACAGGTTAACTATAAAAGCAGTTTTTGCCGTAGATTTTACCAGCTTCTGCGGGTGAAAAAAAAGCAATTTCTTTTCAATGTCTTGATCTCCTACAACCTTCTATAGCACAGAAATTCGGCCTCAGGCACTGTTTTTGAGAACAAAGTTTTCTTAATTTTATTTTGTCGTCTCTTCGGCTGGGGAAAAACATGATTTTTAGTAAAAACCTTTTCTGGGGAAAATAAAACACTGATACTCTCCTAGATCTACTATATGCATGAATGTGCACAACCTCTTTGCCATCCACAGACTCCTCCCTGCCCCCTCAAAGCAATGCACAGAACCTCTTTCGGACAGAACTATTTTTTTGTTGTTGAGTGTCAACAATTACTACCCCCCCCCCATTTTTAAAAAATAAATTGGCATTGTCCATATAATTTGGATGCTTCAAAAGCTTGAAAACATTAGAGATGTGGGTCTTTTCTTACCACCTCTAGTGCATTTGTTTGCACAAAGAAAACCTGATGACCACTGACAAAGATGTAATTCAAGCTCTCTCAAGATTAATTCCTGCAAAATATACATTTATGCACATGCACACTCCAACACTTCATTGATTAACTGCACTTATAAAGCATTATTCATCCAAGGAGCTCTGTTCCAGAGAGAAGCAAGGAACCAAGTTAGGCTCACAACACCTCTGCGAGGTAGTTTAGGTTTGTGGCTGGCCCAAGGTCACACAGCGAGCTTCATATTGGGGGATGTTGCAGAACGTCACAACTATGATATAACGAATTGAGCAGAATGGAAGGCAAGAGGCAGGGGTGCCAAATTCTGGCCTTGCAAAGAGCACCGCTGAAATTTGAAAGACCAAAGTCTACCCCTGGCTTAGCTACAATAATACTTGCTCTGGTAACTTCTCAGTTAGACTATTGTAATGTGTTCTACATAGGGCTGCCCTTGAAGATAGTCTGGAAACTAAGTTAGGGAAGAATGTGATGGCAGTATGGCTGTGAGTTACTTCTTGAAGGGGAAAAAACTTCAGGTAACTTTATTACGCTGTTTCTTCTGTTTTGTTTCTTAGCGCAATCCCAGAGCTAGGTCCTGTTTCAGCCTTCCCCATTTTACTTTGGATATGAAGAAATCTTTCCACACAGGAAGGAAAGCTTCAGGGAGCCTGATGAGAGCATATGTTTCTTCCTCATAAGTTTTTCTGAAATGAGAGTTCTGAAAGCAGTGTTTTGACTTCATTAGATGGATCCTACAGCAGGAAAAGGCTGGTGGTTTTCCCCACCCCAAGAAATGAAAATAAATAAATCATAAATTGTTCAGAGAAGAAAAAAGCCCACTCCATGAAAACTTCTGAAAACTTCTTTTAGACAGGTTTTCTATTCTTCATGCAGCATCTGGCAACAAAGGCGCAAAACAGAAAGCCCCAAGAAATGTTATTTTTATCTATGAAACATTTTGATCTAGTTTTAGCAGAATATAAAGCCACATTTCCTAAAATGGTATTTTTTTATTTTTAGCTCCATGGGGAAGGTTATGGGAGGGAAATAACTGATTGTCTAGTTCAAAGCAGATATATGTTTCTGATGTATATAAATAAGTGCTGTTTCTTTGTGAAACTCTGATCCAAGCCCCCCCCCCCCTCTGAGGGTGGGGAAGAAGAATCTATATTAGAAAAAAGTATCCTAGATCAGTATGCATGAGAAGATTAAATGATATTTTGGACTCTACTGTATCTTAAAAAAAACCAGTAGGGCATATCTGTAGAACCAAATGACATTGGCAACACTGCTGGGTAGATTAATGGTAGATTGTGACATGGGGAATTTGATGTGATATTATTTCTCCTAATATACTTGTTTTTATATGAAGTTTTTTGACTAATGTATACTTTGGGCAAACCAGTCAAAGCTGGGCAAAGGTATCCTTGGTATCACATTGTGCCATGTTTGCTAGGTACTCGAAGCATAAAATTGCTCACATTTGTAATGACCTAGATGCCATGGTTGATGCGTTTCGGTCAGTGGAGGTGTCTAGGGCATTGTTTGGCTCTAATATGTTGCATGGTTTTCAGTTATTAAGGCCATAAGCCCCTTTGCCAAGTCTAGCCAGCCGTTTGTTTGCTTCCCTCTTGCTCCTCTTTGTTTTTTGTTTTTTGTTTTTTTACATCTAGCAGCAGTGCTGGCCCTCCTGGAGCTGGAGTGAAGCAACACCAGCCAATTTCTGGCAAGATCTCTTGATATTTCAGGAGATCTCACTGGAAATTGACACTACTGCTGGCACAGCTCATTGCTGCACATTTGGCATGAAGGGACCCTTCATAACCTGGCTTCTATACAAACAGAGGAGAACTGGCCCATCTGTGTTTGTTTGTTTGTTTGTTTGTTTCCTCTGTTTATACAGTGTAGAACAGTTCTCATGATATGGTGAGGCCTCATAATGGTGATGCTGTAAGTAGTGGTGTGTCTTCGTTTCCCTATCCACTTTGTTCATTTTCCTATTGATATATACTAGCTGTTCCTGGCCATGTATTGGTGTGGCAATCATTCCCCCCCAAAAAACACGCGTGTTCTGTTAACCCCCTCGCCCCAACCCATTCATCCTCCCCAAAGGCACAGCCCTCCTTCACTCAGTGCCCCCGTTCCTCACACCAGCCCCGTTCCTCACTCCAGACGCCGCGACACCTCTATCTCTAGTCCCCCCGTGGCATGATGTTCCCGGTCACGTGTTGGTGTGGCAATCATTTAAAAAAAAAAACCACCCAACCCCACATGTGTGTTCTGTTAAATCCACCCTACCCTGCCCGACCCATTCATCCTCCCCAAAGGCACAGCCCTCCTCCACTCAGCACCCCCGTTCCTCTCCCCAGCCGCATTCCTCACCCCAGACGTCACGGCACCTCTCTCTCTGTTCCCCCCGCTGCGTGACGTCATCTTCCTTCTGTGTGATGGCACCCGTCACCCCGACCCCCCCCTCTCTTCCATCCGCACACCCCATGTGCATCTTGGGAAGGGCCTGGCCTGTCCCCCTGGCTGGGCAATGCCATGTTATTGTGATGTCACAGATACTCTGTAGCCTATGGCAGCAGCTGAGGCATCCTCAGCTGTACTGCTTTGACATCCAGCAGATGGTAATACAACTAATGTTGGAAGAAGGTTTTTCTAAAAAAAAAAAAAAGAAGGTCACAGGTGAGACATCTATATAATCTAGGTATATAAAAACACTTGTGTATGGTGTGGCAACGTTGTGTCAAATTTTCAAAGCAGTTGGTAAAGCAATCGGTAAAGCACTTTCTGAGATTATCGATTTTGAACAAGGTTATCTTTACATTTTTATTTATATAGATATAATATGGAAAACCCCACCGGTCTTCTGCTGCATGTAATGTTGGCACATTCCATCCAGATAGCATGCACTGACTTTCCCCAGGCCATCACACCTGCCAGCTTTCAGATATGACAAGGGTCATACATTTTATAGGCAATTGAAAAGGGTCTGCTCTTATGACATTCAGTTACTTTCAACAGGAGAACCCAGCTGCATTTATCCTGCTTATAAGTGGAATTTTTTTTATCCTACTGGCATGAAATCTTTAGGTGTACTTCCACACAAAGCCCCTAGCACCAGATCTGCCAGATTCCAGATAGTTAGGACACAGGGATACCATTTTATAGGTAAATAAGGAAGGTGTACAGACACAACCTAAATGCTACCTGTACTAAATAGCGATTCCAGCTTTATGAATTTCACAGTACCAGCCCTCCTGCTTTCCCCATACAAAGAGTTCTAGCCCATTTATTCCATGCATAACAATTACCGCTTTTGAAAGTGGTTAAAAACAAACGAAGGAAGGAATAATTGTTTTCCATTCTCATTCATTCAAATGAATGTGCATCCTTGTGATAAGGTTCAAAAAGTTGACCTTGTTAGTTCTGTAACATGTAAAAATGTCATACACACAAACATAACGGGAGCATGGACCCGGCTGTATTTTGTCACTGTTCCAAGGCTGTTTTTGATCTTTGTGATTTGCTTTCTATTGTTTTAGCAAGGGCTCAAATGGGTTTTTTGTGTGTGAAAGGATTCTAATAGATCAGCGCAAGACAGAGCCAGCTATTTCCCCACTGCTTTAATGCCTCTGTGAACTGCTAAGGCTCAAAGAAACAGAAAGGGAAATTATTTTGGAAGAAAGAAAGAAAATTGCAGGGGGAATTGGGATGGCACTGGGATAAGCAACTCTTACCCTTAACTTTTGGTAATAGCTAGAATTACGCAAAACTGAAGAAACCCTCAGAGCTCAGATTTCAGTTCAAAAGGTCTCCAACTGCTCATAAAGTCTATGAATAGATGGTCTGGAGGAGGGAGGAGGAAAAGGTAGAGGATGGGTGGCTATTTTGGCATGAAAAGACTAAAAAGCCATACCACTCAGGTCTCCAAAGATGCCTTCCAATTGATCATAAATACAGCTTGATGAAAAGAATATGAATTATGTAATTTTTCACCAGCTCACTATATCTACAGCCTCACAGTTTAAGTGTACAGTTGTAATTTTAATTTCCATAGCTCTTGACATTATGTTGTTCTCAGGGAAAAAAGAGATAGATGTGCACACCACATCTAAATAAATAATTGAGTACTTTAATGCAAATGCTTGCTTTGAAGCTTTGTTTTAATGCTCTTTATAAAGCTGAGCTGAAGGGAAATTTCCTTTGACATGTAGCAAGAAAGAAATAACCCTGAATGTGATTTCTCTAATGAATGCTACCAATGAGAGAACTCATAAATAATATTGTGTCCCCAAAGGCTTAGTTCAGGAGGTCTTTAAGCAAAGGAGCAATTAATTACTTTAGTGGGATTAAGCACATGTTTAAATTTAGGTATGTGTTTAAATACTTAGCAGCACAGGGAATTTGATGAATGAAAAATGTTCACCAAAATCAATGAAAGTTTTGCAGGCAAGGGTTTTCATAAAATCCTAGAATTGTAGAGTTGCAAAATACCCAAAGGATCATCTAGTCCAACCCCATGCAATTCATTTCTTCAGTGGATGAAGTTTTTTTTTTAAAGGATCACAACAATTTCTTGATTGCCAAACACAGCAGTTTAAACGGTCATTGTCTGTTGATGATTGAGGGCATCGATGGAAGCATAGGAAGCTGCTTAAGACCAAGGCCGGCCATTGGGGCTTCTCTCTCAGTTGTCTATTTACTGATTGGCAGCTGCTTCCCAGCGTTTCAGAAAAGGGGCATTTCCAACCCTACCTGGAGACTGAAACGGGGAACTTTTGCATGCCAGGCCACCCCCCCCCCCCATTCCTCAGATGAAAATAGGGACATTTCTCACTGTGCTGCAACTGACTCTCTCCGACCCCCCATTCTAACAGCATTTCCTGTTAGAAGAAGGGTGAGTGCTGCCACCACCTTCCTGCCCAGAGCAGCCCTGCCTACCCCTCAGAGTCTGCGTGTCACATGGGGCTGGGCCTCAGCAGCCACAGCCTCTCCTCCTCACTTGCTCTCCAGCAGCCTTTACGAGCTGCCCAAGGGAGGAGGCTGGCAGCAGCGCCCATGGAGAGACAATGAGATGCTTCCTCCCAGCTGCCGTCGCTTGGGACAAGCACCAGTTCACCCTCCTCTTTGAGCACGGCACTGGCGGTGCTTGTGAAGGGGAGAAGGACATTCCAGGATCAAATCAGAAGCCTGGATGGCTTTTATAAATCTTGGACCCGACCCTAGAAAATCAGGACACTTTGGAGGGTATGCTAAGCAGATGCTCTACTGCTGAGCTACAGCCCTTCCTCAAAGGTGAGCCAGGATCCAAAGAACCTCCAACTAGTTCCATGAACACAAGGCAGCTTTAAACTTTGATTTCACAAATAGTAGCCCCATCCGCCAATGTCACATGCCAAACTGCTTTTGAATCTAAGGCAGAATGCAAAAACAATTTGTGATGGGGCAGGAGTGGGTGTACTATTCAAAGTCCTCCCCATCCCACAATCTCAAGATGTATGCCTAAGCTGCTAGACACACTGTGAGTATCTCTTTGGAGCCCATCAAATGCTGTATCACTTCCACTATTAAAGCTAGAATTCATCCTACGCATGAGAAGCAAAACGAAGCTTTCTGGCTTTTCAGGCAACAGTATTCTGTTTTTGTTTTGTTTTAAGTATGACAGACACTTTCAAATCGGAGAAAAGCATAAATATATCCTAAAGCGCTCTCTAATGTTGTTAGTTTCCAGGCTGTTTATTATTACTGCTTTTGTTTAAATCAGAGTAATAAATGTAAAACCATGGATTAAATATGATTTGCAATAAGCTTGTATCAGATTCCCCCCCCCAAAAAAAAGATCTGGAAAGGTTCTGCTGAATTAACATTTAATGGCAAAATAATATAACCGCAAAGAACCTATAAAATCTCAGTTGGGTAAGTTGGAATCCATTTCTGTCCCTGAATAATCTAATATTATTTGGAAATACTTGTCCCTGGTGGGAATATTTCAATGATACTTCTTGACATATTAATAAAATGGTCTCTCTATTTTTTATATTTAAAATCATATATTTCTAGCAAATTTAAAAATGAATGTAAAAACAAGCATTACCCACAACATTCAAGATGAAGAAGTACTCTGAGGAAAATCTAATTAAGGATATTGCTGGGGGAAAGGGGGGGGGGAATAAAACAGCCGCCAAACTAGTTCCTCCGAGATGAGGATGTTAACTAGATGCAGATATAGATGAGGGAAAGAAGAATCTATAATAACCCTCCTTCCTGTGTCAACTGCTTGTAGGGGGTCCACACAATCAAATGAGAAGCTGGGCTGGGCTGCTGTCCACACAGGAAGTCACACAGCTTCCTTGCCTCCCCTGCCCCCTCCCCTCCGCTAAACATCCATGCATTGAGTGTGGATGTCTGCAGAGGGAAAGCCTGTATGTTCCTCAGATGCTAGAACTAGTGCATTGCTGAATATGTATTTTCACCATGTGGACCTTCTCACCACTTTGTCTCTCTCACTCACCCTCCCAGGAAGCAGCCCACCTGCCAGGAAACGAGCATAGCAGCTCCTTTCCATCTGGGGAGCTACTTCTGGAGCACACCAAACATAGGCACATGATAGCCAGGCTCTTTGAATTCCCTCACTTCAATTAAAGTCTGGGAGCAGTCATTACAAAGCACCTCTCTTCCCTTTTCATATCAGGAAGCATGGGCAGCTGTGGAGGCCCAAGAACTCTGAAGAAATGTATCATAATGTTGGGAAACACTGAGGCTGATGCGTCTCCCCCAACGCAGCGCCGCCAGGGATGATTCATCACTCCTGTGTCCCATCGCGCTGGTGTGGCCCATATCCAAGGACATGAGCACACAGTCCAAACAGAAGCTGGGGTGTGACATCTAAGCCTAATTTATTATGTACAAAATCAAACGTAACAGAACGAAGAAAACATGGGTCCTCTCTCACTTCCTTGGAGAGAAGGGAAAAGCAAAAGCAATACAGAACGGAACAGCGTACCTGAACTTCCGTTCCCATGACATCCAACACTGTGGAATGTAAACACCGACGCGTGACATGTAACAATCACACATCTGCAGCATGGAGGAATGAAATTCCCAACACATAGAGGGAAAACTACACAGACCACGCCTACCAAAATTCGAAAGTGCGGGGAAACAGGTGGGGGAAGAAAAGCTCTGAGAAAACAGAACATGTTTTGACACAGCACCAGCTGGATCCCTGATTGTGTAGGGTTCCATCTCCTGTGGAAACCTATATGCACTTTTGGCGGCTATGACATTGGGTTGGGTCACTAGATATCAGTTACCCTGATAAAGGGGTCCAGGAAAGGTTTGCTTTGTCTGGTATTCCAGATAGGGACCAGGGGCCATAGCAGCTTCCCAAGTGGTGGCCCTGTTGGGAATGTCCCCCTTCATGTATGTTGAGGGGTAACCTGCTACTTAGGGTTGAGCCACCTTACTGATCAAGCATCAGGAGGGTTGCTTGACATCTGATACATACCCAGTGCCTTCGCCAAAACCAGCTCACATCTGTAATCGATAAAGCTGTGGCATGTTTCAACCCAATCCTGATGTCCTACCAGTATGTCTTATTTTTACCCTGGACTGACCCCTGGTGGGTCACACACTTTCCGTGCCTGGGCACGCAGGCCTAGCCCATAGACACCCATGCATAATTTGTGAACATGGGGGATGGAGAGCTATGCAACCTTGGGGTCAGCAATGTGGCCCTGTTGCCCCTTCAGCTCACGTGGACCCCCTTCTCACATGATTAATCTGTGAAAGAGGCTAATGTGATATTCTAACATTACCCTTTCTATGTGAAAAAATGTTGGCTTGCAACTCTCCTCTTCCTTCCACATTTTCAATATTCCATAGAAAGGAAGTTGTCTGCTTCTCATTAGGTCAATATTTAATTACAATAAACAGGTTGGACTGGTTGCTTTTTAAATACAAAGTTAATCTATATTTCTATCCAAATGGAAATTTCCTCCGTGTTGTTCAGTCAGCGGCATAGCCTTAGCCTCAGTTTTTATTGCTCTTTAAGTATAGATGGGAAAGCAGGGTAGCTAACATTTTAAAGAAGAGAAACAAAAGCAGAACTCTGACACTAAGCAGACCTGATAGCTAAATCGAGCTGGATTATTGAGCTTGCAGCTGCTTCTCCTGGGTTTTTTTTGGGGGGGGGGGTTGCCATCGGCTTCAGAGATACCAAAGTCAGTGCCAATGCAGACATGACTTTAATTGCATAGTGAGCAAATCTCTAAGAGGTCTAGAACAGTAGAAAAGAACATTTTCTTTTCATCTGTCCATTGTACAACCAGCTACACAAACACGTTCTATCCCCTTTTTTTGGGGGGGGGTACTCTAATATCACGGCACAATGAAAATATCAGATTCTTTCTGTCTGACATTAACCCGGAAGTAAGGGTGGATGAGTTTTTATCAATAGTATCTCTTAGAGTGGGAAGAAACTCCAATGAAAATCCCCGTTGTTGCATATTTTTACATGGATGTTTATTTGTATATATTTTAAGATTTTATATATGGATCTTTTATGATGGCCTATATTTGTAATGCCTAATAAAGGTTTGGTGAAGTAAGCAAAACCTAGAATCAATAAATAATATCATTAAAGCAAAACAAAAACCCCAGTAACACAAAACCAGCAATATAAAAGCATAAAAACAGGAATTCAGGGCAACACGTGGCTCCTACTTCACATATAGCCGATGGAGGAGCATTCTACAAGTACAGGGACAATTGTGGAAAATGCCTGTTTTGGAGTTAGTGTGGTGTAGTGGTTAAGAGTGGTAGACTTGTAATCTGGAGAACTGGGTTCGCGTCTCCACTCCTCCACATGCAGCTGCTGAGTGACCTTGGGCTAGTCACACTTCTCTGAAGTCTCTCAGCCCCACCCACCTCACAGAGTGTTTGTTGTGGGGGAGGAGGGGAAAGGAGATTGTTAGCCGCTTTGAGACTCCTTCGGGTAGTGATAAAGCGGGATATCAAATCCAAACTACTCTTCTTCTTCTTCTTCTTCTTCTTCTTCTTCTTCTTCTTCTTCTTCTTCTTCTTCTTCTTCTTCTTCTTCTTCTTCTTCTCCTCCTCCTCCTCCTCCTCCTCCTCCTCCTCCTCCTCCTCCTCCTCCTATGCTTTATTTTATTTCATAACATAAATTTCATTGCATTTATATACCGCTTGATTTTTCTTATAAAAACCCCCCACAAACTGGTTATTATATTTTATGATATGCTGTAGAGTAGAGTACCACAAGTATAATTTCCATTCTTTGCGGTTATGAAGCCTGGGGGGGGGGGAATCCATTGATGCCCAAATCACAGTTAAACCTTCTTTCCCTATGCACAACTGTCCTGATGAGAAACACCCACACCCCGCAGCTGTAATTAAATGGAGAGAGAAAAACACATAGCCCCAAGCTGCACATTTAGTGTAATGTATAGTTTGACCCTATGACACATTACTTGTATTTTTAGGCATTACTCATCCTCCCTCTCTTGCATGCAGCTCTCCAGCTGTGGAAGAGAGTTCTCAGAGGGCTGTAATTAGCCCTCCCTCCTTAACCTCCTCACTGGCCCTCAGTTCATGTTCTCTCTCTCTCTCTCTGCCAACACTTGCATTGTCCTGGGTGCACTACAATGTTTTTAGCTATTACTTCACGCGGAAATCCATTAGCCCACTTTTCATTTGGCACCTGGTGCACACATGATTCTTGCAACAAGCAAAGGGCCCTGAAGATGGATAGGTACCTCTGTAAGGCATGGGATAGCTTTATGCTCACTGCAATGGCTCGGTGTGGGGAATGCGTGAGGAGTTCAATTTCTGTGAATACCGATGCAAACTGACCTGACCTGACCTCCCGGACAAATGTGTGGAGCAGAATGTAATTAACCTTTCGATTTTGTGATACGGTTCTTGGCTCAGTAATGAACCAAAATGCATTGAAATGCATGTTGAAGGATAAGATGTGTTTAGAAATGTGTACATTGAGATAAACATAAATATTTAAATGTGGGTTTTGTGATAAACACGAAATTTCACGTGTATCTTTTAAAAAAGAAAATAGGAGGAATTGATACATGGATAAAGATTGATCTGGAATAGACTACCAATCCCATCTCTGTTCTGTGAATCTTCCCCTTCTTTTGTGTTTGCAAAAGGTACTGCTGTCGCTTTAGTTTATTTATATAAATTGTTTTCTAGAAGTGCAACAGTTGGATGAAACAGGATCAATTGCACAATGCTTTAATTTTGTGTGCCTTGGCTCCTGAAATGCTCCAATAAGTAGAGAGAGATTTCAGCAGGAGCTGATTCAAACAGTACTGATTAACGTCTGCTTTGCTGTTCTCTGAGGTATTCTAGTGATTTCCCGGAACTGGATTTAAGGATCTGGATTCAATTCCTCACCTAGCCTTGGTCAGAAAGCATAAGGGGAAGAGCTAAGGATGGTGACAAGATTTTCTGGGCCCTGTGTGCTATATATCAGACATGTTCAACCAGTCAACCGCAATTGACAAGTAGATCCCTGGGGTGATCCAGGTCGATCGCAGGTGCTCCTGGGCAATCGCATTAATCAATAATGAATGTCATAGCTCCCTGCCCTCAGCGTTTGGTCTGCCACAGCAGCAAGCACTAGTAAGCGCAACGCATTTGAGTGGCCACATAGGTAAAGAACCCCCCACCCCCAAAAGCTCAACAACTCTGGTCAATCCTTCTCAAAAAAAGCTCAACAACTCTGGGCAATCTTCCCCCGCTTCCACCCACGCACGCACGCACGCACACTCCTCCTCCTCCAATGACAATGGGTAGATCACTGCCAGGTTTTTAATACTAGGAGTAGATTGCAGTCTCTTGGGAGTTGGATGTGCCTGCTATATATTGATCTCACCTTCCTGCAATCTATCAGCAAAAACTTCTCCTGATGTCCATATAAGAACAGCTCACCTGTGTGGCGGAGCTACAGCAATAGCCTCCCTCCAGTGGCATCAGCAGGGCAGGGCGAGGAGTGAGATTGTGATGATTCTGTCATGGCGATGAAGTCACAAACTTCATTTGCATTTGTTAGCCATCTGCCATGCGAATGGTGGTAGTAGGCTGGGCCTAAGGTTGTCAACTTTTGATTTCAAGAAGGAGTGAGGCCAGACAAGCATAACAGAATTTGGTTATGAGGACCTGGTATCCTATGGTTGTAACTGAAGGAATTAGGATGGGTAGGGCTAGGATATAATTTTTCAGATCACGGCATACCCGTCAAGATTTCACAGACAAAATAGGCATACCCTTGAAACATCCCAGTTCTTGTACAGTTGGAGAGCATCCCTGGGTATAGCTTGCTGAAGGTTCTGCCTTGCAACAGACTATCAGCAGTTCAAAAGGTATCTCTGGAACTGCGTGTTATAAAGTGGCAAGCTGTGCACCGCAAGGTGCCTTAGCATTCATATCTATGTGCCTGGAGGCAAAATACAGTGGTACCTTGGGTTACAAACGCTTCAGGTTACAGATGCTTCAGGTTACAGACTCCTCTAACCCAGAAATTGTACCTCGGGTTAAGAACTTTGCTTCAGGACTAGAACAGAAATCACACGGTGGTGGCGCGGTAGCAGCGGGAGGCCCCATTAGCTAAAGTGGTACCTCAGGTTAAGAATAGTTTCAGGTTAAGAACGGACCTCCAGAATGAATTAAGTTCCTAACCCAAGGTATCACTGTATACCCTACAATGAGATTTAACTTCGAGGGTCCCTTAGGGGGTGGGTGTGCGCGAATCCTCCTGAGGAATGACCCTTCTAGAAACGAACACCAATGTTTTCTAACATCCCCAAAGGGCAGAAATGGGGGTAGTGATCCACCAGAAATTAGAATGGCTGGAGTGTGTGAAATGTGACTGGTAGTATGGGTGGAGGTTGGTAGAAGGTGGAATTTACTACGTTTTCAGGCCCCAGTATTGGTTGGCAGACAAAATACGGTATTATAGACCGCAAAATACCAGCTGGTACTGGGGAAAGGACATAGCTCAATGGTAGAGCATCTGATAAGAGCTGTTCAGCAGTGGAATGGACTTCCTCAGAAGGTTGTGGATTCCGCTTCACTGGAGGTTTTTAAGCAGAGGTGGGTGACCGTCACGTGGATGACCATCATGTATAATCTAGTTGATATTCCTGCATTGCAGGGGGTTGCACTAGATGGTCCTTGGAGTCGACCTCCAACTCTACAGTTTTGTGCTTCTATGCATGTGCAGGTCCCAGATTCCATCCTCAGCATTTCCAGCTAGCGGTGGAATAGTTCCCTGTCTGAAACCCTGCCAGTCAGTAGTGCTAACTTGGATGCATCATCTGTCTGATTTGGTTGAAGGCAGCTTCTTATGTTCCTACCAAGGGGATGTGCTGAGAGACAGAAAAAGCCAATGCAACAAACATAGCTGCAGCTGGAACTAGGTGGAAGCCATCCCAGCAATACTGTATTATGTTGGTGCAAGCTATAAGGCATTGACAGGCACTCATGCAGACTGGACCTGGGACAGTTGTCCTTTTGGTGGTCATTAATCAATATCAGAGTACATGTTTTGCATGTAGTTCAGCCCTCAACCTATTTAATACCCGAAGCTCTGTAGAGGCACTTCCAAACAAAGCAGTGGGTTGCATGACCTTAAGCACAGGTATTTTTTACTGGGGTTACAAATGATACATTTAAGAGATCTCTCCATGCTCTTCAAATTCCCTACTTTTGGCTAAGAAGCTACAGAAACCCTTTGGCCACAATGCAACTACTTCAGAAAAATCGGTTGAATGGTCATACTTTAAAGGATGCCTTTATCTTAAATATTAGAACCATGGACTTTATAAGAGTTCTTTATTGAGAGTATAAATACATGCAACCAAGGACACATGCAACCAAATGTCTTCTGCCCCTACCCCACTTTAAAGCTGGTGCAGCATGAATAATCTCACCAATAGCAGAGGATCCATCCATGCAATTTCCAGCTAAATGGCTCACTGCTAGGAGACAGCTTGCTTTGTTTGTCTGTTGTCCAGTCCCAATGGATGGTTGCTTGATTCCATGCACATGTGAGCTGGCCCTTCAGTTCACCATCTGGCAAACTGAAACTAGTCAGCGTTTTGCACTGGATAGCCTTGCCACCAAGGAGACCTCAATGGATCTCAGAACACCATTCCATGCCAACATCTTTTAATAGTGCCTGTCAAAACTTTATGATCTTAATCAGATGCCCTCCTTCAAGTCCTCCTTAGATGGGAGGTGAAAAGAGGTCCTTCTCAGTTGTGATGCCCTGTCTATGGAATGCCCTCCCTAGGGAGGCTCCCCTTTGTCCCCAGGCAAATATATTTGTATGCGGTTGGGTTCTTCCAGCATGTTGAAGGTGGCTTTAACTGATGGTTTTATCTCTCTGCTGTGTTTCTGTGGTTCTCCTAAGTTTATTGTACTTGATAAGATTTTTGTAAGTTGTGCCTGAATTTTTTTTATAGACAGAAGGGCAGGGTATAAATATTTTAGATATATAAATAAAAACATGATACCCACTGCAGGAAGAAAGAAATGTGGTACAGGCTTGCTATTCCAAGCCCTTTCACTGGGAATTATTCCTCCATTGCTTCTTATGTCTTTTTCATTTAGTTTCTGTGCAACAAAGAATGAACAACCCATCAGAAAGTTTGCCCATTCACTTTACGTGCTCTTTCAAAGCCTTGTTCTAAATGCAGATAGCCCTAGTTGCTTTCAGAAATGTTTTGAAAACTAATTAGCTAAGTTGGGGTGATGTGCAAAGCATTTAGAATTCCTGTTATCCCTTGAGTCTGATAAACCATGAAATCATGCATAAGTCACCAATTAAGCTCATCCAATGTTTAATGGGTAAAAGATCAGATATATTTGAACTTCATTCAAGCCAATTATGTTTCCCCCACAAACTGGTGCAGTGAAACTATTAATGGATCTTGACTTTGCCTTAGGCTTGAAGCTACCAATTTGTTCCTTTTTGCATGAAACTTCTTACTCTGTACATGTTACATTTTCTTGCTATTTAAATTATCTTGATCTGTCAGATGCTCCGAGAGAGAATGCTGCTTAATGTTCTGAGGTGGCATATTAGTGCAGCAGGAATAAATTAATTGCACTCAGTAGTCACTACATGTGCAGAGCTTGTGGCCTACCAAGATGAGTGCAACCAACCAACCATATATCAAGGACTGAAAAAGTGGGTGGTAGGTGACAGAAAGCACCTAGCCACCATCCATGGCTGGTGAGATGCAATGCGCTCGGAGTGTCGGAAACAGTGCAAACCTGCTAAATTTATCATGTTTTAATAAAGGAAATCACTTTAGTTTACTTCTTTTCTGAATTCCTTTTCAGTTTTCAGTTTTAACTTCTTATAGCCTCGTGGCTGGCCTTACTGCAAGTAGCCTTACAGTGAAAGCCTGACCCAGAAGCAAGCCCCATTGAGTTCAACTGGGGCTTACTCCTAGGTAAACTACTATAGGATTGCAGCCTTAGGGAAGCATAGAATCATTTTGAGAATATTAAGATGATGTTGTAGAGGAACTAATGGGTATGTAATTGGGAGCAGAAATTTGCATAAAAATTTGAACATATATTTCAAAGCTTGGAAACATCAAAGCACATTCAAAGCACATCCTATCAATGTGGATGTTCAGTGTTGTTTTTTAAAGAAAAATGTATGAGTTTCAGTTTTAAGGTGACTAATTATATCAAATAATTTCAGACAAATGCAATACCTTCCCTTTTTCTCTTTTTCCTGAATGTGGCTAATGTGCATTTTCAGTATATATGGTAGGGACAAAGTCCTCCTGTTTTTCTGAAAGCAATGGGCTTTAATGCTGCCCTTGACAATGCGATAAAGGTGATGCTCTGAGTTTTATTGCATTTTAACATATTTATTTATTCAACCAGTGCTTTTCCCCCCTGCGGGGTTCTCAATGGTACGCAGTACCAGTACCTTTTTTTTCTAGAAGAAAAGTACTGTATGCAAATATGTATATTTATAAACCTTGGGTGAAAGTACAATTTATTTTAGTGAATCATCATGCTTCATGGCCAAATGGTCTCCTTAATAAAAAAAAATCATGGTGTTCACAACAACATTAACATTTCAGTAAACCAAATAGTGGTGTCAATTCATGTAATGAGTCATTTTCATGCAGCATATCTACAGCAATTTATTTTGAATGCCATTGATGTCTATTAAAATCCCATTGATATTGATGGGAGAATGAAGCACATTTTGGGGACTTTCCCCCTTGAAAACAACAGGTGCTTAACATTGGGTCAATAATATATGCATGGGTATGAAAGTTGCAGTTCCACTACCTCTCCATTCCAAACAGGAGGAATAGAGCATTTGACAGCTCATGGAATCATTATGAGATTGCAGAAGAAGGCCAAGTCCTTGCAAATTGTCCAACAAAATGCATATGCCCCACGTTCCTTGGCAACGGAAGTTTCCGTTAAGTGGGCATGAGGGGAGGAAGCCATGACAGATTGGTACAAAACCAACAGAAGTTTGTCATGCTGATATACCCTTATCACTGGTGTCACTACTCCTCGAGGCTGAATGAGTCAACTGGACCTTTCTGAGCTTTATAATTATTTATATTGGTTGCATAAAAAAGGAAAGCCAAGAGTCTGAGTAGCGAAAGAAAGTACTACTGTTGAGGATAGGACAGTCCACACACCCCAATATGGAGACTTGATGCACTTGTTCTTCCCTTCCCTCAGTCATTTCCCACTGTTTACACTCCTGATGGCACATTCCAAAATAAAACTTAGAAGGAAGGTCACAGTGCTTTGGCAAAGATGCCCATAAATCGATAACTTTCCTTGGCGTCATCGTATCTCATTCATTATGTCATTTGGTTTAGTAATTCACCTTGAAGAGTGTGCTAACTAGGCAATGGCACAGCCAGGTTCAGGTGAGCACAGGACTGCAAGGAACACTGAAGCACAGAAAGAGATTGCTTGAGAGAAGGAGGGGGGAAACAGTCTAAATGCAGGGTGTCCTGTTGATGGAAAATAGGCAGAAAATTCCATGGATCTAGCCTGATGCCATCTTTTTTGAGGCAGCTGGAGTTCCAGGTTGACCACCCGTGGGCTGACCTCTCCACTGCACCCCTCCCTCCTGCTAAGTGGTAGCAATATCACAGCTGCAGGGAAGTGCACGCCCACCTCTTCCCACCAACCACTTCTGGTGACAAGTGAGCTGTGGGGTGTTTTGTTTTGTTTTTAAATGCATCACAAGTTGTAAAGGCAAGGGAACCTGCAGCCCTCCAGATGCTGTTGGACTCCAACTACCATCATCCCTGACTGAGGTTGATGTGAGTTGGAGCCATGCTGGTTGAGGTTGATAGCAGTTGGAGTCCTTATGGAAGGCCGCAAGAAAGATGATCATTGTTGACACCTGCCTGTTTTATGTTTGCCTTCTTTGAGTCTATCCTCTTGCCCTCTTTTCTTTTCTACAGGTTTTAAATAGCAGCTTCTCTTCTAAATTTATTCCTGCCAAATCCCCACAAGAGCACATGTACTTTTCCTAAGAAATAAGCCGAACTATTGTCTGAAACTATTTCACCATGCCTAAACCTGCGGTGGAGTTTGGCTCCCATGTATTACAGAACCAGTTTTATCCTGAAAGCAGGTGGGCTGGTGGTACTTGAGTGAACATTTTCATTAACCTGCATTGTAGCACATGCTCTGAGAAGATTTTCATAGTTTTCGCAATGCTTGGGAAAAGATGCTTTATGGCTGAAGCCAGCATATGTGTATATAGCTGAAACTTCACACAAGGATTTTCCTGATACGGTGACACCATGCTGTTTTTAAATGGGTATCATGTATATATGTGTGTGTATATCAGACAGGACAGTAGAGGCCAGTAAGGTGGCACGGATTGTTGCCCTTTGAGCTTCCTAACAGCAGTTTGCTGGCACACATCCCCATTCCCACATATGGCAGCGATCAGAGTGCCCAACTTAAGACCGGGAACAAACATCCCTGGTCAAATCCCATTCAGCTATGAACCTCACTAGGACATTTTGGGTCAGGTCATGTGACCAGCATGACAAAGCTGCTTCTGGCGAACCAGAGCAGCACACGGAAATGCCAAGCAGTAACTCTTAACAAAAGAAGGCCTTTACTCCCGCTGGGTCCATCTTACAAGGGGTGTGTGTGTGTGACTTTATTTGGCAGTTCTGACAACTTTTGAATCCCTGAGTTGTCCCCAATGCATCTCCGAAGTGTACCATCTGATCACCTGAAGAAATTCTGACAGATTGCAAAAGCACATCACTGTGAAATGGTTGTAGAACTTCATAAGCCCAACTCTACAGCACATTCATACCCATTTCTTTTTCAAAAAGTTAATATGGTTTATTTATAAGCGGCTTGTAGCTGTTAGAATATTGTGTTCTTTTAAAAAAATAACATTGAAGCAAATTAAATTAGTTGCTTTAGTAACCAGTTGTAATTTCTGGATTCATTAATAACCCATTCATAACCAGTTGTATCTTATATTGAGGAATAATATAAATGTTTCCCAACCCCCTGCAATGCAAGCATGTGAACACACTGTTCCCCATCCAATTTGAAACCATACTGGACTCTGCTTAGCTTTCAAAACATGCTAGCAGTTTTATTGCTACAGCAAAAGAGGCTGTTGCTCTTTGCCTTACTCAAATATCTACCAGTTTATCCACGATCCAGGTGTTTGATTTTCTACTTGCCATAACCATATTATACCATATTTTCCCATCTATAAGACGCCCCGATTATTTTTGGAGACTCCGATTTAAGAAAATGGGGGGGGGGAGAGATGCATCCATGTATAAGATGCCCCCTAATTTTTGACATTATTTTAAAGGAAAAAACCCTAGTCTTATACACAGAAAAATACAATATTTCACACAATATTTCACAGATGACCCCCCCCCCAATATTATGCAGGATTTCACTAGCCCCAACCTCTGAGCATTGGTGAAGGTTATTTTCTACATACTATGCACTTGCTATGCAATAGCCTGTTCTGCACACACAGCAAGGTTTACTATTAGGATAGGCTGTTAACAAAGGAAGGGGAAGAGAGGAGTAGAAGAGATGCAGTATGTTGTCATTTGGTGTTTAAATGGCCAAGCGAGAACATACAGCCACAGTCTGGACTTAATAAATAATAATAATAATAATAATAATAATAATAATAATAAATAATATATTATTATTTATACCCCGCCCATCTGGCCGGGTTCCCCCAGCCACTCTGGGCGGCTTCCAACAAAATATTAAAATAAAGAAATCCATCAAACAAACATTAAAAGCTTCCCTAAATAGGGCTGCCTTGAGATGCCTTGGTGATTGCATGTTTTCAAAAGCATATTTTTGTTTGTTTGCTTTGATCAAAGGTACAATGGTACCTCGATTTATGAACTTAATCCGTTCCGGAAGTCTGTTCTTAAACCAAAGCCATTCTTAAACTGAGGCACACTTTCCCTAATGAGGTCTCCCACCACCATCCAGCTTCCGTTTGTAGACCGCAGTAAAGTTCTCTAACCAGAACACTACTTCCGGTTTTGCGGAGTTTGTAAATTGAATAGTTGGTAAACGGGGCTGTTCTTTTACCGAGGTACCACTGTACACTTAAAAAACTGCAATTGTCTCTAATACATTATAGCTCAACACTTCAAGCTCAACTTCCCTGCAGCATGGGGAATACAATGCTTTCTACTAAAGGATGCTGTATATTTTAATCCCATGCATGTTTATTCAGCAGTAAATCCCACTGATTTCAGTGTGCCTTACTCCAGAATCAGAGGGCATAGGATTGCTATGTTCATGTATATGCACTGCATGCACATGCATGTGGTCTGGAATCAAGCTGTCTGTCCCCATACAGAAATTTCACTTTTAGATGAGGGATGAGAATGGAAACACCAAGAATGGCAACCCTGGTCCACTTATGCAAAAACTAATACAGTTTATAAAAGGACACCCCAAACAGACTCCTCAAATAGCAAAATAAGAATACTGATATGTCTAGGAGAAGCACCAGAGAACAGGGCTGTTCCCTGGTGCATAAGGATGTTTGCAGGGCAGTTAAAATGTTTCTTTTTGGGACAAAATAATAGTGCCTTCAGAAAGGCCAACAGGAATGGTGGAGTTCCAGAACATCAGGAAGTTCCCCATCCATGGTTAACTTTAAGTGAAAAGAGCCAGGAGAAAATTCTTTGCTGTAATCATGAGTGGTGAAATTGGGCGAATGCGACTTCATTGAATATTCAACATGGAGGGGAGCAAAATTCTCTAGCCATTTCTTGGGAGTGAAACTCACCAACACAACTTATTTCCCCTGTTGTTATTTTGTTGCTACTCATGCAAATGGCAGCAGCATTCCTGGACAGGCAGCCTGACCATCACTCTGCCCACCCTGCCCATAATTCTCCTAACCTTCCAGGGCATTGGTGTGGGGAGGTGGAAATAGTGGCTGCCACAAAAAATAGCGCAGATTTTTTCTTTTTGCAAAATTGATGTATTTTTGGGGTGGGGAGAAAATATCTAAAACATCTCCCAAAAACTCTCTTCTGAAAAATTTCAGATTACTGTACCTCTAAACTCCCTTCTTCTCCTGCTCTTGTTACTATGCTGCTGCAGGTATGGTTGCTTGTTCAATCTGCCTGTTAAACCATCACTTTAAAATGAGGTGATTGCTTGTCCCACAGTGGGTAACAGAGGCTGTCAAATGGGACAGCACTTAGTGTCTGTTGACTTTGCTGATCTCTGATGCCAGTTACAGCCGCAGTCGTTTCTGTGTGCACAGCTCCTGCACTTTGAAGCTTAGAGAGATGTGTTTGCTGAACGCGTGGTCTGCAGCTGTTGCAGGAGAGAGCAGCAGGAATACTAATAAAACCTTAAACAATAAAGCCGCCACTTCTTTTTGAGCATGCACTACAAAAAGCCTGCAGATTTAGAGAACGAAAGCAAACAGCCTGGTCCTGAAGGCAGCTTACTTGTGAGCTGTACTTAAATACATCCTTTTTGCAAAAATCCCACTGCTGTGCATCTATGGCAGGAAAAGCCTGCGACTTTGCTGAAGCGGTTTGGGGAGCTGCTGCAAGACTCTTGAGAAGTCCCAGCATTTGCATTCTCAACAACAGCTGTCCAACAGAGGCTGTGCTAACTCCAAGTGCATCAGCACCCAAAGCAGCTTGACAACAAGTAGATCCAATTTATCTGGCAGTGAAGAGATGGCTCCAATTCAACCTTCCAAAACAGTTACATTTTCTCAGCAAAGAAGGAAATTAAATCTTGTCAGAGCATGGCAGAGAAGATGTGGAGCTGTTGCTCCAGAAGTGTTTTTTTTTTTTAAAGGCAACCAAGTTAGCTTTGTACCAATATGCTATGCTTAAGAATAGAATACCATGGTCTGAGTATGTCTGCAAATCCACAGATTGGACCAGCAATGTTCTTGATCATGAGAGGGTTTACCTGACCTGAAAAGGATTCTAGAATGGTTTTCTAAAATGCATTTTCATGGACTTTTTATGCAGTCTCAGGAAAAAAATCACAGTTCAAACCCCAGGGACAAAATATTTATATCACATAAAGTACTGTGCTATTAAATAATATCAGTTCATACATTCAGAAAACAGTCACCAGATGTCCTGTAATCATATACAGAGAAATGGAAGTTAAACGTACACTTTTGCAAACTAGTCCTATGCCGTCCTTCATCAGTCCAGATCAGTGGTACCTGCTGCTCCATAAATCTGCTCAGTATGAGAAACAATACTTCCTAAAGCAGCATGTTTAAAATAGCTTCTATAGCAAAAACAGCTGTTCTTTCTTAGGAAAACGTGTCTTAAACAATAGTTCCATCAAGCCAATAAAGTCATTGCATTTAAACACATCACATCAGTAGTTTGCAATTAAAATGCAGTGACATACCAGAAGAACCTGGGTCCTTGCTGAAGAAGAAGGGACAGAAGGAAGAATGAATGGTGAGAACATTAGATCACCCCCTTCAGGATTAATTAATTTGCCAGAAGCTGACAAATGTATTTCTGAAACAGCTGAAGGCAAGTGTTAATTGGAGACTTATCTTTCCTACTTTGAAGAACGTTTCAGCCCAAACTAAAATGGGTTCATTTCTGTTTTCAACTTCAGTTCCTGAAGTTGTAGTGGAGTTGTTTACCTGATCAGTTATGTGATAAGGTGGACAGATGCTCACAGGGTCCTTGCTTACACCAAAAACTGTAATTTTGGTCTTATATTACACATGCGGGTCTTATATTACACAGCACACAGGGATGCTCCTTCTACTGCTATTACTTGGCTTTTGATTTTCTTACATCACAGGTTAGGTTTGCTTTCATCTTTTTAAGGATAAATCAGAGTACCCGCATCTTTGTTCAGGCTGCCACTGCTGCCTGCCAACCAGAGGTGAGTTCCTCTTCTGTCTCATGCAAAACAAGCAAACAAACCCATGTGCTTCACCCCATGCCTGGGTGGCAGCAATGGTGGCTGCTACAAAAAAAAGGGGGATAGTCAATATTTGCAGAAAAATATGCAAAGTGATCTACCTCTTCAGGGGGTGGAATGCCTGGCTGAATGTATATGTGAGGAGCATGTGTGCATGAAGTGACTGACTGATGGCCACTTTGACCATGCCCACTGCTGGCATGTGCCCCTTGGATGTTTGGCCAACCCTCAGTTAGCTACTCCCGGCCTCATGTCTCCACAAATTGAGCAGGTCTGGCCTTGCTGTAAACTGACTATACAAGGAATGTGTTGTTTCTATTCTGTTCTACTGCAAAACACTGAACTGCAGTTTTGCAGGCATGCCTCCCAAGGAGTCTGCTTTGATAGTTTGCTGAACCTTCTTTCGATCCTCTCGTGCTTCTGGCATCTGCTCTGTTCTCACCCTTCCACAGGCATTTGCATTTTCCAACACCTAAAATGCAGCTCTTCCAGATGCCAGTGTGAGATGCATACATTTCAGAGAATGACATATTGTGTCAAGAAAGGTTAACACAATTTATTCATCATAAGCAGCAAGGCAGAGAAATTTCTTGATCAGTGGAAGCTGTAAATGCAACTCAGAACCCTATTGATTTTCAGCAGTTTTTGTCCCATGATTAATTGTTTACACTATGTTCAGTGTTAGGCACCAGATAACACATTATTCTTAGTGTTATGACAATATTCCCCACTGACAGCCTTTAGCTGTCTACACTGTCTCCAGCAGATTTGGCAAACATTTCCTGAATTTTTAATGTTGGCTTGTTTTTCACAAGCTGCATGGCTTTTTGTTTTTGTAAAAAATGAGAATTTAGTTAGGAGCAGGGAACCGCAGACCTGCATTGCTCTACATGATTAATTTGAGATTAATTTCAGTTTGTACCTGTACATATTTAATGGCATTCTATGCCCCCAACTAATTCTTTTTTATTTTTTTGTTACTGTATATTCACTGCATGTTCATGAAACTGACAAGACTGAAGGCATACTCTGTAGGGCACAAATTAGTTTGTAAAATATTAACAGTGTTCATTGGGAGAAAGATATTATCAGCCTTAACCTCCCTGGTTTGATTTAAACGTGAATATTTTATTCCTGCAGCAGTTCTCAATATCCCATGACAGGGCAATTTATTGTGAGGTTTTTATGCCCATAAATGTTTGTGTGCAAATCACATTTTTTTACTGTGCTTCTGATCCTATGGAGGTTGCCATATATTTTCAAAATGATCTGCCCTCTGTTGATTCTGAGTTGTTATGACAAAATTATCTCTAACCATAATTTAGAACAGGTCAGCACAACTTGGAACCACCAAGGTATTTGCCAACCTTTCCCAGCACCCAAATATTTTGCCTTCCTGATGTTCCGAACGGCAACTCCCATAATATCTTACCTTTAGCTAATCTGGTTGGGGCTGATGACAGTTGTAGTTGAGCAACAACTGGAATTTACCAGGTTGGAGGAGCCAGCAATCATGCCTTGTGGCCTGCTAGGTGCTTTATGACTTCCTTTTCATAGGAGCTCTGCTAGTTTAAGTATCTAAAGGTGAAAGGCAATCACCTCTGAAACTTATTTGAGTGATAAAATGGGGGTTCTTAGAGGGGAGACAGGGCTGTGTCTTACTCCTATTTAGAATAGACCCATTGAAATTAGTCAACATGACTAACTTAGGTCTAATGATTTGAATGGGTTTACTGCACACCCTCCAACAATTCTCTGATGAAAATGGGGACATCCTATTCCATACTGTCACAGGCGCGGTAGCGGCTACTCTAGAGTAAAGACTCCTCACGACGTTGCCTTTCCATGCTTTTATTCAGTGAAAGCTATTTACAGTGCAGAGTCAGTACTATGTACATGTTGTCAGTCTGATTCAGAACCTCCGAATGGAGATTCCCGCGTTTTCCTCCAGCAAAGTAGCCTGGGGATACTAAATCTCTGCCCACGACGTTTCCTACACAATTCCGGGGTCGCAGGGATCGGTCTTCTTCCCGCGGTTTCCCTGTTTTCCCCTTCCGTTCCCAAGCGGCGCCTTGGCTCGGCTACCTTGCCCGAGCCCTGGCTCCTACTTCCTGATTCATCGCTAGAAACATCCCCCTCCACGCTCCCACTTGCGCTTGGCGAAGAGCTTGTGGTTAAGATGGGAGGCGGCTGTCTATAGCTTCTGTCCCTCACACATACCCTCAACATTTCTCCGATGAAAATAAATATTTCTCCTCCAACATTTCTCCAATGAAAATAGGGGTGTATACTTTGACTTTATGTGAACTATAATATTTAGGTTCAACAGCCAACCCACTTACTATTTCCATTTTATCGGTGCATGGAGTGTGTCCATTTATTTATTTATTTTGGTAATTTTTTATTCCAAGTAACATTTTTACAGATCAATTTCATTTGTTGAGACATTAGTGTTACATTAGGAAGAAAAGGGGGAGAGAGGGGGAGATGGGGGGCGAGTGGGAGTGGAGGCGAGTGGCAATGTTTCTATTTTACTTAATATATGTGTGGGGTTTCGTGTCAGCGTCACTTGTGCAGGTTCTCTGCTATTCGCTTGTCTTCCTTTGGTGGTGAGAGAGGTTGCAGGGGTCCTAGGGTGTTGTTCATTTGTGATTGGCTGTGGTGAGCTTTGTTTTCATGTGTGAGTGGGGTGGGTGGGTGTTTTTGATCAGGTTAGCCATATTGATTCGTATGCTGTTGGTGGATTCTTGTCATCTTGTTGGGCTAATAAAGGGGAGCCATACCGGGGTGAAGGCGTCTTCTTCTATTTGTCAGTTTCAGTTTATTTCTTGATTTTTCTAGTAGGGCTGTTTCGCATACTATTTGGTACCATTGGACCATGCTTACTCCTGACAGGTCTCTCCAGTGTCTGGTTATGATGTTTCTTGCTGCTGAAAGTAGGTGGGTTATGAGTTCTTTGTGATGTAAATGGGTGTTATTGTCTTGAAAGATGTTTAGTAGGGCCAATTCTGCTTAGTTATTTTACATATTTCTCTTTGGCTGTTGTCCAGAATAGTTGCATTTTGGGGCATTCCCACCACATGTGGAGGTATGTGCCTGTGGCGGTGCACCCTCTCCAGCATTTAGGTGAAGTTCCTGGGCACATTAGCGCTAGTTTTCTTGGTGTTAGGTACCACCTGTAGGTGAGTTTTAGGTTGAGTTGTTTCCTTTTCGTTGATATGGATTTAAAGGGGGGGGGGTTAGACCGTATTCTGGTCCACTGGGTGGGGTTAATCTCATAGCCTATGTCGTCCTCCCATTGTATTCTTGTTTTGAGTGCTTTTTTCCTACATGTTTGCTAATAGTCTGGAGTTTTTCCCTCCATATGAGTGTCTCCATTTAGACTTGTTTAGCACCTGAAACATTTTCTGTGCTACAGATATGCAGGTGGACAAAGGCTAGCTTTGAACCTGCCTCCTGTACTTTAATCAGGAACAACATTTCGGTCAAAGAAAATATAACACTAATTTAAGGTGTTTCTAGGTTGTTGTTTTCAACCGTTACTTAGAGTGTTGTCATTGCTGTGTGTGATAGGTCTTCACTGAGACATATAGCAAGGTTATTGGATGATACCTGTTTGAGACAGATACTAATGCTATATAAAATGGAAGATGCCCCGCCCTGCCCACCCCCCACCAATGCAGGCCCTCACGGCATTAAAACATTACTTGCCAGTTCCAAGTTATTGTTGCCCTTGATGATTCAGGGTAAGCCTGAGTCAGTAGAAAATGTGTCTTTTCGAATAATAAAAAAGGTTTAATGTGTTTATTCTGTTCCCTTTTCAGCCGTTGTTTCTATAGAGGGAATAATGGTGATGGATGGGCCTGTAATTTTCATATTCACTACAGTCTTTTGAAATTGGTTTTTTCATGTGCTCAGCAGGGGTGGGTGGAGAGAACAGGTGTGTACTTTGAGAGACTGACATTTATGGTGATTTGGTTCACATTTGCTGCTTTTCCTCATGTTTCGATGATACCGCCTTCTTTCCTCTCTCCTCCCCCTTCCACTTTCCTTTACTTAATTTTTAACACAAGCTAATTCCAGCTCTGTGTGCATCTCTTCCTTACTTTCAATTCATTTTAATGTTGCGTTCTCCTAAGACAGTTTAGAGGCTCATGTATTTATCAGGCAATTCAAAACAGATTTTCTGAACTTTTTGCCTTACCAGTGAAGCATCAATACATACGTCAGATTTTGAATAACTTTGGAGTGTCAAGTAATTTCCTAAATCTAGACCAGTCTTCTCCAGCCTCTTACCCTACATACGTTTTGCCCTGTAACTCCCATCCACCCCAGTCAGCTTCACCATGCTGGCTGGGACTAATAGGAGTCGTAATCGAGACTGGAGGAGGTCAACCTATATATTTAATTAGCAGGGCTGGATTAAGACCAATAAGAGGCCCTGAGCAGATAAAAGATTTTGGTGCCCTCATATACATCTAATTCAAAATATAATCAATAATAAACTGTAAAATAAAATTTTGTCTCTCAAAATGAAACAAAATCTACAGTAAGATGGAATATAGTGTTCATTTTTGTATATTTGTATAAATAATGTTTATTTTTTGTTTAGTTGCACCATATGGTCCATGGTAAATCCAGCAATGGAAAACTTCTGTGGTGCTCCCTTCCCTTTGCACCCTAAGCACGTGCTTATTTTGCTTAATGATTAATCCAGCCATGTGCGCTGTCAGCCTTACAGGGATGTTGTGAACAAAGCTTCCTCCAGACATGGGTCAGCCATCTTTTCCTCATATAATATCACAGGAAGTGATGGCATGTCACAATGTACTGCCACTTTTGGGGGCTTTTCACTCAAAACGTTCCAGGAAGCACAGCAAGCCCCACACTTTGTGGCCGCTGCAAGTAGTTAGAAGTGATTCTAAAAAATAAAGAAGAGCCAGAAAGTCCTCAGATCACTTAATAATAATAAAAACCCAAACCTTTAATCAGGAGTAAGATATGCTTGGAATGATTTGCAGATGAGCTCTCTAATTTGCATGTTTGTGTGCCAATCTGAGCATGATCTGTTGGCTGCAGATTGTGGAGGTTCACTCCAAACGGTTGAGCAAAATCCTTTTGCATGCCAAGTCTTCTGTTTGGGAAATGAGGAAGTAAAAAGACTGGCCACTGTGAGAACAGAATACTGTGCTATGCAAGCCTTTGATCTGATCCAGCAAGGTTCTTTTCATATCTCCAACGGGGAGACTTAAAGAATGTATCTGTCGTGAAAGCCCACGCCTGATGCTACTTCTAGCCCAGTGTTCACTTCTGGATGCTTTTGAAGTGATTGCAAAAGGACCTGCGGCTGCGGAGTGACGATGCACAGCATTAGAGTTGGGCAAGGCTGTTGAGGTAGATTGGGGAAAGATGTGTCCCAGGGAGTAACAGCTGTGGGAGATTTACGAGTCTTAGGGCAGGTTGTTCTCTGCCCGTATTTTTCTAATCTCCTTCTCTGTTGATAATGCCATCCAAGCACAATTCCATAGGTGTGCATAGTAATTAGGTATGGATGGACTTACTGCCTGAGGGCAAAGTGAGAGCTTGGATAGAGCAGAAAGGGAGGTATAATTAATGGACATAATATGGAAATGCATGTAGGATTGTGTGCGTTTTACATTGTGCAGCAGAAATGAGGTGATGGCAGTCATTCATATTGTTGATAATCTGCTAATTTTCTAGAAAAAGAGGTGCCGGGCATCGCCATGAACAATTCCCTTTTCCTCTTATGATGACAATGTCACCCACCTGAGAGGCAGCAGAACTGAGTTCTGGCTAAAGAAAAAGCCCTGTTGATAAACTATCTCTTGTTGTTAATGTCCAAGAAGGCTGAGGCACATAGAGGAATGTTGGCATTCCCCTCTAGCCCCTTGTCAGCCTTCAACCATATTTGTCCAACAATGGAGAAGTATATGTATCAGCACATATAGTTGGGGGAGCATGAGACTCTTAATCTCAGGGTTATGGGTTCGAGTCCCACATTGGAGAAAAAGACTCCTGCTTTGTAGAGGGTTCATTCTAATGACACAGACACAGAATCATAGACCTGGAAGGGACCCACAAATATGATCCAGACTAATCCCCCAAACCTATAACAATATCCTACAAATATGGCTTCCACTTATCTCCTAATTCCACATTTGACCTGGTGAACTGGGTATGTGAGCTTTGGAAAGAGCTGGAGAGAGAAGCTTGACTCTCTCAGCTAGGCTGAATCCAAATATATGCCTTTTTGGGGAAGGGGGGTCCCCTAGGGACCTAATAGGAAGGCAAAATCTGTTGGAGTATTAATATTGTGAGCCGCCCTATCCTCTTTTTGCAATGAAATTTGAACCCTATTAATATTGTATTGGATTTTTATTTTTACATGACTTTGGTGGCATCAGGAATGCATTTTTGAGCTGTAATCTTAATAACAAGGATTCTAGTAGCTCTAATGTGGCCTATGTAGTTGAAGAGTAGAACCTTAAGCTTTAACAATTTTTAGAAGATAGATGCCTGCTAATGGTTAGAAAGCACCCAAGTGCTTTTCAGGGGTCTAAGGAGAGCTAAGTGGCACTTGAGCTTTTTGGTGACTTTTGCAATTTTGCCTGTGATGCTGAATTAAGTTTTGGTGATGAGATTTAGCAGTGCCATGCTACACTCCCAATGCAATGGTAGCCACCAACAAAATGTAAACCAAAAAAGCAAAAAAAAAAAAGCCATTGTAAGAAACAAGGCATAACATAGCAAAACACACATATATAGGAACACTGCAAAACATAGGCATAACATAGCAAAACACACATATATAGGAACACTGCTATCACCAGTAGCAGCACAGGGCACCCACAAAACCTGCCCATTACCTATGCATAGAGAGCATCAAACAATGCCCAAGGAAAGGCAAATTACTTAACCAGCATCATGACATTGGGGGATGGAGCCGTGGGCTTGGAGGAAGAATTGAAGGCTGAGAGGGAATTGCTCACAGGGCTAACTACAGTGGTCTCCAGAAACTGCAGTACACGATGAGGCTATTCTGCCAACACATCTGTGACCTGAGAAAGTTGCATTGATGCTCTCTGACCTTCAGGCTGCTAGCCCAGAAGTCCCACCAAACCAGAGACTTCGCCCTAAGCACATCTAGCAAGTCCCTGTTAAGCAGAGGAAATTTACCCACTGCATGCTGGAGATAGCTTTCTGGATTGAGTGGCACCCTTTTTAAAGACTTTGTCAGGGATAGTCTGTTTCTAATGTAACATTCTTCATTTGGTCTGGCTCCACGTGGAACCGCTTGTTCTGAATATTTCAACCATTTCAGTATTGTTTCACCTTGTTCTACTAGAGTCAGCTCCTGGATCAGAACAGCTACTTCAAAAAAATAAATAAATAAAAATCCTGGACAAAGCGTGCTTTCACCCGATTTCCTACTTGTACAATCTGAGTTCTTTAAACATGGTGACAGGATGTTATTATCACATGAATTGACATCTGAGGTGTGTATCCTCTTGCTAAGACATCTATTCCATTGTTGGTATGGCATGACTAGGTGCAGAGTAGGTCTGAATCCTATCTTCTGTTGTGGCTTTTGAGAGTGGGGAGGCAAGGGGCAATCAGTCTGGATTTTTAGCTTCAAAAGGTGTGCTTAACAACTTAAAGTTGTTTTTCCCCCTGGAATAACATTATACCATAATTGGGGCTATGACTCAACCACTGAATGAGCTTTGGATTCCTCCTAGGTCCCTTGCTTCTTTGCCTCATCTGCAACCTTCTAAACTAGGGTTTCCCAAACTTAGGTCTCCAGATGTTTTTGGACTACCAACTCCTATCATCCCTAGCTAGCAGGACCAGTGATCAGGGGTGATGGGAATTGTAGTCCATAATCAGCTGGGGACCCAAGTTTGGGAAACTGCTCCAAACTGTCCCCTTATGTGCCAGTCTTGTCATGCTACTCATGCATCAAT
Source organism: Zootoca vivipara (assembly GCF_965207765.1). Lineage (NCBI taxonomy): Eukaryota > Metazoa > Chordata > Lepidosauria > Squamata > Lacertidae > Zootoca > Zootoca vivipara. Next base: position 24,852,038 of record NC_142588.1, read on the forward strand.
GTTTTACCCTGGTTACACCAGCATAGATCCATCTTATCATCATACATTTGGGCTCCACCACTACAGCTACGCTATCCTCATCAAGAAGTTATAAATCAAGGATAGGGTTGTGCTCAAAGATTTACTTTTGAAAAACTTATATAGAAGACCCGGAATGACTAGCAGACCAAAGGGCTGAACCTTCTTAGGTGCTCTATGGCAACCTGGTTCCTTTATCAGAAGAACATTTCATTTCCAATACTCCATTTTATTAATAAAACTGACCTAGCCTAGGGCTTGCTGATCAGAAGGTCGGCGGTTCGAATCCCTGTGACGGGGTGAGCTCCCGTTGCTTGGTCCCAGCTCCTGCCAACCTAGCAGTTCGAAAGCACGTCAAAATGCAAGTAGATAAATAGGAACCGCTACAGTGGGAAGGTAAATGGCGTTTCCATGTGCTGCTCTGGTTTGCCAGAAGCGGCTTTGTCATGCTGGCCACATGACCTGGAAGCTATACGCTGGCTCCCTCGGCCAATAATGCGAGATGAGCGTGCAACCCCAGAGTCGGTCACGACTGGACCTAATGGTCAGGGGTCCCTTTACCTTTACCTTTACTTACATTTCAGAAACATGATATGGCTGAAAAGAGTACATTGTAGTCTACATGTTACCTTGCAGCTATTCTGTAAAACCCCTGAGCGGTGGCTCTTTTTCATGTTACTATTGTAATTCTGATGCAATTCATACAGGTATCAGAAGGAGAGGATGAGCAGCTTCTTAGTTCTTGATTCTTACCTTACACATGCTGGCCCTAAAAAAAAACACACAACAGAAAGTTAACAGAAATATTCAAATCCCCAATGCACATATATAGCCTTTCAGGGGAATATCTTGCAGAAAAAGAGAGAATGAAATCTTTATTCACATTGCTTTTGGATGGCATCACTCTCTTCTGTGGTTTTCAGTCCTATGGTTGCCACTGTTTTCCTGATAGAAACTCTGTGCTGTTCACAGTGGCATAGGAGAATTAAACAGTGTTTCAACAGTAGGCAAAGTTCCCTCCTGTTGAATTTTTCATCTGCCATGTAGCTGTTAAAAGCAAAGATCCTCTTATCAACAAATGGGGCGGGAGTGGGTGGGAAGCAGCTCTAATTGGTGCTGGAAAGAGGCGCATAGATTAGTTTTCTGACCAAGCATTTTCATACAGTTTCAAACACAAGCTGTGATTTCCCTTGAATCCATCTGGTTTTTTCTGGTAGTAATAGGAGGACTATCATTCACATAGTTGCCTCTATGTGGTAGGTAGTAAGCAGGCAAGCATCCTTATTGATTCTGCCATGCAAGCTTCAGCTGGACTCACGGCAGCAGCATCAATCAGTTCAATATAAGAAGACTGCATTTAGACATATTAAAATTTATTTTCTTCAATACTTTTTAGCCCTCCTGGTAAAATAAGTTATCAAAGTGGCTTACAACATAATCCTTTGGATGCACATTTAATATGCTGGAAATATGTATTTAAGAATGATCCATCATCATATCATCTGCTTCCTGACCTTGTCCAATCATACAATTTTAAAATTAAACTTCACGGGGGATCTCTAACTCAAAGAAAGGAAACCAAATTGCATGCCAAACCAATATCTTAAAATCTTAAGTTAATATTGAAAATCCTGCAGGTCACATTTACTTATATTTAAAAAATAATTATGCAAAATCATCAGTAGGCGAGCTATAATATGCATAATTGAAGTGAGTTAAATGATATGAAGAGTTCCTTGAACAAATAGCTATGGGGAACATGTACTTATACATATACAGAGCCATTAGTGAGAATCCATAAGTCTGCTTAATTAGACTTAATTTCAATACTGCTGCAGTCAACACAGAAGCGGGGAGATATGAATATAGACGTTGATGTGGTTGTATGATAAGGGGCTAATTGGATGAATTGGTTTTGACTAATCAGGAAACAGAAAACTTTGAAAAAGGGATACGTGCTGTAGGTCTATTCAGCAACCATATCCACCATCTCTTCTGACTTGGTGAAAAGAATCCTAAATGACTTTCAGGACAAAGATCATACAAGCACTTAATCAGTAGTATGGCTTCTACAGATACGGCCTAGAATAGCTCTGATAAATCTTATTATATATAAGGTAGCATTTCCTAGTTTCATCTCTCTGTGTGGTTTGAGTCCATAGATGTTTTGAAATCCATGGATTGTGGGAGGGCTCTTCTGGAGAACTTTGGGCATGGGGCTATTTTGTAAGAAGTGCGTGAGAACTGTATAATGCAAGAATATTACAATTACGTTTATTGCATAACTCCCTTTCTCTTCAATCAGCATGGTACTTGTGAATTATTTCTATAGTAATGGGGAAAATGTGGGCTTCCAGATGTTGCTGGCTACAATTCCTACAATCCCTGACTATGCTGGCTGGGGCTGATGGAAGTTGGACTTGGAATTCAACAAGATCCACAGGACCACAGGTTCCCCATCCCTGCTATATATAGTAACTTGCAATTGGCCAGCATTCTGGTGTCTCTCTTGAGGTCTAATATACCTTAGATTCCTTGCTTCTATAAAAGAATAGTATTTGTGTATGCTGCTTGCTTGTGATATTTCCACCTTCCTATGTGAGTTATTGGTTTACAGTGAGCTGAATGGAGTATAATCAGAAATCTAGATGTGTTAGCAATGAAATGTTTGAAAACAGTATACTGAGCTCAGTTTGTGCAGCATCAGTCTGCAATTTGCCCCAGCAAAGATTCACATTTAAGTCGGTTAGGAAAAGATGTGACCTTCTCTTTTCGCTGGGAGGTTTAGGCTGTTAACAATGGTTGTCTGCTACCAACTGGTTCCAAAGGCTGGAATGTGAGGGGAAGCACCAGGCTCCCATTTTGCTTTTCTCGTGACACCTGCTGTGATGGAAATGAACCACATGGTCTTAGTCATTTTCACTCACAGCAGGTTCTTCAAATTGTGGCACAAGATTCTATAACACGCCAGGTGTCTCCCCCCCTCCCCCTTGAACCCAAGGAAAAGAGAAAAAGTAAAAGTATGTATATAGAGAAAAGATGTATATGCAAAAGAAGAAAGCGGAGAATATGGGAAACCACTAAAAAGATATGCTGCTGCAGAAATAAAATCTGTGTGCAAAATTGTAGGTTTTGTACTGAAACATTTAAAAGGCTGTTGAATAGGAGATAAAGCAGCAATTCTTGTTGGGAAACTGGCCACCAGGAATGCACATGGCAGTTGAGGTTGCATGGGAATCTTTAGCAAATGCTGCTAGTGCTCTTCTAATCACATGGGATTCCAATTACTGTCCTCTACATGTACTAATAATGGATACTGTCTCTCCAATGAATTGCTATTTAGAAGACAGACACATCTCTGCCTCCTGTGGGCATGGCATGGCCAAGCCTTGCATTGTCAGGAGGAGGAATGGGGAAGGAGCTGAAGAAATCAAGTGCAACATTCTCCTTCCCATTTGATCTAGGCAAACAGATTTAAGATCATTTAGGAGTGGGGGTGGGATAGGGGAGAGAAAGAGACAAGACTATAGTGCTAAAATATATCACATTAATGTGTCCCTTGTTCTGGAAAAGAAGCACATGCATTGCATTTGTAGCCCATGTGTATGAAGAAAATAACTCAAACAAACTACTGCTCCAACACACAACTTACTGGGCTATTAATCTTGCTGTTCGTGGGGGGAAATACTTTCAGCTAGAAAACTATTTAGATTACATGGGAGGTAGCATAGAGAGAGATTGAATTAAATTCAACATTAAAAGAAAAAATAGCAAAATTCTAGTCAAGGATTTTATTCCCTCTCTTCCTCTTGCCTAAATGAAATATCCCTGCTGCAAGGACATATTGCAAAGCATGGCTGAATGCCTGCATATCTTGGGGAACATATCTAAACTTGATGCATAGGAAGACACAAAAGAAATGATGAACCCATTTAATGGTGAATTGTTCCTTTCGGAATTGTGCAGCTAAAGAGGAAAAGCTCGGTTAGCTATAAGAATGTAGCTCATGAATTTTCTTCCAGGTGTAAAAAATAATAATATCCAAGCAACCAATGTATGAAATTAGAATAGTTGTAGCAAAAAGCAAACAAATGCATGAAAAAAATGATGCACAGTCAAATATGCAAACATGAACATCGGTTAGAATCTTGAATCTAGCAGTACAAATTTGTGTCCTTTTCTTTGGAGTCTGTCTATGCCAGCCTTCCCCAACCTGTATGTTCCAGATATTGTTGACTACAGCTCCCATCAGCCCCAGCAAACATGGCCAGCGGTCAGGAATAGTGGGAATTATAGTCCAACAATATCTGGAGCACACCAGGTTGGAGAAGACTGGCCTGTGCTCATGTACTTATATGTAAAGATGTCTGTGGAGGAAACAAATTGGATAAAATGAGCTCCATCTGTTTGTATGATAGATTAAAGGCAATGTAGCACCTATAAATTCAGGGGACCCAGGTGGCACTGTGGGCTAAACCACTGAGCCTAGGGCATGCTGATCAGAAGGTCGGCGGTTCGAATCCCTGTGACGGGGTGAGCTCCCGTTGCTTGGTCCCAGCTCCTGCCAACCTAGCAGTTCGAAAGCACGTCAAAATGCAAGTAGATAAATAGGAACCACTATAGCGGGAAGGTAAAAGGCGTTTCCATGTGCTGCTCTGGTTTCCCAGAAGCGGTTTTGTCATGCTGGCCACATGACCTGGAAGCTATACGCCGGCTCCCTCGGCCAATAATGCGAGATGAGCGCGCAACCCCAGAGTTGGTCACGACTGGACCTAATGGTCAGGGGTCCCTTTACCTTTACCTAGCACCTATAAATTCAGGGGTTGCCAACCTTTTTGGGCCCATGGACACACTAGCAAACCCGACAAACAGTTTTGTGCAGTACACATATCAAAGCCAAGCTGCAATGGAATGCTTCTTTCCAATGCTCTGTCTACTGGAAAACAAAACCCAAGGCATTCAAGAATCAGTTGGATCCCATTAGCCTAAAGGACAGACCATTCTAGTCTTAATCTGCCCACCACCCTGCAGGGCTGGTTCAGAACTATAAGGCTAAATATTAAACTAAATATATTATGAAAGAGCAATGCAAAATGCTATTGTTGCAAACAAAGCAGCAACGAAAACTTTCTGAACCGGGATGGATGAACAGTAGATTAATCACAAACAAGGCAGAGAAACCACAAAAAATCTAAGGGCATTAAAAAAAGTGTGTTTTTGTTTTTGTTTTAAGTATGTTTATGTAATTCAGTTGAGAAGCCTGGCCAGCTAAAATACAGTGATATTGGCCAGCTTAAATACAGTGATATTGGATAACCTTCCTGGCCAGCTAAAATACAGTGATATTGGATAACCTTGGGTTACAATCATCTCGGGTTACAAACGGTTCGGGTTACAGACTCTGCTAACCTGGAAGTAGTACCTTGGGTTAAGAACTTTGCCCCAGGATGAGAACAGAAATCATTCGCCGGCGGCAGCGGGAGGCCCCATTAACTAAAGTGGTACCTCAGGTTAAGAATGGTTTCAGGTTAAGAATGGACCTCCGGAACGAATCAAGTTCGTAACCAGAAGTACTACTAAATATTAAAAAATCTGTTTTAAAAACTGATGCACATTTTGGGGCTTGGGGAAAAGTATTTTGTTGGCAAATTGCAAATAAATGAAAGACCAAATAAACTACTGTTGAAGTGAAATTACCAGGTGGTCACTCAATATCATTTTCTTTCCTTGTCTGCCCATCTTGAGTTTATAGCCACAAACAGCATGGTTGTTTTTCTCTTCCAAGCACTGTGTTGCTAGTATATATGTACATAAGATTAAGGACAATTTATAATCAGCTCATATAAATCTGGTGCCTCAGGTTTTTCCTTGCAAATTAAGCCCTCTATGAAGCTTAAGAATTGGAACCTGCTTTGAAGTTGGAAACTAGATTGCACATATGTAACTTTCCTCACTCCTCTGGGACCATTCCTACCTGGCTTTGAGCTTGCACAGAGTTACACTTCATATGTATGGGTCTTTAAAATCTGAATACATTAACAGCAAGGAACCTGCATTGTAGGAGATATGACTTGAAAGGCACGCACACTCACTGTGAAGTTGAAGCATATGAAAGCCTGCTCTGGCAAATGGCATCCACATGTGGAAGGAGACTTGTTGCTTGTGCCCTTGTTGCAGATACCAGCTGATGCGCATCGGGACAAACATCCCCGCCGACACTGAAATGCTCAATATCCCTCCCCCCAAATCAGGCAGAGGCACCTTCTGTGACCCGTATCCCTGCTCGCAGAAGCTGGCATTGCCTGGTTTTCAGGAATCCCCATTTCTCTCAACCTCTTTGCTGCATGCCTCCCTATTCTGCAAGGTCCTCTAACATTTTGTAAAGGGGCATGATCAGAGGGCTATGGTGTGTGGGGGGTAGATGGGAATAAGGAAAGTTTGCTTCCCCCTCCCCCCTTCTGTGGGCATTCTCTGGGTCCAATACATTCTCTTTTTCATATCGTGTAGTCCTCTGGTTGACCATTCACATTCCTGGAGGGCACTTTGAGAAGTGAGAGATGGACCAACATCTCCACCTCTAGCCCTCTGTCACAGGGCCAGGAGTCAGTTTTGCCTGCCTGAAGGGGGAGAAGGCAGAGTGACTCCCACTTGCAACTGATTAGCCTTCAAGGACACTGAGGAGAAGACGTGGATAAGGGCCAGCTGGCTTCAGCCTTCTTAAGCAGAGCTTCCAGCAGCAGTCAGATGCTGGTAACAGTGCTTGTATTTCCTGGCCCTACCTTGCTGCTTCCTGCTCGAATTGACCCTTGACCCCCCGATCATCAGATTCCCTGACCCCTGGACCATCTGACCATGCAGATTGCTGTGTGCCCGACCCTAGGACTGGATCTGACTTCGGATGCTGACTCTGCCTCCAGGTAAGTACACCTCAGAGACACTCCTGGTTGGGTGGCCTCTCCCTCCACTGAGCTCTGCAAGTTGTTGCTCAGCAACGAGATTATGACACCCTTCAAAGTAGCCTGCTTGTAAACTTTGCTCTGGGATATATATTTTCCTCACCAGATGCTTCTAAGTAGGCTGCTATTGGACCTGGTGGCTTCTTGGAGGCTATATTTGACTGAGGAGTTGCTGATCCATAATGTAGTCTATATTCTTTGTTGCTTTTAGCCCTCTTTCAGGTTAATCAGCCATAGTAATTTCTACAGACTCCCTTGGCTCCAAATTCATTTTCGTGCTTTTAGTTCTTCAACCTTCCTATTGTTAAATGAAAAAAGTTCACTTCACTTTATAAAATAAGCATGTTTCACCTCTTTCAGTTTTAACATATGCGCCCCAGTTTTATTTACTTTGTACAGTTTTGATGTGTTGCATCAAGCTGTATCAATCATATAGCACAGTTCTATAAAGCAGTGTGATTGACAGCAAGGAGCTGACACATAGCAATCCAAGCAGTTCAAGTTCTAAATCAAGATGTATTCAATGAATATATTTACAGCTGGAAATACTTCTTGCTCATCTTTATAAATGAGATTGCACATTTTTGGTTAAAAAATATAGCACAGATCTTTTCACCTTACTTTTTTACCTGTCACTTAAACTGTCCTGTGACATTGAGTCTCATAATCACCATTCATAACCCTGTCGATATTAGTTGATGTATGGAAGCTTCTTTGAATATAACTTTACTTGGAGCATGCTCATGGACATTCAGTGAAAACCTGTGCATTTCTCACATCTGTTGTGTCACAGGCAGCTTAATCTTTCTACTACCTGCATGTGATCCTTGAGCTGTTTATAATTATCACTGCAGTACAAGAGGAGGAACTGAGAAGCTGCCATATTTTAGCTCTTTCACATCCCGTCCTTAAGAGACCTGAAGTCAACTGATGTCAGAGGCTTCATTGGCACTAGGAGTCATCATGTAGCATCTATTGGAAACACTCAGTTTTGTGAGTGGATGTAAATACTAGCCTACTATACAAAAGTGTAGAATGTTCATTTATTGCTCTACTCACTTTTGCCTCTACCACATCAGGCATTGGTAAGTGCAATGGCTAATGAGTGCAGTGGCTGATGGGGTTGCCAACTGTTGTTTCCTGCTCTCCTGACTCCTCCTGCTGTCCTTCTACAACATATTTTGATTTCCCCTTATTTCCCCTGCATTTTTCTTATTTATTGGTTGGTTGGTTGGTTGGTTGCCATGTAAGGTAGTGTTCACATAAGTAAAATGAGTGTAAGTTGTGGGCTTACTGTATTTACAATCCAGAGTGTTGCCATCTGCTTAAGTTTGTGAAAGGTATTCAGTCAGGGTGAGTGATACTTGTCAGTATTTTGCTTTAATCCAGACAGTTGAAATTTAACTTGACATTCTACAACATAATATGTTTTTTGATTACATGAAGAGGTTTCATTCCACATGCCTCTGATAAAATGGTACGTTTTGGCTCTATGTCCCCTGCCCCATTTTGGGGTTAATGAATGAGAATATTCTTTTTTAAAGATCCTGTAAATGAATAACGTGATAAATTCAGATTTGGGAATTGAGACCCAAATATATCTGGAGTTTCATATGATGAATATATACGATGCACAGGATTCAGTATACTAGTCTGTGATGCTAGATAACACAATAGTTACATGAGTTTAAAATGTTTTAGCGAGCATTTGTGAATCAAGGAAGTTCTGTCATTGCATGCACAAAAAATCTTTTGCCATCCCATGTTTCTCATGGATGAGGTTCTGGAAAAGCAATTCCAGAATGGGATCAGCCCCAAGCAGATTTCTCTGTGTGGAAGGAATAGTAGGCGCGAACTCAAATGATAGAAAGATATTATGGACAAGCAGAGACAGGAATGGTGATGTTCAGCTCACAGACCAGATGGGCTACTGTGTCTGCTCTTAAGGAGGATCAATGTTCCAAAATTCCTCTGTAGACTCTAGAATATATCATTGGTACTGGAGGTCAGAGTAAGCACAGAGGAGAGGTTTGTGGTAACAACAAATTATAGTGACTAAGGAGCCCTAGCTATCAAAGCAGCCCCAATGAGCACTTTTAATTTCCATAGCACTGTTTGTCTCCAGAACTTTCTTATTGTTAGAAGAACAGAGAGCTAAATACTTCCCCAGGAAATAAAGCAAGGTCAGAAATGAATTTTAACACGTTTTACTGAAAATCATAAAATAGAAAATACAATATGCTTAAATTTCACAGCATTTTAATAGGGTTTCTGAATAAATTGAAATTAAAGTAATGATACAGAGAAATAATTAGGTTTTAACAGCTTGTGCTATCTGGAAATAAAGAGTTACAAGAGAAAGGATTAACATTCCTATAAAAGAAATAAGAATTAAGAGAGATTCAACCTAATTAAAGTAATAATTCTTTTCCCTTCTACTGGCCAGGCTGGAAAGAATGTTTCATCAAAAAAGAAAAAGAAAAAAGGTACTTTTCTTTATAAGCTACTGTACTTTAGAGAAGGTATCCTTATTAGTAGAGCACAAATATACCTTAATTCCCTAGAATTATACATATTGTATCTACCTTTGAATCATCATTTATATTATCCCTACAACTAAAGCCTAGAATTACATATAGCCAGGTAGGTCTAAAAAAAAACAAAAACCTGTCAAGTTTACCAGCACATCCTGGAGTCCCTTTGTCCCTAGGATATTGTGAGAAAAATATTACAGTATGCAGTTTCTCTTTCATTGGGAAGGTCACCTTATTTTATGTTTCTTGACCTATTTTAACTACAATATTCAAAGGCTTAGTGAAAGAATAAATTATATTAAAGCATTCTCTGTAACATTCTTAACATATGTCTTTCATATAGAAGCACAAAACTAATTGGTAGAAACCATTACTCTCCCATCAGAGCTCGCCCACAATCTAAGATCTTGGGTAACATGGTTCACATGAGATACTATGCAATGGATGTATGAATAAACATGACTCAATCGGTTCCAAAAGTCATTCATGCTTTCATCTGCTATTTTCCATTCTGCAGCAATTGGTTTATTTGCACAAGTCTTTCTTCCATTTCATCAGCTGCTGATGCAGTAATATATGTTTTGGTGTTTTTTTCAACAGATCTCATAGTGTACAATAGACACACGTATCCCAGCCATCAACAGATATTTACAAATAAGCTACCATCTGTGTGCTCCCTTTCAACACTACCCAGAAGGAAGTCCTACTGAAATTCAGCGAGGTTTACTCCCATCTTAAATTGGGTTAGGGCTGCAGGCTATCTCAATAGCTGGAGTTCAGTATTAACTTGACATAATGTTTCATTTCCCTCACTCAGGCATCAGGGAGGGCTGGTTTAGCACCCTGCTGATATTTTGCATTTTGTATCTTGCATTATATGAATTAGTCCTGCCACTGAACCGCAAATAAGTCTCCCCCCCCTCAATTGTAACAATTTATTTAATAAACATGTGTTTTATTCAGAAGATGGCCATGTGTCAGCTGAAATACAACATTCAAGGTAATCTCATGCGAAAAGAATGATTTCTCCATGTGAAAACAACAATAATGCATTCTATTGCTTTTTGAAATTCACAATGGGAAGCGAGCCCCACTGACTTATGTGAGATTGACTTCTCAGCCTTAGTGCATATAGTCTGTCTCAAGCAATGACCAACCTCAACAAACAACACTCCCGAATAAAGAAATGCAAAGGTCAGCGGCAATTATACGTCAATGAATATGTAAATAACATATATTGCAAATTAATTTACATATCTGTTTATGTATAAAGTGTGCAAGTTAGTTGTTGTTTAAATAATCCATAGCAAGAACCTGTGCCAAGGTAAGGTTGAATGCGTAAATGTAAGGACAGCCACTTGATAGTCCTTTTTCAGTGGATTCAATGGCCAAAGTGTGGTCTCCGGCCAAAGCTGTGGCTTGACATTTCTTCTTCCTCACTCCCCATAACATTCAGTTAAACAAAATGTGAGAAGTGAGATCACTGTGTGGTATGTTTTGCCATCCCCAATATGCTTCATTGCCTGCTATTTGCCTTATGAAACACTATGTGAGGGTGAGGAGAAGAGGAGGAGGAGGAGTTCCCAACATTAATTGCCTATCAGCTGCAATATTTTATTCTAGCTCCAGTAGAGTCAAATTATACAAATTCTTTATTCTACTGGCTCAACATCAGCATTCACAATCAATCTACTTTCAAGCTCTAAAAAATGAGACAGTTGCACTTTCCCTTGAGCTTCAATTTTCTTCAGGCAAACTGCCCATGTAAATAAGCCAATACAGGAGATGGGGGTGTCACTTTGCAAGCCCGCCTTTTGCATGGCAGCAGAGTGCTGTGGAATGCTGGTCCTCAGGGAATAGCGGTGTTGCCTGGGCAACCAACTGCCAGAGGGCAGAGCTGAGGGAGGAAGTGTAGAAAAACTGTGCTGAAATTGAGACCTGTATTTCCTCTCTGAAAGAACATTGATAAGTGTTGGGCACTCAGGCCCGAGACTGGGCAAGTTCCTAGGGCAAGTGACAAGCAGGTAGATAGAAATGAGGTAGTATGGTGGTATTCCTCGATGGCAGTTTGCTTAAAATGGAAGAAGACAGCAAGTGAGTCTTGGGGTGGTGACCAAGAGGATGAACTGTGGTGGTGTTGCAAGCCCCCAAAGGCTATAAAAACTACTAGGTCTGTGGCCAATAAAACTCAGCAGCCTGGAGGAGATAATGTCCAGCCATTTATTACTTTCCAAGCAATAGGCTGGATTGCTCCGCAAAAACTGCAACCACGATTCAGCGGTCTGGGGGTGATATTTATAAGCTTTTACACAAAGCATTTCAATTTTCTTATGCATAGAAGTATTCCTCATTACCTCATTCAGTTGTTGGATACATTTCATGTTAGTGCGCTTGCGCAAACTTAGCATAAGCACCAGCTGTTTTGCTGTCATCTATAGGGCCTTGTGTTGCATTTTTATAGCAAAATCTATTGTGTGTTTGTTGAACCTACGTGTATAGCTGCGTATGTTCTGCAATAAAAACGTTAGCAGCTTCTCTTCCCATGGCAAAGGGCGCTTGCATAACAAAAGCTTTCTCAGCAGTTTCAGAGCTTTTGCAGTTTCTTAAGATTTTCTTAGGGACCCAGGTGGCGCTGTGGTTAAACCACTGAGCCTAGGGCTTGCTGATTGGAAGGTCGGCGGTTCGAATCCCTATGACGGGGTGAGCTCCCGTTGCTCGGTCCCAGCTCCTGCCAACCTAGCAGTTCGAAAGCACGTCAAAATGCAAGTAGATAAATACGAACCGCTACAGCGGGAAGGTAAACAGCGTTTCCGTGTGCTGCTCTGGTTTGCCAGAAGCGGCTTTGTCATGCTGGCCACATGACCTGGAAGCTATACGCCGGCTCCCTCGGCCAATAATGCGAGATGAGCGCGCAACCCCAGAGTCGGTCACGACTGGACCTAATGGTCAGGGGTCCCTTTACCTTTACCTTTAAGATTTTCTTAAAGCAATAGGCTGTCAATTTTGGGGGGCCCTTGGGGCCCCTCCCACAGTGTGAAGACCCCAGGAATAACAGTTGGTCATTCCCTCTGTCCTGCTGGTACAAGGAACAAGAATCCACACAGTTCTTGGTTTCAGCCCCATAGCATCTGATAGTAAGGAAATACACAATCACATACTTGTACACAGCTCAGTTGTATGAATAAGTAAAAAATACCATCTTAAGAACACAACAAAAGAGTTATTGACTCTTGGTTGGTGTTCCTTTCCAAAAATTATACCAAACTCCTCCAAAAATCATTGAGTTTCTGGCATCTGAAAAGGAAATGAACCACATGGCACAGGGAACATTTGGTATAAAAATTCCTTTCCACTCCATACTCATTTTGTATTAGCAACATTCAGATGCGACGCAGTTCATGGAAGTTTCCCTGCGATGCAGTTCATGGAAGTTTCTCAAAGGTGTGGGGCAAGAAAAAAGTTTAATGCTATAAAACTCAAGTTTTTAATAAATAAATAAATATGGGAGCAATTTGGGGACAACATCTATAACTTTCAACACTTAAAAATATTGCATAGGTTGTTTTTGATGCACGGATCCTGTATTTCAAAAATACATGTACTTGATTAAGCATTTTTCCATGGTGTAAAAAATCCAAGCTGAATGTCAGGAAGGAAAACACAGAAAATCTCTTTAAATGTTTGCCTCCATATCCCCTTTTATTCCATTCAACATTTGAACAAATTAAAGTGCTCTGTAAAAATCTATGTACAGATGTGTTTTGATGGATGTATTCAATGAAAGGTACTATTTTTGACTCAGTGTGCAGGCTGTGTTTTACTGTAAGAACACTGTAGAAAGTTATAAAGGGCTAATTTCTTGTAGAAATGCTTAAGATAGTTATTGGCTTTAAATTAGTTTTATAACTTATGTAACTGTGTTGTGTGTATTGCATTTTATAACTGTAAAATGCCTTTATTTTGGACTCTGGATGCTGGCACTGTTTGCCATAGCCAGTATGGGGTGTTGATAAGTAATGAATCAAATATACACACAATGCTGCTGGCTCTCTATGAGGAAAAGCCACACCAGGGCATGGATGGCTCCATATATGTAGACTATGCTTGCAATGTGATCTGAGTCTAGTGTCAGGGGGAAAAAATCTCAAAGCAAAGTCAGTGGTATCTACTAAACTCTCTTGGCAAATGTCTACTTACTCCTGAGTCTCCACATTACAACTACCAGTTATCTGTAGGTTTTCCTGTCATCAACACCCACTTCTTAGTTCTCTTCCAGAAATGCGGCTCTTACATGGCATGTGTAGCATCTCCTCCCATATTGATTTTCTGATCCAGACCTCATATCCTAGTGGAGGAGTCTTCATGTCTGGCACCAGAAATGAATGAGATAACATCAACAGCAACTGCCTCATCTGTTAAAAGACCTACTGATAGCAGTGGCCAATGCTTCCATCTTGATATCCAGTTGGCATTAGGCAGGCATGGCCAAACGTGGCCCTCCAGATGTTTTGGGACTAGAGTTCCCATCATCCCTGACCACTGTTCCTGTTAGCTAGGGATGATGGGAGTTGTTGTAGAGGGCCAGGTTTGGCCATTCCTGGCATTAGGGATGGGGGAGAAAGTCAACTCAGTATGCTTTTAAAGGAAAATCTATCCAGTTCAGATTTTCCAAAACAATATGTGAACCAAAACACAGCTACCCTTCAAAATGCACACTTGCCTGACTTTCACAAAGTTTTCCAGCCAAGTAATGTTTACAAAAATGCATACATGAGGGGAAATTGTGCATCAAATGCACATATTAGTGAGAACAACATGGGAAAATGCATTATTTTAGGGGAAATTGCAACAAAAATGTGTTTATTTGGAGACATTTGCGCTGAAATGCAATGAATTTTCAACAGGAGAACTGAATTTAAAATTGGAAGAGTGAGAAACTGAGAGAAGTGAAATTAACAGATTCTTCTACCCCTAGCTGGCGTAGGGCCTGGCCAGTGTGGATGTGATGTGTGTATCTTTCAGATCTTGCAAAGCTTTGCAGAAAGTAAGTTTTCCAGAGTGTTCACTATTGTTTGTGATGTACTTAGTCTGGGGCTTGACCCAGAACGAAGACTAATGTCCTATCCTGAACGTCTCTTTGGCATGGTGAAGGGACTAGAATTCACATTAATTTAGCTTGCTCTAGTGAAAATAAATTCCAATCAGTATTATTATAGAGAGTGACCCACAGAGAGGGAGAAAGAATGAATGGCACCTTTGTACTGGTTCCAAGCGTGCTTGTCTTTTTGAGGAGGGGAATGGAGAGCTATGTTTGCTCTAGTGGGTTTGCTTAGCTTAGTGAAATTACTCAGTGAGCAGGAACCAGCTTGCAACTACTAAAAATTAGTCCCACTCATTACCTGAATTGGATAGGTTTGCAGAAGTCTGGTATCACTTGGTTAAGTTAGCTATAAATGGATCTGAAGAGGTCAAAATGCATTTTTTCTGCATTGCCTTTGATTGTTTCAGGAATTGTTTTTCTATTCACTGTTCAATAAAGGAAGATTACTGCTTTATGGTCTGCCTTCATTATTAATAGCTGAAAAAGGAGTTTGCCAAGAGCTTCATTTGAAAACATTTAATTTTTTCAGCATTTAAATAAATGTAATATATTATGATACAGTAATTAAAAAGCACCACTTAGAAGGCTTTAAAGTATAAATCAGGCTATGTAAACATAAAAAGATTATATTATGATGATGGATCTATGAATATATTTTCTTTCCTAAATCAGAGGGAATCAGTAATCAAACCTTTATATGTAATGAGTGAGCAAAGCTCCAAAAGGCATAGAATGTTTTGCCTTAGCTACGTTTCTGTTTTGGAATATTCCAGGAGCCAAATAAAGCTTGAATATTTCCTTACATGTCTAAATGGCTTTGAAACAGCAACAGATATAGTTTGGCAGAAAGAAAGAGATGATGAGTGCCATTAAAAGAAAGTGGAGATCTAAGCAAGAACATGAATGAGATTAAATGGTTGAGGAAGGTTGGCAAGTGTTTTCTATTCTTTCCCTGAATGCTTTTCTTACAGAAGTAGGTTTGAAGCTGGTGTTTAAATCTAAAATTAATGTGAGGAAAGTAAACAGAAGCTTCAAGTCCTGATTGGATCATTTCCCCCACTCAATTCCCTCCTTTAGTTAAGACAACATGGCTGAGATGATTGGGGGTGTTTGTGTGTAGCTGTCAGTGAATTTTCAGAGACAGCAGCCGGGTTGGAGACCCTTGCCCATCAATATTTGGTCATGTTGGACTGCAACAATGCTCATTATTATAATGGGTTGTATTTGTAAAGCTCATCCTCTGTAGGCTCCCAGTTGCCATTACAAAGCTTTGTTGCCAAATGCAAAGCTTAAATTTTGTCCATATGAATGGGTAGAAACCACTCAGCTATATGAGAATGCTCTTGGCACACCTGTGAATAGCTAATTTTGCTCCATGCTCTTGTCCCATCACCTGACCCCATTCATTTAGAACCAAACTATTTGCATTCTAATCTGGGTTTTTTGGTCATGCTGTTGAGGTCTGCCTTTTATGTGTGTAATCTTGTATTAACCTGCTGTGGTCTATACCACAGAGCCTAGGGCTTGCCGATCAGAAGGTCGGCGGTTCGAATCCCCGCGACGGGGTGAGCTCCTGTTGCTTGGTCCCAGCTCCTGCCAACCTAGCAGTTTGAAAGCATGTCAAAGTGCAAGTAGATAAATAGGTACTGCTCTGGAGGGAAGGTAAACAGGGTTTCTGTGCGCTGTTCTGGTTCGCCAGAAGCGGCTTAGTCATGCTGGCCACATGCCCCAGAAGCTCCCTCGGCCAATAAAGCGAGATGAGCGCCGCAACCCCAGAGTCGTCCACGAATGGACCTAATGGTCAGGGGTCCCTTTACCCTTTACCTTTAAGCTCACTGAAAGAGAAGAAAAAAGTTGGTTTATCCTGTGGAGGATTATTAGTTTCTAGATAGAAATTAAGCTATACTCTGGCACAAGTAACCTTTAGGAAATCATAAATTTGTTGGTTGGAAAAGTACTTTCCAGTTTTGATGTTTTAATGGTTACATTTTGGCATGATGAGCCAGCATTGTAGATCTGGAAAATAATAGAAATGTCATTTCAAAAGTCTCTAGAAATGTTATTCGTCCTGGTTGGTATCTTGGTAGATTCAGACTACTTGACTAAGCATGAGAGGGACATGATTCAAGTCCCGCCTCCCTTGACAATATTCAATTTGGAGGTGATGCACAACTAATATAGCACATTTTAGACTTGGGTCCCTGATATTGCAAAAACGTGCCACATGTGCATCATTAAGGGCCAGCTTATGTAGAATAAAGTAGTAAAGCTGTCTAAGACTCCATCTCCTCAATCTGCAGGGGGGTTGAATGGTCTGTCTAATGAACCTCCTGCATGTAAAAGCTAGCAATTCAAAGAGGAAAAAAATTCATTCTAATGCCCCAACTTGATATCCCACATTTCTTTATAGTGAGAACCTTCCTAGTAGAAGAGCATTCAAATATCCAACCCCCTCACCTGCAGGCTGAAATCATACAACCCAAGGAACTTGTATCTGACCTCATTCTTTTTGTGGCATCCTTGCTTATAGGATCATACCTGTCTGATCAGCTGTTCCCTAAAATTAAATGGGCAGTTCTAATTGTGGAGTGAATTTTTGCTTTCCTTTTTTTTTTCTGGTATAACTCTTCCAAGTCTATAATTTCCCTCTAAGATGCTAACCTTTTGAGACGATTGACATGAGAAAGCGCTCTTTCCTCCTTAGCCTGTTCATCATGCTCAGATGATAAACCTTCACCTAATTTCATTTCAGTGAGACAGCTACTGAAGCATTCCCCCAAGAAGTACATAATTTAATGGTGGAGCATCAGTCAAGACAAATTAGACTGATTGGTTCTGTATATGTTCCAGCAGGAGCAGCATGAGATAGGAGGTGGCTGAACATTTAGATTATTGACAAAGTACAGTTCGCTCCTAAGAAACTATGTAACATTGTTTGGTCTTATAATCAATAATACACTATTCCATGCTAGCCAGGAACAACAGACAAAGAACAGAATACAAAGCAGCCTTGGACCTGTCCAGTGGAGTTATTTTATTGTTCGGTGCTAAGAATGAGTGCTGACCTTCCGGATAAGTCTAAACTCAATTTTCTCTTCTTAGACAAAGACCATAAGATGACCTGGATGGTCTCCAGATTCTGCATGCAGATTTGCAGGCGCAGACCACCCCCCAAAATAAATTAGTTCGCTAGGAAAACAGTTGAAGTCGGCCTCCAGGGTATCAGGGCCAATTTGTTTGGTAGCCCAAATTTTTAGGTCTTTATGTGTTTATGCGCTTATCTTAGATTTTAATCTTTAAGCTGTTGTTGTACACTGCTTTAAATGTATATTTTATTCTTGTGAAAGCCATCCCAGTTGTGCTTTTATAGCTGGTCTTTGACCGTAATAAATTATGGTGGTGGTGATGAGTGCTGACATAGTTGTAAACACAAACAGCAGTGGGTAAAGGATAATACTTTCCACAGTAGTCGACAGTTGGCAACAGCCCTCCAAATCTCAGTTTCTAACTGATACTGTACAGAATAATTTTGATAAGCTGCTAGTTTAACTCAGATAAATAAATACCTTATTTTCTAAGCCATTTTCTTCTTTTGTTGTTTTAAACTTGCTTTCCAGTTTTTCCCCTACATGTTAATCTGGCTGGTATTAACATACAAAATAGGGGCATGCACCAACCACAGGATGTGGTTCACATCCTGACTGGGCACATTGGAAAGCTGCCTGCTTTGATTCAAAGCAATGTGGAGGCCGTCCAATTCAGCTCACGGTCGAAATCCAAATCTGCTTTGAGGAGAAAAGAGCTTTCTTTATCCCCATCAAAAGCAGCAATATAGTTTTGAAAAAAGCGAATGAAATTCACAGACTTTAAAAAATATTTGGGGAAAATATAGCTATATATGAATTTGCTAGCTGGGTTTTATTTCTTTTTATAGAATCTGTATCTACCTGGTGCTTAGAATTAGAGAGGGGTGAATTTGCATTTCGGTTTCTCAGTTTTTCATGTTTCCACTCTTAAGTTTGGTTCACCCAATGCTGCATTTGTGAAACTCCCCCCCCCCTCAGTTTCTGTGTGAAATTTGGACACTTCTCATTATGTGCAATTTTTCTAGCATATGCATTTCCTAACAAAATGTTTTTTGGTACATGAATTTCATTATCGTATGTATTTTGCAAGCACTTCTGACTAATACCTGCAAGTTTGTACACATTATTTTGTTGGGGAAATGCATCACAGAATTTGGGGACATGCACATTTTGAAGCAGAGCTGTGTTTCTGCTCACATACAGTATTGGTTTGGGAAATGTGAATTTGGCAAGTTGATGTTAAAATGGTAATTGAATGCATTTCTCCACCATCCCTGCTCTAAATACAGTTCTGGTGAGGTTGAAAGTTGTGCTGGTTTAAAATTACTTCTATTATCATAAATCATAAAGGCACCACAATCAAAGTGGGAAGCAAAAAATAAAATAAAAAATAAGGAATGTAATGCATGCTATCACCACAATCAAGTTTCGCATTATGTTGAGATAAAATTCCTCAGACATTTAAAAATGAAACTACCAAGTCAATGCTTAAATCTTCTATTGACTTTAGCTCAGACTATGTTTCAACCTCATGGCCTCATAGCAAGGAAGTGTTCGTGAACTCCAAAAATCTTTCTTCCAGTTCTTTTGCTTAGCCCACTCAGGACTCAATTGACTATGCTCCTTGATTCTCCACTTAATGAAGAGCTGAATGTTCCCATCTCTATATTCACTGAGTCCATCATTATAAGCATTATAAGCATTATTCTCACAGAAAAGAATAAAAGGAGGGTATAATCCTTCAAACAGAAAAGAGATGAAATACCAGGAAGCCAAAAATTGTCCAGGAGTCATCCCTTTAAAAATGTCCATCTGGGGAAACGAAATGGCAGGCAAATTTAGAACCTCAATTACAGTTGTTCAAAGTATCAAAGTTACAGAAATTTGAACTTGACAATATATTGCCTCCCTAAAAAGCCAGGGTCAGACATATTTCTGAATCATGCAGAGAGAACCCATTTTGTACCCAGCTTGATTGTATGACTATGTACCTTTCACTTGATTTCTCACTTGCCAGATATGCAGGGCCTTTTTTTCAGCCAGAACTCACTGGAACTCAGTTCCGTCACCTCTCAGGTAAGCACCATTGCCATTATAAGAGAACAAGGGAGGTGTTCATGGTGAGTTCCAGCACTACTTTTTCTAGAAAAATAAGACTGCAATTCTTTGTGGTGGCATTTTTAGGTTGAGATTATTGATTCCTCTCCTGGAATTCTTGGATTTGTGATGTATATTTAAAACAAGGGTAGAAATGTTCACAGGGGTGTCTTAAGGTTATCTGACGCCATGGTCCCTCTGGGCGGGCAGCACCTCTCCTTTGGGGCCCTCTGTAGCCAACCTTGCTCCCCCCCATGGCACGCCTTCTACTTCTTGCCCACCGTGGGCAGGACCGCCGACGCCGGACTTGTGCTCCGCCGGGCAGGGCCAGGTGCAGCGGGCAGCCGGAGGGGGCAGCCCGATAGACAGGGACGCTGCCAGCTGTGCTCTACCTCCGCCTGCTTGGCAGAAGTGGCTGCGTGGTGCTGCCATCCAGGGAGCCCTGGCTGCCACGCCAACCAGAGGCTCATGGCCGGCTTCCCCGCAACGGCGCCTGCAGCCCGAGAAGAGGCGGGCGAGGGCGGCGCTGCCGGCGGGGCTTGAGGCGGCTCCTCTGGCAGGGAGGAGGCTTCGGGCGCGGTGCAGCATGGCAGAGGCGCCCTCCAGTGCCCTCCAGAACATGCCGCCGTGGCGCCCTGCGCCAGTAGCCTCTATGGCTAAGATGCCCCTGAATGTTCAACTACAACTCTATGATCTTTAGATCCCAATAAATTCCTTTTAAAATCATAGATCAGGGCTTGCCAACACAGAATTTATGTATTTATGCCTTTATCATTCATTGGTCTACGTGTTGTCATACGTTTCGGAGTTTGCAGCACAGGGGTTAACTGATTATTTGCTTATACTGAACACAGTAGCCATGACTGCCAGTGTGCCTGTCAGTCCCTCCTATGTCGCTTGCAAAAAGTCTCAGCAAACACCACCTCGAAAATCCCCAAGCACAAGGGACTGTTCCTGCTTAGTTCCTGTTTTCACTGGTTCAGCTACATTGAACTCACATCCCTCCTTAAGCATGCCCACATTTTATTGTTTGGCAGGTCTGGATGCCCCACGGTGGCTGATGTAGGTGCCCTTTCTTCCATTGATGGAGAAGCATATGGTCCTGCCTCTCTTTCAGCCATAACACGACTTCACCATAGTAGCCATTTTGTGTTGCACTGCATCTCACAGCAGCCATTTTGTTACTGGTGTCTGCAACACTTTCTCTGAATGCCAGGTGTGCCCATTGGGTCGGTGACCTCTTCAACAGCACTGATTAGTTTCCTATGGATGTATGAAGCTGTGTTCTGCTCAGTCAAGCCATTGAGGAGGGTGCTGTCTCCTCCCAGCGAGGTTCTTTTGCATTCCTGCCATCTGAGATCCTTAACTGACTCAACCTACGGGTCTTATGCGTGCTATGCCTCCCCCCCCACGTCCCCGCTGTTCAATTTCTGTATATAATTGTATCATTATTCCTGACATTAAAATCAACCTTCATATTGTACATATGCAGTTTGCATCAGTACACTTTTAAAACATCATTGGATCGTTTCAACTCTGGCTGATTATATCGTTATTTGTTACTTATAACACAGACTAAAGTCTCATGAGAATATGTTTCTCCTGAGTTATCTATAAATTGCTTCTCTTAGAATGTGGACAGGTGGTGTTAGGACGGTCTAAATTACTGTTCTGCTATGGAAAGCCAGGCAATTAAGGGGGGAGTCTGCAATGCTCCCACTAATTGCGTTCCATACTGCTGCAGCACCCGTGTTCTCAGCCCTGCCGTGTTCCCGATTAATGTTTAATGGGAAAGCAGCAGGACCCAACACATCAGCATTCCAGGCTGCAGAATGACATTGGAAACTAAAGTGTGATTGCTAAGAAATGATTTCTTTCCCCCAGTCTGAATACCTGGTTAACTGCTGTTAACAAATCCATATTAAAAATGCAAGTGAATCTTACTAAGGCAGGACTTGGCAGGAAACTTCACATCATGGATGACTGTGTTTGACGATGACGATAAAATAGGCCAGGGCATGGATAGCAAGCTTGTGTTGTTGTTGTTGTTGTTGTTGTTGTTGAGCTCTTCATCTGTACTTTTTGTTTAAAAAATAATGTCCAAAGTCTCCTATATGAATATGAGTGCCATATTAGGCTAAATTGATTGTCCATCTTAATTTAGCAATCTGTTCATTGCAGAGGTCAGACAGATTACCCCTGAAACATTCATAACAGGACAGGATGATGGTGGTATGTATCCCTTGTAGTTAATCTCCAGCATCTGTTGACCAGAGGCACACTGTTTCATTGGCTGTTGTGGCTTAGAATCCACAAGCAGACCATGCTGAGAATTGGCACAGAGTAATTGGCTCTGCAGAGACTGGCTTTCCACAAACCAATGCTCAGCTGAGAGCCGAGCTGAGAGCCGAGCTATGTATCTGCTTTGCGGAGCCTTTGTTGACTCAGATGGTAACTGCAGCACATGTTGCCAGAAATTGAAACAAAAGGAACCTACCCACTTCAATTTTGTTTCTTATGAAATGACCAGTAAGTGAGTGACAGAGGGGTTGGTTTTCTTTATCTCATTCATCACTTATTTGAGGGGGGGGGCGACTCACAACTTTCTTGACAACAGAGTTGATTTGGGCTGCTGCCATTTTGTTTCCCAGAATACCCCAAACTTTGTGGTGTTCCAGGGGATTCCAAGAAAAGAGTCAGGGTGGGGAATGAAAATAAAACCTGTGGTGAGATTGGTTCAGCTGTGGTAGCAGCAGCAGGGGGAGTAACAGAAATAAGTAAGAACACAACAATGAAAACAAATTATTTTAATGAATGGCTTTAATGTGATTTTAGAGAATGAATGTGTTACGCTGCTTGCTCCATTGGCCTGAAAGAGAGATGTGCGCCGCAACCCCAGTCGCCTTTGACTGGACTTAACTGTTCAGGGGGTCCTTTACTTTTACCTGCTGCAGAGGGTTTGGGACATGTTCAAAAGAGTACACTTAATTCATGCCTGCATTGGCCATATGCATCATAATGTGCACTCTGCGCTGCCCTGTGACTGTGCATTTTCAGTGCAATTAATATTGATGAGAAAGTCATCTTTTAGGCAAGCTAAATGCCCATTTCTGTTCATCTCATTTGCAGTGATTGCTACTGATAAGCTTCTGAGGAACCCCTGGGTTCTGAGCAGCACAGTTTGAAGCATTGTGGACCAGATAAACGCAAGCAATCAGATTTCTTTCACTGGTAGCAATCATATGGAGTTCTCCCTGTAATTAAAGCAGATATTAATAGTTAGGTTTTCTAGAATTTGCTGGCAGATGGCAGTGCATATTGGAGAATTTCACATAAATAGCAGTATTATGAACATATGTCTGATACATATTTTAAAATGTTGCATTCTTAAAGTACAGTGATGTAAAAAGATTTCATGGGATACTTTTAAACATAGCTGAGCAAACAGCTGTTCTGTGTTTTTGATGAAAGATCCACTTTTTCATGTCTGCTTGTACAGGGATATTTAAAAAAACAACCACAAAGTTTCGGCTTGATATGTATAAAGCAAAAGGGAAAATCAAGATTTGACAAGTAAGATCGAGAGTTAAGTGGTCTCATTAGTATATCTGGTACCTAGAAAAAGCCAACTCCCATATCAACATGCCCAGAGCACAGTGACACTTCACCACAGCAGTTTTTTGTGCATATTTATTATTTTGCATACCATGGAGCTGTGTGAGTATGCATACTGGTGCAATTGAACTGAAGACACATGATCTCCTCAAAGTTGAAAGTGATTGTAGGTGAGTACAAAGTGGCAGAGTTTTGAAAGCAAATTAACTTGGCTGTCCCCCTGGAAATTATTCAAATAAATACTTATTTGAATACACTTTTGAAAAGCGGAACGTTAATAATAATAATAATAATAATAATAATAATAATAATAATAATTGACAAAACTATTCATGGTGAATAGTTCTGGAGTGGGGGCCCTAATTCAGTAGTAGGCTACATGTTTTGCATCCAGAAGATCCCACTGTCAATCTCTGGTATCTCAAAAGAAATTTAGGTAACTGTGCTAAGAAGGATCTTGCCAGACAGCTGCGCTGAGTCTAATTTAATGTTCTGGGCCACAT
Source organism: Zootoca vivipara (assembly GCF_965207765.1). Taxonomy (NCBI): domain Eukaryota; kingdom Metazoa; phylum Chordata; class Lepidosauria; order Squamata; family Lacertidae; genus Zootoca; species Zootoca vivipara. The sequence continues at coordinate 24,875,948 of NC_142588.1, forward strand.
AGAGCAGTGGTCCTACTCTGTGTAGGGCACCTACATATACAGATAGAGCAATGGTTTGACTCAGTATACGGGTGCTTCACATGTGCGGACAAGATTCACACATACACTTTCACATAGCTACAGTTATGCACTGCTTCCACAAGGTACATGCTCAAAAGGGTGCTTTTTGGTATTATGGTATTGATGTACGGGGGGGAGGACCATTCCTGCAAAAAGTGCTGCACATAGTACTGGTGTGTGCCAGTCTATTCTAAGTGGATAGCAAAAATCCCTTCCAATAGCAATCCTATAGTGCTTTGCATGTCACAAGTTCTCATGGAATATGTCCTTAGTAGTAGTAACAGGACTTGTGCACATTCTCATCAAGATTTTGAGCATTAACCAGAAGCTCAGGACCTGAGTGCTAGGAATGTCCTTTACTAAATTTTCCCTTCTCAGAAGGTAATTGAGGAGTTTATGGAGGGAAAAAGGAACTCCCATTAAAGAACTTTACGATGCACAATGGGTTTCTGACCTTGTGTTTTGGGCAGGTATTTCCACACCTCTTAACTTCTGAAATCTCACACAGCAGAGTGAAGTTTAATTGGCATTTTATCTTATGCACTAAAAAGATTTGAGGCCCAATTCCTCATTTTGTGGAGCACTTTTGAATAATTATGATCATTACCAAGGTATGTAATTAAAAAATAAAACAAAAGGGAACCCCAGGAGTGCTATGTTACCTTTTCTGTACCTAAGACAATACTAAATAGCTGCCCAGGGGCTTCCAAACTGCAGACTGTAATTCCAGTTTACCGTAATTCCAACTCTGGGGAAACACCTCATACTTGGGTTAATTTCCCTTGAAATCTATGCAACTTTGATAGGCCATGAGTATGTGCCTTAAACATATATTCAAGTGGTTTTCATTTTCTGAAGATCTGAGTGAGCCACACCATTATTGTGAAAAAGTAGCTAAGCATTTTGTTAAGTTGCTAATGGGAGGAAAAATACTAAACTTATTTCTTGCACTATGATTGAATTCTTAAGGTACTCTGGTGTCATGTGAATATTAAGGTAATAGGATAAATACACAGATGTGGTTTAGGTGCCAAATCAATGTCTACTTACCTATGTCTAATACTGACAAATACAGACATGAAATATATTCCAGATAACCCTGAAAAAGACCTAAGCATTACATGTACCAAGTTATTGAGTCCAGGAGGTGGTAAGTTGCACTCCCCTGAAAGTAGCAGGTCTGTAGCTTGTGGTTACACCTGGTCCAACATTGGAGGTTCAGGTGCCATTGGTGTGTATACCTTCCAACACAATGCAGCTCAAATCTGGAACTGCATCCGAAATTGCATCAGAGCAAGGTGACCAAAATGGCCGCTGTACTCGCATGGGAAAAAAATGAGATGTCCCAGTTTTTGCAGGGTAGTTGATGGGTGCTAGGAGTATTTCCCCCCGACTTTTGCTGATTTGCTAACTACAGCCTCTTTTGAACAGTGATGTCTTGCCCAAGGTATTCCATGTTCTGGTAACTTCCAAAGCGGATTACTGCAGTGAGGCTATGTGAGGCTGACCTTGAAGGCCCTCAGAAACTTCAACCAGTCCAAAAAGCAGCAGCCAGATTATCAGCATGGGTTCCATTTAGAACTCATATAATACTCTTTTTTAAACAGCTGCATTGGTTGCTAGTTAATTTCTGGACCCAATTCAAAGTCCTAAATTACTTAGGCCCCAGATCTCTGGAAGAGTCCCTCCTTCTCTTCTGTTGTTCTACTTGCGTGTTTAGACCTTTAAACCTACCCTCAAATAAATTCAGACAAGACTCAAATTTTGGTTTGGTTTTTGGCAGAATTTAGGCCACAACTTTATTGATTACATCAGGTGAGTGGTTGCATAGGCTCTGGTTCTACTAGCTCCATGCACCGTTGCAGGTAGTGCTGACCCAGGGCACCAGCCTAGGTCAGCCTAGGGTGAACACCCGGAATGGCGAAAAGCCGGGGACATGCTATGTCCACCACCCAGATGTCCCCCTGGACTCAGGCACGGGCACAACCCCTCGCAGGGTTGACCAAACCATTGAGTCCCTGGATTCCTTTAACAGAATACCCCTTCACATAGGGATGACGAGAGCGTTCTCCCATCCCTATCACCTGAACCAGAGCCCATCCGCAACCTTACAAGTTGTGATGATTTGCTATGCGGCAGGCGAAACCCAAGTGGCACCAGCCAATCAGCCAAGTGGGGAAAATTCATGCCGTGCCCCTGTCCCAACGACAGGCGGCACACGATGGCATAGCAAGGTCAAGCGTGCAAGCCCTAAAAGTAGGGAGAGGTGGGCGGGTGTTCCGGTGCACTGACCAAAAGAGGAAGCTCTGAGTCACGTGCATGGGCATATTTGATCAGTTTGGCTAGCGTCCCATTGGCCTGATTACACCCAGCATCAAGGGGGTGTTGTGGCTATCCAATTGTACCCACCCACAACACAGGGTTCGGTTGCCAGGTCGCACCACAACATGTGCCCTCTTTGAGGGAGGACACGATTTACAGAACAGATTTCTGCTTCAGATACAGTTTTCCTAGTAAAGGGCCTCTGTGATGTTGAAACTGCACCAGTTGAATCTCTTCTGCTGAAAGGTGCACAGCATCTGTTAGATCAGTGTTTCTCAACCTTTTTTGGGCCAAGGCACACTTGTTCCATGAAAAAAATCACGAGGCACACCACCATTAAAAAAATTAACTCTGTGCCTCCCTATATTGACTATATAATTATGACTGTAAGAAACACTTGCCAATTGCTGTGTTGGTTGCAATCTCCTGTAATAAGGCTTCACAAGCCGCTGATTTCTCTGCCAGCACAATCCTTTGCTCAGCAAGTTTCAGGTTGAGCTCATCCAGCCAGCTTCTTTAAGTTTGTCTAAAACCACCCTCCTGTGGTGGTGGCTGTTGAGAGCTGCGCTCGCCCAGCATCGTGACCCGGCCGGCTTCCTTTCCAGCGGGCCAGTGTTGTGTATTGGTGGCCGCCAGGCACGTGACAATGCAAATCGCCCTTCTCGTCGCCGCACGTCGTGGCACACCAGCCAGCGTCTCGCACACACTAGTGTGCCGCGGAACAGCGGTTGAGAAACGCTGTGTTAGATTAAAGAGTGGCAACTTTAGCCATTACAGTCATCATTCCTCTTTATTGTCTTGCAAATCCCACCCCCTGATCCTGTTGGCAACAGGATTTGCCAATTCCGTAAGGAGGTTCACGGTTGTGACTTTAATACATAAGTTTGATAGCAAGGCAAGGTATATGTTGACATTATCTATCTAGTTTTCAAGTCACTGAATTTTCCTTGACTTCTTAGGTAGTGATTAAACTTTGTTTCATTTTTTAGTTGAATCCATTGTTTGAATCTGATTTTTTGTTAAAAGATTATTCATCTCCTATTGCTTTCAGAAGTTCTTCACTTTAAGGAATAATCTCCACTTTATGGGCAGAACTTTCTGAATCCTTCCCCTTGTGTGCATGGCACTGCTGGAGAAAGTATAGAAATGTCTATGGCAATAAGATCTATTCTGTATTATGACCATTATCTGTCTTAATGTAACAACGTTCAAGCCCAGACAGTCCGTGATCAATGCACTCTGAGAATATCACAACAGCTATTGAAAAAGCAGAGATAACACTAGTGACAGTAACCTAACTCAGGGGCAGGTTTAAATGCACATCAAGGAAGCAATGAAACCAAGAAGAGATAAGTGGGAGCTCAGAACTGTATCTCTAGTGACAAAGGCAATACACTTTGAGTAGTGATTTTCAGACTGTCGACTGAAAATTTTTCCATCAGTAAATAACACAAATAAAAGGAGGCTTTCTTGTGCAGCAAGAAAAATGGTTGTAGGAAGAGTTCAGAATTATTACAATTTTTTTCAGCCAACTAGCAATATATTGAATTAGCTTTCCAGCTCTCTAGCCTGTTTTTGGTGCTTCTGTCTTTTTAAAAATCTGGCTGTGTTTTTTTTAAAGGGTGCCAGTTACATAGCAGAAACAGAAAAAAGATGTGATTAAAAAGATGTGAGGAAAAAGGAGTTGGATAAAATCACTATAAGTTGTTTTGGTGATTAGGAGGTTTAATCTGAAATCACATTAGATTTAAGCTTGTTGGCGTCTATGGTATCTTCTCCCTCTTACACGATGGGTGTTTGTTTCTGTTATGCATATATGTTCTTTATTGATATATGTTCTCTATTGCTACAAGGTTGTCATGACCTTTGGATGGGACAGTGTGGATTTTGTTATAAGAGTAGGTAAGGTCATTTGAAACTGGGCTATGCTTTTGGAGCTCTGGCTCATATATATATATATTTATATACACACACACACACACACACACACACACACACACACACACACACACACCATAGCTGCCAAGTTCTCCCTTTTTTTAAGGGAAATTCCCTTATGCTGAATAGGCTTCCTCGCGAGAAAAGGGAAAACTTGGCAGCTATGATACACACACACACACACTGTATATATATTCTCAGTGAGCTCTTCTGTCTCTCCATTGCAAGATTGCTGAAGGGCTGGAATACTGGGATCACTGAAAGGTTCTTAAGAGACATTAAATTAAGTATAAGAAATGTGTGCGCTTCATTTTGTAATACTGTTTCATTTATTTCATAAAATTGGCAGTTCACTTTACTCTGTGACTTTGTATGTCAAGTAGAGTCTCCTACCCATCTCTTACTTTCTGTGAAAGCTTATAAGATGTGTGTCTGTGGGTGTATTTAACCTGTGCTAAAAAGAAAGCTAGATCACAACTTGATGCCATTAGCAGTCATGAGAATCCTATGACTAATTACTGAAATGCCAGCAAACTGGGTGATTGCTGAAGTTTAAAGAAGTCCTCTTTACTCAGCACCCCACTTTACTTCTGTGGTTTTCTTTTCGTGAGCAAAACAAAATAAGAAAAAGAAACAGCTAGCAGGCTTCTATATCAGTAGGTGCAAAAATATTATTTCCTGTATAACTTTGGTTAAAAATAAATAAACTTATTATATCTTATTCACATGATAATGCTTGCATAATCCCATCTTATAATAAAGCATGAAAGCCTTGATTCCCATTACAACTGTAAACCACTGTATAAACCACAAAGCAATAAATGTACAGTATAGTTTCTCCATCTCTTCTTGATGCTATAAATGAAGGCTGTAAATTGCTTTCTCACAGAATTTGTGCAATAATATACTTAATGGATTATGAATGACATGGGTGGAAGTTGACATTAGCACAGCAATTTCTATTTAAATGTGCTTCAGACATAAATACATGGCGTCTCAATAGCAGACTGTCTGAATACATACACCCTTGGATTTGTATTTAGCAGATTTGGTGTGCTAGAGATTGAGGTGGTGAATCATTATTAACTAATACGTACCTGTGCATGTATATCTGTTATAGATCTAAATGACAGGTTTCTCTGGTCTCTCAAGAAAACTGGATTTCTTAATAGCAAAATTATTTCAAATAAGAATGCTGTTCTCATTTACATAAACCAATCAGCTCAGAGCTAGAATCACCATTACGTTGAATCTGTTACAAAATGATGCCTTAACCAAATTGAAGCCACTGAAAACGTGAAGTTATCTGAGAGTTTCCTTATGTAAAGTATACAGCTGTCCTGCCTCCTGTATTCCTTGCCACAGTTTAGAACATTATTTGCCAATCTCTTCCTTCTAGAGTTTTTTGACTACAACTCTCATTAGCCAATGGTAGTGGTAGTCCAAAACACCAGTTTGGCAAAGGCTCTTTTAGAACATGATGGGAGATGAGGGAGAAATTTAATTAGTTCACATTTAAAGGCAAATTACCAAATCTGCAGTTTCTGAAACAATAAGTGAACCAAAATGCAGATACAGACCCTCCAAGTGTCCCCATTTTCCAGGGCAGGGACACCCCTGATTTAGATAAGCTATCCCGGTTTCTGATTTGAACCCAGAATGTCCTCCTAGGATGTCCTTATTTTCATTGGAGAAATATCGGAGGGTATGGAGTTATCCAACCCCTGAGCTATCTGAAGGCAAACCTGTATAGGGAAGTTTTTTTAAAAAAAATGTTTAACGTTTTATTATGTTTTTATATATGTTGGAAACAGTCAAAAGTGGCTGGGGCAACCCAGCAAGATGTGTGGGGTATAAATAGTAAAATTAGCATTATGGAATGGGACGTCCCTATTTCCATCGGAGAAATATTGGAGGGTATGCCGCTATCATTAAGAATTAGAACCATCATTTTGAAATACTCCTCAGATATGCTTCTAAGATAACTAAATGAGAACATGATTGTGTACCATTGGAGATAATAGTCATGGATATTTCAAGTTGTCATTATACATCTAGATCCATTTTGACCTATACTTTAAAAAACAAACAAACACCAATAGCACTCCTGTCATGGTCAGCATATTTACAGACCTTACTTCAGAAGCCAGTGCAGCTTAGACTATTGAAGGCTCACCAGACATCGTGGGATGGGGTGTGCACCATTGGTGTGAAAATATGGGTGTTATAAGAGTGTCTCCCGTTTAGCTCTTAAATATTCCAGGATGCTTCTGTTCTTTATGACATACATCCAGTGAGAAAGGTGGAAGAATCTTTAGAAGAAGGAATAAAGTGCACCATCTTTTGAATGCAGCATTTTCCACAGGAGACCAATATCTGTCACATATACTAAAATGTCAGCACCAGCAATAACCTTCCAGTTCACGAAGAAAGGATCGTGCTGAATGAATGTGGATTTCTTGGTCATTCGAAAGTGTTTATAGCTTGGACAAGCCATTACATAAAGCCTTTAGTGCTGTAGAATTACAGATGGAGAAAGGAATTTTACAGATGGGCAGTTTTAGTTGATCAGGTTATAGTGTATGCCAGGGATCATCTCCATTTAGCATCTAGGGCACCAAGAGGTGATAGCTAAAGGGGGGGGGAATGAGAGAGTTAAATGCCCAAGCACTACCACATGAAAAACACTAGTTAATATCTGAACGAAGCTGTTTGGATTGCCTTCAGACGACTTGGAGTTCGGATTTGTATTCCACCATTCAATCCAGAGCAATCCTCAAGGAGAGCTTGCATAAAATGATAAAATGCATAGTTACATTAGGCTGCTTTATCCCAAGACAAATAGTATTTCTCTGGGGCAGCCCATTCCCTTCTGAACCTTAGTTCTCATTAGATTGTTATGGCTATTCTCATTCCTTTTTACCCCATCTCACTTCCCCGACACTACTGGCAACAAGATGGTCACTTGCCTGGCTGTGTATTCCTTTCCCCATGGGCATAGCTGCCAAGTTATCCCTTTTTTTAAGGGAAATTCCATTATGCTGAATAGGCTTCCTCGCGAGAAAAGGGAAAACTTGGCAGCTATGCCCACGGGGACTGCAATTTACACCTATTATTAGAAAGATGATCTATGATACATGAAGCAGCTATTATACTTAACAAAGATGCTGTTGATTCCTTGGATGTCCATATCCCAGTGACAGCTCAGAGAAGTAAAATAGTTAAAACATTTCTCTCCTGGTCATATTAAATTCAAAATCTTTGTAACACCATTGTTTACTGATATATTTGAACTGGCATCAGGTACAGAGGTTTAGATCCAAGATTATGGTTCAGGAAATGTGATACCGACTCATAATTTCCCTTCCTCTTTGCATGTGTTGAGTATGAGCTAGTCAAAATTAGTACTCTTAAGTCCCAGGAATCACACTGGGCATGCTTTAGTTTAGGTATGTGTTGTGTAGTGATCCAGGTTTGCTCAGAAGTGCATCCTACTGTGTACAATGAAGCTTACTAGCAGTTGATTTTGCATAGGATTGCAGCCTAACTCTCTCTGGGTGGTGGCCCTTTCCTTGTTGCCTTTTTCTGAACACCCCTTTCAACACCCCTTTCACCTTAAAAAGGTGATCGGAATCAAGGCCAAGCCAGTGCTGAGTTTTTAAAATTTCCTTTTGGCCAATTCACTTTGAGATGTCATTGGCCTTCCTTTCTGCTGCACCATGCCCCTCTCTAAAGTTCAGCTTGTGATTCATTGCAGCTTCTAACTCCTTGACAGGCCTAATTCCCCATTTTATTGTATGCATTTGCTGTATGTGATCTCTTGCACTTGTCCACTTTATAGTTCTCAGATGATTATTCTAATTTATCAAGGTCACTTTGATGAAATTCTTGGTTTTCATAGTTCCTATCGTCCTTCTTAGCTTTGCATCATTAACAAATTGGATTCAAATATTCTTCACTTCTTCGTTTGAGTATGCAATAGAAAGGTAGGATGGCATCAGTTAACAGAACAGCCTCCTTGTCAGTTTAGCATTCACTTATAACTATGGGCTCAAGGCAGCCAAAATTAAGCACTGCTAAGCCCCATTGATTTCAATGTGAGAATTAACCATTCTCTCCCTTTGAAACCAATAAGACCTATAAATGTTAGATTTTAGTTCAACTGCATGTGGCTTTTGGAATGTGGCCCGTTTCTAACATTTGTGGACCATTTTTCACCACTGGTCAATTGAAGGTGCATTCTTGATCATTTAAGAACTCGTGGAATAAGAGGAGAGGTCTTCTTATGACCAGGAACTGATTAAGGAATCGGAATTAGAGAGAGGGACAATTCTCTCAATGGAGGAATGTAGGAGATGGAGTCCCTTAAGGATCAGTATTGGGACTTGTTCATAACCACTCCAGAGTTACGGGAGAGCAGCAAGGTAGCCAAGTTTCTTGATGATACCAAATTGTTCAAGATGGTTAACACAAAATCCTCTTCTTCCTCCTCCAAAAGGATCACTCCAAACTGAGTGTATAGGCAGTAAAATGGAAAATGTAGTTCAGTGTAAAAAAGTGTACACATTGGGACAAAACAAATCCTAAGTTTACGTATGCACTCATGGGGTCTGAACTGGTGGTAAATCACCAGAAACGAGACCTTGGGGTAGGTAGTAGTGGATATCTCAATGGAGATGTTTACTCAGTGTACAGCAACTACATTTGGAATTCTGCGCATAGTTCTGGTCACATAACCACAAAAAGAATATTGCAGATCTGGGGAATTATCAAGGGATTGGGACATCTGCCCTTTGAAGAAAGGTTGCAACATCTGGGGCTGTTTAGAAAATAAAGAGGAGTAAGGTCTCCACCCCCATTGTTCAGCCCAGAGGTCCAGCGCCAAGGGCCTTCTAGTGCTTCCCTCACTGTGAGAAGTGAGGTTACAGGGAACCAGGCAGAGGGCTTTCTCAGCAGTGGTGCCCGCCGTGCGGAATGCCCTCCCATCAGATGTCAAGGAAACCTGACTTTTAGAAGACATTTGAAGGCGGCTCTGTTTACAGAAATTTTTAATGTTTGATGTTTTAACGTGTTTTTAATATTCTGTTGGGAACTGCCCAGCCAGATGGGCGGGGTATAAATAATATATTATTATTATTATTATTATTATTATTATTATTATTATTATTATTTTATTAGGTGGGCTATGAAAGAGAAATACAAAAATTTGCATGGTGTGGAGAAAATCTGTCTCAGAATTATACAATTTAGGGCCACCCAGTAAAGCTGAATGTTGGAAGATTCAGGAAAGACAAAAGAAAGTACTTTATTCACACATCTATGGAATCTGGTCTGACATAGTGATGGCCACCAACTTGCATGGCTTTAAAATAGGATTGGTCAGCTCATGGAAAGTAAAGGCTTTTAGTAGCTACTTGACATAGTGGGCATATTCTCACTCCTCTATCAGTATACAAGTGTTGATGGTGTTTCCTGCTTGGCAGGGGGTTGGACTGGATGGCCCTTGTGTTCTCTTCCAACTCTATGATTCTATGATTCTATTCTATGATTCTAAGTTGCTGGGAACCACAAATGGAGAGAGTGCTGCTATAATCAGGTCCTTTGAGAAGTCTTCCCATAGGCATTTGGTTGGCACAGTGAGAACATAATGTTGGACTAGAAGGCTCTTTGGGCTGATCCAGCAGGATTTTTCATTTCTTCATGGGTCAGAGTATCTAAATAATGAAATAGTACATACTTTCTCCATGTATCAGGAGCCTAACACACACACAACTCTACACAATTAGAAGCCTTAGTGAAGAGGTAATTAGAGCCAAAATACAACTAATTTAGGTGCCAGCAGTATTTCAAGAGGAAAGGTATTCCACAGCTGTAGAACCACCACTTTGAAGGCCCTCTCATGAGTCACAGTACTGGGGACCTTGCACGGTGATGGTTTAGCAAGTAGGACTATCCTGGGAGATCTAGGAGTCTGTAATGGAACTTAAGCCATTTAAGGCTTTATAAGTCAACACTAAAACATTGAACTAGGTCTTGGTAGTGTAGAGCACTCCTATTGTGAATGAAATTCAGCTCAACATGTCAGTGTACCAGTCAAAAAGCCACAGTTCTACCATGGAACAGGTGCGGCAGTATGAAAGCATCATTATGAAATGAAACAGAAGCTCAGGCATTATAATAAAGAAAAGTAATGCAATATTCCCCACATTTGAATACACCCCAAAAGCATATGTAATCTATGCACTCATTACATCCAACCCCATCCAATTCTGAAATACAGGAACTATATCCACAAAACCTCCATCTTCCCAGGATTCAATTTGAGTTTGTTAGCCCTCATTCAGCCCAGTATTTGTATGTCCAGACATTATTTCTATGTCTAATAATGTGGCATCATGATGGGAAAGACAGTGAGCAATTGAACTGGGACATACCTGTCTGCCTGCATTTAAAAGTCCTCAAAGTACAGTGGGGTGAACAGGCTATTGAAACCAGTTCCATTACTTGTCCCAGATGTCCCAAGCTTTGCCTTCATTTCAGAACTACCTTTACATCTTAGAACAAACTGTTTCAACAGTGCTGTGGAAATGCTTAGATCTCTTAAATACAAAGTTGCTAATTTGGATGGATCACTTGGAGGCCTAGCTTTGATAATGGCAGAGGTTTCATCAGAGCAATTTCTTGTCTGGTTGAAACAGGTTCATTAAGCTAAAAACACACTCAAATCAGGCATCTGCTTAACAAATGCTCCTGGCAAAACTAATTAGATTTGCCAGGTTAGTACGAATCAACAGAAGTCCTGTGAGATTTAAGCAATATTATGTCTTCTGAAATAAGACAGGCTAGTTTTGCAGGCAAATTAACATGTATTCATTGTAAGATGGGTTCAGCAAAAATATTTTTGAAGAATTTGTTTATGTATCTTCAACAATTAGACATGTCTTATAACGAGAAGTGTTGAAACCTTCTGCAGGTGTAATATGCTCCTCTCTTTTTTAATTACTCTAAATTTTGACCTTCAGAATTGGCTTTCCAACTTGCACTGTCTCTATAGTGGCAAGGTATCCTTTCTGAGTGGAGCATCGATTTGAACCCAAAGAACTAACTGATCAGTGATGCTTATCTAGATAATATCATGCTTAAGTCCCATTGTGGCCAGGGCTGGCTCAAAATATTTTTCTGCCTGAGGCAAAGGACAAGAGCTCCCCCTCCGTAATTCTACTTGGAGAAGTCCTCTGCCACCTCTGAGGAAAGCAGGTGGTACAAGACAGGTTGTGTTGCATGCACAGTTCTATCCTCCAATAGAAGAATGCCTGGTGAACTTGGGAAGAACGTACAGCAGGTCACTGCTGCCTGTCCCCCAGCACCTGCTGCTTGTGGCAATCATCTCACTCTAATGGTAGGGCTGGGCTTGATCATGAAGCTTATATCAAGCACAAGCAACTTGTTCTACTGATGTCAATGGGACTTGACAAATTTTCTCTAGGTTGAAGCCTTTGCCTACACCAAGGGTGAGAAACCTCTGGCTCTCCAGATGTTGCTGGACTTCCACTTCCAGCAACCCGAAGCAGCATGACCAGTGTTCAGGGATTATTGAAGTTGTAGTCCAGCAACATTTGTAGGGCCAAAGGTTCCTCATCCCTGATGTACACCATACTGGCTCTACAGTGACAGGAAGTTGCTATTGTATGTTATCCAGCCTTGGACACAATTGGTTGTTACTTTCTTACAAATGGGACTTTAAAATTTGTTTAATTGCAGAAGGGAACACACTTCTATTTTATGCTCTGCAAATATTTTATGGAAATCTTTTGTTCTCTCCCTCTTGTTCCATGGTATCCAGTTTCGGTGAGCCTTCCTTGTCTTTTGTAATTATTTCTTCTCACATGAATACTTCCACACCCCTTAACTTATACTTGTTCTATATTTTGCGTTATGACAGGATTGTTTGCATTCATTAGGACAGTACTTTGTTTGTTTCTGTCCTTTGTGGATGTATTTTACTTTTGTTTACTGCTCTGTCCTTTGATTTTCATGCCATCTTTATTGTAGCCACTTTTTGCTGCTGATCTTTTCCCTACTGATTTATCCTTCCATTATAATGGTTTTTCTTCATGTTCTCTCCCATCTATCTACTGTAGTCAGCCAGAGAGCACATCTTTCTACCGCAGTGTTTTATTCTTCTGAGCAGCAGATTGCCTTTGTGCTCTGCCTCACTGCTGATTTACACTCTTCTGTTACGAGCCAGGTTATGTAGTAGCCTCCCTTCTCTTTATAGGTTAGACAATTTTTGTGGTGGCCAATTGTTCTATTTACTCTTTGTTTAAAGATTGCGACCAGAAGACAAGCTTTTTTAAAAAAAATAAAAAAGCAACCACAACCAATGTTGAAATAAGATCCAAATTATCAGTTTCATTCAATATTATTTTAACTTGTATGGTGCTTTGATGGTGTTTTCTGCTTAGCAGGGGGTTGGACTGGATGGCCCTTGTGGTCTCTTCCAACTCTACAATTCTATGATTCTATGGAAGGTTGTTGGCATAGAAATACTTCTCAAACTGATATGAAATGATTTAGAAAACAAGGATGTCTACATCCTTTGATTGATTAGCTGTCTGGCCTTTCATTCAATCATTAGAAACAAAGATAAATACCACAGAATGCCACTGTTGGAGAAAGTCTGAAAATATTTGATTTAAAAAGCAATTGACCTAAACATATATGGAATTTATTTAGGGGATGGGGATAATTTTAAGCAACTCACCTACTCTAGGGATGTACACATCCTAGGTGTTTGATAAAGGATGTGGTTACATCCTAAGGAAGGTGCTACTAGTTGAAAAGAGAATTAAGACTTCCAACATCTTCTTGTGTCTGTTGTTCCTGAGTAGAGATTACCTTTATGTCACAAGCACTTTGAGCCTTCAGTGGCAACCCACAGAATGTCTGTAAGAGATACAGTCTGCATACACACCATACCCTGAAGGCAAATTTAAAGCACATGGCTTTCCTCAAAGAATAATGGGAACGGCAGCTGGGTGCTGGGAATTGTAGGTCTCTGCAAAGCCAGCTCTGGCCAAAGGTTGAAACAGCAGGAAGACCAGCAACAAAAGCCTGGAAACCTCCTTGCACTAACAGACCAGAGAGGGTCCACTAGTATACCCCTCCCCCTCCCCCTACACAGATCAGGCAGTTCTGGGCACCAGAGAGGCTATGCTTTTGTAGTTCCTTATTGGCCATGAACAAACTCATCTTGCTTCCTAGTTCTCAGCCTTTGTTTTGCCCTGTCCTGGACACAGTTTATCAGGAGCTGAGTGTGACATGGTCATGATGCTTCTCTCACTTTTCAGGACAACATAAATGAGGCTGGAGATGCCACTTATTTTATTGGCAGTGGATTTCATCTATTTCTCCCCAAAGTACTCATTTCCTGGCATTTTCAAATGTGTTTTGATACACCTTTTTTGTCAAGAACAGTTGGGAAATGTGAAGGCTGTTAGATCACCAAGTTCCAGTATGCACACTAGTCCAAGAGATACAGATCAGGTCAATTTGTACTGGAATTTGCAAAGATTGAATCCCTCAAGCATCTTTCATTGTAACTCATTTTGGTGGGGAGAGCTCAGCTTTTCAGTTGCAACCTATGTCCCTAGGCTTCCCTTTTCCCTTTTCTGATTGTTTGAAGTTCTCCATTGGTCGGCAACTGCCACAAGCAGAGGACCAGTGGTTGCCTTAAGCAGAGCAGTTCAATGGATCATCCTATATTCTGATATCCCTAATAAACATCCATCTGGAATGGAGAACTCCAATTAAAAGCTGGTTGTTTCAAAACTACACTTTGCAGTTTATAAGTCAATTACCTTTTCGTAAATCAAATGAATGCCTTTAACCACATTAGAAAAATATTCTGAAAAGGTGTTCCAGTCTTGTTTACGCTTTCATTTTAGATTGAAAGATGTTCTGAAATAAACTACCTCCCAGGAATAAATTCACAAGGGCAGCTGATAGCATGTTTCCACAAGCTTCTTTTAAAAAATAAACTAAACCAATCAACCGAAAAAGAAACCTTTAAGGAAGGCTCTAATTAACCACAAGGGAAACATTTTATTATACATTTTATTTTATTTTTATTTGAGAGTGGCATTTGTGAAAGGTGTATGATTATTATACTGTGGTTATAAATGCTTAGCTTACAAAGTTAACTGGGATGATAAGTTCATATAAAATGATAAGGAAGGAAATGATTGAATGGAATTCATCTATTATCTATGAACTAGGTATAACAGATTTAAGGTTAGACTGTTCACTGCCATAAAGGAAATGAATCTAAATTTATTTCTATTTTTTATAAGCAAACACAATTATTTAATTATTTGATATGAGATTTTAGAGGTAATTTCTATATGCAATGGATTTATCTCCAATAGATAATAGATTTACATTTACATTTTAAAGAGAAAATGAAATATAATTATGATCTTAAAGGTCTTGTATTATCATAGGGATATTGAATAGTTTATATAATAGGATGTATTGCACTAAACAATATGCTTATTAATGTTCGTATATTTAGAGTTTGTATGGCACATGAATTGTCTATATTCATTAAATAAATAAAAATGTTTAGCTTAGGTTTAGCTCATTATTGGGCATAAAATAAAAGGTTAGCTTGGACACAATAAGAGACAACATAGAAAGCTGTATTATTGATAGGACAGGTAGAAACTATTGACCACATACTCATTTGTAATGATTACCGTAATGAAGCAATAACTATTATAACTAAAAGTATCAGAAAATGAAATCACCCTTGTCCAACCATATTTGACAGTTTGGAAATTTGTTGCTAGGGAAAAGGATAATGAAGTCCTTATATTTGATGGTGAATTTGCTAGGGAATGCACTGACCATCCAAAATTTAAGGGAAGAGTAAAAGGATGTTTAGATATTTATCATCATGAGGGTGATGGATGACATCTTTCAGCCATTGGTAATGGGATTTTAAAAATTCAGATAGGAGGGAATTCATACTTATTTTAGATAAACTATCATTCATCCAAAAAAGGAGTGGGTGATTTATTCTGCATAAATATATGAGCTGGATGGACTCCGTTTACATATATTATTTACATATAAATGGCATAATTTGCATGAATTTGGGAACATGTTTGCATTTGGTGGACAGGCCTTTCTTCACTGCTCCTGTTTCTCAGGGAGATTAGAAGCAACAGTTCTGAGAAAGTTCTGGAAATCAGAGTTAATAAATATATTTATTTGTACTTAATGTTTAGGAACTTGAAATGTTTGCTCACAGAACATGCAGTGCTGAATTACCAGATAGGCAGAATAGGCACCGGCCTATGGGCCTTACACCTTTTAGGGGCCCTGTGACAATATTGATTTGATCTTGGAAGAAAATTACAATCAAGCTTTCTTAGTTCAATGTTATCTGACTAGAGCGCACACATGAGCTGCCCCCCCTAGATGTACTACTGGCAAGTCAGGTATCCACCGTCTTATATTTGTGCAGCTGCTTCTTCCTGCCTAAGTGTAGAGCCTTACATTTGTCCCTATTGAAATTCATTTTGTTAGTTTTGGCCCAGTTCTCCAATCTGTTAAGGTCATCCTGAATCCCAACTCTGTCTTCTGCGGCATTAGTTACCCCTCCTGCGTCACCTGAAAATTTGATGAGTGTGCCCTCAGTTCCTTCATCCAAGTAGTTTATAAAGACATTGATCAACAACGGGCCCAGGACAGAACTCTGCCACAGTCCACTTGTCACTTTTTTCCAGGATGATGGCAAAGAACTATTAGTGAGCACTCATTGGGTATGGTTATTCAATCCCCAAAATTTGAGATGCTGAGGAGAGTCCCCTCAGCAGTTTATAATGATTCAAGCAAGACTATATTGTCATGAGACAGAGGTGCTCTCTCTCAGCTATCAAAATTTTGAGACAGTTAGGGCTTTAAATGTCATTAATAATAACTTGAAATTGGACCAGAAGCATTTGGGCAGCCAGTGGAGTTCATGTAGGACCACTTTTATGTGGTTCTTGTATGATGTTCTTAAGAGCAGTAGGGACACCACATTCAGAACTAGCTGCAGCTTCCATGAAATCTTCAACAGCAACCCCAAGGAGAGTGCACTGCTATAATCCAATTAGAAGGTTACCAGTATATGGACTACTGCAACCAAGCTATTCCTGCCCAGGAATGGTCATAACCGGATGGCCAACTAAAGCTGGCCAAAAACACTCCAGGCCACCAAAAGTAATTGAGTCTCAAGTGGCAATGTTTAAGAGCACTCCCAGATTATTTATCTGTTCCTTCAAGGGAAGGACAATCCTATCCAGGATTTACTTAATTTCTGGATCAGGCCCTACGCTGGCTAGCACCAGCTGTGAGAGCAGTTTGGGATCCAAGGGAATCCACGACAACTCAGCCCTGGCTGTCCATACATTTGTTTGCCGGCAGGGAGGATAGGCAATCTCAGATTACACTGATAGTAGGCTTTGGTAGAAGAGGGCAGAGAGATGCCTCTTGCCATCAGCCCATTTGGATTGCAGTCTTATTGTCATGTACAGTTTGGTTCATAATGACATTCAGTTTTGTTGTATTGTCAGCATCATTCAAATATTAAAAGATATGTTACCCACTGCTGAATCCAAAGAAAAAACCCTTTTAATCACAAAATACCTTTGCCCAATAAACTGTTTTAAGAAAGGACTTACAGGCTCCCATTAAAATTGATAGCAAACCTACACATTTATTTCATCCTCATTTTGCTGGCTAGTGACTATTGTGAGCTTTGCATATAGCTTTCAATACTGAGAATCTTCTATACTAGAGGGCATACTTTCATTGTAGAGCACTAAAGGATGTATTAATAGAAAAAAAGAAAAGGAAGAGAGAGTTGCTAAATATGGTAGTTTAATATCACAAAATGCTTTTCTCAAAATTGCTGTCCCTGGGTGCCATTTGGGAACAGTTCAACAGAGGAGCTATTCCATTTGTCTGCTGCTTTTGAATTGTGTGTTAACTCATGTGGAATGCAGGGAAATAATTCATTCTTTTTATCACTTTTCAATTTGGTGGGGAGAAAACCTGAATAGGGAATGATCTCAATGAGGTTAAGTAGAGCTGGCTGGTGGCCATTGGGTAAGTTGGGGCAGAGGGCAGGCCAGCTAAAGTGGACAGAGCTATACACACAGAGACACAACCACACACCTTTATCACCCACATGAACATAACCACAGAGACACACTCAACACAAACTGTCACACGTGGACAGATGCAGGGTAAGGGAAGAGCAGGGTGTGGCGTCTCCCGTTCAGCACTTGAAGGCTTCTGCCACCTGAGGCAGTGTCAAGGAGCTGTCAGGTAAGCACAGATCATTCATGGGGCAGGAAAGAACTTGAGACACAAAATGCTATTAGCTTTTATTCAAAGAAAGTGACAACATGGCAGAGTTCCTCTGGCTCATCTCCTCTACTTGGAGATATTGCTGAAATAATAATAATATAATAATAATTTATTATTTATACCCCGCCCATCTGGCTGGGTTTCCCCAGCCACTCTGGGCGGCTTCCAACCGAATATTAAAAACAGTACAGCATTAAACATTAAAAACTTCCCTAAACAGGGTCGCCTTCAGTTGTCTTCTAAAAGTAAAATAGCTGCTTATTGCCTTGACATCTGCTGGGAAGGCGTTCCACAGGGCGGGTGCCACTACCGAGAAGGCCCTCTGAAACTGACCACTACCTGATGTACATCTGATGAGAGTGGTATTCCCACTGCAGTGTATGCCATTTTTTCCATTATCTCTAGTAAAGCAAGAGTATAATGCTCCTTAATGTATGAAATACATTTTGACTCTGAGTGATATTTTCCTACCATGTGTTGCTTTCTTTCGCTTTCTCTCTCCCCACCCCAATGTTTTCTTTTTATAAATAGTGGCTAAAGGGAATGCTGCTTGTTGTTGTTTAGTCATGTAGTCGTGTCCAACTCTTTGTGACCCCATGGACCATAGCACTCCAGGCACTTCTGTCTTCCACTGCCTCCTGCAGTTTGGTCAAACTCATGTTGGTAGCTTCGAGAACACTGTACAACCATCTTGTCCTCTGTCGTCCCCTTCTCCTTGTGCCCTCCATCTTTCCCAACACCAGGGTCTTTTCCAGGGAGTCTTCTCTCCTCATGAGGTGGCCAAAGTATTGAAGCCTCAGCTTCAGGATCTGTCCTTCCAGTGAGCACTCAGGGCTGTTTTCCTTAAAAATGGATAGATTTGATCGTCTTGCAGTCCATGTGAATGCTACAGTGTTTTAAAAGCCTTTTAAAGTTTGATATTGGCCAAACGTATCATTTCTTTTCCCCGTTAGTGGTGTAACTTAACATTGATCAGGTTAATATTTTATGGACCAAACTTCCAGTTCCATAAAAGCCTCTAAATGGGGAATTCTGCCTCATTTAGGTTTCTTTAGCTATAAAAAATACCTCTTTATTTCACCCCCAAGGTACCTTGTGATCTGTGCATATCTCTCTTTCAGGATAGCTGTGTCTGGTAGGGTGAGGGGGACCATTAGCTCTATGCTCACCAGGCTAAGTCCTGCTCCATTGACTGCTCTGTTCTCTCATCTGTGAGAGCATTACTTCAGGGCCAGAAATAGGTACGCCCTCCCAGTACTGTCCCTTAGGTATATTGCGGTCATTTGATTTGTGGCATCCACCATAAATATGCCACTTTGGGATGAACTGGCTTCTGTAAGGCTGCTTACCAGTGGCAAGTGCTGACCTGCCATACCTTTCTCCAGGTTGAGTTATCAAGACTTCCTGACTGGCGACCTGTAAATAAAACGGTGACCAAATCTTGATAAAGATGTAAAAATGAAAAACATTTACAGGCATTCCAATCCACCAGGTTTGGGTTATACACTCTGTCGGGGTTCTTTCATCTCTGTACATGCCAGCTAGACTGACCAACCAAAATGTCACCATATAGAAGGTATGGTGTCAATCAGCTGACAACCAATCATATTGTGACCATGTTTGCATCTTCACAATCCATAAAGTGTACAGCTTCACTCCAGCTGTCGGCACTCTTAGAAAATGCTGGTTTGCATGCCTGTAATTAGGGCGCAGTTACAAAAATAATCTCTCTCAAGAAAATAACGAAAACAAAATAGTCCTGTGACTGACTACATTGAAGAAATTTGCAATATTGCTCAGTTTAACAGAATATGGACAGACATGAGTTTGAGGATCATCTTGTCTGTCTCTTAGTGGACCCATTTCATCAAGCCAGAGCTTCCACAGCCGCTGGCTGCCATTGGCAAGACTGGCAGTACCAGCAGCAGATGTGTTCTATGTTTATGGTAATATTTTATTCTCTTGTTAATTATGCTGTTTTAAATGTGCATTTTATATATGCAGGGCCGGCTCTAGGTAGAGCCCCGGTGGCGCGGTAACCATGCTGCACCCTGCGAGGGCTGGGGCGCCGGAGCGATCTCCGCCCCTCAGCGGCAGGGCGCCCGACCTGCTCGAGACTGCCCTGTATATATGATTTCCTTTAGTAATGTTTTCTCTTGAAACATTGACTTTGCTGCGTCAAATGTGCACTCTGTTGCTGACCTCCTTTGTCCTGTTTTATTTTGAAGTCTTTAAGATAATTTAGTGCAGAATCACCTTGGTTTGTGCACATTCTCCATTGATCCCGCAAGTGCGACAGCATATGAACAATACAGCTTTAAGATAATATGAGTCGGAGGTAGGAAGTAAAGTGTTAACCAAAGAGTTTGCCAAGTTTCCACTGTTCCTGTCTTAGGTTAATTGGATTTTCATTTTGTGGATTTCATTTTCATTTTCTGTGGGTTCTTCTTAAACAACAACATAATTATGATATAACAAGTCTAAGGTAGCTGGCTCTAACTGATCTTCCAATAAATTCAATGACAGATGAGGTGATTAGACAGCACACAATTACTTCAAAATGATATTTCTAATGTAGCTGTACTGTGTATAGAAGCAGGGGGCGAGGGCGGGGGAGTAAACAAAACTAATGTACTTTGAAGGAATCCTAATTGTGACTTGTCAATTTTATTTCCCAGGGGGTATTTTTTTTATAATACCTTTAGATGCCAGTCATTTAAATGTAGACTTCTGTTTTGCTATCACGAGACAATTACGCTGAAGAGAGACAGGAGAACATAATTGCAGTAGGTTGTTGATCACTACTTTTGTGATTGTTGAGTGATATGCTTAAAATCTGCTTGTTTGAGTAACAAACTGAATGTTTTTATCAGTTTAATTGTGTAATTGTAATGAGTTATGCAGCATAGTAACATTGAAGTGAAAGCCAATTTTGCTGCAGACAATTCTGCTAGACTCTAGGAGGGCTTCTGTTGGCATAGGGGGTCAGAGTTCAATGTATTTCCCTTAGATATTATATATGATTAAGCCAGTGCTATTTTCTAGGAAAAGAGGTACTGAAACTCACCATGAATGTGTCCCTTGGTTCCCTTATAATGGCAATGGCGCCCACCTGCAATGTACCAGAACTGAGTTCCAGTGAGTTCTGACTGGAAAAAAGCCATGGATTGAGCACTATATAAATTTTTACCAATAAATTAATTATGTGTCTTAATTGTTACTAATTTTTACTGATTGTGCCCAGTATGTTCCAAATACATTACTTATTCTTAAAGTGAATAATCTGATATAATGGAAAACAACATCCCACATTAAAACTTTCCCTTTTCCTAATGAGTAGCCTGTATATAATTCAAATGAGCAGGCAGTCATTAAAGAGCTCAGTCTGTGGCTTATTGCAACTAATTATTCAGACTTTAGCACATAATTAACATCTTTTTATAGGCTCTAACTCTCCTATTCTCTCTCTCTCTCTCTCTCTCTCTCTCTCTCTCTCTCTCTCTGTAAATAACTTCAGCAATCCCGAGTGTTCACTTGTGTGGAGTTGGAGAGTTCTCTAAGAATGTCAGGACACCAGGAGACTCCATAGATTTGAAAAGCAAAAGGGATAATAAGCTGGCTGTTGGATGGAAAGGGAGCTACATGGAAGATATTGTTGCACACACCTCCGATCTGTGAGCAGTGTGAGATTCCAGGGGTTCCAGGCACTTACCCAGGGTTCGGTTTCCTTGGAATGAGGGACAGTGGAGACTGTGGTGTCTTTATGATATATGGCTCATTTCAGGGAATATTTTCAGCCAGAAATCAAGCATGACTTTCCCTCACAAGCTTCAGGCTGCTACCTGCCTCTCTCTCTCTCTCTCTCTCTCTCTCTCTCTCTCTCTCTCTCTCTCTCTCTCTCTCTCTCACACACACACACACACACACACACCTCAACCCTGGCTTTTGTCCTTCTAACAACCAGCCAGGTGAGTGGAGTCACTCATTTGTCCGGTGGCACAAAGCCACTTCCTTTGTTACCTTCACAACCCATACTTAGTAGGCCATTACTAAGAACCTGGCCTTGCTATTCCAACAACCGAATCTTTTCTGAATCCAGGAATTAGGAGGGACTCAGGCATCCTGCCAGCCCAACCCCGCCCTAACTTACAACAGTACTAAAATGCTGGAGAAGCTTTAAAAATATTGGCACCTCTCATCTGGCTGACATGGTTGGAGGTTTAAAAGGCATCCTCCAGATTATGGAGACCTGTGTTTTAGAGGAGAGCTGTATTTCACATTTTAAAGCCCTTTGCTCATCAAAGTAAGGTTTGACAATACACTATTTCACTGGCTGGTGTTGGTGATGGGTTTTTAATTTGTCACCTTCTAGCTCTAACAGCCTGGCAAGGGCCTGAAGAAATAGCTTTACATTTTTCATTTCTTCAGTAAACTTTTAAAAGATTGGCATAAGGCAATACAAGGTTGCTGAGTATGATCCAAATGCTTGAACTTTTAAAAGAAAACCACACACACAACGTAACTTATACACCTAAACCCCTGTTTGGCATGTGGAGTTAAGAGAACTGAGCTGTAAGACTGAAAGTCCCCATTTTAAATCTTACCTCAACCACAAAAAACATTGTGGTCTTAGATAACTTTCAGCTTTGCTTCGTTGCCCCCTCCCTCAATCTGTAATAACCTATTAATAATATCAGCCTACCATACCAGGTTGTTGTAGGGGATGGGGATATCTGCTATAGCTTAACCCCCTAAAATAGCAAATATCAGGGGGTTAAACTGAACAGTAAATAGTTTATTTCAGTTTATTAAAATACAGAAAAAGGAGGAGGGAAGAATTATTAAACAATTCAGGTTCTATTCAACACTAGTTCTACTCAGTATTTAGAAACAGAGTGCAACAAGAACATTTCAATCTAAACCAGATGCAAAGAATGTTTGGCCCTCTAGTTGTTGCTGAATGACAATGCCCATCAACTCTATCCAGCAAGTCCAATGGCCAGAGATGATGAACGTTTAGTTCAGTAACATCTGGTTGGCCAAAGGTCCTCTATATCTGGTCCACACAACACCACCTTCACTGAAAATTCCTTTTCATCTCTGGAAGAGGCTAAGTGGTCCATATGTGTATCTACCATTTTGGGTGTCAAATATTTTCATTCTCACATCCACATGCAAAATCAATATATCCTTGAGGTGATCTGTAACCTAGGTGGTTAAGTTTGTTTGACATAAAATTGTTTTCATGACACAGCTTCCCCCTTCCAGCCCCACCGTTGTTACCATTTTTGGCTTGAGTTCTTTTTTGTATTGCAAGATTTAGGTTATGGACTGTAGTAATGGAACTGCATTTCAAATTTAGAAAAATACCATTAAGAATTAATTTAAGAGTCTGGCTGCGTTCATGAATCACAGCTGTGTGGTCATGTAACACTTTGGATAGACTTTCTCAGCAAAGCTCTGATGATAATTTTTAGAGTGCAGACAGTTCTTCCTTTCATTGTGGTGAGATTCATAGGTATGATTTAAGGGAGGTGCTTTAGCAGAAATGCTGAGAGAGTAGAAAGCAAAGTTATGGATAATATTCGGGAGGTAGGGAAACAATAGATGGCTGTTCTGAGCCTATGTCTGCAAATGATATAAACAGTTGTTAACTTCAGTTCATGAAATTTGTAGAATGTTACATTTGAAAAGGAATAAATGAAATACATATTAAGGAAGAATCATTGCAATGATTTACTTGAGATCACCCACTGGACTGCATTAAAAATTCATCTGGAGGGTACACACAAATCTCTGGATGTTCGTGGTTGTCTCACATGCCTCGCTAGGCGGCGATCCTCTTCTGGTGGCAGTAGATCAAGACATTTCTTTAGCCTTGATCACATCACATAATGTGATGTGAGGTCTGAGCATTTCAGTTGGGGTTTTGCCTGCATGGAGGAATGTGCATGATGGAGAGGGACACTTGCACCAGCTGCTCTACCACGCGTTGGCTGCATGCAGAAGCCATTTCTCAGATGTCTGCTTGAATAGGAATAAATAAGTAACTAACAGTATATTGGCAGGGGTACATATTAGGCCAGCCAAAGTCATACCCTTAGAAATGCTTCTCAGCCCACAACAAACGCGGGGGTTACATTCCGTGGGGATCTTGCCTAAAGCCAGAATCACACATAGTCAGAACACATTGGGTGTCAAGATGCAAGGGATCTCAAAGTCTTTTTTCTGGATGCCCAACCCCCTTTTAATTTTAATGTGTCTTTTTTTGTCATGCATGTGAAGCTGAATGCGCACAAGTTAAATGTGTGTAAGTTGCAGGCTTCCTGTACTTTCCCCAGAATGGCTGGCTTGGGTGGACTGGCTCAGGAAAACTCTGCCAAGCTAAACACGGTGTGTGAGCCCTATGCTGTTTATCTCTGCTCTACATGAAATTGGATTTTAATGAATTTCACCAAGTTCTTATATTTCCCAAATGTCAGATGCATAACATTTGTGGGAATTATCAGTGTGCACCTTAAGCCAAGGTGGGCTTTACTTTTAATCTTTTCCCATCACACTGAGCAGGTCACCTCTGGTTGTTCTTAATTTCTGCCTCCTTTCTGACGTCACTCTCATGTCAATAAAACATCCCAGCCATAAGCCACACACTTTCATACAGCTGGTACTGGCATCAATACACCCATCAGCACTCCCAGAATGGAAAGGTAGCAGCCAAATATCTTCCCCTCTCCCAACCCAATGGTTGGTGGGTTTGCCTAGCAAAGTGCCTTGCCATGCAATATTGTTTTGGAATATTTAGCCTAAACTCTTTGAACCTTGAATTTCAATACAGAAAGAAACACTCATTCTGACATTCATTTTGACTGTGCTTCAGTGTGCTTCCATGTCTTCAGTGCTAATATTAGATTTAAACACCCCAAACCGCAAATCGTAACAGAAAATACCCAGAAGCTACCTTAGTTGCAACATTCAGAGGGTTAAAAAAAAGTAAATTAGTAGAGAGTTTTGTAACAGGTTATATATGCTGTAAATTCTATGTATTTATTATTCCCTAATGTACAAATTGGAGTGTGTTCAAGAGGCTCATAAAATCAAGAAAGTGGATATATGCACAACGTGGCTTGACCTCTTTTGCAACAGGCATCATCATGCCTAGAATTTTCAATGTTGTTTTCCAGGAAAGCAATGGATCAAACAAATTGCGGGAGAGGTCTATTATATATCAGGTTATCTTCCTAATGTATGCTCTTTATCAAAAGGTGCTTTCACATGTCCCTCAGTTGGCCTAATGCAAGAGGTTTTCTGGGTTGATTTGTGATACAGAAAGGCATTTTCCCATGTGTAAATAAGGAGCAACTTGGTAAGTGGAATGGCTGCAGAAAATTGAATAATGTCACAGCGGTTTTCAAGCTTATCCCTATTCCATTGGTCTAGTTTTGTATGGTGCATAAGTCCACACTGATAATAAAGAAATATGGATAGGTATTTTAAAGACTTAGGAAACGATGCATGTGTTCCTGAACCTCCACTTTTAAGTTAAAAGTGTGCATTAAGCATAATCAGAGGATAGTGAGAAAATATTGCACAATGAGTCAGGGATAAAGTGTCATATGTTGCATTTGATTACAGAAACAAACCCTTTCTTTACTAGATGAGAACTTTGGCTGGTATAAATCAAGTGTTGCATTCCTGGAACAATATAGATTTATAGAGAGAAGCCTGCCTTAGTCTCAGCTTCTGCGCCATATAATACATTGTTTGCAAATGTATGCAACTCAAAGGTTCGCTAGCAAACGTCTGGCAGCCTCGCACACCCATTAGACAAAGAGGCATAAATTTGTCATTTGAGTTCTGCTGAGATGATAAGAATCTGGACTTGAATCAAGGATTGGTTAAACATTATATCTGAGCTTTTATACACTTAGGTGGATAGAGGATTCCCCCCCTGATATCTCTGATATTGGTGGCAGTCTTGACAAAGGTAAACTGAGGAGAAGGGATAGTTGTGTAATATTTCTTACTGGGAGTACCTGCAGATGACCTGTTTATTTGAACACTCATCCTGATTTGATTGCAAGGAGATTAGATGAGGTTGGCATCCATTCTGGTTTATTTCCGGTGAGGTTCGATGATGTGTCAAAGCAAATGTTATCCCACACTTTCCAGTAGGTTTGTTGTGCAAGAACTCCCAATCAAATATAATTGTGCCTCCTGAAATTGCCAGCATGGGATTGAATCCCACTCAAAAATAGTGAGCCTGGAAACACATCCCCTGCGTTTCTACTGTATGCACATTCAATATTTCTGAATGTTTCTGAATATTTCTAATTGCACCTGATAAGCTAGCCACAATGGCTGTACTCTGCCTCCACAGTTGGGGGCAGCAATGCTTCTGAATACCAGTTGTTGGAAAACGCATGTTGGCTCTTGAATCCTGCTTGTGGTTTGGCCACTGTGAGAACAGGATGCTGGACTAGATAGGCCACTGGCCTGATCCAGCAGGCTCTTCTTATGTTGTTATACCGGTAATAGTTGTCAGGGGGCCTTCCTACAGGGAGCCTCCTCCCCTCTTGCTGACCAGCACTTCGCCCAGTGAGAGCAGCAGCAGTGGGTCAGGTGAGGGGAATCAGGAAGTGAGCAGGACGAAGGCATCAGGGCTCAGCGATGTTGGAGAGCCTTTGCGCTGCCAGGATCAAGAGGTGGAGGGGAGCAGGCAGCCCCTTCCGGCACCCGAATTAAGGTGTGCCACCAAACATAAGGTCGGGAGGAGGTGTTTAGGGGTGCCCAAACTCTTATGCTGGTCCCGTAGCCGGAAACATCCACTCCCGGATTCTGCGAGTGACTGAGAGGTCATGTTTTCTGCTATCTCTGCACTGTAAATACTATGCACAATAAAACTCTTAAAGACAGAGCAGACTTGGGCGTCTTTACTCAAGAGTAGCCGCAACAACACCCTTAAAATAGTAATGCCCATCAATGCAATCCAGAGTACTTAGGCATGCTTGTCACGTATATTCCTGTGCAGCTAACTCCTTCTAGATTCTGCTCCATGCTTATATTAAAGACGCTAAAGGACACTGCTGTAGAGATAGCTGGTCTGGTGACCATTTCTCCCTCCATGTTTAGTTCAACTGTTCATTTGTCTAAAACAAATCAACTCTGATATTCTGGTGCTGATGCCAGGGGCCTTCTGCATTTCCTTCGCCATGGTCAGGCCCGGCTCTAGGTAGACCCCCGGTGGCGCAGGGCACCATGGCCCCGGCCCACCAGAAAGGCGCCGCAAGCTGCGCCCGCCCGCTGGCCGGCCAATCCGCCGGTCCGCCGCGCAGCTGCGCCTGTGGGAGCCGTGCTGCGTGCAGCGCCCACCCGCCCACCGCGCTGGGAAACGGGGCGGGAGGGCGCCAGAGAGATCGCGCTGTGCCTGCCCACCCGCCCGCCGCTGCGCCCACCCGCCCACCGCGCTGGGAAACGGGGCGGGAGGGCGCCGGAGAGATCCGGCGCACCACAGTGGCAGGGGCGTTTAAGACGGCCCTGGCCATGGTGCAACTGCAGAGAATCACCACACAGAGGCAGATCTGGGGGAGCACAAGAACTTTGGTCACACTGGGTGCAGAGCCTCAGGGATGCCACGTGGGGTGCTGCAGCTTTGATTTAGAATGGTGTGCGAGAGGTGGAGGGTTGCTGAATTTTAGTGTCACACTGAAATTTGAGGCCCCAAGGTCTGCCACTGCTCCACACACCAGGCTTTAGGAGAAAGGTATTCGGGATCAGAATTTCCATATGGATTTTCACTCTCTTCCCAAAATTAAACATTGAATCCTGGGTTTAAAAAAAAAGAGCTGGAGCTGTCTTGGATCAATTAATGCCTTCATATAGAAATGAAAGCCACAGAAGATATAGATAGCTTAGCAACAACTATTTATTTATGTAGGAAGAGCTTACAAATTGCATTAAACGAACAAAAATGAAAGAGGTAAATATAGAAAGGGGGGGGGATATGGAGCTTAGCTACCAACCCACTTTTCCTTTTGTAATACTGTATATACTTTGTGCCATTTGGTTTCCAAGGAGAAATTGACTGTAACTGTTTTCAGCTATATATGTTGCAGAATAGATATAACACAGTAACATTCTGATGAGATTAGGTTTTAATATAAAAAAGGCAGAAATTAAGTGGATAGTTCATTCGCTTAAGGTAGCCTTAGGCAAACTACACTGCCTGCACAGTCAAGATAACAAGAAACTTCAAAATCTTTGCTCACTTAAAAAGCTGTGTGGTCAGCCATAAAGGAAAACTACTTGCTAACCTCCAAAATGCATGTCTTAAACATTTCTCTTTTCCAGATATTATTCTTTAGTGTGTTTTTTAAGGGAGGCAATAGGCAGTTGCCAAGAAGCCAGTTGCAATTACTGGATGTATTGGGGCTGGGATTTCTAGAAGAGATATGAAAGAATTCACCCTAGAGTACAAAGGAGGCCTCCTTTTAGAAAAGGGTTTTGAAATATACTCGGAGTCGAGAGTGAATTTCATGCTCTTTATTCAGCTCATAGTCATCAAGGAGGAGAAGAGAAGACGAGTGGCTCTTTTCCCAAAACCATCTGCTTATATACATTATTTACACAATGGGCCTTGCGTGATTGGCTACTTCAGGGCTACACCTGTGGGCCAATTATATTGTGGATTGACTTCTGCCTGCAGCCTGATTGGCTGCTCCTACAGGCCAATCAGGTAGCAGATTCACTTCTGCCAGCCGCCTGATTGGCTGCTCCAGCAGGCCAATCAGGTTGCGGATTCACTTCCACCTGGAGTTGGATTGGGTAGCTCCCGCTGATTCTGAATCCTATTGTTCTAGGATTCAGCTCAGTACATAACACCCCTCCCCTCTAAGTTCCAGTCCTGCCCGGGAAGTTGCATTCGTAGTCCCCAAGGTCTGCTGGCCGCCTCCGTGTGCGTTGTGGCCTGGGGTGTTCCTTGGTCAGGGGTTCTGGTTCTGGCTCGTGTTCCGAGGCTGCTGGCTGTGCCGGGGCTGTCTGGTCTGGCGCCACTGAACCACTAGGTTGTAGCTCTGGTTCCGGTGTCCTTCCAGCCTCGGGGCGCCCCTCTGTGCCTACTGCTTCTGCTTCCCCTGCCCACCCCTCTCGCTCTACGGGCCTCACTGCCCTGCTGTCCCCTTGGGACCCCTCTGTCCCGCTCTCCTCCCGGGTTCCTCCTGGGAATCGTCGCCGTAGCTGGTCGCAGTGGCGGCGCCAACATTGCCCCCCTTCCGTTAGTACCTCGTACGACACGGGACCGGTCACCTTGGTGACTGTGGCGGGTACCCATGCTGGGCCTGCCCCAAAATTCTTTGCATACACTGGGTCCTGGGCCACAAATGTCCGGGGGTTCCTGCCTTTCCCCACCACTACCTCATCCTGAGCTCTGTCGGGGTGAAGTCGGTCCAGTCTAGTTGCAAGGCGCCGGCCCATTAGTAATTCAGCTGGGCTCCGGCCCGTCGTTGTGCTTGGGGTGCTGTGCTGTGCTAGAAGAAATGCGGCAAGGCGGTATTCCCAGTCCCCTTGTGTCATGCGGCGGAGGCTGTCCTTGGTGGTCCGCACCATGCGCTCCGCTTGGCCATTGGTGGCAGGGTGGAATGGTGCTGAGCGGATGTGGCGGATGGCGTTCTGCGCTGTGAAGGTCTGGAACTCCTCTGACGTGAATGCGGTTCCATTGTCCGAGACGAGGGTGTCAGGGAGCCCGTGGGTCGCAAACAGCTTACGTAGTACCCGGATGGCTGCCGCCGTAGAAGTGGATGGTACCAGTGCGACCTCCAGCCATTTGGTGTAGGAATCCACCACTATGAAGAATGTTTTTCCCTGGAAGGGGCCAGCGAAGTCCACGTGCAAGCGTGACCATGGATGTCGGGCGGACTCCCAGGGCTGGACTGGGGCCCTAGGGGGATCCGGGCGGGATTCTTGGCAGGTCTGGCAGTGTTGGACCCAGGCCTCTATCTCTCTGTCAATCCCCGGCCACCACACATAACTCCTGGCAAGGGCCTTCATCCTCACTACCCCTGGGTGTGTCTCGTGTAGGGCTGTGAGGACCCTTTTGCGGAGGGGCTGGGGAACAACAACCCTGCTTCCCCATAACAGGCACCCCTTGTGGGCCGACAGTTCATGTTTGCGGTTTGTGTAGCCAGCGAATTCTGGCCCGGGGCTGCTGCTGGGCCATCCTCGCCACACCCAGTCCAGGACCCGGGAGATGACCCTATCTTTTGTGGAATGGTGCGCAACTTCTTGTGCCTGAATGGGTCGGTCGGGAAGCAGCTCCAGGGTCATAACCTCTTGCGCAGGCGCTGGGTCGGGGCCTGTTTCTGGTAGTGGTAGCCTGCTGAGGGCGTCTGCGTGGCCCATCGCCTTCCCAGGGCGGTGGATTAGTGCATACTGGTAGCCGGCAAGGAAAATTGACCACCTGAGGACACGTGGAGACAACACTTGGGGGGTCTGCTTCTCAGGGGCAAACAGGCCAAGCAACGGCTTGTGGTCAGTCACTATGGTAAAGGGCCGCCCGTACAAGAAATCATGGAATTTTTTTACGCCCTTCACGATTGCCAGACCCTCCTTGTCAATCTGTGAGTAGTTTCGTTCGGCTGCAGCAAGCGTCTGGGAGAAGTATGCCACCGGCACCTCTCTTCCATCCGGGAGTTGGTGTCCCAGGACAGCGCCGATGCCATAGGGAGAGGCGTCGCATGCCAGCACCACTGGCAGCCTCTCGTCGAAGTGTGCTAAGACCGAGTTCGAGACGAGCAAGTCCTTGACTGCCTGGAATGCGGCCCTTTGTCGCTGGCCCCACACCCAAGGGGCCCTTTTATCTAGGAGTCTGTGTAGGGGCTCCGCTACCGCTGCCTTATGGGGAAGGAAGGCATGGTAAAAGTTCAATAGTCCCAAGAATGACTGAAGTTCGGGCTTGCTCTTGGGCGCTGGGGCCTCACAAATGGCCCGTACCTTGTCACCGGTTGGATGGACCCCTTCTGCGTCCACCTTAAATCCCAGAAAGTCCACCTGCGGCACTCCCAGTAAACACTTTTCCCGCTTCACCTTGAGGCCCGCCGTCTGGAAACGGTGCAGGACGGAGCGGAGGCGGTCCTCAAATTCCTCTGGTGTGGGCCCGGCGATCAGTACATCATCGAAGAAGGGGGTGACGCCAGGAATCCCTTTAAGGAGAGAGTCCATTAGATTCTGGAATATGCCTGGTGCCACGCTAACGCCAAATTGCAGCCGCTTTACTCTGAATGCCCCTCTGTGCGTCACAATCGTCTGGGCCTCTGCTGTGGCTTCGTCCACAGGCAACTGTTGATACGCTTGGGCCAAGTCCAGTTTGCCAAAGATTTTTGACCCAGCCAGGGTGGCGAGGACATGGCTGACCACTGGCACTGGGTATGCATGGGCTGTGAGAGCCTTGTTTATGGTGCATTTGTAGTCTGCACAGATGCGGACCGAACCGTTAGGCTTGACGGGTGTGACAATTGGAGTTTCCCAGGTGGCGTTGGGCACCGGCTCCAGCACTCCTTGCTCCACGAGCCGGTCCAATTCCTCGTCTATGCGGGGTTTCAGGGCGAACGGGACCCGGCGGGCCTTGTGCCTGATGGGTCGTACAGCGGGGTCTAGCTGTAGGGCAATGGGGGGTCCTGTATATCGTCCCAATGCCCCATCGAAAACCCCTGGAAACTCTTTGCATATGGCGTCCACGTCCACTTGTAAGCTAGTGCGGTTCACCCCGGTAACGGCTAGCCCCAGAGGTCCAAACCATGCCAGTCCCAGTAAGCTAACGTAGGGGCCCTTAACTACCAGCAAGTCCAATTGTTGCTTTCGCCCTCGATATTGCACCCTGAAGGTTCCCACCCCCATAGTAGGGACCTTACGTTTCTGGAAGTCCCGGAGGGTGAATGGGGCCGGCCTTAGTTTGGGACCCCCATTAGGGCACAGTTCCCTTAATGTTCGGGCCGAGATTATGGATAGAGTTGAACCCGTGTCCAGCTCCATGCGGCATGGGGCTCCCTCTATCTGTACCTCTATATAAATTTTCTCTGTGCTGGGATGGGGCAACTGGAATACCTGATAGTCCGTGATCTCCGTCGAGTTGCCTTGGTGCATGGTGCCGTGTGACCTGGGGCTCCTGGGTCGGTCATCTGATGCTTGTCGACGTGTGAGTCGAGCCCGACACACCCGGGCGATGTGTCCTAATTTTCTGCACTGCCTGCACTCTGCGTTGCGGAAACGACAGGTCCTCCTCTCGTGGTTCTCCCCGCAGCTTGCACAGTTCCCTCCTTCTCGTCGAGGCTGCTGTGGTGTGTGTGCTGCTTGAGTGCGCCGCTGTACTCGGTGTACTTCCTCCCTGTCAGATTCGGATTCGTCGGTGAGGTCTTCGTGGTAGACCCTCGGTTGGGATGGCGGGGCCGGTCGTGCCTCTTGCGTTGACCTCTCGGCGGCTTCGGTTGCCAGGGCTTCCTCCAGAGCAATCTGGAACGTGAGGTCTTTTTTGGCGTAGAGGCGTCGTTGCAACATCTCGTCCCTCAGGCCACCGACGAGGCGGTCACGAAGCATGTTCTCCAATTCTGAGAAGTTGCATAACCGGGCGGCTTGGCGGAGGGAGGTCACAAACCCCGTTATGGTTTCCCCCGGGGCTTGCCGCTTTGCGTAGAAGGCATTTCGGCAAGCTACCACCGAGGGCTGTGGTGAGAAGTGCTCCTTCAGCCGTTCCATTATTGTTTTGTAAGAGACGGTAGCGACATCTCTAGGTGCAAGGAGAGCCCGGGCGATTTCAAACGTCTCCTCTCCACCGACGCTGAAGAATGTCGCCCTCTTCATGGCATCGTTGGTGACTTCTTTCGCTTGCAGGAGGAAGTTGAAACGGGCGGCGTACCCTTCCCAGTCTCCTGATGCTGGTTTGAATGGCGAGAAGCTGCTGTCGGTTGCCATTCTGGGTTCCTTGGGTCCTGGAGCTGAAGCCTGGATGCACGGTGCGATGCAGCGGTGCAGCAGGTGGCGGTGCTGCGGTGCAGTGCGTGGTGGCGGTCAGCTCAGCAGGATCCCACCTTCGTCGCCAGTGAAATATACTCGGAGTCGAGAGTGAATTTCATGCTCTTTATTCAGCTCATAGTCATCAAGGAGGAGAAGAGAAGACGAGTGGCTCTTTTCCCAAAACCATCTGCTTATATACATTATTTACACAATGGGCCTTGCGTGATTGGCTACTTCAGGGCTACACCTGTGGGCCAATTATATTGTGGATTGACTTCTGCCTGCAGCCTGATTGGCTGCTCCTACAGGCCAATCAGGTAGCAGATTCACTTCTGCCAGCCGCCTGATTGGCTGCTCCAGCAGGCCAATCAGGTTGCGGATTCACTTCCACCTGGAGTTGGATTGGGTAGCTCCCGCTGATTCTGAATCCTATTGTTCTAGGATTCAGCTCAGTACATAACAGGTTTCCTGGTCTGATCACCTGCATTCAAGCAGGAAGCATTCAGTCAACAGTATAGGGAAGGAAGTAAAATGCTTGTAAGATTGGAAAATATGAATTGATTTACATGTAACTCAATGTGAACATAAAAACATAACAAGTGACCATAAAAATTAAGAGCTCTTCTGGATTAAATGCAAAACCCCATCTAGTCCAGAAGCTGCTCTCAAGGTGGGACAGAGCCACTATGCTAGCTTCCTGGCAAGTGGGTCACAGTTGCTTAGTGGGAGGAAGAGGGGTGTGGTGTGGACACTGCAGTTCAAGAACAAACTGGGAAGCTAATGTAGCATTTCCACCCCACCAAACTGGTTGGGGAAACATCCAGAACATAGGGGGGGGGGAGAAAATTATGTTGCACAGCTTACAGTCATGGAACTGCTTAGTTGATTTCCCTTGTTCTTGTGCAGAAACCCCTGTGGGAGACTTGCCCTTAAAGGGAAGAACGCCACAATCTGTCCTCCAGTTTCTCAAAAGCTTTTCTCCCCATGAAAGATGCTTTTGTTTTTCTGCTTGTCAGGGCATTCTAAAAATTTATGGTCAAAGGGAGTATGCATGTTTTGCTTTCTGCTAAACATACTCCAGCACATTGCCGTCTCTCCATCTGTACGTCCTTCTTGAACTGGAAATGCCCCATAGGAGGAGACACTTCATAATATATTACCCTGGGATTTAACTGAATTGCAGGTGTTCAGGAATGATGCAGAGTGCAGACCAATTGTAGAATGAAAGGACCATTCAAACATTCCTCGTCCTCCTGAAAATCAAGTAAGCATGGTGGAAATCCTGTATAAGAACTGATGCACCCATAAGAATTTCCCTGAAATTTCTTTCCCCTTTGATGACTTTTGAATGCAGTTTCCTTTTCTCATTAATTAATGGAATATGATAGAAAGGAACACAAGAGAATTTTTTGGGAACAACTACACAGTTTCCTCTGCTCTTCTCTCCTTGGAAAGAATGAAGTACCGTAAACCTCTATTGCTGCTTCAAGATAAATCCTTGATGGCAATTTGTGTTCTTAACATCTGGGGCATGTTGTGGTATTCACAGTGCTTAGCTAAACAAGCACTGAGACAATAGGAGTGTGCCATTTACATCTGGTTACTTTTGGGACTGCAGCTTATCTTTGGTTTAACTGGTAGATTCATCAACTAAACTTTAGTTGATGATTGGTACAGGCCAATTTTAATCAAGAATGGCAAATTTTAATCAGTGCTGCTGTGGGTTAAGCGTACATTTAATTAATTGCTTAGGATATTTTTGGCTCTGATATGTTCTTATAATAGTGAATGAAAATGAAAAAAATAAGGATAGTTTCATACTCTCTTTAAAAATTAATTCATCCCACTATTTCTTACAATGCCACATTGAAACATAATGCAATAAATTAACCAAGTTAAGCAATGTAAAGTAACACATTGATGACAAATCAAAAGAAAAGCACACTGCTCTCACTATCTGAAAAGCGTATTTATACTGATGTCTGTTTAAATGTAATCCATTAATTGACAAAAGGGAAGAACATTAGTAAGCTAAAAAAAATCAGAAATTTGGCAGCTCTCATTATAATTATGTATGGCCATCTGTATATATTCAGAATATATTCAGAAAACATGTTCTTTTCTTATCTTTTGGGTGTAGGAGGCATCATGTTTTAAGACACAATAATCCGTATCTGATCACATAGCTTTTATATTTATCAGAACCTAGTGTGCCACCTTGTTGGGTCAGTTTGGAGATGGGAAAAAATATGAAAAGTGGCCCAATAAATGAATCACTTATTTTGTTATTTATTTATTACATTTCTAATCCACGCTCCCTCCCAAATGAGCCAGGGGCTTTTATGTAAGGATCAAATAGCTGCAGATGGCTTGCAATTTTCTAAGAACTCCTGTTTCTGGAACCATGGGGCTTGCTGCTGAAATTGAAATTTCTGTGCTCAGCTTTCCCATGACCTTCTGTAAGCTATTCCAACAGGGACCTAATGCCATGACATCCTTACATTGTGTTTCCTGTTGCTGCGCCATATAATTCACTGCTATTAGGGATGCTTGATAAATTATTATTTTTCCAAACTCTGATTATGAACGGACCTGTACTACCTGGAATAATGTGCAGGTTAGCTAAAAATAAAACGCATTGAAAATGTGTATTTTGAGATTGAATATATTTAGAAATGCTTATTTTGAGAGCTAGTTTGTTTTTTAAAAGTATTTAAATTTGCATTTACATGCATTATTTTTATTTTAAATCATAGATTAGGCAAGAAGAAGATGGAATGAACTAATGAATGAACTGAGGTGAAGGGGACACGTACTGGAAACAGGCTATTCTGTTCATCCCTGGCTGTCACTGGTGGGACTGAAGAAATGCACAAAGTGAAAACCATATTGCTGGGTAAGTGTTTCTTTTTTAATAATATTTGATTTGATTTTCAAAAATAAATAAAGAAAAATAAAGAAAAAGAACAAAAGAGAGAAGAAATAAAGTTGCTTCAAAATATCATAAAAATTTCACATATCAAGATTGCTCTGAATTTCCTGACTTCCCCCATCCCATCAACTGCCTATCAATACTTATCCAATTTTTCATATTCCCAATTTATCCATACTTTCTGTTACATTACGAGTGCATTTAGAATCCTGCTAATATTTTGACCTGTTTGCAATGATTTTGGCTGGGTGTTTCTATATGTTACAAGAGAGAAGGATTTGACAACGGGAAAAGAATTTCATTGTCATCCCCATGTTTCTGATAAGTGATATTTAACTATAAAAGTATTGTGAATCATAGACCAAAGCCCCTGCAATACACACCCCTATGGGGATCAAACCCATTATTAGCACCATGTTCTAACAGAGGTAACCTACAAGGCTATAGTTTCTGAATGATAAAAATAATAAACTACATACTTATCCGGTCTTGCAATTTATTATTAGAAGTAAATGGAGAAGAGAGCAAGCTATTTGGAATCCATATCGGGCGACAGATTCAAACGAGTGAATCTTTTTATATTCAGTAATGGACTTCTGTTTCTAATTGGTAGGGTGTGCTTGTGTGAAGTATCTATCTTATTACAACCTTTCCGAAAGGACATCAGAGTGGCATACATGGGATTCCCTAATGAATGTCTCCTGCCCAAATACTAACCAGGTTTAAGGCTTGTTCAGTTGCACAGAGAGAGATTTATGAGATGCCTCATTCTCTGAACCATTTATTTGTTTTAATACACACTTTCTAGGGAGTGAGGTCCATTGAACTTGATGGTGCAGAATTCCGAGTAGGCATGCATCAGGTTGCACTGTGGATTAGCATAACAGGTTCGTTCAATTTAGCTGAGAACACAAAAAGCATAAAAGTAAACATTTTGTGTAATTTCCCCAATATCTATTCTACTGTATTCCAGATTTAATCCAAGTACTAAAATGAAGCAAACTGAACAGGACCACAGTTGCAACTAAATTGTAAGCTGTGGCTTGGAAAGCTGCTTGTAAAACGAAATTATTAAATAGTGTGATATATACATTAGCTTATCCATGATGGATGAGAATGGCACATAGCAATAACCATTGCTCCTGAACTCATAAATATTGAAGGCTATGGCTCCAAGGTTTATGGGCAGGGAAAGCTTTTACTGCCTTACACATCCTTCACTGTGTAATTGCGGTGGGTCTTTTTCAGATAGTCATTGTTATAGCAAGCAATATTATTTTTCCTTTCCGTTCTGGCTTAGGTTTCAGTTTTGTTTAGGGCATATTTAGAATGACACAAAGTAGACTGAGAGGTGTTTTTTTAAAGTCTTCCACCATATGTGGTGATGATTTGCAACGCAGTGGCTGCCATTTGTCCCCTTTATGCACAGAACCCCTTTGGTGTCTTTCCTATATAAAATCTGTAGTTTGGGTACTCTTATACATAGGGTCTGGGGACCCAGGTGGCGCTGTGGGTTAAACCACTGGGCCTAGGGCTTGCTGATCAGAAGGTCGACGGTTTGAATCCCTGTGACGGGGTGAGCTGCCGTTGCTCGGTCCCAGCTCCTGCCAACCTAGCAGTTTGAAAACACATCAATGTGCAAGTAGATAAATAGGAACCGCTACAGCGGGAAGGTAAACAGCATTTCCGTGTGCTGCTCTGGTTCGCCAGAAGCGGCTTTGTCATGCTGGCCACATGACCTGGAAGCTATACGCCGGCTCCCTCGGCCAATAATGTGAGCTGAGTGCGCAACCCCAGAGTCGGTCACGACTGGACCTAATGGTCAGGGGTCCCTTTACCCTTTACCTTTATACGTAGGGTCTAAGGATGCATCTCACTAATTCATTGTTTCGATATTAAGTCACTGAGATAGCTCAAAGGATTTGTGCATTTTGCTGCTCATTCCATGTCCTGTCACTGCTTGTCTCTGCTCAATATCCCACTTCTCATATTAAACAGAAACAAACTAACCTCTCGTGAAATAAATCCAGCTGTGCTGCTGCCTTTTTGGAAACAAAGTGGGAGGGGGAACTTTTCATACATAAAGGAACACATGAAGAGGGGAGCAAAATCTGCCCCCTTTGCTGCCTTATCTTGCCTGCTTTAAGCTGCTTCCCTTCCAGCCAATCTCTTGGAAGTTAGCAAGGCTAAATTGCTCATAGCAGCAGAGTGTAGTGAGGTAAAGCAAGGAAGAAGGAGTTCCTGACTCCAAGGAGACTTCTAAGGGTGTTCAAGTGAATGTGCTTCCAAGCCCCCTTCTGAACTTCCCATACATGCAGTATTGGGACATTCGTGGCAAGCGTGGTGCCTCTCTCCAAAAAAAGCTTCCACATGAATCCCCTCTCACATGTTCAGGCTGGAAAAAAGAGAGACAACCTTGGCCACCAAGTATTAAAGTAAGAATTAAGAATTAAGAAGGCCCTATGATAAGATATTTGTTAGGTTCCGGTTTCCGCCGGCAGGAATGGCGGACCTGTTTTCCATCCCTCTGACCTTCGTAAGGAATTTGGCGGTTGCTAGGGGAGTAAATGGCAACCCCCTACCCTCTCCGGGGGTTACGGAGAGGGGCCGCTGGCCCGCGATGCCCCCAGACCCACTCCGACTGTTTATGGAGTGGGGGGAGCTTGGGCTGAAAAGCACTTACGAGGGCCAGGACTCCCGGACGCTAATCTGCATGGCGGGGATTTCCATGGTTAAAGAAGATAATTAGGCTTAAATCTATGGACATACTTCAGAAGGAGGGGAAGAAGCGCTGTTTACTGCTGAGAAATCTATGCTGCTGAGGGAGAGGAGTTAAAGGCTGTATATCATCTGGAAGAAGGATTGATGGGGACGGAGCGATAAGGGAATGGAGTTTTATTTTTCTTCATATGAGTTACTTCGTACCTTCCCAGACGCGATGTCCTGGCTTGTTTGGAGTGAAAGAGAAGCAAAAGACTGTGTGAGTTGAACTTTATAAACTGTTGTTACTGAGCATATTTTTTAAAGATGTGGAGTTGCCGATGAGAAAAGCCCCCCCCCCCCTAGTCGGACGGAAGGAGTCCTGGACGCGTTCGGAGGATTTATGAGCTGTGACGCACTTTGAATTGGAGCAGCGACCTGAAGCTAAGTTCAGCTATAGGGCAAGGAGATCCATTAATTTACCAAGAGTTTATGGTTTGATGTTTGGGTCTTCTGCCTGGAAAAGCTGTAAATTCTATAATGATCGTTAATCTTCATGGCTATGAGAGAAAACGAAAGTGATTTGAGCTTTTTAAGATGGCGCTGCTTCGACGCAACAGGGAGCTTCAGACTAAGAAGATTTATGGGGAGGCTGGACTGATTAACCCACACAGGAGAAAGAACATTTGTGAAACCTCGTTTGATATTTATCTCAGCAGCTGGGAAACAATCGGTTGAAAGTGGAAAACATCTATGTGACTGTAAGGGGAAGATCTGGATTATTATGAACTTGGAGGACGATTTGAACTTTAGAAAAAAGACGGCAGTGGACGGTTGCGAGGAATCCCCAATTTCTTGAAGCATGGGAACCCAAATAAAAAATTCTTTAGACGATTTGGCATAACATTCGGTTTGATTGATATATATATGTGTATAATTTGAAATAATGAATGTGATATAATTGGTTTTAATTGGAAAATTAATAAAATATATTTTTTTAAAAAAAAAGATAAGATATTTGTTAACGGTAACTCTAAACAGATACACACAGAGAGAGAACTGGGTTCACAACTGAGGATTTTCATTCAGTAAGAAGCACACAATTTAAAACTAGAAGATAACAATAGAACAGTAGGTTCAACACAACCTGATATTAAGTGCAGATTCACTTAGATTCAAACATATAGCAATTACCCTTCCTTCAAGATTGAACACTAGAAACAAAATTGCATCTGAAAGTATTGATGAATAACCACAGAGGTGCAGGAGCACAAATCAAGTCTCCCAGCTTGCATGCATTTTTATTCTGGATAGTGCTGGTCCTTTTCCTGCACACTTCTTTGTAGTCTGCCAGGGTCTGCGCAGCCCACTAGCTGTGGCACATTAGAGGAAACTGGGTGTTCAACAAAACCGCTTGGTGGTCCATGGTGGAGTCAGCTTCTCCTTGCAGCAATGGAGATAACACAGATTGTTCTGGATGTTATCTCCTTTGTTAGTGTCACCTCTGAGTTTTGCAGCTGATCAATGCAATGGCCCCGAATCATATCAGGAGATGCCTGGACAGTATATGACAAAGAACCTGCCTGGTTATAGACAGTATCGTTTAGACAGATAAAACTATCCAACACCTCACTGAAGGTCATGGTATCCCCCC
This sequence comes from Zootoca vivipara, assembly GCF_965207765.1. Classification (NCBI taxonomy): domain Eukaryota; kingdom Metazoa; phylum Chordata; class Lepidosauria; order Squamata; family Lacertidae; genus Zootoca; species Zootoca vivipara. The sequence continues at coordinate 24,915,976 of NC_142588.1, forward strand.
ACCCTTTGGTGCAGGATGAGTGCTCCCATGAACCAGAGGGAGGAGCCACTTAGCAAATCCGGGTCCATTTTGTAGGTGTTCACACAGAATCATGAATTAAGTTTTACTAATTTAATTCCACAGAAAACTACCCTAGCAGAATGAATAAACACTGAAGAAATCTATGTCATTACTTTTCACTCTCAGAAGTCTTTTTGACAGATACGGAAACAGAAACCTTGCCACAGGCTGACAGCGCTCTCAGCCATCTCCCAGCAGGAAGACTGCTTCTTCCCCTTCAAACTTCACACAGCATTTTCTATGTGTGCTGGTTTTTTTGTTTTTACTTCTTTTACTTTTTTGTGCTAACCGTCATGTAGAGTTAGAAGCATACACTCTACATGTGGTATGCATGAATGTAGTAGTGACACAAGTACAGGTTACCAGTTAAAACAGTTTTGATCCAGCAGTCCTGGCAGGTATTGAGAGCAGACATATCAGTGCCTTAAGAGAATCTACTTTGATCACCTAAGCCATCTGCTATGAGGAAGAAACCTCTTGCCAAGATTGGAAGTAAACTCTTTCTCTCATGTAGTCCTGCAGCTGGGCATAAAAATGGTTTGAATGAGTAGCTTATTAAGGACAAAAGGAGAAGCAATGCTAAAGATGTACAATCAAGATCACTCACATTTTGAAAAATAATAATAGCAGCCCTGTGGGGAGGGGAATCAGATCAGGGCTGTAGTGCTGTGGGCTGTAGTGCTGTGGGGAAAGACTTTAACTCTCCCTCTAGTCTGTTTGCTCACTGGAAATCCCCTGAAGCTAATCAGAAACAGACAGCTGTTCAGCTCCCATGACTTTTAATTTGCTTTTAAGAATATGAAATTTTTGTTATAGGACCTGGTGGTTGTGATGGGCACAAAGGATAATGGCTGTCTAGGGGCAGCATCAGAATTGGAAGCAAATGGATTGCATAAGACCTCCCCCCCCCCCAAGTGTAGACATGAACGGTTCCTGACAAAACTATGTGAGCAGATGCCTATGCTCCAGTAAAGCTGGTAATGAAATACTCATCTATTTTAATGAAAGTTCTAGAAATAGTTGCCTGTTATTTCTAGTTCTGTGCTGATAACTGGACTACAATTTCTTGAAAAGTTACCCTATAAAAAAGCCTCCTTTTTTCTTTCTCCTTCTCAGGGCCCTTAACAATTTCGTTAGAGTTTGGAAAAAATGATGATTGAGCTCGTCTTATTTTTGTGAGATGGCCAAGGGTGGTGTGGGCACTTTTCTTCGCCATTCTACATTCCCCAGTCCTCTGATGGAAGGTTGTCATGGACTGGCTGGATGCAGAGGTGTGGTGGGAATGTAATTGACTTAAATAATTACGTTGCCATTATATTATTCCCTCACCTGTGCCTCCTCAAATCTGTCAGAATATGACAGTGGCCACACCCTAGGAATGGTTTTCTGACTGGCTGGCTGAACCAGGTGAGGGTAGCTGATGGGTGTCAACTCTCGGGGAGGTAGAGATTTCCCCTGCATGCAAAGTCAGACTCCGGCGGATTGAGCGGACAAGACCAATAGTGGGTCCAACTGCATGTGCTATAGAAGGAAGTGAGGGGCAGATGGGCTCATCAACTTGGGAAAGTGGCCCATCTAGGAGAAGGAAAACTCTGGTCCCAACCATCCGGTGCCTTGCAGAACATCTTCAGGAGAAGAAAAGGCTTCGGAGTAAACCTTAGACACATGGGCGTACCCAGCGTGGAGCAGGGGGGGCAGCTGCCCCCCAGAAGCAGGGCTGGCGCAGCCGTGGGCGAGAGCAGCGCTGCCAGCGGGGCTGGTGGGCAGAGGTGGAGCACAGCCCAGCGGAGCGCGAGTTCAGCGTTCCCGCCCACGGAGCCACGCCCTCCCTCCAGCTCCCCGTTGTCACGGTCCGGTCGGCGGGCATCAGGACCAGAGGCAAGATGGTGGTGTGGAAGCAGGAACAGGTGCAGGGCTGAGGGTCCCACAGCAGGCAGTTGCAGGGTCAAGGAGCAAGGCAGAGGCAAAGGTCTGGGAGTCAAGGAGCAAGGCGTCGGCAAGGCGAAGATCCAAGGAGCAAGAAGCACGGCGAAGGTTCAAGGAACAAGAAGCAAGGTGAAGGTTCAAGGAACAAGAAGCAAGGCGAAGGTACAAGGGTCGAGGATCAAGGCGGCAAGGCAAGGGTCCACGGAGCAAGGATCAAGACGTCGGCAAGGCAAGGGTCTAAGGAGCAAGGATCAAGAGGCCAGATGCAGCCAGGCAGGGATAGCGTTGCTGTGGCCAAGAGCTGAAGGGAAATGCTGAGCTTTTATCCCTCCCACCTCCTGCCACCAGGTGCAGTGAGGTATCAAGTGGCCTCACCTGAGTGACCACTCCTTGCCTCTCCAGCACAAGCTGAGGTCTTCACCTGTGTGGCCACTCCTTGCTTCTCCAGCACAAGCTGAGGCAGGCCCCAGTCCTGCAAAGCACTACAGGCCCCAGAGCCTGACTCCTGCCCATACTCCTGACACCCGTCGCACCCTCCAGCAAGGCCAAGCGCGGCGGGGAACCAGAGAGCGCGACAGGAAGCTGGAGGACGTGGTGCAGTGGGTGGGAATGCCAAACTCGCACTCTGCTGGGCTGTGCTCTGCCTCTGCCTGTGTTCACCAGCCCCGCCGGCAGGCTTGACCCGGTGCGTGCCGAGTGCGCTGCCTGCGCGTCCACAGGGGTGTCTCTGTGGGAGGTTGCTTTTTCATGGGGGGATGCTCTCCTATTCCACAGGGCGGGGGCGACCGTGAGGCAGCGGGAAGGCGAAGCGCTGGATTGGCTTAGGAGTCGGCATCAAGCGGGTGCCTCCTCGTTCCCGCTCGTCTCTGGCGGATCCAGGCAGAGAAGGATGCCCTGCCTTGGAGAGCCACATCGCAGGGGCACCCAGGATCGCCCGCCGCTGCTTCCCTGTGTGTCGCGATCAGGAGGAGGAGGAGGACCCCCACTGCCTGTTTCTCCACCCCCGGCCCCTCCCACGCTGGCTTCCTCCACCCTCTCCCCACCGTCTGGCTGCCTTTTGGAAAAGACAGAGATGACTTTCTCCCACACGGCGTCTCCTCCTCCTCTTCTTTCTGCTAACCATGTGTGCTGTCAGCGGAGCCCCGGCGCCTCTGACTGCAAAAACCTTCACCTGGGCTCTGTAGCCCCGCCCATGTTCCCACTTTGTGGCCCCCTCCCCTCCCGTGCCTTGGCCCCACCCCTTCCCCCCAGTTTTTATCCTGGGTATGCCCCTGCTTAAACAAATGCAGAGTAGAGTCCCTAGGACAGTTGAATGGTGCCTTGTGCGGCTTCTTCTGGCAACTCCTGCAGCCAAGCTGGTGCCAAGCATATTGATCTACTTTCCTTTGGGCCACATCAGCAAGGTCTTGTCATCTGGGCAGCCCAGGACCTCCATACACACTGTCCAGGCTTGCATCCCAGAGAGGTCAATTTGGTGCTGCTAACTCAGCAGTTTGACTTCAGCCCCGGAGATGCACTCCGTTGCTTCTCAAGACAGACAGATGCCAACAATGTCATTTCACCACATTTATTTCAGTGTAAAAGAAAAGACACTGAAAATTGGGCAAGAAAAATGTATCATTTGTGGACTGAATGCAACAATGGCAGTTTTATTTGTACTGACTGTATTCAATGGATTTATTTCCCTTTGAGGCATGGGACAAATAAGTGATCGTCAACCATTTCCACTCCTATTTTTGTTTTCGTCAGAACTCTCTGATCTTCCTGTTAAGTGGGGGGCCTTCCTTTTACCTCTGAAAGGTCTTTCCAGAAAGATCTATTTAAAAGTAGAGAGATTTTACTTTTAAAAAGTAACAATGAAGAGCTGTCAGGTGCACAGTCTGCAGTGTCCCTGCATTCCCACGCTTACAAGCAAGGGCAGCCAAGGATATCATGGAGTTTTCAAGAAGCATGGACATGCAGGGAGGCTGCAGAATGCAACCCACTGGAGAGGTGATATGTAGAACGAAAGAAAGGACAAAATCCTCCAATCACCTCAAAAGTAAGGTAAGCACAAAACCTCACAGCCCCACATCCATGAGAATTTTGCATAAAAAATAAATCATTTCCCGTTTGCACATTTTCTGTTGCAATTTCTTTTCTTCTTAATGAAAGGGAAATAGTTGGCCTGAGTGGGGGAGCAGAAGAAATTTTTGATCACAGCACTAATTACTTCTTTTCAGGTTCAATTCTTGCTAAATGTGTTGTTCTCATTCCTGAATATAATGTGTAAATTGGGCTATTTACAGTTTTTTGTTTTTAAAAAAGCAAAACAAAACAAAAACAAATCACAAGTGGAATAAGGCAAAAATGAGGATTTATGAGAAGCAGAGCAAGTTTCTTTCTTCATTGTGAGTCTCCCAGGGGAGCTCTCATTCAAATAATGTGCAAAATTATGTCAGCAAGCTTCTGGAAAATTCAGACTGTTGTGAAGGTGAATACCAAGGGAGCATCTGAAATTTAAAGCATCAGGTAGCTATAATCATTCAGCTACACTGTAATCCACTGACAAGCCTGGTATTCTGTGAAGAATGTTGCTCAAATGCAAGTCTTTGCCATCTCTCCTTGGGGCAAGCAATTGTATAACTCTTTGAGTGGAGATTTAAAATACTTTTCATGGGCTAACTCTCAGGCTTCAGGAAGCAATTGGATGTTTTTCAGAAATGGTCACAGAATTGTACCTGGAAATGTGTTTGTGCATGTGCGTAGTGATGGAAAGGGTATGAAAACAAAGGCTTACCTTTAAATTCTGAGCACATATTCCCCAAGTTTCCTCTCCCTGAATTAATTTCATTTAAATAGTAGCTTGAAATCAGTCAGCATTTTAGGCACCCTGTTGACTGTGACTTCTCCAGTCTTTTGAAGGTAGTTTTCATATGAGAAAGGAGAAAAAAACATGAGGTTCACAGAAAGTGCAGTTGGGGGCAAAAAGGCGCGGGGGGGGGGGGTTCTGCAAATGCTAGAAAGAGGAATAATGGCAACACTCTCACCCTAAACATATTGTTATGTTAGTTGAGATGCAAAATTGTAGTGGGGAACTGTAGTTTATCCTTCACTGAGCTACAATTCCCAGCAGCCTTCCCAAAGGCTTGTGATCAGAGTTCAAGGAGATAGTCCCACCAGGGGAAAACACTCAAGAAGGATGTAAAGTAAAGCTGGTGAGGGGTGTGGCCTGGACCAGATAGAGAGGGCTAGATAGACAGCCTCTGTCTCTCAGCTCCATGTCCATCTTCTTGGGTGTTGACCTTGTGACTGGAGAAAATGCAGCCAGTGTTCCACACACCCTCTATGTAATGGTGGATCCAAGCACAGACAGCTGTTCAGACAGCTTGCCATGGCCAGCTTCTTGGTTTATAAACAGCTACTTCGGTAATACAACTATTCAAGCATAGTTTATGGTAAGCAAGATCAAGGGAATGAAAGGAAAGGAATTAGAGCTGAATGTGCTTTATAAGGGGTAATGGAAAGGGGGGCAAAAAGTGTTTGCCATCATGACATCACAGTGGAGAATCCACAAGGGCAGTCAGTAATTACAAGACTTTTTTTTTAATGACAAATTTGGAATGGGATATTGGGAGACATCCACCCACAAAATACTTTTCAGGGCCTGCTATGCGTCACAGGTTAGCAGCTCTATTATAAACAAGAATCTCTGTTCAGATGCATATAGTTTAAAGATGATTGAAGTATGTAGCATAGTAGAAAGTGTCACATCTCCCTGGACCAGAGAAATGAGTGATAGAGTGCAGCTACTCTTGTCATTATAAAACTTATATGTAGATGGTATATGGACTCAGATTTGGTGAATTCGTCATTAGTTCCATGCAGTTTGAAGATCTGAGGCAATTTTCTGATTTTGCCTCAAGAAAGGAAGAGTGATAGCCAAGTTTTAAGATCAAGGCTAGTTCAGCAGCTGCCTGTCAAGATTGCCCAGGGCTAGTTGATACTCTGCTGCACACACACACACACACACACACACACACACACACACACACACACACACAATATGTATATCTATAAAATCCTGCACTGTGGAAACTTTCTGGATAATTTTGAGATGTTTTTCTCTCTCACCAACTCTTATATTTTCATGAATATAATACTGAATATTAGCACACAGTTTTGAAGCCATATTTATATTCTAATCAATTCACTTCCAATTTAATCCCAGCCTGTGCTCACGGCATCTTTGAAATATTAACCAAGGAAGATTTTATCACTTGCTCCTTCTTGCTTGTAACACAAAATGTATTGATTTTCTGTAATTGTCAGGATGACGCCACAACATAGATAATTGGGGGTGGGGGAGATCTGTGTATATATACACACGCACACACACACACACACACACACACACAGAGAGAGAGAGAGAGAGAGAGAGAGAGAGAGATTTTTTTAGCCTTTAATGCTTAATACTGAAAAAAGAAGCACCTGAGGATTTAATCTCCCAAATATCACAGTAAAATTACACACACATGCCTATAAAATGATTGGCAGTATCTTTAGTCTCCCTACTACCCATATCAATAAGATTGTATCAGAAATTATGGCAGCATGGCTCACTCCATTACACTTAACAGTTGTGTCAGCATTTCCCCGGTAAACTCATATTTTCAGGGCTCTAAAGCTTGGCTATAAAAATTTTCATTGAGCTAAAACTCATTGCATATGTACTATATATCTTGGCAGGATAGGGTTTTTATTAATTGTAAAAGGAGAACAAAAAATACCCATTCATTTCTTTTAAATTTAAAGTGCAGGGGAAAAGAACAGAGGTTAATTGACTTCAGTTGCTTTGAGAATACCTACTATAATTTTAAAACGCACGCGGTGTTATCTGTTGGCATCCTTACCCTTTCCAAGACGTTAAAAGATCCTTGAATGTCTGACTGGCTATTTATACGATGCCAAACACTGTAATATCTTAGCACCAGCTGTGCTTGCCGCTCCATTTTTAAAAGCTGTTAATCAATTTCACTGGCTCTAATGCCAAGTTATCGAATATTAATAGCATGACTTTTTTCCCCACCCAAAAAACAGGCTCTGTGTTCCCTCTCCTTATACTTCCGCATCAACACTTAGTTTTTGTGCTAAGGATCCAATTTGGTTTCAATATGCTCTAAGGCGCAATGGGGTCATTGATTGTGGGGGAGTCAATATAATTTTTCATTTTGAGAGAAAATGGACTGGACTCATTAGATGTGCACTGCATATAAGTAATGAACATAATAGATTGAATAATACAAAATGGCAAACTTAATGAAATGAGGAAAGGTTACGCCGTTGCATTGCTTAGTGCATTGCTCCAAGCCATGGTGATTCTTGCTAAGATATTTGATATGTATTTTTTATGTATTATGGCAACATGTACGATTTCCATGCTTTCCAGGGCAGTAGTGTGAGCATAGTGCATTTTCTGTACTGTACAGTTAGTGAATCTTTCAGTTAATGTGGATGTAAACGATGAATCAGATAATTGCTATAAGCACTGATATTAAGATTGTATAGTGAAAATTGCACACAATTTACAATGACCATTGATGGCAATTGGCTTCTTGTGCTGTCACTCTTTTGGTTCCATGGGCAGGCTGCACAGAGACAGGGCTAGTAGAGAACACCATATGCACATTCAACAGGAAAAGTCCAATCCCAGACTCTGCCTAGTAACTCCCCCCCCCATGGACTTTGCCACCAACTGCAATAGAGGATGGTATTCACTAGGAGAATTCTGTCCATTTGTAGGGGTGGGGGGAAGAGAGAGGGGGGGTCTGTTCCTTCCTCTGAATCAGAAATACTAGCTACAGTGATCTTTGCTCCAGTGCACACCCAGCCCAAGACATTTTGGCACCTAAGGTGAACCACAAAATGGTGTCCTCCCCTGGCCTAGAAAGATGGGGTGAGGAACAAGAGGGAAATAAAGAGATCTATCAGGAACAAGGGGTGTGTGGAAATCTATATTGGGAACAAGGTGAGGAATCAAAGGCTGTTGTGGGGTGGGGAATCACATTGGGCAGGTTCAGAGCCCAGGAGGCCCCAGAGGGCAGCTCCCGCCATTTCCTCCCTAGTGGTGGGAGGAGATCAGCAGCAGCACCTCCTATTTGCCAAGAGGCTACTGTAGAGGTGGCTGAGGGAAGAGATCTGCTTCTGTGCTAATTGCCCAACAACAGAAACTAGTACACAGGATGATAAAATAGATAATTATAGCGATTAAAGTATGGACCAAAGACAAGAGATGGTGAAATGGTAATGAGCGCCCCTGCATTCTCTGTGAGCTGTACAGAGCCCCCCACCGAGTACTCCCAAAGATAAAGCCTCTTCGATTAATCTTTCTGTCTACATTCAGCTACTTGAAAATATCACCTTGCTGCTCTGGCACTTTCTGGTGAAACAGCATGGACAAATTCGCACAAAGTAAGAACAGATGTGAGCCCTTTCCTAAATTCACCTCCACAAGAGCTTTATTTAAGGGCCTTCTCCTGTCTATGCCAAAAAGCTCTTCAGTTTCCCTTGCCACAAATCAGAATGAGCAGCTGCTGCTTTTATAGCTAATCTAATACATCAAATATGGCTCTGCTGGCAGAAGGCTGACTGGATTAGGGATAACACTATCTGTCGCCTACCCAATTTACATGAAGAAGGAGCTGCACTGATAAGTTTGGGAAGCAGGCACTTATTTCAAGGTTTAAATCCTCCTTTCTTTTAAATAAGAGAGTAAGCTGCTTGGCTGCTATTTAGATCTTACAGCATGGCAGTCTTGGGTGCCCTTATTTATTTGGTTTTTGTTTGGATGGTGATTGATATATACAGTGCTTTTTTCTGGGGGTACACAGGGGTACGCATACCCTTAAACATTTTGTGAATCTAAGTTTGGCCTCATTGAGGGGCAGTATTTCAATATGAGTAGGAAAATGAGAGTACCCCTAAACATTTTTTAAGAAAAAAAGCACTGGATATATATCATAGGAGCCACTCTTAGGGGCCGTGGGGGCTTCGGCCCCCACAATAAAATATTTGAGGGGGCTGGGTTCCCACAAAGTTGATAGGCATTCCCATTCAAATGGTATGTGTGCACTGCATCATGTGATTGATTATGCGTGGCAGGGCTTACCTGGGCCCCACAGTATTTTATAAAAGTTGGCACCCCTGATATATACACACAGTGTGTGTGTGTGTGTGTGTGAGAGAGAGAGAGAGAGAGAGAGAGAGAGAGAGAGAGAGAGAGAGAGAGAGAGAGAGAGAGAGAGGGAGAGGGAGAGAGAGAGAGAGAGAGAGAGAAGCAGCTCAGGAGTTGGAGGACCCCAGTATTCACATCCAGAGAACCTCCTTCCCTGTGGCAGCCCCATGTCTCACAGCAGCCAAACAGCCAGATTTTATTTATTTATAAGTGGATTTCATTTCAGGGTTGTATTTTAATGATCCTTAAAACATCATAAAATTATAAAATCGTGAAAGCCAGAACAAATTACCAACACTGAATCAAATTAATTCTCTAAAATTGTTTGGCTAAACAGAAAATCACCCAGAAGAAGTGGAGTAGAAAAAAAGCACCAACAAGTTATGCCCAGTGTCACTTGCCACAAAAACTGTCTGTTGGGAGACATAGTTATTCATTTCATGAGTTCCACTGATGCTTAATATGACACCCTTAGCCTGGTAATAATGGTGTAATCATCATCATCAATATTTTTTTTGCTCAGAAATATGGAGAGTTGGAGTAGGTACAATTGAGCTGAAGCCAGAGTAAACACCTACGGTGAGAATGGGAGGATTGGATTTAGGCTGAAGGAGATGCAACAGGTGAGACTGTCAACAAAGAGCAAGTTAAAGGAGTTCAGAACAATTTGATAAATACTGGACAAAGCTAAGATGTAATACCTTGTGCTTAGAGAACATAGGCAGCAGCAGTGCAGCATTATGACACCTAAGTGATGAAAGAATGATGACATAGTTCTGATGCTGCACAGAGTGACCATAGCTGGTCTTGACTTTGAGGTGTTAATAAAAGCAGCTTAGTTTAACTTCTCCCAGAGGTAAGCTTAAACAAGAGATGCTTTCTTCTGAATTGCAAGTCAGTGGCATGTTGTCACGTAATGTCAGTGGGCTAGTTCAAATGTAATAGTCATGCCAGAGTTTCGCTGTTATGTCTGAGTTTCAGGCTTACGCTTTCCACCCCCACCCCCATATTCTGAGACCTTCTTAAATTTCAGAGGTCAAACAAACCATAGTTTGCCATTACATCTGAAGCTGCAAGTTATGGTTTGGGTTTGCTATGAAAAGGGCTGGTGCCAGGCCGCACCACATATATTGTCAGGATCCACCCTTTATCTGTATACTTCTCACTCTAGCAGGTCCATGAATTAAATTTATCACAACGAAATGTTATCACTTATACTTCTCCTCCAACAGGAAGCACAGCCGTGTTTTTGTTTACTCAGCTACTCATCTGTGAATTTGTTTCTCCTTTCGTCTCTTGTTGAAATTTTCTCTTCAATGTAATGGCTTTGGGGGAAAGACATTGAAAGACTCTCTCCAACATCTCCTGGTGAAAAAAGGAGAGCAGTTCATTACAAAAGCCCAATACTGCTAGAGTAGTGACATCTGCAAGTGCAGAGTGTTGTATTATCCACGATTACACATCTGACCCTCTGGAACCAGAAAATTAATAGCACTGGCAAAGCTGATTCTGTGTCACCATTCTAACTGGTATCAAAACAAATAGCATCCAATATGGTATGTGAGTTGCCTTGGCTGTCTACAGTGCTTTAATTATACTGAGTCTGTGTCTGGACCTTATTTTTGGGGGTCCCTAGACCATTTAGTTCAGCAACTAATCTATCACCAGCATGCTCTAGTTAACTCTCATTTGTTGTTATTTGAAAGACCCAGGGAGAGCAGGGCCAGACAAGGTCTGGCTTTCATTATTATCAGACTCAAGGTGCACTGGTGCCAAGGTAATCTTGGCACATGAAGGGATGTAATTTAGAAAGATCATTTGCATCCCAAAAATCAGATCCAAACCAACACCAAACTCGTGACTGCCTCCTTGTGTTCCTGCTTGCTGTTGCTGTAGGATTTCCCTCTTCCCCTTTGATTCTCTTCCCTGTTCTCCTACCAGCTTCCAGCTGATGATTTATGCCACCATTAACCCTATGAATAGGAATCCCACGGTGATGACATTTTTACATTCTGTGTAATTGAATGAAAATGGAGGCACTCTCATGTTTCATCGAGACCTCATATTTGTGCTGAGCTCACTCCATATAGGAATCTTAATTTGAAATGTGTTTTATGTCCTGGAGGAGATCCAGACACATTCAAATGTAATCACAAGCTTCATTATGATGTGGCTGGAGCAGCTGGAGCAGATTCAAAGGGCAGCTACCAAAAATGATAACAGAACCAAAAAAAGTAGATTTATGTGAGAGGTAAGATGAAGAAACTGGATTTCTTTATCCTGGGAATTAAGATGCAGGAGAAATACAACAACTTTCAGCTACCTCCAAGGGATTAGAACATAGGAGCATAGGAAGCTGGGTCAGATCACTGGTACATCTAGCTTAGTATTGTCCACAATGACTGGCAGTGACCAGCGTTCGGAACTCCCATTGTTCTAGGCGCGTTTTGCGACAGAGAATTTCATTAACGTGAGCAGTTTCTGAGCTCTGGGCGCAGTACTGAGCCTAAGGTTTCAGATTAAAACTGCCACTGCTGAAAGAAAAGGAGGGTTTTTTTCTGCCTCCCAGCCACTCTCTGAAGACTGGAGAAGAGACCCTCATAAGAATAATTAAGGAGGCGGGCAGGGGGAGTATGGCTTTGTTTTTTGCAAACATGTGAAGACCATGTGAAAAGTGAACGTAAGATTTTAGCTGCAGTTCATTCATTTTCAGCTTTGTATTCTTGTTATAAAGCATGCCTAGACACTCCATTGCAGTGCCCATAACTCAGGTTTAAGGTGCCATTTAGCTCCTAGCTTTCATGTTTTTACAGTGACTCTCCAGGATTTTTTGGTGATATTCACCTAGGAGTAAACACATTGAATACAGTGGGGCATCCAAGTAAACATGGCTAGAAATGTGCTGTAAGCCTGCTATCTTGTACATGTTTAGCTAGGAGTAAGCTCCATTGGGAGAGGGCTGTAGAGCAGTAACCTGGGCATAAAAGGTTTTAGGGGTCCCCTCCTGCGCACACACCCCTATTTTGTCAGTAGGTAACATTTAAGTTACCTACTAACATTCAAGTTACCTTTCATCATGTGAAAGGCTGGACTGGATGAATCCCAAGCCGGAATTAAGATTGCCGGAAGAAATATCAACAACCTCAGATATGCTGATGACACAACCTTGATGGCAGAAAGTGAGGAGGAATTAAAGAACCTTTTAATGAGGGTGAAAGAGGAGAGCGCAAAATATGGTCTGAAGCTCAACATCAAAAAAACTAAGATCATGGCCACTGGTCCCATCACCTCCTGGCAAATAGAAGGGGAAGAAATGGAGGCAGTGAGAGATTTTACTTTCTTGGGTTCCATGATCACTGCAGATGGTGACAGCAGTCACGAAATTAAAAGACGCCTGCTTCTTGGGAGAAAAGCAATGACAAACCTAGACAGCATCTTAAAAAGCAGAGACATCACCTTGCCGACAAAGGTCCGTATAGTTAAAGCTATGGTTTTCCCAGTACTGTACAGTAGTGATGTACGGAAGTAAGAGCTGGACCATTAAGAAGGCTGCTCGTCGAAGAATTGATGCTTTTGAATTATGGTGCTGGAGGAGACTCTTGAGAGTCCCATGGACTGCAAGAAGATCAAACCTATCCATTCTTAAGGAAATCAGCCCTGAGTGCTCACTGGAAGGACAGATCCTGAAGCTGAGGCTCCAGTACTTTGGCCACCTCATGAGGAGAGGAGATTCCCTGGAAAGGACCCTGATGTTGGGAAAGATGGAGGGCACAAGGAGAAGGGGTCGACAGAGGACGAGATGGTTGGACAGTGTTCTCCAAGCTATGAGCATAAGTCTGACCAAACTGCGGGAGGCAATGCAAGACAGGAGTCATTTAAGTACATTGAATATTGACAAAACAGATGTGTACTTTGGTACAGAGTATATAATGAATATACATTGACTAATAACCATGAATACTAATTCACTAAATAGACAAACCATTTGCCTATCTGGTGAATCAGCATTCATGTTTATTAATCAATTAATCTTTTCCATCTAACTTATTTTGCTGAATGCAGAATAAATATATTACAATCTCTGGTAATTACAAATCTTCACAGAATCTATAAACGTGATTTATAATCTCTAAAATTAAGACCAGAAATTATCAGGCATTTGTGCAATTCTACCAAATTGTTCCTTATTACTATAATTAATTAATTAATCAATCATCTAATACTTAAACAGGTAGCCCTGCTTGAGCGACTTCTTCCTTGTTTTTATTTGGGGGAGCCTATCATTTAATTTGTCAAAAGATGTTTGCCAGCAAGCATACTTTCTGCTGAGAGCATAATAAAGTGCTTAAGGCTTACTTGTCCTTTGGCAGACCTTTCACAATACTTCCCCGGGGGAGATGCATAAGCAAAGAAAGCTGGCCTGCCTTTGCTGCCCTTTGCCAGCTGTGGTTGGTACCGTAGGAGATGGCAAAGATGCTTCATTTGATCCCTGACCTCATGCTGAATTTCAAAGATGAAGCATGAGGTCATGCTGGGGTTTGGAGCTGGGACATGTCCTGGTAACTACAAGAGGGCATGGGCTCTATCAGTTTTGGCTCTGGTTCTGGCTGCACACTGTTGTTGTTGTTGTTTAGTCGTGTCCGACTCTTCATGACCCCATGGACCAGAGCACGCCAGGCACTCCTGTCTTGCACTGCCTCCCGCAGTTTGGTCAAACTCATGTTCGTAGCTTCGAGAACACTGTCCAACCATCTCATCCTCTGCCGTCCCCTTCTCCCTTCTCCTGCACACTGTTAGCTCCACCCTAATTCATGCATCCCATGAATTCTCAAAAGAAAATGGCTTCCCTACCTAAGCTGTACCAGTTTTGGTTTGCTCAAGGGATGCCTACCTGATGTAACCAAGATGAGGAGGCAGCTAAACATTCAAAGAGTAATGTATATTTACAGAAATACATTTAGTTCAAGGCAATGTACCGTATATATATATATTATATTGTTACACAGTCTTCTTGACTCTTTAAAATTTGAAGCTCTTTACACATTACTGCATCGCCCAGATTTGTTGGATACATTCTGCTGAATAAGTGAGTGCATATTACAATGGCTGAATAAGTGAGTGCATCAGATGGCTGAACCAATACTCTCAACTCTGTAGGTCCAAAGCTTTTTCCCTTTGTCCCCATCTTGGCACCCTTGTATTGGGACTTTCTTTGGGGTAGATGTGTATAGGCTGGACTGCCAGTATTGCTTGCAAATGGCCAAGAGATATTTAAGAATATGTCTCCATTAGCACTCCAAGGCCTTGCTGAGTATGGACCTGACAAGTGTATTCTCTGACAAGTGTATTCTCGAGCCAAGTGGTTTGACATCATGGACTGGAGGCTAATGTGTAAGGGGCAGACCAAGCAAGGTCAGATGGCCTGGCCTATCCCAAAATGTCATACATTTCCCAACTGAAGATGGTTGTGAGCCTTCAGCTCACAGGGTCCCATTTTGTTCATTAACATGCATATTAGTAGAGTTGCCAAGTGACCAAAAAGAAACTGCCTTGCCCTGCTGCTGTTCTTTTAATACCACAAAAAGAGGCAACACGTCGACCGATTCCAATGGGCGAAATATATATCTATTTTTATCTTTATACACTATAACGACATGCGATGACAGTGATCCAAGGTAATCGTACTGTTTTGGTTTGGTCTTCTTCAGTTTTTTAACTTAGTGTTTGTATACAATTTGCGGAACAGGGGTCGTATGACCGAAACAGTACGATTACCTTGGATCACTGTCATCGCATGTCATTATAGTGTATAAAGATAAAAATAGATATATATTTCTCCCGTTGGAATCTGTCGACGTGTTGCCTCTTTTTGTGGTATTTTGACTCAAGTCTGCAACACAGGAGTTGTTTCATTAGCGTTGTTCTTTTAATAGATTTTTGAGCTAAAGAAATCAGCAGGTGAAGCTTTTCACAGTGCAGTGATAAACTTTAGCATCTGCTAATGTCTGCACATCAAGCTTCTCTAAAAGGCACTGCTGCTTAAACAGGAATGAAAGAAGTTGCCTTATAATGAATCAGACCATTATTCCTCCTAGTTTTGTATTTTCTACTCAATGACGGGCAGCCTCTCTCTAAGGTTTCAGGCAGGAGCCTTTGGCATGCAAAACATGTCCTCGGCCACGGAGCTATGTCCCTCTGACAGCTTGAGATGCCAGTCTGAAGGCATGTGATTACTTCTTCAAGCCCTGAAGTCCCTGATATATGCCAGCAAATACTATGAGTAGTTTTTTGTAGTTTGCGCCCAAGCCTATCCTGACTAGTGCCCTTCTAATTAGGGCTACATATGAGCAGTGCTGGATCAGGGATCTGTGCATTGTATGCTCTTAAAATCTGAACCAGGTGGCAAATGTTGAGGAAGAAGCCACAGTCCTAAGGATGCATTTGAGAATAATAATGGTAGCATTTGGGGGTCCATTTACTCTGCCACTCAGAGAGAGTTTGTTGCTAGAGGATCCAATGAACCATTTATATTGATCATGACCGAGTGTTCCACTTGCATGTCCAAGGACCTGTAAGTTTAAAGATCATTCAAAAGGGAGTCTTTATAAGAATGCCATCCAGTAAGCATTACCTTATTTCTCTCCCCCTCCCCCTGTATGGGTTCTGTCTGGCATGCATTTGAGAATAAGGAGAGGTTTTGGAAATGCCTGCTTACTCAGTACTTATGCTCAAATGACTACCACCTCAACTTAACTTCAAGTGACTCAGAAAGCCAAGTATATAGCTCTTGTATATGGCTAGCTCTTCATCATCCTGTCATCAGACTACAGAGTTCTATATTTTATTGTATAGTGGCCTGGTGCATGATTAGTCTTGTGATTGTTTACAAGTTGAACAACAATATTTTGCCAATTTCGAGTAAGCATTATAGTGTTGCCTTATTTCACAGGGCTCAATACCTGACCCTTTAAAAAAATTGAAATAGCTAAGAAGTACTACATTTGTTTTTTGAGAACTAATAAATAAAAGTCTCTCTCTCTCTCTCTCTCTCTCTCTCTCTCTCTCTCTCTCTCTCACACACACACACACACACACACACACGTAACCCTCCGCAATATGTAGGGGCTTATTCTGAATAGGGTTTGTAAAAAGATTATCCAGAATATCAAATGAGTCCTTATAAATGAGAAAGGTGGCTAGTACTTCAGTTTTGCCTTCACACTTCCCATTTACTTTACATTTATCTCTCTCCAAACGTGTACACCCATCAAAGCAAGATATACATATACTGCTAGAGAAATTTGACTGTGGCTATAGAAAAGCTTTATTGATCTGTGTTATCCTTTACAGCAGGAATGGCTCACCTTTTGGCCCAAGGCCTCATTCATCCTTGGACATTGTTCTTGGGACTCCATGCCAGTGACTGGTAGGTGAGGCCCATAGTGCTTGTGGCCACCACACACACACACACACACACACACACACACACACACACACTTGTGCATGCATGCACCACACATACATTTATTACTGTATGAACAATACACACACACAGGTCACAGGCGCACATATACAGAACACAACATGATGCACACACTGCCATACCCACACAGCCTCTGCCCCACATCTGATCCATGCAGATCAGCTGAGAGCAGGGTGATTCTACCATTCCTGCTCTTCAGATGACTGAACTGACAAGCGGAGAAAGTCCCCTTCTGATCACAGCATATCAGAAACAGGGAGGAGCAATCCAACCTGTTATGATGTTTACTGAGTGTCCAGTAAGATCGGAGTAGATCAGAGCACTCCTTTCTTTTGCTGACCTGCTCAGTTCAGGTTGGGAGTTCCGGAAGAATGGAGTCCTTCACCCTCGGAACTGTGCCAGGCAGTGGCACGTGACTTGCATAATAAATGCAGGTTACATCAGCAAGATTACCAAGAGCTGGTTTTATGTCTTGGTTTCTCTTACACAACTTTTAATCTCGCATCCATCTTGGAACCACTCCCAAGAACACAGGGTTCGAGTATGCTCAGTTTCAACTTCTGTGTTGTTGTTGTTGTTGCCGCCACCACTGCTAAAACTGGAGTGATACTAGAGTCAAAAATAAGAGGTTGGGGGACTGGACCTAGGCTGGTGGTACAGGATCTAGCCCACTCATTTTGAGTTTTTGTGAGTTATGAAAGTATACCACAAAGTATACCACAAACTCTTATATCTGCATAGAATGCATGTCTTTTGAAAAACTGTTTTAACCAAAGGGCATCTACATGATGAAAAAGAGAGGGAGATGAAAGCCAAAGTTTTTCTCAGTAGTAGTTTTGCCTTTCCAGGAAAATGAAAGAAGGAATCAAGGAATATAGATTAAAATGTATTAAGGAGTAATCAACGGTTAATTAAAGATTAATCAAGGGGACAGGCATTAGGAAGCATTCTGATTTCTTTCCTCGCCATATATAATGACTGCCCGAAGGAGGAAACCATAGGCTGTCTTGTTCTGTTGATTAGAACCATATTTCATAATTCTGGCTAGGTGAATATGGCAATTGCCAAATACCTTTTGGCACAAGAGGGCTCATTTGGTGAATAATTCCTTCAGCAGGTATCATAACAGGATCCTAATGCTATTCAGTGATTTATATCTTCTAGTGCCGTGCCAAAACTTGCCAACTAATTTCTTGAAAATGTTCTTCCTCTGCAAAAGAGGCTCCTGTTTTTCTACTTCATTCACAGGGCATTTTAGAATTTATAAAATGTATGTGGTTGAGGTTGGCTGGGTGTTGCAGTGTGACCAAGGGTGGTGTGTTTTCTTCCTTTTTATGAAATATTTCTTCAGTGCTCTGCAGGGCTGCCTGATCTGAAAAACCTCTGTGGGAGGAGTTACCTCACGACATCTTCAAGTTTGCTTTAATTGAAGTGTGTGAAGTCAGTGAAGCTGCCTACTCAGCATTTGAGAATACTGTGCTCAGTGACCTTTTCTTTTGAAAAAGCAAAGTCCTTCCTTTTCCTCTTTAAAAAAAAGTCTTTAAAAAATAAAAGGACTTTGTTGTAAAAAATCTAACAATGAACAGCTGTCAGGCACACCGCAAGTACCTTCCCTGGCTTCTTGCACCTACAGGAAAGCAAACTGGGGGAGGGCATCATGAGATTGTCAGGAAGTGTGGACCACTGAAAAGGCAACTTACAGAATGAAAGGAAGGACACTGAAACAATGCCAGCATAAACATTAAAGCTAGCACAGAAACACTCCATGAGAATGTCACTGAATTTTCTCTACATTTTGCTAATTTCCTAATGCATTTCTTTTCTCATTAATGAATGGAGAATGGTAAAATTAGCAATTAGTTACTTTTCAATCATCTTCCTTATAGTAAGATATACCACTACACCAGTTGCTTAGCTGATTAGGATTGTACTGTTAGTAACTACCGGTATGTCTCTATGGAGAACTAAGTCCTATTGAATTCAATGGGGCATACTCCCAGGTGGTGTTAAGATTAAACCCCAAGTAATATTCATTTCAATAGCCATTCTCACATCATCTTTAAACTTTACATACATCAATTCTATTTTCAAGCGCTTGCACAGTTTTCCTACATGATATATTGTTTGGAAATATCCCAATTCCCATTTCAAGAATCTTGATGTAGAATCATAGAATCCTAGAGTTAGAAGGTACCTCGCAGGTCTGAAGTCAGTTATGATTCATTGGGCCAAGGATTTGGGTATAATATACAGCTAAAAGATTGGGAAAATTGTGGAAAGAAGGGAAAAAATTACAGCTTGCAATACTCTGAAAGAAAATATGATGGAAATGATGTAAAGATGGTATACTACACCAGTGAAATTAGCTAAAATGTATAAAATAAGTAATAAATGTTGGAAATGTAAGGAAAAAGAAGGATCATTTTATCATATGTAGTGGGAATGTAAGGAAGTTAAAGGCTTTTGGGAAATGATATATAATGAAATGAAAAAGATGTTGAAATAAACATTTGTAAAAAAAACAAACCCCGAAGCATTCTTGTTGGGCATTGTAGGTGAAGATATTAATAGACAGGATAACAAACTGTTTATGTACGCGATGACAGCAGCAAGAGTATTGATGGCACAGAAATGGAAGCAAGAAGAATTACTGACGAAAGAAGAGTGGCAGAGGAAATTAATGGACTATGCAGAACTGGATAAGATGACAGGAAGAATTTGAAACCAACGGGACCAGAGGTTCTTAGAAGATTGGGAAAAAATTGTGAACTATTTGAAAGATAGCTGTAAACAACAGATCATGCTAGTAGGACTACAAGAAGTTCTGTATGGAGGATTATATGAAATATCGCGGGGAAAATTTAGGAAGGACATTGAGTTATGGTGTATTTATAAGTAATAGTGAAGATAATGAGGGAGTTCCGCTTCCGCCTGCAGGAATGGCTGACCCTTGTTCCATCCCTCCGACCTTCATGAGGAATTCGGCGGTTGCCAGGGGAGTTAAAGGCAACCCCCTTACCTCTCCGGGGGTTACGGAGAGGGCCCGCGGGCCCGCGATGCCCCCAAACCCACTCCGACTGTTCAAGGAGTGGGGGGGGGGCTGGGCTGGGCTGAGAGCACTCATGAAATGTCGGATCTCCCGGACGCCAACTTGCAGAGCGGGATCTCCATGATTAAAGAAGATAATTAGGCGTATTCATGGACATGCTTCGGAAGGAGGGGAAGAAGCTCTGTTTACTGCCAAGGAATTTGTGCTGCTGAGGGTGAGAAGTCAAAGCTGTATTTTATCTGGAAGAAAGATTGATGGGGACGTAACGAGAAGGGAAGCGAACTTTTTTATTATTTTTCATATACTCTATGAGTTACTCCATACCTTCCCGGACGGGACGTCCTTGTTTGTTTGGAACAAATGAGAGATAAAGAATACCTGAGTGAGTAATGAATTATAAACTATTCTATTGAGCATATCCTTTGAAGTTGTAAAACTACTGAAGAGAGAGGCCCCCCTTTAACTGGACGGTCGGAGTCCCTGGAATGCGTTCGGTGGATTTATGGTTGTGACGCACTTTGAATTTGAACAGCGATCTGAAGCTAAGTTCAGCTACAGGGCAAGGAGAGCCACAAACTTATCAAGAGTCTATGCATAATGTGACTGCTGTTTCTTTGCCTGGAAAATCTGTAAATTTTACAAAGATCGTTGGTTTAAAAAATAAAAAGCTTAAGAAAGCGAAAGTGATCTAAGCTTTTTAAGATGGCGCTGCTCCGTGTT
Organism: Zootoca vivipara; assembly: GCF_965207765.1. Taxonomy (NCBI): domain Eukaryota; kingdom Metazoa; phylum Chordata; class Lepidosauria; order Squamata; family Lacertidae; genus Zootoca; species Zootoca vivipara. The sequence goes on from NC_142588.1 coordinate 24,936,427, forward strand.
GAAATGCTGACGCAACAGGACATTCCAGACAGAAGATATATGGGGGGGGGGCAGGACGATTAAAACTCACACAGGAGAAGAATATATGTGAACTCTCGTTTGATACTTATTTCAGCAGCTGTGAAAAAATCGGATGAAAGAAGAAAATATTTTAGTGACTGGTGGGGAAAGATCGGGATTATTTTGGATTTTGAGTGAAGATTTGGACTTTAGAAAAAGACGGCAGTAGACGGGTGCGAGGAATCCCCAAATTTTTGAAGCATGGGAACTCCAGAAAATATTATATGATTTGGCATAATATTTGGTTTAATTGATATGTATTTGTATAATTTGAAATAATGAAGGTGATATAATCATGTTTTAATTGGAAAATTAATAAAAATAGATTATAAAAAAAAGATAATGAAATGAAAGACTAAGTGATGAAGAGGGGAAATGAGGGAAGTCCAAAAATTGTATGATATGAATGAATGTAATAAGATGTTTGGAAATTATATGCAGAAATTATATGTGTGTGTGTGTGTGTGTGTGTGTGTGTGTGTATATATATATATATATATGAAGGTACCCCACGGTTCATCTAGTCCAACTCCCTGCAATGGATTTTCATGTTTTAAGCTTATGTTTCAGATCCATTCCTTTTCTGCTCAGGATTCCAGCTTTATATGACTTTTATGGTTACATAAATGAAAGCTCCGTTAGCATCTAGCCCAGGACGGGCCCCAACATTAGACAAACTTGAAGCCACTGCCTCAGGTGGCAGGTGCTATGTGTTGGCAGCAATTGTGGCAGCCACCTGGCTGTCCTTCCCAAGGCCTCTGGCTGGTCCCTTGTATTGGAAGATAGAATGCTCTCTGCCATGTGGCCTGCCATACACTCTGTGTAGCATCTTACTCCCCTGCTCCTTCCTCCTGGGCCATGTCCAGAAAGTGGTGGTGGGGATGAGTGTTCAGACCCCTGGGCCCTCGCTTGTGGGGTGCCTCAGGGTTCCGTCCTCTCCCCCATGCTATTTAACATCTACATGAAGCTGCTGGGAGAGATCATCAGGGGGTTTGGGCTGGGTGTTCATCAGTATGCGGATGATACCCAGCTCTACCTCTCTTTTAAATTGGAACCAGTGAAGGCAGTGAAGGTCCTGCGTAAGTGTCTGGAGGCAGTTGGAGGATGGATGGCGGCTAATGGATTGAGGTTGAATCGTGACAAAACAGAAGTACTGTTCTTGGGGGACAGGAGGCGGGCAGGTGTGAAGGACTCCCTGGTCCTGAATGGGGTAGCTGTGCCCCTGAAGGACCAGGTGCGCAGCTTGGGAGTCATTTTGAACTCACAGCTGTCCATGGAGGTGCAGGTCAGTTCTGTATCCAGGGCAGTTGTCTACCAGCTTCATCTGGTACGCAGGCCGAGACCCTACCTGCCCATGGACTGTTTCACCAGAGTGGTGCATGCTGTGGTTATCTCCCGCTTGGACTACTGCAATGCGCTCTACGTGGGGCCACCTTTGCAGGTGACCCGGAAACTGCAACTAATCCAGAATGCGGCAGCTAGACTGGTGACTGGGAGCGGCCGCCGAAACCATATAACACTGGTCCTGAAAGACCTACATTGGCTCCCAGTACGTTCCTGAGCACAATTCAAAGTGTTGGTGCTGACATTTAAAGCCCTAAACGGCCTCAGTCCAGTATACCTGAAGGAGTGTCTCCACCCCCATCATTCTGCCCAGACACTGAGGTCCAGCTCCGAGGGCCTTCTGGCGGTTCCCTCACTGCGTGAGAAACAAAGTTACATGGAACCAGGCAGAGGGCCTTCTTGGTAGTGACACTCACCCTGTGGAACGCCCTCCCACTAGATGTCAAAGAGAAAAACAACTACCAGGCTTTTAGGAGACATCTGAAGGCAGCCCTGTTAGGGAAGCTTTTAATGTTTAACAGATTATTGTATTTTAATGTTTTGTTGGAAGCCGCCCAGAGTGGCTGGGGGAACCCAGCCAGATGGGCGGGGTATAAATTATTATTATTATTATTATTATTATTATTATTATTATTATTATGTGTGATGGAGGATGCTATCCTGTCACTAATGTTGAATGCAGTCAGTTCAGCTTCTATACATGAAATGGGATCATCATCGAGCCCTTTGCCTCAGGCAGCAAAATGTCTTGGGCTGGACTTGATCTAGCTGGAGTTCCATTGGGCTGGATCCAGAGTGTCCCTGCAAATGTAATGGCACAGAACACCTATGGTACAGATTGGAGCTGTGATGATCTAAGACAGGCATCCCCAAACTTTGGCCCTCCAGATGTTTTGGACTGCAATTCCCATCTTCCCCGACCACTGGTCCTGTTAGCTAGGGATCATGGGAGTTGTAGGCCAAAACATCTGGAGGGCAGCAGTTTGGGGATGCCTGATCTAAGAGCTTGGCAAAGAAGCTTTTCAGCAGCCACTGTAGAAACTAATTTTATAACAGAGCTGTTAGAAATGCATTTTTTGACTAATGGGGAAAATGAGGAGTACAGAAATTTCAAAAGCAGCTGTGGAAGTGGCAATAGCAAGGAACAGAAAGCTACACTGCAGCCAAGTCAATCTCCCCAGTGTATTTTCTCCCTCACAGTGCCTCAAGAGTAGAGAAGTAGTAGGGGTGCTTAACCCTTCCCCTTCCAGTCACATTCTCCCAGCTGCCTTTACCCCTGTGGGATTCCAGGACTGTGTTTCAGTAAAGCCCTTAACTCTAGTAAGGGTCAAAGCAATGGGAAGGGGCAACTTTCAAAGGAAATACTAAGCTGTTTCTTCTCTGATGCAAATTACCCACTCCTGAAAATGGATTGTCGGGGCTTCATTAAAAGCAGCTGCTGGATAACACGTTGTTTGCTCATTAGTGGATGTGAAAACTTTTTAAAAAAAATATGGGGGGGGGGGACATTTCAAACATTCTGAGAGCTTGTAGAGGGCTGTGTATCTGAAATGAATATGTGCAAATGTGGATGTGCTGTATATTTACAATGTTCTAATCCCAGTAGAACAGGAGGAATTTAGAAGCGAGGTGTATCATTTTAAAGAGCATTTATTTAACTGCAAAGAAAATTAATGCAGCATCATGTTGACTTTGAAATAAAGCTTTCACCATGGAAATGTTAACAAGCTTCTACTGATGAGCACTGATTAAACCTAATCCTGAGTCGACATAATCCTTTGCTGTTTGGCTAGGGTTGCATGTGAGTTTTCATATAATTCCAAGCCTCACTTGTCTTTTATCACTGCATCTTATGTGGATTGGCACTGGTCAGGTATGCAAGACCAAACTCACTTTGCCTTGTGGCAAAAATAAATAAATAATAAATAAATAAATAAATAAATAAATAAATAAATATTATATTACATCTGAAGCAGCCCTGTTCAGGGAAGTTTTTAATGTGTGGCATTTTAATGTATTTTAAATCTTCGTTGGAAGCCGCCCAGAGTGGCTGGGGAAACCCAGCCAGATGGGCAGGGTACAAATATTATTAATAATAATACTTTAGGGGTGAAATCCCACATTCCCTTTTGTCTGCTACAGAGTGATTTTCTTTAACCATGTCTTTCAGTTTAAAGGAAGAAGACGATGTTCAGGCGAAGGAAATTTGTGGTGATTCTTACAGTCCTGGCATGTTTTGCAAAAGGACAACCTCTTCCTTATCCCAGCATCAACTGAAAATGAGCTTGCTCACATGAGATAATAAATCGCAGTGGCTGCGGAGTATTTATGAGTGCTGCTTCAGCAGGCCTGGCATTTTATAGGAGGGCCCATTAAGTGTTTTTGCTTTCACCAGGTTTATAGGGTTGGCTTATAAGGCAGCTGCAAAGGCAACAAGGGGAATCCAACCTAACAACTGTAAAATAATATATATATTTAAAAGTCAAAGAGATATTTGCATAGAAAAGAGATGGGCATTATTTATTCCCAGTGTGTTTCAAGGATAGCTGTTTCTCAGTGTGGTGTAGTGGTTAAGAGCAGTACACTCGTAATCTGGGGAACCAGGTTTGCGTCTCTACTCCTCCACATGCAGCTGTTGGGTGACCTTGGACTAGTCACACTTCTCTGAAGTCTCTCAGCCCCACTTACCTCATAGAGTGTTTGTTGTGGGGGAGGAAGGGAAAGGAGAATGTTAGCCGCTTTGAGACTCCTTCGGGTAGTGATAAAGTGGGATATCAAATCCAAACTCTTCTTCTTCTTCAGAATATATAAATGTTTCTCAGATTCCTCATTACCCACATCAGTGAGCAAACCTGATCTGGAAGTCTTTATCCAGGGGTTCTCTGGGAGTCCCTCACGGCTGCTGCTGTGGCTTGACATTATTAAGAAGTTCCTTGGCTTGATTCGCTGGTGTCCTTTGTGCTGAACTGGATAGTGCAGCATACGCAGAATGCCCCCCTCAAGTCCCAGGTTTAGAATCTGCTGCAGATTCAAGTGCTGCCAACTTGACAGGTACCCAACCCGTGCAGACAGGATGGCTGCAATGTTAATTTCGTCGTCTAAAGCTGTAGTCTATTAAAGGAGGAAGTAGTCGTAGTCTACAAAAGATGCAGTCTTGCCCCATTCATCTGACTTGGTTTTTTTTTGTCTTTCATAAGCCAACCATCCTAATGTATGTCTCTCATCTGCTTTCCTCGAGGCACTGTTTTCATTTATTAGCATTGCTTCAGCCATATAAGCCCTTGCCATCGTGCCTTTGGTTGTTGTTGTTGAAAATGTGCACTGCCTCCTTGTTTCTTAAGATTCCCTCCTAGTTACCTTGCAGAGCAAGAAAGAAAAAGTGGCTAGGCTGTGTGATTGCACACTAATAAGCAACCAGGAAGATTTTCAAAAGATAACATCACACATGAGTGTCCTTGAAAGTCAGGATGAGATGGGCACCTAAGGAAACTTTTTGCCTTTGAACATTTATTCCAGATTTCCCGGAAAACAGCAAACTAGTCTTTGCATAGAAAATCTGGGGGTGGGGGTGGGTGGGTTTCAAGTTCATAAACCTAAAGGTAATGAGCTTGATTGAAAAGGCAAATTTGTCATTTAAATCTTTAGCAGAAGATACTTCATGAGCGAGCCAGAATACTAATCGGGCCATCTGAGCATGTGCATGACAGGCTGCCACCCAGGCTAATGAAGGTGAGCTTCTTTTGCCTTTGTTTCTGGTTGAATAGTTTGGCCTTGGCTGGTTTTTATTCACTAAAGTATCCATAATCACCTGCCATGCTTTCTTTGTTAATGATCACTCACTATTCAATTAACCATCCATTAAACCACAAGTCTTCAATACCTTCATTCTTACACAGGAGCTTTTAACCTTCTATGTCTCCATAATAGCAGAACCTGCTATTGCCTTGATTTGAGCTAAGTAAATCCTATGAGGAAGTAAAAGTTAATAAACCTCTGAAAGGATTGATTTGTGAAAGAGTAATCTATCAAGGGCATACATTGTTCACAGTTGTCAAAAGGAGAATCACATGGAGCAGATGTTTCGTGTTCTGATTATTTTTAATTTTCTATAGCACCTTTCCCGCTAAAGTGGCATGCAAAGTTGTTTACCTCATTTAAGACAACAGCCACAGTCGGTGAGAAGCCCAAATAAAACCAAAAGAAGTCCACAATATAAGATTATGAAATGTCAGAAGGAAAATAAATTGCTGTTGGTTTATATATATTAGTAACTTTGTATCGATATAACATTTTTTATATGTAACTATGTATTTTTGTAATACAGTGGTACCTTGGTTGTCGAACTTGATCTGTTCCAGGAGTCCGTTCGACTCCTGGAACCATTAAAAAACCTATTGGCTGCAGGAGCTTCCTGCACTCAACCAGAAGCTGCGGAAGCCGCGTCGGATGTTTCGCTTCCCAAAAACGCCCACAAACCGGAACACTCACTTCCGGGTTTACGGCATTCGGGAGCCAATTTGTTCGGGAGCCAAGTCATTTGACAACCAAGATACCACTGTATTTGGTTTAAGTTGTCTGTTGTTGCTTCAGATTTCTGGGCACCCCTTAGAGATATTTCTAATATAATAAGTGGTTTAGGAATTAAATAAACAAAAATCAAAGCAAATTCTGAGGGTTTATGGTTGCCGAAGGCTGTATAGAAAATATTGTTTTCCCATCAGCTCCTGAAATTGCAGTGGCCTTTGGGGATGGGAACACCTTATTTCCCAGCCAGCATTGCAATACAGTCCACAAGACCTCAGAGAACACACTCCTTCCCTCAACCAGGCACCAAATGTTGCTGCCTATTGACCCTTCTGTTGTTAGGAAAGGCAGCTTCAGGAGGTCTTAACCTTGGAGGTGGAGGGAAGTCTGGCAGGGAGGCAGGCAGGCTTGCAGTTTGGTAATACTGTACCACCAGATCTTATCAAACAAGGGAGCTACAGCGTAACTATCCAGACCTGCAAGGAAGCATCTTGAACAGAGGTTCCTCTTGACAGTCAGTGGTGTAATTCCTGACAAAAAGCTTCCAGATCAGAGTTGTCTGATCTGAGCAACAAGGGAGATTAGATTATTGCATGTCCTTTTTTGCCACACCATGTCTTGCTTCACTCCCAATACTTTGCTCCCTCTCTCTGATGTGGCAAAAGCTGAGCCTGATAACCTTGGGAATGAAATCCAAAACTCTGGTGCCTCCACTGAAAGAGTTGTGTTCCAGGAAGTCACTGGTAAATTTTCCCATAAGGTGAAATTTAGAGCAGAACTTCATCTGAAAATCTAAATGGATGGAGAATGGCATACACTTAAAATGAAACGCTTTAACATATACTTAACCTAAGAATGAAGGACTGTTTGTTATATCTGGCACATTGACTCATGATTAGAAGTCAGCTGGAATCTGGAATAGATCTAATATGCTCCACATGCCCAGCGCCAAACAGAAGGCATGCAATGACATTCTACATCAGCTGCAGTTTTTGCAATGTCTTGAAGGGCAGCTATCACAAAAAGCATATTGTACTAATTAGTTTGTGAGGTTACCACTGAGAGTAGCAATTTTGTTCTCTTCCACAATAGCACAGTCAGTGAGGACCTAATGAAAAGACGTCACAATTGCCAAATGGTTTACATTTATTCAGTGCAGCTACATTATGAGGCATATTGCAAAAGTTCTCGTGTTGTTAAGAGTTATACATCCACAGAGAAGGCCCTCTATCTTGTCTACACTGTAGAACCTAACTGGAATTATAGTATAGGGACAGTACTATTTCTGTGGCTTAGTATGTCATCCGCATAGTTTTATCAAGGTTTTAGATGGTTTTCCACAGCTCCATAGGGCACTCAATGTATTATAGCCAGCAGAAATATGTAATAAATCCCTCCCACCCCACCAGTATGCCTAGAGGTGCTATAAACTTTATTGGATGGAGAAGATAAAAATCCCCTCCCCTGTTATAACAGATGTATGGACAAAAGCATAAAGCAATCAGGTGCTCCAACGACTTCTTTTTTTTTACTGAGTGGGCAAACTGAGGAAAGTAGTGGGCGGGGGGGACGGACACAATCAATCCAGTATTCTGGCTCAAAGGGCTTTTTACCAAGAACACAGGCAAGTGCATCACAATCCACCCCTAGAAGAACTGAGCATGTAAGTGGTACAGTAAAGTAACTTGCAAGACTAAGGGGCCGCATAATGACTTATCTACCTACTCATTATCCAATAAGGAATTAGATCAAGGCTAAGAAACCAACTCTTCTCAGATCTACCTGTCTTACTGCAGCTTTCAAGGCATTAAAATTGTGTAACTGTGTTTGGGGAAGCAGCGGCAAAATGGCTGCTCTTATTTGCTGCAAGTTCTACTTGACTCTTTTTAATTTGGGCAGAAATGTTACAAGGGAGGTGGGACTGTCAGATTATACATAAGCAGAAGATCTGAGCTGAGCTCCATTACTGAGACACAGTCTAGGGCTGATAACTGCCAAATCCAATTGTAATGTTGATCAAAAGCATTTTGGGAATGTTTCAGCTTAATCACAGATTTAGCGGTGGGGGCTGGATAGCACATATCGGAGTACAGTATCTGGATGGCTTGATTTCAATAGACGTAGATTACTCCATACCAATTTACAAAAGGAAAACAAAGCTGAAAGCTTAGCTTTTTGGCTTTAGCAGGCCACAAAATGCTATCCTTTGGTCAGGAGAAATGCCAAAGTTAATAAAGAGGTTGGGGTCGATAAGACCCTCATATATTCATGCTGAATGTTGGCTTTTCTCAGATAATCTGCACCTGTTTGATGTATTAAAGCATCCCAATATACACTGTGAAGAATAATGGCAGGCTTAAAATTATACAAGAAACACTGGAAATTGTTAAGAATATCCCACCATATGGACAGAAATCTCTATGAAGTGTTGCCTTTTGTTTCCAAATAACGGAAGAAAACGAATCAAATGTGCAAAAAATATTTCAGAGAAATATTTATTGGAAATGTGTGATTAACTTGTTTGCAGCATCTGCTTTTTCTCTCACTCTCTCAATAACCTAGATTTTTGTTTCTACTCTTTTTAATTAATGAGGTCAAAGTGACTAAAACCCAAAGTCAATTCATATTATGACAAAAATTCTTGTATTAATGTGTTGTTTTATTTGCATAATGAATACAAGTGCCTTTAGAAAGCATGTTTTAACCTTGCTGTTTTAGTTTCAACAAAATAATTTGTGACACTCACTGTCCATTATCATTAACCAAAAATTGTAAACATGGATATGCCAAAAGGTCATTTGGAAGTGATTGATCTAAAAATGAGAAAGCCAGTGTGAGCTGCTAAAGGAGAGCTACAATTACAAGCCTCATTTATTTCATATAGTAAACTTTTCTGAAAATAAGTTAGACCATCAAAATTGGGATTTGCCATGGGCCAAATGCTCAGTACTTCTCAGTTGTCTTTTGGAGACAAAGACGAATAAGCTAGATAAATTATGAGAAGAGCTGCTTGCTTTGATAGTCCTTGAGAATTGACCAAGGCTGAGATCCCACAGAGTTGTACATCCATAAATTGTATGGAAAACAGTGGGATGCATGTAGCTTTGTGCAGGATTCTGGCCATGGTGGGATGAGGTTTGCTTTGGTGGGTGAATTATTATTTGAGGAATGATCTCCGAAGTGTTAAGGAAAGGCTAAATTTTGGTCCTACAGTTGGTCTGTGTGTTTTGTTCAGTGTTTTTGTAATCTTTGTCTTCAGCTATGTGAGCTGCTCTGTGGCTATCCGGACAGTATGGCGGAAAGAGGCATAGAAATTAAATGATTTAATTAACATATAGTGTCTTTTTATTTACAGGTAGGTAGCCGTGTTGGTCTGAGTCGAAGCAAAATAAAAAAATTCCTTCAGTAGCACCTTAAAGACCAACTAAGTTTATATTTTGGTATGAGCTTTCGTGTGCATGCACACTTCTTCAGATACACTAGAAACAGAAGTGTCAGACCCTATATATATACAGAGGGTGGTGGGGTGGGTGGGAATGGGAGATGGGCTGATGGGAGTGGTAAACCTGTAGATGGGTGTTAATGGCTGCTGATGGCTGCAATTAGTCCTGGGCTGAGGTGCTAAAGAAAGCTTGATCATGCATAATGAGATAAGAATCCGATATCTCTATTCATCCCAGGTGCTTCCATGGTTTTAAGCTTGGTAATGATTTCCAATTCAGCAACTTCCCTTTCCAGTCTGTTCCTGAAATTTCTCTGTAATAAAACAGCTGCTTTGAGATCTTGTATAGAATGTCCTGGGAGATTGAAGTGTTCTCCTACTGGTTTTTCAGTCTTATGGTTCCTGATGTCAGATTTATGTCCATTTATCCTTTGGCGTAGGGTTTGGCCTGTTTGTCCAATATAGAGAGCTGAAGGGCACCGTTGGCATTTGATGGCATACACAATGTTAGAAGATGAGCAATTAAATAGTCCTGAGATGGTATGTTGGATGTTGTTGGGGCCAGTAATGATGTTGTCCGGGTGTATGTGGCAGCAAAGTTGGCATCTGGGTTTATTGCAGGCTCTGGTACCAGTGTCCATGTTAAGTCTGGTGGTTGTATTATTGTGGGTGAGGAGTTGTTTAAGATTGGGTGGCTGTCTGTAGGCAATGAAAGGTCTTCCTCCCAGAGCTTGAGAAAGGGAGCTGTCATTGTCCAGGAGAGGCTGTAGATCTCTGATGATGCGTTGTACTGTTTTAACTTGGGAGCTGTATGTGATGACTAGTGGTGTTCTGTTATTTTCTTTTTTGGGTCTGTCTTGCAGCAGGTTCTCCCTAGGTATCAGTCTGGCTCTGTTGATCTGTTGTTTAACTTCATCAGGTGGATATTTTAGTTCTAAAAAGGTTTGCTGTAGATCTCTTAGGTGAGATTCTCTGTCTGTAGAGTTGGAACAGATACGGTTGTAACGTAGGGCCTGGCTGTATACGATGGATTGTTTGGTATGTTTGGGATGGTAGCTAGAAGCATGTAGATATGTTTGTCGGTCAGTTGGTTTTCTGTATAAGGTGGTGTCTATACGTCCATCCTGTATTTTTATAGTAGTGTCCAAAAAATGTATTTCTTGCATAGATTGGTTCATTGTTAGGTTGATGGTGGGGTGAAAGTCATTGAATGTCTGGTGGAAGGTTTCCAGGGTCTGTTGTCCATGTGTCCAGATAATAAAGATATCGTCAATGTATCGTAGGTACAAGAGAGGTTTGAGTGGGTAGGAGTCTAGGAAACGATGTTCTAAGTCTGCCATGAAGATGTTGGCATACTGTGGGGCCATGCGGGTGCCCATGGCTGTGCCGCTGATCTGGAGGAACAGGTCATCACCAAATTTGAAGTGGTTGTGGGTAAGGACAAAGTGGCAGAGTTTGGTAGCAAAGTCCGCTGTGGTTTTATCTGAAATGGTGTTCCTTATGGCTTGTAAACCATCATTGTGTGGGATGTTGGTGTATAGAGATTCCACATCCATAGTGGCTAGTATAGTATTGTTAGGAAGATTGTTCAAAGATTGTATTTTCCTCAGAAAATCTGTGGTGTCACGTACGTAGCTGGGAGCACTGATAGCATATGGTTTCAGAACAGAGTCCATATAGCCGGAAACACCCACTGTAATGGTGCCAATACCTGAGATGATGGGGCGTCCTGGATTTCCTGGTTTGTGTATTTTAGGTAGAAGGTAGAAAGTTCCTGGTCGAGGTTCCGCTGGTGTGTTTGTGAAGATCTGTTCTTGGATGTGTAGGGGTAGCTCCTTGACAATCTTGTTCAGTTCTTTTTTGTATGCTTGTGTGGGGTCTGAGTCCAATTTCATGTAAAAGGCAGTATTGGAAAGTTGTCTGTGGGCCTCTTGGATGTAATCAGTTTTGTTCATGATGACGACAGCTCCACCCTTGTCTGCCTCTTTAATTATAATGTCTGGGTTGTTCCTGAGATTTTCTATGGCTCTCCTTTCAGCATGGTTTAGATTGCCTACAGACAGCCTACAGACAGCCTACAGACAGCCACCCAATCTTAAACAACTCCTCACCCACAATAATACAACCACCAGACTTAACATGGACACTGGTACCAGAGCCTGCAATAAACCCAGATGCCAACTTTGCTGCCACATACACCCGGACAACATCATTACTGGCCCCAACAACATCCAACATACCATCTCAGGACTATTTAATTGCTCATCTTCTAACATTGTGTATGCCATCAAATGCCAACGGTGCCCTTCAGCTCTCTATATTGGACAAACAGGCCAAACCCTACGCCAAAGGATAAATGGACATAAATCTGACATCAGGAACCATAAGACTGAAAAACCAGTAGGAGAACACTTCAATCTCCCAGGACATTCTATACAAGATCTCAAAGCAGCTGTTTTATTACAGAGAAATTTCAGGAACAGACTGGAAAGGGAAGTTGCTGAATTGGAAATCATTACCAAGCTTAAAACCATGGAAGCACCTGGGATGAATAGAGATATCGGATTCTTATCTCATTATGCATGATCAAGCTTTCTTTAGCACCTCAGCCCAGGACTAATTGCAGCCATCAGCAGCCATTAACACCCATCTACAGGTTTACCACTCCCATCAGCCCATCTCCCATTCCCACCCACCCCGCCACCCTCTGTATATATATAGGGTCTGACACTTCTGTTTCTAGTGTATCTGAAGAAGTGTGCATGCACACGAAAGCTCATACCAAAATATAAAGTTAGTTGGTCTTTAAGGTGCTACTGAAGGAATTTTTTTATTTTGTCTTTTTATTGTGACTGTCTCCGCTGCATGTTCCCCTATCAAGATCTGTTAACTAGGGCTGAGTGCTAACCAAGTCTCAACTCACAGTGAGTGAGTTGAGACTTGGTTAGGACTGTACATAATTTGTCTTGCGTAGAAGGGAGAGTGGGTTCACACTCACAGAACCCCTAAATTTGGAGGATTGTCTGAAAGAGCCTAAACACACAGAAATTGTATGCATGTATACATACATGCAGGAGAACCTGACTGTGTGGATAGAGCTTGTGGACAGTTTTGTATATATCCTATCACTCTTCCCAATCTGATTGCTGGAGGTGGAAATGGGAGAGATCTCTAGTGGTATGGAGTTGCCTCTCTGCTGGCTAGCTGGAGGCTCCAGCTTTAACCCAGTGGACAGAAATCTTACATTGGCAATTCTCTTTGTCCCCAGATGTAGCATTTCAGAGGAGAGTGGTGCACTGGTAGCTTTGGATCTGCTGGATGCAGATTCACGAAGGGGTGAGCCTATCTACTGTGCCAGCCTTGGGGCCTGGCAATTGCACCTACACAAGCCAGCAGGGCCTTGGATGTGGTGGAAGATATGCCATGTTGCTCCTCCCTGGACTCTCATTAGGATTGCTCTGTAAACACCCTGATGCCTTGAAGGTCAATACAAATTCAGATTTTCATTTAAAGAGAGTCAAGCTTTCTCACTTAGCTAGTATAGTTATGTCAAAAATTAATTAAATGTAACCAAAAAAGGACTATTTTCTCATTCCGTTCTATAAATCCCAGGGAGCAGCAGCCTGAGGGATTTTCACCCCTATTTTCAACTTGCCTTCTCTTGTGAAGGCAAGAAAATGAGCAGCATCAGTGATTTGCGAGGGGACTTGCATATTACTATTGTACAAAGATATGCAGTGTTTGTGGCACTGCTTATTCATTAATATTTGTGTCTGAGGCATTTCATTTATTCTGATCTAGTACAACTAGAAAAATACTTTCCCTAAACAATAAGAAAATTATATTTGCGGAAATTATCAATTTTAGTCAATACTAGCGATTTGCTTCAGTTGATAAATGGTGAGGAAGATGAATAATTTTTCAAATGTTACAAGTTTCAACAATCTGTCTTCTCTGCAAAGAAACAAGCTCAAAAATGCTAATTTCAACCTACAGGGACATTTGCTCAATACATATTCAAAGTTGATTTAAGAGTGCTGCATGAATGAAAAATAGTCTCTGCATGGTGCTGACCTAGATCACTGAAAAAATAATGTAGGCTTGTTTTATTATGTATTTGAATTTACAACAGTCTCTGCTCTCCTCCCAGCCCAATCCCGCTCTTGAATAATTCCTAATTTTAATTGAGCTGTGCATATGCTCAAAATAACAGCAATCCTAAAGCATGCTCTAGGAATGAATTGGTGGAACAATAATTGCTTCCTAAGCCCTGCTGCTCACAGCTGCTGGCATGCAAGGTGTGATGCTGTTTCCTTTTGCTGTGCTAGCTCCAGTCTGATGCAGATAGGTGCTTGAGGACTGGGCCCTGCAGGGGATTTGTTTGCAGGACTTTGGGAGAACTGCTGGTGGTAGCTTGTAGCCTTGATGGGTGCAGGAGGGGCCTACCCAGTGGTAGGCAGTAGCAGATGACATGGCGCAGGCTTCCTCAGACTTGGCCCTCCAGCTGTTTTGAGACTACAGTTCCCATCATCCCTGACCACTGGTCCTGCTAGCTAGGGATCATGGGAGTTGTAGGCCAAAAACATCTGGAGGGCCGAGTTTGAGAAAGCCTGACATGGTGGGATGGAGGTGTTTACCTACTTCCTAGCAGGTCTTGCTGCTGTTTACCAGGAGAGAAAGATGGGAGGAAGCAGAGAGGGCTTCATTGTGCAAATGAACCAGCAGGAATACCAGATTGGCTCTGCTGCTGTACTTGCACCACACTGACCTTCCCACTGGGCACCTCTTCCTCCTGGTAAGCAGGATCAACTCACCTTCCAGGAGGTCTGGTAAGCACCTCTTGCCCCACTACCACACCATCTGCTGCAGCACTGTTCTCCCTGCTATGGATGGATCTGGGGTTAGGATTGCACTTAATGTATTTAAGCTACAATATTTGCACCAATAAACCTACTCATACTGAGGTCACCCTGTCTACATTACCTGGTGGGGCTTACTTCTGAGTAAACATGTATGGGTTTAATTTGATTTGCATCCTGCTTTATCTGTGCATAATTCCATAACTATCCCATTATTCTGCCTAAAAGCAAAAGGGAGTACATCGGTACATACCTGGAAGGAAAATGGTTCCACCTCAAAATAGGATTATGTCTTCCTGCATCTGGAAGCAAGATTTGGCGAATGAATGATAAAGCAGATGCAGAAAACTGCCTCATGACCTGGTTTCTCTGCTGTTGAAGGCATTTTCAGAATCAGGGCATACACTCTTTTGCAACCCCATTAAGCATTTCTTAAAGCAGCACAGACAAAACAATAGCTTTACCTACAAATCCAAATATCATCTTCATTGAACCATTAGGAATGTTTGGTTAATTGTAACGTACTCAGAACAGTGCCAAAAATGGTATATTAATGAAGTACTAATAACCACTTTCAGATGCATTAAGAAGCAGAGAGGAAGATTCAAAATAAGGTTTAAACAGCATGTGCATTGATGCAGTTTATATTCCTCTCTACTTCAAAGTGGGGAGCTTCCTAAATTAGCTTAGAAAAGTCCTGGCCTAGCTGGGTGTGGCTTGTGGCTGTGTTCACCTCTGTTTTACATTACAGCTTTATTCATAATGTTGACAGTAAAGCTATGTTTCTTTATCTCATTAACAGATTGAAGTTGCAGTGTCGGACAATAGACATATCTTGTGTTGGGAGACTGGCTGTTGCTCCTAAAATTAATCCGCCTGAAAATGAAATTGATTTTCTTGTTTCTCCTAAGTGGTTATCTATTTTCTTATGGTTTGGAGGGTAATATAAATACTCTTAGGCAAAGCCATCATCAACAACTGACGCCAATGGAATTTATCATTTCCCATTGTATCTTAAATAGTTTCTGTTTTTAAGCAGGTAGATTGAAAGGTTTCAAAGTGACCCACCCAGGAGAAACATTTCTTTTTTAAAAAATCTGATTAGGTAGTGATCTACTAATGAGAGTGTGTTTGTAACTTACATATAGTTTAGCTATCCCATCCTTAGGTGTTGTTCATTCTTACAAGATATTTTTATTAAGAATAAAGGGGGGGGATCATAACAACCAAGAAGCATAATACAATTTATCCAGCACCAATTCATGAATGATGTATACTATGTATAAGTGAACTGCATTTTGAAATAATTACAATTTCTTGTTTCTTTTTTTACTATTGATAACTTTTTCAGTGTCCTAGCCACAAAAGTATGCTGTTTCATACTGGGGTAAATACACTCAAGCCAGAGTAAATTGCTTATCCCCATAAGTACCTGCTACTCAGACCTACCATCCATCAGGATCCATTTTTATATTTGAACGGAGGACATATTTGAAAGGAGAAATTGATATATTTGAAAGGAGGACATATTGGCTAAAATAATTGCCACATGTCCGCATGTGAAAGTACCTGTTGCAGTATAATGCAGACCAAAATAGTAATATTTATGTAACTTACCTTGGATATTGGTGTGATGGGTTTCCTGAAGAAATGCTGCCAGTGGTTTATATTTCCTAACCTGTTCAGAGGCTCTTTGTCTTTTTGTAACATCTCCCAGACTCCTAACGTTTTGGCTGCTTATTCTGATGTCACTCATTACAACATAGGGAAATACACCTTTATATTAGGTCAGTCAGTTACCCTTTCTTTAGTCAGGGAAGAATACATGAATCTTTGCGAACTAGATCCTGAATTAATCCTCTCATACAAAGGAGGATTGTGCTGCATATATTTGGTAGACAGTGGGTGGCGCTGTGGGGTAAACCACAGAGCCTATGGTTTGCTGATCAGAAGGTCGGCAGTTTGAATCCCTGCGATGGGGTGAGCTCCCGTTGCTCAGTCCCAGCTCCTGCCAACCTTGCAGATCAAAAGCACGTCAAAGTGGAAGTACACTAGATAAATAGGTACCGCTACAGCGGGAAGGTAAATGGCGTTTCCGTGTGCTGCTCTGGTTCGCCAGAAGCGGCTTTGTCATGCTGGCCACATGACCTGGAAGCTGTATGCTGGCTCCCTTGGCCAATAACGCGAGATGAGTGCCACAACCCCAGTCGGTCACAACTGGACCTAATGGTCAGGGATCCCTTTACCTTTACTCTCTTCCGTTCTGTCATTCCCATAGACTCTTCTGGATCCTTTTTGCCATGCAACTTGGTATGTCAAGTAACGTAAGGCTATGAGCTGCAGGTCTGTGTCTGTTAGCTCTGTGTTGATATCATTCACCTCCACTAGCAGTGCAAAGGGAAAGACTCACTTGTATTTAATTCCTGCTTCTAGGAAACATTAGCAGCCATCACATTTTTCTCCTTTCCATACTAAGAGGTAGAAATAAAATAGCTCTTCTCTCACATTCCAATTGCCTCCTTTGCCCAAAAGGCTTTTCTTGAGGTGTCTTTTGGTAGAATGCTATAATTATGTCCCAAGGAAAAGAATTTTTGTTCGGCTTGTGCCCAAGGCTTCTGTGAGTATGCTAATGTCTGTTGGTCCTATAGTGATGTTTGGAAACAAGCTCACCAGTTAAGCAAAAATCCAATTACCGGTAATTCTAACCTTCAGCCAAGTCTTTCAGATGCAAATGTTTCATCTGTAGCTGTGGTACTTGAGATCATCAGTCTTTATATGATTTTACCATGCATTTTTAACCCCTCTCCAAAGCCTCTGAGCCTGTTAGCTACTTCAACTTTGCCTGTGAGTATATCAGTATTAGTTTCCAGAGGCTTAAAATCCTCCTGCTAATCTTTCCCTAAGTCTGCCCATTTGAGAAGTCACCTATTTTATCAGGTTGGTAGCAAGGACCATTGCTTCCCCTCTTGTTGCCTTTTGAGAGTCTGGCCAGTATGTTGTTTGCTTGTTAAATTTCTATATTGCCCTTCATCAGAAAATCACAGGGTGGTTTACAATATAAAAACACAAAATTGCATGTTCACGCCCAGAGACCCCCCTCCTAAATAAATTCACACTTGACTCAAATTTTAGTTTGGTTTTTGGCAGAATTTAGGCCACAGCTTTATTGATTACAGAAAGTGAGTGGTTGCATAGGCTCTGGTTCGACTAGCTCCCTGCACCCTTGCAGGTAGTGCTGACTCAGGGCACCAGCATAGGTCAGCCTAGGATGAACACCTGGATAGGCGGAAAGCCGGGAACAGACTATGTCCACCACCCAGTTGTCCCCCTGGACTCAGGCATGGACACAACCCCCTCACAGGGGTTGACCAAACCATTTGAGTCCCTGGATTCCTTTAACAGAATACCCTTCACATAGGGATGGTGAGAGCGTTCTCCCATCCATATCACCTGAACCAGTGCCTATCCTCAACCTTACAAGTTGTGACAATTTGCTACCCGGCAGGCAAAACCCAAATAGCACTAGCCAATCAAGTGGAGAAAATTCCTGCCGTGCCCCTGTCCCAATGACAGACGACACACAATGGCATAGCAAGGTCAAGCGCAAAAAGCCCTAAAAGTAGGGAGAGGTGGGCGGGTGTTCCGAATGTACGCACCGAAAGAGGAAGCTCTGGGTCATGTGCATGGTATATATAGGTCCCTCAATACGTTTGGACTGCACCCCATTGGCCAGATTGAGGCCCTCTAGACCAGTGTTTCTCAACCTTTTTTGGGCCACGGCACACTTGTTCCGTGAAAAAAATCACGAGGCACACCACCATTAAAAAAGTTAAAAAAATTAACTCTGTACCGCCCTATATTATGATTATGACTGTAAGAAACACTTGCCAAATATTACTTTCCGGCGGGTTAGTGTTGTGCATTGGCGGCCGCCAGGCTCGTTTGCATTGAGCTTTGGGAAAGAGGAGGAGAAATATTGCTTTCCGGCGGGTCAGTGTTGATAATTGGCGGCCGCCAGGCACATGACAATGCAAATCGCCCTTCTCGTCGTCGGACATCGCGGCACACCAGCCAGTGTCTCGCGGCACACTAGTGTGCCGCGGAACAGTGGTTGAGAAACGCTGCTCTAGACCTCTCATGGAGGAGTCACATGAAGAAGGGCTTCAGATGACTATCGCAGTGTCTGGGTCGGTCCATGTGGGGAGTGGCGGTCCTTGAGGTATTGCTTAAGGCTTTATAGGTCAAAACCAACACTTTGAATTAGGCCTAGAACTAATTGGCAGCCAGTGCAGTTTCGCCAGGATTGGCGGTATATGCCCCTTACTTGGCCTGCCCCACCTCCCACACCATCCCTTCCCCTACCCTGAACCACTGTGATTGCCTTCCTCCCTCCTCAGCTTCTCTTCTCCCTGGGAGAAGCATAGAACCACCTCATTCACCAGCAAAGTCATGTTTCGCTCTTTACCCAGTTAGGTACTGGCAAGCATGACTTGCCTGGCCAACCGCCTAACAGCTGATTTGCAGCACAATATCTGAGTCCGTGGTTGTTTTTTAAAGGCTAATTGTGAAGTGATGGACCCAAGCATCAATCTCTTGTTGCCTGTCATTTGTTTTGGTAAAGGTTATTGTTATTTGACTGTAGTTGAGGATTCTGGTTTTAAACTGTGATTTGTTCATTTATTTATAAATACTGTTGTGTGTTCCCTGCTTCTCCAAACAGCACCAATGATAAGACAATTCCTGTCTTATATCAAAAGGCTTATAATCAAAATGCACAGATATGTAAGTGGAGCATAAATAGGGACAATCTGGGACTTCTGCAAGGTAGCAGATTTGCTACTCCAAATCAGAACCCCAGAGAGTGGCCCTGTACAAAAAGGGCTTCACCTGTAGGGAAATCAGGTATTTCTGTGCCTATAGTTCTGCTAACTATTTTTTGTTACACATCCATTTGCCTGTCACTCATCTTACCCATTCAGGAAATCATCCAAAGCCATTAAAGAAACATTCAGGTTCTTTTGTCCAATCTCGGACTCTTACCAGGCGACTCTTTTAAGGCAAAGAATAGTGATTGACCCATTCACAGTAATCAAACAGCAAATTCATGGCACGACTCAATGTTGTGTCTCAGTGGTGCCCAGACTTTGACAAGAGTAGCACCAAGGTCCCAATTATTAAATGAGTGGTTCCCAAACGTCTGAGAGCTCAGCTAAGGCACTTTTCTCTGAGCTAAAATTGCAGGTACACTTCCAGATATTTTTGTATGAAAAACATTATTCTATTTCTTATGCATTCCTCAAATGTAGACGCCTCCCCACCCGGTTTGGAGGACTTTTAAAGTTGTTGCAGGAATGTGTTTTTGCAGAAGTTTTTCAGGCTATTAATGGAAATAGCTGACTAATCACTTAGAAAGGGAACAGAAGAAATTAAAGGGGTGAGTGGGTGCCTAATTAGTCTACAGGCCTAATTACTGAAGACTATCAAAATGAGTCAGCATGTCAGTGTGTGTGTGTGTGTGTGTGTGTGTGTGTGTTAGAGAGAGAGAGAGAGAGAGAGAGAGAGAGAGAGAGAGAGAGAGAGAGAGAGAGAGAGAGAGAGAGAGATTATTAGTTTTTGCCATTTGAGGGTACATTTTAAATAGTGACACTTGCTTCTGTTTGGCAACTGAGGGGAGGGGCCCTGTAAAGACTACAGTGGTACCTCGGGTTACAAACACCTCGGATTACAAAGACTTTGGGTTACAAACTCCGTTAATCTGGAAGTAGTACCTCGGGTTAAGAACTTTGCCCCAGGATGAGAACAGAAATTGCTCGGCGGCAGCACAGCGGCAGCGGGAGGCCCCATTAGCTAAAGTGATACCTCAGGTTAAGAACGGTTTCAGGTTAAGAACGGACCTCCGGAATGAATTGAGTTCATAACCAGAGGTACCACTGTATTTCCTCTAATCCTCTACTAGTAGACCGTTCCAGCCTCTTCCTGCCCTCTACCCGCAGTGTTTACCGCCACTGGCTGGCAGCACATTTTAAAAACCAGGAAAAGGGGAAAATATCGAATGAACAAGTGAGTAGTTGGAGCAGGATCCTGTAAATTCAATTTATCTTTCCTGAAGTTGACAATTGGAGCAGGCTTTGCCATAGGAAAGAATGCTGGAACAGGACTGTGCATAAAAGGAAGAAAGCTATTAGAGGGTCGAATTCTAGCTACATATGCAAATTGGAAAGTATTCAAATGCTTCAGAACAGAGGATGCACAATGAAGTGCTCATTTTAATGTATCCTGGGTATTCGAGGCTTGGAGTGATTAACAATCCAGCTAACACTCCATCTTCCCCTTGAAAGGCAGAGCTAAAAAAAGCTCCTTGTGTTGAACAGTGCAGGGAATTTATGGAATGTGTCTCTTTCACAATCATTACTTTAAATGGAGTTCTGTTCTGGAGCATTCAGTGACTGTGGGAAGGTAAAAAAGCCTCTGAAATCATGACACTGGTGGGGTCAATAGGAAAACCTCTATGGACGTGATCAGTGCTCTTTTTAAAGAGGCTGCAGATTTATCAAAAGAGAGATGTGGAAAGAAGGGGACATTTTCTTACTAACTCTATAATGACAAAACCCAACCTCCCACCAATGGTTCTCCTAAACATGTGCCATTGTTCAGTCTTACATATTCCCTCTGAATTCTTAACTTGCCAGGAACAGGCCATGTGAGTTACAATCATGGAACAAAGCTAGTCAGATACAAAAGTATTTACATTTATTTATTACAAGAATAAGAAGTGTGCAAGCTTATCTTATTACTTTAAAATAGTACAGCATTTTTAAACGAGTGTACACATTGTTGACTTGCTACTGTCACTTTAAATGCCCACAGCATTTATTCAGCTATCAATGATATACCAAGACAGCTTTAAGGAAGCAATTCATTAGACTATTAAAGCCCCTTAGGCAAATTGATGATTTATTATGTCCACCCCAGGTAAGTCTCACCAATAGAATAACAGGGCTCTGCTGGAAAACTCTTTTCCAAACCCTTTACTAACCTAGTGAAGTGCAGGTTTGTCTTGCTGTGGAACTCTTCCCTCTGGTAGTCCAACCAGTCAGTAGAGACCAACATCCCAAGCGTCTTCTCTCTTCTGCAGACAGGTTTTCCCCCTTGTCTCCTCAGCCTAAGACATGTGATTCAGCTATACCCAACAAGCCTTTGGCCACCAAGCCACACCACTTGCATCTCGGGTCTTCTACCTTCTTCCCCAATCCTCTTCTTCCGAATCCATGAACACCAAATATGAGTAGCTCCAACTCTAACCAACCAATCCCCTGCTGACCAGCACCTGGCCATAGATTCACTTCTTCTGGGCCCTCTATTCCAGTCCCAGCCAATCCCATTGTCTAACTGAATTCTAAACTGCCACTCACCGCTTGGAATATGCATACAGTACAGTAGTTCTATCCTTTTGCTTTCTGAGAATTTCTAACTCACACCTGCCAGTTAAGGTCCCAGATGACAGTTAAACCAACAATCACCATATCAGACAGAAAACATCCCACATCAAATACGATTCGGTGGTGGGGTGAAAGCTGATTGGCTGGGGCTGTCGCACAAGGGAAGAAACCCAGCAACAGTGACACGACTAGCATGACACAGGGGAGAGGTGGCGTTCCTCCACTCTTTAGGTCGGTAGGCTGTTGTGACTGGCCGCCCAGCCGCAACGCCACCCACTGGGAAAAGGTGAGTGGACTTTCCAATGTACATTACAATACAAATGTCAAAATGCACACAATACCCATTAGCACTGAATTCAAATAAACAAGAATTTCTTCACAGGATGTAAACTGGTGAGCCCATTCCAGTTGCAACTCCAAACTCAGAGACAGTTGTCTGACTGTTAACACAGCGCTACACAATGGGAAACTGTTCATGTGAATATCACAGGGAAGCAAGCAGTGGGGGACAATACACAAGGCCTGGCTAGTATCTTTTTGATACTTAATGGGGATGTCTAGTTGCACCCAGGGCCATTAGTTGTTACTTGTGATGTCTCTTACTACAACAGGATCAAAATAAATGTCTGCTTCAAACAAAAGAGAGACAACACAGTTTTTGGATTTTTAAAAAAAATATTCATCACCATATCCTGATTTCTCATCTACTAAAAGGCTTGAGGGCCAGAGAAGAGAGGTTATTTCCCACCCAGCATTTTAGAAGTCTGCAGTCATGCTAAAGGGACAACTGCCCAGGAAAGCAGGAAGCACAACGTGGATGAAATGATCTCATACATTCCCTGTGTATACTGGCTCTCCATGCAGTTAGTGGAAGCTACCACATAGAAACAAGTCATAAGGTCTTTTAGTAACAGATTTGATGGAAAGAACTGTTGTATGTTAATTTGAAGGGGGGGGCACACACAATATTGAGAACTTAAATAGTGACCAGGTTCAAACATCTGGTGTAGACCTTTTCTCTACAGCTGTTAAATTCCAACTAGCACATTATTTTTACCAGCATTTTTCTTTCTAGCAAAGAAATCTAGTACAGAGATGAGGCTTATTACGTGTCTGACATTAATTTCTCATTGTTAAACTTATCTACAAAAGGCAGTTATAAAATTGCTCACAGCAATCAAGATCCTGGTTTCATGCCAGTTTTTCAACAGATAAGCACTTTCAAAAATAATTATTTTTCAATAGTTCTATTGAAGTTGAAAACAGTTTTCCCCCTTCAATCTTTTCAGTTTTCCTCTTAATTAAATCTATTTTCTAGAATTGCATCATGCACTACAAATACAAAACACTATCTTCTGCATTCAACAGCATCCAACATGCCTTTGATTATGGCATGGTCTTGTTGCGGTATTTGTAACATGTTCAAAATTTGTTATCCCATGCTCATATGATGCTAGTTTTTATTTTTAATTATTGGCTGCCTGGGAATAAATCTCATCCACATTGGGGGCAGAGGGAGGTTAAACCAAACTAAAGAGCTTATGACCCATGTCTGACTAATACTAATAGGGGCTAATCTCATTAATGCACTCTTCTTAAAAGACATCTAGTAGTGGAAAATGTGCCTTGTAATAGTTTATTCCCGTTGGAGCAAGTTTGCATCATTTAATACCACTGGGTTTGAAGGGGGTTAGACTGATGAGTAGTCACAGACACTGTGTTTTCATGCAAATGTATGGATACTAAAAATTTAAGTAGTTTAGTAATGCAGTAGTACTAAAAATGTGAAGTTTATTTTCACTTGGGTTTGTGACCAGTATTATATTTTTTTTAAAAAAACTATGCCATTATGGCAAATGTGTTTCATTTATTTTCAATCTTTGTCACCCTACGCTAAATCTAAGTTGCTTTAAAACTCATTTAATGGAAGTAGTAATAGGTTTGTAGGAAGATTTAAGGAGCCCCACCCCCCTACATCAGGCATCTCGCTCCAGGCCCAGTGCCAGCTCTCAGCAGCCCTGGCTGCCATTGTCTCTGCAGAATGAACTGTGTCCACATTGAGGAGGAAGTGTGGCTTCCTCTCCTGTCCCATCTGTTATTCTGTCTCTGCATTTCCCTTTCCTGCAACCATTAACATGTGGCTAGGAGGAGCTGGGTCTTAGGACACATTAATGGACTCATTTGAAGTCTGCTGGAATTAAATTACCTTTCTTTGGCTATTAGCAAGGCCCCAGCCTAAGAGATGCATATGAAGCTGAAAATAACCACAAACACCTCTCCCTCTTCCCCGGCAGTAGAAATGCAATAATCATAAATTAAATAACTAGCGGTTGGCTACATTTTTATGAGACCCAACATCAGCCGCCTGAACTGGCTGCCTCACTCTACTGGCTGGTAGGGCTGTCTTTGTGATATGGGTAGAACAATTTCTGCAAAGGATTACTTTGGTTTAAAAGTAATTCAGCATTCCTTCCCAAAAGCTTGTGCCAGACAGCAATGCTCTGGGCTTCTGCAAGGGGGTTGGAGTTAGTGCCCAGCCCGTCCTAAGGAAAGAATAAGCATTTTCTTTTACCTTTTGAAGTTTTGTGATGCAAAATTGCACACCTTTCCCTAGATAATTAGGGCATCACGATGTGCTTTGATGGCAGAGTACATTTTCTGCCTCTTGTTGAATGCTATCCTGCCCAGCTTTGTTGCTTAAAGCCATTTTCCAATTAATATAAATGATGTGCCCATTGGTTTAAAAGCACAGCTAATGGAAAATGCACTACAGCTATTAAAAATATTACTCTGTCAGTTGAATTAACTAGTATATGTATTAACACATTTTCTTGGGTTGGGTTTTGCTATTTCTATTTCTGAGCCCAAATTTTTTTGTCGGGGTGGTGGCAGCTATTGTAGCTATCAAAAATGCTGAATGAAGGTTGTTGGTTTAAAGTCAAGGGTATTTCAGGAACATCTGCAAGTAATCACTGGTAACCCAAAATAATTAAAAGCAGTATCTGCAAAATGGTTGGAGTAAACCTAATCAGAACAAATTTAGCCAGGTTAAAAAATTATTCTACTTAGTGGATAGTGGATAAGTATGGAAATTCCTTTCTATGTACGCAGGTGGTGCTGTGGTCTAAACGACAGAGCCTATGGCTTGCCGATGAGAAGGTTGGCGGTTCGAATCCCCACGATGGAGTGAGCTCCTGTTGCTCAGTCCCAGCTCCTGCCCACCTAGCAGTTCGAAAGCACGTCAAGTGCAAGTAGATAAATAGGTACCGCTCTGGTGGGAAGATAAATGGTGTTTCCGTGCATTGCTCTAGTTTGCCAGAAGTGGCTTAGTCATGCTGGCCACATGACCCGGAAGCTGTATGCCGGCTCCCTTGGCCAGTAACCCCAGAGTTGTCAGCGACTGGACCTAACAGTCAGGGGTACCTTTACCTTTATGGAAATTCCTTTCTATGTAGCTCATGTTTCCCCTCCCCCTTCATTTTTCGGGGAAAGCATGCATTTTGATACCAGAAGAAACATGTATGATCAGTGCAAATGAAGTGATTGTGTTCTCTTTACTGGAGCTGCTTGTCCAATGAAGCATAACAAAACATGGATCCAAAGATGCCAGTAACTTTCTTTCCCACTTTTTTCTTTCATGGTAGAACTCTCAGGAATCTCCAGTGCAGGCACTAACCAGTCTCTAGCTTTAGCAAATAATAATAATAATAATAATAATAATAATAATAATAATAATAATATAATTTATTTGTGCCCCGCCCATCCGGCTGGGTTTCCCCAGCCACTGGGCAGCTTCCAACAAAGATTAAAATACATTAAAATGTCACACATTAAAAACTTCCCTAAACAGGGCTGCCTTCAGATGTTTTTAAATGGTAGTTGTTTATGTCTTTGACATCTGATGGGAGGGCATTCCACAGGGTGGGTGCCACTACTGAGAAGGCCCTCTGCCTGGTTCCCTGTAGCTTTGCTGGACCTCAGTGTCCGGGCAGAACGATGGGGGTGGAGACGCTCCTTCAGGTATACTGGGCTGAGGCCGTTTAGGGCTTTAAAGATCAGCCACAACACTTTGAATTATGCTCGGAAATGTACTGGGAGCCAATGTAGGTCTTTGCAGGGTTTTGCAAAGCCAGACAGGGTTTTGCAAGGAACCACTAGAGGCAGAGGGAGAAGACCTGACTTGAGTGTGCCACACATTTCTTTCAGAGAGTGCTCAACTGAGAGTGCTCCGCCCACATGGAAATCACAAATTCTTACTTAGAATCATAGAATTTTTGGACGGGACCTCAATGGTAATCTAGTCCAATCACCTCCCCTCCACTAGTACTGGTAGTTCTCTACATAAATTCCCTCCACCATAAGTGGCTAAACTTTATCTTTTAAGATGCTGTTGTACATGCTATAATGTATTGTGTAGTTTGTTTTGAATGGAGGCATTGACCAACTCCGACACAGAACCGCATTGACCAGGTGGCTGGGTGGAAGGAGGCAAAACCCAGGGATGGTGCTGCCGGCCTTTATGCCTTGCCAGCCGCAAGGGCACACGTACAGCCAATGTCCTCTTGGCCTGTGACAGACAGACAGACAGACAGACAGACAGACAGACACACACACACACACACACACACAGAGAGAGAGAGAGAGAGAGAGAGAGAGAGAGAGAGAGAGAGAGAGAGAGAGAGAGAGAGAGAGAGAAGTCACTGATTGGCCCATTTGAGATGGAGGAGCTGGCGGGAACTTGAGTCAGATTGCCAGGTGGCCAGAGGAATTTCCCTAACAGCTGCCTGGCCATGTGTGCTCTATTTTCACTGCCCAAAGATGGCCGCTGAACGTGAGAGCCCACAATAGGCACCCACCCAGGAAGGGGTAAGTGTCCATTTGGGGGTATTGTTGCTACTTTGTGCCTAATATTTACCTCAGTGGTGCAAACAAAAATGATGGTCACAATAATGCATCTTGTTTGAATTTCAAAGCAAAGGAAATGGTTAAAATGGGAATATATCTGCATTCTTAGATCTAGTTGGATGGGGCTACTTGATACAAGGCTTCAGTTTCTGATTGGAACAGGGGCGTAAAAGCTTACGAACACACACTTACATATGTAATTGTGTTGTGTGTATGTATAAATTCTCCCTTGACGTTTCTTATTACCTATAAAGTGTTGTAATTATCAGATTGCAAAAAAACTGTTATCCATTATTTATTAACATTGACTCTTTACATAAAAGTCACTCAATTCATAACCACAGATTACCTCAGAAAATGCTGTTTACTGCAGTTCTTCTGTGTTAAGAAAATGAAGTACTTAATTATTAAAGAATTGTACTGGTGTTTTCAGTTAATAAATTTTGAAGGAGGCATAAAATAGAGAAGAGAATTAGCTGCAGAATAAAAACCCACAAACATTTAGGCTGCTTATGCTGATTTGGCAGGCCAAAGGAAACTGGCCCCTTGAACCAGTGCTCTCTATAAACTTTAAAGTAAACAATGTTTGCCTTTGAACCCTTTTCACTGATGTGTGACTCAGGAAAGATTCAAATAAGTATGGAAATGATTTGAAGGACCCAAAATATTTTGGAATGGCCCAAAGTGTGTCGTGAATGCAAGTCTACATTATACAGCAGCTTCTGAGGCAGAGCTCTTCCAAGCAGTGCATGGGGAGGGGGGGAATCTGTTTCTGGACTGTACCACTTCTGAGTGTGAGTGAGGCAAACAGGACGGTCCAACCTACTCAGAAGTCAACCTTCCATATTTTCAATGAGATTTACTACTGTGTAGAGGGATGTAAGGAGGCAGCAGCTTGTGTCCCTTACTGTGATTGTTGCAAACAGCACTGTTAGCAATCCACTATAGTTTAGCATTTGCCAAAACCTATGTTAGTCATCTCATTATCTGCTATGGTTGAAACTAACTTAATTGCATCATTAATTTCAGTGCATTTCAGTGGAAAGGAACCCTCAAATGCAGAAAATGATAACCACTTGTATAATATCTGTAGACTTAAAAACCAACAATAGTCAATACCGCCTGTGCAATTTCCATTCCTGACCTAATTTTTTTTTTTAAATGCAGATTGCTCCAATTTTCATTTCTGTTTCTGATGAAATTCTTGGACATCCCCACTCCCAAGTAAGTGGCTGTAAGATTGCTGCCTGAATGCTCCTTTGTATGAAATAAAGTTTCCTGGGCCTAGAAAACGAGGTGTTGGGGAGGATGCTAGACTAGCTTTCCCCTGACACACAAATTTTCAGGGTTCAGGAGTGGGGAGGGAGGGCTACAGAAGAAGATGCACTCATGTACTTGGAGACTAAAATGTTACAGACCAGAATAAATTCAGCACAGGTCAGAAATGTGAAGGTTTTTCAAAAGGATCTTCAGTGATCATTTTGCATATGTTTTCTCTGCAGAAAGGTAAATGGTTTACAGGGTGAGGGGCAGTGGTAGGGGTTGACTGAAAGGCAATAATGAAGAAGTTTCTTTTTCTGGCCATCAACTTGCATATTGCCAATTTTGTAGCATGAATGTGCACCATATTCTTATCATAGTCTTGCAATGCTGTCTTGCAAATAAAGTGAGGGAAATT
Source organism: Zootoca vivipara (assembly GCF_965207765.1). NCBI lineage: Eukaryota > Metazoa > Chordata > Lepidosauria > Squamata > Lacertidae > Zootoca > Zootoca vivipara. Next base: position 24,964,678 of record NC_142588.1, read on the forward strand.
GCAACAGCAGAAGCAAATGCTCTTTCTGTGGTATTTCTGTCATCGTCCATTTCCCCAGTCATTTGCAAAGTGAGCAAAGGATGCCCTTTCCTCACACCATTACACAGTGCTATCAGTCTTCACTACTGCATTGTCTACATTTGTGGAAGCTTACGGCAAATTGCATAGCAATTGAGATGAACATTATAATAAACCTTCACTTACAAAACAGCTTTTCTTGGAATTGATTTATTTCTCCCAACTCTATATATGGGCAAATTTGTGGATCAGCTGTTCTTACTGATTTTCCTCTGATAACAATAATACTAAGGCTGCATTCCTATGGGAATTTGCTTGGGTTTATCTTTTATTTCTGGGATTTATTTCTGAATAAGGAGACATGTGATTTGGCTGCATAGCTCTCTTATATCAGATCAAATCAAATCAACTCAGACAAAAGAAAGATGATGTAAACTTTGGTAGAATGTTGAAGTGTGACAAGCTTTTTCATGCATAAATGAATAAGGCATGAGCCAGCAGGAAGTTCTTTTATACAAGCTGAACCATGGGAGTGGTGCAAGAATGCACATTCATTTAAATGATTCTTGGGCACGTGAACTCTGCCACTGCTTAGACTTTCCTCACCAAAACTAATACCATACATTTAGCACACATGATTTTTCCTCAAGTAGTCAGAGAACAGTAATTTATTGAGGATGCTGAGAATCATAGCTGCCAACTACCTGGGGCTCTGGGTGCCTGAGCACCCACAAAATTCCCCATGAAGGGGCCAGGCACCCACAAATTTCAGTGCCAGGACCATGCATGCTGCGTGACATCCACGGCCCCGGGCACCCACGGTCACAGGGCCAAGTTGGTACTCCTGCTGAGAATTATAGCACTGTTGATGGGTTAACTACAGATTCCATAATTCTTTAGGGGTAAGTTACCGGTATGCGTTTTAAAGGTGCTTCAGATTAGCTACTGTGTGTGTGTATACACTAATTGTAGAACACCCTGTTTTTTAAAAATATAAGACTTCCCGGAGGGGGGGGAATCATAACTTACAGAGTAGGGGGGGAAACATATTTGTGACTTTCTCTTAGTACATTCTCATCAATAGCAAAGGCATCTGAGGGTCTTGTAGTCCAGAAAAAGATTTGCCATGCAGTTGCAGAAAATACCACCCAGAGACTAATGGAGTGTCAGAGAGTTTAATTAGATACTGAGGTAGGAGTTATAGGCATCATTATGTACAACAGCACAGCCTGCAACTTAGAAAATCCTCATATTGTTAAAGAGTTGGTTAATATTGAACAAGCACTTCTGTGTTTCCTCTGCTAAAGAAACCAGATCATTGTTTTCGTGCAATTGGAAGGGCAACATTCATTTATATGTAGTAGGAAAGACTGTATCTTGCTGAAGCTCAGCCAGATTTCAAACCCTTTGGCCCCATTCCAATTCTTAAATCCCACTGAAATCATTACTTACGAGTCATGACTAATTGGGTCTAAGTGCAACTAATCTAAATTGGATTGGGGCCATTGGCTTGAATCCTAACGTTTAGCTATGTGACTAGAAAGAAATTCTGTTGATGGAAGAAATGTTGCACTTATGGAAAGACACCTTCCATGAGTCTCACTCTTTTTCTGTTCATGGAGGAAATAGTTAGAATCCAAGCCATATTTTAAATTTATATTTGTTCCCCAACATAGTTACTTATTTAACTACATTTTAGCCTCCTCCTTTTAGCCTGAGATTGGGGATACCTGAGCAATTCACATCACTACCGCAAAATCAAACCTATTAAAATACATTTTAAATGTAGCCACATAACACATCCCAATACCATTAGATTTGAATTGTGTTCTAATAATTGCTTTGCTATTGCTTATGGATTGAAGCTGCCGAGGGAGCCCAGTTTGGGGCTAAAAGGTGGTGTGTGATAAAAATAAAACAATAAGTATATAGGAGCATAAACAAGAATCAATGGAAACAATGGCAGCAGTTCAACTGAACTTAGTTGCACTTAACGCCCAATTTATTGTGATGAAGTATTTCAGGTGAAGTTAATATCTGAATTAAGGCCAATAGGTTTGAAATCTAGTTCAATTTCAGCAAGCTATCTGGAGAAAGGTCTTTCCTACATTGTATAGGTAAAAGGTACCTTTCCAGTTTCATGAAATGATCTGATCTCTGGACTTTCTTTAGCAGAGGTAAAACAAGTTTTAAAAAACAAAACCTTATACAACAGCAAAGGCAGTCCATAAAACAACAGAAACGATCATTTTCCATTTACAGATGGAAGAGGAATCAGTTTTAAATGGATTTATACATGGCAGAACAGAGCTTTTTTCCCATCAGACCACCTCTCTCATTGCGTACCTGCTTACATCGTGCAGTGTCAGGGATTTTGTTTTAAAGCCCAACTAATTATATACAAACAATACATATATGTGCAATACATATAAAAGAGTCAAGCCCTATGTTGTACTATATTTCTGTAGCATAATTATCTATTAATACATACATATTTTATACACTTAAATGCATTACTATGCATCTGTTTGTGTGCTGGTTACTTTTGCAAACCTGGAATATATGTATTTATAATATTATACATATATTATAAGTACTGTATAATGTATTTAATATAAGAGAATTGTACACTTTTTAAGCATATTTAAAGTGGCAGGGAATATTTTTTTTAAAAAAAATAATAATCATACAGCTAAGCTTCTATGGGGGAATGATTCAACCAGCATGTTGCTATGCTTCCTGGTAAGCTGAATAAAACATTTATATATGATCTAACTATCCAGAAGAACGAGCCCTGCTCAGACTGTACACTTCTTTCATGTTTTAAAAATCCTGCACATAGTGAACTAGCACTTTAGGAAGAAAAGCTCTCTTCCTGCACACAAATTTTCTATGGAGGTGCTTTTTTGTGGTGGTACGTTCAAATATGCAGTCCCCTCAAGTGATACAGGCCAAGCAAGACAGTGCTGTGACAATTCTGAAAGTATTCTCAGGACATGTCACTTACCATTCGAGTGGCCTTTTAAAACTCTTCCACACCCTCCAGCATTTCTCCAATGAAAACAGGGTCGTCCTATATTATTATTACTGTATTATTATTATCATTATTATTACCTCACCCATCTGACTGGGCTGCCCCAGTCACTCTTGGCATCTTCCAACATATATAAAAATATAATAAAACATTAAACATTTAAAACCTTCCCTGTACAGGGCTGCCTTCAGATGTCTTCTAAAGGTTGTACTGTATAGTTATCTCCTTGGCTTGTGGGTCATATAACTCCGTATCCTCCAACATTTCTCCAATGAAAGTAGAGACGTGCTAAGAAAATTAGGACATTCCGGGATCAAATCAGAAACTAGGACGGCTTCTGTAAATCCGGGACAGTCCTTGGAATATAGGGACAAGTGGAGGCTCTGCTCTTCCCTCCAGATCCTCGAGCCTCTTTATCTGTCAGATGTCACACTTTGGATTCAGGAGTAATCATGTACAGATCCAGTAATTAATAATGTCCTGAATTCAGTTTTGCGAACTGAAATGAAGCACTGTGTATGAATGATTGTTACTAAACATGGAAGTAATATTTTATTAATCAACATTAATGTTTCAGCTCTTATGGACCAACTAAATTTGGAATTAAATGGTATTTCCATGAAAAAGAGCTATCTGTGTGGTTGGAAGTTTAAGAGAGTTGCTTCTGTCCTGTTAGACAATTGGAAATAAATATTTCCATGTGATTTATGTAACTAAACAACACATTCTGGGCAGCATCAAGCTAGAGAATAAACAGTTTACATTAACATTTGAATAATGAATTAATCTGACAAAATCAATGTTTGTGGACATTCTGGGAAGAAAGAGAGGCGATTAAATTAATCCTATAAATTTTTCATGATGAAATATATTCAGCATTATGACGTTCAGTATTTGCTGGGTTTTTGAGTAGTAGAACCAAAATATTGACCTAAGCATGCATGGCTGGGAAACTCATAAATAGTAGCAGTTCAAGAAGGAATTAAATGAGAGAAAGTGAAAGAAGAAGAAATAGTGCACATTTTAAAAATGGAACTTGAATCAAAAACGGGTGTTGAATCTCAATCCTTCACTGCCTCTGATGCACATTTAAAATTTCACAGAGGCTAGAAAGTAAATGGAGAAATTTGCTTTTGATGCAAGATCTTTCCGGAACAAGAGTACAATACAAGCCTTTCTATTTTGTTCTAACCCCCTCTCTGTTTATAGTGGTTCATCAGGGCTTTCGTCCATAGCGCTTATCCAGTTTTGCAACCCGGTTCATAAACCCACACACCCTGTTAAATGCTAGTTCAGTTATTAGTCTTGTCTCTCCATGCTTCAAGCAGGTTATTTTGACTCGGGGAAAAAATCCTGCATATGCAATATATATACACAGTATATAAAATTCAAATATATTTTCAAGTTACCCCATTGCTGCTTGGAATGAAGGTCAGACTGAAATTGTCAGTGGTTGCTCTCCATAGCAAGCTTTCCCCTGATTCAAACTAAAGCATATTGCAGGTCAGGTCCCCCCCCCCCCCAACAGCTCATCTCAGAAATGAAAAAGGTTCCTTCAGGGAACTTCCTTGTAACAATATAATTTTCAAATTGCCACTGCTGCTCCCTCTGCTGTAAGAGGGATGCTGACAAAGACGCTCAGAAGTTGAGGTATTTTTATCTGTTTCAGTGTTTTAGCTTTTGTATGTTTTAAAGTAGGGTTGCAATTTTTTCTTGATTTTACTGTTTAATCTTTTATAAACCACTGAGGTGAGTTGCTTTTTGTTTTGTTTCTTAAATCAAGCAGTGAAACAAATGATAAATAATTAAAGTTTCCGCCCATAGGCCCCCTCTGACATCAGAGTCCTACCCCCACCAGATTGGGGGGGGGGGGGTACAGCTGTAGCAGCACGTCACAGTCTTACACACAGGAGATTGCAAGCCACCCAAAAGCACTTTGTGGGCAATATTAAACTGGCAGCTTCCCACTTGCCTGCAGCTGCCTAATAAAGGCAGAGTTCTGGACAAAGGATAGGAGGATGAGCCCAGTAGAGGGGTTGTGCTGGTGGATAGGGCCCGTGGCCCTGTCAAATCCCAGAGGATGCCAGTGTATTATTGCTGTGCCAGCTCTCTGCTCTTATATATTGTTTTTTATCTTTCCATTTGATTCACTACACTTTGCAAAGTTTCTGATTTGGAATACACTTTGAACTTCTGCACAGCAACAAACCATTTAAATATGGATTTTCTTTTGTCTAATCTTAACTTTTCCACTGAAAAAGATTGCTTCTTTGATTTAAGTAAAAACATTGGACTAAACTTACCTGTTTTATTTGGATAGTTTTCCCTAGTACGTTTTCCTATTTTATTTCCCCTGGGGAATTAAATCTGATAATGATAGTTATAGGTATAGGCATTCATAATTATTTTCTACTTGTGGCTGAAAAGAGAGAAACAGATTCCTAGGCTGCAATCCTATGCACGTCTACAAGTCCCACTGAGCACAGGTGTACTCAGTGCTATTTCTATAGAAAAAGAGGTGCCAGAACTCATCGTGAACTTGTTCTCTTATAATGGCATTGGCACCCACCTGAGAGATGCTGGCACTCAGTTCCGCAGAGTTCCCACAAAAAGAAAAGTCCTGGGTGTACTTAATTCTGAATAAGCATGTATAGGATTGCATAGGGACCTGAAGTTGTTGGCTTTGGATATTCAAGGGTTCCATCTCCTGATCAGTACAGGCAATTCATGAAGACCTATGTGACCAGACAGAGTCTCAGCTAAAAGGCTCTGGCTGATTCAAATGGGACTGTCAGGCAAGGCTTAAGACACTTTCAGACCCTCCAAGTGTCCATATTTTCCAGGGCCATCCCAGTTTCTGATTTGATCCTGGAATGCCCTTCTTTTCCTTAAGATGTCCCTATTTTCCTTGGAGAAATGTTGGATGATATGTAGTTATCCGACCCCCGAACCATCTGAAGGAAATCCTGTATAGGGTAGGGTATTTTTTAAAATGTTTAATGTTTTATTATGTTTTTATGTATGTTAGAAGCTGCCCAGAGTGGCTGGGGCAACCCAGTAAGATGTGTGGGGTATAAATAGTAAAATTATCGTTATGGAATGGGACGCCCCTATTTTCATCAGAGAAATGTTGGAGGGTATGCACTTCACTTCCCTCAAAGTGGGCTCCTGCCAACTTGGTATACAACATCAATTGGTGGGGTTACACAAATTTTGCGGACACCCCTAGTTAAGAGGCATGTCAAAGAAGAACACCAACGTTAATCAGAAAGGGCTGACCTCTGAGACCCCAGTCCAGCTCTAGCTCTGCTTAGTTAGACATGAGGGCAACTAGTGGCTCTGAAAACCCATCCTCACCAAAGATGTATCAAGGCAAATCAAGAGGACCAGAGTGAGCTCCTCAGTACACATCCATTTGTCCAACTTCGTTAACATAGGTTGGATATGCAGAAGCCTAGTTTTGCAAGAGGGTATCTCTATGCCAGAGTGAGAAAACTCTTTTTAGGGAGCAGCATAAGGAACAGCTTCTTGCGGTTTATGTGGACCATGATGGCTGTGCCCCACCTGCCTTCTAAAATCCATTGATCACGATTCCCTGATAGCTCCTTACAACTTCAATTTGCTTGCACAAGGCTGTGCTGAGGGTGGTAGGCTAGGTCACAAATAATGGTTAGTGACTCTACTTTGTGCACACCATATTTCCCCATTTCCTTGCACAGCAGAGCCAACTGTATGTATCCAGCTATATCCAACTGCAACTTCTCCAGAGTGCCGATGTGGCAGTGCATTCATGAAGGCTGCAAAGCCAGGTCACAGTCACAGGAAGAGGCATTGTTTCATCTTTGGGTTACGGTGTTGGTAACATATACCAATGTTTGTCATGTTTGATTTACCAGCCTTGACTGGTATGCCAACTATGGCCAGGAATAGCCTCAAGCTTCAATTACTCTGTGGGGCTGTCAAAATGCAATTTTATTTCACTTCAGGTTGGGCGATTTCTTAGTTAGATTAATACTATCAGCAATTTAAGAAAATGTTATCAAATTGGTTTCTGACCACACACATTTGTTTAGTCTGTCTTAAAGAGAATATACCGTAGATAAATGCATATCTAATGCTCCAGATCACTAAATGCAATGCTCAATGCCTCTTGTATATGGCTGTCAATTCTGATGCCAATGTAGCATGATATTAAGCTCTTTCTAATCTTTTGTCATCCCAGTCATGGGAAGTTACATATGGCTTCTGTCACTTGTCAGTGGCCACATACAGGTCCTCATAACGGTGAGGATAAAGAGAGGCGTTATGCTCCAATAGCCATCAGACTTGACAGTTATATACAGGAGACACGATTCCTGCAGTTTCTCATCTTTCTTTCTTTCATGAAAAGTATCTTGTCTCAAATGCTTCCGTGTCATATTGGCTTTACATTTGCTCATCAGTTTTTGGAGTGAGGTCTGTGATTACCAGTTTCAACATTAAGTTCAGCCCTCTTCACTTGTTAAAATTAGAGTAATGTAAATACATAAGAGGGAGCAGCAAGGTTAGGGTCGCTAGTCCTCTAATAAGATGCATAGTTGATGGCCTTTCAGAGAGTCCAAGAAGAGAGGGGCCTGAATGAATAACATAGGCCAGAAATAGCCAACATGGTGCCCTCTACACATTCTTGAATTCCAGCTCCCATCAGCCCCTTTCAGCTTGACCAGTGATCAGGTATGGCTGGAGTTGAAGACCTCCAACATCTGAAGGGGTTCACACTGTGGAAGGCATAGACCGCCAAATATCAACCATTAGATATCAAATAGCATGGCTTATCGGGTATCACATGAGATGTGTAGGTCAGAGTTACTGCCTCTACATAGATTTTACAATGTGTACACAGGATTAATCATTTAAGTCGCTGGACAGTTCCTGGGTACTAATGAAGTGGCAATGGTTTTGTTTTTTAATCTTGCAAAGCCACCCTGTCATCAGCAAGGAATAGAGAATGAAATTGATAATTTAGTATTCAGACCAAGCCTCTGGTGGACAGTAGATGCTGATGGCATTTAGCAGTACTTGTGCTTTTCAACAATGATTCGTCGTAAAACATTTGTCTCCTGACTCTGTTATCAAACATTCTTTGGCACTCTCTCTCTCTCTCCTTCTCTCTCCCCCCCCCCCACCCCGGCATGTCTCTAATGCCAGTTGAGATTTGAAATAGTCTAAACAACTGAATACTTAAACTACAAGGAGTCTGGGGCAAAGAATCTTGTATTTGTAAAAGGGCAATATTTGCATTTTTAGAAGATAGTAGTAGCAATGATTCCTGTAACTCCATAAGCCCTCTGACAAATAAGATTCCATTTATTTATATAGCTATATGGAAGAAAAGATCCAATATAATAATTTTGCTTTCTGCATCATTCCCCCTACCCCTCCATTTCTAAGTACCATTTGTTGCAAAGGCTTCAACAGAAAACTGGAAGGCCTTCACGAACAAAAATAATGGGGAATTACCACCCGATGGGACCCAGGTGGCGGTGTGGTTAAACCACTGAGCCTAGGGCTTGCTGATCAGAAGGTCGGCGGTTCGAATCCCTGTGACGGGGTGAGCTCCCGTTGCTTGGTCCCAGCTCCTGCCAACCTAGCAGTTTGAAAGCACGTCAAAATGCAAGTAGATAAATAGGAACCGCTACAGCGGGAAGGCAAACGGCGTTTCCATGTGCTGCTCTGGTTTGCCAGAAGCGGCTTTGTCATGCTGGCCACATGACCTGGAAGCTATACGCTGGCTCCCTCGGCCAATAATGCGAGATGAGCGCACAACCCCAGAGTCGGTCACGACTGGACCTAATGGTCAGGGGTCCCTTTACCTTTACCTTTACCATGTAATGTAGGGCTAGCCAACTTGATGCCCTCCAGAGGTTGTTTAAAAATACTCCCATCATCTTTGACCATTGCTCAGGTACCTGGAGCTGATGGAAGTTGTATCCATGACATAGTGCAATCTTGTGGATGTTTACTCAGAAATAAGCCACACTGATTTTAATGGTGCTTACTCCAAAGTAAGTTTGTACAGGGTTGTAGCTTGAGAATGTTTGTTCCTAAGCAACTTTCCTAATGCCACTCTTTATTTTTAACCTACTGTATTCAGCACTGGATATTTTTGTCATCCATCATCACCATCACCATCACCATCACCACACCATCTCAATTTAATAGTGTGCACACAAATAATATACATAACACTAAAATTAAAACGATGTTACAATTTTGTAATCCCTAAAGCAGGGTTACCAGTGCTTCATTGCCAGACAGTATGGCCCCATCCCTACGTGGAGCAAGGGGAGGGTACAGTAGTAATTACACTCAAGGATGCTTGAGTTAGGCAGACGGCAAAAACAGAAGCATAGTCATGGCCAGGGCAAGTTCTGTAGTCTAGTGAAGTGCAGGCAAAGCAAGGCAAGAGGAGGCATTCCAGTCAGCTCAAATTCAATTCACATCACATTCATTTCAATTCACTTTTCAAAACAATATGCAGACTGAATCCCAGCTGTCCTTCAAAATTGGCCCTTTGCTGCATTTTGTCACACCAAGTAATGCGTACAAAATGCATATACTATGATAAACTGTGCATATAAATGCATATATTAGTGAAAATAAGATACAAAAATGCATCAGCGGAAATTGCTTTGGAAAAACATTTGCACACAATATTTTTTAATAGGAGAAATTAGCAGGAAAATGCTGACAAGCTCTCTTGAGAACTCCCTCCTCTGCTTCCAAACTGCAGGCTGATGTGGAAATGTGGATAACTGAACCTCAGAGTGGAAAAATGAGAAATTCTGTAAACTTTCTTGTGATCTTCAGCTGAAGGGTGGTATATACATTCAAATAAATAAATAAATAAATGGGAAGAAAATGAAATTGAGATATTCTTCCATTGCTAGTGATGGGTTGTTCAGATTGAGGAGCAAGCTCTGAGGCCAGAGCTTTAGAAGTCTGGGTAAGTGAGTATTGTCCTGTGGACTCAGCTGGCAATTCCTTGGGTAGGTTTGTACTGTCTATGATTGCATCCTTCCTGCAGAGCAGGAATAGTGCTGGTGGCACTGGAAATAAAGCAGCAGGTGGACCTGCACTTTGAGACCCCTACTATCAATTTTGACTCAGGAATCAAAAATATAGGAAACGCTGTCCTTGTGCATTACTTTATTCGTAACCTTCTATTTGAATCCTTACTTCTGAATTGGTGCTTTTATCAGGCTAGTAGAGATGAAAATGTTCTTCTGTTCTGTTTCCCTACAGTGGGATAGAGTGGTATTCTATTCAGTGTAATTTGGATTCAGAGCTACATTTCTTCCTGTTTTCCTCCACTGAAACTATAGAATACTGATGAATCTCAGGCAAAATTCACTGAGGGAGCTTGCCTTGTTTTTCTTTGTTGTTTTCTAACCAGTTTTCCCCTTTCTATGTACTGTTTTGTTTTTTGAATCCCTTTCCTGCTTTCATCTTGTCCCAGCAAAAAAGCTAAAAAAATTAGGAGCTTTGGAAATGAGAGCTTCACTGGTCTTGTATGTCATACTTTCAACCTGAGTGCTTCATATTTCCTGTATTTTTGTGTGTGCTTCTTAAGCAACACCCTACACAGGGCACATGCACAGGGAGGTTCCTGGTGTGGAGCTGTGTCAGCTGTCCCTGAGCTGGGAGCACACACAGCTTCTGGAAGAGGAAGACGTGTATTGCTTCAGGGTTCTGGAAGGGCACATAGTGGTAAGGTTAATGTAAAAAGTCATTGGAATGTCCAGGTAAAGGGATATAAGCTACCAGTGCTAACCAGGGACTTAAGGCTGATACCTTGGAGAGCCATTGTTGGAGTGACAGCCAGCAGTGGTCTGACCCAACATAAAGCAGTTTCTTATGACCATAAGTTTAAACCTAATAAACAATAAAAGGGGAAGGGAAGCACGAGAGGCTTCTTTCTGTCACCTCTCTTTCCCACAGAGACCTTTCAGGTTTGAAGCCATTGCCAGTTCTTTCTTGACATAAATCCCACAATATACCATTGCAGCATTAGCCCTATTCAGAACAGTTGACAGTGGAGTCGACCAAAGTGGTGGCAACCCTGGACTGAATTGTAAGTAGTGCCGAACCCAGGACCTGATGGGAGATGCAAGTGTGGTTGAACTGACCACGAAGTTGTCAAATTCAACATATACACAACATACACACAACTGAATTGGCAAGAAAATTGAACACAGCCACATTTGATTTCAAAAGAGGATGAAACTTACCCGTAATAGGGATTTTTTGAGCCTCCAGCACTTGAAAGTATGATAAAAATGTATACCTAACAAATAGTCACCTTGCAACTTCTCTTTCTATAATAAAACTTCTATAATAATGCCCAGTTGTGTAGATTGACATATAAACTAAACAATATCTTAGATTTCTTTTCAGACCTAACATACAGGATAGATTATCCCAGGACCATTTCCTCCCATTTTACTTTAAACAAAGTGTTGTGGTTTGTTAGTCAAACAAATGGTGAGTTGGGTATGCTTACATCCAAAAAACTGGCTCATATGTTTTCTGACTAAATGTCAGTTGATGCTGCTGTTCATCTTGTACAGAGCAGTATTTTTAGTGTTGCCCACTAAACATTGAACCCTGGGCATACGTATGCCCTATTTCTCCCCTCGCCCCCACTGCCACCACCAAAATGGTGCCTCTATAATCACTTCTGATAAGGGCTCTATTTAATAGGTTCAAAATGATTTGGCCCCAAGTCAGCCTGTCTTTGCATCTCCTTAGAAATTGAAACTTAAAAAGAGCTACTTTGAAATCATTATTTTATTAAAAGGAATTCACTTCTGAGGGGAACAAGATAATTTGAAATTAATTACCATCTTGTAAAAAACAGCCATCCAGTTGCTTGCTATGCAAATGCTACACTTGGAAAAAGTAACAAGAAGACCAGGAGAAAAACAAAACATGATGTGGAAAGAAATCTTTTATGTTGTTATTTCAAACTTTAGTCACTGTTCTTGTGACGGGGACTCATTATAACTGATGATACATATTGGCTCAGTGGAAGCCATTAGGGAGAAATCCAGTGAACTATCTTCTCCATTTATTATCTACCAGCCAGCAACATTCTCCATGAGGGAAGAAAAATCTATATTCACTGTCTGAATCATCAGACAGAATATTAAGAAAACCAGCAAACAGGACGCCAGATCCAGCACTCTCTACAAGTAGCAGCAGCTTGGGAAAGAGAACCAAAACATGGACCATTTGTAGTATCTTGCTCTGGGTGATACAAAATTTATTACATGCTGAGAATCTGGTTGAAATGGGAAATTTCCTGGGTCAGCCACCAACCGATCAAAACAGGAAGAATAATGTATTGGGAGAACATTGTATTGGAAGGGTCATATCTCAGCAAATATGCTTTGCATGGAAAAGATCCTAGGTTCATTCCATGGCATCTCCAGATAGGGTTGGAAAATATTTCTCTCTGAAATCCTGAAAAGCGGCTGTCAGTAACTGTAAACATATTGAGCCAGGTGGGCTAATGTCTTCATTCAGTCTAAAGCAGTTTCCAGTTTCCTGGTGCCAGAAGTCACAGTTTGCTGGGACATACAGGAGCTGTACAAAAGCATTTGCCAGATTACTGTATACTGGATTTGAAGTGTGAGTGTCTAGGTACATGTGCAAATGGCCATCACAGTGAGCAAGAAGAATAAAGCAGCTTTGCTCTCCAAGGTTCTTCACCCCATGCTCTCGTGCTGCTTAATTCCTCCTCTCTTGTCCTAGATATAGATACTTCCTGGTCAGGCTTGGATGTCTAGCCTGTGTTTTGTGCTTCCCAAGGTGGCTCTCTGTACCAGCAGAGTCTCTGTTTCAGACACTCCCACAGTGCTCCTTTCTGACTGGGATTCCAAACCCACATTTGTGAATAATGCATGCACTGCCAAAGTTCATTGCACAGTGTTTTTATACACATGAAAAATGTGTAATTTAGAAATCTAAAAATCATTACCTCAGATAAATTTGTATCTAGTCATCAGACTATCATCTATTATAAGCAAGAATAACAAACAAAAGGGAACTACGTGGCTAAATAAAATTAAGAAATGTTAAAATAAGTAAAATAAATACAATTTGCATAGACCTGAATAAAATAATATAAAAGCATAATCCAACTTAAAATTATATCGAATATGATAAAACTATCAAGTTTGGTTAAGGTAAGAGAGGGAAGACAACCTTTACAACTGCTTTGTAGAAAAATGAAGTACATATGTTCGTTGTGTATGGTACACGGAAATGAACATTTTATTGTTATTATGAAAATCTTCTGTATTTCTAACACACCCACCCACCCACACCCACACCCACACCCACCTCTGTAAATGAATAAATCTGAGTCTCCCTGCTCTGACAGAGCATGCCCCTGTAAAACTTGCTCTTAAAATTTGTTTAACACAGGTTGAAATAACTTCACACAAACGTGAACAAAAGTACAGTATAGTCCTATAGAAATAATAATGTAGCAAAATTTTGAACTTCCCTAGCAAGCCACAACATTCTCTCTTAGTTTTTCCCCCTTACCCTCAATTACAGCAGATAGAAAATGTGGCTTTTATTGTAGTTTGGCTGCTCACAGCTCTTTATGTGCATCAAATATATTTCCCCTCTCATGCTTTTGAAAACCTTATTGATTTAGTCAGCTCACAAAAAATGCCATAACCTTCTATTTAATATCTCATGCAGCAACAGATATCAAGATTCATTATAGAAAAAGAATTCACCTTAAATAGTTTTGCACTCCTTTTTGTATGCTACTTTTGTATAAGCAAAATTAAAACAGTTATCCTTCAAATGCTGGGGATGTATTCCCCCCCCAATATACTGTACACACCTGATAGTTGCTAACTTCTTTGTAAGGCCTTCTAGAAATGTTTGATATGTCTGTGCTTGATTTCACCCACTCTATGGCCCTATTTTGGCCATATGTCTATAGATTCGCATAGTGGTTAGTAAATGTATATTCTGGGATAAGAATGCAAAACTGATGCCAAAGGTATCTATGGAATGGCATACCAAATTGTTAACAGGACCAAAAGCAGTGGAATTTTCTGTTACCTATTGCCATGGGTTTGAGCTTTTGTGGAGTCTGAACCCTCACCTTTATTGATTGATCATACTCTGCTGCCCCTTTATGAGAAACCAAGTGGAACGTTGGAAAAATTGGTGGGTAGGGCCTCTGCTCTGTCTGAGGATGTTTCCTACAATAAACATTTGATTTTCTACATCTTTTTGCTAGAGCTAGCTAACAGCCAGCAGAATACAAATAAGTTGAATTCATGTCAATTCTGTCATTGCCCCAGCATGCACACTCTGCACTAGACCTGTCAGTTTATTGAGAAATTGAAATGTGGAATTAAAGCAGTATTGAACGGTCAACAGAGCTCAGTTGCCAGCCTCCCTTTCATCCCTGCAAAACTTGCCTGTGAACAACCATCAGCATAAAATTGCTTGCTGAACTCCAATCCCACTCGCAGATGGTGAAACAGTTGCAGTTGTTCTGTTTCCACAGAGGAAGACCAAGAGATGATCACCACCCCAAAGCACGGTTGCAGTCGTCAACTAAGGAAGCATTTTGGGCTTTAATCAGAAGGGGAAACTGGGGAAGATCTGTGCATTCTTGATAAGGAATGGGCAAATCTGTCAGCTTTTGAAACAAAATAAAAAAATTCATTCCAGCAGCACCTTAGAGACAACTAAGTTTGTCATTGGTATGAGCTTTCATGTGCATGCACACTTCTTCATATACATTGAAACAGAAGTCACCAGACACTTATATATAGTGAGAGGGTGGGGAGGGGTGTTACTCAGAAGGGTGGTGGGAAAGGGTAATTGACTGACTGATAGCTGTTGACGACTGTTAACGACTGAAATTGGTCTTACAGGAAAAAGCTGGGGGTGAGATGGCTAAAGATAGCTTTATCATGTATAATGAGATAAGAATCCAATGTCTTTATTCAGACCAGGTCTCCATGGTTTTAAGCTTGGTAATGAGTTGCAATTCAGCAACTTCTCTTTCCAGTGTGTTTCTGAAAATTTTCTGTAATAAAACAGCTACTTTGAGATCTTGTATAGAATGTTCTGGGAGATTGAAGTGTTCTCCTACTGGTTTCTCTGTCTTGTGATTCCTGATGTCCGATTATACCTATGACAAACTTAGTTGGTCTCTAAGGTGCTACTGGAAGGATTTTTTTATTTTGTTTTGACTGCGTCAGACCAACACGGCTACCTACCTGTAACTATGTCAAATGTCTGTGGTTGATATCTGATAGCCCCTTCACAAGTGGAACTCATCGCTTGATCCTACAGTTATCAGGTGGTGAACATGCACATGTGAATGAATTCTTAAATTCAAATATATCTTTATTATTTAAAAATTATAAAACAAACAAATTATATACAAACACATACAAACACATATTATACTTACAAACATAAATTATACATTCCAATAACAAATAACAAACAATGAACATAAAACCAATTATTCTATCACTTTCAAACTTATAATCTATTATCTAAATTTTAAAATGACTTCGTTAAACTTGCTGTATTTTATCTATTGTTTAGATATTTTTGCACAGTTTTATATACATATTACCTTCCCCCCCTCATTTATTCATGTATTTAAACATTTGTAATATAGATTTATAATATATAGTACAAGTGATACAAGTATATATACAAGTAATATACATGTGAATGAATTCTTAAGTGTTGTAAGTGACCTCTTACAACGCTCAAGTTTTGTAGCTGGAGTCAGTCAGGGTCCCGCCCACCCATGCCAGGTGGGGGGAAAAGCCAGCAAGGCACTTTCTGTCTTTCTTTTATAACAAAAGGCATTGCCAACATTCCCATTGGGACATTCTGTGGCAAATGAGGAAGTTGCTAGGCTGCTCACTGCAGTGAGCACTTTGAAGTATTGGCAAATCTTGTTTTTTTAAAAAAATAAACAAAAGGAAGATACTGCAGGGGAGGAGGGAACCCTCTGTTCCCTTGTGAATGGCAAATCCACTCATCTCCAATTGATTTCACTCACTGCATGAAAGCAAATTGTTTTTTCAACCATTCTTCCCCCACTCCTCAAACAAGTGAAAATCTGGGCCAATGTTTTTAGTCCTGCATTAAATACTTCTTATTATGTTTGGTTGATATGATCATTTCATATGCATTCACACTTTCAACCATTCTCTTTGCCATTGGAATAAAAGATCATCCTCTTTCCTGTTCTACTGCTGCAGTCCTGATGGTGCAAACAACACTACTGTACACTCGCTGTGAGTTGAGAAAATCACACTTTTCAGTAGATACTCCTGTGAAGGAAATCAATATGCCCAACCTAAGTGAAATAACTGCTGGCAATACAGTAATTAGGTCATTAAATAGCAACACAGAATGCCCTCAGCTCTGTTAAAAACAGCACATGCTAAAGCTGGAGGTAGTTAGCAATATCAACTAATTAGATTCAGAACAAGAGAGAGGATAAAGAATAAACTATTTTTTAATTGATAAGGTTCCCGCAAAGCTGTGAGAAGAGATCACAATAGCTAGATTTTTGGCACTTTGTGAAATATCAGCTTTAATCTCTTGAGCAACCTGCTATTAATAGACGCTAGAAGAAACAGACGCTAGAAGGAATACTCCAAACACATGGAAAATACTTCTGAGCTTAATTATTATGAAGACTAGGTAATCAATACAGATACCATATCTCTCTAAAACCAGAGAGTAAAATCAAAAGAGAGAAACGCAAATCCTTCACCGTTTTCTGATTTTTTTTGAAATAGCAAATAAGATAATAAGTAGCTGTATGTTTTAACAATGCGAGAAGAAATATATTTGCCAAGGGAAGATACAAATTGATCACAGTGCCCTGTGATTCAATGAGGTATGGGTTTACCTATCCACAGCCAGTGGCCATTCTGAATTGTTAAACAGAATTTTTTTAATACTAAAAATGATAAATGCATTTTTACATGCATTTTAGCGTATATACTTTAGCTTTGCCTGTTCAACTACTGGTTGATTCTACATTAGAGCTGCTAGAGGAATCTTTCCTTCCTTTGCAGGTTCTGATACTGACCTAATCCCCACTTTCTACACCTATGTGTGGATTTGAAGGTACTTTTATGCATTGCATGGTTTGGGCCTGGAAAACTGCATGGTCTAAGAGTCACCCAGTGGGCTCTATGACTGAGGTTGGAGCTGAATGCACAGCACCTTAACCCAGGGCTCTTTTTTAGCTAGAACTCACCAGAACTCAGTTCTGGCACCTCTCAGGTGGGCGCCATTGGCATTACAGTGGTACCTCGGTTTGCGACCACAATCCGTTCCGCGGAACCAGTCGCTCCCCGAATCAGTCGCCGAAGGCATGCTTCTGCGCGTGCACGAAGCACCAATAGAGCACTTCTGCGCACAGGCTGCGCAGATCGCTTCTGCGCATCCAAGCACCGCAGAACCCGAAGGTAAACACTTCCGGGTCCGTGGTGGTCGGAAACCGAAGCGGTCGCAAACGGAGGCGGTCGCAAACTGAGGTTTGACTGTATAAGAGAACAAGGAAGGTGTTCATGGTGAGTTCTGGCACCTCTTTTTCTAGAAACATGGCACTGCCCTAACTGCTTCAAATTCTGTCTACAACCCCATTGTATTATAGTAGGGCTGATATGTTTTCAGCATTTCCTTTGCAAGTCTGGACATAATTTGATGTTCCTTGGTCGCTCAAATTCCTTGTGGCCATTTCATGAGCAATATTCCTCCCATTACAGCAACAGCATTACCAGTGCTATAATCTGAATACTCCCTTATAATGTGAACTTTTATAGGGCAATCAAACATTTTGTTGAGCTGTTAGATATTATGCTGTAAAATGCATCCTTAATTAATAGATGCCTGACAGGTTCTATCTGGTGTATTTTACATATGCACAACCTCTTGGGTTTTTTGGTTTAATTTCCTGCATGTTAGCATCATTCAGTGGGATATTAAAGATGTCCAATTTATTTCTCCTGTCAAATCTACAAAGCAGGAGCAAGTTCTTGTAGTGATTGTGGTATTCTGGAATAAGCTATGAAGTTGTGCCCCCATTTTATGCTCTATAAAGCACTGAGTGTATACTGCATGTGAGTGTGTAGACATGGTTGGAACTGCAGATCGAATCCAAGAGATTATTAAAATGTCCATCAGACAATTGAAAAGTTTGAAATCTGCAACATGGCTGTGAGCAAAAAGGGGAGTGGTAACTTCGTCCAGTCACATCCGGCTCTGTGCCGTCTCTCTATACTTAAAGGCAGTCAGGTCATGTATTCACAGCAGTGGCTAGAGAAGAAAGTACATTTAACTAGTACTTTCCCTATTTGTTTTCTTCACCTGGGGCTTATGTCTATTTCCCCCTTACTCTTCCTTATGATTAGATGTTAATGCTCTTTCATTGGGCCATATATATACTCGTGTATAATCCGACTTTTTCAGCACATTTTTTATGCTGAAAAAAACAAACCCCTCGGCTTATACTCAAGTGAGGGTCCCACCTGAGTGCATTTCTGACAGCAGCAAAGGTGGTGGCAGAGGAAGGAGCAGCCTGAAAGCAGACCTTTCGGGCTGCTCCTTCCTCCTCCTCCGGTTTGTGCTGTGGTGAACTGGCTTATACTCAAGTCAATAAGTCTTCCCAGTTTTTTGTGGTAAAATTAGGTGCCTCGGCTTATATTTGGGTTGGCTTATACTCAAGTGTATATATAGTATTTGTATACCATCCATGATGTGTAGCTTTGTATTTCGCTTTTTAAGATGTATATCCTTTTAAAGATGATTTAAAAATGAACAGTTAAAAGGGGGGAGTTTGCAGATGAAGGGGATTGGTCTACTGATTGCTGATGTCACAATGACAAGTCGCTTGGCAATGGCTGCTTGCCATCTTGCTTCCTCTCTTCTCTGGACACACAGCACCATTTTAGATTGTTTCCCTATCTCCTCTGGCCACTATGGAGGCTCACAGGTTCCTGCCTCACCCATCCTTCAAAGGAGCCAATCTGCAGCGGCCTGGGGGGGGGGCATGGCCAGCTACTTAGCCCGGCTGACCACTCAGCACAGCATCTAGTCAGCCGGGAGCATCACCCATCCCTTCCCCTCCCTTCATTAATAGTTGATTACTGCTCTAACTGTTTATTTTCAGCTAGCCGGACTTTACTGTGGTCTTTTGGCGGTTGCCGTATTCGGAGCCGGGAAGGAATTTCCCCTGCTCTGCAGGTTTCACCTTCCCCATGGTCACAAGTTTGGCGGTTTAGGCCTTGGGCGGAATCCTATAGTCTTTCATCCAGCCGGGGTGTGGTGAAGTGGTGACTCACCCACCCCATTTCCCCTGTAGTGGCGTTAACAGGGTGCCCCGTTAGAGGGCTCTGGAAGGAAGTCCAAAGAGCCAAGTGCGTAGGCCTAGTGGACCATAGAGCTTCCCTCAGCATTTGGGGGCCATCTGCATAAATATGTGGTTTTTTTTTAAACATAATTTTTATTAATTTTACAAATTACAAAAAACGGTACATACATAAACACCTTTTCCACCTCCTTCCCACCCCCCTCCATGGGTCCTCCCCTGCCACAGAAGTATCCCATGTAAGTGAACAGTCAGAGATGGTCCATTTTATGCTTGGATTTCTGTCCTCCTCCCCCTCCCCTGTCCCCAAAGCCCCCCCCCCTGCCACCAGGGAGCTCCAGTAAACCAGGGCAGTACGCAGGAGGTCATCCATCCAACCATCTATTATCATACCAAAAAAAAGAGTAAAAAAAGAGAAGAAAAAAATATCAAAAAAGAGAAAAAGACAATACAAAACAGAAGAAATCTTTCTTTCATTCATAATTATTAAACCATATTTTGTGGGCTTCCCCACCCTCCCCCCTTCCCCGGTTTTCATCCCTTTTTTATCATCTTCAACAGTTTCTTATTTTATAAAAATACACCTTTATACCTTATACTACTTATAAATTGATTATTATCATTTTCACCTAATGTCCAAATCACTGAAAAATCAAACTCCCATTTTATCTTCCCGTGCCTAATTTTTACCCCCTCTATAAGCCTCCATATTTTCACATTTTTCCAAAATCAATTCACTTTTAAAACTATAACTATTCCCAATTTAACCTTACATCCCCGATTACCGGCTCCACCCCCCCAATCCAGCAAATTCCATAATCAGCAGACCAGTTATAATCCTGTTAATCCATCCTTATAATCACAACTTCACTTTCCCTTCACCCCACCCCCTGTTTACAACCTTTTGCCATCCAGGCCTCCATACAAGACCCCTGAGTTTCTTCTCTTCTCTGCATATTTTTTCCCTCTTCCCTGTGGGCATTCTGAAATTCCAGTAATACCAATCGTGCCCCCCTCAAAGGGAAGGCACTCCATCCAACTTTTTGTAGAGTAAAGTCATCATTTTTTTCGTGGTGGGCTTCATTTTGTGTTAAATCATCACAGTCCTCATCTTCATCTTTTCCTTCCAAATCACAGTCACCATCATTGTCATTCTCACATTTGTCTTCTTCAGTTTCAAAAGCTTCATCTTCTAAGAAATCATATTCTGCCATCACCATCTGGAATTGTTGCTGTAACTCTTGCCGTTGTGTCTCCTCTTGACATAGTTCTATTCTTGCTTCCCACATTAAGGTCAAAACAGACCGCTGGAACTCAGGCGAATACCTTTTTGTTGACATAGTTCAATCCTGCCAAGGTCAAAACTTGTCACATGGGGTGGAATATGATCACAGTTTATTTTCTCGACTCCATTTTAACAAGCTGGCTGCATTCTTCAAGTCTTATTAAAAATAAAGTTCGAACTCATAAATATGTGTTTTGCAATGGATCCACCCCCGAATAGACCCTGTCATGCCTCAGTTCCCCAGTGGGGGCAGGCTGAGAGGGATACATGCCCAAGACCTTTGCCAAAGCTTTCTACATCTGAAATCAATAGAGTTGTGGCCATTTGAATCCCAGACAGTTGTTGTGTCCATTTATTTTACCACTCAGATTCTGCGGCTGGGCACGAAACCGATGTTGTCCTTTCAGAATCTGCTACTAGACTATGCTGTTGTGAATTAAAACAGTGTTTTACTTCAGTTCCGCTTCTCATGAGATATATAGTCACTGCTTTTCTTCCATTTTGTGGAAATAAAGTATTCATTACCCATGAAGAAAATGATAGTAACACTTAAAAATTCTGGACAAAAATGCTCATCAGATCTGCACTTAAGCTAAGATGCTGAGTTCTCTGTGTCATCACAAAGAAATCAATGGCATCTTTAAATTGGCAATCAAAGCTTTGACATCTGTGAAGGCCTCTGCTGAATTAAGACTTGGTGTATTCTGGGTTTTCTCTAGGGCTTGTCTTCTCAAAAAGAAAAAGAAACAATTTCACATTTATACAAAAGAAAAGAACCGGGGGGGGGGGGAACCAAAGCATACTAAGCAACAATAGGAAATGAAAAAGGCTAGGGAAAGTATCAGGTAAGTGATTTATTTAACCTGACCCAAAGTCCAAAAGGAAGGTAATACAAAACAATGTAATTTAAAGGCAACATATGTTATCTGGAAAAAATAAATTAAACTGGATTCCTAACCTACAAAATCCAAGCCTATAAAATACAGTGATAATCACACTGACAGTTAATTAAGAAGGAGAGCAGTGTAGAGAAGTATATCTGAGTCTGTCAGAAGTATGGACAATTCCTTTTTGGGTTTCCAGATAAGTAAAATGATAGCTACGATTCACAGGAGTTTCAGCTCCCCTCTTCCCTTGAATCTGGCAAATGGACTCTTGCCCCAAATGGAAAGCAGATTTCTGCATCTGATTGTAAGTTGCTCCAAAGAATAGTGTTGCTCTGCTGCTGAAGTCTCTTACCTGGGTTGTGTGGCAGCACCCATGAAATGGCAACAACAGCAGCGGGTTTCAGCGAGCTCTCACAAGATCTCACAGAACTCTCATGAGATTTGGTGAAGCTCTTGCAGGCTCTTGCTGGAAGCCACTGCTGCTTCTCCACCAGAAGTGGAGAAAGTTGGGGTGCCTTTGAGGTCACTGGCCCTCGGGGTTGCGCCACCCAAGGCTTCACATTGCCTCATGGACCATGCTCCAAAGAGATGTATGTCCAACATAAAAAAATATTAAACACCAGCATACCAATGATTGGATAGAAATTACAGTTTCAGCTCTACTGCTATCTAAGGATAGACCATTCTATTTCCAGTTCATGTCATTTTTCATATGTTATGCATATGTCCATTCCATTCTATTTCCACATCTTTTTTGGTGTTTATATCTTCTGTCTCAACATTTTTGCCTGCCAATGTTATATTTATATACAGTTCTAGATGTTCATTTTAAATAGATACAGCTTTTTATCAAATATTATCAAATTGGCCTGTAAGAGTTGTGTGGCAGACAGAAATTAAACAGGCTAAACCTTTTCCAGCATGGAAATGCAATTACGGGGAAAGCTTCACCTGTTGACATTTTGTCTGTCCCATATCTATTTACTTGTGTGTGGTTGTCCTTCACCACCACCTGCAAAAGAGGACAACTTTGCATAAGATGAAGCATATGAAAAATTTGTGCAAATTTGTGCCTTATTGAATGAGTGTAACAGAGACCCCAATCTACATATGGTATTCTGGGCCCAGAAAATCTTGGAGGCACCCCTGTTATTCCTGTGATTCCATACAATGCTGCACCAGGTAGACAATGTCCACTGCTGATCTACTCTTACATTTTGTGGCCGGCAACGCAAGCACCAAAGGCTTCAGTATCTGTAAACTATGTAGGATGAACTTTGTATTAAGTCAGGAATCATAGCTGTCAAGTTCTCCCCTTTTTTTAAGGGACATTCCCTTATGCTGAATAGGCTTCCTCGCGAGAAAAGGGAAAACTTGACAGCTATGTCAGGAATAGCCATCATAGTGCATTTCAGGTGCTGATGGCCTCCAATTCCCATCAGTCCTAGCCAACAGTTGGGGATGGTGGGAATTTTAGTCCTGCAACATCTGGACTAAAATTGGCTACTCCTTTATTTAATCTTATAAGAACACTAGGGGCAACTTTCTCTGACTTACATAGGACATTGGCATGTTACTGTGTTTGGTAGTAGGTTGCCTGGAAAGTATAAATACATATTTGGCTTGCCTTTGTCTCTCCGTCTGGCAGGTGTTACTTTGTTCTCAGAGATTTCTTTTCAGTGTTTAATTAGTTTTGTCAGTCAGCTGTCTCATATGGCATTTCTTGAGTCATTACAATTTTTATCCAATTAACAGCAATATTTTTTGAAAGGCATAATGACTAGAATGCCACTGGAGGTAGAAAAATGAGGCCCCCCCTTCAGTGTGCAACTACATCTCTAGAGAAATTGTTTATAAAAAGCAAATATACAACTATTTGATTGTTTCATTGAAAATACAGCGGTATTCCTGTTCTTGATAGGAATAGACTAAAAAATGAGGCATTTCCTTGCTCCACACAGCCGTTACTAGGGATGGGTGTATCAGTCTATTGGTGGCCCATGCCACTTTTGAATGTGTTTGCCCTGAAAGCTGTTGTGTCTGGTGCAAAAATTAACAACTGCATGAAAAACCACATTTAAATAAGTATTTAAACCTGCATTTCAAAATGTATTTTCTCTGACTGAATTTCTTTCAAAACACATTTCTAACCTGCTTTTGAGCTGGGAACTGCTCCCTCCTCTGTGCCAAGGTTATTATGTCCACTAGAATATAGTGAGGAACTGTGATCCAGGCTCATAGCCAGAGGGAGACCAAAAAAGTGTGCTTGGGAGGAGTGTTACCCGGTCTGCTGGTCTTTTAAATACAAAACTGTAACCTGTTTTTATCAGTGTATCCTGTACTTACAAGTGTGATGCATCAGAATTTGCAACAAACAGTGCAAGATGTCCTGCCACTCCATGATTTAAACCAGGAAAACAGAATCTTCTGAATATGGCCAGCCATTATAGATGGCCCTGCATCTGATGAAAGACGAGGCTGTGCAGGTTTAGTCTCACCTAAGTCTATTGTATGCTTATAGGTGAAGTCAGCTGAATTTCTTGCTAACTGCTCAGATGTATCTTTTCTTTCCAAAGCAGCTCCAGGCCTGCTGATAGTAGAATCAGTGTTTTCTCCATTGGTTAAAGGTGCCACCACACTGCCTCCGACAGAAATTGCTGTTCAAAATTTATTTCTAGCAAAGAAACTTATGGTGGATATTTGTTTTGAAGTTATGATGATAATAATAATGCTGGTGAATTGGGTGTCTGCAACTCCCCTAGCCAGAGGGAAATATAACTCTATCGCTCCCCCCGAAAAGGCATAAAAACATGCCCCCCTCGACAAGAGGCAACTTTTTCTGCTGTTGCCATTGAGAATGTGTGTGTTTGGTCAGGTAGGAAAAATCTGCATCCCTTTTGAGTCCCTGATTGGTGATACATAAAAACAAATTGACCAAGCCTGTCGATATTCCTTCTCTCCATTTTGACCTGTCTCCTGGCCCTTGTCCATTGCACCCCCTCCAAATAATAGCACATGTATATTTAAAAAGAAAAATCATTTTATGTTGCTCTCTAAAATTTCTGTAGTAATTTTTAAGTATTTGTTTGTAGAAAAAGTTAAAATAGGGAGCGCATAGAAATGTCACATATTTGTGAAAACAACATGAAAATGCATTTTATTAGGGGGAATTGCTTTGCAAAATGTATATATTAGGCGAAATTGCATTTTAACCTGTGCATATTAGGAGAAATTCACTGCTGAATTGTTAGGAGGACTTTAAAAAGGTAAATCACAAATTGGTGTGGAAATGTTTAAAAGCTAAAAATGGGAAAATGAGAAACTGATATTGACAGAATTGCCCATCTGTATTTCTGGGTTACAACCCAGTTGTAAACCAGGAAAGTAAATGCCTTACAGGAACAAGTATAGAGGTAAAAGGGAAGGGATAAAGAAATTTCCACAGTAAACCAGAGGGAGAGCTAATTTGTGAGAAGAGATTCATCCCTCCTATACCAGGAGCCAGAGACTTGCCAAGATCTGTCTAGACAAATGAGGTTTTAGGGCTCCAAGCTTGTGAGAGCTTGGCTACTCTCATCTGTGGGAGATTTCAGAACAGGAAGGATGCTACAGCAAGCAGCGAGACAGGGAGCGATGAGTGCATATTTATACATCAAACCAATGCAAATTGTATGAACTAAAGTAGCACAATTTGAATGGAAGCTATGGTGAAGAGAAACCCTCAGAGAATAGTACACAAATGAATTCTGGGGAAAGAAATGTTTAAGTCCTTAAAGATTCTGTAACTAGAAACAAGATTAGAAAGTAACGCCAGTGGAGCAATACATCCAGAAAAGAACCAGTGCCAGAAAACAAAGTTTGGTATCACCAGCTTTGCTTCTTCCTTTGCTTTATTCTTCTAGCAACGCTTAGTTAATCGAGGCACATCAGAAATGCTACAAAAGAAATAATGATACAGACAGCAGTAGAAATAACAGCCAGTTTTTCATTTTCTGTAATGGGACTTTGATAATAATATAGCATTGTAGTTGATTCACTGTAGTGTCTGGAGGCAAACTCAGAAAAGGAAAAATGTTTCTTTAAAAGCTTTCTCCATTCGAAGCTTTTCATTTTCCCAGGACAAATGGAAGAACTGAATTGCACAAAGAGCGTTGTGCCATGAGTTTTATAGTCAACTCTGAAATTAGTTCTTGGGGTTTGATAAATGGATTAGTAATGCCTAAGATCCAGGCAACTATGTGGATAGTTCCATATGCATAGCCACAACTTATGTAGCCACATCATATAACAACATCGCCTTATATATATAACAATTTACTAGTGTTCAGTGTTGTTAACGTGCTTTTCAGAAACAAAGGAAGAGAAAACTAGGAATGCATAAGCGTATTTCCATTTCAGTCGCAGATGTGTTTCACCTCATTTCTGAATTAATTGTTATTTTTAAAAAAGAAACAATAACAACCCCAAAATGAAAATAGGACTTTAATCTGTACTTTATGACAAAATATTTATTTAACAGCAGCCCCATCCTCCATCATACGCTAGAGCAAATGACTTTTGAAACTCTGGGGAAAGCTGTTTCTGGGCTGACAAGCAGAGATGCTCTTCTGTGAGTCAGTGTAGTGTAGTGGTTAAGAGCGGTAGTCTCATAATCTGGTGAACCAGGTTCATGTCTCTGCTCCTCCACATGCAGCTGCTGGGTGACCTTGGGCTAGTCACACTTCTCTGAAGTCTCTCAGCCTCACTCACCTCACAGAGTGTTTGTTGTGGGGGAGGAAGAGAAAGGAGAATGTTAGCCACTTTGAGACTCCTTAGGGTAGTGATAAAGCAGGATATCAAATCTCCTCCTCCTCTTCTTCTTCTTCTTCTTCTTCTTCTTCTTCTTCTTCTAGCTATGAACACCATAGCTTGCAGAGGCATACCCAGGATCAAAACTGGGGGGGGGGGGCAAGCCATGGTCATTCAGGTTGTGACATTTCACCACGGAAAAGGCGAATGAAACCAAAATTTAAAGAAAATTATATATAATTATAGCAGTGCTTTATTACGGTAGTTATTACAATTATTTGCTTGAATTTTTTAAAATTAGTTACATGTCCTATACTAATAACATTTTTCTTGGGTTTGAAGAAAACTTGTTCAAAACTTTTGTTTCAATCCAGTCCTGATTTTCCTTGAAGAATTTCCGATGGATGCTCATCAAACACAACCCAGTCAGTCTGTCCTCTCCCATTGTACTTCTGAGCCAGGTCTTTACCCTTTAAAATTTAATTTTCTACAGAAATTACTTAACTTACCTTTTTAGAACCAGTTTCTTATATCCATTTAGGCAGCCTCAATGTCTTCTAAATGTGAATAAGAAGGTAAACTAATAGCGGGCAGCTCAGTTTAGCGGCGGGCGGCTCAGTTTAGTGAAACGGAACTCATTAGACCCCTCTAGAAGATTCCCTCTTCTCTCTGCTAGAGCTCGCTAGAGACCTCTCCCTCCCTTGAATCCCAATGGCTGGCTGACATAGATTACCAGTCGCTAGGTGGCTCTAGATCAGGCACCCCCAAACTGTGGCCCTCCAGACGTTTTGGCCTACAACTCCCATGATCCCTAGCTAAGAGGACCAGTGGTCAGGGATGACAGGAATTGTAGTCCAAAACATCTGGAGGGCCGAAGTTTGGGGATGCCTGCTCTAGATATTTCTCGGTTTTTACACCATTTCAGTGTGGAAAACAACTGATTATTCAACATCGCCCTACCTAATTTTGTTTCGTTTCATCACTTTATAACCATTTAATTTTATTTTATTTTGCTTCTGGGGGGCCAGCTGCCCCCCTGCCCCTCGCTGGGTACGCCCCTGGTAGCTTGAATGATTTGGAAACAGTGAGGTAGGCACAGCCTCCTTTGAATGCCGAAGTGCATATACCTGATTTTCCCTATGCACCTTGAATGCAAGCCACTGCTGCCTTCTCCTTCCCCAAGCGAGAGAAAGAAGAATTTGCTTTTATGGAATGTGGTAGGGGTGGTGGCTCTGGCTGGGCTCATGGAATGTCTATTTCTTCTGAGGATCCTGAGATCCATAACATGCAAGTTCTAGTTTAAAAAAAACAGAAACAAAACTATTGTGGGTCAGAATTAGATCAATTTCTAGAGAAGGTTTGCTCACTCTGAAGGAATGGATCATGCCAAATTTTGAAGGATAGCTGCAGTGGTTTTATTTTGCACTTTTGGAGGGTGAAAGAGAATTATGTACTCTCCCTAAATGTTTTGTTGAGAATTTTGGTCTGAAAATTGCAGAATTAAGAGAGGTGCCGCTGCGTAAGAAATCTTCCAGACTTTAGATAAATAGGTCCAAGGGTTTTAGTACTAGGTGCCATTAAAGATAGACCCCACTCAATGAAGCTGTCTAAAATGTCTATGTGTGTACAAAATTGAGTGACATTTGTAGGCAAAGTCATACCTTCCAATGGGTGGAATCCTAAATTTCAGGATGGCAACAGCTGTTTCCCCACAAACACAGTATTTATAGTTGTGTGGTAGGTAAGAAAGGAAACAACCTCCCTCTTGTGTTTTCTAGGCAATTGGTCTCAAAATTGCAGACACAAGAGAGGCACTTCTGTGTAAGAAGGCTTCCAAATTGTAGTTAAATTCATCCTAGACCTTTAAAGCTGTTTTTTGGGGGTGGGGGTGGGGAGAAATGGAAGAACTAAAAGGCATTTGCTTTTTAGGTCAAACTATTCCTCTGATTAATGGGTTTGAACCGTCAATCAAATAGCTGTCCTCCGGCCCCCTTCCCATGCTGGTGTTTGCTGTTCCTTCCCCGATTGCTTAACTCTGGCATTTTAGCTATATGATTTTAGCTTACAGACATTTAGCTAGAGCTAAACTGAATGATGACAGAGCTGTTGGTTATCAAGTCACCCAGTGGCTGGCTTGAGAATTACTTCTTTAGGATGCAGTTGCCTGACATCTGCCATCATAAGATTCTTAAAGGAGCAGTCTCTTTCACATGCAGATATTGGCAGCCAAAATATGGTGTAAAACGCACTTCTGTTTTTCTCCAGAAAAGTGTGCCAGAGCTCTAAGATTCCATCTAAGACAGAGTTTCCCAAACTTGGGTTTCCAGCTGTTTGGGGACTACAGTTCCCATCACCCCGATCACTGGTCCTGCTAGCTAGGGATGATCAGAATTGTCCAAAAACAGCTGAAGACCCAAGTTTGGAAAACCCTAATCTAAGAGATGGTAGTGTAGTGAGTGGCTTGTACTTAAGGTATCCTGAAGAGAGAGTTTCGGAGATGACCAAGTGACAGGCAAGGAAGAGTGGTCCTGTATGAGAGACCCAGTTTTACTTCCCTTGTATCCCCCTGTTCTACTTGGCTGAAGTCTAATAATTCTCTATCATATGTCCTGTTCTTCGTTTATCATTGTATCAGAGAAATAAAATGATTGTGCGAAATGCAATAGCACAACATTGTGAGTTACGGTATCTACACCCTCCATATGAGCACAGATTATACATTCCAATAAGGAGCATTTCTTCCTCCCTGCTGCGTCAGAGGCTTCCACCTACATTTGTGTAAAGGTAAAGGGACCCCTGACCGTTAGGTCCAGTCGCGGACGACTCTGGGGTTGTGGTGCTCATCTCGCTTTATTGGCCGAGGGAGCCAGCGTACAGCTTCCGGGTCATGTGGCCAGCATGACTAAGCCGCTTCTGGCGAACCAGAGCAGCCCATGGAAATGCCATTTACCTTCCCACTGGTGTGGTACCTATTTGTGTGCACTTTGACGTGCTTTTGAACTGCTAGGTTGGCAGGGGCTGGGACCGAGCAACGGGAGCTCACCCCGTCATGGGGATTCAAACCACCGACCTTCTGATCGGCAAGCCCTAGGCTCTGTGGTTTAGACCACAGCGCCACCCACATCTTTGCTTGCTTTAGTCAATTTTCCACTGTTCAAGAAACAAGGGGGAGTTGGATGTTTGGCTAAATTACAGTTCTAAGCTAATCCTTTTGGAACAAAACCATTCATTCTCGTGTTGTGCAAGAGAGTAAAAATATAACGGGAGATAGGTGCATTAATTTTTGCCTTACAAAATGTTCCAGAAAGATAAAATGCTATTACCCAATGAGTTTTAAAAAGCACCTCTGCTGCTGCTGCCGGTGAATTATTACTACTTAGGAAAATCAATAATGACATTTGATTTTTCAGGACATTTGAGAGCCTGGATGATCCACTGTTTAAATACAGAAATCTGTCTTACTTGAAGTCATTAATAGCGAGAAATGTCAAGCAAAGTACTTTGTAGTCAAGGAGAAAAATGAGCTTTATTTTAAAGTCTGGGATGACAGTATACCATACAGGCCTGACACCAGATGTTTGTGGATTTTGCACATTCACATACCACAAGGTCCACTTTCTCCCCTCCCTCCTGGCAACATTTCACTTCTTGGTAATGATGCTGCTTAGACTGTAAGTTCTCTGTGATATGTTCTGCTTTTTCTCTCATTTTCTGTATTATTGTTCACAGTTCCAAGGAGTGAATTTATGCCCCCTTCAAGCCTTGGTTAGGAATTCTGATCCTTCACATGTCAAGGGTAATGTCAGGGAGTGTGAGGGCATGCAGCTATGTGCACTATTCATCCAGCACATCACTTTCATCCAGCCATGCAGGAGTTTGAGGGTGGAGGTCTGCAATGGTTTTCTTTGGAGCTCAAGAGTTCATCTCAGGCTGGACCCTGAGTGCTTGAGTCTCAGTGGATGTTTAGTAGAAGTTTCTTGGTTAAATGGTAATGTGGCTATATTGTAAACCTGTAGAATGATTGCATTAATTTAGCAGGAATTGCATGGTGAGCAAAGAATTATGACATGTTTGCTTGTTGTTGTTGTTGTTGTTGTTGTTGTTGTTGTTGTTGTTGTTGTTTTTGCTTCATAGCATTTTTATTCTGGAGTAACTCCTGTAGCTGAGAGGGGTGCATACGATATGAATTGTTGTAAGTTTCCAGGCACGCCTTTCCCTCACAATTCTAGGCATTTCTTTTTTTCTCCTTGGTCCCCCCCCGCCCCGCCCACAGGTAGGGCCTATTGAATTCAGCCAGTAAACTAAAGTCCCTTGGTGCTTGGCTCTTGGCCCCCTTCTCTTCACTTTATGTATTCTTCATTTTGACAATCTGTTTCTTCTTTTGACTTGAAGTATCAGTCTTATGCTGTCTCCCTCTGTTCTTACTCACATTTCCAATTGTCCTGTGGGCTATATGTGATTGGATGTCCAAAAATAAACTCCAACTTAATATGCAGATGACAGAATTTATTATGCATTCTCTAAACCTTTCATTTCAGCTGTCAACATCACCCCCCAGCCCTCTCAACAAATTATGAATGTGGACACTATCCTTGATCCTTCTCTTTGGCTTTCAGCTCATGTTATTGCTCTGAGGTCTGCTATCATGTTATCAGCTAAGGTCTGCAAAGTTCTTCTGTCACATACGTTCCCAAAATCTGTCCTTTTTATCTACTGACTCTTAGTAGATTCTTATTCATACCTTCATTCTATCATATTGACTTACATAACATTTTGTGCATCAGTCTTCTTATCTCTCAGCTTAAGTCTATTATCTCTGTTTTCCTCTGATCTTTTAGTCTGCAATCCTACACCTCCTTCCCTAGGAATAAACCCCAATGGAACACAGTGAGACTTATTTCTGAGTAGACGTCTATAGGATTGCAGTGTGTGTGTGTGTGTGTGTGTGTGTGTGTGTATTCATGCTTATATCATGTTCCTCCTCTGTGTTTCCTTTCACAAATTTCCGCTTTTATTTTTTATCAACCTATTTTAATTTTAATCAATTTGTCTTAACTTTTCAGTCTTTCCACGGTCTTGTCTCTTATCTATTTTTGTTGCTTTCTCTCTCCTCTCTTCCTTGATCCCTCTGCTCATCAAACACTAATCTCCTTATAAACCTCCATGCCTGTCTTGCCGTTTCTTGTCTCCTTGCATTTTTCATTGTGACAAGCTGAGCTGAGTGTATCACCTAACTGTCGCAGTACCATTTTGTGGCTGCAACAGTGAGGAGCTACTTTCAGCACCTTTCAGGGTGGGCTGGTGAATTCTCTAAGCTTTGGGGCACAGAGAATTTATGTTTATAATATCTAGGAATATCTCAAAACCAGCAGTGTGTGGTAGTCCTGGGGCTCTCCAGCACCATGCTGACCTACAGACTTTCCTCTGTGGAAAGTCACATTGTTGGCAGAAGAAAATGGCTCCCCTCAGTCCACACTTCCACTTGTCCTGCCGTTTTAGGCATGGGTCTGAGTGGTTTTGACTTGGCCCTGCCACTTCCCCCTGAAAAACCTACTCTTTAGTGCTGAATCAGAGCAACCAGCATCTCAATTGCCATTTGTTCTGATTCAGTGCTAAAAATTGGATTTCCTCAGGAGAAAGTGGCGGGGCAAACAGAAGTGTGAATAAGCCCTTAATTTGCTTAATCCTGTTTGTTTGTTTTTATTAATACAATTATATCTCAACTTTAAGAGATCTCTTCCCTGCCACATTATCCTCGCAGCAACCTTGTGGGGTAGTTCAAGCTGCATTGCTGTTTTTCTGCCACTGAATGAACAATCAGTTTGGTTTTTACAAAGAGCTTCGTATTGCCTTCAGCCGAGTGAATTTGTGGGTTTCATGCCATTTTAGGCAGGGCCGTCTTAAGTGTACCGGGCGCCGTGGCGCGATTATCCCTCCAGCGCCTCTTGCTTGGCGGGAATGCTCCACTTGCCAGGGAGCCCTGTTGTTCTTCCTCTGTATGCCTTGAGAAAGGATTTTTTTGGGGGGGAATAAATAAATAAAAGCACCCCCACCCCCGTGTGCAGAGGCAGCTGCGATCTGGGCAGAGCAAAGCGAGCGTAGCGAGGAGAGGAGCGGTGGTGGTGGTGTGAACCCTGCCCTCCACCCTCTGACCGCCCAGGGAAATAGGTGGCACTGCTGCTCATCCTCTCCCACTCAGTGGCGCAGGTTCGAGGCATTAGGGAACTGCAGGGGGACGTGAGGGGACAGCCCTGGCGCAGCCTCACCTGGGTGGGCGCAGGTTTCCCTTAGCCGCAGCCGTTGGCGCTGAGGGCCAGAGCTCTCCTGCCGGAGTTGGGCTTCCCCGGGCGGGGGGGCGGACTGCTTCTTGGTCTCGCCCCGCCGGCCCTCCTCCAAGTGTGAGGAAGAGGGGGCGGCAGCAGCTCCTCCTGCTGCTGCTCACTTGACATGCAGCCCACGGCTCGGCTCGGACGGCTGTTGGGGGAGGCGGGCCCCGCTCTTGTTGCCACGACACACAACAGGATCTAACTAAACTTCCCTCCTGGAGAGCGAGCAAGCGGGCAGAGCAGCCAATGCGGGAAGCCGTGTCTCCTTCGCTCACCAGCCCAGAAGAAAAGGAGCAAAGCGGGTGAGGCGGAAGTGCGGGCGGCTCTGTATGC
The DNA here is from genome assembly GCF_965207765.1 of Zootoca vivipara. Classification (NCBI taxonomy): domain Eukaryota; kingdom Metazoa; phylum Chordata; class Lepidosauria; order Squamata; family Lacertidae; genus Zootoca; species Zootoca vivipara. The sequence continues at coordinate 24,997,784 of NC_142588.1, forward strand.
CCCCTTGATGCGCCCCCTGCTGAGCGGGTGCCCTGGCGCACCGCGCCAGTCAGCTCAATAGGAAGGACGGCCCTGATTTTAGGGCAAATCCCTAATACTACCATTTGTCTGTCGGCTACTATGTGCTTCCAGTCTTCTCGTATCAATAGCCTGGAATAATTGTCTGTTTCACTGATTTGATAAAAATGCATCATCTTCTGTTGGTATCGCTGGTTATGAAGCGAGGAAGAAAAGTTTTAGAGATCACATTTGATGAATTATGTAGGCCTCTTACACAGTCACATAGTCATTTGACACCTGTGACCTACTTAAACTATGGAAAATCCTGTTAGAGCAGGGGTCCCCAGACTTACGGAGCGGCGGGCCGGTGCCCGCCGCGCCGACCGCGCGGTGGGCCGGACTGCAGGGGAGTGCGCGCGCAGCGGGCCGGAGGGCGGGGGAGTGCTCGCCCGTGCGCATGCGCACACGCACACGGGCGGAAAAAAAATCGGCGAAAATCGCTTGTGCGCATGCGTATGGGCCTCCCCCGACCCGGAAGTGCACCAGAAATGACCTCTTCCGGGTCGGGAGAGGCCCGTACGCATGCGCACAAAGGATTTTCGGCGATTTTTTGCCGATTTTTCAGATCGCCGCTGCGCTGCGCGCCGTGAGAGCGGGCGGCGGCAGCGGGCGGCGGGGGTCGTCGCGGGCCGGATTGGAAGGCCGATTGGGCCGCATCCGGCCCGGGGGCCGTAGTTTGGGGACCCCTGTGTTAGAGCAATCACAGATTTGGAGTGACACACGAGTAAGTAGCTCACAGAACTTTAAATAATGTGACCTTAAAAAAAAAAAAAAGGAAAAAGGAAATGGCTGGATTTTCTAGCCTTGAATTAATTTTACATTAAACTGGCTGAAAGAACATGGACCTACTTTTGTGGCACTTTGCAAGCACTTAAGGAGAGTGTTTCTGGGCAATTATATCACTTTGAGCAGTTACTTTGATAGGGCCAAGCTTAATGTGACATGCAATTGTGTGCATCTTCTTTCTCCTGATAGTTTAAAAAGAAGAAGCCCTAAGCAGCTTCAGCGTGTTGTAAAGTTAGATCTGAAAGTGTGTGTGTGTGTGTGTGTGTGTGTTCGTTCTCTCCAGTTGCTTCCCACTCAAAGTGCCACACCCAAGTTGCTTTTCTCTCTACAGGCTAAAGATACAGAAACCCATATTTTTCTCCATGGGGGGGGGACATTCTTGGAGGGATAATTTTAAGCAAAAATTATACCACAGGGAACCTAGCCTTCTGCTATTCCTCCATACAAACTCACAGTCCCCTGAGACTGCATTATAACTGACCATGTGCTGGACCTTAGGAGATCAGATTTACCACATACACTGATGGCCACTATGTATTTCATCTTGAGAAACAAATAAATATCTGTTTTTGATAGTAATGCCTTATTTTATACCAGGCATGAACAGCTTCTCCCATCAAGATATCAGACCCTCCAAGTGCCCCTGTTTTCCAGGGACAGTCCTGGATTTACAGGTGCTGTCCTGGTTTCTGGTGTGATCCTGGAATGCCCTGCTTTCCTCTTAGGATGTCCCTGTGGGTTAAACCACAGAGTCTAGGGCTTGCTGATCAGAAGGTCGGAGGTTCGAATCCCTGCGACGGGGTGAGCTCCTGTTGCTCGGTCCCAGCTCCTGCCCACCTAGCAGTTCAAAAGCACATCAAAGCTCCGGCGGGAAGGTAAACAGTGTTTCCGTGTGCTGCTCTGGTTCGCCAGAAGCAGCTTTGTCATGCTGGCCACATGACCCGGAAGCTGTCTGCGGACAAACGCTGGCTCCCTCGGCCTATAGAGCGAGATGAGTGCTGCAACTCCAGAGTCGGACACGACTGGACCTGATGATCAGGGGCCCCTTTACCTTTACCTATTTTTATCAGAGAAATGTTGGAGGGTATGGAGTTATCTGACTCCCAAGCCATCTGAAGGCAGCCATCTATAGGAAAGGTTTTCTTTAATGTTTAAAGTTCTACTATGTTTATATAAATGTTGGAAGACGCCCAGAGTGGCTGGGACAACCTAGTCACGTGGGCGGAGTATAAATAGTAAAAAATATTATTATTATTATTATTATTATTAATGTTGGAGGGAGACGAGCTTCAGCGATGGAGAATGACTGAATTACATCACCACCATACGTTCCAGAATCAGAGGCTGAGATGGGAGTAATCAGCCTCCCTGGGGAGTGGCAGCTCATCCGCAGATTACCCAACACCTGCCCCCAAATTCAGAAGGAAGGAGAGGCTGGGGCGCTGGATGGAAAGCCCGGAATGTTTCTTGGCAACTCTCCAAAGTCGCCTCCATTTAGCAGCAAGCTTCCAATTCTTAGGATGAAAAATTGGTTTTAAGCTTTGGACATATCTGAGCAAAGGGGGAGAAACTACTTTGCTAATTAATTCAGCCACTGAGGTGCTAAAAAGTATTTGAACGGAAGAAGGATTAACATCTATGTAGACTTGGTATGTTGGAACTGAAAGGGGGGTGAGCCTCCTTTGTTATTATATTTCGTTTTGCTATGTTATATGGCAAAATCCTCCTCTGAAAGAACCAACTGCCTGGTTATTTATAGCAAGTGAAACTGGAGAGGTGGTGTATTTGGTGACATAATATGACACTAATAATCATTAACTGTGTGGAAATAACAATTATTCAAAAGTGGAAAACCAAGCTCAAAGTATTCGTCTGCAGATATATTTGGAAGAGGATAAAGAGTTTCCCAACTTTGATTTGGAGAATGACTGGAGAGACGCCAAAAAAACTTTGGAAGTTTGCCTGGAATTTCAATTGGAATGACACAGCCCCAATTAACTGAGTGGCCATGACCGGAAGTAGAGCAGCTTGTTGAATTAAATGCAGAGCCTTAGGGGGATAGGTGCCTTTTAATATCTTACTTAATATTTGCATTCCCAGTTTTATATGGCAAAACCTTCCCTGGACAGGTTAACCATTTGAAGGACAGCTGGTCTTAAAAGTATTGGGCAGATGCCTTGATTTATTTTTATCTGGACTGACTTGGCTGCTGCCCGAGGTGAGAAGATTTTTGGACTGGCTTGGCGGAAACATCTTTTTGTGAAGAGATATCGTGAACATACAGAGGGAACTCTGGAAGTAAATTCCACACAGAATATATTGTTTTGTTTTATCTTGCTTGTTTGATAAACTCACAGGCTGTGAAAAGTAATGAGGATTAACACCGGAATGATTTATGGGAACTATCATGAAAATTATGAAAGCAGTAGAAGTATGAGATGATCAGAGCCCCTCGACCTCAGAACATGGGAAGATACCTCCAATTATATATATATATATATATATATATATATATATATATATATATATATATATATAAGGCATGATATTTGGACTGTTTGATTATTGAATAATATGTATAATTTGGAATATTGAATTGATTGGATTGTTAAAGTGGAAAATTTAATAAATAGTATTTTTTATATATAAAAAAGAGAAATGGTGGAGGGTATGAGATGTACATACTAAACAGCTGTATATTGGGGTCTGCCAGGTGCTTGCACATTGTTTATTTCCATGCTGTGTGCTGTTGCAATCACAGCTGCAGGCAGGCCTTTCCTACCTCCCTGAGCAACCAGTAACTTTAATGGAGGGGTGGGAGGGATGTAATTCCAGCAACTGCTGCTACATTAGCATTATGTGTAGGGAAGGAACAGCTGGCAAAGGTCATTGTGAATGGAGCACTGGTATTGGAACAACATAAGTGAAGAACTGGATGTTTAGCACCCGGCACTTTGGGTGACCTCCGGCATTTTGCTTCCCCCCGGTCTCCATTTTCAGTTTAAGATGGTACATCAGCCACTTGGAAGGCTGCGAGTCTCAATCCGAAAAGAATCTCTTGCCTTTGACACAGCCTTTGATAAGGGCATTGCTTTGGGCTCGCTGTTCAGCCAACTGTGTGTGCAGCAAGAATCGGTGCTCTGCACTGTGACCTTGGTGTATTTGACTTGGGAGCCCCGGAGAGATGTAAAGAAAATAAACAGAAAACCCCAAGTGTGTGTGTGTGTGTGTGTGCGCTGATCAGCAGAAAACATGAATGAATACGCTGCAAGGTTGATCGATATTTTAGTTCTTCTATTAGCAGTTCTCCTTTTGCATGACCCCCCAGACTAACAAAGCCATGTGGCTCCTTTTTTCCAGTGCCTCTTTGTACTGTGACACAGTGCCCTGCCATCTTTAAGGAAATGGGATTCCTTGTATTAGCTGTTGCCAATAAACCTAGCTCAGCTGTCAAGAAAGGCAGATTTTTCCTATGTGCTTTATGTCATGCAAAGTTTGTATTAGGCATTCTGTGTTTATTAGGTATATGCTTCTTCAGACTCTATCTTCAGTTGTCCCTTCATGTAATTATGGTTGGTTTTCTGGTCATAAATAAGGCTTACATGGGAACTGAAGGCAAAGGGGAAATATATGTAGGTGAAGAAAATGGTCTCTCCAACCATTTATCATTTCATGCAGCAGTTATTCTTTGAGTGTCAATGGCATTTGTGTGAGAGGAGGAGTTTGGGGGGGGGGGGATGATTGTGAACTCATACTCACTTCCCCTACAGCAAGTCATAGAATCTTAGAGTTGGAAGAGACCATGAGGATCATCTAGTCCAGCTCCCTGCAAATCAGAAATCTTTCAACCAACACAGGACTTGAACCCACGACCTTGAGATTAAAAGTCTCATGCTCTACCAACTGAGCCTATTTCAGTCCCATTAAGCTGGTGAAGAAGAACTGTGAGATGCTGATGAGGTCTGTTAACCCCATTCCAGAGATCTGTAGTTCTGACATCTGCACCCCTAAATTGTCTAAAAGAGTATACTTCCAGATGGACCATCACTCACTGGTAGAGAACATACTTTGAGGTCTTAACTGAAGCTGTAATCCTGCACAAAGATACTTTCAAGAAAGCACCATGGCAATCAATGGGGCATGATGCTGAACGAATCCGTGTAGGTGCATATACAGCCTCAGGCGGATTTGCTATGACATATTCTCTTTCAGACAATTTGGTTCCCTGAAGAATTTCCATTTCTGAAAAATCTGCCACAACTCAATTGGAAATAATAGAGCAGACTTATAATAAAGTGTGTTTAAAAAGTAAGGAAAATGACAAACCCAAGTGTTTCTGATGTGGTGATTATTAGCATCGATTATGATTTTGTGGTAACAATAATGTGAGATGTACAGGAAGAGGGTCCACCCTCCCTGCACAGTCGGCTATGAGTCACAGAGAAATGAAATTTTTAATACATAAGGAATTAACTTTTATTGAACCAATCATTCAGTGTAAAAAGCACACAGCCTTGCTTGCTGCCTGCATATCACTCTGAATTGGGGAAGTGTCCATTTCCATCCTGAAATGCCAATCTGTATCTATTTGCTTCTCTCTGGTGGAAATCAAGTCTCAGACTATTTTGCTTTTGTTTTCCCCCATCAGGCCATTTTATATAATACCCAACACTCAGTGCTTCCAAGAGTAAAACTTAAGTCAATGTGCAGAGCTTGCATGCTGCACCCACTGTAGTGTAGATTAGTGCCTAAGGGCCAAACTGCACATTATGTTAAATGCATGACCATATTTCACGTATCTACATTTTGTTTTTGTTTTTAAATAGCAGCTGTTGTGGGTTAACATTTTTCCTTGAGCTTTGGTGTCAATGAAAATCACCACCTGCAAGCAGCTACAGTATATGCTCCGTAGGGGAAGCTTCTACAGTATTTGGCATCAGTGAGTTTCCCAAGTGAAATAACAACTTCTGGGGTATGATCTCTGCTGTTGTACTTCCAACAGAGATCAGGGTTGTTGTTGCCTTTACTGCATTTTCAAGGTGGTCAAAGGGTGTTTGCAAGCATCTTTGCTTTAATTCCACAAATCATCTCTCTGGTGGTTTGTGTAAGGATAAATGTTAATATACCTTTAGACACACTTCCCATATCTAGTTTAGGAAGTTAGGCCATGGAGGTGGCAGGGGTAGAAGCAGAAGGAGAAAGTTGCCAAAGGAGAGGGGTTATGTTGTACTGAGTTCTATAATCAAGTATTTCTTGTTCAAGCAGCCTCCCTGACTTCCCATGATTCAATTGAAGCTTTGGGAAAGATGTCATGAGGTCAGTTCACCCATGAATTTTTTTGTGATCAGGAAGCACAGGTAGTTGGGGAAGCTGTAGAGTGTAGGATAAATGTTTAATGGAAAGAAAAACAAGCACCCCACCCACAGCCAACTTGCAGCAAGAAGGTAATCTCACCTTTGCCCCCACTAACGTTCTAAAGAAATATTTTAAGTGCCTTGAGAATTGGACAGAAAAATGGAAGCTTCTTTTTGCAATGGAAGAAAACTTTTAAGAAATTGGAGAACAGGTTTGAGCACAGTACTAGCTGAAATCTAACCCCTGCCCTGAATTTAAAAATTGGACTTAGATAGCCATTCTCTGTTAGCTTCACTCTTAAATTGTCCCCTATTGGCGTAATAATACTGATATCCTCTGCCTTTAAAACTCTCTGCCTTGCTTACTGGGCAAGGCCCACTCAGCATGCCAGCACTGGGAGGGTAAGGCCGCTTGTGTAGAGGCAGTTCCAAGGGGGGTGTTTGTCATATACGTGGTTTTGCATACACATGGAATGCTTGGAACTGATGCATGATGTGATAATACTGTATTGTTGTTACCCTTGTTGAGCGTAGACATCTTTCTGTTTTGCAAGGTGCTGAAGGTAGCGTATGCCAGTCCTTAGGATTTGCTGATGGTATCAGATACAACCTTTTTCCAGATCCACCTTTAGTCCCAACTTCCAACAAGTGATTCCCCTTTCTCCTTTGCAGTCTTCCTTTTTCTTTTCCCATTCTGCACAAGTGCCCAGCAGCTGCCATTTTAGATTGCCTTCTCTTGCCCAACACTACTTTCCGTGTGCAACCTTTTCTTCTTTGTGTTTCCACTTTTCCCCTATCAGTGGTTTTTTTTAATGACTTACTAAAGGGAGGGGGAACTGTATGGTGGTAAAGCCATTTATGTAACCCATCTCCTATCATGGTGCAACCAAGCGGTGAGTCATGTCAATGGGCATTTATTTATTTCAGCATCTAGTTTTGTAAAAATGTTCCACAGGCAAGACTGATATAGGTGAAGGAAGCTTATGTGACTTGATGGCTATATCTCAAAAAGATCTGAAAATTAAACCTGCCATAGTGAAGTTACATTCTCTCGGCCTCAGATTGGCTCTGTGAGAGGGTGTCTAGTGTGTAGCTGCCATTAGGATCATCCAGCTGTCACACAAAGGGGATGTTTTGCCACCAGCAGTTTTTGTTCAAGTGATGCATGTTGTCTGTTGGTATATCTGGATGAACTCAGCATCTACTTGGTGAATCACAGCAAATGTTCACCAGACTACTTGTATGCAGGGGCAGCCTTTCAGGTTCCCTTGATTGGGAGTGGGAAGAGATTTTAGCATACATGTGGGATGGGGAGCAAGAGACACAGCAAAAGTGAAATGCCTGCATTTTTAAAAGCATTTGTTACTTATTTTTATTTTCTAACCTCCCCCCCATCCTTCTTCTGTCATGGAGCCCACATAAGTGTATATGTGGTTCCCAGGCAGTCTCCCGTCCAAGCACTGATCAGACGCAGCTTCATGTGGTTTTATGCCATACCCTGGGACTTCAGAATGGCCACATTTATGGTGGTGTTGAAGGAAACAATATGGCTTGAAATGGGATAGAGCAGCTACCTACATCCACTTGGCTTACCAAAATAGTGCCTTGACAATTCTGTGGCCGTTTGTATTTTAGGTAGAAGTAGCAAGTCCCTTTATAAAAGTGACCTACACTAGAATGAAAGAGCAAGGAAATCCAGAGGAAACTGTAGCAACAATAGACTAGTGGTGGCTGGGGACCATCAAGACTGGTGGGGCAGAATGCAGGGAGCCCAAACAGTAGGCAGAGCCCAAGCCAATGACAGGTTGGTTTTGTTTTTTGCCCCCAGTCTCCTCTCTGCTGAGTTCTATAAGGACAACATAGAGACTACAGAGGAAGAAGTCGACCTGTTGTGCAACCACCCCCTGGACTGGTGGTAAGAAAGATGGCAGACAGGCGGGGGCTGGGAGAGGGCAGGCTGAGGTTGGTGGAGCAGTGCCCCACTTGCCATAACGGACCTGGCTCCACTGCAACAGGCTATAGGAACAAAAGTCATATTGGCCACCCATCTTTTTTCCATGTACATTTTTTCCATGTACGATTATCTACATTGATCGGAAGGCATTCTGCAAGCAGTATTGCTTCAAAAATCTGATAGTAAAGTTTGATCACACCAATTTATAGTTTGTTCCAGGCCTCCATTGGTATTAAATTACCTACTTTCAAATTTGTATCATTTAAATTTGATATTTTATGTCTAAAAAAGAAATTGCATGACTTACCATTCCCTCAGTTTCAATATTTGTCCATCAAAGTTAACAATGGCCCAGGGAAATGTCCATATTAGTTCTTAAGGAAAAGCAAGCAAGGAAAGGAACAACTTTGTTTTCAGGCTGCTAACATCTTCACATCAAACTTCCACTGTCATAATATGTTTACCTGTTTCATTGATTTCAATGTCAGGGTTCCCCCCCTCCCCCGGCGCAGATTGTCAGGATATGAATATGCTACAATTTGAAATAATTTTATTTGAATATTTATATCCCACTGCTCTTTTGTAACTTCTGAGGTGGTTCATGGCATACTTAAAACCAACAATATATAAAAACAGCAAAATAAAACAGAAACCCAATATTTAAAAAGCAACAAAAACATTTAAAGCAGTAGGAGAAAATCAGATGAAAAGGCACAGAGGTCCATTAAAAACCTGTGCAACAGAAATGTCTTCTTCAGCTGGGATGTGAAAACTATGGACAGGGGCACATTAAGGAGCAGAGGCAGGGGATTATGTAAGTGAGGTGCCACAACCAAAAAAACCCTCTGTCCAGAGATGGTGGAGCTCTCAGAAACTCACCTTGGATTAACTTGAAAAATCAGAAAAATGTAAAAAAAAATTAGTCAATCTGGAGGGGGTGATGATGGCCATTTGAATTGAACGCAGCTTATTATTGCTGATATTGAATATATCCCTGTACTATACCTGTTCAAGCACAGAGAGGAACCAAGTAAAAGGTTGACTTAGGAATCCCAAAGCGGGGCCTGACTCATACACCCTGCGTTATGCCAGAGGCCCCAATGAAGTAAAAGCCTTGAGAAAGAGACATTGCAGGAAGACAGAGCAGCCTTGCCAAAAGGAAAACATTCCTAGCAAAAGGATTCCCTTATCAGAAGGGAATGATGCGCTAAACTGCCCCCAGACAGGGAACATGCCCAAGGGCACAGAGAGAAAGTCAGAGATAAGTAACTGACGGCATGCACAGATGATGTGGAGGAGGGGGCAAGGATGCACAGACCACCATAGTGCGTCTGTGCTCTATGTTTCTGACCTTTTGCCTTGCGTGGATGCTTTAGATCCTGCGTCTGTGTCTTAGGAAATCATAGTCAGAGAAGGGTATAAGGGAGCTTTGCGATTTGTGTTGCTTTACTCCTGTCGTGAGCTTGACCACCAGGAGTCTCTTAAATTTAAGAATTAAATTCTTTCTCTGGATTCAAACCCCCGGTGTCATTATTGGCTATCTCTGTCCTGCCTGGGCGCAACTTAAAGGACCCTTACTAGCTGATAAGGCTGCAAATCCAAGGGCTTGAAAATATTACCTCTGCCCTTTGTCTACTGTCCTGCAGCATTCCTCTCCCCATATTCTCATAGAGTGGACCCATATCATTATATTGCGCACCATTGTATTGTATTGTATTGTATTGTATTGTATTGTATTGTATCGTATCGTATCGTATCGTGGAGGTGGTGGTGGTGGTGGTGGTAGAGTGCTTTGGGGGCAAAAACCAAGGGAAGAAGAGCCTACCTCTTGTAGAGGGCTCACAGGTGTTTAGTTTGCCTCTCTCACTCTGTGTTTTGGCCCTGTACATCTTTATTCCATCCCCATTTGATTTAATGATGGGTATCCATTACACACTACTGCGTACTGCTCAGTCCAAGAGCTGATCTGACCATGTTTGTCAATGATTGGAATGTATGCTTCTATTTTCTAACAACTTTACCAAAGTGAATGTTTTCTAGTTTCTTTAGGCATACAATCCAAATAACCAACGGCATGTGTTTGTTTGTTTCTGTGTGTGTGTGTGTGTGAGAGAGAGAGAGAGAGTATTAGTTTTTGCCATTTGAGGGTACATTTTAAATAGTCCTGCTTCAGCTTACTTTATCAGTTAGGAATGGCCTTTTGAAATGGAAATCAATCTCTTAACTTAATTTGAATCTAAAATTGCTTGGACATTCAGGGCTCGGCTCTGTGGTCTCCTTAAGGCAGTTTTCATGAAGTTCCAATTAGGAATATAATCAAATTTTTGAAACTCTTCAATCACATTGTGCTCACATGTTATTATATAACTAAACTTGTTTGTGAATTCAATGTGTTTATATTCTTTAGACTCTTTTTATCGGCTATTAGACATGCAGCTCTCATGACCTCCCTTCTGTCCTTTCTTAATTCTGTACTTCAGAAGAATATAAAACAAGAAGTTGCTGTCTGTGAACATCATTCTTATTTGGAAAGGAAACCAAATCCACTTGTCATTCTAAAACTCACTTATAACCACAAGATGGGCATGCCATTTATGTAGGTAACAATACAAACCTGAATGTCCAAGTGATGAGCCATTTTGAGAGATGTCGGTTTTTGGGTGCCCTCTGCTTGTGAGACAATATAAATGGGCCTACAGTATTTCCCTATATTCCAACTACTTCAATTTTAACACTGGTAATTTGAGGAAGAGCTCAAAGTTCTGCCTGATGCAATAAAAAGGCTTATTCTACCCCGTTTTCCCGAAAATAAGACATACCCATAAAATAAGCCGTAGCAGGATTTCTAAGCATTTGCGCAATATAAGCCATACCCCGAAAATAAGGTGCAGTTCTGTAGGGCGCCAAGGAAGAGGCGAGGCTGGACGCATAATTAAAAATAAGACATCCCCTGAAAATAAGCCATAGTGTGTCTTCTTGAGGAAAAATAAATTTAAGACAGTGTCTTATTTTCGGGGAAATATGGTAGTACACCAGTTTGAGAGCTGGACTGTAAGACTCTTAATGTGCCAAGAATACTTTGGATTCAAAACTGAAAACTGTTAAGAGCTGTTGGAATTATTGTAGACAGAAACTCTAGACCTCAGTTGTATGCTGCATCAAGAAAGAAAGAGTTTGCAGTTTCTTCCTATGTAGCTAGTGTTTGAATTGCAACTGACTTTTGCTGAAAGGTGCAGGATCCCCAGACTGGATCAGAAATCTGAAGTCTGGAAGGGGGAGGGTGTTTTAACGCTTGTCCCCCTGCTGTGATCCTGATCCACACTGGGAGATGTGCAATTTATCTGTAAAAATCCAAACCTATAATTATTAATTGCATGATCGATATCTCATCTAGTTTGGCCAAAAGACAAATATTCCGAGGCTTGCGCACAGCAGAATGATAGAATGCTGAGGCGGTACAATGGCCTGTACACCTTCAGAATGCTGGCAGGAGAGGCAATTTTTAATGCTCTACAATTGCATGTGTAGGCGTGTGTGTGTGTGTGTGTTGTTTTACACCATTCCAATCTCTGAGAGGTGGGAGATTCCAGAGGTTCCAGGTGTTTAGCCAGGGTTTGTGTTTCCTTTTGGAATGAGGCACAGTGGAGACTGTGGGGTCTTTATGATATATGGTTTATTTACACATATATACAACCTGAGCATACGATGGAGGGGTTGGCAGTATTAACACCCCATTAACACCCCAAGAGGGTCTTGCTTCTGTCGCAGCCACAGCCTTGGGATTCTAACAAAAATCAAGCATAGCTCTATCTCCCGGCCTGGAGCCTGCCAGCTTCTAGCTTCTGGTTCACAAAACTCAACTCTCAATTATGGCCGTGCTTTCTAACTACCACCTAGTTGAGGGGCCCACCTAGGGTTGCAAAACTGCAAAGAAATTGGATGTTTTCAAGCTTTTTCTGAGGAAAATGGACTGCCATACGTCCAGATTTTCCCAGTTATTTAGCCGATTTCTGCCCAGACACTGCTTGCCACTGCAATATTCCAGATATGTCTGGGTAATTCCAGACATATGGCAACCCTAGGCTTATCTGTTACAGAGCCACTTCCTTTGTTACCTTAGTGGTCCATACTTAGAGGACCCTGACCGGGAAGCTAGCCAGGCTATCCCAGGAATTGAATATGTGTTGGATCCAGGGCATACACAGCCCAACCCACTCCAAACTCATATTAGTATGTAATTTACATAGCATATGATGTTTGAGTTAGATCTGTGTTACACTGCTGAATTAGTAAGACTTCCTCCTATTATTTCTTCTTAAGAAACTCAATTCTCTTTTCTTTTTCTTGAGATCTTTCCAGGCTTTGTTTCATTTCACTAGAGAGCCTAACAAGATCATGATCATGAATGCAATGCTTGTAAAAGTACTGGCTTAAATGCTGCAAAATGCACCGGTTTTTCCACAATATCTCATTAATTTGTTTTAGCCAAATAAAGTAAAAAGAAGATGATGCATTGCACACAACATCTTTAGGCTGTCATTTTATATATAAGAGGGGTTTGATTAATTATACAAAATCATTAAAGGAAATGTCGGTGCTAGAGGAATAAAGAAAAACTCCCAAGTACAGAGCTCAGATCCAGGTAAATGTGATTGATGCTTATTGTTGTTCTCGCTGTGAGGCTCCATCAATGTAATTAAATTAAAAGTGAGGAAGTGGGCTGAAATGGTCTCATCACTTCTTAGAAACATGAGAATGATGGAGAGAGAGAGAGTCTAACAAGTAAGTAGCATCCGCATACAACAAAAATGCAATAAAGGCTGGGGCGGGGAGAGGACCTTGGTCAATTGGATATTGTTGAATGTTTCATCTTAATTTTCTTCTTCTCTGCTGCAGAAACAAGCTTGTCTCATTGGGAATATTATAGTTCATTCATGTCCAAACAAATTAATGTCTCAGCTTACCCAAACCATTATGTCTGTTCTATATCACTTGGTATTGCCAGGCATGAAACCTGGAAGGCTTGCTGTGGTTTGATTTGAATAATTTAAACAATTTCTCTTTGGAAACCTTTTGTGGTATGGCAAGATGTAGTCGATATCAGCTAAAATAGATGTGCTATTTTGTTAGCTGGGACCCTAAGTTAGGGAAGTAATACTTCTATGTTAGATGGCTTGGTTTTAAAGATCAGTTGTGCTTAGCACACTAGAGTGAACATACAGTCTAATACTCATGGACAGGGGCACAAGAAATATCTGTAATTTGAGCAGGGAGGGAGCAGTGGCAGCATATTCACAACCATTGCTAAGGCTGTTCTGAACAATTTGAGCAGCTCCATAAAGAAGAAGAAAAGACAGCTCCATGATCACCACATGTTTTGCCCTCATTATCATCATATCATATACATATGTTAATAGCACACTTAGGTGATTGTATGCTATTAAGTTTGGAAGCAAAACAGGGCCACGTATAAACAAAATGGTAATTTCTAGATACAGGATGGGGCACACAGAACTACGTGAGTTTGTAAATTAAAAGAAAAAAATGACAGGACACTGAGTGCTAGGTGGAAAAGAAAAGTGAGAAAAGCAGATGGGAAGTGAATTGGTTCGATTCAGCTTATAGCAAGGCATGGTTGGCCAGAACTCTGAGCAAGAGCTTTCCTGTTAGGAACTGAAGATATACTGCAACATTTTTTTTGAAGATCCCACTTCAAACTTCCTTCCACATCAACTTGTCTGTTGAGGAACACTCAATGCCTTCTATAGAGTCCTTGTGTGTTGTCATCCAGAAGAATTTGGGACATGTACAAGGATGTTCATTGTTGGGCACTGACCAGGTCTGTTAAGCCTGACAGTTACTTTGTATTGATGTCCCTTAGAGCTCATTAAAAAGATTCCCTTGACAAACACAGCTTGAAAATGGCCACTTACCCAGTACAGAGGTGGGTGGTGGTTGCGACCCAGCACAGCGCTTCCCCCTCCTTCTGAGGCCATGCCATATTTGCCCCGACTGTTGGCTCCTCTCCCCTGGCGGCCGCAGTGCCTGCTGGATTCCTGCCAAACCCAGTTTTGAAATTTCTGGCCAATCCGTGGCAGCCCTGGCGGTGGGGCTATTGGACTGGTCTGCTCCAAGAGAACAAAAGGAGGCTGGCGCTGCTCTTGGCAGTGCAGTCAGCCCCAGTGTGTCACCCACCCAGCCCATCCTCTAATCTTGTTTTCTTGCAGACTAACCTTTTCTTTCCAGGCGTGCGGCCATGGCCATGGTCATACAATGGTTGCTGTCTTCAGAACTGGGAAGGTTTTGCCTTCCCCATAGCAATTGTCACAACTTCGGTAGTTTGTTCCTTGGGCAGAATCCTTTAGTCAAACATCTGGGGAAGGGGTGAAGGGGTGACTCCACTTCCTGAGGCAGTAATAACAGGGTACCCCATTAGAGGGGTCATGAGAGTAGTCTCTGTCCACAAGCACACGGCGGATGGGCCATAGAGCTACTCTTAGCGATTTGGGGAGGGGCCAGTTGCGTAAACTCGCGTTTTGCGTTGGTGCCATCTCCCCCTCACTGACCCTGTCATGCCTCAGACCCCCAGCAGGGGGCTGAGAGGGATACCTGCCCAGTGCCTATGCCAAGGTATACCTACATCTGAATTCAATAAAGTTGTGACTATTTTTATCCCAAATATATGTTGCCGTGTCTTCTCCTTTCACCATGAGGTCTGGTTCCTGGGGGAGGGAGTACTGTGTTTGGGTACACAGCCACTGGGTTAAAGCCGCTTCTGATTTGTTTTAATTTGGGAGTAGAGAACTTGTGACCCTCCAGACATTTTTGGATTACAGTTCCCAACAGCCCCAGCTACATAGCTGCCAAGTTATCCCTTTTTTTCAGGGATTTTCCATTATGCTGAATAGGCTTCCTCGCGAGAAAAGGGAAAACTTGGCAGCTATGCCCAGCTAGCATGGCTAATAGCCAAAAATGATAGTTCAGCAACTACTGGAGGGCCCACACCTGTTTTAAATTGCTCATCTATATTGGTACTTGTAGTTGGGGAATAGGATATATGTTTATTCAGACCAGCAGGAATTTTTCAAAGTCTTTGGGATTTTTCCTTGCTTGGCTGTGCCAGGAAATTGGACCCGGGATCTTTGGCATGCAAATCATTAGCCCTATCCCTGAGCTATTGTCTTCTGCAATAAAGGCATGGGATGCTGCTGGAAACAGTAAGAGAAATAATAGGCCATGGAAGACAGAGTTGGTAGTGAGAGCAGAAATACTTTGGAAATACTGGAAATAATTGGGTAGTTAAGCATATCCATGTCACCAGGACTGCAATCTCAAATGGTTAATAAGTCTCATTGAAATTAGTGAGACTTGCTTCTGATTAAGCTGTAAAAGAGCTTTTTTGCATTCTCCACCCATAATGTAAAAGAAAACCTACATAAACTAGAATGGGTGTTGTATTTTACCATGCAAAGAGTAAAGAGAGTTTCTGCTCCAATCCTTATACCCATTTACCTAAATAAACTGAACTCAGTGTGAGACTTACTTCTGAATGAACCTGTATAAGATTGCTCTGTGAGGCATGTTGTTAGTGTCAACATCTTGAAGCACCATGCGGTTTAAAACTGGGGAAATCCATCTTGTGGTCCAGCAGCTTACTGGATTCAAATGCCTTTGTGGGTTATAGAAAATACATATTAGTCATTTTAAAAAAATCCCCTCTGTGAGTGAAGATCAGAAGAAATTTATTTTCCAGAAGACTCACATTCTGAGGACTTAAAGCACTCTAAAATTATGCCACCTGCTAGTAAATCAAAAGAATGGGCAGCCCTATATGGGTCTCGAGATCATTTGAAAATCATGTTATTTTGTTGTAGGCATTTCCTTGCTTTTAGCTGCCATTATTTAAACATCCATTTCCTTAAAGCTGATATCTAAGTTATAGCTTTTCAATATTGTAACAGTGAACATATTAATGCATTCTAATTTATACCTGAAATGGGATGGGGAACATGTGAAAAGGTTGTCCAAAAAGACATGCTGTTTGGAGAATGGAATTAGATTTAAGTACTAAGGAAGGAATTTGCAATACTAGTATGTCTCTTCTCACTTTCTCATTCAAAAGTTTGATGCTTCAGCCATATTCTTTGATAAGCAAAAGCATACCTTCTTCAGATGTGCAGTAAGTCTAGAATTCTAGCAATAAGGTTGTACCAAATAGTATGGGAAACAGCCTTATTAGAAAAACTAAATTGTTTCCTGAGAAATCTCTATGTGGGACAAGAAGCTACAGTTAGAACTGGATATGGAATAACTGATTGGTTCAAAATTGGGAAAGGAGTACGACAAGGCTGTATATTGTCTCCCTGCTTATTTAACTTATTTGCAGAATTCATCATGCGAAAGGCTGGACTGGATGACTCCCAAGCCGGAATTAACATTACCGGAAGAAATATCAACAACCTCAGATATGCTGATGACACAACCTTGATGGCAGAAAGTGAGGAGGAATTAAAAAATCTTTTAATGAGGGTGGAAGAGGAGAGGGCAAAATATGGTCTGAAGCTCAACATAAAAAAACCAACCAAGATCATAGCCACTGGTCCCGTCACCTCCTGGCAGATAGAAGGGGAAGAAATTGAGGCAGTGAGAGATTTTACTTTATTGGATTCCATGATCACTGCAGATGGTGACAGCAGTCACGAAATTAAAAGACACCTACTTCTTGGGAGAAAAGCAATGACAAACCTAGACAGCATCTTAAAAAGCAGAGACATCACCTTGCCGACAAAGGTCCGTATAGTTAAAGCTATGGTTTTCCCTGTAGTGATGTTTGGAAGTGAGAGCTGGACCATAAAGAAGGCTGATCGGCGAAGAATTGATTCTTTTGAATTATGGTGCTGGAGAGTCCAATGGATTGCAAGAAGATCAAACCTATCCATTCTGAAGGAAATCAGCCCTGAGTGCTCACTGGAAGGACAGATCCTGAAGCTGAGGCTCCAATACTTTGGCCACCTCATGAGAAGAGAAGACTCCCTGGAAAAGACCCTGATGAAAGATTGAGGGCACAAGGAGAAGGGGGCAACAGAGGACGAGATGGTTGGACAGTGTTCTTGAAGCTATCAACATGATTCTGACCAAACTGCGGGAGGCAGTGGAAGACAGGAGAGCCTGGCGTGCTCTGGTCTATGGGGTCACGAAGAGTCGGACACGACTAAAGGACTAAACAACAACAACCAATAAACTGAAACTGACATGGGGACAAGTGGAAGAAGATGCCTTCACCCCGGTATGGCTCCCCTTTATCACATACACATCCCAACAAGGCAACGACAAGAATCCACCAACAGCATACAAATCAATATGGCTGACCTGATACAAACACACACACACACACACACACACCACTCACACATGAAAACAAAGTTCGCCAATCACAATCAAACAACCACACCCTAGGCCAACCCCAACCTCTCTCACCACCAAAGGAACACAAGCGAATAGTAAATAGAACCCACACAAGCGACACTGACACAAAACCCCACACATACATAGTACCTGAGTATGCAAAGCATTTAACCTCAAAGGGGCTGAAAGTACATAAGGTAAAACTTAATGATTTAAGATGGAGTAAAATTCTGAATTCTTGTTGATCAGATAGTAGGAGCAGCATCAGCCTATCTTGCAACAAGTCTGCAACAAGTCTGGTTCCTTCTGTCTAGTCAAAAATAGCAGGGATTTCAGTCACATATCTCTGAATGTCTCCTCCTTTTCAATGGCATAACATTACACAGCCTCTATGCAGGGTGATATGTGGCTTTCTGTTTAATAATTCAAAATATAACGATTACCAATTTATATATGGTATGTCTTTTGAAGCACATTTTCTTTTTCTTCAAAGGCATTTTAATTGATTTTCTATTGCAAATTTACGGTGAAGGGAGAAGGGAGGAAAAAAGAGGGAAGGGAACCCCCCCCCCCGAACCCCTCCCCCACCTCGTTTGCTCACCCTAGCAATCCAATAACCATCATTATGCCCACCTTAATTTATACATATAGCTTGATATATGCTATCCAAATAGGTATCCAAGCAGTGCTGGTGTTTATAACAAGTGTTCAAATGCAGCAAGGGTGTACAAACAGTTGTGTAATAGACAGTGGGTATTTATCCTTCCAGCTCAAAGTACAATTCTCTCATCTTTTGTGTGCTTCTGTCTACATTGCACCAAGGGCTGATGTCCCTATTGTCCCATTCTGAATTCAGGACTGCAGCTGGAATCTGGTTACTATGGCAGTCCTCCCAGTGAAGGCAGTGCTAAGCAGATCTGGGAGCAAACCTAGTACAGGGAGATGATGCACATTTCTACATAATAATGCAGCAGCTGTGTAAAATTTTAAACCCTAAATAACCATGAGTGAGTCATTCTAAAAAAGAGAGAGAGAAAATGTAAAGGTGCTAAGAAATGCAAATTATTTGCTGGAAAAATCAGAGGAGCCAAAATGGCTTTGAAGAGATTAAGAAGTGTGCCTATGTATCTGCTGTATAATCCTGAAATTATATCAGTGTTCATTATGCAAAAAGTATGGAACACAAGTCTAAGCATCCTGCAGTGGCAATGTCTTGAAGAATACGCAGGGCTTATCAGAAAATTAATATCTTGTTTAACGGATTTGTAACAGGTTCCTCTGAACAACACTTTTCTCCTTAAAGTTACTTTTGGAAATAATAATTATTTACGAATACCAAGTTTACATGTTTTACTCCGAAGTCTCTGTCAGACACATTTTATCTTTTTCCTTTGACAGCACCTCACTAGCTTATTTTTGCTCCATTAATCTTCCCAGCTTCATATATCTCCATTTTGTTATCATGTTTTTACTTATTGACTTCATTTAAAAATTGCAATATTGAAGGTATGGGTCTATGGGTGGGGGAGGAAGCATTTTGCTTCGATCTTTTGAAGCGACTTATTTCTTTCATCTTTCCCCTTGAACTGAACAAGCAACAGACTAGGAAAGCAGATCTGTGGCTTGTCAGGTAACCAGAGGGTGGCACTGGTCTTTCATATCTAGATGGTTTAGGTCACGCCGTGAAATATTTAAAAGAGTTTATGTAAGTTGCAAGCAATGTATGCATTATATAGTCTCTCCCAAACATCTATGCCTGAAACAAGTAAGCGTGACATATTTATATATCCTCTTATCTCTAGAGACTTGTAGTTTAGAGCTAAGCTATATATAGCCAAAGATGCAAGCATCAAGGTAACCATTGTTACAATATGTTTAGTTTCTGCCATTATGATGCCAATGCTTCTAAGTAGTATTTTGTACAAAAATTAAATCAAATCAGCAAACAGATAGGCAAGAACCCCAAACAATGCCTCAGAATTCACAGGACCTGTTTCAGTTAAATATTTCTTGAAATAAGGAAGTTTTTTTTGGTTTTGTTTTTAACTGAAGCACCCTAGATCTGGCTCAACCTTATATTGTAATTGCAAACATTTTTGCTGGTGTACTTGCCTGCAGTGCTGTTACATTATAGATTTTGATGTGGCAGTGAACCAGCAATGTAATTGTTTGGTTTCCCCTAAAGCAGAAGAAAAGAAAACATTGTTGTTTCCCGCTTTAGTCCCTGGGGAATATTTGGGGGCTTTGAACTAGAAGTAAGGTTGAAGGTTCTATAACCATGTCAGAAGAGGCCTGGTGAATCAGGCCAAAGGGCCATAATCTAAAACGGCCTGTTGTACTCGCAGTAGCTAACCAGGTGCCTGTGGAAAACCGAGAAAGAAGTTATGAGCACAACACTCTCCCCCATTTGTGATTCCCAGTAATGGGTAGTCAGAGGCATTTCAACTCCGATACTGGAATTGGCTGAAATCTTTTAAAAATCTGAAAACAGAAACTTGGGGATGGGACCTGGAAAATCCTTAAAGGTCCTGCAGACTCTGTTCCTCAAGTCTACAGCATAGCCCCGTGATATAGGGCAAGAAGGTGCTCATGTGGCAGAAGGCAAATAGTTAAGCGCTCCAATTGAATAAACCATGTACCTGTACCCAGGATATTAACATTGCCTGAATCTCTTATGTGGAGCACTGTGTTTTCATTTATTCTTCTGCAGTGCCCAAGAAACAACAGAGTTTCAATGCTTAAAAGAAAAATATGTCCCAATGCAGCAAAATGTATTTATTTGCTTGAAGCTAAAACTCAGATGTGAAATTGCAACCAGACAGAGGCATTTCTGAGTAAAGTGGTCTCATTTATTCTTCATTGCAGGCTGATCTCTCAAAAATTTGCTTTGAAAATCAGAACACTCAACCATTTACCACGTTGGGGCTGTCAAGGAAATTCAAGGGGGATCAGAGTAATTCTACAATTAAGGGCTACAAACAAGTATGAGCAGAGTAATAGCCAGTGCACTGTAGAGATCCAGAATCTACAATCCTTTTATAAAATGAAATGAACATTAAGATGCTTACCTACACTTCTCACATTCTGCACTCTATCGTGTATTCCTTGCATGCACATGCTTCTATTGATCAAAGCTTGGGTGAAAATCAAACTGTAGCATACTGTAAGCAACTGCTATAAGAATACATCAGCCTGGGTAGAAAAATTCCACATACACGATATGTAAATTTATTTATTTTTATTAAAAAAACCCTGCCTTCTAAATTTTGTAATATCAGGTGTTGCTGTGGCTTATTTATTTTTATACACCCCAGTCTTGTAAGCAATATACATTTGGGTGTCTATTTAAGAAATTGTCATAACATTGTATTGAGAAATAGTTCTTCCCCAAATCACCATGTTTTCTTTTTTTTAAAAAAAGATAAAATATATTTTATCCAGCATTTAACCATTAAGTATCTATAAACATTACATACTTTGAAGTGCATCCAGTCAGCATTCAATGCTCTCGTTCATTCCTGTTGATGCCAGCTGTAGAGCATTCCAGTTGCAGAGCATATATTTTACATGAAAAAGGTCCCAGTTTCCATGCCTGGCATCTCCACAGAAAACTTGAAAAGACCTCTGTCTGAAACCCTGGAGAGCTACTGTGAGTCAGTGTAGAGCAGTGGTTTTCTGATTTGGGGGCACCTTTAGTCCAAATGTGCATTTGTGAACCCACTTTTTAAATTTGAAAGGGGATAGTGCTTCTGTTGCCACCTGGCATGGATGAGCCTGCAACTCTACGTCACACCATTGGTGTGGGTTGGCACAATACTTACTGGTTATAACTAGATTAGGGCATGTCCTCTGGGGCACTAGTCAAAGCTCTTCTGGGTAGACTTCCCCACATCATTTATTTTTAAAATGTTTCTTTTCAGAAGTTTTGAACTGCAAATGTTACACTCCTGTGCAAAGTACTAACATTTTTATTTGTTTATTTATCCATTCCTAATTCCTGTATTAGGGTTGCCATATTTCTAATAGTGAAAAGTTGTTGAACTATTTTTAAGGAAAATTGCCAAAAATGACATTGCTGACACGGGTTGCCATATGTCCGGGTTTTCCTGGACTTTTTTTTAGTGATTTCTGCCTGGACACTGCTTCTGACTGCTGTATTCCGGATATGTCCAGGAAATTCCAGAAGTATGGCAATCCTGTAAGAATCTTTGATAGGTATGGGACCTGAGCCTATTCTTCTTTGAGATCAATTTTTATAGTGTTGAGCCTTTGTGCCATTTGTGACTATGTTCCAACAATTAACAAACATCTTTGCAATTATGTATGCGGCACAAATGTTCACTTTCATTCATGGGCAGTGTATCCCTTTCCCACAGGGCTCTTATCTGAGGTCTGCACATGAGCATCTAATTGTTTTCATTGTTTACCTTTTTGCATGTGATGCTATGAGCTCCTGGAATACTTTTTGAAAGATGGGTAGAATATGGATTTTTTGAATGAATGCAATATAGTCTCAGCTCACGTAACATCTTACCCATCTTTCAATCATTCTCTCAGAACTGCCTTTTTAATTCTTTGTAAATGTCTAGCCTTATGCTTGCTGGAATTCATGGGGCAATCTTTGGTGGTAAAGACTCTCTTACATTTAGACAACGCTAAGTGTCAAGATTATAGAATCAATCAGCAAATAGTCTCAAAGCTGCGGAAAAGATTTCACTCGGCTTCTGCATTTCAAAGGGAAATAGGATAACCTTAGGATCACTCAGATAAGGACTATGTCTTAAGTGATTTACGAAGCAGTGCCTCAGTTGGGAAATGTATTAGCAGGCTTGCATCAAGGCAGATAAAAGGCTTTACGTGCTGGTCCAAAATGTTTGTGCTGTCTCCAATCCCTGAACTATGTTTCTGTAAATGTGACATGAGTTAACATCATGGTTTGTGATGTGCTGGCAGCACAACAGTAGGTATTTCATTTCATCCCACATTCTTATTTACAGTTGTTTGTCCACCTTATGCTCACATGCTGGTGCTAAAACAAACCTATGTACAAAACAAACTCCGTGGATTCACTGAAACTGACTGTGAAATTATGGGTGTGGTGTAGTTATAGCTTCCCCAAGATTTCATATCACCTGGTAACATCATGTTAAAACTATCTGGGAAAGGGCAGGGTCATGTGGGAGAAACCACATTCTAAATCTGCCTCCAGTCCAGTCTTTGGATGCATTCTTCCAACAATGTTCCCTCCTTCCTCACATGCTTTTTGTTGTTGTTTTGTTTCTTTTCCTCTAATTCTGTTCAATTTCATGATGGGGCAGCATCCACTCTCCTAATTTAAGAGTAGTCGGATACAGACATGGGATGAACAGAGATTTGCTTCCAAAAAGTGTGTTATGATTTATTAAAGCTTATTTAAAACAACAGCAGGAAGATATAATATATTGCAGATTGGTTATCTAACAGTGCTTAGTTTCACAATTGCTTAAATATGGTTACTGTTGCTTTAAAATCAGTGGCTATTACTGCCCTAGTTCTCACCCCCATGTAAATCTAATATGCTGTTCCCCATTCCTCCTCCCTTAGTTAACTCACACTAATTTAGAGGACTTCCCTTGAAATCTTTTCATTATATGGAATCCAGTTCACATTCCAGGTTCTCGGAATAGTTTGGAAAGATGCGAGTAGACGTTTGCTCTGACCCACTTCTACCTATGTGATTAAGCTGTTTGTGAATTTGTCCTTAAGTTACTAGGCTGAGGCTCTTAATAAGGATGTATGGATGGCCTAGTAGCAGAATCAGTCAATACTTGCTGTGTGTGTGTGTGTGTGCCTGAACACACACACCATTTTAATTAGGAGGGAAAGGATAAACTTTCCACATGGTATGATCCCACTGAAAAAAGCCTCCTACCCCTCTGGCCTATCAATTTTTAAAAATCCATTCTGCGTGGAGTGGCATGTTTACCATCAGTTCTAGTTGGGTGATTAGAACATTCCAGACTCCAAACAGCTGGCTTTCTGCTTCATTTCTGAGGTGGCAGTTCTGAGGAGATGCCTCAGTGTTGCGAACTATGTGGAGAGGAGAAAATTGTATCACTTTTGTGATTTTCTTGTGGTTTTTGTTTCCCTGATAAAAAGGCTGTTACATAGAAATGTTGTTACTTTTGTTCAAAATAGGCAGAGTTCTCCTCTTCAATTGTCATCATTTGTTGGTGTTTTGTTTTGTTTTGTTTTAGAAGACTCTTTAACACATTAACCCTGGTTTCCCCTTTATATACCAGCATCCATCATTGTAACTCCATTAGCATTAATAGGGTCATCCTGTATTGTGAAAGAAAACCAAGCTTGTGAATATTTTGGGAAAGGAAAGCTGCATAGTGAGAGAACTCAAAAGATTGCTTTTTATAACCATGAAATTCTTTTTGTACTCAAGTGAGAAATACGATACGCTTTCTCTCCAAGGCCCCAGCCTTTCTGTAAAGACCTAGAAAAACTTTCCTTGAAACATCAGAGAGATGGATGAGGATCTAAATTTTTTGACCAGTGGAAAACCTGAACAAGCCTTAAACTGTTTTGAACATCCCTCATTGTTACAGAAAACTCCTGACTGAAGAGAAGATATAATATGAAGGTGATTTTCAAAGGTCTGAATAAGCTCTAAAGCTGAAGAGATCCACACAGTGTCCGTGAAGTTGTATTTTGGAACATTGTTTCATCAGTAAAGCACCATGTTGTGTGGACCTACTATGCACTCCCTGAGGTAATTGTTCTTAGTAGCTGGACATGGAAGAAAGAGAAAATCTAATGGGGATGTTTGCTGTTAAATTTGGCTTGTTCAGAGTACCATTCATTTCAGCAACAGCAGTGTGAAATGCATTCCTTGGAGGTTGGATTTGCCTGAGGCAGTCACCTCCACTTGCCTCATGGGTGGACCGGCCCTCCTTACTCTACAACACTGCAGCAGTTTGCTGCAGGAATGATCCACTAGCTTGCTTTCTACAGTACTGCACTACATCTACCAACAGCAAGGATCAGTTAATGCCAGGAGGCCAATGGGCTTCCATTTGGTCCTATAAAGCAGTACACTTCCTCTGGCCTGCTTTTTGGTATATAAAACACCACAGCTTTGTAAACATACTGCTTTTGGACTCCCCTGCTTGCCTACAAACCACAAGACTCTTTCCCTGAACCAAAGTAGAAAAGTTGCCTGGTGATTAGATCCCTTACTCATCTCTTCTCTAAGGTATGTTTTATGGGTACCTGAAACCCAGCCACAGTCAAATGTTTGCATTTTTTTTCACTCAAGGTGAAATGAACACTCCACCCCAAACATGCATGTGTGTATGTGTGTGTGTGAGAGAGAGTGTTGTATCTCTCTTTCAAAACAGCTATTTATGTGGCAAAAGTTTCATGGATAAAACTACCTTCAAAAGCACCAGGATGGATAGGACATACTACATCAAACACAACTGCACCTGCAGTATAATTTATATCAAGTGAAAAAAATCAGAAAGTCATATCAACTAAGCACATGTTTTGGAAACCATAAATCTGCAATTTTGAACAAAAATGTGGAGAAGCCAGTTGCTAAACATTTCAGGTCTGAGAACCACTTATCAACAACTGCAGCAGAGGTGCCAACTGATCCCACAGCATTAGCGAAGACAGAGAACTTCTGGGCACATTAATATCACATGGCTTCAACCTGGCGGGTGGTACCAATATCACTTAGCTTTGCAAATGATGCCTTTCTAAACATTCCATCCTCAAAGCTCTGTAACTGTTGCCTTGTAAACGACAACCTTTCATTTTTATCAGAGTGGTTGACAAAGGCACAAGTCGAAACATTTTGCCACATAAATAAAATCTGTTTTGTTATCTGCAGTACCATATATTTAGTTACTAACCATATCCCCAAAGGGATATAGGGAAAGCTTGTGTAAAGTGTTGTTTGATGCTATCTACCTATCTGTAATTCTTGTTGCTATTATTTGTATCTTGGTTTTCAGGATACAAAGCCTTACAAGTAATATTAAAGCACATTTTAAAAAAAGTAAACAATAGCAAGATATAAAAAGCCATCACGATAATTCCCATAGGGTAGCTGGTGTTACCTGGTTCTGTGAGGAAGTGGGGGAGATATGTGATTTCTTAATAGTCATCCAGTATTCTCCTTATGCATGGAGACCTGAGAAGAAAAATACAGAGCTAATCCGAGCAGCTCAGTCTATGTACTCCTTGGTTTGGGCCAGTGAGTTCATGGTGGAAGTTCTGCATTCTGTAACTGCAGGACATATTAATAAATACACGTGTACAACATCTACTGGGGGGAATTCCATTTGCAAAATTATTTTGTTTTGGATTATCATTGAACAACCATTTGCCTTTTCAAACTCAGTCTTGTGCTATTATGCTGCCATTCCTTTAAAAACATCCACTGCTCGCTTCCAGCAAAGGTTTCGTATTCATGCTTGCTTAGTGCACAAATGAATTAGGTAATTGTTTCAGTAGACAGATCGTTCTTGCAGATTTATTATTATTATTATTATTATTATTATTATTATTATTAAAGATAATGCAGTGTCTCTGGTAACATTTTTACAGATCAGTTTCATGTGTTGAGACGTTGGGAAGAAATGGGAAAAGAGGTAGATGGGGGAAAGGTGGGTGGGGGTTGGGTTGGGTGACGATGTTTCTATTTTACTTAATATATGTGGGGGTTTTTCATCAGCGTCGCTTGTGCAGGTTCTCTGTTGTTCGTTTGTGTTTCTTTGGTGGTGAGAGATGCTGGGATTGGCCTAGGGTATGGTTGTTCATTTGTGGTTGGCTGTGGTGGTCTTTGTTTTGTGTGTGAGTGAGGTGGGTGGGTGTTTTGGATCAGTTTAGCCATATTGATTTGTATGCTGTTGGTGGGTTTTTGTCATTGTCTTCTTGGGCTATGTATGTGATAAAAGGGAACCATACCGGAGTGAAGCCATCTTCTTCTATTTGTCCCTGTGTCAGTTTCAGCTTATTGGTTAATTTTTCTGGTAAGGCTGTTTCCCATACTATTAGGTACCATTGGTCTATGCTTACTCCTGACAGGTCTTTCCAGTGTCTGGTTATGGTGCTTCTGGTTGCTGAGAGTAAGTGGGTTATGAGTTCTTTGTGGTGTAATCGGGCATTATTGTCTTGGAAGATGTTTAGTAAGGCCAGTTGTGGGGTCATTTCTAATGTTTGCTTGGTTATTTTGCTTATTTTTCATATGGTTGTTGTCCAGAATAATTGGATTTTGGGGCACTCCCACCACATGTGGAAATATGTGCCTGTTAAGGTGCACCCTCTCCAGCATTTTGGTGAGGTTTCTGGGTGTATTAGCGCTAGTTTTCTTGGTGTTAGGTACCACCTTTGGATGATTTTCATTGTGAGTTCTTTCCTTTTTGTTGATATGGATTTAAAGGGGGATTTAGACCACATTCTGGTCCATTGATTGTGGTTAATCTCATAGCCTATGTCGTCTTCCCATTGTCTTTTGATTGTGTCTAGGGGATTCATGGGATTTTGGAGTAGCATTTTGTATATTGCAGATACCATCCCTTTGCCGTGCCCCTTTGTCATTTGGAGAAGGTTTTCAAAGGTTGTCAGGGGCTTGTGGCCATCTGCATCCTGGTTTTGGCCAAGGAAAAGTTTGTTCACATGATTGGGCAGAATTATAGGGGGTTGTTTGGCACAAAGGGGTTAAATATCACATGAATAAAGATATTGTAAAGACTTGTAAAGACTTAGAAATGAATTGGAGCACTTCTTGGATTAATGAAATATTGAAGATTTGACCAACATTTGCAGATTTCAGCATTCTTTTTTTGCCACCCAAAGCACCCTAGGAACTGTAGTTCTGTGGGGACTAAAGACCTTTCAAAGCAGAACTCCTTGGAATCTTTCAGGGGGAAGACATAGCGCTTAAACTAGTGTAAAAGCAATATATGTTAATGGCGTGTATATAAACCTAACATAACTGGTAAATATGATCACATTTACAACATTGTTCTGTCATCTGTTTGTTTCTGGGACCAATGAAAAATGCTTTCTTTAACCTTTAAAGCACTAAAAAGCTTGCAGTCATATAATTTGAAGGATTGTCTTTTCCCATAGGTACCTGCCAGGGCTTTGAAATCCTCATTGATGGCTGGAATGCTTCTTCAGGTTCTCCCACCTAATAATATGAGGTTGATAGCTACCGGATAGGAGCTTTTTGGTGTTGCTGCTCCATTTATGGAATGGCCCTACCAGAGAGTCTTGCTTGGCGCTGTGGTTGTTCAGTCTTTTAACTGTCATGTAAAGACCTTTTTTGTGCTCCCAAGCCCTTTAATTTTAATTTTAATTATAATGGCTACATATACCTAGTACATTAGTTCTTTGTGCCAACTTCTCCCTTTGCTGGTTGCAAAGGTTGCTGCTGTTGCAGCAGCAGCTGTTTGTTTGTTTGTTTATCTATCCATATACCTATCTATCTATCTATCTATCTTGCTGTTGTGTTTTTCAAAATTGTCTTGAGTGTTTACTGGGTTGCATTTTAATGTCTCAGTAAACTGCCCATTGAACTCAATGATAGGTAAGTATAATAAGTAAATGTGGTAATACAAATGAAATACAGAAAGAAAAAGCATTAAATTAATAAGAGTGCTGGGTATTTTAGAATACTGTATCACTTTAACTGAACGCCATATTTCACACAACTTTCTCATTTTTTTCAAAACTAAGCAGCAACTCTCATTAGACCTTTGGCTGCAGGACTTTAGACCTTGGCCCCAGGGTCCAGCCCTAGATGCACCAACATTTGTAATCCATGAAGGGGGTTTCTGTCATCACTGAATATCCACATTATCCATCTAGAGAGCTTCTTCCCCACTCCCCCACAATGTATTTCTCATGTCTTGGCTATTTGTTCTTACGAAACTCTGCAAGTCCCTGAAAACAGAGAAAGTGCTTAACACTGTCTTAAATATAGTGCAGCCAATGTTCCACAGTAATTACTTTTATCTATCATCAAATTTAGTTTCAAGTATCTGGCTCTGTGAATGGAGCTGGTGATCAAATGCTCTATCACGCTGATATTTTTCACGGGAAAAATACTGCTTCCAGAACATGACAGAGCACCTATACAAAGCAGTAGTGACAGCGAGCAGAAAGAGACTGGTGAAATTAATAGTCTGGTCCTATATATGTAAGAGAATACAAGTGCTGAGGTCGAAATTACACTGGACTGCTACTGAAAACAGATGCCATCCCCAATTATGTAACATCTAGTTCAGGCTTCCTCAAACTCGGCCCTCCAGAAGTTTTCCCAGTTCAGGGAAGTTTTTAATATGTGACACTTTAATGTATTTTCAATTTTTGTTGGAAGCCAGATAGGTGGGGTACAAATAATAAATTATTATTATTTGAGACTACAATTCCCATCATCCCTGACCACTGGTCCTGCTAGCTAGGGATCATGGGAGTTTTAGGTCAAAAACATCTGGAGGGGCGAGTTTGAGGAAGCATGATCTAGTTGAACTTATCCCTAGGATTGGCTCCAATGTTGATGAGGAGATTCTTGCGAAAATGTAACCTATTGCGCCATCCTACTGGTGTCCTTTGTGGGAAAGCTGAGGAATAAGGTGGCCAGGTGCAAAGAGGACAGAGCTCCTATACCTTTCACAGTTCTGTAGAACAGGTAAATTTTAGCAGGCGTAGTTTGTATTACAACTCATAATCATGCAGGAGGTCTGTCTTCTTTTGCATCATTAAATGTCTGTCTTCTTTTGCATCATTAAATGCACATTAAATGTTCCCACAGCTTCCCAGTATGATACCGCATTGGGTGCTCTGATGGACTGTGGTAAAATTAAACGGCCAGGTTCCATCCATCATAGGGAGACAGGATAGGTGCCAGTGGACCTTGCCAGGCTATTGGGACCAAATTCCTACCCTTACCTCTCAGAACTTGACAACCACTGGAAGGCCTAAAGCAGGTGTGGGGGACCTTTGGGTCTCCAGATGTTACTAAATTATATCTTCCATCATCCCCTGTCAACATCTGAAGGGCCAAAAGCTCCCCACACCTGATCTAAGCAACTAGTGACATTATGTGGTCATGCTAGGGGATAGGGCAACAGACTCAGTTTTCATTATGACCTAAGAACAATACTTGCTGACCTCCAGATGCTGTTTGAATACAGCTGCTGTCATCCATGACCTTTGGCCAAGGTGTATGGGGCTGATGGGAGCTGGAGTCCAACAACCTCTGGAGAACCACATATTACCTACCCATTGTACTAGACATGTAGAGAGATCCTAGGTGCAGAAAGTTGGACTGTCCCTCTCCTCAGGCCAGGTTTCTTTCTTAACTCATAGGCAGGGTCTTCCCAGTTTCTTCCCCCTGTCTTCCTTTGATGTACACTTGGCTGCCTTTTTTCTACTCTCACCCCTTTTTTCTATTCTCACCTCTCTACTTCTACCCCACCCCAATCACATCAGCTGGCTTCCTTAACTGCTGTTTTTTCTCCTCCCTCTTCTAAGCATTCTCTCACATCTCCCCGGTAACTAACTGCACTCACCTGCCTGCCACTCACTCCATTCTGTTCCTCCCAGCTGGCCTGTGGTATTCTTGTAGGTTTGGGAAGAGTAGGGAAACCTTGCAGTTGGCTTGCCTGAATGCCAGGAAGCAGCAGGAGTCAGGACAACTTCAATAGTTTTATTTATTTGTGAACCAGCAGATCAACAGAATAACAGTTAGGACTTGCTGCACAGGTAAGGCTAAGAGTCCAGCTAGTTCCCACCAAGCTTTGGAGAGAACCACAGACACCCAACAAGGGGAAGGGAGTTTATATTACAGACTGAGGGGCCACACATGCTTCAGGCCATTCCCTGTATAAGGTTCATTGCAAAGGGGAAATCATGAAGGGACTCAAAACCAGCTCCAGGGCAACAGAAATCTGGGGATTTATCCATTGAGGAGAAATGGGAGGGACAGGAATTACTATCTAAAGTTATTGTTGATAGAAGGGTGCATACTGCTAATATGTTTGCACTATATCACACTATGCTAAGGGTTACAACAGGCATCCCCAAACTTCGGCCCTCCAGATGTTTTGGACTACAATTCCCATCTTCCCCGACCACTAATCCTGTTAGCTAGGGACCATGGGAGATGTAGGCCAAAGCATCTGGAGGGCCGCAGTTTGGGGATGCCTGGGTTACAACAAGGCTACAGAGCTGGTAGAAATGATTTCCATTTTATTTATTTTTAAAGATGCCTTTACATGGTGCCTATGGAATTCTGTTTGTAATTAGGTGACCTCTACCTTTTAGTGCTTTAGCAGTCTTTTAGTGCTGCTGGGGCATTGATTTTCCACAATTATCTGAAGGTGGAAATAAAACAGACCTTTCATATAGCACCAATAATAACTCTTCATTACCCAGCAGTGCCTTTCCCCATGGCCAAGCTATTTCTGTAACATTCACTCACAAGCAAGTTTCATTCAGCTAAGGTGCCTCCAACATTCATAAAAATGACTATTTTTCTAAGTCGGGGATGGAAAACCTGTAGCCTTTCAGCAGCTATTGGCCTACAAATCCCATCAGCTCCAACCATTGGTCTTGCTGGCTGTGTCTGGTGGGGGTTGGCATTCAACAATATCTAGAAGGCCACTGGTTCCATATCTCTGGCCTATATTCAGCTTGTCTAATTGCTTCCTGTTCCATACAGCTGAGGGAGATTAATTCGCCTTAATTTGTCAGCTTCTGTTCTCTCTTTGCAGGTGTGCTACATTTCTAGCTCATAGCCTTCCATCCTTCTTCTTTCTTTTATAGAAAAAAGTGCATTATTTTTCTATAAAGCAAGAGAAACATTGAAAGGACATCAGTAATTTAACACATACAGAAATAGAAATAGAGGACAGCAGCTGACTAAAGGGGCAATTCATCACTAATCACCAGGTTAGGCTGAATACCCAGTAATAGAGCAGGTGGAGCCACCATAATACTCTTTGCGACACTTCCCATAAAAGTGAGTGAACTGGCAATGGGAGTTCCAGATAAAAGAGCCAGTATGGAAGTAATTTTAGTCTGAACATTGTAAATGGTATAAACTGTGAATAAAAAGAGAATGATTAATTGATTGCTCCCAATGTGTGGCTTATCAGAGTCTATTAAATGACATAAAACATGGCAGTTTAGGTAGGGAGTGGTGACTGGTTTTGATCCCATTTTCTAAAGCGAACATCAGTTGGGCTATATCCTGTCCCAGAACCCCCCCCCCCCATGCTTGTTTCTTCTCCTTTAAGACCTATAGTGAAAATATAAGCAAAATATGAGTCTCTATTTTCCAGCATCATATCATAAAGGGAGTCATTTAAACCCCTACAAACCTTTAACACAAGTCTCATCCAGACTTGTGCTTGTCTCACACCTAGAATGCAAGAGTCTGAGCAGTTTTGCAATTGTCCCACACTACATTCCCCTGAAAAACCTGCTATTTAGTGAAAAATCAGAGCAAACATCAATCTGGAGAAAGCCCAGTTGACGTTTGCTCCAATTCAGCAGTAAATTGTTTAGGAGATTGGACAGATATTTTTTTAAAAAAATATTTTGCATATGCACAGTTTAATCAATCAATCAGTTTATTGTATATAGCCAAAGCCCTTTACAATGTACAGCAGGAGATAAGAACAAGGCTGAAATCACACAACATGACCGATCCAAGTTAAATCAGTTTAATCAAAATAATCAAGATAGTTCATCATATTTCAGTGAATTTGAAATGCTACTCTTTCGACTTGAGTCATGCACTGGCAATAAATGAACAGTGGACATGATGCAAAGTAATGAAACATCAGATTTACAGAATCTGGTCCCTTTTCTGCTGTGTCAAGTGTATTAAATTAATATAACTAATTAAACCAATCCAATGGATCCATATTTTATTGAAATACAGAGACCAGGACCTACACAAGTGACTCTTCTCCCTGCAGACACTTCTAATTTGAAGGTGTTAATGGAGCCTTTACTCTG
This sequence comes from Zootoca vivipara, assembly GCF_965207765.1. Lineage (NCBI taxonomy): Eukaryota > Metazoa > Chordata > Lepidosauria > Squamata > Lacertidae > Zootoca > Zootoca vivipara. Next base: position 25,030,376 of record NC_142588.1, read on the forward strand.
CTGTAAATTGGCACCATAAAATTCCATGGGCCATTAACAGCAGACTTTTCAGGCCTTACTTTCTGAGAGGATATTCACAGGCTGAGCCTAAAGGCACTGGCATGAACAATTCCATTGAAATTAAGTGGGTTTACTTCCACCATTTTTTCATTTATAGGATGCAGAGGAGGGGGTTGAGGGAAAAATGAATGTCAAATTTACTTAACCCCAGCATCATATGGCCTAAACATTGTTTCCCAAAATCCTGATAGCTGAGACATCAATTTCTTTTTCTGGATAAAAATAGGACACACACTTTACTTTGACATGCCAAAAGGTCTGTATGCTAAGTGTCCAAGAAGAAAAGTGACCAGCTTCAGTGAATCCCACCTCTTTGTTTCTACATGAGTCACTGATATGGGTTTGCTTCTTCTTATCCTGATGGAGGCAAGCCACGACAGCAACTGATGCATAGATCCTACCTTTGAAGGCAGGTAGTTTTGCTGCATCTTTACGCTGGGAGTCACACAGAAGATTATGTCTGATACAAAACAATAAGTAGGTGGGAAACCTCTAGATGTTGTTGGACTCCAACTCCCATCATCCCTGCCAGCATGGCCAATGGTCAGGGATGGTGGGAGCTGTAGTCCAGCAACATCTGGAGGACCTCAGATTCCCCATGCCTAACTTAGGTGGTAGAACAAACAGAGAAGTCAATGCCAAGGAGCAGGGTCAGGGGGGGGAAGTAACCCATGAAAATGAACGTTATTCTGCTTGATTAGGTCCTGTGGGGGTGAGTGGCTCTAGTTCCATCCTTGATGGTGACTTAATCTTACAAGGATTCAGGAGGGCTCAAAAAGTAAACATTTTAATGACTTATTTGAGAACAAATTAGGCTGATCTCTGTCTGTGCTCCCTTTAGCCTGTGGACATGGTCTATGTGGGAAGCCTATGGTATTTGAGATGCTCCAGTTCTGAAAAATGCGATTAAAGGAGAACATGGTTGAAGTTCATAAAATTATTCATGATGTAGAGAGATTGTGGCTAGAGAGAGGTTCCTCTCTCACAACACTAATGATCTACAGTTATCCAATGAATTTGCCTGGAGAGAAATCTAGAACGGACAAGAGAATGCATAGCATCCTTCACACATCACATAGACAGTTTATAAAACTTGCTGCCATAAATGTGATGGCTCTGGAAGGGGAATTGATGGCTGAGTGGAGGAGAAGGGAATGGATGACAATGGAGGATCAGTGTCTCCCAATCAAGATGGGTATACATTTCCTCTGGATTCAGAAGCAGTGCGCTCCAAATTGTTGGGAAAGAACAGGAGATTGCTGTTGTCATCACCTGCTTAGGGCTTCCCAAAAGCATATGCTTAGCCAATGTGGCAAACAGGACACTGGACTTGGAAGGCCTGTGGTCTGATCCAGAAGGTGTCTCTCTTTGTTCTAACCATCCACCATTGCCACAAAGCTGATGCAGAAAAATTGTGGAGGAACTAGTTTTTGGGTTTTGTTCACATTTTCTGGTGTTAGATTTGAAAATCATGGGAGTATCTTAACCCAGTTTTCTCCTGTGCTTGATGGTATGGTGGATCAGGTTGCTGCTGTGCAACTCTGTCTCTCTATTTCCATAGAAATATGGATTAATATACCATGCACAATCTGCTTGTGGTTAGTTTTCATGCACAACCATGGCTTAGCTCACTAGAGCTTGCTTGTAATTTCTTAGAAAATTTCCCATGTTGACAGTAGACTTACATTTTGTGAACATAACTATTATTCTAAAGAGATTGTTCACTTCTAAACATGATTGCTTCCAAATTGTGAATATTCCAAACTGATAGCATAGTTCTTGCGGGAATAGCCAATACTTAAGGCAAAACTTAATTTAGCAGCATTATTTCTGGGAAGGTAGCATTTACTTGCACTGTTTTTCTGATGTTAAAAGGCCAATTGCAGAGGGAGGAGCAGCTGAGCAGTGACATTTAACAACAGCAATTGGGTAACCAGTATATCATTTTAACTATAATATCTCAAACTAGTTTGAAAAGCAGAGAAGTGTGTTATATCTGTGGAAAGGATAGCTAGGTTGGTATTTGGCTAAAATACCTGAATATAGGATTCATGACACTGGACAAATGGTAATGGAATTATGAGGGTGTTGGTCTTCTTTGTGCGTGCCCAATGGCAAATCTGTATTTGCCAGAACCCAAATTAATTCACAGTGAGGAAACTGCTTGGTTCCTTTATCTAGCACTGCTTCATTTAGCTATTGTTGGTGTGTTTCCTATACAATGAAATACAAGCAACACTCCACATTTTAATCAAATTCTGGCTCAGCGAGGCTGAACGTTTACACAAAGGCATATTGCAAAACACAGTTCCAACAATTTAGGACACTCTAAGAAAATGACTTTTATTCTTAATAATTAACCAGTGGTTTTGGACTTAGGACTCTTTCCAACATTACCTCAATGACATGGGAGGCATTGCAACATGTCGTCTTCCCACACTGCTCTAGTGCGTTGGAAGCCCCACATCATTTTCATTTCATTTTCACTTTTAATTTGTATGCTGCCTTTCTATATTACTATACACAAGGCGGTTTACAAGTTGAAAAAACAACAAAATAGACAGCAAAGATCACACGCCTAATAATAATAATCTGATCCAATACAAGAAATCATCATAATTAAAGCATAACTTTAACATAAAAAACTTATATCAAATAAAGCAAAGCCAATAATCTATTAGACTATAATAATAAACAGTAAAATTAAATGTCAGAAAATAATAATTAAACAGTTTACACTTAACAATTACAACAAATAATTACTAAACTATAATCAATAAAAATAATGGCAAGTCACAATGCATAAAATCCCACAAAACATACAAAACCATGTAAAATGATCAATTTGAAAAAATAATCACTTGGTGGTGAGAGAAGTTGAGATACTGGACTTCTTCCAAGTGATCTTGAACTTTTGTCATGCTCTCAGCAAACAGGAAGGTGACGTGCTAGCTCCCATATTGCTTGGTAAACCTCTGTTGAAGGAACTACAGTATAAAAAATAGCTTAAATGTTTGTTTTCATTTGAATGCAACTGTGGCACAATGTCAGATTCATTGGCAAAAGTAATTTGGCTCAGCAGTAGACCTCATCAGACATTCACCTCTGCATGTTTTCAGAAAACAGGCAGGCAGGCCCAAGCAAACATGCTAACTCTGTCCGCATTGTCCCCATCCTAGACTAGCTTTATGCTTCAGATCTTTGCATGTTAAGTGGGGGGGGATTGTTTTTGTTTGGCTGAAGACCCTTGGAAAGCTCCCGTGCACAATGAGGGTTCACATTTATGTGCAAAATCCTAAGCATGTCCATCTGAATGTGCTAAGATTTCTTCTTCAGATCTTCTGCTCGATGCACGAAGGTTGGAGGTGGAGCTAGTGGGAAAACTGGAGGCATGCCCAGTGTATTTATTGTTGTAAAGGGGAGGTTGATTTAACCCTATTAATTTCTACTTGCCCTTCCGTACATTCAGACTAAAGACCTGAAGAGGGCCAGGGTCTCAATCTTCATTTTTGTGGGTTTCTCAGCAAAAAATTGGAAGATTTTCATGCCCAAGTAGGTTTCCTCCTCTGTTAAGCTGTGTGATTCTTTAGAATCCTCCTCCCTTAAAAATTAATGCTTGATATTTACTGCATATGCATAAACTTAACGTAGGTCAATATTTTGACTGAAAGGAGAGGCAGATGGGTTGAGAGAGAACAAAACATTCTGTTGAATGATCAGATTCCATGAGATGAAAGTCTCATTCTTAAGTTATTGCAGATCTTAGCATGCAGCCATGAGAATCTCTCCTAGAATTAAAACAAAAAGCAAAAAAAACCCCTTCAAGCCTGGTTCATTCAAAGTTCATGGAGTTTTTATGAGTTCCATATAAACCCAATTAACAATTTAGGAGAAAAATGGAATGAGAGAAGCTGGTAAAGGCAGTATTTGGTAGTGGGGATATAGTTTTCTTTATAGGGGTCAAGTAGGAAGGAAATGGGGAAGAGAGAACACTATCATTGTTACTTCGCTTTGCTTGGACATTTATGTTAATGGACCTAATTCCACTGACCAGAGCCAGCATGCTGGAGAGATTAGCTTGCAACAAGTGGTGACAGGCGGGTACATCATCTACTGAATGCAAAGCCATAGGCTCCCAAATGTATAGTGAGTAAAAGATAATGTGGAGGTTTTCCTGGCTTCCTACTGGTGTGTGCAGCTCAAAAGCATCCATGTTTGTAAATTAGGTCTGAGTGGCATCCATGGTCCTTACCTGGATAGTGACAGCCTGCTACTAAGTGTGCAATTATAAGGATTTGTATACCATATGTATTCGCTCTGTGTGTGTGTGTGTGTGTGTGTGTGCACCCACACACACACTATGGCACTTTTCACTAAAATATTGACCACAAATATTGTATGGTGGTCAGATGCCTTTTGTTTGATAAGAATACAGAGGAAGCAGGAAGGAAGAGAAAGGCACCTCCTTTGTTTAATAGGGCAGATTTCTATACCATGGTACCTTGGGCACACAAACGCCTTGGTTCCCAAACGCCGAAAACCTGAAAGTAAGTGTTCCAGTTTTCCAACGTTTTTTGGAAACCAAACATCCAATGTGGCTGTTGGCTATTGTTTCCGGGGCACCTGCACCAATCAGAAGCTGCGCCTTGATTTTTGAACATTTCGAAAGTCAAACGGACTTCCGGAATGGTTTAAGTTTGGTGCTTTTGTTTTTGAGGGTTTTTGGTTAATTTGTTTTTGTGACTGTGTGGAACCCAGTTCAGCTACTGATTGATTGATTGGATTGTGTGACTGTGGAAATAGATAAAAGCCCCACATACAAACAATGACTACCATCAGTGCAGGTAAGAAAAAAAAATACTGTTAATTTTTATCAGCTACAATACTGTCTTATTTATTTTATAGTATAGTACATTGATTATTGCTTTCATTTTATGGATCAATGGTCTCGTTAGATAGTAAAATTTATGTTAAATTGTTGTTTTGGGGTTTGTTTTTAAAAGTCTAGAACAGATTAATCTGTTTTGCATTACTTTCTATGAGAAAGCGCGCCTTGGTTTTGGAACACTTTGGTTTTGGAATGGACTTCCGGAACGGATTAGGTTTGTGAACTAAGGTACCACTGTATGTTGGGAGGTTTTGTTTATGTATAATAGCCTTGAACCAGGATTCTCCATCTGAAGCCATAAGTGGCAGTGTCACACAACAGCTGACTGTGTAGCTCAGCTCCAGGATGAAGCAATTCAGTGGCAAATTAAAATTCTGGGCTATATTTGTTTAGCTGGTCATATGTGTTGCTTGTCAGTAGCTGCAGGTTGTGGCTCATGAGACCATCAGGAATGAGCACGATAAGCACATGTTTTGTTGGTTGGAAACAGGTCACAACTTTACTTGATATATACAGCAGGTAATGCAGGGTTGGCAGGAATTTGACTCCATTCTAAGCAGCCCTCTCTGCTGACATGTTGTTTTCATTTTGGTGGGAAGCATCAATAAACACCCATGAGAGTCGACCAGTGTTAGATCCTGATGTGGTGCAAGTGAGGGATGGATGCAATGCTGGTCCGCTCCCAAGCTAAGGGCATAACTTGTGCATTCCCTTCCCCTGCGGCTTTTGGGATCCCCCAAACCTCCCTACCCAGAGCCAGTTGAGGTTGGGAGTAAAATTCCTCCCTGGCCCTATCAACCAGTGGCCTAAGACCCAGTGGAATACTAGCACTGAGGGCAGGTGGGGAAGCTTGTGGGGCAAAATGGCCCTGACAGTCAAGTGGCTGAGACTTTAAAGCTTTCGGCTGCCCCACACACCTCTTGTGAGATCCTGCATCTTCCCTTGGAATCTCATGAGAGCTGGCTGGATAACCAAACCCCTCTTCTTGCCCTCCAGATACACAGCAGTGCTGGGCAATTTCTCTCTCTGTCTGTCTCTCTCTCTGTCTCTCTCTCTCTCACACACACACACACCACCACCACCACCACAGAGAGGGGGGGGGAGAGGGAGTGCAGTGGCACACATATTCACAGTTTGCCCATATCTTCTTATTAATTTATTAGTTTTGGATCATTGGTCAAAAACCTTTCATGAAATATTTAAAATCACCAAGCCATGCGTAGTTAAATGCATTTAAAAAAGAGTTGCCTTCCCAAATGTATCATGTTTCCCCCTATATTGCTCCCCCATTGAACCCAGAGAATTCTTGGAGAATAATCAAACTTGAAAATGTATCTCACAACATACATTTAATCCACGCTCTGATGTGGTATCACAAGTGTAATCAACAAGACATTCAATATCCGAGCAGAAATGAACATTTGGAGCAATTGTATACTCTCCACATTGAGGATTTCCAGAAAATCATTTTAGTAGCAGTGTTTCTGTAGGTGTGATACATTAAGAAATTTTATCAGTGTTTATCAGCTCTCAAACATAGTGTTTCCCCTATAATGGTGTAGATTTTGATGTTGCAAAAGGTTACTGAGGTTCTAAGCAAACAAAGATATTTTTCTGAAAACAGAACATTCAAATGAAAAGTTTTGTGCCTAGAGATTGTGTTTCAATTACTTTTCCTTCAGAACAGATGCCCATTAGGTTCACTTAATTTGAGTCATCTTAAAAACTAGCAACAGGCAACTGGACCCCAGTCTGACACCCCCATAGTTCCTCATCTGAGCCCAACGATCATCCTCAGATGATGCACCACAGAGGAAAGCCCTTTTAAGCTTTATTCCAGGCTCCAGTGTGAGCTGCACCTTAATTGGCCAATCCCATGTGCGAACCAAGAGACAGTCAGATGAGAATCTATTGCCAAAGCATCTGTTGCTGTTCTTGTTGGGAAAGGAAGGATTAAAGAGCCCATTGGTTGCTCCTCCCTGTATTTTGCATCTAGTTACAAGCTGCATATACACACCATACCATAGCTGGCAAGTTATCCCTTTTTTTTAATGCTGAATAGGCTTCCTCGCGAGAAAAGGGAAAACTTGGCAGCTATGCACCATACATTCAAAACACATGACCAAGAGAATCCTGGGAACTGTAGTTTAACCACACAGAGCTACAATTCTCAACACCCTCAACTAACCACAGTTCCCGTGTACTTTAAATTTTCAGTGTGTTTGCAGCCACTGTGTGTGTGTGTGTGTGTGTGTGTGTTTTACAAGATGGAGGATACTCTTGTTCCTCAGCAATACTAAACAAATCCCCCCTGCTCTCCTCCAGCAACAAGCGTTTTAGAATATGAATTGCATTTTTGCATTCTTTCGCCGTAAATTTGGAAAATGCCAGAGGACTACCAAGGCTCTAAAAAAAAAGAAAATAAAAACTAATATACTGTACAAAGCTAGATTCAGGCCACCCCTGCTCCTAGATGCCTCTGAAATTCAGCTGCAACATGGACCGCATGAGGGAATCCAAGCGTGTTCCTTGTTTCTTTTCTTTGGATGTCACCACTCATACATCAGTAGAGAGTGGAGAGATCAGTGGTGTATGAAGATTCCTAACTCCGAATGGGCACAGACAGGCGGCTGCATCCAACATGCTGGTCTAATTGTTCAAGGCACTTTGCAGACCCTCCCATGGTAGACTAGAGTGCTCCAACACACTGTTCAGAAATCACAGACAGTGAGCCTTGTACCACTGTCAGTTTTCTGGAGTTAGAGCACTAAACCCCAATAAGCAAAATGTTTTAAAATATTGTTTAAATTGTTTCATTTAATCTCGGTGTTTCTGTACTTCCATTCTGCGTAATCATTTAATTTAACGCCTTTCTTGGTCATTTCTATGGCCCACTCTCAGGAGGCTCCTTCTTCTCCTTTCTCTAATATGTAAGGTTAACCGGCAGGATTTTTTTTAAAGCCTCTTTTCTGTACATTACCATATTTTATCTCCACCTCTGTAGCTTTCTCCCTCAGCCATTAATCTCTGGTGTGAAGCTTTGTCAAATTCTATTTTGAAAATTTATCTTCACTACATCAATTGAATTCCCCTTCATCTGTTATGGCAATAATATTTTCAAAGAACTCCAGCAGCCTAGTTAGCCACGACCTCCCCTGCATGAATCTGCACTGCCTAGCTTTAATCTGCCTATCACAGGCCCACACTCGTACTTAGATCTCTTAAGATAATTAATCCCTTAAGAAAACATGAATGTTAATACTTCTCCCACAAACAGTATTTTGATTGTGGCTAAATTGAACTGTTGAGTGGGTAGAATAGGAGAAGCTTTTGAGAATATAGCCCACACTACAGATATAAACTGGTTTAAAAGACATCCCCTCTTCTTCACGGATCGCTGGGAATTGTCCTGTGTGGAGGCGTTAGAGAATTGTAAAAGATAATTCCCAACTCCTATTGAAACTACAACTCCCAGGATTCTTTGAGGAAAGCCTATGCAAGAATACAGTATTTAATGGGGGGGGGAATCTAGGGGATTAGAAACTGGCAGAGCTGCAGCTACTTTAGTTAGATCTCTCTCTCCCTTAATAATTATAGTCCTACGACTTTTTGTCCCAGTAGGTGGCGGCACATCATGATTTGGGGTTGTTTGGGGTGGGTTGCTAATGGTAAAGACGGAGCAACTAGACAGGTCTAATCTGGTGTATTTGGTGCTTTTCCGGGGTGCCAGGGTAATAACTCTTCAAATGACCCCCCAAGACACCACAGTTGCCCTTCTTGAGGGGGGAGAGAGGAAATTGTTCAGTCATTCAATTGAATGAAACAATTCATTTAACTTCTCTACAGTCTCCTTATTCTCCTCCAGCAAGCTTCCCGCTCCTTTGTCATTTTGTCACAGAATGATCCATCAGCCTCCTAGCTTGGTTTGTACTTCAGATGCATTTAAAGATTTTTTTTGTCTTTGTTTTAAATGCCATTAGCAATATGCTACTTTTCTACTTCTTTGCGTTATTATCAACCTAATTTTGGTGGGACAGGGGAGTTTGTGTTTCTCTTCATTTGGAAAATACTACATTTGTTTTAAGGGGGTGGGGAAGTCTTGCATTTTCGAGTCTTGCATTTTATAGGGCTTCTTGTTACTCTTCATAGTCCTATCAGCTCACATTATCCCAGACATAATTTGTTTCTAAGGTGGCAGCTTACATGTTCAGCTGTACATAATAATAATGCATTCATGGGTGAACCCCCCCCCATCGAAATACTGAAATATTAGATATCTATGAACACACACTAAGCATTTTCAGCCTTAGATGGGAGTGTGTTTGTCCTTGCACTGAACTCCACCAAGAAATTACTATTGTTTAATCACTGAAAAATCCATAAAGACACCATCCATAAGCCTTGTAACAGCTGGGTACTTTAGACTCCATTGTATGTATCCTGAAAACATAAGAACCATGTTTCAGAGTACTCCCAGTTTTTCCAGTTTCATAATTATAATAGTCCCTGGAAGAAGAAATGCTTTGCTAGCACTGTTGCCTATTCATCTAGAAGTTCTTCATCAAGGACTGAGCAGGTTGTAAGAGAACCTGTGCTTGTTACAGAGCAATCTTTCTCAGCCTTGGGTTCTCTCCTCAGATCACAACTCCTGTAATTCCTGGATATTGACAAGGTTGGCTAGGGATGATGGAAGTAGTCCAACACCCTCCGGTGACCCGAGGCTGAAAAGGTTGTCGTAGAGAGTAGAAACTCAAGCTGTACATGGCAACAGGAGACCTAAAGTCAGATTAGTTGCAGCCAATGGGCTTCAAGTACAATGGGAACAATTCTGGTGTTGATTTGTATGCTGGTGAGGCTGTTAGCCTGTTGTTTTCATGCATCTTTGTATAATGCTTAATAAATATGTAAGTAGCTTGTAGAGCTGTTTGCTCTTCCAGTGAATTATTGTGATCCTTAATAACAAGTGTGATTATGTTTTTCCGCTCTACCAAAATGAGAAGTGATCTGAAGTCAGCCCATTAACTAGGAAGGCAATGTACAATAGACTTGGCAAGGGAATGGTCTGCTGAAGTTTGGGCTGCTTGATTCACAGTCCACCCGAGTGAATGCAGCTAGCACGGCCAATCCAATGCATACTTATTTGGCAGTGAGTCCTATTGAACTCAGTGGGACCCACTTTTGTGGCAATCCTGCCAGCATACACCCATCATAGAGGAACATGCCCATGACCCTTCCATGTTAGCCAAGGATGGATTGAGGCTATCCACATGCAGAAAGGGGAAACACCCCAGTGAGCTTACTCAAATGGACACCACACACACAAGGAACAATCCACCAAGCATGAAGCCCCCATGGTGCTCTCACCATAGCTGCCAAGTTATCCCTTATTTTAAGGGATTTTCTCTTATGCTGAATAGGCTTCCTCGCGAGAAAAGGGAAAACTTGGCAGCTATGGCTCTCACATCAACAGCCAGTGGCACAGGCAATACTGAGAGCGCCCCTCCCATGATGAATAACCACCATTTTGAATGACCAACCACAGGGAAGGGTGTATAGGCAGTCCAATGCAACAGCTTGCTTGGGAGGGCGCATGCATGACAAGTGCGTAGGCTTTTCCTCGGACCAGGGTTCAAATCCCACTGCAGGAGCAAAATCCATTTAAAGAGGAATTATATGGGGTACTCTAATGGCACTATCAAGGGTAGCTGGTAGCTCACTCAACAGGCCACTCAGCTTACCTTGAGCAGGCAAGGTAAGTTAAGGCCAAACTCATCTTATGAGAATTTGCTTACTTCCAGTGGGAACGCTGAGTCCTTTTGCCTCTTTCTTTTGGATGAATGATTGACACTCCCGGAGGAAATTTCATAAAAGCTTTATTCTTATCTCTCTCCAGCATACAATAAATGGTCATTTAGGGTTTCTAGTTTAATTCAGTAGGAGTTATCAAAGTAATTACAAGAAAGAGAGGCACCTTTTAATGTATGTATATATGAAACACCCCCTACTACTCCGTTTTCATTATAGCATAAGTGTTTTGTGACCTGCCTCCTCCCTCTCCCACAAATTTGGCAAAGTGCAAGAGATGAAAGGAATATAGGAACCTGTTTTTTATAGAGTAAGACTTTGGTAATCTAGCTCACCATTGTCTGGACTGACTGCTCGCCAAGCTTTCTGGCAGGATTCATTTCCAGTTATACTTGGAATACCAAGGATTGGATTTGGGACCCTTTGCATGCTAAGCATCTGCTCTAACACCAAGACCCCAACCTTCCACCATCCCCTTCCTATAATAAAAATCAAATAGTCACAATAACATAGCTGCCAAGTTATCCCTTTTTTACAGGGATTTTCCCTTATGCTGAATAGTGAAAAGTGAAAACTTGGCAGCTATGCAATAACAAAATGGAGCCTCCATATTCAGAAGCAGTATACCAGCTCAGTTGGTGGAGCATGACATTCTTAATCTCAGGGTTGTGGGTTTGAGCCCCACGTTGTGCAAAAAGATTCCTGCATTGCAGGGGGTTGGACTAGATGGCTCTCATGGTCCCACCCAACTCTACAATTCCATGATTCCACTGATCAACAAGTACAGGAAATGGGCAAAATGGGCGTGGAGCTTGCATTGATGCTTTGCTTACAAGATCCCAGAGTTCCTAGAGACTCTAGCTAGCCACTTTTGTAAACAAGAGTGTTTGATTTAAAGTCATTGTGGCCCAGTGGTTTGAGTCTCAGCCTAGGACCTGGAAGACCAGGGTAAAAATAGTCAATCAGCCATGAAGCTCACTGAATGAACTTGAACTAGCCATTGGATTATATTTAAAGTAAAGGTAAAGGGACCCCTGACCATTAGGTCCAGTCCCAGAAGACTCTAGGGTTGTGGTGCTCATCTTGCTTTACCTTCCCGCCAGAGCGGTACATATTTATCTACTTGCACTTTGTGCTTTCGAACTGCTAGGTTGGCAGGAGCAGGGACCGAGCAACGGGAGCTCACCCCGTTGCGAGGATTCGAACCACCGACCTTCTGATCAGCAAGCCCTAGGCTCTGTGGTTTAACCCACAGCGCCACCTGTGTCCCTTATTTAAAGTAAGGTAAAGGTAAAGGGACCCCTGACCATTAGGTCCAGTCGCGGACAACTCTGGGGTTGTGGCGCTCATCACTTTTCTAGCCGAGGGAGCCGGCATACAGCTTCTGGGTCATGTGGCCAGCATGACTAAGCCACTTCTGGCGAACCAGAGCAGTGCACTGAAACACCATTTATCTTCTACTTGCTCAGTCAACAAAGTAAGGATTTCTGTTCGTGTAATGCAATGTTCTCCATCTCTCCTGCCCCCATACCGCCTAAATATTTTCTAGGAATTCCCCAACCCTCCAATTTGGGGAGGGTGCTGGATGTGTGCAGGGGACACTGCAAGTTCAACTCTGCAAGTGCAAATCATTGTACTAACAAAACACGTGCATTGGATACCACCCACTATCTCACAACCTAACCTTCATCACAGGGTGGTTGTGAAGATAAACTGGGAAGGGAGGGAGGGAAGGATAGCACCTTTGGCTCCCTAGAGGAAACGTGAAATATAAATGTAATTAAATAAAAACTAATCTTGCTGTAATCTAGCAAAGCAGTTCCTATTAATCATGATACAAAGCATGAAATGTTAAAATTATTTTTGTCTGTAATTTCAAACTAAATACGATTTCTAGAGGAATAGGATCTTTTTCCTATTTGCTGTTTGTCATTCTTTCGAAATAACGTTGTTGCCTGCCATAGAAGAAAATAACAGCCTCTAAAACATCTTTGGAGTTAAATGGTGGGCAGTTTGATGCTAACTAGAAATGATCAAATCTGTAATGAACCTTCCCCCCCCCACACACACAATGGGGGAAATGTTTCCATTTTCAAATGATAGAACTAGGGAAAAGGAAATTTATGATCTAAACTTGCAGCAAATCATTTGTATTGATCTGTTTGTTTCAATTCTGCTGAGGCTAATGGAAATAATTTGTCACCTGACTTGTCCCAGTTGATTTGAAAAAGTACTGTATCATTTATCAGGCCAGTTAAAGCCCTGGTACAAGTGTGCTGATACAATGTAAAGCATCTAGGAACAGAGTGAGCAAATTATTTCTTTTATCCTTTATCTTTTGGTTTCCCACGCTGAATGCAGTGAAACCATGCATTAGAATGCCAAAATTAGGAATTTGGTTTTGCAGTCTCAAAAGGACAGCTGGTCTAAGTTCATTTTCATGGGATGCCTGATTCTTAGTTGGTCATTTACTGTAACTAGTATAGCTCAAGTTCTCAAAGTTCTCAGGAGACTCCTCAGTCACAGAAAGAACATTACAGTACACATTTTTTTATTAAAGGTTTTCTTGGTTTACAAAGATATGTGCAATGTCTCTCATAATATTTTTACAAATCAGTTTCATTTGTTGAGACATTGGGAAGAAAAGGGGAAGAGAGGTAGATGGGGGGAGGGTGACGATGTTTCTATTTTGCTTAATATGTATGTGGGGTTTTGTCAGCGTCACTTGTGTAGGTTCTCTGCAGTTCGCTTGCACAATTGACATGCAGGTATAGCAGAGTTGCCAATCAGCTAGGAGAAAAATAGCCTGGCTGGGTTTTTGTTTTGCTTTCATGCTGCTTGCCATAAAACCTCAGTGTACTAAACCATTGTTGTTGTTTTTTAAAAGCTGTATACCTCTTGTGAACAGGCAGCTTTGCACTGGTTCTTGCTCCAAATCATCTACAAATAATGGCAGCTGGTAGCTGGTACAGATATTTTCATCCAGGGGAGTCGGAGTGGGATAAGCAATTCCAGTGAGTTGTTTGGGCAGCTGGAATCACGTTTCCGCATGAAACATAGCCTGTAAGAACCTCCAAACCAGCCCATACACAGGATTAAGACTTCAGCCTCATATGCAGTTCTTTTCTGGTGAAATTTAAGCTCCTCCAGTTTTCTTTTTGCTATTTCCCCCTCAGTTTAGCCTTAGTCTTCGTTAATGAGCCATTTTAACTGGCTACACTTGCATAAAATTAGCATGTGCAATTTGCGTCTCCCCCTGTGCACCCCATTACACTGGCAGCAGTGGCAAAATTAGGCCCATGTTGGGCTGTCACAGCTGTGGTCATATAAAATGCTCTCCACCATATTAGAGCATACTGCAGGGTTTTGGTTTTTGGTTGGGTGCAGTTTTGTGGTTTACTTGTTAAAAGTGCCAAAGGATGGCTATATTTTTAATTGCAATATCAAAATGCATGAGAATGAGACTGCATTTTAAATTATAAAAATGGAAAGTGAAAAAACAAATTTACAAGCAACACAAGATTGGTGAATGTTGTATCCTAGTACTTAATAGATTAATTGGTCATTTAATTGATTAGAAGCAACACAGTTAATTAACTAAACATTATAATTGGTCAGCAGCCCTTGTAATTACCCAATTCCCAAAAGACAAATGTCCTACTAGCTGTTGTTAATATGCATGCAATTATTCTAAATTGTAGAGCTTTAGGCTTCAAATGTTACATCTTAATCAGAATGGAATCCAGAAAAGGTTTCCATGTAGCAGTGGCTCCTTCAACTTTCCACAGTCCTGGGCTGCTAAGAAGAAGGGCTATATAACCTAAACTAGCTATTGTTTTAAGTGGAACTTGTCAATCCAAAACCTATTAAAAATAATCAATAATTTGTTTATTGAAAAAGATTTAAAAAAACAGTTAGAGTAAAATGTCAGCCATTTGAGAGGTGCTCTAAACAATGGCCGAGAGAGTAAAAATCAATACACCCCCTAATCCTCTATTAAAAGTAAGCCTGTGTTCAAAGTGAGCTCTGTTCTTCGTATGACACTCCTAATTTCCCAAACTTTCTTCTTTCAAGGAACACTTTCTACATCAACTTGTCTGCTGAGAAACTACTGATGGAACCCTTGCACATTGCAGTGGATTCTGGGGCATGTTCTCTCAGTTAAAACAGAGCATTGGCCAGAATTGGTCAGCCCCATTACTTCTCCTTGCGAGCTGAGACCACACCATTAAATAATATTCAGCAATCCAGTGCAACTACTGTACCTGTTCCCATATAAATCTACCCACAAGTTGGGCTATTCCCCAGAGGTCTTGTCTGAGTGCCCCCACCCAGTGAAATATGACATATGGTAAAGGACTTGCCAATCCTAAGGTTGGCAGTTTGGATCCTCACAGTGGGATGAGCTTCCTTTGCTTTGTCCCAGCTCCTGCCAACCTAGCAGTTCGAAAGCATACCAGAGCGAGTAGATAAATGGCAAGGTAGAGCAGTGCCTTGTTAGAGGAGTGCTCTCCTCCTCTTTGGAAATTTGCCTTGTTCCTTCCGTATTCTCTTTTAGTAACAAGCCATAGGTAGCTCTGAGAACTTTTTGCTGGCTCTGAATAGTTTCCTCTTGTTTCCACTGTTGTGATTAATGTTTCTGTTAGCAAGTGGGACTAGCAGAAAAATGGTGCAGTGTATCCCCACTTCCCTAAGAAGCTTGCTCCTGCTTCAGCTTGTCTCAGAAGCATTGTTCAAGCCTCTTGGGGAATGGGGATGGTCATCCCTTTGCCTTCCTCTCCATCCTTCCTGTTATAAAGCAGGAAGAGAAGTTTAACTTCATGGCCTGCATCTCCCAGCTCTAATAATCCATGCACTTGATAAAGCTGTTAGGAGTCTCAGCAAGTCCATTCTTTCTCTCTCCATGCCCTTTTTCAGCCAACATCCTAACATTCTGTGAGTCAACAGAAGTGAGCGCTGCCCATAGAGAACAATAGAGAAATCCAGCATCATAGCATAGCTGTGCGTTTTCACCCACCTCCAACAAAAAGTGGGAGTTTCTCTCTTTGGTGTTCAATAGGATCCTGGAAGTTACACTTCCTAGAGAATGTGGTGAGTTACTCTATTCTTATCTGCATATGCTCAGAGTCAACTGTGTTCAGTACTTTTCACATCATGGAAGCTTGCAGGTTCCTGTTGGTCTGTTGCTGTTTAATTAAAACTAACCATTTAATTCTTTTAAATATAAAATAAGATACTCTTCTCACCTTTTCTTAAATTGTTGGACTACGGCAGCCAGACCAAGCAAATTATGCTTTATATCTCTATTATCCCATTGCATGCTATTGTTGTGTTACATTGCTGTGACAATATATATATATATATATATATATATATATATATATATATATATCCATATTCCAAATTCCAAATTCCAAATTTCTACTCAGCCACCCAACTTTGCCCTTAGAGGGATCATTTTTGGTGTGTGTTTTTCTATGATTTCCTTATGCATGTGTTGTGTCTTGCTACTGTCTTAGAGATACTCACTCAAAAGATGGGTTACAAATATTTTAAAGAAAATACATAATACATCTCTGGGTGATATAATGGATTGTGGGCAATCTGTTTTTCAGGAAAGCTTGTCTGACATCACTGAGAAACCCCTGGTAATCTTCCAAGGAACTTCAGAGTTCCCATGGAACAAAGTTTGAAAACCATTGCTGTCATGCTGCAGTGGATGCTAACCAGCATGCAGCCATTTTCATTCCCGACTTCTCCAGATATACAGAGTGGAAGTCAATTTATGGCTAATTCCTCAGCAGGAATGCTTGCTCAAACCCAACAGAGCTTCTAGTGGGTATACCAGTTTATGAGGCAATCTGTCATATTTAAGCAGATCTCTGTTCCCTGACTAGCCTAAAGCAGAAGCAAGCCATCTGAGTACTGCATACTGCACTGTTGTGAAAATGTACTAAACAATCATTATGGAAACTGTAATGCTTTGAGCATATTTCTACTAATGGATCAGTAACTTGCATTCTGATTGGTTGAGAGACAATATGTTTTAAGTCACCCATACAGAGAGATCAGGGCAGCCAGCAGCGTTGTAGACTTAAAGCTACCTTGCTGCCAATCCTTGCTTATGAGGCAGTTTCAAAACTATAGATTTTCATCCTATAATTCATTGTGTTCTACTCCTTTGTATTCAGTGGGAGTTGTGGACTTGGAGTATAAATGTGGAAAAGTTCCATAACATCTGCTACTAATTTCTGCCAGATGAAAGTGATAATGATGATGAATATTTCTGTTGATGCTACTGATACATTGGCGCATCTAAGCTCACTTCCACACTGTATGAATATCTAATTGAAAATACATGGCTTGTAACAGAGACTTGTTGACTTGGACACAGTTTTAATCGTCTTCATTCACTTTAGGATTTCTGCTTTCTAATTTTAAAGGAATAGCATTTATGGTGAAAGTTTCTTGGTGGAAGTTTTGCTATAAGGTGTTTGACTTTACCTTGGTAAATGCATTTTATGCTATTGACCTGGAAGACTTGATATTTTTGTGTCCTCAGCTGAAACTGCCCAGCATTGCCTTGGAATTCTAAGAAATGGGGGAAAGAATGAAAGAGAGAGAGGGGAGAGAGAGAGAGAGAGAGAGAGAGAGAGAGAGAGAGAGAGAATGAGTTATAAACGGATAATGTAATTTGTTAGCTTTAGGCTGTGCAAAGTTTTCGCTCCCGCCAACCCAGGGCCCCAACCAGACCCAGAGAACATATGTCTTAGATCTGTTCCTGAATCTATTTGAAAGTAGGGCCAATATTTGATTAGGGTTGTTTTTTTTTAATCCCACAGTCAGGAGGAGGGCTGGGGAAGAAGACACTGCACCTCTTTCGCCTCTCCTACTGTATGACCATATTGCAGAGAGCAGAAGGATTCATTCCTGCTGAAGGAACATTGGGAGGTCTCACTGGAGACACAGGATATCCAAGCTGAACGCTGATAAATTCAGACATACAAAAAGAACATACCAGAGGCTACTGGCTCATGCTTCTGCCTCTGACTGTCAGGCTAGCCGCCCAGAGTGGCTGGGGGAACCCGGCCAGATGGGCGGGGTATAAATAATAAATTATTATTATTATTATTATTATTATTATTATTATTATTATTATTATTTCTTTCTTTTTTGGGGGGGGGGAGGCTGCTCTACCCAGGAATCCCAAAGAATGAAAAAGTTATTGTAAGTTCCGTTTTCCCTTTCTCCAGTGGTTTCAGGTTTATTCATTTATTTGGTTTGATTTATAAACCCTCCCTTCTGCATACAGATAGACAAATCCATATAAACATAGAGCAACCATTTAAAATTATTCATAGCACATCAAACAATGTGGTGGGTGAGGTACACAGTCGCAGTTGACCACTTCACTTAACTGCTTCCAAATGCCTGGATAAAAATATGCATTTTAAAATGGTACCAAAACTCACGTGAAGTTGGCATCATTTCTGAGAAGAAGGAATTCCAGAGAAGGAGTGCTACTACAGAGAAAGTTTCATGCTACTATCACACAATGCACTTCCCCTGGTGGCTATTGGTAAGCCCAGCACTGGCTGAGACATTTCAGTTATTTCAGTCAGACTTTACCTATCATGCTAATCCCCACTGTATGGATAATCACTCTGTGGATCCTAAGCAGGAACAGCGGAACCAGGTGTCTTGGCTAAAACGTGTATATGTATATATTTATTTGACATGCTACCCATTTTAAAATAATGGTGATAGAGAATCCACTCTGACTCATTGATGAGCCACTCCGCTGCGATAATCTCAGTCATCCCTCCTACGTGCACTGCTTGAAAATGTAGTAAAATTTATCACCACCTTGATTGTGATCTTGCGGACTTCCAGTTGGAGAATGAAAGACGTCATGTTTCTCTGGTGAATAAATAATACAGGCTTTGTCAAAATGGATGAGAATTGTTAACTCCTTGATACCATTCAGAGAAGGCCCAGAATGCTAACCTGCTTACCCTCATAGCCAGCTAACTAATCCTTTCTTGGCTGTGCATCTGGCTTCTGAAGTCAGGATACTTTGCTAATGCGGTAGTTATCAAGCCTAAGGAGAACACTCTGTGGGCCTTTATGGGAGCCACTATGTCAACTGTTGCTGATAATAGACACCAATATAGTGATGAGTAAATATCCTTGTCATGCCCTCCAGTGTTAAGGCGTTTTGAACCTCCTTTTCTTCACAGGCTCCATTGAACACACTGGTACCAAACACAATATGACCATAATTCAGAAGTGCTTGCTTCTCCACAGCTGTAGTACTGTGGAGACATTAGCAGTTCAGCTGAGCTCAAGGCATGGACAAGTGACAGAACCTGGGGTCTTTGAGGAGAAAGCAAAATCCTTCCTCCTCTCATCATCACCTCATAGGACATGCAAATATACTTCTCTTCCTGGCTTGTCTACTTTTTGAGCTTCCCCCTAGTTCTTTCCCCTAGCCAGTTCCTCTTCCTGGGATGTCCATCCTCTCCTTCAACCTTGCTATCTTGGGTGCCTGGGGAGGTGCCTTGGTAGCTCTGCATGTGGTGACCATTGTTGGCTTCCAGTTCCAGTCTCCTGACATCTGTTTTCCTCTGCTGTTCTCCTTCTGGTTTCAGGGACTCCCTCCATACCACTTTAGCCTCATATTTCCCACTTGCAGGTGACAACTCCCCACAGATGTGACCAGAGCTGATTTTTGATCCAGTGATGGCGCCCAGTACCAGCCACATGTACTGACATCAGCCAATAAATCCTATCCCCATGTGCTCGTGCCCTTCATTCAGCTGTGGCAGCATGGGGAGAGTCCTTCATTTAGAGGGGAAGGCTGACAGCACTCCATGGCCTACCTCTGTAGTCATACTTGTTTTGACATCTCAGACTAGAAATGAGATAAAAACTCTCTGAAAACAGCCATGTTGTGAAATCCAGAACAATCACTCCTATCAGAAGACAATCATGTCTAGTAGTGGTTGACCTGGTATAATATCCACAAATGGTCCAGGTCCTGGTCAGTGTCTCACTACTGGACGTTGTAATAAGCAGTGCAATTTTGTCATGAATCTAGCATTTCTCATATCTGCACTGAGGAAAAAGAGATCTCAAGCTTGTTGAGGGGGGGGGGGGAATGAAGTAGTGGTCTCTGAGACAGGCAAAACAGGCCTCTTCCCTGGACAAGACCTAAGAAGATGATGTTTGGGTAGGGAAAAACTTGCCTCTTGCGCCCAAGAGGGTGCCAAAAACTTGCATAAACACCCTCAGAACCGAAAAAAGATAACTGGAAATCTTCTGAAGTGGAAATATTTAAGGAGACTGTTTTTGAAGGATCAACAGATGCCACAGTGATCTTAATCCTGGCACCACTACTGTCACTCTAGGATGAAACACTCTTTAATCATTGATTCCTCTTGCAATGAGCCACTTCAGGCTTAAAAGGGTTGAATATTGCCATTCTTGGTGGTCCTATAATTTACCATTTAGTGTCTCTTTGAGACACATTGCTTTAGCATTCTGCAGCTGTGAGAACAATGAAATGTTTGGCTGGCATTAGGGACTGAAACCTAATGCTTGTAAATACAGTAAAACTGCCTTTGGGCAATTTGGCAACTGCAAGGCATAGCGTTGGAGGCGGTCTTCTGTTCCCACTGATCAGATATTGTCTGGGGTAATTTCTGCTCAAGGTGCTTATTTTGAAGCCAGGAATTGCACTGCATATTTGTGTGACTTCAAGAACCACTCTTGTTTCTTTTATTCAAGAAGGGTGATGAGAGAAATGCTAACATGTTGGTAGTATACAGATGTACAGTTTGCTTTCTTTTAATGGAAATTGTGTCCTCCCTAAAAGAGGGCATGTATTGCGGTGAGACCTGGAGACTGCCCTCCTGTGTTGTGGGTGGTAAGATTGCTCAGCCATGCCTCAAAAAATGGCAACAAGAAATATCTAAATTTATGTGGGAGGGCAGGAGACCCAATATTAAACATCAAATTCTAATAGATATAAAGGATAGAGGTGGCTTCACCCTGCCCGATTTGAAATTGTATTATGCGGCAGCCTGCCTCACATGGATGAAAGAATGGTGCAATTTGAAAGATATGAATGTGTTGGAATTGGAGGGACATAATAACTGTTGGGGTTGGCACGCTTATTTAATATATGGAAAGGCAAAAATACACAGAGATTTTTCAAATCATATCATAAGGAGATCACTTCTTAAAGTTTGGGAGAAATATAAAGATCGGTTGGAGTTCAAAATTCCGTGGTAGGCCTCTCTAATAGAGGCCACAGTGGTGAAGAAGAAAAAATATGTTGGGAAATTGGCCTACCTATAAAACACTTTTAAAAGAAGAAGAGAACCAATGGAAACTTAAGAATTTTGAGGAATTAAGAGATGTCATTACAGATTGGTTCCAATATTCTCAAATATTTGAAAGATTTAAAGTAGATAAACAAAAAGGGTTCGCCAAGGAAACCTCAAGATTTGAATCTGATGTAATAAATTCAAAAAGTAAAACCCTTTCTAAAGCTTACCGCCGCCTCCTCTACTGGGAAGTCGAGTAGGAAGAAGTTACATCAGCGATTATGAAGTGGTCTCAAGACTTTGGGTATGCTATAACAATGTCACAATGGGAAAACCTGTGGAAGAATAGTTGGAAATTTACTATGTGCTATGCCATAAAGGAAAACTTGTTAAAAATGCAACACCGGTGGTATTTAACTCCATGGAAATTAGCCAAAATGTACAAAGGAGCCAAAAGTAATTGTTGGAGATGTGGAGACCAAACAGGCTCACTGTTCCATATATGGTGGCAATGTAGCAAAATAAAGAAATTTTGGGAGGAAATCCACTTTGAACTAGAAAAAATGTTAAGAATCTCATTTATTAGGAAACCAGAGGCATATCTGTTGGGCATTACTGATTCAGATATTCCTAAAAAAATCAAAGATTTTTTTTTGGTATGCAACAGTGGCAGTGAGAGTTCTTATAGCTACAAGGTAGAAGAGCGACATACTGTAATTCCTTCTAGACAGGAGTGGATATAAAAATGGACTGAATATGCTGAATTAGATAGTCTATCTGAAAAATTATTAAATAAACCGAGAATTGAATTTGTATCAAAATGGGAGACCTTCAGAACATACCTTAAACCAAATTATACCATGTTAAAATCTGTAGCAGCTTTTGAGTGATCCCAGCAGTTTTTATTAATTGCTTATATAATTATAAATTTATAAACTGTGAAAATATTAATATAAAATATTTTGATATGGCAGTAAATTCATGTAAAAAGAATTAAGGAATAAATGGGAGGTCGGGTATTAAAGATAATGAGATTTTTTTTTATTGCAACATGAAATTGCAATCACAAATTTATGTCATAATTTTTATCTTATTAACAGATTGTGTAAATTTTATTTTCTTTCCTTTTCCCTCCCCTCTTAAGTTGTATCCCTTTTCGGTATTGTTTTTTGTTTTGTATATAATAAGCATGGAAATAAGCATGACAAAAATAAAACAATTTTAAAAAAAGATTGGTCAGCCACAACACCCTCGATGTTGGGTTCAATCTGGCCAATGAGGCACAGTTGAAACGGATCGAGGGACCTATATATACCAATGCACATGACCCAGAGCTTCCTCTTTCAGTGCATGCATTTGGAACACCCGCTCACATCTCCCTACTTTTAGGGCTTTTTGTGCTTGACCTTGCTATGCTGTCGTGTGTCATCTGTTGTTGGGACTGGGGCATGGCAGGAATTTTCCCCACTTGGCTGATTGGCTGTTGCCATTTGGGTTTCGCCTGCCGCGTAGCAAATCGTCACAACTTGTAAGGTTGCGGATAGGCACTGGTTCAGGTGATAGGAATGGAAGAACGCTCTCGCCATCCCTATGTGAAAGGTATTCCGTTAAAAGAATCCAGGGACTCAAATGGTTTGGTCAACCCCTGAGAGGGGGTTGTGCCTATGCCTGAGTCCAGGGGGACATCTGGGTGGCAGACATACAGTAGTCTGTTCCCGGCTTTCCGCCTATCCAGGTGTTCATCCTAGGCTGACCTATGCTGGTGCCCTGGGTCAGCGCTACCTGCAAGGGTGCAGGGAGCTAGTTGAACCAGAGCCTATGCAACCACTCACTTTCTGTAATCAATAAAGTTATGGCCTAAATTCTGCCAAAAACCAAACTAAAATTTGAGTCAAGTGTGAATTTATTTAGGGGGGAGGTCTCTGGGTCTGAACACGCAAATGTATCCTCTCCTACATGGGCCAAGCCCCTACCTGAAAGAGTGCCTCTCTCTTGCAAAAGACATAAGCTGCTGAAGTAAAATTCAAACCATGTCACAAAAGCTCAGATACAAGCCACACCAGAAACCTTCTGTCTGTTATTCAGGGCTGCCCAAGTTGCTCAAAGGAAACCACTGTTGGTGGACATCCTATCTCTCAGCCAAGAGGAGGTTCTTCTCAAAAGTAAAGACTGCCAAACCAATGAAGTAGTTCAAATTGTTACTATTTCTTGATTAAAAAACAACACTGAATCTATAATAATCATGGAAGTGACTCCTAAAAACTGAATAGGTTTCTTGTTTAGTTTTTTTAATAATAATAATTATTATTGCAGTCATTGGTGCAAGAATATGTTTCTCCTTCTACAATCTCTTGTTCTTCTGTCACAATCGATTTTCAACTGTAGATGCATACTTTGTTAATGTTGTTGATGTGGAAGCACTTGTTAGTGCTATTAAAAAATATTTATAGGTACAGACAGTACCCAAGAATTTACTGCACTTGCTAATTTAAACCAGTAGGCAGCTTAATTTGACAGGTATTAATCTGGGGTGCAAAAGGGTCACTCAGCGAAAAATGTTGAGTTCGGAAGCCAATGAAACTGCTCAGAATCACCTTTCCCATTTAAAGCTATGCTTAAAATAGTTACAGGCTCTTGGACATGCAAATTAGCATTTTGTGAGGATGGAATAACTACTTCTTTGCTGGTAAGGCTGCAATCCTAAACAAACTTACTTGGGAGTAAGGCCCAATGAGCACAATGGGATCAATATACAGTACTAAGTAATCACATATTAGATCAGGCTCGTTGAACTGCTATAGTCATACATATCACAGCCATGCAGTTAACTACATCTGGGTGAAAGTTTCTCTATCTCCAGAACACAATCCAGCTCCAATAAAATCAGTTGCCATTGTACCTGTGTGCTGTTATCATCCGTATAGTTAGGCTGCTTAAGCCCACGACTTTAATGGGATAAAATAATCAGCCTAAGCAGGTACAGGGATTACAGAAACTGCTTTTGCCACTTTATAATGATGCTTGCCTTACAAATTTAGAAAAGACATGACTCTCATTCAGAAAAACAATGTTGTGCTTAGGTCCTTTCTGATGCCCTTTTAAATGTGTTGTGGGAAGAAGGGATTACAGTTGTACCTTGGTTGTCTTGTCAAACTTAATCCATTCCAGGAGTCCGTTCGATTCCCAAAATGGTTCGAAAACCAAGGTGCGGCTTCCAATTGGCTGCAGGAGCTTCCTGCACTCACTGGACTTTCAGCTTCCGAAAAATGTTCTCAAACCAGAACACTCATTTCTGACTTTGCAGCATTCGGGAGCCCAAACGTCCAAGTACCAAGGCATTCGACAACCAAGGTACAACTGTTGAGTGAGTTAATAACAAAATAATAATAATAATAATAATAATAATAATAATAAATATTATTATTTATACCCCGCCCATCTGGCTGGGTTTCCCCAGCCACCCCGGGCGGTTCCCAACCGAATATGAAAAACACAATACAGCATTAAACATTAAAAACTTCCCTAAACAGGGCCGCCTTCAGATGTCTTTTAAAAGTAAGATAGTTGCTTATTTCCTTGACATCTGATGGGAGGGCGTTCCACAGGGCGGGTGCCACTACCGAGAAGGCCCTCTGCCTGGTTCCCTGGAACCTCACTTCTCACAGTGAGCGAACTGCCAGAAGGCCCTCGGCGTTGGACCTCAGTGTCCGGGCAAAACAATGGGGGTGGAGACGCTCCTTCAGGTATACAAGACCGAGGTCATTTAGGGCTTCAAAGGTCAGCACCAACACTTTGAATTGTGCTCCGAAACGTACTGGGGGGGCCAATGTAGTTACCTTGTCTCATTGATTTTTATTTGGACTCAAGTGTGGCTAAGACTGCACTCTTATTTTCTGAACTCCATTGAATGACATACTTCAAAGTTAACATCCATAAGTTTAGCCTGTACCTTTCTGGGTTCATAGCTCCCTATTTATAACTCCCACAAATATATATATTTTTTGGGTAATGCTATCCTAAATTTTCAGAGAGAACTTTCTGAAATGAGTTTCTAGTCTCAGATGAGACCTTGCAGTTTTTCCTTTGACCTTAAATAATTGAACACTTTAGATGTTTTTGATGGAGCTTTAAACATTCAATACATTTTAACTAGTCTTGAAATGTGTCATATTTTACTTTCATACTCTTCCATCTGTGGTCAGAGGTCATGTCTGAAGATAAAACTGTATCGTCATTTCAATGCATTTTAATATAGCTTTTAAGATTCAGGTAGGGGTGTGGGTGTGTGGGGGTGTGTGTTTTTTAAAGGGTATCAGTTGCTATTGGAGTGCATTAAAACATGGGAAATATTTCTAAACTTGCTATACCAGCAAAAAAAATTAAAAAGGGGGGTGGGAAGCAATAGCACATATGTAATTAATGTTATACCAGTGTAACATTACAAAGCATATTATAAAGCACAGGGTGGCAAACAACATAATGACAGCAATGTTTGTTTGTTTGCTGGATATTTCTCGCCCACCCTTCATCAAACCATCCCAGGGCCAGATTACAGTCCAATTAAACAATTTCAATTAAACTGAGAACAGGTGTAAACATGGCATATCACTAAAAAATCTCAGTCATAAAACATGCATGGAGCCCTCAACAGTTTTCATTGCATCAGCTAGCTAACGTCACAAAGAAATTAATATTCCACAAAGTGCCTGGGCAAACAGGTATTCTATCTGGTGCTGAAACGGGAACATTTAGCAGCAGCAGTTGTATATGCAAGAGGAGGGCATCCCATAGTCAGGCCACTACCACAGAGAGGGCCTAAGCCTGTGTCACCACACAGTGCTCTTCCCCTGGTGATGGAATAACAAGGAGAGCCTCCTAGCACTTTAAAAAAAAGAGTGCATATAGGTAGAACATACAAAACAATGATGTTATACAACAGTATGCAATATAAAGATGTAAGAGTTCTATCATTCTGGATCAGTTGTTCGTCATTCCCACTCTTTCTAAGCACCTACAGATCGTGATGTCACAAAAGAAAATAGTACTTCCTTAGAAGATGAGGTGAATAACTTGAAGTAAATGATGTTTTCCGGGACAAGTCCCCAGGTCCTCTCTGTTCAAAGCTACGAGTGAAATTTATTCTCTTTCCTGAGCCATGTTTCTGATCATGGGGATCAATGCAATGCAACAAAGTGCTGTGTTTCATGACCATAGCTGCCAGGTTTTCCCTTTTCTCACGAGGAAGCCTATTCAGCATAAGGGAATTTCCCTTAAAAAAAGGGATAACTTGGCAGCTATGTTCATGACACTTTTGGAAGTAAGGATACGTTTGAGTTGGGGGTGGGGGATTGGTCACCAAATTTTAGGTGTGACACCCCTTCCTCCATTTTGAGTTCAAGTTCTTGCCCTATTGCATGAAAAGACACTATATTTGCCTCCGTGCCAATCATAGTGCTCCTAGAGTTCTTCCAACTGCCCCATAGCTGTCAAGTTTTCCCTTTTCTTTCGAGGAAGCCTATTCAGCATAACGGAATTTCCCTTAAAAAAAAGGGATAACTTGACAGCTATGAACTGCCCCTCACCCAGCTACACTATACAAAAACCACAGTAAGGACCAAGGACTTGATGTGTAGCACTGGTGTCGCTAATTTAGGACAGGCAATGTGGCTGGTGCTTACTGGGCTAGAGCTGTGCAGGTTCACTAGCAGGGGTGCTGGTGCTGCGCTAGTGTGTTCATGTAGCTCAAACCCCACCCAGTACATAGCAATTGTGCAGTCAAGCATATGTTAATTGAATTGCAAGTTTTTGGATATGCTGACGCAATCATGTAACTACTTTGGGATGCAACAACAAATGTGGGATGGATGTTTGAGCTAAATCAAAACTATTGCTTGAAGTTGCCCGGTGAGGAGGAAGAAACAGAGGAAGGACTTGAGAAAGAGGGATCAAGGTGGGGTTTTTTTTAGTCTCTGTAGTCTTATACTTTAAGCTGTAACAATACCCAATCCACAATACATCTCTCCCCCAAGCCCTCCAAAACAGGGTTGGAAGGGAAATTAGCTAGCTGTACTGAGTGAATTTTACCTTCACCTCTTTAGCTGACCTGGATACACAGTATGTTATGGCCTTGCAAGCATCAACTTTATCCAGTTCAGTGAATTTTATGTTCAAGTCTTTCCCCAGGCATTTAAATAAACTAACTTGTTACAAAGCTCAGATTAAATCACTGCAGGCAAAAACATAGAAAGCTTGCGGCAACTGAACCAACACAAAATGGCTTCCAGAGAAATTAGGGTAGTGTAATATTAATGGTATTTGTCTTGGGTAGGAGGATGTGAGATGTATGTATATGTGAGTGTGTGTAAGAGAGGGATATTTATTTCTTTTTTATGCATACCAAATGCCAGGTTAAGTAATTAGGGCCCTCTTTGCATATTATTGTTTGGGTTACAAACCACCCTGACAAGTGTACATATGAACATAATATTGAAGTCAATTCACTACTTTCTGTAGCACTGGAGTCTACCATAGCCTGAGAACTGGATTGGGGAATAAAGAAGCACAGAGTTGAAGTCAGGAAGAAAGAAGCCGACTGCCCTGGGTCAAATAAAGCTCCAGGAAACCCAAGGAGTGTTAAAACCTTGCAGAAGCTAAGATACAGCAGCCACCTTGTTTGAAACCAGTCCAGGAGAGGAAATAGGCAGGAAGAACCAGCTGCACAAATATAAGAGGGGAGACGACACCTGGCTTACCAGTAGTGCATGCGAAAAGGATCTAGGGGTCTTAGTGACTCAAGCTTAACATGAGTCAACTGTGTGATGCAGCAGCAAAAAACAAACAAAACTGATGCTATTCTAGATGGCATCAACATACTTAGTGTCCCCATCAAGGGAAGTGATAGTACTGCTCTGTTCTGTTCTGCCTTGGTCAGACCACACCTGGAGTGCTGTGTCCAGTTCTGGGTGCCCAATTTAAGGAGGATATTGACAAGCTGGAATATGTGCAGAGGAGGATGACCAAGATGATCAAGGGTCTGGAACCAAGCCTTATGAGGAACGCTTGAGGGAGTCGGGTATGTTTAGCCTGGTAAAGAGGAGACTGAGAGGATATATGATAGCCATCTTCAAATATCTAAAGGGCTGTTGCATAGAGGATGAAGCAAGCTTGTCTTCTCCTGCTCTGGAAGCTAGTACTTGAACCAATGGCTTCAAGCTACGAGAAAGGGGATCAGGAAGAACTTTCTGACAGGAAAAGCTGTTTGGCAATGGACCAGACTGCCACAAGAGGTGGTGGGTGGACTCTCCTTCCTTAGAGGTTTTTAAGCAGAGGTTGAATGGACATCTGTCATAGATGCTTTAGCTGAGATACCTGCATTGCATGGGGTTGGACTAGATGACCCTCGGACCCCTTCCAACTCTTAGATTCTATGATTCTATGATAATCACACTGTAAGTTTCACCACAGTATGACTATAAACTTAGTACATGTTAAAAATGCTATAATATTAATAAATGTTGATGACATGATATTGTAGAGTCACAGGAACTGTCAGTTTACCCCAGGGAAAAGGACAATATGAGCTGATCTCATTTCAATACTAGCGAATGTGTGCTATTGAATTTCATTATAGTTGCTTTATTTGTTATTTTGAAATTGCTAGTATCTCCAGGGCAAGTGAACACATCTAGAAAATGAGTTTTGAATAAACAAAATTGCACACTATACACCTAATTATTACCTGCATTGCACTAATGGTCGAAAATTTAAAACTTCAAATTTGTAATATAGTAGTCAACATTCTTTGTGGTTATGATTCTGTTCCTCAGTCTTTATATTTTCAGGGAGTGAATTGTATAGAAATAAATGAGACTTACTTCTGAGCAAAATCAATCCCAAACACGTTTCCCTAGAAGTAAATTCCATTGAAATCAGCAAGGACTTGTGTTTTAAGACTCTCTCTGGTAAAGAGCACTGGAGAAATAAAAACATCAGCTCGAACAGAATGGGCCAGAATGCTCCCCTCATAAATATAAATGATGCCAAAAAATGGGATGTATTAAAGATAAGTAAGAACAATTTTTCAGAACTTAAACCATTACAATGTTATATTTTGTTAACCCCTTCAGATCGCTTCTAGTCTATAAATGGTATTCTAGAAAAACAACCCAGAATGTTAGTTTTCAAGCTAGCTAAACCAACAAATTCAGCAGACACACATACTCAGATGAGATTTATGTAGTAAGCCAAAATGTGTTAGGAAAAATAGACCAACTTCTGGCAGGGGCGGACTTTGCTCTCTCAAATTTCATGGGAAAGGTCAAAATTCAGTGCCCCCTGCCTCCCGTTATGCACGTGCAGTACGAAATAGTTGTGACACCCTGTGGTGCCCATCTCAAGGGAACTGTTTGCACTGCCCTAAATCTGCCTTTGTTTCTGGGTTATCCAAACCAACCAAATTTAAATCCGTATTTTATGGATAAGAACTGCTATTGAAACATAGTTTCTGCAGACATTTTTGTGGCTCAATCCATGAATCCCATGTGATGCTGGTGTTCTTCTGGATCACTTTTTCCAGAATAATATTGCTTAGCTAAAATGGATATCCAAGCTTACCTGGCCTTAGGAGAGACTCACTTGGTAAGCTCACAAAGCCTGCACACCTCTGCCCTGCCTCTCTCTGCCTGGATCTGGGGGGGGGGGGGACCAGACAGCCTTATAAACCGCCATTCAGTGAGCTCATTCAGTGAGCCATTCAGTGAGCTCACAATGACTTGCTCACTGACATCTTGAGCAGTTCACAGTGAAGTCTCTCTAACTTTGTTTTACTCTGTAAAGCTCTAAGCCACTTGGACTGAAAGCACCTGATTCCTCATGATCACTGAGACCCTCCAATGGGGCACTTCTGGTGGTTCCCAGTTCCCCTGAGGTTCAGTTGGCCTTAACTAGGGACCAAGCCTTTAGCAGGCCCTGCCCTGTGAAACTCACTACTGTACTGATAGAGCTTCAAGCAGGAGCCAACCCTTCTTTTCCTGAGATGTCACTCTTCCAAACACTTTTTTGTCTAGACGGGTCTTTACAACATGCTTTCTAAACATAGAGCTTTGGTTGATTTCATACTTATATGTTATGTGCCAACTTTCTGTATTTTTATGAAACTGCAGGTGATGACTTCGTAAGTAAGTAAGTAAGTGAGTGAGTAAATAAATAACTCACAGGAATCACCCCCTGTCCCTGGCTTTGTAAGTGGCCTGGACCTGGTAGATCAGTTTCAATCGAATATAATAGTCAAACCTGGCCTCTGGATCTATGCAGAATTCCCAGGGGGTGGTTGGTCTGTCACACGTAGTAAAGACTCCAGGAGTCCGGGAAGTATTTTGGAACCATCCTACTTGGAAGTTGGTGTTGTGTGCTGTTTGTCTGGAATAACAGTTATTTCCCAGGATGCTTATGCAAGCATGGTTTCTGTGGAGGTTTGGTGGCTTACTGCACGAATCTCAAGTTCTTATACGTGTACAGTACTGTTAATTTTGAGGATTGATGTAGCTTAGAAGTTGGTGTTCGGGGCCATTCCAGCTTGGTTCCGGCCTTTACACCGTTCAATTTTCAGTCTATATGCTCCCTACAAAGGCAGTTTAATATGAGAGACATTTGTGTTAAAGGTGAAGGAAGGCCAAAACACCTGACCTGTTTATTTCTACGTGTTTCTATTTTACTAGGGATTCAGTAAATATGAAATTTATAGGAAACTTAGAAGTCTGTAGTCAAACGCCTGGCTGGAGAAGCTTATTAATTTAAGATATTTATGTACCACTTTTCAAACAGACCTCACAAAGCAGTTCACAAAAGGGCATTACAGCACAGCAATAAGGATCAGTTTAAAAAGAGGGTGAAAAAGAAAATGTTACAAGACTATTGTTTAGAACAAGCTATAATGGCTTCCTTAGCATCCTACCCAGGTCAGGGTGCCCCTGTGGTAATGGCTGGAAGAAGCAAGGGGAACCACCATGGACGTCTGGATGGTGGCAGCTCACCTGAATGGTTTATTTCTTCTCCCTTCCCCTCAAGACAAAATAGTCTTTATTGATTTTAAATCAATACAGAAAAAATACAACTATTCAGGTTAAAGCTGCAAGCCCTATTGACTACAGTGGTTGATAATAAGGCACCTGCTTTACAGTATAGTTATCTTATGTATTTTTACTTGGAAATAAACCTCACTTGAGGGGGGATTCACTTAATGCTCCCCATCAGTGGAAACCCTGCACAATGACTTCTGCTTGCCTAAAAGGGTTACCCCCTCTCCTCCCTCCATGCCCCCAAAATTGGCTTGGTGGGTGGTCGGAAGAATCTCTGGAACAATATGCAGGGGGACAAGGGGAGATCATGGCAAGCTGCAGTGCTTCTGTAGATGGAACATTTGTAACAGAGCAATGTTGAATTCCTCCCGTTGTATTTAATGGGTCTTATTCCCAGCAAAGTAGAAATTAGTGCCATTTACATCCCAGTGCAGCTATGGTTTATTTGGATGTTATTTCCATGGGACCTACTTCCAATAACACGTATTTGGGAGTGTAGGCCTAAAGGGGGTGAACTTTGTTTGGAGCATGCTCAGTGTGGCTATCAAACATTCCTCAACTACTTATATAGGCTTCAGGGTTATTAAAATAAGAGAGGCACATTTTTGGTAGTTTTGAGGGCATGTTTTTCTTTAATTCTTACATGAGGGCCCCTCTCCTTCACTATAACATATAGGAAGGTTTTGTTTAATTATTGAAAATCTTAATATTTTAATCCTCTGAAGTAGCCAGCTCTAGAGAGGGTATTGGTCATGCAACTCTAACTTTCATTATGGATCTGCCAATATCCCAGCATAGTAATGTGCCATTGATTTTGCTATTATGGCCGATTACCTGCTTCAGCTAAGGGGTAAAAGGTTCATGGATTAATTCAGCCACATATTTTCCCTTTAGTATTGTGTACAAGACATGCACAGACATGAGATGTATGTCAATAGACCGTTATGGGAAAATATCTACTTAGTGTACATTTTAAAAAGCACCCTTCCGCAGCCTTCCCCTATGAAAGATTTTGTTTGGTTTAATGATAAAGCTGATGAAACATTGATCCCGTGTTCTCTTCTGAAGTCTTGAAGCAATTATTGTTAATCAATGTAATGGAGATATCATGAATTCCTTGAATATAAGCTTGGTTATTGTCAAGATCATGGTCTGAAGTCTACCATACTCAATTAGAAGCCATTTTATGAAAAATTATGTATAAGGTAGAATATATTATCCCAATAACCTCCAAATTTGACTCCAAGACCTTCCAGATTCTATGTGCAAAGTTGTGGCCCTCAAATTATTGGTTTGCTTGAAGAAGGGGTAGCTGGCCAAACTGAGGCTCATTGTTTGTGAGTGGCTTCCACCAGTTGTTTGTTGATTATCTCAGTCAATGGTCTCAGGTGGTGAGTATGCCAGACAGTGAATTGGAGTTTGCCAGGACTCCTGCTTGCCTCACTCTTAGCTTGGGTAACCAGCCACCCAGATCCTGCTTGCCTCACTCTTAGCTTGGGTGACCAGCCACCCAGATCCCTAATGGGGCAAGGCTCTTTGCTGCCCCCTCCACTTCCACTTCCCTCCCTGCTTCAATCTAGAAATATCTAAATTTTAAACTATCTTGCACCAGGTCTTGATTACTTTAGCCAGAACTTACTGTCATATTTGGATAGAGGAGATTAACGCATGGAATGTTTTATACCCACACTATTTTATCCATCTTTCAGTACACCAATAGTTCCTAGTATAGATTAAGCTACAAAGCAAGTGTACTTAGGATTGCTTCCTTAAAAACATAATTTTAAAGATTACATATTGTAATCCTTAATTAGAATAATAACTTTGTAAAGTATACAGTTTGGGGTTTTTTCCCCTCCCCCCTTTACTTTCCCTTCTACATGGGTGCTTCTTCTCTTTTATTCACATCACACCATGTTTAGTGCACATAAAATTACAGTATGCACTTTTTAACTTTCAAAAAAGATGTCTGAAAAAAATAAAAAAATAAAAAGGATTTCTTCCTTAAAAGCATGAAACCTTTGGTGGCAAGCATCAGACTCCACTGTAAATCACACTTGAGTGAGACTTTGTTGTTGTTGTTGTAAATCCCAGTATAGTAGGCAGAACCAATTCAGAGTGGGAGGTAGGAAGGCTATTTGGCCTGGTTCTTGAGGCTCAAAGGGGCCTCAGATTTCGACACTTGTTAGTTTGTTTTTTACATTTGATAAGCTCCACGACTTGTTTTTATGCACATTGGATCAAAATGTAAAACACACACTCAGCTTAGCGCTTCAGATTTAAACTATTAAGAGATGTGGTTTGGAAGAATTCATTGTTGTGGTTGCTGATAGATTTTATCATATTAAAGAGTTTAAAATGTTCATAAATATTAATTAAAATGTATCTATTCTGAGGGCACAGGCTTAGACCGTGATGATTGTGTCCTCTCAGACAAACTAATTATACAAACAAACCACTCGTTCTTTTACATGGTGCCTTACAGGAAAACAGTATTGCCATTTTTAATATTTATTATGGCTAGTGGCCTCAAAAGCTGGAAGTGGCCCAGCCTTTGCACCTGGGGCCAAATTGCAGGCGCAAAGGTTAACCATACCTACAGGTCTCTTTTTACATTTGTTAATTTCCTTACCCAGATGTGAGGCTGGGATCCCCACAGAAGCTCAGGTGTTTGGCTCCAAATACTCTTTTTAGAACCACCACCCTACAGACGAAGTTCTAGCATTTTTAAAAAGAAGCCACTTTTGACAGGGGTACAAAGCATCAAAACAGATAACGATAGTGGTGATGATTGGTTTTTTAAAAAAATCTAATGGGTGATGTGTATTTTGGGGAGGAACTCATCCAAGACTCCATTGCCACAGTCCATCCCAAATCCCAAAAACTTTGTTAGGGATAAAATCAGACTATCACAATTGTTCTGACAAGTATGGCTGCCAAAATTAGATCAGTGTTCATAGGAGAGCAGTAATTTAGTTCATGTCAAAATGACATGCCTTCAGGCACTTTGCTGCTCTGGTTCAGCGAAGTATGTGATTTTCCAGATGGTTATACTGTGATATTTAGTTTTTATAGTGAACATGTGATTGGTTTCTATGTCTGTTTTATGGCGAGCTGTTAAACTGACCTGACCATTGCCAGAAGGTGCTATGTAGCTGCAGTAGTTAAAGCCTCTTTTATTAGCTCTCTTGATACCATGGGCAAACAGATAGAAGCTACCTGCTTGAATACAAACAGCATACCCATCCTTTGGTGATAAATTCATCACAACTTTTCCGTTATTGGCAAGTCCCGCTGTTCCGTGCTGAAATGACTGCTTTGTATAAACAACCTGTTGCATGATAATGGCAATTATTATTTGAAAGGCAGTCATGAAAAATTGAGTCCCCAAAGGGTATCAACGGATCTCACTAGGTTTTTGAATGCATCTAGGCTTAGGTCTCCTTCTCCTGCAGGGATGCAGAATTTCCTTTGGGTGCATGCAATTTGTGAAGCAGCATGAAGCTGAAAAGGCAGATGTTGTGCAAAATCATTATATGAACTTACTACTTACTACTGAGGAGTGATACATTTTAGGGCAAAGGATGGAACAATGTTATCTTCTCCCTAGAGTTGGACATGTTTATAATCGAAACATGATTTTTGTACTTGCTTCCTGACTGACATATCTTCCTCCACCTTTTGGCCCTAAAGCTGAATATTATTATGGTTTCAGATTCTTTGGCAGTGACAGTTGACTTGAAATTTACTATAAACCTGTGGCCTCTTCTCCCACTGTACTCTTTTGTGACCTCAGGGCTGAAGTTAAATAGCACTTCACCTTGCCATCTCTCTCCAAGAAAGGTGATAGGGTTAATAGAGCAGAATAAATTCAAATGTGCCCTTGATAGTGTATCAAAAGACTGGCTGGGATGCTTTGGCTTCTCTTGCCTCGACAAACAGCCAAACACAACCTTTTCTGGTACCTGCAAGGATTTGTGCACATCCAGTGGGATATTCCTTTGAAAAGCAGGCCATTCCACCCAACCTATATCACAAA
This sequence comes from Zootoca vivipara, assembly GCF_965207765.1. Lineage (NCBI taxonomy): Eukaryota > Metazoa > Chordata > Lepidosauria > Squamata > Lacertidae > Zootoca > Zootoca vivipara. The sequence goes on from NC_142588.1 coordinate 25,065,575, forward strand.
GTGGTTTTGAAACTCCTTTCAGCTTAAAAAGGTGGTTTCCATATAACACAGGGAGGAATCTGGCCTTTGCGTCTCTGTCAGGAACAATCGGTATAGCTGAAAAATTAGTTTGGATAGGCTCTACTAATCTGAGGTCAGGGGGAAGCATGTTACTTCACTATTCTCGAAAGCTGTCAGTTGAGTAATGTGTAAATGTTTCATGGGGAGATTCTGCCTAAAGCCATGGTGGTGGACTTATTGACATTTGATTCCTCTTCTTTTACAAAGTACTTCTTTGCAGACTGGATAATTAACTTACGGAACTTGTTGCTGCAAAGGGTGGTGGAAGTTACTCAGGTTCAGCGCTTTCATATGACAATTATTTCAGGTAATAGCTGCATAGCTGCCAAGTTATCCCTTTTTTAAGGGATTTTCCCTTATGCTGAATAGGCTTCCTTGCGAGAAAAGGGAAAACTTGGCAGCTATGAATAGCTGCAAGGAAGCAGTGAAACCTCCACTGGGTCCCCTCTTACTTGCTTTATCTTTGCTGCTGCTGCTGCTACTGTTGCCACTAACCAATCTCTCAACAAAGCTCTCTGCCCCTTCTGCCTCCCTCTGAGGAAGCCTTCTTGTTCTGAATTAGCCGGTCCAGGGGAGGACATGGTGGGTGCTTTTCACAACCAGAATGCCTCACTCTGAGGAAGGATTCCCGTGGCTCTTCCTCAGAGCAAGGCAATGAGAAAGGCGGGGGGGGGGGAGAGAGAGAGAGACCATCAGTGTTTGGCTGGCTCCTGTTAGGACTATGGTGGGATCCAGTAAGGCTGCCCTTTAGGTGGAGTTTTAAAATATATTTAGGAGTAAGTGACCCAGTACACACAATCGTATCACAGCTTCTTGGAGGCATTGTGGCCCTTATAGCTTTTATGCACAGTGCTTAATTCCTATGGCCCTACACCGTCTTGCACGTTGGGGCTTTTAAAGCAGTAAGAACAGTGATATGTTAAATGGTCATAAGAACAAACCATGATTTCAGGTCAACTGTGCTCTACACCAGGCATCCCCAAACTGTGCCCCCCCCCCGATGTTTTGGCCTGCAACTCCCATGATCCCTAGCTAATAGGACCAGTGGTCAGGGATGATGGGAATTGTAGTCCAAAACATCTGGAGGGCCAAAGTTTGGGGGTGCCTGCTCTACACCCATTCTTCTGCAGTAGCAATGCCAATGTATATTGTCTTTATTTTTAGAAAACGAAACAAAACACATAACCAATATCAGTAGGAATGGGATAAACATCCTTAGCAGATATTAATTTGCTTTCTGGTGTGAAAACCATAAATACAATCTTGAATTAATGAATAACCCTCTCCCCATTACCACAGAAGAGCAATTAAATAGTTAGTTTTCCTATGGAGCTGCTTTAAAAAAAAACACACAACAGAATATTTAGATCCATGTGGGAGGTTTGTTTCTACATGGTAGCTTTGCAGGCAGGCATTGGCAATAGAAATTTTAGCCAATGCTGCAGTGTCAGGTTTGGACAACTAGGTATATGTATGTGGCTCTGGGTGGAAATGTACATTGTTATTCACATCAAAAGTCACATTCAGCTGTTTCAGTAGGGCCAACGTGAACCTTTTTTGTGTGGATGAGGAGATGCATTCAGATCTGAATCAGCATAATCTAGACATTTTGGGGCTGCTTCCATTTGGCCCGCTCTCTTTCCTGTTTGCTGCACGGCTCTGACTTCTTTTTAATTCTGGCAGCCATTTGGTATGGCCTGCCAGGTTGAAGATTCTTTTGTGGCATCCCTCTGGTTTTTTAGATTGGTTTTATCAGCTGCACCTGCCTCTGTTTTCACTTGCTGTTTATTTTGCTGCTGTTGTTTTATGTTGGATTTTATTGAATTTTTAAACTATTGTAGGCCACCCATAGGATCGCAAATGCAGTGTAAGGGCAGGATATATATCTCTTGCCAATCTTTTTGTCCTATGAGGGTTTTATTGTTGTTGCTGCTATTGGTATTATTTAAATTTTATTGCAGGCCCCTTTTGAGCCATCAAACGTAAAAGCAGCAGGATATGAATTGGAATACGAAATAAATTAATTTATCTATTCTTCTCTTTTTAGCCTGTCCAGTTTATGCATGATTTCCACATGTTTGGGTGCTGTTGTGGGAAGCCAAGAATTAATAAACAGAGTAGAGCAAATTTTCCAGAGAGGGGTCTCCATTAAAGGTGGCTATTATTATAGCATTTTGAAGATTGGAGAACCACTGAGAATTGCAGTATTCCAATTGAGCAAATTATTCTGCACATTCACAGCTCAGTGACTGAGAAAATAGCAACAGTGCTTTAATGGCAGTATCTGTGCTCTGATAGGATTACTCGTGGCCAGCTAACATGTAAGAATTGACATTTTAATAGTAAGATTATTGTTTCGTCAATTGTACATGGATTAGCCTCGTCAAACACCCACTGACAATAATAAAGAAATTATATAATTGTGTAGTAGGGCATTGGCATGCGCTATCTTGCATTGCAACCAGCATTCAGTTTTAGAATAATTGTTCATAATGTAGCCAGATAAAATGTTGCTGTAACTGCTGAAAAAGATACATCCAGTTGCTTTTACTGATTATCAGTCTAATCGCTGGCGTCTACAATTTGCATCACGTAATAACTAGTATTAACAAACTTTTTATCGGGGAGTCTTTTTGTCCATCTCCTAATCTCACATTCATGCTTTAGAAAAATTGGATTGTGAATTAATCTCTGAAACCATGAAGACAAATGAAGCATTATGCATGGGGATCAGACAGGCTTCTAGAGACACCCATCCAATAATTAGTGTCTGCCATGAAAAATGTAAAGAGAGCTGGTATACCGTAATCAAATTACTTCTACACACAATTGTCACAGGAAATAACTTGCAACTCCTTGGGTTGCAGATCATGTTTCTTGTAAAATGTTTTTGTGGTCCATCTTTGGCCCAACGCATGCATTGCTGAGTCAGCATGAGAGGAACTGAAAACTGCCCTCCTATAGCTGGTTCCTCTTGTCTTGGCAACACATGGGAGCTCTGGTCCAATCAGACACCCCTCTGCTCCTCTCCCTCTCCATGTGAGCACCATTCCCAGATCTAGTTGCTGTTGCTGGCATGGGAAGAAATAATATGTCAAGATGTCCCATGTGACTGCAACCTCTGTACACTATAGAGATTATGTGGAGAACCACAGTTGTTTTCCCTATAGCTACTGCACATTATCTGTTGATAATGTATGAATTTTGTGAGTTGTTTGATGGTTTGGTTTAAAAGAATAAAAGGAGAATTTCCTGAATGCTTAGATCCAGATTTGGGGCAAATACTCTCTTGGTGAGAGAACCCAAGCAGAGATTTAAAATCACAAAACATGCAGCAAAGTAAAGCACGAAAATATAGGCTTTTAGACCTTTAAAAATCCCATTTTAATTTGCTTCCCAAGCTTCCTCTGACTTCCCTTTTAGCACAGAAAAGACTACACAGTTTGCTAAGTTAAAAATTTTTTTACTTACAAACTCTTCAAAGGTCAAATTTATAAGCTTTTCCACACAGCAGTCAGAAAACGCAGGCAGCCAAATTACCAATTAATGCAAAAATTGGTAAAAATATTTCTAAATTGTTGGTCTAGAAACACAAAAATGGCCTGTAAGCCATGCACGCAGTCTGAGCCTGGAGCAACCAGGTTCTAACCTCCATTACATATGAGGTTCACATGGTAGATGAAGTGTTTCTAAATGACTTGTACAGAAACACAAAGATGGCGTGCTTAAGCCATGCAGCCATCTCAGCTTGAAGCAATCAGTCCAGAGGTCCTTCCTGGTTCATTAAGTGCTCCTGGTTCATTAAATCATTAAATGTTGGGAAAGAGAGAGAGAAGAAACAAAGTGACTTGACTTTATTCTTTCCAAGGTGAGGTGGCATGCTACGTGACCTAGCTAAGTCTAGGAAAACAGCTTACTCTATGGTCTTAACTCCTTCCTGCATGAACTAGAGCTAAGCATTCTGGTTATATGCTGATTTATCCCATAAATTATGCCTCTACATTGGTAAAATGTGTAAAGAAAAAGATTAGGGGAGGTCAGATCTTCCTGTGAACTAGGTCTTGTAGTCCACATAAGTCGTGAGCCTTTACTGTTCTTCTACTACAAATTTATATTTACAAAGCTTGTATTAATGTTTAGGGCATTCACCTCATTACTCATTTTGGCATAAGCTTCTTTGGGGCCAACAGAGGGAAGCATTATGCTATTCCACGGAGCAGCTACTTTAGTCAGAAGTGGTTTTATAATTTTGTTCTACTGTCACTTGTGGATGTTCTTGGACTGAGACCAGGCCCTTTTATAAGACCCTAAGACTCCAGGGCTGAAAGTTCATTTGAGAACTTCCTTTCTTCTCATTGCACCCTGTGCCAATGTCATTTTGTCTGAGGGAAGAAAAATCCCTAGATTTGACAGCATTTAATACAGCAGCATGCTAATATCATCAGCTGACAAACAAGGTCGCCATGACAACCAAGAATTTAATTCTGGTGAACAACCAGAAGAAGCCAAGTATCTTGCCCTTTTTGTTCATATTTTGACTGGCAGCATCATATGTTTTAATTTAAATTCTTTGAGTGCTATTCTTTGTCACCCAGCCACACACAAGAGGAAGAGACTTGTGTGAAACCAAAGCTTTATGGATAAGTTTTAAAAAAGTGTCTCAGTCCCCAATTCCCCCCAAATTCCCAGTTAATACTGGGCATGCTTAGTGGAAGCAGAATGTTGGCTGACTGTTGAGGGGAAAATAGAATCCCTAAGAGAGGGAAGAATGGAGTGCTATGGGGCATTTTGTTGCACGTCACAATTGTTTCCCCTGTTGGAACTAAAGTTCACTGCAAGAACAGGCCATTGCCTTTTACTTTCTTTTTGTCTCTCGATAGCAATAGTAGGGTGTGTGGGTGTGGCTGTGTATGCATACACACACTTTATAACGTGACACTAATTATTTTTTGTGACAGATAAATATGATAAATATGGAAATAATTCTTTAGTATACTTGAAAACTCATGTACCTTTTGGAATATTAAATTTTACCACAACGTTCTGGAGGAGTTTGTGGACTTGATAACAGAAATTATTTTTAAAGGCTTTTATATGGCTGGTTAGCAGAGCGCACATAAGGCTGTTTTATTGTAATAAACTATATTATAATGGCAAATAAATTATACTATAGTCACTGTGCTTTGTTTTGACATTTAGCAGATGTCGTCCTTCTAGAAAGAATAATGAATGGAACAAATTTCCACTCAAATTGATGCAAAATTGATATAGTCTAACTATTAACAATTTGTCATAAAACTAAAACTATGAATTGCATTTTAAAGCTTGTCATTTCTGTAACTAGGTTGATTACAGGGTAGGCATTGGGGACTTGAGGCACAAGTCAAATTTCATATGAATGATGTTTCATAAAATGTTTCTACTCCTTTTAATACAGTTGGGAATCATTAAGAATATATTTTTTCTTATTAAAAACTGCTTTCTGGTGGTAATTCCAGTTCATTCCAGAAGCATAATTTACAGCTCTGAATTTACTAAATTCACTACTTTTTGTTTGTAATGGAAAATTTATACATAGTGTTTTCATAGGGAAGGAACGGCCCTGGTCGCACTGGTTGATGATCTCCGGCGGGCTAGGGACAAAGGTGAAAGCTGTTTCCTAGTCCTGCTGGATCTCTCAGCGGCTTTTGACACCATCGACCATAACATCCTTCTGGACTGTCTAGAGGGGTTGGGAGCTGGGGGCACTGTCATACAGTGGTTCCGCTCCTTCCTCCTGGGCCGTGTTCAGAAAGTGGTGGTAGGGGATGAGTGTTCAAACCCCATGGCTCTCACTTGTGGGGTGCCTCAGGGTTCTGCCCTCTCCCCCATGCTTTTTAACATCTACATGCAGCTGCTGGGAGAGATCATCAGGGGGTTTGGGCTGGGTGTTCATCAGTATGCGGATGATACCCAGCTCTACCTCTCTTTCAAATCAGAACCAGCGAAGGCAGTGAAGGTCCTGTGTGAGTGCCTGGAGGCGGTTGGAGGATGGATGGCGGCTAACAGATTGAGGTTGAATCCTGACAAGACAGAAGTACTGTTCGTGGGGGGCAGGAGGCGGGCAGGTATGGAGGACTCCCTGGTCCTGAATGGGGTAACTGTGCCCCTGAAGGACCAGGTGCGTAGCCTGGGAGTCATTTTGGACTCACAGCTGTCCACGGAGGCGCAGGTCAATTCTGTGTCCAGGGCAGCTGTCTATCAGCTCCATCTGGTACGCAGGCTGAGACCCTACCTGCCTGCAGACTGTCTAGCCAGAGTGGTGCATACTCTAGTTATATCCCGCTTGGACTACTGCAATGCGCTCTACGTGGGGCTACCTTTGAAGGTGACTCGGAAACTACAACTAATCCAGAATGCGGCAGCTAGACTGGTGACTGGGAGCGGCCGCCGAGACCACATAACACCGGTCTTGAAAGATTTACATTAGCTCCCAGTAAGTTTCCGAGCACAATTCAAAGTGTTGGTGCTGACCTTTAAAGCCCTAAATGGCCTCGGTCCAGTATACCTGAAGGAGCATCTCCACCTCCATCATTCTGCCCGGACACTGAGGTCCAGCACCAAGGGCCTTCTGGTGGTTCCCTTGTTGCAAGAAGCCAAGTTGCAGGGAACTAGGCAGAGGGCCTTCTCGGTGGTGGCACCTGCCCTGTGGAACGCCCTCCCAACAGAGGAGAACAACTACCAGACTTTTAGAAGACATCAGGGAGGCTTTTAATGTTTAATAGATTATTGTGTTTTATTTTTCTGTTGGAAGCCGCCCAGAGTGGCTGGGGAAACCCAGCCAGATGGGCGGGGTATAAATAAATAATTATTATTATTATTCCTTATACCACCATTGAAGATGAGCCAAGACCACCTATTCCTTCCTTCATTTCCATATGATCTTGAAAAACTAAAAACTCCTATCCCACAGTGAGTTTAAACATTTGTGAAAATGTTTAATTGTTCTTTTCATTGCTTTTTCCTGACCAAACTTTCATCATATTCACTTCATTAGATCTGGCTCCATAGCATAATGATCATTGTAGTCCATGCATTGTGAACCTCAAGGTTGGGTTACTGCAATGTGTTCTGAGTGGGGCTGCCCTTGGACCTGGTCTAGAAACTCTAGCCTGGTGCAGAATATGGCAGCCAGACTGCTAGTCGGGGCACATGACTGACAGCATATGAGACTGTTGTTAAAACAAATGCACTGGCTGCCCATTTACTACTGAGGTCCTTGTGCTAATTTACAAAGCCCTGAACAACTTTAACAATTTTAAATCCTAGGTCCAGGGTACCTTAAATGGTAAAGGGACCCCGGCCTGACCATTAGGTCCAGTTGTGACCGACTCTGGGGTTGCGGCGCTCATCTCGCATTATTGGCTGAGGGAGCCGGCGAACAGCTTCCGGGTCATGTGGCCAGCATGACAAAGCTGCTTCTGGCGAACCAGAGCAGCACATGGAAACGCCGTTTACCTTCCCGCTGTAGCGGTACCTATTTATCTACTAGCACTTTGATGTGCTTTCGAACTGCTAGGTTGGCAGGAGCTCACCCCGTCGCGGGGATTCGAACCGCTAACCTTCTGATCGGCAAGCCCTAGGCTCTGTGGTTTAACCCACAGCGCCACCTAAACCCTTATATCCCAGCTTGACCACTGAGATCATATGTAAGAGCATCCCAGTCACCCTCCTCCCCAAGTTGGTGAGGCTCATTTAACATTGACATGAACCTGAATCTCAGCCCAGTCCTTTGGAATGTTCTTATCAATTGAGAATTAGGTGGCACCCTCCATTTTAACCTTTAAACATTTGCTGAAAATGTTTCTGTGCAGACTTATGCAGACAATTAAGGAAACATTTTCAGCTGATGATCCGTAATTTTAAATCCTGATGCGGTTTTAATTATGTATATATATAATTGTTGTACGCTGGTTAAAATTGTGGCATACACATATTTTTAATAAATAAATAAGATAATTAAAATGTCACTTCCTGACAGGACAGGTTCGCATTTGTGACTGATCTAGAAACAGAAAAGAAGCAGCTAACAGAGAGAGAACAGCACTAAGGCAGTCAGGGGAGCAATGGGGCCAGTGAGAGAAGAGGAAAAAAATAGGGTGCATTTTTGCACAGTCGTTTTTTTAGGGGGGGGGGTGGATCTTACTACAGAACATTTGCTATTTCCTAAATCAAAACTGGAGAGAATTCAGTGCAGTTCCCCCTGCCACAAGCGCACGGGCATGTTGGTAGGGAAGGTGGAATCTCTTGCACTCAGCTGCTGCTCCATTGAGTAAGTGGAGCAAGTAGATTTCCAAAAGGTAAAGCAAAGGGAGCGCCAGACCCTCCAAAGGTTTCTATGACGAGCTTTTACAAGCTACAGCCTTAACTTATATTACTAGGGTTGCATGCTTGTATCTGTTTAACGCAGGCATAGGCAACCTTGGCTCTCCAGATTTTTGGAACTACAACTCCCATGATCCCTGACCACTGGCCCTGTTAGCTAGGGATCATGGGAGTTGTAGTTCCAAAACAGCTGGAGAGCCAATGTTGCCTATGCTTGGTTTAACAGATAGGTGAATCCACTGAATGTGAGTAGACTGAATAAAGCACTGGCTGATCTGTCCGTACCAGTTCTAATCAGTAAGGCTTGGAGTAAAGAATAAATTTATTGTTTGAGGCTATCTAAGTCCTGGTGGTTTACTGTAGAAGGCAATGAAAAAGAATAAGTGAAAGATGCCATTTCTTTCTACCAATAAGTGATACTTTTGATTCATTACATTATAAATCCCCAAATTTAATCTTGGATTTAAGCAATTTAACTGTCAGAGCAATCGTGACATGCTGGTCAGAACTACTGAAGGGGATTTGGGTTAGATAGAGGTGTCCCTCCACTGAGAAATGAAAGTGAGGAGAGGGACTCCACCACCACAGAGGGCTCCTTTGCATTTGCTAAAAGCACAGGCAGTTGAGAAACTCCTACCTGGGGTATCAGGAGCTGGAGTCAGTTAAGTGAAGTTAACTCTTTATTCAAAGAAATTGAAACAGCGCAAGCCTAGTGATCACAGCAACTGTTCCCAGTAAGGCTTGCCCCAATGAGGCAGTTGTGGGGTCTGAAGGTCCCCACCTTCCCACCACTCTCTAAGGCTCCCACCCTGGTTCCTTGTGTGCCAAGGCCCTGTGACCTGCAGTTCCCTAGTGGATAATCAACACATGGACATGAATATTAGGATTATGGGTTCAAATAGGCCACAACTTTATTGGTTACTGATGTGAGCGGTTTGGTTTAGGCATTGGGTGAAGCCAGGCTGTATCTATTCCTTACTACAGGAATGGTGGTCTTGCAACCCTTCCTGACCACTGGGCATGCTAGGCTAGGGGCTGGGAGCACAATATGGAGGGTATACCCTCTAACATTTCTCTGATGAAAATAGGAACATCCCATTCCAAAATAATAATTTTAATATTTATACCCCATACACATCTTATTGAGTTGCCCCGGCACACTTGGCACCTTCCAACATATATTAAAAACGTAATGAAACATTAGACATTTAAAAAAGCTTCCCTGTACAGGATTGCCTTCAGGTGGCTCAGGGGTTGGATAACTCCATACCCTCCAACACTTCTCCAATGAAAATAGGGACATCCTAAGGGAAAGTGGGACATTCCAGGACCAAATCAGAAACTGGGACAGCTTCTCTAAATCAGGGACTTCCCTGGAAAATAGGGACACTTGGAGGGTCTGGACTTCCTAGATTCTTCAGCAGTCTGACAGATCTCTGCCTCTTGACCCCCCCCCCTGCTTCAGCCTCTGATTCTGGACTGCTGTCTGCCTCAACCTCTTCCTGCTCACTAAACCCTGTTACCTCTCCAGCTTCCAACACCTCCTCTTCCCAGTCTGCCCCCTCTTCTCCTTCTGACCATCACCAACCCCCAGGCTCTGAGCCTTCATCCCCTGGGGGTTCCCTTCAGGGTTCTGCAGTTGCTGCCTCCCACCACTCCTCTGCATCTAGCTGGTCCTTGACATGGGGTGGGGTGGAGCAGAGCCAGCCATGAGAGTCCCTGGCTCCAGAGCTGATCAATTCCCCTAAAATGGGCCTGGCACTGGACCCTCAGGGGTGCTGCCTGGATCTGGCGCAACAGAAACTCGGGGGGGGGGGAGAGCCCTCCTCACTTTCCAACCTGGTCAGTGCGAGCAGCAGGGCTTTGGATGTGGTGGTGGTTCTGGGGCTCCAATTTACGCCCTGCTGCGTTCCTCATGCTGATTGCTCTGCTCATGCAGGATTGTGGCCTTGCTCTTTCTGTTCATACATTTCTGAAGGATGGGCTGTAGCTACAATTAATTAAAAGCACCTATCAGTTTCAGTTTGCAGCGTTCACCATGCTAGAATGCATAATTCTGCCTTGCAGTTAGGTTAGGATGTACTGAATGCTAATAGGTAACGCTTAAAACAATAACATTTCCATCAGTTTGCTTTCATCTTCAATATGTGTTGCTACATACCCATAGAATTAGGTCTCCACCCTCTTAATTTTCTTTCATATTTTATCATCATTCAATGTATTATTATTCTATTGCATTGATTATATTATCTCAGTAAAAAGGATTTTAAAAGCCTGTAATTATAGTACTACGTAGCCATAATGCATTGATACTACGGTATTATTTTCAGAACATCCTTTTGTCGTTATAGTTAATGCTCAAAATAATGCCAAATGATGAAATTCCAAAGCAGTACTGAAAATGACAAAATCGGGTCGTTTTAATTATCCATTAGATACCATTGTTGCCATATGATAGTGGGACTAGAATAACATTTCCCCCCTCAATAGGTGCGTCTATTCTTTTAACTAAAATGGATGCACAATTTTTTTTGTGTATGGTTCTATGGAATAAAGATGAATCCACCAGGCTAATCTGCAAAGATTATTCAAGTGTTAAAAGAATATAATTTCAACAAGATTGGATATTTAGTGAAAAAGCACCATGCAACACGCAACTGCTAACTGATAGCATTTCCAGGCCATTTATCATAAAATGCATTGCTGGTTTTGTCATTAAGACAAGATTTATATCCTCCAGTTAATTGCTTTCACTTATTATTTTAAAGGCCATATAGTATATAAATCATATTGTTTTAACTTTAAAAGTATACAGAGCCTCTTCATGTGCAGTAGAACTGATGATGGACAAAATGTATTTTGTTTTATATTAGACTTAAGAATTCCACCAAAGGTTTCAAATAAGACTATGACCAGTGTGCCATTAATATTTTTTTAATCCACACCGTTGAAATCAATTTACATCTTGAAAAGGAAGTATGGGATTAAATAACCATGAAGGTTGAATTACTTTGAAATACAATTTGGCTTAGAGTGAATGGCAAAATACTCCAGATATCCTCCAATTGTAGCTGTCAGCACTATTTCAGGATTGCTCAACTTAGTCCGTACATCTTTGTGCTTGGCTCTGATGACAACTGCTGAAGCCCTATGCCAGACTCTGGTTCAGAGTGTTGTACTCCTTATACATCCAAGGAGCTTCCTGGTGGCCTTTCTAGCATCTCATGTAGGGATTCCAGAGTGAAGGATGGGTTATGGGCAGTGAGTATGATACATAGGGGGTTCATTGGCTTTGGTGTTTGGGTACCAAACTGATGTCTAGTAACCTATTTCTGGTCCATGTCACTTTTGCATGTGTTTACCCATAAGTCCCCCTGTTCTGTTTCTAAATTAATATGTGAAAAATATGCACACATGAAAATCTGCATATAAATACATATTAAAATGCACATTTCTAGACATACGAAGTATCAATATGCACAATTAAAGCATGCTTCGAAATGCCTTTTGAGCTGAGGATGATGCTGGATTATTTGGGAAATACAAATTCCAGTCGATAACTAAGTTCCCATCACTATGCTAATTTGTGAAATTCAATATTGGAAGTTTGAATTCTCGAAATATTTCTAGTTTCTTTTTAAACCCCCCCCCAATTTTTTAACAGTGTTCTTATACATTTAAATCATTTTAATTTTTTGCACATCTGAGATTACTTGAATCCCCGGACTTTCCCCCCACCCACCCCTGGTTTCCAAGATTTATCTATTATTTCTATTGCATCTACTTTTTTCAAATTCATTTTATATCCTTTTTTAACTGTAGTCTTATTACATTATACGTGTTATAACAACCCTGCTAACGTTTTTAAATATCTACGGTGATCTTTAAGATACTCTATAAATTTTTCCCACTCTTTGCTAAATTTCTTATCATCTTGGTGACTGATGAAAGATTTCTAGTTTCAAGGTACATCAAAGACTCCTCCTCATAGAAGTTTGTGTGCTCTTTGCCCATGGACTTGGCTTTAGCCAGCGTTTAAAGCATTTGGGATTTCTGGTGCCTCCATTGCATAGCTCTCAAAAGTTGTCGTTTGTGGCCAGAGTCAAACAGTTGAACAGGCGCAAATTGGATCCAGACGTACAAGTCTGTTCAAATATATGCTTTAGTCCTCCCTAGCAGCCACTGACACTGAATGCGTCCTGCAACTTTCTTGGGAACTCCTTAGGCCACACTGTGTCACCACTGCCATCTTTCTACATAGCTGTCACATAAAAAGTTCAGTACTCATGTGTGCAATGTTTCAAAGGCCAGCAAAGAAAAGATGACTGTAATTGAATATGATGGTGATACAAGACCTATGCCAGGGGCCAAGAGGCTACAAGGATAGAATGCTCTGGAGTTTGAATTAGGGCTGGGATGGGACAGATAGTGGCAACCAGGAGACAAATTGTAGCTGCTAGTGCCCCATGATTTACCATCCTTGGCACTGAAGCCCCAAGGTCAGTGTGCAAATATTCCTAAAATTCTCATTTGGTTCATCTTTTAAATTTTCCCCTCTGCGTTAGGTTGCAGGATCTTTGCTATCTTACATAAATCTTTGTGCTGTAGGGTTTTGTTTAAGTTATTGGGAAATTGCCCTTATTCTGATGCCGGTGTTTTGGACCTCTTGGTTAATGGAAACCACCTTTTTAGAGTTCCCCCCTTTTCCTTTCCTAGTGGGGGATTTCAGGAGAGAGAGAGTGCTGTGGTGTCTTTCCTCCCCTGGGAGTTCCCTGAAGGTAATTTCCCAAAGTCGGCCTCCTGTTGGTCTGTTAATCTTAGCATGTGGTAGCAGTCTACCCTTAGTGAGTTTGTGTTCACCTGAGGACTCCTGCTATCCTGACACCCCACTTTCCACTCTATGGCACTCCCAATGCACATTTACATTTCTGAACTTGTATTTGGAACCAAGATTAGGTAAAATTCAGGGTGGAGGATTCAAAGTGGAGAAGTGACAAGTATGCAAAGGGTTAAACACCCTTCGCTCACTGCTTCTCCAAACCAAAATTTATCCTCAAAAGTAGCTGCCCTCATCACCTCCAAGGGTATCAGGGCAGGTGCGCAAAACATTTCCTTAGGCCCTCAGACTCATGTCTCTGAATGATGTCAAAACACCAGATTACTGTCCTTGAAACATGACATTTAAGATGTCAGCAGAGGAACACATTGCCTTTAGAAGCCAAGACAATTTAGATGCTTCATGCATATTGCTGCCCACTTCCCCCACCACCACTGCTAGAAATGCTGGTTGGTTTATCTTGCCTTCAACTTGTATTTGCATCCTCTTGCTTCGCTAGCGTTTCTCTGTATTTCTTAATGTGATTATTTATATGCCAGGAGTGCTGTCTACACTGTTATCAGTGGTATAGTTTCTGGCCATGTATTTGTTCCCTGGAAATAGTTTTTCTTTTCTTTTCTTTTCTCCCTGTAGTTTACTGCTAAACTTTGTTTTCAGGCGTTTTAAAACTATTTTATTTATCCCTAGCATTACATTTCTTTAATAAGTTTTCGCTATCGCACTGCAACATTTTCAAGAAAGATAACTGGAGTTAGTGATTTGGATGTTGGGTCACCAAGGAAGTTCACTAGACAACAGAATTATGCTAATCATAAAGACGATTACTTCATTTTCTTTTTAACACATGATACTTTGCATATATGAATGACATTTTCTTCAGTATTTCATCTTCTATGTTGTGGGGGTTATATAATTTTTCACATTATGCCACTCTCTTTCCTTTTTCATACTTCCAGCTATCTTAGGTCTGCTAAATGTCTCCCTCTAGCCAGCTTGACAACTCTGCCAAGTGCTCCACGTTCATTCCCCAATTTTCCTGGTGCATTCTGGGTAGGGACCCACAGTTGTGGGAATCATCACTTGCTTTTTGCCTGATCTCTTGCTTATGTTATGCAGGACCAGGAGAAGAGGACACCAGGTATTCCATATTTCATGTTCAGGAAATGATGGGATCTTCAATATGAATGTTGAAGTAATCACCACCACTGGCACATCCCATAGGAGAGGAAGTATGGGAGTGGCCCCCTTTTCATTAAGTGAGAGAAAATGAGCTGAGAGGGGAAGCGATTCCCCCCCCCCTCCAGGATTTAGCAGGCATTCCATGGTTCAGGTGGAATACCATAGGGGTAAGCAGAGAACAAAGAGAGGAATTGGGAATCTTGGCCATTTAGAACCTAATTGCAATTTTTGTTAATTGTGCATAAGTAATTAATTATGTGTGGCTTTGAATGATTTAAGTTGCTGTTCTTGGGGGGGGGGAGCAGGACTTTGGCACTCCTTCTGACTAGGTACCAGGCAGGAAGGAAGAAGAGCAAAGATACAGTATTCAATGCGTGTGTAACAGAGTATGAGTCTTGCCAAATAAAATAGAAGCGTGTCAAAGATATATTCTCAGATTTTAAAAGGTGGACCAGTGGACTTGCATGCAACAGAAAAGCAGGAGTTTGTCTGTTTTATTTAAAAAAAATAAAATGGATTCTAAATGTTTTATTTGAGGAAAATGCAATACTAAATCCAACTTATTAGCTATTAGCAATATAAAGAGAAAGATCAGAGCTTTCCACAGTTATCTTTGTGGATCTTCCTTTAAACATTCCCTTCACTCCCCAGTGAAATTTCCAGAGATAAATGGGGAGTTGAGAAATGGGAAGTTGAGCAGTAAGTAAAATGAAGCATTGAATGATATGGATGACTGGAAGATATCACGCTAAATGAAGAAGAGGAATCGTGAACTTATTCTGTTTTGGGGTAAATTCAGCAAAATACAAGCCGAGGGCTGCAAATATGCATTTGGCTTTGTATGGAAAATATTATGTACTTTGAGTAAATGAGGCTCGGCTGAAGAAAAAAATGAAAGTGGTGTGATATTCAAAGACGAGTGTGGGTGTTCACAGAAGATGAAGAAAATAGTGTGGCACAGTACTGACAGTGAAAGGCTGCTCATGAGCCAATATTTATATTTCTGTTGTTTTCATGATTTAACTTTAATTATGTATGGGTGAAAATGCTAAACTCCTAAGTGTCACGGATGAGCCAGTGGCTTCCTGTTCCCCAGAGGGGAACCTGGGGGGGGGAGAGGACATTGTGCCCGAGGAGGAGGGAGATAATGAGGGGAGAGCTGTCAGAGTAAGTCTAGAGAGCCAGGATGTTCACAGGAGCAGCAAGGGTTAAGATCAAGCTCAGAATGGGGGGGGAGGTTTACCCCAGCTCTCACAAGACCCCAGCCTCTCACAAGGAGGGCTGAAAGGCAAGGCGAGAGACTTTGTCATTTTACAGGTTGCTGGAGGGGCAAGCACAGGCCTCAGCAGAGATCTGAACTGAGTGACTCTGATGAATGATTATTATGTGCTACTGACCTGTTGTAAATACAGTAAATAAAGTCTATAAAAACGTCAGGAGACTCTCGTGGTGATTGTTGTGAAGAGAGGAAGCCCTGTCAGCCCTGACACTAAGTAGTAAACCCTCCCAGAAGTCTGATAGTTGATCAGTGCTTGCATGGTGTCTACCTCACATCACATGAAATCAAAAGTGCTTGTGTTGTTTGACTCCTGCCACCAAGGTTTGAGCTAGAGGTTAGCTACCGTGTTTCCCCTTTTTTAATACGTAGTCAAAAAGTAAGCCAGGGCAGCAATTTTAAGCATTTGAGAAATATAAGACATACCCCGAAAATAAGACATACCTCCATGCCTGCCAGCTCGGGGCCTGGAACCAGCTGCTGCAGCATGGAACGCTCAGCAGCGACGGGCAAAGCAAGGAAGCAGAGCGCGGAGATACAGATTAGCTGTAGCGCGCGCCTAGCGAAGTCAGCCCTGAGGAGGGAAAATGGCGTTTAAAAACGCCGTTTGAAGTGATTTCAGCTTGCCACCCCGCTGCCCGGAACTGGCTGCTGCAGTGCGGAGCGCTCAGCAGCGCCCGGGTGGAGCGCCCAGCAGCGCGGATGGGAGCGCCCAGCAGCACGGACGGAGCACTCAGCAGCGCCGGGCAGCGGGGCGGCAGGCCTCCTTGGCAGGGCCAGGAAGAGATGAGGCCACTGGCTTGGGTGCTCCTGACCCCAGCCGCTTCAACGCGGCAGCAGCAAAAGAGCCGTGCGGCCACATGGAGAGGCGAGAGCCCGAGCGGGAGATGCGCGCTCTGCAAAGCTCTGCATGCACTTCATCTGCCCGACGGGAAAGCGAAGTGGGGAAGAGAAAAAGAGAAAAACACTGAAGCGGCTCTTTTTCTCTTCCCCACTTCGCTTTCCCGTCGGGCAGATTAAGTGAGTGCAGAGCTTTGCAGAGCGCGCGTCTCCCAGCTCGGGCGCTCGCCTCTCCAAGCGAAGTGGGGAAGAGAAAAATCAAGTGTGGAAGACCCTCTGTTAATGGTAGAAAATGGGCTATGCTTAATATTAATTATGCAAAGCAGTAATATGTATGCAATAATGTGTATGCAAATACCTTTAATTAACATAACTTGCTCAATTGGCATATTTTCTTTTTAACCAGATATTTGAGTATTAGGAGAATTTACAGTTCTTTTGGCAGAGGGTGGTGGAATGGCTGGATGAAATGCATGCATGGGTGGTAATAGGAGAACAAAGATGAAGGGCACAAAGGTGGACCAGGAGGCTAGGAAGAGCCACCCAACCTTACTGCCCTAAGAAGTGTATCCTTCTGGAGATAGGTGCTCCAATGCAGAAATTTATTGTGGGTGCAGGAGCCCTGGCTCTCCCATGGGTTAGCATGTTCTCTTGAGCACATTGATCTTTTCTCTCTAGTGAAATTAGTGGAGCATCCTGTGCTTACTTGAGTTCTCTGTGTGCATCACATCTCCAGGCTGTGGCTCAGTCGCAAAGCATCTGCTTTGCATGCAGAAGGTCCCAGGTACAATCCCCAGAATCTCCAGGTAGGACTGGGAGAGACTTCCCACCGGAAATCCTGCAGAAGAGCCACTGCCAATCAGTGTAAACAACACTGAGCTAGATTGACAATCGTCTGACTAGGTCTAAGGCAGCTTCTTATGGTCTGGATGGGTATTTTTGGATATTCTTTATGAGAACTAGACACACGTTTTAGAAAAAAGCTAAATTATGCACCTGATGCCATACATACTTCTGTCCATGCATAACTAATGATGTTGATGATGGTGATGGTGATGTCATATTTATAGTGGATCACAAACTGCATGTGCCAGAAAGTGTCATGTGTGATTGCACTGACTACTAGAGCACCAAGCCTTAAGACATCCCCTGAAAATAAGACACCGTGTGTTTTTTTGAGGGAAAAAAATTATAAGACGGTGTCTTAAAAAAGGGGAAACACGGTAGAGATATCCCTGAGGTGACAGGGTTGTGCTCTGTTCCAAGGGCAGTTCTGCCAAAGAAAACTGAGAGTTTCTCTCAGTAGTAGTCTGAAATCTTTTTGTTCTGAGATGTGTGTGCATGCTGCTTTGTGTTGGCCTTTGATGTCATTTTCTTCTTTGAGTGAAAACTTCGAAGTAATCATTCCTGCCTCCTTTAGGCAACTTCCTCTGGAATCATTCAGACACATACATAGGCTGTTCCATTTTTCCATATAGTGTTCTCTCCCTCTCCCTCCCCCACCTCCTTTTTCCCTTCCAGCAGACAAGTACTACCCAATAAAGGCATTTTTTCTTTCTTAGTTTTCATTCAGCTCCAAAACACAGCATCCTTACAGATGAAATATAAATTGCACATGCCAGAGAATGGAGTAGTATCTACATTGTATTGGAAAGCAGTTAATTTAGGGCTGATGCTCATTTCCCTTTTTTGTAGTCAGTTCTTCATAATGATGTACAAAATATACATGTGTCCTGTCAAGTGTGAATATTGTAAAGGTAGGCATCTGCCAATTTAAAAGATGAAATAGGCAGTTAGGGAAGGTTATTGGAGTCATTGTCCCTGAGCTTTTAAAAGACATATATACACAAGACATATTTACTCAAGAGTTCCTTGAAATCAAAGATTTTCTCAGAGATCCCATAGGGCATGGAGTGGTCAACCTGTGGCTCACAAGATGGTTGGACAGCTATCAGCTCCAGTGAAGATAACCAGTAGCTAGGGATTATGAGAGTTGTAGTTCAATGACATTTGGAAGGCCACAGGGTAGCCACCCCTGCTATAAGTAAAGAGGCAGCGGTACACAGTGTTTGATGGTCACTTTGCTTGATCTGTTGCTTGCTACTTGCAGTCCCGATGTCAAGAGCTATGTATGGAGATTAGGTTCTGCCCATGTAGGTTGCAGAGCCTGAAATGCTTCTAGCTTCCTGTTCTGATTAACTATCGCCAGTCCTGCCATGCTAAAGGTAAGGTAAAGGGACCCCTGACCATTAGGTCCAGTCGTGACCGACTCTGGGGTTGCGCGCTCATCTCGCATTATTGGCCGAGGGAGCCCGCGTATAGCTTCCAGGTCATGTGGCCAGCATAACAAAGCCACTTCTGGCAAATCAGAGCAGCACATGGAAACGCCGTTTACCTTCCCACTGTAGCGGTTCCTATTTATCTACTTGCATTTTGACGTGCTTTCGAACTGCTAGGTTGGCAGGAGCTGGGACCAAGCAACGGAAGCTCACCCCGTCACAGGGATTCGAACCGCCGACCTTCTGATCAGCAAGCCCTAGGCTCACTGGTTTAACCACAGCGCCACCTGGGTCCCTCCTGCCATGCAAACTCTGTCCTAATTCTGTGCATTACAACTGCTCCGTTGCAGGACAATGCATTTACACTTGGGGGGGGGGGAGAAGAAATGACAAAGCAACCAATTAATGTGTGTACAAATCAGCAAAAAAGAAAAGAAAAAGTGGTGTAGTAAAACAAGTGCCATACTTGGATTGATGAGATCTGGGTTCAAATCCCCACTCAAGCATGATGCTCACCTTGGGAAAGCCACCTTCTCTTCCCCCTAACTTACCACATAGGGTAATTGTGCTTGTGAGGATATAGGAGGCATAGCTGCCAAGTTTTCCCTTTTCTCGCGAGGAAGCCTATTCAGCATAAGGGAAAATCCCTTTAAAAAGGGGATAACTTGGCAGCTATGATAGGAGGATAGCACCAGGGTATGGAGTCCTGAGCTCACTGATGTGTGATAAATATTTGCAAAAATGCACAGGCATATGAATACACCCACCACTTCCTAAATCTTATTAGCAAAAACCAGAAGAATATTAAAGGGATCTCAAATTAGCATTGGTGCCCATTCAGGTTTCCAGATTTCATATCTTCATTCTGAACTGATATCTAGGGAAATGTTAGAAAGCAAGCTGCTGTAATGCAGATGATGTTCCATTTCTAGATAGCTGCTGGATTTTGCACCACATAATCTGTAGTGTTCCAGAAATTAAATCTCATACATTGCAGTGGTAGTCCATCACTTAATTCTTGATGTGTTTGTTGTTTGATGGTGTTAACATCAGGCACATAAAATTGGGTAAGCCGAAATTGGTATTAATTATCCTGTGTCAGACAGTTCTAATACTTCTATTATTACTGTAATATGACTATATGTTTTGATTTTATTGCCAATCTATCTTTAACCTGTCCTTTTAATGACTGCAGTCTAATTTCCAGTGTGCTTGCAACGCTATTGGATTTCCAAATGAAATGAAATAAAGTAAACAGTTCTTACGTTAAATTATTTAAGCTGCTGGTGAAATGAGGATTGCAGAAATACAAGTGCTTTGTATAAAGTACAAACAGCGAAGAGATTTAACCTTTAAGCCAACCTTTATGTTCTTAAGAAAATAAGTGAAAACTCCTTGTGAAGAAAGGCCAAACTAGGCATTTTCCACAGATGCACATAACCATATCCCAACTGCCCTTTTTAAATAGGAAAGGCTGCTTCCAGGGAGGATAAATGATAGAGAGGGAGGGGTGCTGTCAATTGTTTTCATGCTCCAAATCCCTCTCCACCAGCTTTCTCCCAAGTCAGAGTCCCTAAAGGGGCCAACATGTGTTTTGGAACTCCAGTAGAGGAGGGCTGTTTGAAGGTGATGAATGGCGAGCAGAGAAATGATATAGTTGCATGTGTCTCTCTGTAAAGTTTAGTTCGGCCCTTTAAGGACACCCAATGTCCTTTTCCCTTTCAAGATGTTTTTCTAACGCCTCATTCACATCACAGATGTGTACCGAGGTTAATGCTGGGTTCTTGGATGATTATAAGGCTGCTTTGCTCTGTATCTTTAAAGAGTTTTCCAAGGAAAGTTATATGACTCTCACATTGCACGAACTTGTGAAAAGGAAAGCAGCTTCACACAGCTTTCCAGCTGCATAATTACTGTCTAAACAGGACAAGCTTACTGCCATGATGTGTGCAATGAGAGCAGCAGAAAATACCTCAAGTAAACAGGTAATGAGTCAGGGTCCTGGGGAAAAGAGTTGTTCTAAGATTTTATGGGTTTTATCCTGCCAAACTCGGCCTACCACAAGGTCTTGTGTCAGTGAGCAACACTAAAATCTAATAAAAACTTAACAATCAGACACCAAACTTTGGAATAGCCACAGCAGAACACACAAATTGCCCATGTAGCTTCTCTCAAAATACACATTTGTAAATGTCTTTTGAAGTGAGAACTTAATTGGAACATTCACAAAGGGGGAGTCTGGAGGATAACATGTGAATATGGAAAATTGGATTAGTTCATATCAGAGTGTGCTAAAATCCATCTCCTCAAGCGTTTTAATTTTATGCTCAGTAGGAATGTATAAACTGCCATAGGTTAGGAGAAATTAGGTAGGTGCCCCTAACTCTTTGAAAGAGGCTTAGAGTATGGAAGAAGATCAGGATGAGGTGCTAGACAGAAGACAGTGACTGCAGTCATTTCCAGACTTCCCTGGGTTTCTTGGGAATGGGGTACAGAACTACAAGGGATGGGAATCTACCTATGTACTCCAGCTATGTACTTGAATTGCATCCCATGGTATATAGCCAACTTCTAAGGCAGGGATGGGGAAACAGATATTGATGCACTCTAACTTCCAACAGTGACAGCCAGCATGGCTAAAGAACAGGGACGATGGGATTTATAGTCCAACAACACCTGGAGGGTGAGAGGTTCCCCATCCGTGCTTGAAGGTTAGGGTGACACTTTGAATGAGAGGGTACACTGAGTGTTTATAGACTGGTGCCAGAATGAAATCTTCTCACTCACCTAAAAGATGAACTGGAGTTTATGGTGCTCCTGCTTATAATCTATTTGACTAGCTGAAAACCCTGCAATTCCCTTTCCATGAATAATCCATTAAGTTCCTGGCTGTTCCTAAAACAAATATGCAGAGGCTAAAACAATCCGTATTTTCAGAATATCGCTTCCTTAAACAAGAACCTAATCACATGCTTTAATGCCCTATACTGAGAAATTCTTCTAAACGGAATCTTTACTAGCAAGCTCTATTTGTACTTTAATTAACACTGTCTGCATTAACTAACATCCTTGTTCCTGGTCTTGAGAAAAGAAAAGCTAGCTAAGCACCGACCATTGATTTGTTTCCTTTTTTCTCATTGCAGGATTAACTGAACATTGGCAAGTAGAAGGAGTGCAGGAGAAATTCTATTCAGTTCGCATTTAAAGGTAAACCTACTTAATGTTCACTGTCCAAAAAATATGCAAACCGAAAAACAGCTATCCTTTAAAATTTGCACTTTTCCAAATTTTGCAATGCAAACTGTGCATATAAATGCACGTGTTAGGGACAATAATATACAAAATGTATTCAATGGGGGGAAATTGCTCCCCCAAAATGTGTATGGTAGACAGTCCAAATTGCACACCAAAATGTGTATATTAGTAGCGGAGCCTAGTGTAGATTAGAGGTTATAGGCAGTGCTTTATATAGTAAAAAAGATGCCAGCACTCACCATGAAGGGGGGAAAAGCACTGGTTATAGTGATGATGAAACTAAAGTATTGTCATGCTGAAGATGAAGCTTTCTCAGCATAGCTCGCCTTTGAGCTTATTGACTTGGGGATGTTTCCCAAGGAAAACTGTCCTTTCTATAATGTGATGGCAACCCAGGAAAAACAGATAATTTGAATTTTGCTCATAAATGATTCTACAAACAAGCTGTAATATCAAAATTATATCACAAGGCAAGCCATAAAGTATATGCAAAGAACTATCTGGTTCAGTACCTGGCTTCCCAAAGTGGCCAAGCAGAGGGTATAGTTAGCCCAAAAGAAAGACCAGCACAGAACCCGTTCCCCGCTGTTCTTCCCTACCAGGTGCTGTTCAGAGGCATACTGGAGGTAGTAGCATACAGCTGTTAAGATTAGTAGCTATTACTAATGGCATCTTAGTGTGCCTTGAATTGGTCTGCTCACCATTTAAAGCCATCCAGATCCATTTGGTCTGATCCAACAGGCCTCCTCTTTTAGTCTTAAAAGGCCAGTTTAGACATATTTGACCAATGGGAAGTTACTGAAGCTAAGCTTCAAGGGCAAAGCCAAATGCTAATCCAATATGGCTGGCTGCTACATTGGAACCTCCCTCTAGAGGAGTCTGTCTTATCAGTTTAGAACTTTCCATCTTGGGGTTGGTGGTGTCTGCTGCACCCCCTCAGTACACCTTTAAGATCATTGTGCTCAGAGGAGCAATACATGGGACTTACTCAAGACTGTCACAGAGCACCCTGAGAGATCAGTTGGATATGTGTTTTCCTTTGTTTTCAGTTCAGAGCATCAACTGTTCTCCGTCACTAGAATGGATGAGGTACTGGGCTGAAAGCTCTTTCTGTAATGAAAATGCAAGTCTTTTTTGGCTCCCACAGATTTCCACAGCAGTTACCAAATGTCAGGGCCTGACCCAGAGTGTTCAAAATTGATGGTCCTGAAACTTTTCTCTGTTGTTGTTCATAAAGAAAAAGGAAAGCTTAAGAAAAAAAATCATATGTGTTTTTTTTTAAGTAGCACAAATCCTATGCTTGCTTTCTAGTTCGGCTTTTGCTAATCATTCATACAGCACAAATTTTCTCATTAAAATGAGTATCCCAGAGAGGCATTTGATAAAAAAAAATACCAGAAGTATATTCAGAAACACATCAAAATGTCACAGTAATATCAGAATCTCTGTACGCTGAGCGTTGATTTATAAGTTCAGAAGAATCTTGCGCTACGACTCTCCTGGGGACATACTGCTTGAGAATGTGGGCAATAGATTGCATAATTGAATGCTCCTCCAGATCAAGAATTCCACATACCAGAGAGAGAGAGAGAGAGAGAGAGAGAGAGAGAGAGAGAGTGCTAACAGCAAGGTTTCTCAACTGCTCTCCTACCCAAAATGCTGCTTTCCATGCACAAGAAGGTTTTGATGTTGTTGTTGTTGATGATGATGTTCCCTTCTGCAGTATGTGGATTGGGTTGCTTGCATGAGTAATTAACAGTTATCTCTTATCTCTATAAGCTTGTGGAAGATTTTAGCCTGGACAGTGTTCTCAAACCTACTAACATGAGTTTGACCAAACTGCGGGAGGCAGTGGAAGACAGGCGTGCCTGGCGTGCTCTGGTCCATGGGGTCATAAAGAGTCAGACACGACTAAACGACTAAACAATAACAACAACAACAACAACAACAAATAAGGGATGATACGTGGTAGGGTTGGTGTAAACCATGATTATGATCCAGTAGCGGACAGCAAGATGGGGCAGGGGTGCTTACTGACCTCCTAGCAGGTAAGTCACTGCTCTTTACTGAGAGGGTGGGGGGCAAGGGGGTGGTGAGGTCAGTGCAACTGT
Source organism: Zootoca vivipara (assembly GCF_965207765.1). NCBI lineage: Eukaryota > Metazoa > Chordata > Lepidosauria > Squamata > Lacertidae > Zootoca > Zootoca vivipara. The sequence continues at coordinate 25,089,776 of NC_142588.1, forward strand.
CCCACTGGAGCCAGTCCAGTGCTCCTGCTTGTTCTCACCCCATTGCCCTCTCTAGCACCTTATCCCTTCTGGGAGGTCAGGTAAGTGCCTCTTCCCAAGCCCACCAACTGCTCCCAGTGTTATCATTAGGACTCTTACTTTGAAGCTTGATATGTGTTGGAAGCTGAAGATGCATTGATTGGCAGCAAAGCTCTTCCCACCGGATAGTAAAGATTTTCACTTTCACAACTTCTGGGCTTCTGAGTACAGATGGCACTTAGCTTCTCAAAGACAATTGGCTTTATCTTGGCTATAAATTGAGGAATTTCTTATGAGTGTGCTTTGATTCAGTCACATTGATTGCAGAAGCAATCTCTGTAGACTCTTAAAAGTTTAGAAAGGACCCCAGAAGCTATCCTCATTGGCTGCCATGAAATATGCACTTTAAGCTCTGCAATTGTCATTGTCCAGAAGCTCCTTTCTTGTATTAATGTCCTGAAGATGTAATCCCTCCTTTCCCCCACTTTGTCTAACTGGAAAGTTTTGAAGTTACCATTTCATTCTTAGCATTGCTTTCCTTTTTTCTTTTCGCAGACTGAATAATAAATAAATAAATAAATAAATTTTATTTATACCTCGCCCTCCCTGGCCAGAACCAGGCTCAGGGTGGCTAACATCGATAAAATTACAATAAAACGTAAAAGAAAAAGAAAAAAACAGTTAATTAAAATACAAGTTAAAATACAATTTAAAATGCAGCCTCATCTTAGTAGTAGCCCATAAATCAAAACCATAAAGGGGGGGCGGGGAACATAAGGGTCAGACTGAGTCCAAACCAAAGGCCAGGCAGAACAGCTCTGTCTTGCAGGCCCTGTGGAAAGATGTCAAATCCCTGGACTCTTGTGACAAAGCGTTCCACCAAGTCGGGGCCAGTACTGAAAAGGCCCTGGCCCTAGTTGAGACCAATCTAACCACCTTGCAGCTCAGGATCTCCAAAGTGTTGTTATTTGTGGGTCTTAAAGTCCTCTGTGTGGCATAAAAGGAGAGGCGGTCCTGTAGGTACGAGGGTCCTAGGCCGCATAGGGCTTTAAAGGTCAAAATCAGCACCTTAAACCTGACCCTGTACTCCACCGGGAGCCAGTGCAGCTGGTAAAGCACTGGATGAATCTGGTCCCCCAGCAAGGACCCCGTAAGGAGCCTCGCCGCGGCATTCTGCACCTGCTGGAGTTTCTGGGGCCACTTCAAGGGCAGCCCCGCGTAGAGCGAGTTACAATAATCCAGCCTGGAGGTGACCATCACATGGATCACTGTGGCCAGATCAGGGTGAGAAAGATAAGGGACCAACTGCTTGATACGGCGGAGATGGAAAAATGCCACCTTTGCCTCCATGGAAAGTGAGGCATCGAAGGTTACACCCAAGCTATTGACAGAAGGCGCTGGCACTAATTGAGCCCCCACAAGAAATGGGAGTTGGCCCCCCAACCCCATGTCATCCCGACCCAGCCATAGGACCTCTGTCTTCGAAGGATTTTACTTCAACCGGCTCCCACGCAGCCATCCAGCCACAGCTTCCAAGCATCTGGTCAGTGTGTCTGGGGCTGAGTCAGGGCAGCCGTCCATTAACAGATAAAGCTGGGTGTCATCAGCATATTGATGACAACCCAGCCCAAAACTCTGGACAATCTGGGCAAGGGGGCACATAAAGATATTGAAAAGCATCGGGGAAAGGATTGCGCCCTGCGGGACTCCACACATCAAGGAGTGCCGCGGTGAACAACAACTTCCCTAGTGCCATCCTCTGTCCCCGACCTGAGATAAATGAGCGCAGCCATTGTCAGATTGTTCTCTGAATCCCCATGTCTGCAAGGCGGTGGTCCAAAGGTTCGTGATCGACCATATCGAAGGCTGCTGACAAATCTAAAAGAATCAGCAGTCCCAACCCGCCTCAATCCAGCTGTTTACGGAGATCATCTGTTAGGGCGACCAAAGCCATCTCAGTCCCATAACCAGGGCGAAAGCCGAACTGAAATGGGTCAGCTTCATTCAATTCATAATAGCTCTAGTAGGTACTTTCAGCTTGCCTAGATTTATATAAGAATTAAAAACAGGTTTTGGCTATGGGATGTGTATTATTGGAGTAATTATGCATATGTTTGTCCACAGTTATAGCTTATACTACTTTCACATTACGGACATTGTCAGTGACTAAAGCAAATGATTTTCCAATATCATGCTCCCCAGACACATCATAATTTCACTCCCATTGTATTTTGTGGTGCATTATGGCACTTTTCTCTTATTTTGGTATACTTTGGGGGTGGGGTGCTAGATTTATCACCAAATATTGGATTACCTCCACCTGCATTTGTACTAAAAATTACAGAGCCTTGTTGGTGGTAACAATCTGAAGATGTTTGCTATTACAGTCATACATCAGTTTAAGTATGCTTCGGTTTGAGTACTTTCAGTTTAAGTACTCTGCGGACCCGTCTGGAACGGATTAATGCACTTTCCATTACTTTCAGTGGGAAAGTTCGCTTCGGGTTAAGTACGCTTCAGGTTAATTACAGACTTCCGGAATCAATTGTGTACTTAAACCGAGGTACCACTGTACACACAAGCATACCTGGCTGCATCTGCTACTAACTGAATGGGGAGAGTCCTGGGGCCTCAGTCTCATGCTGTTATTTATTTATTTAGTTAGTAGATATCTACCCTGCTTTTCAACTAGAGTCCACAAAGTGTCTAAGAACTATGACTGGGCGGATCTGTCAATTTTGGTTTCTCATTTTTCTACTCTTAAGTTCAGTTCTCCTCATTTCCACACCAGTATTTTGGGAGGAAGTCCTCATGAAAATTCACCAGCATTTTAATGTGAGTGGTGTTTATTAAATTTGTATACCGCCTGTCAGGGAGTTGTTGCGGCTACTCCCGAGTAAAGACGCTCCAGTCCGTTGTGTCTTTAAAGGTTTTATTGTGCATACTATTTACAGTGCAGAGATAGCAGAAAACATGACCGCCTAGTCACTCTCAGAAGCCGGCAATGGTGCCCGTCGGCTTCGGGGCCAGCATAATAACCGGGGCACCCTGAAACGCCACCCCTTCACCCTGCGTTTGGGCGTGTGCCTCAATTCGGGCGCCGGAAGGAGCGGTGTCCCTTCTTTCCCTCGCTGGCTGGGACGGTGCCTGGGCTTTGACGCCTCCCTGAGCTGTCCCTCCTCCCCTAGATGGTCAGAGTGGTGCAGGGGCTCCGACATGTCACTGAGCCCTTCTTTCACCGTCTGTTCTCCAGAGCGTTGCCAGGGCTCTGATGCCTTGCTGAGCCTTCCCCCTTCCATTCCGCTTTCCCCTGACCCGCTGCTAGCGCTGTTGCTGAGCGAAGTGCTGGTCAGGATGATGGGGGGAGGCTCCCTGTAGGGAGTCCCCCCTGACCCCGCCCTTTGTGCATAGATCTCAGGGCAGTTCGCAACATCAAATTAAAATATAAAAAACACAATGTTTCTTACTAGACTCTTTTTTACGCAAGTTTGCCTACTATACTTTTTGCAAAGCCATTTCCCCTCCTGCAATGCATTCTATATCTTATTTCCCCCAACATGTGCATTTTTATGGACACTTTCCCTCAGTATCTGCATATTTGTACATCTTACTTGGCTGGAGAGCTACACTGCAATATTTGGAGAAACAGGAATTCCAAATGATGGCTGTGTATCTGTTCTTGTATTGTTTTAGAAAGTGTGTGTTAGCTAGGTTCTCATTTAAAACCACATACTGTACTCACAAAACAACCAGCCCCACTAAGCAGGAGACAGCCTCAGGTGTTCTTTCCCACAGTGCAGAAGTGATGTTGACCCAGAGCGTGGCAGTGGCAACAGTCTGACTGAAGCAGGCCCTGATGTCACCTGTGTCCTTGTTTAACTTGGCAAAACTTACCATGTGTTGACTTGTACTGTCAAAATATAAATGCAACGTCTAAGAGCAGACAGAGTTTCATTTTGCAAATCAAACCACTCTTGTGGATATGATTATTCATCAGTGAATGTAACTGTGCAATCCTGCCCAGAATAGCTAGCAATTTATGATGGCTGTGCAAATGAAATCTAACTTTGAGGTAGGAAAAGTTTGTGTGTGTGTTGTCACAGAAGTCAGTAAGGGAACCTGGTAGAAATGGGTTTAGATGAAAATGTAAATGAGGGCAATTCATAAAAGCAGAGGTGGATGAAGTATTGGCTCCATGCCTATTTCATGGCCAAACCATGAAATAGCTTTGGCCATCAGGGCAGTGCCTCAGATTTGTGTGCCCCCCTCCTTCTCCTCCCCCCCCCCACATTCCCATTTTCTCCCTCTTGTCACAGGTCATGAAAAATATAGCTTGCCATAATGTCTGAACTAGACCAAAAATCTGTATCCTGAAACAGCAGGGTAGCTTCGAATAACAGCATTTAAAAAAGAAACAACATAAGGCAAAACAGAAATAAAGCAAATAACAGAGCGAGGTCACACAGAGAGTCTCTGGTTCCTACTGCAAGAAGATGGAACTATGGGTGGTCTTAATAACTCACCTTTGCCACTGAAGGTTGCTTGTGGCCCTGTTCCTGTTAGATGTCTGAAGTTACCACAGGGGGTGAACAATAGGAAAAGCTGTGATGTGCTGCAAGTTTCCTCCCCGACTGCTCTAGGGTTAGGAGGCAAGTGATATTTCTGCTCTTGCTAACAAATAACACCATAACGATTTTTTAAAACAGCTTTCAAACCACAGTAACATATTTGACTTTGTGGAATATCTGACAACATTTGACCAGGGTAAATAACAGGCAGTCAACTGGCCATATTTAATTGACTGTTGTGTCAACCCTATATCCAGTTCCTACGTAAATCCTTTATTAACCTTGTCTAATAATCCTAACATAACCACTGTCTATCCTACTGAGCTAGGAGAATTGCACACAAATGGCCTGTGACAGGGAGAAGGTTAAGATCAAAGTCGAACACTGCAATCTAAGCAACATCTTGATAAAACGACAGAGGAAGAAATACTATGGTCTGTGTGCCTTGCTCTGTTACGTCTGGAGGTCGGCCAAGATTCCTATCTATCTTCTATTAAGACATGATAGAAGTTTTTTAAAAAAATTATACATGGCATGAAGAAAGTGGATAGAGAAAAGTTTTTCTCCCTCTCTCATAAGACTAGAACTTGTGGACACATAATGAAGCTGAATGCTGGAAGATTCAGGACAGATAAAAGAAAGTACTTCTTCATACAGAGCATAGTTAAACTACGGAACTTGCTCCCCCAGGAGGTAGTGATGGCCACCAACTTGGATGGCTTCAAAAGAGGATTGGGCAAATTCATAGAGGCTAAAGCTATCAATGGCTTCTGGCCATGATAGCTATGTTCTGCCTCCATGGTCAGAGGCAGTAATGCTTCTGAGTGACAGTTGCTGGAAACAGCAGGAGGAGAAAGTGCTCTTGTGCTTGGGTCTTGCTTGTGGGTTTGCCATAGGCATCTGGCTGGCCACTGCAAGAACAGGATGCTGGACTAGATTGTCTTTCAGCTGATCCAGCAGGTGGTTCTTATGTACTCACGTTCCTGTAACTGCCTCCATTATGTGTTCTTTATTTGATGCTGAACCACCCTGTGTTATTTACTGTAAGTAGAAGCTCTGTAGTAAATGGGGTGCCTGCCTGGTCTCTCTTGCCCTCGCTCAGCTGCCTGTTTCAGTGAGAGAGATACTGAAAGCCACTGTGTTTATCCACTGTTGCCAGTCACCTCAGTGACCTCATGCTGATACAACCTGGCCATTGTGACTTGATGATGATGCCTGAAGAAAAGAAAACACTTATTCTTGTACCCACATCTTGCTCATCACTTTCATGAAGAAGGTGTTGTTTTGCATCTCAGAACAGATGAAGTCTCTTAACTGTGTTTCTTACTCTCCCATCCTTTGGCCTTTTCTCAGGGCGGCTTCATGCCATCCACCACTGTTTTTTTAGACCTCTGGCAGCTGCCCTGTAATTTATGTTGGCTACCACTATCTCGCTGTTATACTCATCTGCTACCTGTCATGCATTTCTCTAATGCAGGGCCAGAAGGCTACATTTCCTTTTGCCCAAGCCAATGTGTGGAGAGGCAAGAAGAACAAAGAGGGCGCAGCAATGGATGTGATCCTTAACTTTGTTTCATCCTGGGGGGAAATTAAGAGAAGTGAGGTATTGACTGCTTCATGGCTCAAAGAGAGGTGCCAGTCACCATAGTTAGTTGAAAGAATCTTGAGACTCCCTGCTCGTCAACCACCAATACTGTTTCTTTTCTTTTTCTTTTTCTTTTAAGTGTAATACTTTTAAATTGACGGCATCTCTGAAATGAATAGTATATATTCATTCTCTTTCTCCAGAAGTACAAGTGTGAGTAGAGACTCTTGCTATTGCTTTTACGAAGTACATAAATGTATATTTTTATATGCCCAGTGACTGTGACCAGTATGGGCCATGCAACCAGCAAAGACCATGAAGCTGCCTATGCATTACAGTATTTCTCATTTTGAGCATGTTCCTGTGAAATTAAGCACCATTGATTTCAATGGAATGGGGTTAGAGGGCAATACAAAGGCCGTCTTCTACTCCCCACAGAAATGTACACCACCTACCTTGGAAATATAGAAAATATACATTTTAAGAAGTTTTGTAAAAGTTCTCTGTGGCTGTAGTTTCATGTCAATTCATACAGAGTCTGAGCAGAATCTAAGTCAGTGGATGATGCACAGGTAATAATTCATTTTTCTGCAGAGAAAATCAAATTTCATGTCCTTGCAAAATCTAGGCTTCTTTGAAATGCGACATCCACTTTTCATTTAGCAGATGATACAGGTGCAACAGAACTGATGTGGCTGAAAGGATACTTTTGATGGTTGGGGGGGGGTTGCTTCCTGTGACACACCCAGATGGCTACAAGAATTGACAGAATTTGCCTGGGACACTCAGTCTTGTTTAGCATGCTGGACAAGAGAGAACGTCATGTTGTTTGGGGGATTATGATGTCCTCTAAACCAGGGGTTCCCAACAAAATTCTCTCGAGGACCCCTCATCGAGCCGCTATTGTGACAAGGACCCCCATTAATTCCTAATCCTAAAATTAAAAAGTGAGAGCCAAATTAAGAGTCTTTTTATATTTTACATTTATACGTTTTTTACAGTTACAACAGAGTACTCCATCAGTATACAGTTAGTTTTAATTTTCAGTTCTTAATGAGATGAACCACTTTTTAACCAACGGTCCATTTTTAACTACGCGAACTGTAGCTTCCGCAAAAAACAACGCTTTTTTTACAAACACTACTGTTTTGCAAAGAGGCAGCGCGCGCCAGGGAGGAGGGAGGGGAATGGAGAAGACAGGGTACCTGCGCAGTAGCGCACAAATGAAGTCGACGCGCGCAAAGCATCTTGGGGAGGTGAGCGTTAGTAGAATGTGTGTGCTGCCTCTTTGCAAAACAGTAGTGTTTGTAAAGCGCCACCTAACGGCATACAGCAGAACTACTGCCTCTATCTAATTCTAGTTTTGCGCTAGACTCTGCTCATGCAGGAAGCGCCCAAAAAATAATAATCTGTTATCATACGAAATATATTTAATATATTTTTTATTCTAATAGCATCTTGCGGACCCCTCTGGCATAGCTCGCGGACCCCTGGGGGTCCGCGGACCACCTGTTAGGAACCACTGCTCTAAACAGAAGGGAGAAGGGAAAGACTTTTCTAGGGATAAAGGATTGCTAATGAAACTTTTTTATTTATTTTTTTAAAAATCCCTAGACACATAACTCCTTGTGAGTCTTGGCTTTGGATATAAGAGAACTGTCACAGAACTGTCACAGAACTGAGGTGTGCTTAGCACACCCAGCCCAAGGACGACAAATGGCTGGTAGTTTAGTTCTTTATTGACAACTAGCTGGCCCTGCCAGAGTTGCTGTGGCTCACTCTGTTAAATGGAGACTCAGAGTCCCCCTCCAGACTCCCCTCACCTTCAGAGTCCCCCTGTTTTACGTGTGTTCTGTTTACGCAGGCGCATCCCTGTGACACCCCCCCGTGCCGATCCATGACATATCACACCCCCTCTTCCCCCCACCCCCAGTTCATTCCTGTGACTGGTCCCACCGTATCCTGACCTATCCCGTCCCCTCCTCCCCCCCACCCCCACCCAGGTGAGTCAGTACCTCCATTCGGCCTAGTCTGTAAAGGCACCAGCCTAGTATATAAACGGGAGCCGAGGTGCTGTTGAGAGGAAAGGTTTTATAGGTGCAGTACCAGTGTAGCTGCCACTAGAGGGCGCTGGTTTGCAACCTGGTTCTTTTCCCAGCATGCACTTTTGGCTGAGTGGTGTGTTCTGGAACAGGGTTTGGGGGGGGTCTTATGTGGCCCAGGTGTGGCAGTTGTCTTTGCAAACTTTCTAAGATCCTTCGAACATTTGCATGGGACATCGTATCTGAATTTGAACACAATTGGTCAAGCGGTTTCGGAGAAAAGTTGAGACCCACGCACATGCCCCTTTTACATATATATATATATATATATATATATATATATATATATATATATATAGGGACCCAGGTGGCGCTGTGGTTAAACCACTGAGCCTAGGGCTTGCTGATCAGAAGGTCGGCGGTTCGAATCCCTGTGACGGGGTGAGCTCCCGTTGCTTGGTCCCAGCTCCTGCCAACCTAGCAGTTCGAAAGCACGTCAAAATGCAAGTAGATAAATAGGAACCGCTACAGCGGGAAGGTAAACGGCGTTTCCATGTGCTGCTCTGGTTTGCCAGAAGCGGCTTTGTCATACTGGCCACATGACCTGGAAGCTATACGCCGGCTCCCTCGGCCAATAATGCGAGATGAGCGCGCAACCCCAGAGTCGGTCACGACTGGACCTAATGGTCAGGGGTCCCTTTACCTTTTACTATATATATATATAGATGCACACACTTAATAATAGCTCCAAAGGAGCACAGATTAGACACACACATACTTCTGGCGAATAAGTAGTTGGTGTCCTATCCCCCAGGCTTGTGCTCTGAGCTGGATTGTCAGAGCAACAGTGTGACCACCCCCACCCCCACAAATCTACATCTTATGGCACGCACACAAGCAACCTGGGATTTTACCTACACAGAAGCTGCTGCTGTGCCTGTCTCTTCAAGCCCCTCCTGGTCCTGGAAGACAGTGGAGAAGGGGGCAAAGGGGATTCTACTGCCCCCCTTACAGGCACCATCTCTTCCTCTGCTGCTAGTCACACTCTTCCCTTCAAACCAGCACTGGTTTCTACCCCACCAGATGCAAAACACCCCATAAATCGCACTCCCCTGGATGGGTCAGCCTCTGGCCCCATGGCCTTCATCACCCGCTCCTTAGTGCCCTGCCAGTCCTTGTCAAATAACATTCCCCTTTTGTCCAGTTGTCTTTTTTTAAAAAAAATGTTCCCTTGCTAAGCCGCAAAGTGCAATGACAACAGACTGTGAATTAGTTACCTGGAAGGACCAAGGGCTTAGGATACACACCATCCTGGCCAGTGTAGAATGAAAGAGGTGGAAGAGTATTTTTGTAAAATGGATGGGGTGGATTGGTTAATGTCTGAAATACGTAAAGAAATTAAGTCCATTTTGCTTGGCCAAAGTCACGGATTTCCCCAGTAAGTTGACCCAACACACTGATTCCTTCCTGGAGTCCAGATACATTGCTGTGTATCATATATGCATGCATACTTAATTCAGTTGCAATCAATCAAGTGTCATGTTGTCTGTAGCTAATGGATATTTAGCTTTATTTTATGCAAAACCAAATAAACATTTTTACTATGGAGAAAAACCTGTTGTTGGAAACCACAGGAAAGGAGAGTGGTCTTTTGTTCTGGTCCTTTCTATGGGTATCCCATAGGCATCTGATTGATCACTGTGAGAACAGGATGATGGACTAGATGGGCCATTGGCCCGACCCTGAAGACTCTTTTTATGCATTTAAACATGCATAGGATTGTGCTGTAAATGTCTTTCTTGGTCCTTCTGTGTCCTTAATTCAATTGAATCTCTAAAGTGTGACTGTGCTTTTGTAGGTTTTGTTGCCAGCCTATTGGCCAAGACAACATTGGCTCTTTCTAAGGAACCTGCCAGTTGTCAGATTCAGATTGAGTTGGGAACAACTGGATTCTCATATATATACGGAAAACCCATTAAACCAAAGTCACTCTGATTCCAGTCATTTTCTGTTTAACATTGTGTATGTGTTTTTAATATTTTAAAGCAGTAACTTTTGAAATTATTGCTTAGTTTTACATTTGCTGGGAATATCTAGGAATATAGTTTGTATGAAAACAGAGTTGGAATTAACAAACGAATTGCCATAAAAGACATTTCCTGAGAGAGATTAATGCACGCTACATGAGTCTAAACTTCCTTCATAGCCAAGCACTGCAATATATTTGTTAGTCATTTTTCATTGGTTCCATTCGACACTGTTAATGATTTCATTTCCTCCGGGAGGAGTTCTAGTTCCCAGTTGTTACATCTCATATTTATTGGGCTCTCAGTGAGGATTGTATTACCTTCAAACAATGCAAATAACTCATAATTCAGATTATTCACTTTAAAAGAAAATGGAGAACTGCAACATTAAAAGTTTGGTAATCGGCCCATTCCTGAGTTCGAAAAAAGACTCCTGACTCTTGGGACTATGGTACTAATGGGAACTGACTGGCAAATTAAATAATTTGTCAGGGTTTACTGTTACATGGAGAAACGCTCTTCTTTTAGTAATTCAACACTTTAAAGCAAAATAATGGTAATGTGGTTTCATTGGATGGTGGAGAAGGAAACTTTTTTGAAAAGCTAATAACTTGGAGTATTCCTGAAGCAAAAGAAAGCATTGTTTCAGTACCCAGACTGTGAATCAAAAAACATAATTGCTGAGTGGTAGAAACATCTGACCACATCTGATGTATTACTTTAAAGCCACTGCAAGGGAAAGGAGAGAGGAAGTCTGAGTGCCTCACACTTCCTCCACCATCACTTCTGGGTCTAGTTCAGATATGCTTGTTTCCTCCACCTATGGGGATATTTACCTTAAACCTGTAAGTGTGATTGGTGGGGGAGGAAATAGAACTCTAGGTTCCTCTCTTGCTGCTTATGCAATAAGTGAAGTTACAGGGAACCAGCAGAGGACCTTCTCAGCAGTGGGATCCTTCCTGCGGAATGCCCACCCATCAGATGCCAGGGAAATAAAGAAGTGCACACCTTTTAGAAGATATCTGAAGGCAACCCTGTATAGTGAAGTTTTCAATGTTTGATTTTTTTATGATTTTATACGTGCTGGAAGCCACCTAGAGTGGTAGGGATGGGAATAATAATAATAATAATAATAATAATAATAATAATAATAAATAGATTGGAACATTTTAGCATGTGTGTCTCTATATGTGTGTGAGTGAGAGGGGCTGTGCACAATGTACACCAAAACTCACACACGGCAATGTGGTGGGTCAGGGGAATATGTGGCCCTCCCAGACCTTCCAAGTGTCCCTATTTTCCAGGGACGTCGCTGATTTAGAGAAGCTGTCCTGGTTTCTGATTTGATGTAAGAATGTCCCGCTTTCCCTTAGGATGTCCCTATTGGATAAATGTTGGAGGGTATGGAGTTATCCAACCCCTGAGGCATCTGAAGGCAATCCTGCATAGATACTTTTTTAATGTTTAATGTTTTATTATGTTTTTATATATTTTGGAAGCTGCCCACAGTGCTGGGGCAACCCAATAAGATGTGTGGTGTATAAATAGTAAAATTATCATTATGGAATGGGACGTCCCTATTTTCATCGGAGAAATGTTGGAGGGTATGCCCTCCATATTTGTGCTCCCAGCCCCTAGCCTAGCATGCCTAGTGGTCAGGAAGGGTTGCATGGATCAGGAGCACTGCCCAGTTTGATGTCTCTCGTTCACAACAAGTAAAGATTGAAGTCAAAGTATTAGAAGTATGGTGGCTTTCTAAATACGGTAATTGCACACTGCTGCACGTGATACTCTGTAATCATGTGATACTGTGTAATCATGTGATACTGAATAAGGAATGCCATGCTCCAGAGTAATTTAACTATAAGCCACATCCTGGTAAGTGGACATATTTAAATGCCTCTTAGAGAGGATCCTAAATAAATATCTTGCATAGGAAACATACCAGCCTCATTTCTTTTCCAATGCATGACAGGGATACAATAGAAAATTTGTTTACTGTAGCAATTTGTTAATCAATGTATTCATAAGACCATTAACTAACTAACTAACTATATCTATCTAAAAATACAAATTCTACTTCATATGATGGTTGTGTTTATTGAATTTCTGTATCAGGCACCCTCAGAAGGGAGTCAAGTGTGAAATTATTCTTCTGAATTTTGCCAATGGGTGGGTAATGATGACTAATGGAAGATGTAAAGCGAAGCATGATTTATTCATGCACTGTGTCTCAAAACTGCATTATCTTTCCTCCAGTTGTTTCCTCAGAAAATGCTAAGATTAAGGTAACTTTTACAACATCACACATTTAGCTAATTTCAATATGTAGGAGGGTTAGTGCCTCCTATGTGACCCTCTCCTGATAGAGGTTGTCTATCGGGGCCACAAAGACAGACTGAACCCACACAGTCACACACAGAGAGAGAGTTAGCTTGCTTCTGTATTAATGATCTAGTAGACTCCATTCACTTTTAGAGCAAAATAAAGCAGCTGTATTTAAGGAACTCTTCAAGGAGGAAACAAGGTAAGGCATAAGGACTGCATACCGCCCCAGCCCCAAGATGCAGAGGGGGTGGGCAATAAGCTAATGTTCACCAAGGGCAGCAATACAACTTGACATGACTCCAGTTGGAAGCTGCCCATCCAGTGGTAACTAGTGACTTGAGCCATAGTTTCTTCCTAATGTATAACTACCGTGTTTCCCCTTTTTTAAGACACCGTCTTATAACATTTTTTTCTCAAAAAAACACAGGGTGGCTTACTTTTGGTGGGATGTCTTTTTATTATTATTACCGATACAGTTTTTACGGTACACACACACACCCATGCGTGGGGAGGGAGGGAGGAAGGAGAAAGCCAGCCATCTGCCACCGACAAGAGATGGCAAACAAGCTGCCGTCTGTGGGCAAACACTCCCCCATATCGGACCCCAGTGGCTGTCAAGGAAAGGGGGCTTTCCTCTCCCTCACCCCTGGAGATGGCGAGGAAGGAGCAACACCACGCTTCTCCCAGGATGCAGCGACTGGTGGCTCCTTTCGAGGGTGCTTGTGCAGGGGAACTTCACAGGAGTTTTTGCTTCCTGCCCCTCATAGCGCGCATCTCTCAACATGTCGCCTTTAACGGCACCCAAAATCAGTGCTGACGCTTTCCCTCGCAGCCAAGCCAGAAATTAAGGAGAGGGTTTTTGCAGTTGCCTTTGCAGCTGCAGACATCTTCTCTGATGTGTCTTGGGCCTCGGGAAACTTTGTTGCCAAGGGAGCGCCCCAACCAAACTCCATGCAACCTTTCCCCTCCCCGCCCCTGACGCCCCTTTCTCTCCAGATCGTGATCTGAACACCCCTGACCCCTTCCCCCTCCCCAGGGGAGCGCGCGCCGGTGGTAGGGAGGGAGAAGGGGAAGCGCGAGCCCTTCCTTAGTGCTTCAGCCTTGAGGACTCTCGCTCGGCGCCTCCTTCAGCGGCGGGCTGTGCTCGAGTCTGCCGGGAGATGGCCCGCCAGGCCGGGATTCATCGAGGCCACCCTCCGGTGTCGCCCCTTTGCTCCGTGCCTGGCCCCTCCCGCAGGGCTGGAGCTCGCCCTGGGCTCGCCGGGCGGCGCGCTCGCAGTGCCTCTGCAGCAGCGGCAGTAGCGGCTCTTCCTCGCGCTCCCGCAGGCTCTTTCCCCGAGGCTCCCGCAGGCAGGATGGTTGCCGTAGCCCGGCAGCCCTCGGCGGGCTGCGGGGCAGGTCCGTAGCTGGTGCGGGGTGGTGCCCTTTGCCGCGATCAGGAGCTGGGGGCCCCGGCCGCTGCGCTGCGCCATGTGCCCGCGCGCCCCTCTTCCTCTCACTCTCTATGGACGGGGGAGCGGGGGGGGGGCGGCCCCGGGGTGCCCGGCTCGGAGAGCCCCAACCGGGCCGTGGAGAACTCAAGAACATAGAGAAAATGCTGGAGACGCAGCGGCGCCGAATCGAGGAGCTGGGCTCACTGCTTCTTCCAGGGAGACTTTACAGTGTCTTCCTGCGGCAGAGGGGCTGCCCGCCACCGGGACCGCTGCCCTCAGGGAGACAAGAAACAGGGTCCTCTTAAATGGCATTTTTAAACGCCATTTTCTTCCCCGTGCTTGCCGCCTCCGCTGCGTCGGAGTGCTGCAGAACAGCTGACTGGAGCATGGCTTCACAACTGAGCGCGCTCCTGCAGTGCCGGCTGCAAGGAGTGACTCTGTGAGTGGAGGTGCCTGTGGGGGTTGGTTTCCGCGGTGTGGAAGTATGTCTTATTTTCGGGGTATGTCTTATATTTCTCAAATGCTTAAAAATCCTGCCATGGCTTACTTTATGACTACGTCTTAAAAAGGGGGAAACACGGTAGTAGAAACAATAGCTTCAGTTAAACTGATGGTACTAATTGCGTGTTTAGACCTTTAAACCTCCCCCATAAATAAATTCAGACAAGACTCAAACTTTGGTTTGGTTTTTGGCAGAATTTAGGCCACAACCTTATTGATTACATCAGGTGAGTGGTTGCATAGGATCTGGTTCGACTAGCTCCCTGCACCATTGCAGGTAGCGCTGACCCAGGGCACCAGCATAGGTCAGCCTAGGGTGAACACCCGGAATGGCGGAAAGCTGGAGACATGCTATGTCCACAACCCAGATGTCCCCCTGGACTCAGGCATGGGCACAACCCCTCACAGGGTTGACCAAACCATTGAGTCCCTGGATTCCTTTAAGCGAATACCCTTCAAATAGGGATGGCAAGAGCGTTCCCCCATCCCTATCACCTGAACCAGAGCTGTGACAAATTGAAGCACTTTTAAAATGTTTATTTCTGCCCGGCTGGCAAAGAGTTAACCCACCTCCAGCCTGACTGGCATAGAACTCTGATGGGGGCGGGACTGTGCCAGGTTTGAAAGGGGGGAGAGTCGGTTTGGTCAGTTAGGAGGGAGAGGGAGGAAGGTGTGGTGTGATGTTATGAGGTGGCTTGTATGAAGACAGTTAAGAGGCTAGGAAAACTTAAAGTTAAATGTTTGACTGAGTTTATTTTGTACAACTGGAACAAAGCTAATTAATAAATGACACGTTAAAGAATCACTTATGTTTTTAACACAATAAAACTTCATCTCTGTTTTTGCCAACAAGAGGTCCGTCTGTATTTTTCCAGCGAGGTACCAGGACTCACAGCCGTGGTGACTCAAGAGAGGGCCAAACTCACCTCAGGCAGGGAGGTGGTGGTTTGTGTCCTGAAGTTACACGGAGGAGGCTTAGAAGGGTAACCTGAGGTGCCAAGAAGTTGCCAGAGTGCCTAGGGCAAACTTCTACAGTGGGGGAATCCAACTGAGGGAGACCCTTTACTGGAGGCAAAGGGGTTATTCCGTGGGACAGCCTAGAGTTTCTTAAGGTACCAGGTCACGCAAGCTGGAAGGCTCTCCTTACTAAGAAACCCATCAGTAAAAGGGGTTGATTTTTGAGGCGGCAGGAGCAGAGGGTGGGTGTTTTCCCCTCTGGATTCCTGTGTCGCAGTGATAGTAGGAGAGAGTGGGACACGGGTCGTCACATTTTTGGTGGCAGCGTCGGGATCGAAATTCAAAGCTCACGCGCTTAGTTTGGTTTGAGTCTGTCAGGATTTTCCTGTGAGGAAAATGACTCACGTAAGAAAACCCAGAGAGGCAAAAGGAGATGAAAGAACGGAAGGGGCTGAGGGAAGCCCAGATTCTCAGGTAGAACTGATGAAACTACGAATTGAGATGGCCCGAATTGAAGCTGAGAGGGAAAAGATAGCATCTGAAAGTGAGAGGGAAAAAGCTAGAATTGAAAGTGAGAGAGAAAAAGCTAGGATTGAAGCTGAAAATGAGAGGGAAAAAGTTAGAATTGAAAGTGAGAGAGAAAAAGCTAGAATTGAAGCTGAGGAGAGAATGCAGTCCGAGAGGTTAAGGGTTCAATTAGAACAGGACAGAATGAAGCTTGAGGAGATACGTTTGAGATCAGAATTAACTAGCAGTCCAGTTAATAATGATAGTATCGCAATTAATTTAAAAAGATTTCCCAAATTTGGAAAGGACGATAATGTCGAATCGTTTCTGTTTACCTTCGAACGCGTTTGTGTGGAATTTCAAATACCTGAGGAGAACTGGATGCTTTATTTAAGACCTCAAATTTGTGGGATACTAAGTGAAATTTATGCTGACCTGAGGGAAGAAGAGCTGTCAAGTTACCAAGTATTTAAGCAAAGGGTCAGGGTTCGATGTGGGCTCACGGCTGAACAAAGCAGAAAGGCTTTTCGTGAGGCAAAAAAGGAACATAAAGAGACTTATGCCCAGCTAGCTAGCCGCTTAGATAAATTACTTGACAGATGGATTCAAGGGAGTGGAGTGAAGGACTTTGATGAGTTAAAACATTTAATTTGTTTAGAACAATTTTTTAAGCAAATCCCTAGCAATTTACGTTGGTTCTTGAGGGATAAAAAACTGAAAACTGTGGCACAGGTTGCCGAGGTCTTAGACGAACTACAAGGTGATTTCAATGAAATAGCATTCCCAAAACACTCACAGAAGGGTAATCCATGGAGAAACAGAGAAATTAAAGACAGGCAAGAAAATTTTCCTGTCAGGGAATCAGTTTCTGACAAGACAGGGTCTAAGAAAATCACTTGTTTTTTCTGTAATCGTGAGGGCCATGTACGTGCCAGGTGCCCCCTGCTGGTTAAGTCGCAAACTACACCTACTGCAGCTAAACAAGTAAAACTGGTAATGCAGTCACAGGAAAATAGCTCGCCTCAGACAGAAGGTTCAGAGAAAGCAGACAGTCCAGCTGAGACTACTTCTAAGGTCTTACAGGTCTGGAGGGCTGAGCAGGAGTGCAACCAAGATTACATGGAGCCAATTGAATTAAATGGTCAGTTTTTTTAGGTTTGAGGGACACAGGAGCAGAAGTCTCACTGGTCAAATCACAATTTGTTCCAAAGGAGCAGTACCTCAAGGGTCAGTCCTATAGTTTAAAAGGCATATGGGGCCCACATTTTGAAGTACCATTAGCTGAAGTTGATATTACCTACAAAGGATTTTGTGGCAAATGGAGAGTAGGAATCCTAAATGAATTGGAGGTACCCTTTTTAATAGGGAATGACCTAGCTAGTCAGAAGCACCGTATTCAAGTGATAACTAGGTCACAGTCTCAAGTCACTGAGAGTAATCCTCCTGCAGTTATAGAGTCACCCATAGAGCCTGGTGAGGATGAAGGGCTGATTAGCGTGCCAGTGGTCCAGGAGCACGGTGCCCAATTCTTGAGGGATCAAAAAGAGGATGAAACTATAAGAGAGCTGTGGGGTAAAGCACAAAGTCCTACTGCCGAAGTAACTGTGGAGAACCCCTGCTTATTTACCACCATTGAGGGAAGACTGTATAGAATTTCTAGGAGGAGGAAAACTGCTGCTGTTTGGGAAAGGAAGAAACAGTTAGTGTTGCCAAGAGCTTACCGGTTGCAAGTGCTACAAATGGCACACGACGCACCCTCAGCAGCGCATCTAGGCATTAGGAAGACTAGTGATAGAATCCAAGCAAGATTTTACTGGCCTGGGATGGGCAAAGACATCAAAGCGTATTGCAAGTCCTGTGTGATCTGCCAAAAAGCAGGCAAAAGAGCGGACAAAACGCGAGGCTTGTTGCAGTCTATTCCTGTAATTACTGAGCCCTTTTCCAGAGTAGGAGTGGACATCCTCGGGCCTATCTCCAGAGTTACAAAAAGGGGGAATAAGTTTATTTTATGCCTCGTGGATTATGCTACGCGCTATCCAGAAGCAATACCTCGAAAGGACATTGACTCAAAGACTGTAGCAAAAGCCCTCATGTCGGTGTTCTTAAGGCTGGGATTCCCCAAGGAAATTATAACAGATTTAGGGACATCCTTCACGTCCAAGACCATGGAAGAGCTTTTAACTCTTTGTGGAATTAAGCATGTTAAAACTACGGCTTATCATCCACAGTCGAATGGCTTGACGGAGAAATTTAATTCGACCCTGAGCCGGATGCTAAAAACCTATTCCATCAATCATCCTAACGACTGGGATGAGAGGCTGCAACACTTCCTATTTGGTTATCGCGAAGTGCCGCAGGAGAGCACAGGGTTCAGTCCTTTTGAACTCCTATTTGGACGTCAGCCACGAGGACCCCTAGACTTGATGAAAGCAGCGTGGTCAGGGGAGGAGCAGATCGACAGCCCTGATGTTGTGACGTATCTACAGGAGCTGCAGAGCGACCTTCAAGAGCTACGGGAGCAAGCTGCTCACAACTTGCAGCAGGCACAGCGTCGACAGAAGCAGTGGTATGATGCACACGCAAGAGACAGATCTTTCCAGCCTGGTGACAGTGTGCTCGTGTTAAGAACAAGACGTCGAAAGAAGTTGGAGATGTCGTGGGACGGTCCCTTCAAAGTGGTCGAGAGGATATCAGCGGTGAACTATTTGGTAGAGTTAGATGGGGAAGGGAACCGATGTAAAAACTTTCATGTAAATTTACTTAAGCCTTATTTTGACAGAAATAAGTTGGTGTTACAAGTAAAGGGGAAGATGACACAAGGAATTCATTTAACTGGGTGGGGAGAGCTGAGTAAGGGCACAACTCTAGCAGAGGTGTCATTCGATGAAAGTCTGACCCCAGAGCAAAAGGAGCAGTTAAAAATAGTCCTTGCTCAGTTTGCTCAAATCTTCTCAAACATCCCAGGGAGGACCAACCTAGCAACTCATAAAATAGACACAGGGTAAGCACATAAGTGGGAAGGAAAACATCATAGCGGACGCTTTGTCTAGGTATATTTTTGAGAGGTATAGAATGGTGCAAAGTATTATATGAAACGGTGATAACCCTAGCAAAACATTTGTGCTTAGGAGTTATAATCTAACACATGCCAAACATGGTTTATTTGTGTACAAGTTTATGAGATGTTAATTTAGTTGACTTTGTAATATGAATGTTATAGAATGCATTGAAGTATTTTGGACCCCAAGCCCATTGCTTTGGCATTGCTCTAGTTAATTAAGAGCAAGCCGACGCAATGTCTTTGTGGTGGGGGAGATATGTGACAAATTGAAGCACTTTTAAAATGTTTATTTCTGCCCGGCTGGCAAAGAGTTAACCCACCTCCAGCCTGACTGGCATAGAACTCTGATGGGGGCGGGACTGTGCCAGGTTTGAAAGAAACCCATCAGTAAAAGGGGTTGATTTTTGAGGCGGCAGGAGCAGAGGGTGGGTGTTTTCCCCTCTGGATTCCTGTGTCGCAGTGATAGTATCACCTGAACCAGAGCCTATCCACAACCTTACAAGTTGTGGCAATTTTCTACGTGGCAGGCAAAACCCAAATGGCACCAGCCAATCAGCCAAGTGGGGAAAATTCCTGCCGTGCCCCTGTCCCAACGACAGACAACACACGATGGCATAGCAAGTCAAGCGTGCAAACCCTAAAAGTAGGGAGAGGTGGGCGGGTGTTCCAATGCACTGACCAAAAGAGGAAGCTCTGAGTCAGGTGCATGGGCATATATAGGTCCCTTGATCCGTTTAGCTAGCGTCCAATTGGTATGATTCAACCCAGCATCAAGGGACCTACCAATGGGTTGTTGTGGCTATCCAATCGTACCCACCCACAACATAGGGTTCTGCTGCCAGGTCGCACCGCAACACATGCCCTCTTTGAGGGAGGACACGATTGATAGAAGACCACTTTGACTGGTTACTTCATCAAGCCACTTTCCTCAGTTTTGCCACAGTTTTTTCAGGTAGCAGCTGTCTGCAATCAAAGCATTTGGCTAATGTTCTTATTTTTGAAATATTGCCGAACAGCTTAAAGACATCTATTTGTCAATATTAACAGGATGGAAGAAATGCAAACTGCCCCTATTATGCATAATATATGGAGACAGAATGCTAATAAATCCTGCAAATTGCAGGGGATATTGGGTATGATCCAGCCATAGCAAAGCCCATTTATTTCAGCAGTACAAAGTTGCAAAATACATGCTTAAGGAAGGCTGCATTTCTGTCCATATTTAGGATCTCAGTGGGATTCCTGAATAAACATATATAGGACTGGGTTAAATGTCTCTTCCACTAGAATGGTGACTTTTAAAATGTTTAACATTTGGAAGGATCATGTCCATTCTCTTTGGCTTTTTCCATTCTACAGCCCAAGCTGCTCTAAAGTTTTATTTTTGGAATGGCTTTTAAGCAACATTTTCTTTTAAAGGTCTGTGAAAAAACGTGGTGTGATTTTCAGCAAATCAAAGCAGGATAATGTGCCTGTAAAATACTAATGGCCTCCTATGGAAAACAACAACAACATACAGCTCTTTGGGATATGTCTGTCCAACCATACAAGTTTTCTATTGTTTTTGGTAGTAAAGGTCATATTCTGAGAGAGTTGCTCTCCCCCCTGCTTGAAACCGCAGTGTATGATTTCAGCTAAAATAAAAGATGAAGCAGGGAAAGAAGGACAGCACCAAAACAGAAGAGAAGCAAAAGAAGAGGTGGGGCCTTAAAGCAGGGTCCTATCCAATGCTACTGTTCCACTAGCACAGCACACAGCAAAGCTAGTGCCAAATGTATTGCTCTTTTTTCCTTTGGACCACATCAGTGAGGCCTAGAGGGGGTCTTGTTGTCTGGGAAGCCCAGGACCTCCATACACACTGCCTAGACTTGAGCCCTGGGGAGGTGACTTTGGTGCTGCTAATGCAGCAGTTTTAATTTATTCCAGGAGGCACACTCCATTGTCTCTTGAGACAGATGGATGCCAACAACAGCAACAACAAATCTTATGAAGACTGACAGTTGCATCCAATGCCACGCACACCAACTTCCACTTGAGCAGATTTTGAGGGTGTGGAGAAGAGGAGGGGATGCTTTCATTCTGCAAGTGGATGTCTGCTGTGTGCTAGAAGAAGCATGACGTGTGTCCTTGCCCCCCCCCCCCCCCCGGGCCGGTACTACTGCTCCTCTAATACCCCAAATTATAGTTTTGGTAAAATACTAAAAAATCTAAAGGGTTTTTCATTGATATCAAGACTTTATGGCCTATTTTTGACAAGTGCTCCTGAAGAAGCTTGTTTTGAACCATAGCACCCTGGCCTGGGCTTTTACAATAACTTTTAAAATCAAAACTAAGGGCCATTTCACACATTTTGCACGGCAGGGGTAGTCTGATACCTTGATGCCTCTACCTGTATGGTGGACTTGTTTGTCAGTAGCAGGCAGTGGGGTGGGGTAGCAGCGCTCCCCTGACCTCTGGTTGACTACATTGCTGCTGTATACCAGGATGGATAAAGGGAAGGGCGAGGTGGCAGCAAACTCTGCACAGTGAGATTGTTCTGGCGACGCCAAGCCATCATTCCCACAAGTCTGTTTGCTCCATGCTGGCCTTGCCCTTCCCTCCAAGTGTATAGGAGCAATGTGGGTGACTGGTCACTGCTGTGCTCCACTGTTGTTTGTTTTCCTTCATGTTTTACATATTGATGAGCAAATATAAATGTAGGTTCTAATCAAATACATAGAGCAGTTTGGCTGATACACATGTAGCCAGCATCTTTAGAATGCTAAAATCCTGTTGATTGTGTTGTGGAAGGAGACGTTTGTATGCATGGACTGAACCTGCCACTACTCCTGAAGAGCCAATCAACAGAATTTTAGATTTTTAAGAAGGGGCTGTTGAATTAGGGAGAGAAAGCTGCTCGTGCAACACCCAGTTGTGTATCCCTCATTCAGTGAAGGCAGGGGTGGGGATCCTATAGACCCTCTCGAGTTTTTTTGGGTTCCAGTTCCCATCAGCCTCAACTAGCATAGCCAGTGATCAGCAATGGTGGGAGTTGAAGTCCAATGGCATCTGGAGGGCCACAAGTCCTCTATCCCTGACCTAAAGACATATATGCAAAAGTCTGCTTTCTCACACAGTTACCTGGGTGGAAATGTACCAATAAGCTGAAACAAACTCAGGGCTACTTGTCCGCACTCCACTTTTCACCTGCCAGTGTTTCATTCTCCTATCCCTTCAGAGTTGTTGCAGTTCAGTGATTCTGTGGTTTTCTTCTTCTTTCATTTTCATTTTCTTTTGCGCAGGAAAGTCAGGCACAGCAATTTATTAACAATATGTGATATTGACAAGAAAGCCAAATCATCCTCTAGGTGAGTGCTTGTGATTGATGTGTAACTTTAAAAATTGAATTTGGTATTGCAACTCACCCAGGTCAATTTGTTTAATTGTATTAGAAGATCATAAACCAGACAGACAGCAAACTGTTTTAGCTCTTGCAGTGTGGTGTGTGGCCATAACTTAGAAACGATAAGTGACTTATTGAGGTACATAATTGAATCCTGAGGAATCTCATGCATCATGCCCACTCCACTGCCACACAGTCTTCTAGTTATCTGTAATACCCGTTCTGTTGGATGGAATATGGTTCAGTGAGCTTGAAGATGAAGAAGAAATAAAAATAAAATGTGCAGATGTGGAAGAAAAAGAGAAAATTGGCTTAGATCTGCAGCTAGAGTTTACACACCCACATACACCCCCACCCCTGCTCTTTTTATCCTTTCAGATAAAATAGAATCCAAACAACATTATATGAGAGGAAAAGAAAAAGAGGATAGGCAATCTAAAGCTACAAGGTCCAATTCTAAATGTCTACCTCAGCTAAAATCTTAATTGATTTCTGTTGGACCTTTGTCACCCAGAGCCTATTAAGTCAAGAGTACTTGGATTTAGTCTTACTGAGAAATAATCTTTATCCAATGGAATAAGAAAGCACAGGCAAACCTATTTATTCACTGTGGTGAATGAGCTACCCTTGTTCTTCTGCCTTCCTCCCCACTGTGGATTTTACTTTTAAGTATGGATTATACCTGCTGCTTGGTTGTACTGGATTCTCTGCTTTCATTTGAACCCTTGAATCTATCCTGTTGTATCATAGCCACGCAGAAGTATGGAATTTGCTGGATCTATGAAAGGGAGAGGGGTCCCTCCCTCCTCACCTTGCATGGAAGAGCTTTCCATGCAGAGACCCCTTTCCCACAGCACCCAAATGAGC
This sequence comes from Zootoca vivipara, assembly GCF_965207765.1. Classification (NCBI taxonomy): domain Eukaryota; kingdom Metazoa; phylum Chordata; class Lepidosauria; order Squamata; family Lacertidae; genus Zootoca; species Zootoca vivipara. Next base: position 25,113,052 of record NC_142588.1, read on the forward strand.
AGCTGGGTGGCAAAGCAGAGAGCAAGGGGTGGGGATAGCCTGTGTAAATCCTCCACTCCCATATGTTCTTTGTGAACCCCCCTACTGTAACATAGGTGTCGTCTCCTAGGGGCCAAGGCAGTTTTGGCACCCCAATATTTTTTACGGGTGGGACCCCCCCCCTCACTATTCAGAGGAAGTCATGCAACGTTGTGCCACTGCTCCCCGCCCCCAGTCCTCTGGAAAAGCTGGCACCTCTGTACTGTAATATTGTGATATGATTACATTAACTTTCAATGTCTCATTGGGTGGAATAGCCCATGTCAGTAATACAGGAATGAAAAAGAAGGACAACAATAGCACTGAACAGGATTATTATTTTTTAATGTTAATAGTATCACAGATAGAGCATTTGGGGATGGGGACACTGCCTCCCCAGCTATTTCAGCTTGTTAATAATAATGGAGGACATTTCAGACTAACTGCAATATTACTTAGTTTTTCCTTCTCTTGATTCTGATGTGATTCTGTCTCAGGGGAGGGGGGAATCAGTGTTGACCAACTTCTGACCCAACCTCAAAAAGTGCAGACCCTCTGCCCACGAAACCTTCATTAATTCTAGCAACTGAGGGGTGAAATGTTTGTTAAACGGTAGCAAACATTTAATGCAATATAATCAGAAGAGAAACACTGTATGCATCTCAGAATATTTTTGTATCGAGGATGTATGATTTGCACTGGTGTCTGGGTTCTTTTCTTCAGGCTGAACAAATATTCAAGTTCACAGTACATAGCTATAGCTGTCTGCGTTTAGGTGATAAATACAAAACATACTCTTGTCACACTGTATAGATAACATCATTTAACTGAACCCACAGAGCTTTATCTGCACGTAATTGAAGTTATAATTACAATGGTGTAGTACTTTTATAGAGTGTAGCTGTCACCTAGGAAACCAGTGGCATACAGAATAAAAACATACCTATAAAATACACAACTGGTAGAAGTGAACATCTAAGTAGCAATTGTACTCTAAATATAAAAAACACCAACTCTTCCGGTGTAAAAGGTTGCTTTCAAAACATTATTTCCAGAGAAATGTTCCCATTAAATTTCTCTAGTAGCTTTTGAAATTGTTACTGACCACGTTTGTCTGTGTCTGGATTTCTACAGACCTCCCGGCTCTTTCACGCATTAGCCTTTTTCTTGATTTGTGTGTGTATTTTCACATATTTCTACGTTTCATGGCCTGACCTTTATAGAGATACTGGCACCTAAACGTGCGCAAAGGACAAGATGGTGAGTGTCAACTGCCCTCTGGCAAAAAAATGCTATCCAGCCCTAGCACTGATCAGAGAACTAAGGGTTTCTGGGAGTTTGTTCCAGCTGTAAGATCTCCAAGAAGGCCAGGCTATTGCAGACCCATCTCTTTCCTTCTGTGATGTCATGCCTGTTTCCTGTGCATCTTCTTTCCTTGCATCAAGTCTTCTTCAAAACACCATTCAGAAGGTCCATTCACTGTCACTGATGCTTCCTGGACCCTCCTGCTATACTATAGAAATGCTGGACAAGTCACCTGTACAGCACTGGCAGGGATGGAATGGCAAGAGTCACAGATTTTTGTGTGTGTGTGTGTGTGTCTTTCTTTGGGCTTATTGGTAGCTTTCTTTGGACTGTGTAATAAAGCATTTAGTCTTCTCCCCATTTCTGTGTTCATTGTGTTCCAAATCTAAAGAGAACCTCTGCCCTTGGTAGAACACTGAGGTGGGGTAGCTTTTTATGCCTGTGGCTACATTGCCTTCAGGGTCCTAATTAACTCTCTGGAAGATGCATCCTGAAGGTAGGTGTAGCCAAAGCAAAAAGTCGGTGTGGCCAAAGCAAGAAAGTGCTTGGAAATGAATTTGTAATGAATGACAGGCTTTCCCCCTCTTGCAGTTTGGAAGGCAATCCAAATTAACTTGGAGGACCCTGCTTGTTGACTTGCAGCCCCCTGCCTCAATTTTAAGCGACCCTGAGAGGCACTTTTACTTATTGATGTAATATCTTACATCTTTTTGATGTAATATCTACTATGTTCTCAGATATCTCTTTAAATTTGCTCTTTATATTGATAATGCACATCTAGTGTTCTGGATAGGGTTTCAGAAAATGTAGGGAATGTAGTGCAGAGGAAGAAAAGAGAAGTACTGGTTGCTCACACAACCATTTATTAAAAACTGTATAAATAAATGGCAACAATTAAATTCTATTTGACATTGAATTTGAGTTTCAGTTAATGAAATTACATTAAAATTTGAATGCCAACATTTTGAAATTTTGCCTAACCTTGTTGAAACTCAAATTACTAGTAAGGCTACATTTGTAATGCAATTATGTTGTGAATTGTTAATGTAGCCTGAGAACTATATCTTGCTTCTCTTCCTTGGTGGGAGGGTGGACCTTTAAACATTCTAGCCCTGTGAAGATTGTTTTTAGAGTTTTGACCTTGGCTAAATGTAATGCATGATTTTGTCATTCAACATTAGCAGATAAGCTTTCAAGTAGAACTCAGATACAAAGGCTAATATATTTTTAAATATACTTGGTTTGCTCAGTAATAGAAATGATTAATAATGTAATATTAGGAGAGCTAGATTCATCAATCATAATGAACACAGAATTTGGCAGTAGATATAAAATGTTTTACAAGTGCTTAGAATGGATAGACTTGCAATGGCGTGATAATAAAATGGTATGATAAGAATGTGAATCATTAAAACTTCTAGTGGTATAGTTGCCCATATGTAGAAGTAAAAAAAAAAGTTTGCTGGAAATGAGATGAAAAAATGATTAAAATGAAAAATGTAACTGCATTTATCTTCTGCAACAATGGATTTGCTATGTGGAAACATATGTAAACTCCTGTGAGATGGAACGAGAGCAAGATTAACCAGAGCCAAAAAAACAGCTGGCAGATGAAAATGCTAAAAAGGAAATGAGAATATGTTGTCAAGATGAAGAAGCAAAGAGCAATGGAGAAGATGGTGAGTGATTCTTGATTAAAAGGCAGATGGATTCTGAAATAAACAGTACCAAAAGAGCAAAAAAAAAGACTAGATGGCTGGATGCCATACATGGATGTTTTATGGAGAATTTGGGGGCAGGGGCATCCATGTTATGCTGGGATCAAGAAATTGTGGTGACCAGAGAAGAGAATCATGGTCACATTTCTGCAACCCTGATTATGCTGTATAAATATATTCCTGTTTTAAAGTTGTTTTGTTTGATATTGCTACCAAGAAAACATTGAATATCTCATAGATAAATTGTGCAGATATAAATAACATGGAACATTGCGGAGATATGAAAAGTTTGGAACCTTTTGAGTCGTCTTGATAGATGGGTAGTGCTGTAAGACTCTATTTTCTTTAAGAGCTGACCACCTATGTTCAGCTGGGTTTGCTGCTGAGTGTAGGATCAGAAGAAACATGCCATATATATATATATATATATATATATATATATATATATAGTGTTTTTATAACATGTGAATAACAAAGCTTTGCATTTATATACAGTAACTGCATTAGGGCTGGCTCCTCTTTCATTTTTGACTAAACCATGGTTGAATATGAACCCTGAAAACTGTGGTTTAGTTTTTAAAAATGGCAATGGAAGCTTTCACTACCCCCACCCAATGGAAAATAGAAGGGGAGCACATGAGGCTTCCCACAGCTCATGTATGAACCTGTGGCCCTCCAGATACTCTCGAACTCTAACTTCGATTAGCTCCAGCCGGCATGCCCAGTGATCAGGGATGATGGGATCTGTAGTCCGTGTGCTGCTCTGGTTCGCCAGAAGCAGCTTTGTCATGCTGGCCACATGACCTGGAAGCTATACGCCGGCTCCCTCGGCCAATAATGCAAGATGAGCGCGCAACCCCAGAGTCGGTCACGACTGGACCTAATGGTCAGGGGTCCCTTTACCTTTACCTTATCAGGAAATAGGGATGGCTGAACATGGACTAAAAGGACTGTTTACTTACCAAAGCAAAAATGAATGCTATCTTTGAGAATATTAATGCAGCTTGGTAGATGAAGATGCCCTGCTGTTAATAAGAGAGGAAGGGTGGTATAAACATAGACTCTGTGTTAGCTTTTGGTGTGGAGTGGGTATCAAAATATTCTGAGTGCAATTTCTAAGTGTCAGCGTACAAATGAACAAATGTTAGAAATGTTTTTGTACCTCATAGTGTATCCACAGGAATAAATATATTTGGAATCATGCAGAGTTACAGCTGCTGCTATATTCAGTCACTAGTCAAAGCAAAGACAAAGTGAACTAATACTGACAGAGAGGGATAAATGCCATGGTAAGATACAAACAGTGAAAATTCCATTGAAGGTTTGCCTCACTGAAAAGAAAGTCAGCAAATTGACTATGGTACACAAACCTGATACACATCAACTTGACACATATCAAAAGGATACTTGCCCCAAAGTGACACTCCTTGATTTCCTACATCACAAAGGGTTGTCAACAAGAGATATTATATTTCAAAGAAGCAACTGATTCATCACACACTGTCAATTCAGTTTCTACTGAAAAAACACACCTTTATTTGTCTGTTTTTCAAACTTTTCGCTATGGATAATTTTGACATCATGGTTGCTTATTTGACTCTTCTGTCAAAATCAGAGGTAGACATTTCAAAATGCTTATTTGTCAATACGGTAGAATTGTACACAACAGTGTTTTACTCAGTGTTTTGTTCTTTTAAAGTTATTCTCCAACATGGTGTCCCCGAGTCATTCCTGGCTCATTGAATGATATGCCATCTGGATGATCATGGCTAATCTGCCTATGTTTTGGAATACAGTATGTGGTGACTGTGGTGATGCAGAACAAATTTGGGGCATGTCTGAATGCACTGGCACATTATATATGCACATTGTGACATGTATCTCACCACATACTGTTTCTAACCACCATGTGTTCCGTTTCTAGGACATGGTGATGTCACTATGCATATGCATTCACAATCATGGTCATGGTGTGGAAAAATTAATGGTATTATGATGACATCACATCAGTGATGATCACTTCAGTATTTTGCCGCTGTCCATGCTTTCTCCTGATTCATAAGTTACTGGAATATCATGGGAGTCCACACATCTGCTTGCCGCTTTAGGGGATTTCTGCATCTGGAATCTGTGCCCCCCTCCATTAATGACACAGTGTCAAATCTATGCAGTAGTTGGACAGAAGATTATCTTACATATATTCTTGTACATAGAGCCAGTGTGATGTAGTGGTTAGAGTGCTGGTTCTGGATTGGGGAGATCTGGGTTCAAACCCTTGATCAGCTATAAGGCTAGTAAATATCTGAGTTGTTTGGAGAGTAAAAGTGGAAGGCAGAAGTGTGTAAGTGGCCCTGAGTTCCTTGAAAATAGGATGTGATTGTGGTGATATAAGTACAGTACAACAAGTAGCAGTAATGTGTGCCAAGTAGTGTTCTCAAACGTTATGGGACTCTTCCTCATTTCAAGGCATTCCTTTAAGACCCTTCTGTTCTCTGATCTCATCAGTAAGTATTTTTAAGGCATGGAAACCAGAAAGAGTCAGTAGCCAAGATACACTGTATGTGCATTTATCTTTTGGAGTTATTCCAGACTTGGGGGTATCATTTCCTGTGCTTTTTTATACTGGAAGTGGCATCACTGTGAGATATTGTCCTGTCATCTCAGGACTTTGCCTTCAGTACAGTCTGCACACCAGGAAAATACTCTGTTTTGGTTGCAACTGGATGTTCCTGGTGTCTGAACGAAGCTAACCAAACCTGATATAAACAGAATCAATTCGGGGGAAATATTGATCTAGCCTTTTTGTCCTCTTTCTCTTCCTGAGAGACTGTTAAGATACCAGCCATCCTAATACAACATTTTTGGCAAGTGTGCTGCAAATCAAGCCTAAGGTATGAGTAGGGGTGTAATCTGATTCCTGGTATCAGTTTAGGTGACAATTTGCCAGACTCATCATCCATTCCTATTTTATTACAGATCTCACTTCGCAAGTTTTAATTAGTTCTGATCTGGTCCTTTATGTTATTGAAAAATAGCACCGTTGTTTTTGTGTGTTTTTCTAATGATTGCAGATGAGCTGAAAAATCGATGTGCCGGTAATTGCCCACTGAAGGATGCATCTTGCCTTAGGGTTATTGTCTGTTCAAGTGAAGAAGGAGGTCACACACACACACACACACACACAGTTGCTGTTGCTAGTCCTTTTTTCTTTTCCACTAGCTAGCATATTAACAACATATATCGCCCAGCAAATGTATTTCCTATTTCATTGATTGTTTCTTTGGATTTAGCAAAGCAAAACACCTCCTCCCCAATCGCTGGTACAGAGACTCCAGACTCCTTGAGAAAGACACCTAAAGTATTCTGAGCTAAGCTGTGGTCACATTAGTTCAAACGACATCTATTTAAAAGGTATTGATTCAACTAGGGTCATGGGAAGTTTGCAAAACGAAAAACATTTGCAAATGCAGTTGTGTGTGTGTTTTTTGTACTTGTTTGGTTGGGTATACTCCACTGCTTTGCAAAGCACAACTGATGGTCACCTGCTCCTCAAGCCAAGGGGAGAAGAGACATTGTTTTATATGTTCTGTGTCATCCTCCCTCCCCACAGATGAGAAACTGAAATGATGCACTGTATCTGCAAGAGAAAACTATGCAAGGGGCAAATCAAATCAAGGGGTGGGGGTGGGGAATGTAGTCCAATAGTGCTGATACCTCCATGTCACACAGGCATGGGCAGGACCGGGACATTCACAGGGAAACCAAAATGCTCGTTTACAAAGCTATTGTACTACCAACCTACTATATGCTTGTGAAACATGGACCACTTATAAACGCCATCTCCAACTCCTCAAAAGATTCCATCAACGGTGTCTCCGAAAAATTTTACACATCACTTGGGAAGACAGGCGAACTAATATCAGTGTACTGGAAGAAGCAAAGATCACCAGTGTTGAAGCAATGATACTTCAACATCAACTTCGTTGGACTGGTCATGTGCGGATGCCTGATTATCGTCTTCCAAAGCAACTACTCTACTGCAAACTTTAAAATGGAAAGTGTAATGCTGGTGGTCAACAAAAGATGTTTAAAGACTGTCTCAAGGCAAATCTAAAAAAAATGTAGTATAAATACTCACAACTGTTTGTGCTGGCCTGTGAGTGCTCCAGTTGGAGAACAGCCTTTACCAAAGGTGTCATGACCTTTGAAGACACTTGAACTCAGGATGCTAGGGAGAAACATGCTAAGAGGAAAGCATGCTTGGCAAATCCACACTGTGATCAACTCCCACCCAGAAACCAATGTCCCCACTGTGGAAGGATGTGTGGATCCAGAATTGGCCTCCACAGTCACTTACGGACTCATTGTTAAAACCGTCTTTATGGAAGACAATCTTACTCAGCTACGAGTGATCGCCAAAGAAGAATGGCTCACAACTTACAGTGGATGCATTGGGAATTCATTGCAGTCAGTTTCCTATTGTTCTGATCAGAAAGAGTGACTGCCACTGAAAGTGGAGACTCCATTGGAGGCAGTGTTCTTTTTAAAAATAGTACTTCTGGAATTGCAATGAATTACAGGGGGGAGTGGCTTAAGCTAATGGGTAGGAATTTGAGAGGCGGTGGAGAAATTAACATTAGCAGACTTTATATAAAAATGATTGTGGATGGAGGAGAGTCTCTCCCTGAAAGGGAAATCAAACTGATTTGGAGGAGAAACTGCTGGAAAGTGGGAGTGGGGTAGATGGCAGGATAGGCTGTTTATTATTTCCCCAATCCACCAAATAAAAAAACCACTTTCTTATATCTATAATAGGACACATTTCGGGGCAGTGTGGTTTATGATTCCCCCCCCCACCTAACCCACCTCCAAAAACCCAGTTCATTTAATTCAAGGCTTAGCTTGCAGGGAGTGCTTATGACATTCATATTCCCCTCACAGAGCTACTGTTCTCAGAGTTCCTTAAGAAGACGGCTTGACGGTTACACCACTTAGAGAACTCTCAACTTTCAGCATCCCTTAAGTTCCCAAGCTTCTTTGGGAGAAATCATGTCACTTCAAAGTGGTACGATACTGCTTTAAATGCATAGTGCAGATGGAGCCCTAGTGTGCAGTATGGTACATTTGCATCCTCTCTCCCCTGACCATTTATCTCTGGTCTGTGGAGCAAGCACAAGGCAAGAAGATCACACAAGAATACAAGCATAATTCTGTGTTACAACAATACAGGCCAATATCCTGCTCCTGCCCAGATGTGTTGCAGTGCACACAACTTGTGCCGTGGACTGTCCATCTGGGCCTCCTCAATTGCTTTGGTTTTATTTGCTTCCCAGAAACATCAAAAGCAATTGTCCATTTTCTGTTTCCCAGCTCTCCTTATTACAGTTAACATCAGACAAGTGTCAATGTATTAACACATGACACACACATCACAGTTGTGTGGAATCAATACAAATAAAAATGCTACTTCAGATAAAAATAACTTTCCAGACAGCCCAATGGACCATCCTTATTGTACTGATAGAACAAGGATAAAACACTAAATTATATGTTTGTATAGACTGTTGACATCTGAAATTGATTACCACCTGACATTTTAAACCTAATTCTGATATCTTTATAAAAGCCTTTTTGTCCAAGTAAGTTGTGTACAAATTGTTCTCCTAACTAGATGGGACATCTTAAGCATCACAAATCTATCCCTCTGCTTTAACAAGACACAATATAGATCACACGTCTGGGGTACTAAATATAAGTAGAGGATGAATGAAGTACATTCAAGTGATTTGGGCTTTGTTGCATTTTTTAAGCAGTAAAACGTTACCGTCTTTAATGGGAGTCAATCAATATTTGTCTGGTGAAATCAGAATTCACTTGAGCCACGTGTTCTCATTAAATAGAATAGCAATGTTCAGTTAGGGTGGAAATGTTGCACATTAATAGATCACTTATAAAAAGTGTATCTAAGAGAATGTGGTGAAGTGGCAGGTGCAGATGCAATAGGGGCTCATGTATGGAGGAACTACTACCGGTATATTCCTGCTTTCTGCTACTTCTGCATGACAAAAGAAGTGCCCTGCTAGATCAGACAAAGATGCTTCTCGGCCAGCATCTTGTTCTCACAGTGGCCTACCAGATGCCTGTGGGAATCCTGCAAGCAGGACACAAGTGCAATTGCACTCTCCCCACTTGTGCTCCATAGCAACTGGTACTTAGAAGCACACTGCCTCAGATATTGGAGTACATAGTACACAGCCATCATGACTAGTGTAGTTGCTAGCTTTGGTCTCAATGCATTTGTTAAAACCAAGAACCTTTCCGTCGAAGGGCCTTCAATCTCCTTGAAGTTGCTGGGGCTTTTGGGGTGGTGGTGGGATTTTTTGGCATATTGCCATGAGACATCACCATCATCATTCAGCTAGTATTTTAGAACAATGTACTTAAATAACTTTTTCCCCCTTCTATGGGAAAAACACACCCCAGTTTGGGTGTGGAGAGCTTGCTGTTTGGTGGGTGTGGTTTGGGAGACTTCTGTTGCCTGGCATTTATCTCTGGCTGCTGCAAGCTGCCACTTTGCAAACTCAGAAAATAGGTATGGCAGATAGAGACACTGGCACTGAGTCAACTGACCGCCAGCGACAATTAGCCACAGACAAACTTTCATCACAACAGGCAGGTTCTCCATAGCTCTGGAAGACACATAGTTCATCTTCTAACCTCCTATATTCCCACAACATTAGAATTCCATAGTACTCTGCATTCAATGAATAAACAAATAAAACCATGAAAGTGATATCCCCATGTGCATGCTCATAACCATTCCTCCCCCAGCCTGGGAGAGAGAGAAGTATCCACTGACTTGCATAGGGGAAGCAGGGGTGGAAAAATAGGATAAATCCACAGGAAAGACGGGGCAGCGGAAATGCCACTCCCAGTAAAGACCTTTTACCCCAAAGGTCGCTGATGGGGATGTGAGCTTCAGCTTCTCCCCACATGTATGTGTGAGAATGCAGTGGAGATTTCTCTGTTGACTTGCATCGAAAAAAGCAACACAGTTCTCAATCCCTTCCCCAAATACTGTGATCGGAGAAATAATTTACTGTGATTAAAAGGTAGAGCTGCCCATCAAAACAGATACCCCCCCCCAAACCTTTTCACACACAACCCTCTCAAGTTCAGAGAGTTTCCCAGTCAGACTGGTATCATTTCTCACCATGGGGTTGAGGTGGGGCAGGGGAGGTAATTCATTTTTTTATCACTGATGTCGCAAATCTGCTAGGAAGTTGAAGAGGTCCTGATCCAGCCTGAGATGCCTTGCTAATGATACGCTTCAACTTGGAAATGTGAGAACCTTTCCTGAATCACCCTGATTTGCCTCACAATTCAGGGTACACTGGGAACCAATGTAGAGCCCTAGTGATGACACATTGTGAAATTTCCCACTAGCCTCAGGGAGGCAAACTACGTAAAATTTCTTATGCAGGTTCACATTAGAACTTCAGCAGGAGTCTGAACCACTATCGGACCAACACTGCACTTGCGACTGACCCGCTGTCTCTAACAGGGCTCTAACTTAGATATTTTAAGCTCTTGCCACATCTCTGTTACTAAGTAGAGTCTGACTTCTAAGTTTTATTACTAACTTTTGTTGTTGTCGAATGGGGTGGGGAGAAGGATAAGGGATTTTTGTGACCTTAGTTCTCTACCTGAAATAAATAAACCTCATCATATCTTGCTTAATATTTCTTATGAAGAAAAACAGGTCGTAAATAGCATTGGCAATGTAAATGCATTGACTTTTTTTAAAGAGATGAGTTTGACATTAACATGAGGCAATCAAAAGATGAAGCATATGGGAATACTCATAATGGCTTATGAATAAGGAAAGGTGTGTGCGCGTGTATGTGTTCCCCAGACCATTTGGAAATATCTAAAACATATTTTTACATCTGCAACAGGCTGATATAAGTGATGCTTAAAAAAGCAAAAACTTGCATTTATCCAGTCAGCTTTCATGGTGTGCCCATTGAAATGATACTTAATTTTTTAACTGTTTTTATTTTTAGAGATACCTTCAGCACCACCAATGGGTATAGTTGCGATACACATCAAGAATCTCTTGTCTTGTCTCAGGGCCAAATTGGATGTTCCATTGATTGAATTAATACAGTTAATGTGCATAAAAACACCAGGAGAACCTGCTGGATTGGGTCAATGGCCCATCTAGTCCAGGATCTTGTTCTCACAGTGGCCATCCAAATGCCTATGGAAAACCCACAAGCAGGACTTGAGCACAAGAACACTCTCCCCTCCTGTGGTTTCCAGCAATTGGTATTCAGAAACATTACTGTATCTGACTGTGGGGGAAAAACATGACTGTTATAACTAGTAGCCATTGATTGCATTATCCTCCATGAATTTATCCTGTCATCTTTTAAAGTTGCCCAAGTTGATGGCCATCACTGCCTCCCCTGGGAGAGAGTTCCATAATACAGTGGTACCTTGGTTTGCATACATCTTGGTTTGCATACATTTTGGATTACAAACATGTCAAACCCGGAAGTGCGTGTCCCAGTTTGCAACCTTTTTTGGATTACAACCCATTTTTTGGATTACGAACAAATTTTTGGGGGAGGCCCCATTGGCGAAAGCATGCCTTGGATTACAACCTGTTTTGGTTTACAAACGGACCTCCGGAAAGGATTTTGGTTGTAAAGCAAGGTACCACTGTATAACTATTCGCTTCAATTTTTAGCTTTGTGAATTGCAGCCGTGGGGAAGCTTGGGTGGCCTTGGAATGCTCAGCGGGCAGGAAAGGGAAGTTTAACTTTTTCACTCCCTTTTACTTTCTTAACAAAAAGAAGTGCTGCTGCTGCTATTTGCATGTTGACGGAAAGGTTGCAAGGGTCCCCCTCAGCGGCTATTTACTTAATAAAAATACCCAGTTTGAACCTTAGGCATAGCAAGGGACACTTGCAGGAATTGCGACATTAGTCAGAAAGGTTAATGTGGTTGTTACTGTATTTCATTGCCCTACTTCACCCTCTTGAGCTCTTTTAACAAACAGTGCTAAAACATAGTGGATTGTGTCCAATGCTGCACAAATGGAGTTCCCCTTCCTTCTTCCTCTTCTCTCCCATTGCCCCTGCCCCAGATCTGCTCTTGAGGGTCCCCCAACCCTTTAGAGCAGATTTTGAGGAAGGCAGGGGGATTGCAGGAGAGAGAGGATGAGGAATAGCCAGGCTAGCCTCCTGATGAGGTTTGAACCTGGGTGATGAGCCATTTAGGGGGACTAGGGAGGTTGGTGCAAGAAGGCAAGTGGGTGGAGCCCCCTCCCTCAACAGATAAAGCTAAAGTAGAGAGTTGGAAGTATGTTTAGCATGTAGTTACAGTGTTTTGTGAGACAATTCCAGAAAATCAGATACAACTGTGATGTTCATAATTTCCATCTCTACACCTTTGACTCTTTATTTTTTGTGGTCTCTAAAACTGGGAAGTCTAGGAGTCTGTCTTCTGTTACATCTTTTAAGCAAGCTGCTCAAAATCATCATTGGACTTCTTTCTGCTGAGCTTGTCATAATTCCTAAAGCACCTGATGAGCTGAATGGAAAATAGTTTAATACTTTAGCTTTGTCATTAAAAATAATTATTATTAGTTCCCAAGCTGGGATTTCAATCAGGTCCCTGCTCAACAACTACTTTGAGTGGGTGTTCAGCAAGTTCCACCACCTTTTTTTCTAGGGGGGGGGGAAGCCCTGGGTCCCTGCACTAATTTCTCCGTTGTGACATGCTGTGCAAAACAGATTTGCCATCAAACAATTCCTTAACATTCTCTTTTGAGCCCTTAAAAAAAGTGTGTTTTCTACAGAATATGTAGGATTTTTTTACAAGTCCATATAAAGTGCTGCTTGGGGTCTGAAGGAATCTAGCGCTAGACTCACTCAATAGATATCTCTGTCATGAAGGAAATATGTACAATTGCCTCCACCCAGCCAACATAATGCAATCTAATTACAGCGGGAGATGATTTGGTGCCATTCTCTACATCATTTGGCAACTAAAGCAGTCCAGAATGTACGTTCAGTAAATCTGAACAGTCAAAATTATTAAGCGACCAGGCGTCTTCCTCTGCTGCAATAAGATTGCTATAAAGGAAGCAGAACCTCTGAGGGGGAAATGTCCCTGCTTCACATAGTACTACAGATAGTTTAGCAAGTCACAATTTTGAAACTTTCTACCTCCAGGCAACGGCATTTTCTGCACTGCTTTGCCAAGGAATTCTTTGAGCATCTGCCACAGAACCCCTTTGTGTTTCAGAAGATTTTGAGTGATTGCCATTCAGTTCACATGAAGCACTAGCCAGGCCTGTGTGAGGGTCATTGCAGGGTAAGGAGATCAGTAGTACTGGGCAAGCTTAACTTTGGTTTGTTTGCCATTATTGATCTTCTCATTGGGGGCCTCCAGCATTCCTTGGAAACATGTTCGTTTGATAGGATGAAACAGGGTTGTCTTATGTTGTTCACGTGGCTGGAAATTGAGCTGGGATAGCTCAGTCGGTAGAGCATGAGACTCTTAATCTCAGGGTTGCGCCCCACATTGGGTGAAAGATTTCTGCATTGCAGGGGGTTGGACTAGATGACCCCTGTGGTCCCTTCCAACTCTACAATTCTATGGTTCTTTTAAAAACAAAGCTCCAGCAATTTGGCTTCGGTGTAGTCCTTCCAGAAAGATTTGTCGAGGGAGGGAATTTTAAAACTTAGATAATATTGTCATGAAAAGAAGTATATGTTTAATTTTATATTTCCCTCCCTCTCTCTTCTGGAGAAAACTGTCGTCGTGTGTGTGTGTGTGTGTGTGTGTGTGTGTGTGTGTGTGTGTGTGTGTTAGAATTATCCTTGTGTTAAACTCCAGATAGAACCCTACTGATTGGAGTCAGTTAACAAAGGCATTGGCTTGCACCTTTTTGAAGCTGATTGAATTCTCATTTACCTCCCTGGGCCAGAGAGAGAGGGGGGGAGGGAGGTTACATTTCATGTGTTAGGGAGGTTTTTAACAGAGGTAAATGAAAGGCACCCATTTTGTATCGCAGCTGCTAGAAGCATGTCTCTAATTAGGGAGGCTGCTTCTGAGTGCTCTGTTTTAGAAGAAAGAATCACTTGATCTATCATAGTATTTTTCCATTTGTACAATCTCTTCAGGGCTGCCAATTTGTAAATGTACACACACATCAGAATACAAGAGGAGCCCTGCAGGATCAGTCCAGTGGCTCGTCTAATCCAGCATCCTGTTCTCACAGCGGCCAACCAGAAGCCCAAAAGCAAGACTTGAGTGCAGCTACACTCTCCCAGCTTGTGATTTCAAGCAGCTGGCATTCAGAAGCACTTGGTTCTTCCTACAGTAAGAATTACCTTCATGGGACATTAGTGTGGCATAATAGCTTTTCCATATAGGCGGAGAAACTTGAGTTTTTCATATGCTTAATAATAATACAACATTGCAATAATGAAGCAGTTTAGAGTAATCCTTACAATCTATCTGTTCAAGGGTCCTTGCAATTGCTTCCTTCCTCCTGCTTCCTTCTTGCTCTCCTATTGGTTAGGTGATAATTCCATTGCAGAAAACAAATCAAGGAATTATAAAATCTGGTTTGGAGGCTAAAATATTTTGCTTCAGTGAGCCCTTGGTTTCTAATATTTAGAAGATATAAATGTGTAAATTTGGCTCATTTTGTACCTTCTGCCTTTTACCACATTAACCTTGCAATCCTATGCACACTTACCCGGAGAGCAAGCCCCATTGGACATAGTACTTACTTCTGTGAGTATATGCACAGCAGGCTATAAATCAGGGGTGAGCAGTTATTCATTCCTCAGGTTATCACTGCTCTTGCTACTATCATCACAATGAATGACTTTCAGGAATGTTTGCGCATTTTAAATGGATTTAATTCTGTATTATAACTTTTTTTGTTGAAACAAAAAGCCTATGTAGTCCCCACGACTCCTTTTATAGACAGCAGTTCAATATTTGTGCGGTAAAATCTTGGCAATATTTTTGTATTTATTAGTTAAATGCAGGTTGTACAATAAAGGAAACTGGCACAAGCATCAGTACTATGGCTAAGTAAGAAAATGGCCTCTGTTGCTTCTGAGTTAATCAGAATGAAAACATTATACTACCTAACATTTCATCCCCAGCTGGTTTGTATACGTCTAAAATCTTCTATTTGCAGCAAGCCTGCAAACACAGGTGAGTGGTGGAAGATGCGATTGCATTGACAGATGCTGCTTCCCAGTTTTGGTTGGCAAAAGCAGAGTGTCTGGAAAAATGGCCTTCCACACTCATGCAAATTGCTGCCAGGAAGCAAGTGTCTGTCAACATGGTCGTTGACAGTGCATACATTACTACCTCCATATTTCTGAATCCACAGGACTGCACCACATAGAAGATTTTAAGATGTATGAACATTTCCTCCATTAGCATGTTAGTCAAATGGTCCCATAACTCTAAGTGATGAAATCATGTTCTCTCTACTAGATAAACTACATTTCAAACTCCTACTGGGAAAACTTTCAAGCTTTTGTTTTGATGGCAGTAACTTAAGTGCTGGCTTCTACTGCCTTCTTATATAAAAGTCAACCATAAAAACCTGGTTACAGATAGAAGGATCCAATTATATGTGTGACATGATAACTCAATGTTTGATGTTCACAGAGTTTTTCTAACCCTTTGTCTCCTTGCTGCAAAACTGTGGATGTCCACCAGGGAACAAAGGGATAGCCCCCCCCCCAATAATGCCGCCCTCACCACCATAACCTCTAGATCTCCAGCTTTCTTTTCTTTTTTTAAAAAGGATATGTTTCTAAAATTTGTAGAAGTTGAGATATGAAGTGAAATGTACAGGCAATATTCTATTTTTTGGGGTGAATACATTTGTCTCCTCCCACTTTCAGTGTTTAATTTTGCTCCCCACTCTCAGAAAAAAATCCTGTGGATACTCACATGCAACACCAATCTGAACCCCTCCTTGTCAAGCTGTTGTTAGCCACCGAGGGGGAAATGAGAGTTTAGGGATCCTAGCCTAAGTATTGAGAAATCAAAGTTTCTTTCTGCTGTTACTCTTAATATGTCACGGGTGCCTTTCAAGCCAGTGTGCTCTTCATTAGGGGATATTATTTCCATTAAAACAATTTTAATATTTGCTTACTGGATGTTTTACAGTCTTTTTATCAACCTTTTCAGTTGAGGTTATCTG
This sequence comes from Zootoca vivipara, assembly GCF_965207765.1. Taxonomy (NCBI): domain Eukaryota; kingdom Metazoa; phylum Chordata; class Lepidosauria; order Squamata; family Lacertidae; genus Zootoca; species Zootoca vivipara. The sequence goes on from NC_142588.1 coordinate 25,129,348, forward strand.
ATCCTAGTCTTTCTGCAACAATAACAAGACATGGCATGTATTTAACAAACAAATTCTAGTAATTTGTCACTGACTCAGTGACCCAATATCCCATGATTGTAGAGGTTAAACTGCCTCATTGCACTCCCTTTGATCTTAGAGTGTATAGTAACTTTTTTTTTTTAGATCCACAGGGGCAGTGATGTATGTTCCAATATCTGATGTTGGATGCTATTTTACTGTTAGCAGTTAGAACAGTGTTCATGATCAAGGTTATATAACATGTTCAATTATAGTTAAAAAGAAAAGAAAACCAACAAGTAAATAAAGAAAAACTTCTGAAGGACAACAGTTGTATTTCATCAAGGTTATAAACTGCATAGAAGGATGCAAAACAGGTCTGCCATTTTATACATTACCTTTTTTTTGTTTTTAAGTCAAAGTTTGCAGGTTTATTGTGAGACACCACAATTGCACAAATAAAATTTACCAGAGATGCACAGTTCAGTGATGCTACCGTAAGATAACCAACACCTCTTTAATTAGATTATTACTAATAATTACTGTTTATTAAATTTATATGTCACCCTATATCCATAGATCTCAGAGCAGTTCGTAACATAAAATTACAATATAAAAACCACAAAATATATAATAAAAATGAGAACAAAACAAAACAAAAAAGCCCTCCCACAACACAACAGAAGGACATCAGATGTCAATCAACCAAAGGTCTGATTGAAGAGGAACCTTTTTGCCTGGTGCCTAAAGGTGTATAATGAAGGTGCCAGCCAAACCGCCCTGGGAGAGCTTTATTAACTGGCCCTGTGGCCAGATTTGCTTCCCTTTTATGCTTTGCATTTTGATTCTAGCATCTGGGCTTGATGAGGCGTATGGCCCTCATCTCCTCCCCAAGATAGCGAGGCCCACCTGGGCTGTGGGTCCTTGCCTGCCTTAGCCTCTGTGACATTTGTGACAAATATGTAAACTGAGTGACAAAGCAGGGTGCAGATAAATTGGTCAGGCCTAATTGTTTATGTGTTAGGAAACATCACAGTGACCTAAAGATCAAATGAGCAATCGTGATGCCATTATAGAATGGTGTGTGCTCATATTGGGGTCTACTTAACAAGCGTCCTTAACAAGATATATAGTTGAATATATATTCTAGGGATGAAGAAATTGTTGTCCTCCAAATGTTGGAGTATAACTCCATGCTAGTTGGAGTCCTGTAAATCTGGGTGGCATAAATTCCCCTTCCCTATAGATACATACAACTGCCAGAACTAGTAATGGAGCACCAGGAAAATTGTATTACATAGAAATATAAAGCCAAGTCTTGTTTCAATTTCATCTAAGCCTTAGCATAGTGGGTATTCTTTTTGGATCATGAATCCAAAGATCTGCCAACGAATATTGGCATGTTTCAAAACATTGTCAATATAGTAATCCCTAATGTTCAATTTATTTGTTTGTGCCACTGAGTTCTTTACAAATGTTTGCAAGTTTGCTACAGGACCAGAAAGATGCTTTCTCAACCCATTGTTTGTTTAGCTAATAACTACTTGATTGTGCTGGTGTATTTTGACCAAGGGAAGTTTCTAATCTTACTTATTTAAGCTGCAGTCTTATACACAATTAATCTGGGAATAATAACTATTGAACTTGATGTGAGTTACTTCTGAGGAGAAATGTATAGGGGAATTGTTCCAATGGATAAAGAGATTTTGCTATCCTTTAACTTCCAATGTAAATAAACAGTTAAAAGATTTTGAGAAGGCCTTTAGGAGTTTTACCTCTGGACAGCTATGGGTGAAAGCTTCTGTTCTTGGTACTGATAGCATCTCATGTCTTCTTTTAATGTACATTGAGTCTTGTATAAGGTTTTGAAAATCTATGCTGTTGTGATAATTAAACTTTTAGAAAGCTGAAATCAATGGTGCATGTTATGAGTGCCTAGCCTTGGTTGGATCATTGTTTATTGTTTTTAGGGTCCCTGTGGAACATCTACCAGCTGTTGGATCCACAATTTTGTTTTCGGTATCAAGAGTTTGGAATATGTCTTCGATAGCTTTGTTTAGGCCTTCACAATAATGAGGGTGGTGAATTGAAGTACATTTTAAAAAAAAGTGCCAAATTTTCATTTTTTAAAAGCAGTATATGTGAATTGCAAACTAACAGCAGACTATTCAGAGCATAATTAGTAGCTTACAAAGAAGAGCTTTAGTGTTAAGCCAGCTAAAGCTTTAAGCATCTGAATATTGTTTAATGCTTTTCATGGTGGCAGGGTAAATGCCTTTTATTAGGATGATTTCTGGCCATTTATTAGGATGGTTTCTGGACATATCAATCATGGAATCCATTCATTTCTACTATATGGAATCCATTCATTTCTGCAGTTCAGTGAGCAAAGCATTGCTTTTAGTGCAACAAAACTGAATAGTCAGATATCAGAATGAAATGTAGCATGCACATGTAGTGAACAATTCTGTATTTAAACCCCAGCTTAGATTCCCCTATCTGATTTCAAATTTGTTTGGGGGCCTGGGAATGCAGCATCTCCTGTGATTCAAAGTAGCAGCTGGTGGGGCAGGGCACTGGCAAGGTCAGTGCAGTACAAACATATGTGGGGGAAGCATGTGGGGGGGAATGCAAATAAATTGCAAGCTACTATGAACTGCCAAAGCACAGTGGTCTGTGCAAAAAAATCAGAAATGAAAAAGCAATTTCTATCACATCAATTCACTTTGGAAAGAAGACGTGGCAATTTGGGACTTTAAAGCTCCTAATAGGCAGGATTCCTGATTGCAAAGAGGTTCATAAGTGTTCAGTCAAATGTTCTTATAAGCCCCTTCAGACATTCCTGCTCAAGTGGGGAACATTGGGTTGGCCTTTTGAATGCATGAATATGTAGGACCTGTGATGTCAAGACAAATGAACCAATGGCAGCCAAGGCACTAGAAGGGAGGTTTGATGACTCTCACAACTTGTGGCACAAATGGGCTTTTTGCTAACATGAATATAACAGGAAGAACATTTAAGAAAATGACAAGTAGAGAGCAGATTTCTAAAAAAAATTAAAAGATGCTGCTTTTGCATTTTTTGGGGACTCCTGGCAAATAATTTTATTTCTTATATTCAGGCATTTTATATATATATATATATATATATATATATATATATATATATATATATCAAGAACAATGTGAATAAAATGAGAAATATGATGAATGCATTTTTAACACTGTGAAATGAATATGTCAAGGTAGATGGACAACTCCATATTTTTGGTGTGCATGATGAGGTCAAGTTGTGAATGATAGATAATTTTGAGAAAATTGGGTCGTATTTGTCCCATTGTTGATGCCAGCGCAAGGGAAATCTAGATTTTGGCAAGAGTTCTTTTCTGCTTAGCTTGACCTGCAAAAGCTCATGAATTAATTTTTGATCTGGTTGTCAGACGGAAGAACGGTTTAGTATTTAATGCTTCTATGTGGGTGGGAAACTAAACAGAAGCAGCTGTATGCCATGCATTTGACACATGCCCAACTTTTCTAGATATTGGGCTTAATCTTTCTAACCACCACTTTTTCAATTTCAATTAGCCAATAAAATTTCCTTCCAATGAAAATAACACCTAGGTCTGAATTTTATTAGTGGAAAGTAAGCCTCATTCAGATCAGATAATGCTAAGGTTTCCAACCAAATTACTATGATTTAACTGTTGATTTCAAAACACTGGGGGTGGGCAAGTTGTCTGTTCCTCCCCTCATTTTTCCAATCTTAAATTAAGTTTTCTGTAAGTTTTCTGAAAATCGGTTTTCAATTTCAGAAAAAAATCAAGTCCTCATGAAAATTCATCAGCGTTTTAGAACAAATTTCTTCTAATATTCACACCTTGCCCAATTTACACATTTCTTCAAAGCAAACTTCCTTATATAATGCAATTTTGTGCATTCTTTTCACTAATATATGTATTTTAAGGTACTCTTTACCCTAGTGTGTGCAGTTTTGTATACTACTTCTCGCATTTGCCCATGTGATGAAATCAAACAGTATGAGCAAAGAAAACATTGCCACCTGATGACTTGGTGGTGTTAGATGGTTGGCAGGTGGGTAGTCTCACCCACCCGAGTGGCCTGTAGGGGTTGGGAGAAGTCAGGAGCCAACCTGCCAGCCAAATCCAGTTCTCCACCCCCAGTTGAAGAGGTATGTAGCAGGAGTCATATGTGACAGAATTGGCATGGTATATGCAGGAGCCATTGTTTGCCTGATGGAATCCTGGTCTTTTATAAGGAACTAGCTGACCCTGCCATGCGTTGCTGTGGCTCATCCGTGTGATTCCCCCACCCTGTGCCAATCCGTGTCGTATCACGCCCCCTCTTCCCCCCACCCCTGGCTCATCCCTGTGACTGGTCCCACCATGTCCTGACCTATCCCGTCCCGTCCCCTCCGCTCCCCAACCCCCACCCAGGCGAGTCAGTACCTCCATTCGGCCTAGTCTGTAAAGGCTTCGGCCTAGTACCGTATGTAAACGGGAGCTGAGGTGCTGTTGATAGGGAAGGTTTTATAGTTGCAGTACCAGTGTAGTCGCCGCTAGAGGGTGCTGGTTTGCAACCTGGTTCTTTTCCCAGCATGCATTTTCATCTGAGTGGTGTGTTTTGAACACACAGGGTTTGGTTTTTTTTATCTGGCACAGATGTGACATCTGTCTTAGCAAACTTTCCTATAGCCTTCGGACATTCGCATGTGACGTTGTGTCAAAATTTCATCTCAATCGGTCAAGCGGTTTTGGTGAAAAGTGGAAACACACCCACATACCCAGTTTATATTTATATATATACTGATTGGCACTTTATAGACTACAGGCAACTCCCCCTTTGCACGCATTCAAGGCACATGTAACTGTGCATGAGCGCATTGTCATGAACCCAGAAGTGGCATGAAAAGGGCCCAAAAAGAGTCTGAAGGTGGCAAAAATGGCATGAAAGTTGTGTCTAGCAATCTCATGAGCCTTTGCACTGACCTCTGAGGCCTATGGAGACTTGGAGTTTTGAGCAAGGAGATTTGGAGGAAGCGATTGTGGTGGAGTTTGGTGGATTTTTGGTTTTTAAAAAAATGTTTTTTCAAGGGTTTGCAGAGGTTCAGAGGGCATCTGCAGGCATTTTCAATGATGTTCCCAATATATAAGAGTTTACCTAAACATGTGGTGACTCAGAACATAACTCCTGCGCAAATGGGGAGTTGCCTGTACTTTGTTAATGTACAAAATACATATTTCAAAGGGTTTCTTGGGCATAATTACGGTATGTTTTAATCAAATACTCAGATTTTGAGTTCCTAACACAGTATCCTAATATACGAATATAAATGGTTTTTAATAAAAACATACCTGTGCACAATATTAATGCATATAATTTAATACTTAACAGCTGAGTGCTTATATACATATTAGTTTGATGATTTAATCTTTTCTTATAAGAAAATTATAAGAATTAAGACCTTGATACATTTCAGACAGTTTGGTGTGGGTGGGCGGGCTTGTGGTGGGTGCCTTTAAATTTCTGAGTTATTTAGAAAAAGGAAGGGCTAAACTTAGGGCGTTTCCAGATTTTTATCAGAATCCCCCCCCTTTACTTCAGAGAAAATGCTGTGGCTACACAAGTGTTAAGAATACAATTGAGTGTTTACGTCTGAGCAGCTGTATAACACTCAAGCTTTGGTAGAGAGAGAAATTGAACCTCATCAGATTTTCCTGCCCTTTTGCTCACAAACATTTGTGCCTTTAATGAGGAGGGGAAACAAGTTGAGACCAGGCTCTATTTATCTTGGGGAAACTGTCCCACCTGAGTTTCAAATGTATGATTCCTTAAGGATACTCCAGTGCTGAACTGCAACATCACTCAACGTCAGCCACTGCTTATCTCTCTTTATTTCATTATTCATCAAATGTTACTGTGATCTGGCAGGCTTTCAGAGTTCAAATGCAGGGTTAAACAGAATGGTAGCATTAGACGTAGACAGAAGCAAACATTTCCATCATCTTGGCATGGCTGGGCATGCTGAATGGGAGAGAGGGAGAGTGGTAAAAATAACTTTACATCTGACAGTCGTGTGTGTAAAAGACGGCTGTACAATATGTCCAGCTATTCTGAATTCCAAGACCTGAGCATTGTTACAGCCATTCTTCAGTAACACAGTTCCTGAGTTCAGCAAAGAGCATAGAACTATATCATACAGCTTGTCATTTACCAAATGCTTATACACAATTTTTTATTCTAGAATCAATAGAGCAACATGTTATATGTGGGGCCACCTCTGAAGATAGTTCAGAAACTTCTGCTAGTGCAGAATTCGGCAGCCAGGTTGCTCACTGGGTCAAGACAGTTTTAGCATGTTACACTGATCCTGGCCCAACTGCACTGGCTTTCCCTCTGGGACCAAGAGAAGGGACTCCTTCAAATATCTCAAAAGCCAGACAGGTTTGTATGAGGGAATACAGTCTTTCAAATAGTTTGGACCTAAGCTGTGTAATAGTTTTTGTGAAGATTCTATCTAGACAAGGCAGAGGTGCTATTGCTGCATGGTTCATCTAGCCATGGGAGGTAGTGTTCAGCCTTTCTCCAGTGTGGCCACCGGAGGTTCAGTGGGTGGGTGGTGTGGGACTTTAATATGAGGTGGTGTGGGACTTTAATATGAAACTGGTTACTGGAGGCTTAAGTCGCCTTGGTGGAACAAAACATTTTTCTCCACATGAAGCTGGTGTACCAGTAACAGCCCCTCCTGGACAGAGACCGAATAGAAACTATTTGCCCTATTTTTGAGGAAGGCATCTATGTGTAAGTAATGTTGCTTTTATCTTGTAGTTTAATCACCACCATGCCATGATATGTCTAAGTAAGAATTTGAGAGCCTTGTTCAGTCCTTTAGTTTTAAAAAGACTTGCATGCATCAGGCAGTTCAGCAATCGGTGAGGGTGTGTTTAAACTGGTAACCTAAATGCGTTTGAGGTCTCTGAGCTCATTAATGGCATCTTGAGGCCATTTTGCCCTGTGTCCTTCTCACCCCCCTTTTAAATCATGTATTCATACCATGTCTGAAATTTCTGGGTTCTTGGTGCTCTTCCTATATTTCCAGACAATTAATAGCTCTAATTATTAGCCCTCAGACAGCAGCTGCAGATTAATATTGTTGACGGATGACAAGGATATTTGTCTTCTTGTATCAAGCAGGACACATTCTGTTACCCAAGTCACACGGCATACAATCAACTAGGCTTAGGAGTGCAACAACTCCCCAGATAAAGGGCAGCCTGCCTTTCAGCAGAGTTTTCATTAGCATCCCATTCTAAAGAGAAGTTTTAGCTATAAGAAATTTCAATGCAGTGAGAAATCCATGTGTATATTAAATTACCTAATCCCCACCCAGCAGCTTCTGGTTTCTAATAGCACTGGTGTGTGAATCATTTGAGCTAGGCTTTTTCATTAGTTTTAAGGGGGTGGGTGAAAAATGGTCCCTGAAGATTGGAATGATCTTCAGGGGCCTGCCAGCATTGAAGTGGTGGCAAAGTTTACACACAGAGTGAGAAACCAGTATTTTCAGCTCCATCCACCCCTGAAGATTAATCCAAATTTTGGGGGTGCTTTTGTCCTCACCTCCTGAAATTGCTGGAAAAATCTGAGCCAAAGTATTCAGTCCATGGCAATGCAGAGCACTCAGGAGTGCGTATGCGGAATTAGGAATCATAACAATAATAGCTAACCAATCAGTGCATGATTTTGAACTCTAAACTGGGAGCGGGGGGAGGACTTGGATTGCGAAATATCAGAAGAATCCCCAGTGCAAATCTCACTCCCAGTTTTTCCATCTCAAATTGCCACCCAAATCTACTTTGAGGGGATTTTTCTCTTTCTTGATTTAGTAGTATAAGAAATTTAAGTATAAATAAATAACGTAAAATGTTGCAGTGCTCCTCAAATCAAAGCTTCTATGTGCTTGTAGTTATTGTGGGTGGGATGGGGAACACAAATACAGCCACTTTGAATGGGAAGTAATATCAAGCCTCTGCTCCATGGTCTTTCTATTGGAACTAAACTAAGTGTTCGCCAGATAATCAGAGTCACATAGATAATCCCAGAAGAGCATTTTGTTCTCATTCCGTGAGCGTAACTGATACCATCATTCTCAAATGTCAATATAGTATAGCTTGGACCTGCCAAAAGCTGAGATACCCACTCTCTGCCTAGAGGGACTTGGAGGAAAGTTCAACAAGGAGACTATTGGGAGTCTCTAACAATTTGTTATCAAGAGCATTGAAGTGAAGCTCCAAATGGTCTCTGACTTCCCATGCTGCTTGCTCCAGTGACAAGAGCAACAAAGTGGTCATTTTCAATTACCATTGGACTTTAAAACATAAACTGTATTACTCCACTGTCAGCTGCTCAGAAACCTGGAAAAGAAAATAGCCTGCATTTTTGTTAAATTGCTTTCTTAAATCAAAGGACGAGCTTCTCCTCCCTTTTTTTGCACTGATAATTTTTTTGCACTGATTTTCCAGATCTACACAATTGAGAGTCCTACATCCAAGGATGATCTTCATCCTGGACTTCTGTTTGCTGGTGCCCTTTTCATGGGATAAGGCCATCTATATATATATAAATGTAAAGGGTCCATGTTTGGGGCTTTCCACTTTTCTTGGAAACCGCTTGACCGATTGCATTGGAATTTTGGCACAATGTTCCATGCGGATGTTGGAGTGTTTGCATATATATAGATTATATATACATCATACCTGACACAGGTAAAAACTAAGTTTTCGGAAAATCCAGACAAAAAACAACAGAAAAGGTTGCAAAACATCACCCTCTAGTGGCGACTACACTGGTACTGCAGCTATAAAACCTTCCACGTCTCGAGGCCAGGCCAGGCCCAACAGCCGCAACTGCCAATGGAACCGAGCCCCGAGAGGCAGCCCACCCCAGTGGACAATCTGGCGATGGAACTTTCAGCCCAAAAAACGTGCTGCCAGACCAGCCCCCATCACAAACAGAACCGCAAAAAACCCACGCCCCAAAGGCCAGGCCGTAACCCACAGGCACAGCCACCGACGGAGCACACGCCCCGAGGTCAGGCCAGGCCCAACATACTCAGCCAACCGGCGGACAAGAGACCCGAGAGGCAGCCCGCCCCCAACATCATTGAAGCGACAATCTTGACAGGACCTTTCAAAGGTGAAGATGTCCTCATTCCACGCATTCCTGTCATTCCTACAGATATACCATTTCCATTTAAAAGATTACAATTCCCTATTCGAATAGCATTTGCAATTGCCATCAACAAATCTCAAGGCCAATCTTTGAAATTCTGTGGCTTGGATCTACAAACAGAATGCTTCTCACATGGAAAATTGTATGTTGCATGATCGAGAGTTGGAACACCAGAAAATCTCTCTATCTTAACAAACAATGGAACAACAAAAAATACTGTCTATCAACAAGTATTGTAATATTCTAAAACTTTACAATGTCAAATTTCTATTTCCAAATTGCCACAGCAACGCGTGGCCGGGCCAGCTAGTCAATTATAAAGACAACAGGAGACCTATGGCGTTGGAGTCAAATGCTAATCACCCCTGACCATTGGCCATATTGACAGGGGCTTATGTGAGTTGGAGTCCAACAATATCTGGATGGCTACAGGCTCCCCATTCCTGCAGTAGATAATGGGAAACTATGGTTTATTCAACAGGGAAAGCTTTTGGTCTTCTCCTCTCATGCATGCAGATGGAGGAGAGGATCAGGGATGCACTCACCCAAGCTTGCTGCAGCTTGTTCCCACCACCCAAACCATGGGTTAGATCAATGGTCCCTAGCCCTTTGGGGACAAGGGCTGCATTTGGAAGTGGAAGAAACTGTTGTGGGAATCCAAAATAGCAATTTCACAGAAGACAAACTGGTGACGCTCCCCCTCCCCCCAAAAAACAGGAAAAGCACCTACATATGCTACACACACCCCTAAAACAGGCAAAACACCTAGACACAACCCACCAGTAAAAGACAGACAATAAAGCAGGCAGCACCCCCTCAAAAAACTCAAATAGGGAGGGGTAGCAGGCCTTTAGTGGGCCCCAAATGGGGTCTGAAGCTGCTGAGGTGCCCAGAAGTGCCACATTGGGCACCCCAGGGTTAGTTCAGTGATAATTGGAAATAATTTTGTTCTCTTAAATGCTTTAGAAATGTTATTGTAAAATATTTTAGCATCCTATTGATAAATATAAAGGACTGCTTTGCCAGTGATTTGGGGAGAGTTTAATAAAGAGTTACTGACATTTGCTCACAAATTCCTAAAGAATTCTTTCCAGAGTCATTTGTGATAAGATTCTGGAGTGAATGAAAAGGTCCGGCTTAGGCATAGACAGTTATTAAGCTGCTTATTATAATCCTCTCTAAATATTTTAAATTATGTATATTTGCATGTGAAAGTTGTTGCATAATCATTTGAGTACCAAGATGCCAGTCATTGCTGAATTCATCTTAATTTGTTTTTAGCTAGTTAAAATCTTTCTGGAGAAGCACCACCTCTTCTTGAATTGCCTTAGGATTTTACAGATGGAGTGAAACCCCTTAGGTGAATGATGCTTTGTTGGGAACTGATAGGATTTCTAAGTCTCTTGACCCAGTATAAAATTGCCGCCATTGGAGACAAAAGAGAAGCAATTACCTACTTTTACAATTCCAACACGGAGCATTTTTACAAGACATACAGTACTTTACGTGCATACATGTGGGAAAGCAGAAGGCTTTTTGTCAATGACATTGAAATATTGCTATAAATATTCCCCAGTCTTACAGCTTGTTATACCAATGAATAGGTGCTTAAATAGGATTAGGGCTGTCTAATGGCAGGGGCAACCCAGTCAGATGGGCGGAGTGCAAAGAATAAAATTGTTGTTGCTGTTGCTGTTAATCCAGACCATGCCATCAGGCTTGTGCTGCAAGTGCATTAGGCTTGCACGTGTATATGGATACTACTACACCTTCTGAGTGTTTGTCTGTACTCCTCTGGTTTTGCCTCAGGGACAGTGGACCGGCCCCCTGATGAAAAGGTTTGCTGACCCCTGCCCTAAACTATATATAACTTTTAAAAATCTGCTTCAGCTCCTTGTTTTTCTGAAAACCCTAAACTGACATTTCACACACACACACACACACAGAGAGAGAGAGAGAGAGAGAGAGAGAGAGAGAGAGAGAGAGAGAACACATTAATTCTGCTATGGTATTAAGGCTGTGCTGAAGAGCAGTATATACATATTTTAAGTTAAATATTTATTAACCATATTTATATACAGCTCAGGAGATGCATAATAAGAGTACAGGTCCAGGGCTGTCATACACTGTCAACAGCAGCATTAACCATAATCTCAAACCTTATGGTGGGAGACTCTAATGGTATACCCAAACCTGTATTCAGCAAGAAAGTAAAACCTTTGAAGAGCTGCTTTCTCTTCATGATAGAGGTATCTGGTGAAATAAGAGGCATAAAGCTGGAATAATTTGAAAGTTCTTTCATATATCAGATCCAGCTGTTTTATCTTAGTTTGTTAACTGAGTTTCTGGCTTAGGCATAATGGGCAGCTCTGGTTCAATGCAAGAAAGCATCTCTGGGTGAAGGCAGAGCACGCAATCAGAATGTTTGTCCCTGACTTTTATGAAGCTGGGGATAAACATCTAAATGACTGCCTCTGGCTAGAGGACAACCTCACAAAAAAACAGGGGCCTGCTCTCTATTTTTTTAAAAACAATGGGTATCAAAGAGATTACCGAAACCAGTGCTGCCTGTCAAGCAAGCCACTTGATGACTCTTCTCTCCAGATGACCAAGCAACTGTGATCCAAGCCTCTTTGAATTGCTTTTATTGATGTCCTCTCCAGTGAAAACATAAAAAATGAGCCCCAACTAATTGCGTATGAAATTATTCATCTCTTTTGCTTTAATGCTATTCCAGTCCTACACTATTAATTCCCTTTTAGTTGGTGGTTTGTGTTGGGCATACAACCCAAACATGAGAAGAAGAAATTAACAGGATTCTTATATTGGAGAAAAGATAAGAATATCTTGTTTATTGAATACAGTTCTTAAAATCAAGGACCTCTCTCTCTCTCTCTCTCTCTCTCTCTCTCTCTCACACACACACACACACACACACACACACAACCTTAATCAACATGGTTAAGACTAATTGATGCATGAAGGGATTAATACCATAGAATAAGCACTGAGGTCACTCAAGCCTATTGTTCAACCAGAGAAGCTCAGCATTTGAGGAGCTCTGAGCTGATTGGTGCAGTTCAGAATACATGGCTCTTACAAGCCACTCTTGATTTCCTACACCAGTAATTTAGGAACTTTCAGCACTTTGGAACTTAGTTTTACTGCCTGTGCAACTTTTTCTGAATGCTGTATGGAAAATTGCCTGACCTTTGAATAGCTTGTAAGTAAACCTTTTTTGTTTGCCAAACTGTGTTTTTTTTCCTATGCTGGGGGAAGAAGAGAACTTTGGAAGAAACTCACAATGGCATATTTTAAAGGTCCAACAGCCTATATTTTAATGTTTTACTTGCTGCATATTTGGTTATTTTAAATCTCTGCTGCGGATCTCTCACCAAAGAGTACTTGCCCCAAACTTGGATCTTGGCATCTAGGAATTCTCCCTTTATATCTATATTTTTCCTTGAACCAACATAAACAAACTCATACATGAACAGCATTGACTACTGTTGCAAGGGACGGGTGCTCTGACTAGGAGTTTAGAGTGACAAAGAGAAGGCAAAAAGTAGGAGTGTGGCTGTGGCATCAGGTGTGTTAAGCTGCTTCAGGTAGATGCTTGATTATGAGAGGCTTGTCATGTTTTCAGAGGAAGAACATACATGAGCACTTGAAATAGAAAGAACAAGTAGGAAATCCGGGGGATTTGCGGGATTTTTCTCTATTCGGGATAACAGCGGAAAACGGGTTTAAATACGGGGATTTCCCGTGAAAAACGGGAGACTTGGCAGCTATGATTATGAATTAACTCCTCCCATAGGGCTTTTTCAGATCAGGAGCATGAGCAGCTGGGAAGGCTGCAGAATGCTAGAGAAAAGTTTACCAGAAGAAAAAATGCACACAACACCCTTGGTCACCTCAAACTGACTGAAATTCTAAAGAAATTCTCAAGTGCTATGAGAATGAGACAAAAGAAAGGGGGAGGCATTTTACAGAGGAAGAAAACTTTCAAGAAACTAGAGGATAGGCACAGAACTAATTAACACTGTCTCGCACCTAATTGTGGATTTCATAGAACAAATCCTGTCATTCACAGTAGTTGAATATCTTCAGAAGGGTGAGCTAAAGTTACAGCTGTCCAACCTACTGATCAAGTATCTCTCACCGGGCAAAGGTCAGTGGCAATGAACAATGGGGAAAAGGTCTGCAGAAAACCTGGTACTCCCACTAGTTCAAATCTCTCAGAAATTCTGTAGACTATTGGCACTACCAAGTCTCTCAAGTAACCCAAACAATTAAGATATCAACAGACTATAGTTTTTAAAGTAAAAAATGGGCTTCCCCTTTTTTTGAGACCGAACATCTGTACCTCCACAAAACCTCACAGCAAGCAGGTCATCCGCAAAGAGGAGAATCTCTTCAGGTGAAGACTTTACTAATGGCCCAATCTCTGAAGCAAGGGACACAGAGGGTAAAGGTCTTGGAAACTTAGACACTGGAGTAACTCTACAATAACTCTACAATAGCATGTTAGAAGGATCTGACAAATACTCTGTTCTTGGCTTCATAAAGGTTCCTTGGGCCACACAGTGACCTTCATTTCCCACTCATAACAGGCATGGAAGAAGTGCTTGTTCATAATTCTTACTTCAAGGATATTGACTGAATAATGTAGTGGTCTTCAGCCAGTGTGCCTTGGCACCCTGGGGTGCTTTGAATGATGGTCAGGGTTGCTGCAGGCAACACTGGCCTCTCTCCCTCTTTCCTTCCCTCCCACCTCTGATGCCCTCTTGCCTCTCTGCCTCCCAAAAGCTTGCACGGCTGTTTGTTGCAGCAGTGCTGGCTGCAAGCTCCCCAGGTGAATGGTGCCTCTGGGGCTGGCCAGGGGTTGCTGTTTGCCAGGAGCTGAGGCGACCGTGGAAAGAGGAGAGGAGAGTAGGCTGAGGGAACACTTCACAAGGAAGGATGCTTGAAAAGGGATGAGGGGCTGCCGGCTCTGCAGGCAAGGGGTGACATAACTCAGCTTCTGAAGCTTGGAGTGAGTTTCCCCACATGGGAGCCACAGAAAGAATGTAGTTGGTCAAGGGAGCTGTGGACTCAAAAAGGTTGAAAATGTCTGGAATAATGTATTCTTAAATTGGTATGACAAAAATGATTGTGTCGTGCTTTACACATTTCAGTTTGTTTTGAAAATCATTCTGAATATGTGACTGGGACTTGATTTTCACATTATTTTGGACCACACTGTTGGAACTGTAGTTATCAGATTACAAGCATTGCTTTTATTCCCTAGAGCCCCATCAGGATGAAGGGGTTGGTAGCAACAACATCACAGCAGTGCAAAAATGTGGCCTTGCAGCCTAATCCACTGGATGATTTATTTATTTTTAATTTGGAAGTGACTGCCACTGTGTTCAATTGGGCTAGCTTGAGAGTAGGGCTGCAATCCTATACACACTTTCCTGGAAGTAAATCCCATTGTACTTGATGGAATTTCCTTCTGGGCAGACTTGGGTGCTGCATGTCTGTTTAAGAGTGCACAGTACAGGATTACACCCTTACATTTCAAACAGCTGGTTTGGTTTCAGGTGCTAGTCACTACTTAACAGTGGCTCTGAAATCTCTGTTTCTTACACTGACACTTTTACACTAAAGTTTATTTTCTCATCCTTATGCACATTTCACCTACTGTTTATTACAGTGTTTTCTCTATCAGTGCAAACAAAAAACAAACAAAAAAAACTAAAACCAATAACTATCAAGGCACAATTTTAAAGATACATGCTGATATACAGGGGAAAAGGAGGAAGGAAGAGAAATTATAATCTAGTTGTGTATTGATTCTGTAAACATTTGCAATGAACGCCAAAATGCATGGATGTTTCAGCAGTGCAATTTGGGATGAAAAACTGGATCTGTCAGGATCCAAGTTTTGCACAATATGTTATTGGGAAAGTGCACCCAGGGCATTCATTTTCTATACAAATAGTTATTTTTAATACTCTATTCCCTTGAATTATAGTGGACTTTACTTTTCCCACAGAGAGCACTAAGCTAGCATAACAATGAAAGTCATTGTGGTTTATTTACTGGCTGATACTAGGCGCTCTGCTTCCTCAGAGGGAATTTGCATTTCAATGTTTTTGTTGCAATTGTTTTAATAACTGGCAATACTTATCCCACAGCAATTTCACTGGTGTGTAGAAAAGATTGGGAGATGGGTTCCCCCATACAGACAGCACATAAACATGTCAGAAGCATGTTGCTGTTCTGATGCATTTGTTTGGGGCAAGTCATGTAAGCACCGATGCACAGAAATTTCTGGCATGAATCTCTAAACACAACTTGAACATTGTGGAATAGGTCATACACTGGTGTTAGCTCTTAAGGCAGGGGGAAATGACAGTGTTCATCTAATAGTGTTTAACAGAAAGCAAACTCTGCCTGTACATCTTTAGGAGCAGACCAGTTGCCCTAGCATAACCTGTGCACTGCCATATGGCTACATGAAAGGATAGGAGAAGAAACAGATGTCAAAAGACAAATTTATATGAACAGCTGTACAAAGTACAGTTGTGTAGCCTAATAAATGTTGGCTTATTTTTCCAGTATTTTCAGTCCAGTGCCAGATAAATACACAGAAGAGAGCTTTGCTGTTACCTGTATTTTGTATTACATTACATCAGGGAATTAAATTAAATCAGGGAAGAACATGGAGTTATCTCTATATGTGGGCAGCTAGTTTTGTTTGTCTGTTGTGCCTTGAGTCAAGAACAGAGGGGAAAAAGAAAAAGAATTTGGGGACAAAAAATTCTCAATCAAATTCTCCTAGACATATCTATTAAAAAAGGAAAAAGAAAAAAACTTTAGGTTTGAAGCAATAAGGAAATACAGAAAGGCATAATGAGAGTGAAACAAAGTGTTGTGCGGCCGGTGGAAGTCACTATATTATTTATTGCGGTTATGTAATGATGAATTTGGTGGTGGGAATGTGTTAGTCTTTTCCTTTTTTTCTTCTTCTTCTTCCCTTTCTTTCTTTCTTTCTTTCTTTCTCCCTCTCTCTCTCTTATTCTCTTCTTTCTTTCTCGATTACCAGTAGTATGTTTCAGAATGTAAGATTTTGAAATTTTTCTTTTTCATTTTTTTGGTGTATCGTTCCATTATGTAGTTTTAATCAATAATTTTAAAAAAATTAACAAAAGGGTCACCAGCACTATCAGATAGTATAAAAGGCTCATGTCCACTTACATCCAGTGAGAATCTCAGTGCAGACCTCACTGTTGATACTGGGTGATGCACCTATTGCCTGTGAGGAGTTCGAACCTGTGGTCTCCTTGGAAGAGAGGGGATTCTCCAGCAGCAGAAACGGTCATAGGATGATATGAGCTTCTTGCTTTGCTTTTTATTTTCCTAATCTTTTAAATAAACCTGTTAAAGAGCAACTCTGGTAGTAGAATCCTAGAACTGCACAGTTGGAAGTGACCCCGGCGGCAATGTAGTCCAACCCCTGCCTTGCAGGAATATGCAGCTGACCCATAAGGGGATTGAACATGCAACCTTAGCATTATCAGCACCATGCTCTAACCGACTGAGCTATCCCAATGGCTGTCTGAATCCAAAAGAACTACTACCTTTGGAAGCCAAAATCTTTGGCAGAACAGGTCCCAAGGACAGTCCCTTATAAGAACTGTGCTATGCGGGGGAGATGCTCTCTTTGCTGTTTGTGTTATTTTTGCTGCCTTTCTCCCTTTCATACACAGACGGATGAATCAATAATGGAAAATTGGGAACGTTATTTATGATGACCGGCAATAATGCACTGGCATGGAAGCGAGCGTTCCCACTGTTGCCAGAACATTCAAAATGCTAGTTCAGTCTTCAGATGTAATGAGGCATACAGTAATGGGACCACTGAAGTAAATAATGTGCTTCATAGCCCACTCCTGTTGTACTATTAAGAAGAGAGGGATTCATCTCTTTTGCACTCCATGCTCTACCGAGTAAGTAGCTCGTGTTCTCTTTAGAACTCCCCAGCCAAACTCCCCCAAGCAGAGATGACATAAAGATTAAAAAAAACCTTCTGAATACATGTAATTTAAAATAATAATTTTTGTATCTCATGCAGCTGTTGTAGTGCTATGCAGAGTAGAACTAGTTTAAATTGAAAACAAAGAAGTGCAGTAGCTCTTCCTATGAATGGAATTGCTTTGTGGAAATGTTCTGAAAGGGGAAAGAGGTGTAGCTCAGTAGAAGAACATAGGCTTTGTATAAAACAAGGCTAAGCCCCTGGCATCACCAGGCAAAGCTAGAAAAGGCTTTGCCTAAAACCCTAGAGAGTTTCTGCCAGTCAGTACAGGCAACAACTGATGGAGTTGCATCTGAGTGATACGCAATCGCCATGCATGCACAGCACCAAACCTGGAAGTAGCCCAAAACGTTGTAAAGATGTGATGAAAAGGTTCAGAAAAGGGCGTTAAGGGTCAGCAAGGGGAGGTGTGGCAGAGCGGGCTTACGTGCACTCCGCCAACATATGTGGGGGTCCGGAACATAACCCCCGCGCAAAACGAGGATTGCCTGTATAGACAATACAAATATAGAAGGATCCCTTATCTGATTCAGCAGGAAGGTATGTTCCTAAAGACAGGAATCCAGCAATCTCTGGAATGTTTGTACCCACTGGTACATAAATACCATTCTACTGTTATCCCAATCTATTCCCACCCCTTAAAAATGCTGGTGGTTTAGAAGGAACATAAGAAAACAGGAAGCTGCCTTATCCTGAGTAAGACCGTTGATGCATTTACCTCAGTCTTGTCTACATTGATTGGCAGCAGCTCCTCGGGATTTCACACAGGGTTAGCTTAACAGGTGACAAGGGCACAGGAAGTTAATGTCTCCCTTCCTTCCAGTGTGGTGTAGTGGTTAAGAGCGGTAGACTCGTAATCTGGTGAACCAGGTTCGCGTCTTTGTTTGTTCCTCCACATGCAGCTGCTGGGTGACCTTGGGCTAGTCACACTTCTCTGAAGTCTCTCAGCCCCACTCACATCACAGAGTGTCTGTTGTGGGGGAGGAAGGGAAAGGAGTATGTTAGTTGCTTTGAGACTCCTTTGGGTAGTGATAAAGCGGGATATCAAATCCAAACTCTTCTTCTTCTTCCTTTTGTTTCTTTTTTTCAATTTCTGGAATTTCTGTCATTTCAATCTGTTGTAGAAGAGATGTGTGAACAATAATAGTTCTGTGACTTCAAGAAACTTCCTCAATCCATCCCTATAACTAGGGATGTGTGAAAGCTTCCTGATAAATTTTTGCTAACATATTGAAAGCCCTATTGTCTTTTACCTGCTCTGCGGTTTTACATGCAGAAGAGTCTAAACTTGCTATGAATTTTCTTCTGGTGCCAAGAAGGGATGCAGGAAACCCCATTGAGAGTTCTAATTGAAAATTTGGCTTTCATAAAAAATTCTTCAGAGGTTTCTCCTAAAGATGAGCTGCCACATTCTTTTCAAATATCACTGCATGCTAGTTATGGCTAGAAATGGATGGATCAGTCTGTTTTCAGACCATGTCAATTTCAGATGTAGTCGTTCATCAGGTTGTTTCATTCCATTTGTGCATTAATGTGTGAACTTTTTTTTAAAAAAGTACAAAAACTCATATTTAAATATGTTTTTGACACATTTAAATACATATTTTATATCAGTGTTAGCATTTCTAGATGTACTATATTCTAAAGCATGCATTCTTATTGAAATTTGGTACATTGTACCAGATTTCATTTCACCAATACTACATCTTTTTTCCCCTTTAGCTTAAAAATTTATGGCAAAATTCAGAAAAGTGAGATAGTATCAATTCCTGGATTAGTCCAGGAGCTGCAAATTAGGTCAGTTCACTTAAAAATGCAGACCAAATGAGATTCTCCTCCATCACTGTGCATGAAACCAAAGATAAAATCTAATTTAAGCTGAATAACTTTCCTTAGTTGATCTGTCAGGAAAATATTCTGCACACCATCCATCAAGCAATCTGTCTGCTCGGCACTGCAAATCACCCTCCTGCTCTCTCTTAACTTTCATATTTAAACAAAACTCCTGCAATGCAAACAGCCAGTCGTACCAGATGCTTCGGCACAGATGTTCTGTCCAAGCATATTGCCTTGGTGTTCCAAAGGCATTATCTTGAGTCCTCCCTCAACGTGACAGTTGTTTCATTTCACCTGTTGGAAGCCATCTTCTTTCACAGATGGTTATATTCAGTTCACTGACAAAATATGCAAATGGCGATGGGTTATATCTACCTAGTCTGCGCTGTATCACCCAACGCTGCTGCAGCTTCCTTCCAGCTCATCCAGTAATGCAAATCCTTGCCCTTTGTGGAAGGGACGAGTTTGCCAAGTGCCCAAGGGGGTCTATTTAGACCTGAATGTCTACTGACATGGAGAGATGACATATTGCTGCTATAATTCTGAGGTGTGAACCCACCAGGCTGGAAAGGATTAGCAGAGAATCCTCTCAGCTCCAGGCCCAACAACTGAACTACTCTCTTTGCTCAAGCTGCTGGCAAGGAAACAGAACAGACCAAAGCAGGTCAGCAGCATAGGGATTGGCTCTAAGCTGTTATTAACTGTCAGCCTGCTCAAAGGCTCCTGATTTAGAAACTAACATAGGAGGTAGAGGAAAGTCAGAATTATATCTATATTGCAGTGCTTGTTGTGGTGAAATCTCTAACACCAATTTGACTCATCTGGCGTTAGCGTTTCAGCTAATTCCAAATATGTGTATTTATTTCCTACACTGATATGCCACCACTCTGCCAAGCACTCAAGGTGTTTAATGTTTTATAATAATGGCCTGCAATCTCAGAAGACGGGATACAAATGGGAATTTGAGAGGAAGAAGGAAACTAAGATTATGCAGGTGCCAGTGCTTTCATAGGATTACACATCATGAAGTCCCATAACGGCCAAATGGAATAGTTGTTGTGGCAGACAGTTCTGGGAGGGGGAGGAGCCAAATGACAGTTGCTCTGAGGGCTTCTTGCTGTGTCATTTCTCCATTTGCCTCACCTTTCTGGGGTGGCAGCTGATGAAGGTGGCTTTGGGAGAGGAGGTGCAAAATAGCAGTTGGTCTTACCTGAGCTAATGGAGGATGCCCCACTTCACTCTCTTGGAAGAAGCTATGTGGAATAACTAGCTGATGGACTCAAGGATGCATAGAATTGCTTAGTCGAACTCAAGGCTGGGGGACTTGCGGCATTCCAGATGTTGTTGAGCTACAATACCCACCATCCTGTCATGACCCATGGTGGTCGTTTATATGGGAATGTTAGGGATGTGGATTAGGATATATTATTAGATAGATCCTATCCAAGCTTGTGTTAGCAAGCTTCCAATATCAGCAGAGTGACATTCCCCTTTTGTGCGCAGCAAAGCATGTGCGTTAGATTCGCTAGAATCTCTATAACAATATTACACTTTATAGTTCAATATTACACTTCCTGGCAAAGGTCCCCTTTGTCCCTCTTAAAAGAAATACACAACACAGTGTTTATAAAATAAGATAGAGTTTACTTACAGTTTCATCCTGAGTTACAGCATAATCTCAGAAAGGCAGGCTTGCTTAGAAAAGTTACAAGTATATATATATCTAGAGACTACTTAGTAAAGTAAGACTCCATTTGGTCTCACTCTTGGCTGCAGGCCTAGAGTGAGAACCATGCTAACTAGAGATTCTCTGGAGATGTGTCCTCATCGAAGGAGGAAGTAGCTAAGAGAGCGAGTGATTGCAGGCTAGGGCTTTTGTCCCACCTAATCTCTTCAGCATATCTGGAGGAACAGGAACTGACCTGTAGTCAGGTGTCCCTCCAGGTGAGTTCCTGTTAGTGGACACTCTAGGAACTGTTGTGACTTGTCTGCCCCAGTGTTCCATCCCACAGTTTAACTGGCCCATGGACCCCTGCTGCCCGCTTGGGGACCTCCCGTGCGCCGCGCTAAACCGGCGCAGATCAGAGTGAGGACCGCCTTCCTGCAGCCAATGGGAAGCTGTGCACGCCTCCTTCACATTGGAAGGAGCGCCAGAAATAGCGTTTGCGCATGCATGTGTGTGTGCACACTCCGGCCCACCTCAGCGTCTGCGGGACCATGAACCGGCCCAAGCCTCAGAAACTTTGCCACCCCTTTCATACACTATACCAAAAATGCTTAGTTTTAATCAGTGCTATTCTTCTAGAAAGAGAGGTGCCAGAACTCGCCATGAATGTCTCCCATGTTCACTTATAATGGCAATGGCACCCACCTGAGAGCTGCAAGAACTGAGTTCCAGTGACAGGTAGGTAGCCGTGTTGGTCTGGATCGAAGTAAAATAAAAAAATTCCTTCAGTAGCACCTTAAAGACCAACTAAGTTTTTATTTTGGTATGAGCTTTCGTGTGCATGCACACTTCTTCAGTTCCAGTGAGTTCCAGCTCAAAAAAGTCCTTATTTTAATTACCCTGTGTTGTCACATAAACCTTGGGGAAATGGCATGCTGTATAAGCTTAACCTTACAATGATGCCAACAAAAAGTTTTAAACATCAAATTATGTCTTGAAACCAGAGACTGCCAGATCAGGAAAAGGGCAGAGTTTTGTCAGATTAAAAGTGACAATGTACTTTATAGATAAGGCATTTTTTTAAAAATCTCAAATTACCTTTCTATAATCTCTGTAACCTTTACCCTCCATGACTCTTATTTCCATCCTTTACCTTTTTAATATCTTGGCCTACTGAGCGAAAAGTTCAAATTCTCTGCTGGTTTTTTTAAAGAAGAAAAATTCTTTGAAATGCTGGTGGGAAAAGATTGCTGCAGAGTCATCATTCCCTCTGATTACGTCAATTCGGCATGGGTCAAAAATGGGTTTGATCTCCAAGACTGTGTCCCCATGTATTATGAAGGTTCAGAGCTGACAGTGCTTAGCATCGCACCTCCAAACTACCTTTGTGATCATCTGAGAGAATGAAAATGTAAAAAGAAGTTATAGGTGAGGCTTCAGCAAGTGGGACAGTAGGGATTGAAAAGGTTCAAAGGAACATGGTCCTTGGTAAAGTTTTCCTCCCTAGAATGTCAGTGGACTAATGACTTAATACCTGATTTGAGAAGCTGGTTCAGACACTTGATTTCTCATGATCTGATCACCCTGCCCTCAATAAGGTGCTATGGCTTATTGAGGTGCCCTCAATAAGGTGCTATGGCACTCACAAGTGCTATGGCTGCCTGCTCCAAGTTTGGTCTGAAGCACATGAGAACAGTGGCCTTGAAGTGCCCATAAAAAGCTAGCATACACACACACACACACAAATGCAATTTTTTATTTGTGGATACAGAGCAGGGATGGACACAGCAGCTAATTCTGTCCCATTATGGTCTTGCTAGCATTTGATTATAGATGTGCCCTGTGGCATGAAATTACGTTCCAAAGGAAAAGTGTAGGATCCAAAAAAGGGACTAAATCTCTAACACAGAGTTACGAAATGTCAGATTCCCAAGCAAACTCACATTTTAGAAATAAGTATTTGCTTTTAGATCTCATACAAAACATGCCCTGTATTTATGCACTATGTCACAGGAAATTTGGGATCCGTTGCCTGTCAAATCCAGCATCCCATTACCTGACACTGATGATAGATATACTTTGCTCCCCATGATTGGACACAATTTCAAGCTTTAGGATTTTCATTAAACTACGGTATCTTTGAACAAAAAAAATATCCCTCCCCCTCAAAAAACCTTCCTGTATCAGAGACAAGGATTGTGGCAGAGTGGGTCTACATAATCCAAAGTTGGCAATGTCGTCCTACAACAGGTTTGCATATATTCATAAATATATTGAGGCAGCCACAAGCTTCAAATTACCTATTTTTTTAAAAAAAGTATAACAAGGAATGGTTTTTACTGTTCCAGGAAATAAGCTTTTAAGGATCTTCAGTCAACCAAGGAGTTCCGTTGTGAAGGAGATCAACAACTAAATAGTTGTGAAGGGATCTTCTAACAGCTGCTAACTTTTATATTTTTGTCAGAGCCAGACTTGGGCTGGATCTAGACACTTCAAAAAAAAGTTTCAGGAAAACGTGTTGTAAACTTCATAATAGGAAATCACGTTGCTGAAAGACGGAACTCCACAGCACCATCTGGTGTCATAGTGTTATAACGCATTTAAAACACTTTTTTTTTCCTTTTCTTTTTACTAATGTAGCTGAGTCCTTGATCACTGAGGCATCACACAAATCCAGACCTGGGATGAGAAGTTTCCAGCCAAGCTGGCACACCAACTCCATGGGGCTGAGGTGTCTTCAGCCCCCTGAATATTTGTTGGAAGGGAGCTGAGGAGGCCAAGCGTGGAGCTGAGTTTGACACAGCTTCAGTGGTTGGCTCCTCCTGAGCATGAGAGATGAGGAGCCACCGGCCATTGAAGCCACCTCATGCTGGGCTCCAGTGGGCTCCCAATGATGTGTCATCACATGTGTCGCACATTGAACGCACAACATCACACACATGTGATGCATGCTGGGCCCTCTCAATCTTGGGTGCAAGTTGGCACCTCTGCAGCCAAGAGTCCCTCTTGTCTGCTAGAACCAGAACTAGAGAAGTGCAGTATGCAGATCAGAGACAGCATGTCTATGAATTACCAGCAGTAGAGGGCTGTTCATGGGAAACTACAGCAGTAGAGGGATGTTCATGGGCTTCCCATAGTAGTAGTAGTAGTAGTACGGTAGTAGTACGGTAGTAGTAGTGGTAGTAGTAGTAAATTTATTATTTATACCCCGCCCATCCGGCTGGGTTTCTCCAACCACTCTGGGCGGCTCCCAACAGATTAAAAACAGAATGAAAAATTTTCCTAAACAGGGCTGCCTTCGGATGTCTCCTAAATGTCAGAGAGTTGTTTATTTCCTTGACATCTGATGGGAGGGTGTTCCACAGGGCAGGCACCACCACCAAGAAGGCCCTCTGTCTGGTTCCTTGTAACCTCACTTCTTGCAGTGAGGGAACCGCCAGCAGGCCCTCGGCGCTGGACCTCAGTGTCTGGGCTGAACGATGGGGGTGGAGACTTCAGGTACACTGGGCCAAGGCCGTTTAGGGCTTTAAAGGTCAGCACCAACACTTTAAATTGTGCATAGGCATTAGATGGGTCTGTGGTCTGATCCAATAGGGTTCTTCTTATGTTCTTAAGCTCTGTTGACCATGAAGACCAGAAGGGCAGGGCTTTTAATATTTAGATCAGTCTTTGCCAATCCAGAGGCTTTATTGGAACAGTGAGTTCCATTCGTAGAGGGGAATGGCTGTGGGGTGTCACAGGGAAAGGTGTAAGGGGATAACCTTTTATGTAACTCTCATTGAGTAACAATGTAAAAACTTCCCTGTATAGGCCTGGCTTCAGATGTCCAAAAAGTTGTGTAGTTCTTTATCTGCTTGACATATGATGGAAGGGCGTTCCACAGGGCAGGCACCACTACCGAGAAGGCCCTCTGGCTGGTTCCCTGTAACTTCACTTCTCACAGTGAGGGAACTGCCAAAAGGCCCTTGGAATTGCTCCAATGGGACAATTTTTGTGCTGATGGCAGCAGAGAGGAAGATATTAAACCCATTTCCTGCTGCCCCAATGAAAACTGCCCCTCCACCTGCTATTTCTACTTTAAAATAAAATAAAAAGGTTGCCGATACATTTAGCACCACACCTACTTTGACCCTTAGTCACAGGCTTCCAGCCTCAATGAAAGGTTTGATCCCAGTTCAAGTTCTAGACTTCCTGACAATTCTCTCCTTTGTGCTATATGTTTAGCCTTTGGTCCAAACAGTTATCTTTTCTTATATGATACATTCTGCTTCAATTGTCATTCATCTTATACGATGATTGAGACCTGGATGGTGTTATTGCTTCAGTTAAATCTTTGACCTAGTTGAGCTTTAAGTGAATCGTGACTCTCCCTCACTTGGTATTTTAACTGTGTCAGTCACATTAACATTTTAACATTTAAACAACACCCTTTCACTTGTTTGTGTAAACATGCATCTTATCCCTGAATAGCCATAAGTACATTGCTCTGATCCGATACACCAGTGGCACTTTATCCCTCTTTTCCTTTTAACCACTCTTCCCCACTATAGCTGAAACAGAAGTGTAAAATGCTGAAATACCACTATCAAGGTCAACAGTACCAGTAACTATTGTGCACACAGAGAAAATTTGAAGTGTCCCCATTATATAGGTTCAAATGGAGGATATGATAGAATGGTAGCTTTGCTGAGGATAAAAATCAAGTGAAAATGATACCCCTTGATGTGTCTAATTGCATCATTTCATTTGTAATCACTGACCTTTCTTCCTTGCACAACGGAAAAGAGATAGGAAGGCAAATTCCTCCTTCCTCCTACCACCCCGCTTCATTTGATTTGGTGCCAGCAAAGGATTATTCACTCTTTGCCCCATCCTGGGCCCAGTTACAATATTGATGCTCAGTGCATTTCACTTGAATGTTTTTGAGCTTCATGTTGTTTGTTTTTATGTGAAAGCAGAGGATACCAAATAATAATCAAAAAGAGGAAGAAAGGACTTTCATATACCAGAGTAAGCAGATATTTAAGGTTTCATTGACTCTGAACACACGGTAAGGTTTCATTGGGGTTTTTTTTTAGCTGTCAGTAAAAATCTATATTGATATAAGAAGGGCAAAAGCTGCAAGCTATCTGCGTAAAATACTTAGTCTGATGGCTTGACAAGAAATGACATTTGTCACATTTCTTCATGCAGCTGTAGAAGGAATCATGAGACATGAGTTCATTCTTTCTGATTTGATGATTGTGGCTACACCCAAAGACCCTCATGTCTCTGAAAACTGGCGGACAGCAACTTATATCACCTGGGCCAAATCTGCCCCATAAATTGTATCTTCTGCTAAATTGTATCCAAATGGCCTGCTTCAAAGTAAAAAAAAGAAAAGAAGAAGAAGTATACACAAGCAACATTTCTAACAATAAGATTGGCAGCAGACCACTGGAGTGGAGGTGGAACATGGTGAATGGATCCCTCCTCCCTTGTAAAAAAAAAAAAAAAGCCCTCCAGCAAAATAGTGCATATGTGGATACATGCTGGCATTTACTCCGATTATGTTGTTGTCAGCTGACCTTGTAGCTTGGGTGAATTAGATTGGAACAATCACTTAGTTTCTGGAGTTCAGAGGCTTTATTCATGTAGGAACTATTTACAGGAGGAGCGGAAATGAGACAGAGAAAATATCACATATTGTCTGGAGAGAGCAACAAACAAAATGGCTCAGTTTTTTGGAGTGGACAAGCAGTGCCCTTGTGTGGTTTAAAATAACACATGCATTAACTGGAAGCTTAAGAGAAGGAAATGTATTTGCTTTTCTCCAATAGTCGTGTGTTAGTGTGAGAGGAAAGGATCTCTATCTCTCTGTGTTAGATATGTGTCAATTACTGTGTGTAAATGGCTCTACCCACCACCAGCATTGGCCATATGGCCTCCGAGGAGCAATCCACCTCCACATGTGGACCATGGACCAAAAAGGTTGTTCACTTTTTAAAATATAGCTCCTTGAGGCTGCAGCTGTCTTTCTGAGCTGATCCTGTCATCTGTGGCACTAGAGCACAGATGCCATGCTCAGAATCAGATATGCATAAATAAAATATATAACGTGTTTAGCTCCAGCCAGAGAGCTGCAGCCAGTCATGATTTTGGGAGTACTGTACGTGCATGATGCATGCATTATCAGAACTCATGCTTGCATCATTTAAACATTTTTAGGCTCACCCATAAAATCTTAGGCGTACTTCTAAAAACATGCAAAGTGTCCCAGTGTGTTTCTTTCTTTTCTTTTCTTTTAATATATTTATTGGTTTTTTTCAAACAAAAACAAAACTAGCACACCAAAATAGCAAAAGAAAAACAGAAAATAAAAATAAAAAGAATTACAGAAAAACAAGACAATAAAAAAAACCTATCATTATATAAACTCAATTCATAACACAATTTCGACTTCCCCATCCCTCCCTTCCTGAGCCTTTATGAGCCTTTATGATATCCCAATTTACACAGCTTTCCAGTGTCTTTCTTAACATGCTTAAACAGAACCATACTTGTTGAAGAGGCAGGGAGTTTTGCCCTACTCCTCACTCTCACTCTCTGAGACAATGTTACAGGTAGGTAGCCGTGTTGGTCTGAGTCGAAGCAAAATAAAAAATAAAAATAAAATTCCTTCAGTAGCAGCTTAAAGACCAACTAAGTTTTTATTTTGGTATGAGCTTTCGTGTGCATGCACACTTCTTCAGATACACAGATTCTTTAAGGTCTTTGGTTGGTCTTTAAGGTGCTACTGTTTCTCTGAGACAATGTTTGTAGTTTCCATATATTTTGAAGATGATGCCATGAAGGCCCAGTCATACTGTTCTGCAATGATGAATTAAATAATATCCCCTGGGTGTCATCCGTATTTTTAGCTGTCAGTTCCTTCTACCCTCCAATTGCCTCCTCTGTGTGCTGTTTCTCATGAAGACATTAAAGGAGGTTTAGAGATCACAGGAGGCCTTTAGTTAGAGCAGCAGATAATGATTCTCAATTAGTTCAGGTAATGGTAGTTATCAGCATTTTGGAGGAAATGGAGCTTGAAATGTTTTGTGGATGAAAGGTGAGCAGGATCTCACAAAAGAGGGGAGGAAATGCTCCTTCCTGTTTATGCATGCGGTTTGTACAGAGATATTTTATTTCATTGTACAATCTTTTGCGGGAAACAGTAGTTTATTGTTGAGTGACTTTAACATCATTTTTTAAAAAGCAACAATCCTTAAAGAAAAGTCTTCAGGAAAATCTACTGCATCCAACAGCAGAGTCTACTGTCTGATGTGGGTGCAAACCTGGGTTGCCATGTGTCCTATTTCACAGAGGACAATGCACTCTTTGAAGGGCTGTCAGAGAACAATCCTCTGTTTCCAGGGTAGGCAGATTTCAGACTTGCAGGATATACGTTGTGGAAGTGCAGGAGACAGAACTAAGAAGCGGACTGCCTCTGAGCTCAGCCCTGTTGGGGATCTGAGGTGAGATACCCACAAAGTGGAAGTTGTTCCTGGTTCCAGTCACCACACAGCGGCAGCTTAAGGTATAAAACAGTTCACTGCTGCAGAAGATCAGGCTTCAGTAATACAGTTCTGGATACAGAAATACAGGTGAAACTCGGAAAATTAGAATATCATCTAAAAGTGCATTTATTTCAGTAATGCAACTTATTATTTTTTCTTTTTCTTTTAATTTTTACAAATTTTCGGAATTTTTCCGTTTCCAATGCATTCCTATGGGAAATCGCGTTTCCAATGGCATTTTTTGACTTACGAATTTTTTGACCTACGAAGGTGCCTTCGGAACGGATTAAATTTGTAAGTCAAGGCACCACTGTACAACAAATAAAAGCTTGACATATCTTGCTTTGCATGTCATGCATCTATATCATAGATTGGTTTCACCTTTTAAGTTGCATTACTGAAATAAATGCTCTTTTCGGCTATATTCTTATTTTTCCGAGTTTCACCTGTATACATACAGCTTGTAGGCTTTGCATATACAGATACTGTACTGTAAGTCAAAAGCATGTCTGTTGCAACAGCAATTCAAGACTTAACACAAACTCTGACTCATGGACTTACAGACATGAGCTGACATGCCTTAATCACTGGACCATTGTCACGGCTGACCTTTCCCCTATTGGCTAATCTCATATGGGTCTATCAATGAAATCAACTGCTTTCTCCATGTCCAGTTCCTCCACAAACCCAAACTTTTCTTTTCAGTACAAGATTGTGAACTCAAAACCCTATCACATAAAGCCCATGCCTAGTTCTCCTCACCCCCAAGCTTTCCTCATCTTAACAGCATCTATTGTGGAACAAGTGAGGATCAGAACGCTTTGCTGATCAACTGGGAATCACCCAGAGCTCTTCAAGTAGATCCTGATCTACCTTCTTTCCGCCCCCGCTTTATTTGAAGGCATCTGTTTGAAGGGCTGTCTTGTCCAAAGCCACTTTAAGGATTCAGAACCATTAATAAGGGAGACAAGGCATTTTAAGGAAGTTTTATTAATAATTAATTTTAACTGATTTTATGCACTATATATACTTTCTTGCTTTTCATAGTTTTTAGGTACACAGTGTAGAAACTTCAGGAATGACACAGAATATAAATAACTGAACATACAACTTGTTTGCAAATCTTTGTCTTCTGTTTTTGTGATGGGTGGCTACCCTAGTCTAAAGGTGCATCCACATTGAATCATGATGCTCATTAAGTCCCCACTCTGAATGCAGCTTGTGATGCTGATAGGATCACACATCTAGGGCCAATAGTTGCTATGGGTGACTAGTTGTGCTTTACTTTTAGTTGAGCTGAGATCTCAGTGCTTTCATACACAAAACAATGAGTAACATAAGCATAAAAAATGCAATCATAACATTTTATTTTACAAGATAAAGAAACCCACAAAGCAATGTGTGTGTGTGTGTGTGTGTGTGTACGTACCCTATACACAAAATCTATTTACAGTCTATTCGGTTGCAATGGCATGTTCAGCTGTAGATGTCAGGAAACTACTTTGCCCTTTTGTTGCAGTTTTAATTTTTTCCCCTGAAGAATCAATACTTGTGTTCTGAAAGTCACTGTAGCCCTAGAGCTATTGAGTCTCTTCTGAAATTAATTTTATTTTCTAGTCAAAGGAAAATAGATTGAAAATGCCTTTAATAAAATAAATAAATAATTTCAATAAAATATAAGTTAGGATCCAATAGATGTTTCCTTGTGCAGAAATAGTCTTTCACATATGGAGGGGCTTATAGGAATGAGATGAATTATCCAGAGAAATGCAATTTAGTCTAAATGAAACTCTTTTTTTGTTGCCCTTGACACTCTTTGGATTTTTTCTTCTAAGCAGAAAATTCCACATTTACCTTAATAGGCAGATTTCTGGGTCAGATGCAGCTCTGATCTTACCAACTTTGTCCACTGATGGCAACTATTGGACAAATTCATAGAAGATAATGCCTACTAGCCATTCAGTAGAGCAGGGGTGGCCAACTTCCAAGAGACTGTGATCTACTAACAGTTAAAAACTGGCAGTGATCTACCCCCCTTTGGGGGGTTCAGGTCAAAGTTGTTGAGGTTTTTTTATAGGAAGGAAAGCCCTGTTTTGGCGGGGGTTCATGTAAAAATTGTTGAACTTCTTTAGAGAAGAGGAAAGTGACATTGAGCTTCTTCTTTTTTTAGGAAGGAAAGCCCTGTTTTGGGTGGTTCAGGTCATTTTAGGGGTGCAGGGCAAAGATGTTGAGCTTTTTTAGGGGAGCCAAAGGTTTTTTAGCTTCTTGGGGGGGAGCCACTGATCTACCGGTGATCTACCACAGACATCCAATGATCTACCAGTAGATCACGATCTACCTGTTGGACATGCCTGCAGTAGAGGATAATACCTAGGTTGGAGAAAGTATGCCTTTGAATATCCATTTCAGGGAATCGCTACTGGAGTGAGTGCTATTTGTAGGAAAACTCCCCACCACCACCACCACCCCAAAAAATCACACAAGAACTTTGGACTCATCTAGTAACTTCTTCCTAGGATGTGGCCTTCTTGAATTTACAGAGATCACAATAATGTGTAGAGAGAATTCCATGCACACAGTGCAGGGTGGGGAGATGGGATTCTTCTATCATCTTCTCTAAGCAGGAGAAAGTGTGATGTGCTTTGACTCAGTAATCCCTGGGTATCTGGCCCAAGCGGCTTTGGTTTGTTGTTGACCTTTAGTCTTGAAGCACAGCAGCCTGGAAAATCTGATGAGGCCAGGCATGCTGCATCTCTGCTACACACATATCATAAGAAGCTCAGGGGGCGAGAACATTTGTAGCCAGCTGAGAGAGAAATAAGGTAGGGAGAAGCACCCACAGAGGTGTGCCACTGATTGCTTTTAACAAGGAAGTTATCAGTGGGACAAACTGGTGAATGGTGAAGTTTCAAGACTGATTTCTTAAGTAGAAAACTTGATATATCCAATTATGGTTCTTTGAGCAGAACTAGACTGCAGTGTGTTCAGTAATCACACTGCACATGAGGTGTTCTGAGTAATATTCTTGGATGAAGAAAAAAAATTCATGGAGGGAAGGGAGACTTCATCAAGAGAGTCTGTAAGTGCATGACTTAGATGAGCAGTGGCAATGCAAGGTCTTCATCCATACTAATCTCTCTAAATTTCACTGATGATGACAGATTTCCAAATAAGACGCAAAACAGCAGTAAAAAAAAAAAACACCATGGGATTCTTATTTAAACCCCCCCCCCAAAAAAAAAACCACAGCCTTTCCTCCACTGAGTAGTAAATAAAAGCCATTTGATGCTAATATCATATTTGGGTGCAGAATAGAAGGAAGTTGCAGTCTGGAAAGAGCAACAACTGACAACCTTCCATCCCCAAATCTTGGGAAAGATTTCTTTCCCAGAGTCAGGCAGAGGAACTAAAGTTGTTATTCTCTAGGAAGTCTACATTGGGGCACTGGCATGCCTATGCAGTTTGCATATGGTCTCCTGTCCAGAGGCACAGATCTGAAATAACTCCAATTCCTGCATTTACTCATAGGTAGGACACTCATCTTTAGCAGCAGGAGTAGAGTTTGACATACTGCACAGAATAATTGCATAACATTAAAACATGCTAAATTGGAAAACAAGAATTTAAAATCTACAGCCATAGACTTTTTCAATGAATTGATATGAATAAATGATGCAAATATATATGCCTATCTATGAAAATGAGAGGTAGCTAGCATTTGTTTTAAAATCAGAAGAGAAAGTTTTGAGAGGGGTTTTTTTATAGCAAAGATGAAGTTACAATCAGCAGAAGTGGCTCCTTTCTTATCAGTTGAGGAGACTAAAATAAATAGTTATGATGTTCTTCATATTCTCTCAAAGGCTGGCCTGAAGTTCCCTCTC
Source organism: Zootoca vivipara (assembly GCF_965207765.1). Lineage (NCBI taxonomy): Eukaryota > Metazoa > Chordata > Lepidosauria > Squamata > Lacertidae > Zootoca > Zootoca vivipara. Next base: position 25,161,594 of record NC_142588.1, read on the forward strand.
ACCTTTCATGGTACCATTCTCCACCTGTAAAAATGGACAGAGAATTTCTGTCCGTTTATAGGGAGAAGGGAGACTTTCTAATACATTTTCATGGTGGGCTTGCCTGATTTGAATAGCCAGTGAGTTGCACCTTCTCCCTGTAGTGTTTTTGGAGTTGTCCCAGTCAATCAGATTCCAGGAAGTATGGAAGCGAGGGCAAAGAAGGCCAAGCGGTTTTTTGCCTCCATCCCTGTAATCAGTTAGGTTGCTTCAAGTCATGTGCTAATCTAGAAGCAAATGTAGAAATTAAACTTCACTGCAGATGCCTCCTGAGAGAGAGAGAGAGAACCAAACCACCTAAAGAAAAGAGAGTACCATGCAATGCTACAAATCCCTGGGCTGCATTCATTTTCCTAAAGTCAACACTCTGCTATTCTTATTGTTCCTTAGCCTAATGGAATTTATTGAGGCTATTCATCCTCTGTGTGCACAGCAAAAGTGCACTTTTTAAAGCTGAGAAAGCTATAGAGTTAATAGCTTAATAATTCACCAAGAAAAACTGATGTGCTGCTGACCCATGTATCAGGCTGTCAGCAGTGCTTGAGGGTAGTTCATAAATTGCATGGGAAGACTCTGTGGGTGCTCAGGACCAATCCTCTTTTCAAAAGAAAATGGCCTTGTATAGGAGGTCATGAGGGATTAATGCAGAGTTATTCTCCAATTTAATTTGCATGCCAGTGAAGAAGGTGAAGGGGCAGGAGAGAAGTAGCTCCACCATCAAGAGCTAATAAAGAGAAGTCCATTTCTTTAAAGACAAAGCAATCCCATCATTTTGTGTAGTAAGTAGCTTGATCTTCACTAGGAGTGCAGGCATTTCATTCCCTAGAGCTCCCTTGCAATTTGAGTGCAACATGGATAAAGGTATATGTGTCATCTGAGTCCACTGAAAAGCATTATGTTTTGAGGCATTGTGAAACTGGTGTAAGCCCTGTGGTTGTAACAGCAAAAATATTGTAATACTAAACTAAGTAACAATGCTAGGTGCTGCTTTTCCTGGTGCTGCTGTCAAAGTTCACCCTTGTGCTCTTAAACATAGGCAACGGGGGGGGGGGATTGAATAGCTGAGGTGCTTGAAATGAGAAGACTCTTCCAAAGACTCTTGGCAGCCATGCACTTTACCTCCATATTGGCTTGAGGCCTCCAGTGGATAGAGCCAATATGGATCGCTCTTTGGCCCTTGCTCATTTCAAAATATGACCCACACTACTACTACTACTACTACTACTACTACTTTTTTTAAAAAAAGATTGCTGGCAAGGGCTATGTGTAGGCTTCTAGGTGGCCAAAAAGTAGGACTGTGGGGCCAGCATTGTCTTCATGGCCAGCTTTGTGTTACACGAACCATTCAACATCTCCCAACTCCTTCACATTCAGTCTTGGCACTATTATGTTTTTTAAACCCATTGCTGACTGCAGTCATCTATATCCTGCACATCTGATCAGTATTCTTCTCAAGCTTCCTCTCAGATGTTGAGATCAGTAGAGGGGGCCCTCTAGGTAGTTCCACTGCCATGAGAAGCAAGGGAGCAGGGACCTGGGAGAGGGCATTCTCTGTAGCAGCCCCTAAGCCAGGTATAGGCAAACTCGGCCCTCCAGATGCTTTGGGACTACAACTCCCATCATCCCTGACCACTGGTCCTGTTAGCTAGGGATGATGGGATTTGTAGTCCCAAAACATCTGGAGGGCTGAGGTTGCCTATGCCTGCCCTAAACTATGGAATTCTCTTGCTACTGAGGTGCATCTGGCACCTTCACTCTGCTGTTTTGGTCACATGCTGAATATGCACTTCTTTTCCCTGCCCTTTGAAACTTGAGATAGATGGACAGATAGGAACATATTTTAGGACTTGCCCTGGTTTGTGATTGTAATTTGTTTTAAACTGGTTTTAATGTTGTATGCCGTCGGGCACTTGGAATATTGATTGAAGGGGAGAGGGCATGGGAGGAGTGGAAGAAGGAGAGAAGGAGAAGAATAATTTCAGTATTATTTTACTATATTCACCTTGGTCTTGAGAACTGTTTTCTCCTATATGTATTACACATCCATTGTGCATTTGATTGTCTTGGCAAATGCTTGACTGCTGTCCTTTTTCTTTTTCTTTTTCATGTTTCTTTTTTGTCTCAGTTGCAAACATCCCTTTGCTTCCAGGGAAACTGTCCATGTTTTGCTTAGATGCTACACTGCCGAGCCATCTGGGTCCATCTGGGTGGCAAATTGTTCACCCTAACAAAACAAGACAAGAGAACCAGCTCCCATCCCTCCGCATCTCAAACTCTGTAAACAGAAGTTTAAATAGTGCATCCCAGGTGACCTACACTTGGAACGCACCAGGTCAGTTCATCAACTGAGTGACCAGTTAAATCCACTTCAGTTTAACATGGCTCTGGAGGACAGTATGAACCAGAAGGGAAGAGAGGGACGTGGCTAGTGCGTTTTGCCTATATTGTGTTAATCTTTTCAGTGACAGGAGGCCTGGAACAGAAGCACTGGAATGCAAACTGTTGCCAAAGGGAGCAGGAAAGATATATTCCAAGTGCAAATTTGTGAACAGCTGCAGTTCCTAATCAGAGGAAACATGACAGTAAAATGCCACTTATTGATTATAGGAAGATTGAGAAGGGCTGCTGTTTTGGCTATGGTGCTGGAGGAGACTCTTGAGAGTCCCATGGACTGCTAGAAGATCAAACCTATCCATTCTTAAGGAAATCAGCCCTGAGTGCTCCCTGGAAGGACAGATCGTGAAGCTGAGGCTCCAATACTTTGGCCACCTCATGAGAAGAGAAGAATCCTTGGAAAAGACCCTGATGTTGGGAAAGATTGAGGGCACTAGGAGAAGGGGACGACAGAGGACAAGATGGTTGGACAGTGTTCTCGAAGCTACGAACATGAGTTTGACCAAACTGCGGGAGGCAGTGCAAGACAGGAGTGCCTGGCGTGCTATGGTCCATGGGGTCACGAAGAGTCGGACACGACTAAACGACTAAACAAAAACAACAAAGCTGTTTTGGCTCAGGCAGAACAAAAGGGATGTCACTGATATGGACATAATTGTATGCAATGGGTTCTATGCAAAAAGAAAAAAATTAGTCAGTACAGTAATCAAAATAATAAGTAATAAATTTGATAGAATCCGTGGCACCAAAATCTGTGATTCACAAAGGAAGCAAGATAGTAAGGGTCTGCCTCATATTACTCTTGCATCGGCCATTTTACAAGACACTGCTCTGAGCCCCATCTTCCTCTGAAGTTGACATGAATGGCTATCAAAGCTCAGGGCTTTTCTCTTCAGTGGTGCCCCCTTTTTGTGGATTTATTCCAGAAGGCCCTTATATTTTCTTGCTGAAAATTTGTTTGCGTGTGTGTTTTTTGTTGCATTAATTTTTAATATCATTTGGTTTTCTGGTCACCATCATTACCATGTTTCATTGGGATTGTTTTTGTAATGATCTTTTAATATGTTTCAAAATGCAGTTGCTTATGCATTTTGTTATGGACAAAGATGTGTGTTATGAGTACTATAAATGAATTTTAAAAAATCATTCCAGTAGCACCTTAGAGACCAACTAATTTTGTTATTGGTATGAGCTTTCATGTGCATGCACACTTCTTCAGATACACTGAAACAGAAGCCACCAGACCCTTATATATAGTGAGATGGTGGGGAGGGGTATTACTCAGAAGGATTGTGGGAAAGGGTGATTGGCTGATAGGTGTGGTAAACCTGTTGATGACTCTTAACAACTGTAATTGGTCTTGTAAGACCAATTGCAGTCGTTAGCAAGGGACGCAGGTGGCGCTGTGGGTTGCGATACATGTCGTGATGCAGGTAGTTATATTCCCCTTGCACGACATTTCATTCAGTGGATGCACATCCCAAGTTGAAGGAGCATCAATCTCTAGCTGCTTCATACCATCTCTCTCTCTCTCTCTCTCTCTCTCTCTCTCTCTCTCTCACACACACACACACACACACACACACACCATTGCACCCTTTCACAAAGGTGTATAAAACTGCCGAAAGGGAGGGTTTTGTTTAACAGTAGGTGTGTTCTTGAAAGCTCCTCCACCATTTTAGTTTAGCATCATTGGAAATATTGTCAAGGGTTGGTCTAAAGTGTAGGTTGCAAGTGTAGTTGGAAAACAACCCATTTACACAAATCAATAACAGAGTAGATGGTGGGGGGTGAGGAAAGCTATTACAGGATGTTCACTCTATCTTAACTTATATTTTGTAGGCTCGTGGCATACAGTATTTTACTTTTTTAAAAAAAAAAGTTTGAAGTTTCTCATGCATGGCTTTAAAGTCCACCTAATAATCCCCCCCCCCCCAGACAAAAGAATTAGAAAGAGAAAGTTGTGTTTTAATAAAGAAGCATACTGTTCATCTGGGTAAGACATAGTGTGTAATCTTTCAAGTGTAAGATGATTTACAGTGGAGTTTCAACTGATCAGTTCCCTAAAGAAAATTGTATTGCATTTGATTTGCTGCCTTGTGCTTTCTAATTTTGTTTTCCTAATGACAATTGATTAAAAATAAACTAATAGAAAGTCAGTTGATTGAGCTGGTTACTGGCTAGGGGACACTCCACTCATCTGCAGTGCTGTAATGAAGTATTTATCTTAGCAGGAGTCCAATTTCCAGAGCCATGTGAAGAGAAATCAGAAACAGGGTGGGGGTGGGGGGAGATAGAATACAGAACACTTTGATCTTGGGCTTAAACTTCTCTAAACCACAAAAGGGTTTTCTATCCCTATGCATAGTCTGCATGGGTTTACACACACCTGTCGATTTTCTCACACATTTAACAAGTTGGTTTAGAGGAAGTAGTTCTGAGTCCATGAAAGCATGAAGGATGGCACAATGCGTGAGCAAGTGAACATATGGGTAAGAGAAAGTTCCTACTCTTCTATGACCCTCTTCAACCTTCAAGGTCAGGAACAGAGTTCCTGCAAGCTGTCCCATTTATTCATGAGGCCAGTAAAGAGAGGTGACCTTTTCAAGTCAGTCTGTTTGTCCATCTGGCTCAAGATTCATTACACCAGTAGTAGATACTGTGACTAGAGATGTGTGAATCTGTCAATTTTGGTTTCTCATTTATCCATTTTTAAGTTCAGTTCTCTGCTTGACCCCCCACTTTATAGGCATGGGTCAGAGTGCTTTTGTCTTTGCCCCATTGCATTTCCCTGGAAAACCCACTCTTTGGCACTAAATTGGAACAAATGGTAATCCGCAGAAAACCCAAATGCTATTTGTTCCAATTCAGTGCTAAACCACAGATTTTCTTGGGGGAGATTGAACCTGGGACTCTATTATGGAGTTATAGCCCTTAACATGGTGCCCTGCAGATTTGCAGGTTCCAACTCCCACCAACCCCCACCAGGGATGATGAAAATCGAAGTACAAAACATATGGAGGGCACAACAGTGGGGAAGGTTTCCATAAGGGAACTCCTTGTCAGTGGAGATCTTCCATGTTCCCTCCAATATTTAGACTGGCCAGTTCCAGTCAGCTTTTAAAACATGGGTTATGGTTTATTGTGATAAAACAAATTGCTATTGTAGCCTGTTTTTAATGTTCTGCTGGCTTGTTTCCATTTTCTTTTGGTTATGATGCATTTCCTATTTTTATTTTGTAAGCTGCTTTGTGAAAGTACCCTGCTTTGTAAGCTGCAAGGCAAAAGTAATAACATAAAGTTGGAGTTGTTGTTGGATATGCCAGCTGCCACAGTCACCCGGAGGCATGTGTAGGTAGCCTTGCTTATATTTTCTGTGTGAATTAGGGTAAAACAAGGTGGAGCAGCACATTTGATAGATTCGACTTCAAATGCGAGTGGATTCAAATGTCTCCCCCAAATACAGTGGTGCCCTTTTGCCTAATATATTCGTTGTGACTTCACGAGTGTGTACAGATCATGCAGACCAGTTTGTGTTGGCATCCGATGTTATGAAAGTTCTGTCTGTGGTTTGCTTCTCAACAACTGAAACCAACCACTTGCTGCTACAGTTGCTATGGGAGGAAAGTATATGTATGAGCAGGCTCAGAGTCTCACTGATTTAGATGGGACTTCAGCACGCCTAATGTCTCTGCAATGTGGCCATTATCTGCAATCACGAAGCACAGAAATTTGAAAAATCAAAGCTAGTATCATATTCTTCGCTACTAACAGATGTCCTGGTCACTCAGGAAAAAATCATTTACTCGCACAACATGAAAACCAGGGTTGTTTGCATGTCTATTTAAAAGTTATTGGATGAGTGACAATTTTCCCCAAGCTCTTCGTGAACAGTCTTTTCATTGTCTATAATGGGGAGCAGAAGGTAAATGTCAACACCAGACGCCTGGGGCACACGCAGAGTACATTCATCTAGCAAAGTCGCAATTTGCTTTAGACTCATCCGTGCTGCCTTAACTATTGCCTGCTTCCCTCTGTTGCCTGAGGAGAGCACCACAGAGTGCAAGATCACAGAACAGTCTTGAGGCAGGGAAGACTAAGGCAGCCTTGTGCGCTGTTAGGAAAATAAACGGAACGTGAGGGGTTGTAATTAGAGCGCTCTGAAGAAATGTTCAAAATTTGATTTCCACAAGCCAAGGTTTCCTCCGCTTCCCACTTTCAGAGTATTTCTAATTACATGCGCTGAGGCAGTCTTGCAAAAATCTATCTTGTTTTAAATCAGCATGGCAAATAAGGTAATTTTTCCTACATGCACATTAACATGAACTTTTCACTTGAAGCATGGCACATGCATTGAGATACTGGTAAATATGGTTCCTGGAAGACTCTTACATTTGAGCTGACATTGCACGTACTCATATGACTGGCTGAAGGCAGAAGCTGTTTACTAGTATATTGCAAAGGAAATTGCTAGTGGTCAGTTGATATTTCTAGTGTGAAAAATGTGAGAAGCATCTACGGAGAGGGGAAGGAGAACAGGTTATGAATAGCAGCAGTAGCATTAGTGTTTACTACTATTCCCATATTGCAAATTGGAGCGAGTGCTGAAACTGGGAAAGAGTGCCTATATATGATAAAGGTAAAACTCAAACCAGGGACTTCTAATTCATAGCTCTATCATTGCCACTATAGCAGGGAGGGGGGAGCTAGTGCCCTCCATGCATTGTAGGCTTGCAACTCCCAGCTTCCCTCATAACTGGCAATGATGGTGGATTTTTATATGGATTTTTACCCTGTTTCTCCGAAAATAAGATGTAGCCATAAAATAAGCCGCAGCAGGATTTTTATGCATTCAAGGAATATGAGCCATACCCCGAAAATAAGCCATACTTAATAAAAAAAATAAGACATCCCCTGAAAATAAGCCATAGTGTGTTGTTTTTGAAGAAAAATAAATTTAAGACGGTGTCTTATTTTCGGAGAAACACGATACCTAGGCTTTTTTTTGTAACGATTTAATTTCTGACTTATTTATAGCGTTTTTAACCTGTGTCTAGATCCACCCCAGGGCTGAGTCCAGTTGTCTTCCATGGTAATGCAATCCCATATCCAAGACAAGTCAAAGTTCTGTTCCCTGATTTGCCTTTCTACTGACCAGAATCACCTCTGTCTTGTCTGGATAAAGCACCACATGGTTCCAACTCATCCATTGCTTTATTGACAGACCGCAGAAACGTATTTAGAACTTGAACACTTTCCTTCAGTTGTGATGGAAAGAGATAGAGTTGGTTGCCATCAGCATATTAAGTCAGAGCCACAGTTTCTCAATGACCTCATCTAGTAGTTTCATTCAGGACAAGAAGGAGCCCTGAGGCCCATCAAAAGCCAATGGTCATGGGGCGTAATAGGACGCACCTTCAGGAACTGCCCTCCCATCCAAGCCCAGTGATCCAGAAGGGTATTGTGATGAGTGGTATTGAAAACTGCAGAGAGCTCTAGCAGAGCCATCGAGGACACACTCCCTCTGTGCAGTTCCCTTTGCAAACCCGTAGCTATTTAAACCAGTAACATTTCTTTATTTGAGAAAGCATTCATCCAAGAAGGCAATGTGTCAGTTTTGAGAGAGTGTTAAGAAGCACTTGTAAAATCACAAAAGGAGCACTCTTCAAAACATTATTAGAAGACCAAAAGCCTATCATCTGGATTTTATTTATTTTTTTGCAATCAATTAGAAATATGAATTTTCCTTGAACTTGTAATTTCTGAGGTCAGAATCTAAGTGATTTAAAGTGGGGGGGGGGGGCAAAATTACCTTGTGGACCATGAAAACACTGGTGCTGTTTGAGTTCCGTGCTATATTTCTTACCATAACATTTAGCACTGATCTAGAACATTGCACATAGATTACCACAGTAATGTAATAATTAACTCCTTATTACACCTGAGGCATTAGAAATTCCTCATCCATCCATAGATCATTCTTCTATCCAGTGTTATTTTTCAAGAAAGAAGTGCCGGAAGGAACTCATCATGAACACCTTTCTTGTTCTTTTATAATGGCAATGGTGCCTACCTGAGAGGTGCCGGAACTGAATTCCAGCCCTGCTTTTATCACTTTCCCTTCATTGCAAGGGTAACAATTGTGGTGCCCTCCAAATGTTGCTGTCTACAACTTCCACCAGCCCCAGCCAGCAGAGCAAAGGAAGATAGGAGCTGTAATCCCATTGGCTACCCCTGCCATACAACAATACTCAAGCTAATGCAGATTCAATACCCTAACTGGCCAGCATAGCAGATAGACCTGTATACAAGCACTGTATTTGAAACCATTCATTCCTGAATCGGGAAGCATTCATGGCAAGGTGTTAGATAGTCTGATTGGTTGCACTTGGATGGTAGTCAGTGTGTGGATATACAGCCCTTTCAGGAGTTAGGGGGCACATGACATCCCACCCCCCTCGCTAAAGAGGGTTTAAAAGTTTACTTTTTAAGAAAAACACTCCTTAGCATTAAAGCAAGAGCCCACAGACTCCTCAAAAAGACTCTGGAGACACACACATTTCCTACCTGTGGCAAATGAGTGTATGTCATTGTCTGAGAAGAGATTCACTCATCTTACAGCGCATGGAAGTCATATGAAGACTCAGAGGTGCCCAATTCTGTCTCCCGTGTAATGACTGTAATCCCAATTGTCACAAATTGCATCCGCCTTGAAACCCCAGGAATTCTTAATAGATTCTGAAAAAACACAAAATAGACATAAATCTGGAAGAATTACCTACTGATAACAATTGTCCAACCATGAAAGAAGCTCTATAAATCCTGCCTAGAGTTACTTGCCTACTTTGAAGCCAATTTTAAAATCATATATTATTGTGTAAGAAGCAGCACACTTCACTAGCTTGAAAAGAACAGTAGTTCACCTGCTGGCTCTGAAATTAAAAAGTTTAGAATGTAAGCTTAAATGTGATTATGGCTAAATTGTACCCCAGTGTTTTAATTTAATGTGATTCTTAAAGAAAGAAAAAAAATCAGAGGGATCCTAAGATAAGTTACCATATAAGGAAGTTTGTGGAAGGAAAAGTTCACCTCACTTTCTCTCCCCTTCGTTCCCCACCAACAGTTCCCTACAATCACTGGAGGGGCTTTTCAAGGGGTTCAGGTTGTGGGGGGAGAAAGAGATGGAAAACTTTCATTTCATGAAAGTGTTCCTGTTGGTTAGAATCCGTTATGAAGTGACATGTTGCAGATGTCCAAATAAACTGTCTTTCATTTCTGATTTCCACAATGGCCCAGTGCAGTCCTAAGCTTTGCTAGAATTTGCACATTTCTGCTCCACAAACTGGGATGTCCTGCTTAAAGTGGGACAGTTGACGGGTATGATACCATCACCTTAAATTGGGTCTGGAAACAAATAGGCAGCCAATCTTCTCTAGATAAGGTTGCATCTAGCGAACCAGCTAAAACTGGGGTGGTGGGTGGGAAAGCGCTTCTAGCTACCAGTGCCAAGCTTTACCTCCATAGATAGTGCTAACTGCATGAACACTCCCAAACTACCACATGCTGGCTTCATCTAGGAGCAGCAGGATATTGCCTTCCAGAATGACACCTTTCCTGGCCTACAGTGTTTCCAGAAACGCCACATCCACAGTATATATTTTAAACAGTTTGAGTTCCCTAGGAAGAGGTGATGACTGTAAAACAACTCTGGAAATTGTAGCCCTGTGAGGGGAATAGGATCTCCTAACAAATCTCAGCACCCTTATAAACTACAGTTCCCATGATTATTTCACGGAAGCCATAACTGTTAAAGAGCGGGTCCTTCTGTGGCTACTCCAAAAGTAACTGATTTTGTGTGAGTACTTTAACTCCTCTTTAATCAATGCATCTGATTTCTGAGAGCCAGTATTAATATTTAGGCCTTGATTAAATGAGAGGGGCAGGAAAACCATTGGAAGCACTGGGTTGAGCAAGGATTTAATGATATAGAATTAGAAACTTACCTGTGGGCAAACATCTTCAGAAGACTGTCAAGAATTGCTGTAGGATTTCCCCCTCCCCCCTCTTAAAAGCGCCATCATTGCAAGACATGGAGCTTGCATGATTAACACACTTTCCTTTGACCATGGCAATTAGGAATAATGAAGATACTCAAGGAGTCAACATTGACAGAAATGAGTAGAATATTTCACTAATGGGGAGATTAGTCATTCCACTGAATCCTGACATAGATGTGGTAAAAGAGAATTTATATCATCTATCTATCTATCTATCTATCTATCTATCTATCTATCTATCTATCTATCTATCATCTATCTATCTATCTAGAAACACAAGGTGAATTGGTATAAATCAGAATAGATTTTAATGTAAGTCAAATGATGTTTGCTCAGAGCATGCAAATGCACTAAACCCAAAATGAGGTCTAGGGGTAATTTAGGGGTGGATGAGGATGGACAAGCTACAATCTTATCTAGACTAGGGTCACATCCACACTATGATGATGCTTTATTTATTTATTTCATGAAATTTATACATTGTTTGAATGTTTAAATAAAAACCTCAGAGTGGTTTACAAATGAGTTAAATTTGGCAGCAGGCACAGTTGGTTGAATCTCCCATGAATCTTCTAGCCATGTCCTAGGGGACAAAAATGAAGGTGTGTATACACAGCAACATCCATATGGCAACATGCTTCTAAGTTAGAGAAAACTCTCTGAAACAGACAAGTTGTTTTCCAAGTACACACTAAAAAAAAGTTTGAGAGCACAGAGCTGATTCTGAACTGAGCAGAGAAGGGTGTGCCCATCACTACTACCAACCAGTGTATTTGGGAATATTATAAGCAGGTGGTATTCTTCCACCTTGAGATACATTTGGTCCCTAGAGAGGAATTTGATGGTTTTTGCAATTTAGAGCTCATTTTTCAGAGCATCCAGCATTCTCCAGCATTCAAAACTATTCCTCCCCCCCCATCCCTGAATAATCAAGAGACCAGTTAAAGTGTTTGCAGTCCATAAATCTTCTGGGGCTTTGCAGCTTTTATTTAATTAGTGTGTTAAAATTAGCTATGATTTCAATTTACCCAAATTGACACTTGGCTTTCATGTCAGTCAATTGCGATTTTCTGTTATTAGTCCCATTTTCCCCTGGATATATAACAATTTTACACACTGGGAAAATTTCACACCTTTAAGTAACACCCTCCTTAGCATTTAACAGAAGATTGTGGCAGGAGTTTTCATTAAAATACAAATTGCTCTGAAGTCATGGAGTCTGGTGGGTGCTTTAGGTACTCCTTACACAGCACAACTTAAATCTGTGGGTCACTTTTTTTAAGGGGGGCTGGGGAAACCAAGTGACAATTAGGGTTTTTTTGTAGGGCTGTGCACTGGATTCAGCCGAGGGACAAGCCTAATCGAGCCTGTTCAGAGGGATCTGGGTTTTGCTCAAGGCATGTTGAGACAGCTATGCATTGATACAGCTCAGGCTCCATGGACTAGAGTGATCTAGGACTTCAGTGAGTGGGGCATCAGGCTGGAGGGAGAGGCAGGCATCACATGGGAAAACCTCCAGAAAGGCCAAGACCTACCTCACTGGCAGCAGCATCTTCCCAGGAGAAGGTAGGAGTCTGATGCCCCCTGACTCACCTTGCTGAGTGGAGCTGATGAGCAGAAGCAGTTCTACCTGAGTCTTCATTGTCCTTGAGTGAATTGCAGGGCAGTCCTCCTCCATCCTCTGCTATGTTGGCCACTCTGCCCTCCCACAAATTGGCTGATGGCTTCAATGACCCCACCAGGCTGTGAGAAGCAGGTTGCAGGTTGTAGTTAAAGGTGGGTCTGAAAAGGCTGGAGACTACCTCTTTGAACCACAAACCAGTTACCTCAGAAGTTCTACACAAACCTGTACACACGTACACCGGCTTGCCGTTGTCTAGCCACAAATTTTAAAATAATGAGATGTGAAATCTGATAGCTTCCATCCTGAGGGCCTTGAGATACTTTTGCTTCCCTGTGCCTGCTTCTCCCACTCCTTGGGTTCCTCATCCTAACGCATGATCCTATAAGTAAAATCTCACCACAATTATGTGCTATTTAGCCAGCTACCCTCAGTTGGGACAAGGTTCCTGTCCATGTCACATTTGGTCGCTGCAGGTCTGCCACTCCTCTGAGTTAAAGAAAAACACTCCCAGATGTTGGCAAAGAGTGAAATCTATGCAACAGCTGCTGTCTAAAGTAAAACTTTATATGCCGAGCTGTCTTGTGCGGAAGAATCCAGCATTCTTCTTTCATGATGTGCATACATTTAGCTTGGCAGGTGGCATCATTTGAGCCCAGGGATGTGTGCTTGGGAGAGGGAGAGGTGAACAGCTCTTTGATAGGTATATAAAATAGCATCCTTCATGTAGCTTGAGATCTCTTAAATTAGTTATGTGGTACCAATACGAGGGTAGGTTTCTGAAAGTATATGTACATGGCACTTCATGTATATTGCATTAAGCATTATAAGTGAAAAACAATTGTGGAAATGGCTTTGTTTTCTTTCCAAAGTAAACAGTCTGTCTTATCCTACATAGTAAATAGCGCTTTGGACTCCTGCAGAGGATAATTTCCTAGATGCAAAAAGTGTACAGATGTAGGATAATGTATTCCTCTAGTCTCATTGGTTTGCTGTGTGTGCAGTTTGATGCAGAAATGTTAGGAAGCAATTTCAACTTACAGGTACAGTACCGTTCTCAGATTGCCAGCCAGGCAGCTGTGAAGGTTTCAACCCAGCCAGAATCAATTTCTTGCCAGGCGCATCTTGATTCTTCTCTCTCAGAACCAGATTTACACTCGAGAGTAGAGGACAGAAAAGATGCAATTCATGGATGGTAACCATTCGTTCAGCTAATGAAAACTGAAAAATGCACAGGGGAATAACATGCAACTCTTTACTTGTAAGATCTGACTTGTAAGTGCCACACCCTCCAAGATTATTTGTATAGGTGACTTTGAAATGTTGGTTTCTTTGTTTCTCATCTATCCAGTAATTTGTGAGGTTTTTTTTCTTAAGGACTATGGTGTGGGGAAGAGCTAACCCTCTCTCCCAGCTCAGTGGCCCCAATCCATCTCACCCCTCCTTGAGTGGCTACTGTTAATCTTGTTTTGTAAGTGGGAGATCAGTCCTGTCACTGATTTTCAACTAAGCTGCATTTGCAAATGTACCTACAGGATCATTTACACTCTTGAGGCAAATTCTATAAAAGTGTTTGATTTTCTCTTGTTGAGAAGCTGCAAAATTTGAATCTCTGGGAGTGGAGAATCAGTGCTGTTCCAAATAACTTGAGTCTGTAACATGAGAATATTTTCCATATACTGTATTTTTTAAATAAAAATAATTGTTCATTTGTTAAAAACAGAAGACGAAAGAGAAGCCAAAAACATTGAGTTTATAGCATTTTTATTTATCCAATTAGGCTGCTGTGAGCTAAAACTTTGGAGGAATATTCTTTTTTATTTCCATGAACGTTGGCCCTGGCTGAGCATCTTAGATATCATTCTTGGCATTTGCTTGTAAGTGTTAACAGTTTGAACAGATGGATCCATGCTCTCTTGGCTGGTTTCCAGATTCATGGGGAAAGGGTGTAACAGGGACATCAACTCCTATCATATGGACCAAGTCTGCTCAGATGTTTCTCTATATGAAGGTTTCAAAGTTCGTGGAGATTTTTTTGGCATCTTAATATTCCCAGCAGGGGATTTCATCAAGATTAGGATTTTTAGGGCTATCACTCAACAGGGAAATCAACACCTATTAGGGGCCTAAACATATGGGAAGATGCTACTTTATAAAGATTTCAAACTGGGTTAGGCACGTTGTGAGAAATATCATGCTCATTTCTACGTTTTCTGTATGAAACAGGTTAGTAGACCTTGAGCCTCTTGAAATGCATTTACAGTGTGATTAAAGATAGAGTCCAGTTTTTTTTATAGGGACATGCACCAGATTTGGCTGAGGGCTAAGCCAAACGGGAGACTTAGGGGGCCTCAGACAAGTCCACATAGCTACAGACTACTGTGAGTCAGGTTGGATTGGCCCAGAACAATCCATGGCTGTCAAGGGGTGCAGCATTAAGCAGGAAGTTGTGGCAGTCAGTCAGGAAACCACAGGAAAAGGCTGAGACCTACCAGACTGGCAGTTGCATCTTCCCTGCAGAATTTAGGCTGAACACCATGTCTTTCCTTCTGGTTTGATGCCTTGCCCTGCAGGATCAATAGCTTTGCTCAACAGCTGTTGAGTGGAGGCATCAATCCGGTGAGGTGCGGGTGCTGCTTTGCAGAACCACACAGGATCAGATCCTCCAGCTTATCATTTGATAATACACATGATTACATCCCATACAAAGAAACTCTTATCACTTCCAATTATGAGCAGAATTACCACTTGGCACAATTAGGCCAGGATAATTTCGTAGTCACTGCATTTTAAAATATTCCCTCACTGCATTTTAAAACATCCTAAGGAGGAGTGATGACAGCGATATATTCTCTGGATCAAAGTCTGATTTCCCTTGGATGTCAGTGTGTCGCTAGATTGACGTACCGAAGCGTTTTATTCTATCACATGCGGATGCTTTTGAGCCATTCTAGAGGCAAGAATTTTCAATGCTGTGGATCTCAAAATAAGTTATGAGCTGTATGATTACAAAAGTGGAGTGAGCTAAATTATTAAACAATTATTGAAAAATAAGCATTCTCCATGAGTAGTCACTTTTATTTATGAGCTCTTGCTGATAAATGTATTCTTGCCTGTGAGGCTTTGTTAAAAAAATCAGTGAATTAAATTAATACCCCTGGTTTCTAAACAGAAATACATGAATTAATGCTTCCATTACAGCCTGTTTAGGCTATGATGCAATCCCATTTCCTGTGGGTTTTATGAATACAAACACCAGGGGCAGGATATTTAATATCATAGAGATTTGCACAGCAAAATGTCTCTCAGGATGTCTCAGTGGTTGACTTTTGTTAATGTTCAGGGTCTCACTGATGCCTGGATGTGGGTTGGAAAATGAATTTTTCAGGCAGATCTACATGAAGTAACTCTTTCTCAAAATTTGGCTTATAAATTCATATATTCATACTGCAAGCCAATTAATGGTTCTATCTGGGGTGGAGATGGTAGGACCTGGATGAGTAGTTGTACAAAATATTTTGTCCGCTGTTTGTTTTACTGTTTTAATGTCACATTGATTTTGCTGGGATGGGGTGAGCCTGTGCTCAGCCTGTGCCATGCAAGGTCATGAACTGGAGTGATGGCACCGAATCCAGTGAGGCTTTATACCAGCACAGAGGGGGGCTTGCTGCCTCTTTCTGCTTTGCCACTAGTGTAATATGTGAAAGAGGAGCTTGCACGAATCTCCTGCTGGAGAAGCATATGAGCTGCAGTGCAGCAGGACAACAGAGGCATGACTTTCCCTTTTTGTATGTTCCCTAGAAAATAAATAGAAGTCATTCAGTTTGCTCCCCCTGCTTCTCTGTAATGTGTGATGCCTTTGTTACATTGATTTAGTTTAGAACACAAATGCAGTCACTAATGACGTTTGAGGAAAGAGTAACAGCCTGACCTACAAATCAATCTGAAATACTTGGATTGACTTCTGTTGGACTAAATTGCCTTGCATTCACATGCTGTCTCTCAATTGGTTCAGGAATCAGGCTGCCTGATATGACTTTGCAAAGGGGGCCTTGCAGATGACTTGGAGCCATCATGCAGCCTTATGTTGAGTATGTGTAGCGTATAGCACCTGGGCTGCCCATTTCTACTCCCACTTGGTTGTCATGGCAAGCAGGCTGATAAAGGGTTGCACATGCCAACATTGACACAACTTATAGATTCTGTTTCTTGCTATCAATGCACCGTAGGTTATTTTCTGCCTCCTCAAGTAAAGTCAAGCATAGCAAAACTAATAATTATGGTACATTTCTGCATCTTGGAGCATCTGACAAGGGCTATTGAAGTTGCCCTTGGGGAGGGAGGAGAAATCCATAAGGAGACAATTATGAAAGGGTTTGTATGAGTGAGTTGAAACACAAGCTGAATCCTTCTCATGTTTTGAGCCTAAGTGATCAATCAAGCAAAGCTGTGCTTGTTCCCTTCTGAAGAGAGCTATGAATATTGCGTTTTTCAGCTGTGTCTTTTTGAAAACACAATACCTGAAACATTTGTACTAGAGAGAGTTAGTCAAAAGGTTAATTGCTTCTATCAGATTTTGAACGTTGTGGAACATCCAGGTTTTCTTTTGCAAGCATCTCTTGGCAAAGCCAGGTATTTTGCTCACCTTTTAAATTAGCAAAATACCGTACACTCCCGGGCTCTCAAAACAACACTACAGGATTCACTTTTTTCTTGAAGGGTCTAGAGACTCCACAGATGCTCATTGGTAATTCTGGATCTCTTGAGTTGCCTTCCACTTAAATTGCCATTCCAGATATGTGAGCCTGTGCATGGCAAGGCTGCTCAAATCAAGGCTGAAATAAATCATTGGTGAAGGCAACAAGAGTTTCTGTTAAGCATTTCATTAGCTCTCCATGCAGGTCTGGAGACTTCAAATAGTAGTCAGTGAACAAACTGGAAAACAGCAGACCTGAAAAGGGAAGACTTTGCCATTGGAAAAGAAAGAAGAAAAGAACATTTAAATAAAGAAGTATTCGGATTTTTCCTTCTTAGCGACATGAAGCACCAAAAGCATCATAAATGGTGGGTTTGGTTAGGGAAGATTGCCCAGAAGGGAATGTGTTCCTTGAGCTGAAGAAGGTTCCCAGTCCCTGCTCCTTCTGGCAGTGAGGGAAGAAACAAGCTCCCTGCAGCTTTTCCTTCTCTGGTTTATGGTTGGAGCTAAGCAGCCCTCCCTTGCCAATCTTTTTTTCACAGGAGACAGGGGGTTCAACTTCTGAGTGGCTCTTATATAAAGGTAAAGGTACCCCTGACCATTAGGTCCAGTCGCAGATGACTCTGGGGTTGCGGCGCTCATCTTGCTCTATAGGCCGAGGGAGCCGGCGTTTGTCTGCAGACAGCTTCCGGGTCATGTGGCCAGCATGACTAAGCCGCTTCTGGCGAACCAGAGCAACGCACGGAAACGCCGTTTACCTTCTCGCCGGAGCGGTACCTATTTGTCTACTTGCATTTTGACATGCTTTCGAACTTCTAGGTGGACAGAATCTGGGGTCAAACAATGGGAGCTCACCCCGTTTCAGAAACAAGACATTCCAGTCCCAGCTGGAGATCCCAGGAATTGAACCTGAGGCGTTCTGCATGCAAAACAGATGCTGTACCTCTGCATGGTTCCCTTTATGCCCTCTGATTCAGCCAAGAATGGGGAGCGCTTGAGGACTCAGAGTAGAGGAGGAAAGTTGAGACTATGCAGTGGAACCTGCTTCATTAAGCTGTTGCTGCCTCCCTGTGAGGCTGGACCTGACAAGGCAGGGAACTCCAAGGCTACCCTTTCCTAGCCTGTGGATGATGGGGGGGGGCAGCCTGCTTTGACAGAGCAAGAGAGTTCAAAGGACAAGAGAAGAGAATAGGAGCAGACTCACCTTGCACGTGGAGTGCTCAACTTCAGGACAAGAATTCATGCAGGGAGAGGGAAATTTCCCTGCCTCTGGACAGGTAGGTGGGGAAACTTGCTGGAACAACTTAACAACTCCTGTGCAGTTTTAGACTTCTTCATGTTGTTGGACTAGGTATACTGTAAATGCCTTGTAAGCAGAACTGTACTCGATTCTGCTAGCCACTGAGTTTGTACCGTAAATTGCTATAAAAAAAGTTTTCCATACAAGTGAGCGCCTCTGTAATCTCATCTTGGGCAGGAGACAGGAGAGTCCCATGGGGCTACAACCCTTCCGTATCAGGAAGCGGGGCAGCCATCTTTTCAGCTGAATGGAATTCCTGTCAGGAATGGTTCCAGACTCTTTTAAAACAGCAGCTGCTGTGCTTTCAAGCCTCTCCAGGCTGCTAGAACAAAAACAGTTTTAAAAGAAATCAAAACTTAAAAGGCAGCCTTTGGATGTGCTGATGAATTTGTAAATTCCTAATTTTGCTTTGTTTTCACACATTAAAAAAATAATAATCACAGATGTAGCCTGAAATGGTATTGAATAGATTTAACCCTGTTCACATGTTAAATCAGCATGGATTGAAATGAACCCCATTCAACACAATAGGACTTCCAAGTAAATTTGTATAGGGTTGCATTGCAATCGGTTATTGGTGAGACTGTTGAAGAAGTCTTGCACAAAGTATTGGTTGTCTTGAGAACTTGGGAGGTATTCCCATCATATGAACAAAGTTACCCCACCGTGATAATTTTCATGATTGGATAAAAGACTTGCATTTGAAAGGCGCCTAAGGAACGTAACCGTTGATTTTCCTCTGCCATTTTCCACTTCGGTTTCTGCCTTTCATATGCCAACAAAGCCAGACTCGCTTCAGACAGTTTGGGTTGTTTACAAGTTCTTCATGCTGATTTCTATGATGCTTTGAGAGAAGAATAGCTCCATGATGTCTGTTGCTTTTGATTTCATTCAAATGAAAACAAAGGACAACATGGGGAAAAGACACTTCAGAGGAAAGCAGAAGATCCCGGCCTATGAATAAAAAAGTGCATGTCAGAAATCGATTATGTTCACCTTAAGAGAACAGAGGCAGGGAATTCTTCTGAAATATTTAGATTTTAAAATAGGTTTGCCAAGGATTCCTGCCATAAAGAGCATGACATAAGAGTAACTCAGTCCTGAAACTTAAATACAAAAAAACCCCAACCTTCCACACAGAAAATGTCAGGGAAGAGGGTTACAGGGTTGCCTTCCCATTTCTGTCAGGGGGGCATTTTGTCAGACTGAGTGTTGCATATGTTGCTCAGCAACCTCCTGAGGGGCACGTGGTAGTGACAGACAGGGTCAGACACAAAAGTAGGCAGAGCAAACAATGTGCATTTACCTTTGTATATAGGGTGGTTTCCACATACACTTGTATCCTCCATTCAGACCAGCAAGAAGCATTTTCAGCATTCAGGACATTCAAGGAGGGTGCAGCGCTTGGCCCAGTAAGTGGTGTGGCCAGGTGAATGGAAATATGATGTGGAGGGGTATGGGCAGAATAAAATCCTAAGGGCCAGATGGGGAAACCTGGAGGTTCACATTTGATTCCTGAGCCTCAGGTTCCCCAATCCTGCCTTAGAGTTCATAAGTAGGACCTGAGTGTTGAATACTTCTGTTCAAGATGGCAGCCAACCCACCATGTCCCTTTCCCAGGACACTCCATTCCATATTAAAACCTGGTTCTTGTTTTTCCTTCAGCAGCTGGTTGCCATTCTGTGCCCATTGAGCATGTACCACCCTGATTCAACTGTTTGGAAGGCTTATTTATTATTTAAAGTATTCTTACCCCACTCTCCAGCTGGAAAGGCCCACGGTATGGCTTACATTAAATCAATAATAATAAAAAATGGTCCCTATCCACAGTTTTGTAATCTAGAAGACACAAGACAAAAGGAAAAAGGATTGAGGAGGGCAGAGAAAAACATTCAAACTTGGACACCAGTTCTTAAAGTTATATAATAGTTTCGTACCCTGCTATGTAAATGGTAACAAAAACAATAAAACGTTTTCTGAATCCACACAAACACAACATTTTAAGAACAATTGACAGCTGATATAAGAAGCAGCTAAAATGTCAGTGGATGCAACTTGTCAAAAAATGAAATGTAACAAATGATATCTAAGAAGCTAAATAAATAAAAAGGACAATGAAAAGCAAATGGGGGCATGCCCCATGTTTATTTGATTGATTGAGCCTGTGTAGAGCTTTAAAATCAACTCTCAATAGCCTGTGTGTGTGTGGTGTGTGTGTGTGTGAGAGAGAGAGAGAGAGAGAAGAGAGAGAGAGAGAGAGAGAGAAAGAGAGAGAGAGAGAGAGAGAGAGAGAGAATCCAGCTTTATAAGACTCTGGAAAAATATCCTGGAGAAAAGCCCCAGTCCCTTTTCAAAATGTTCTTCCAACAATACAAAATTTTGAAGTGAAGAGACTAGCTTTTATGTTGTTATATTGTTGGATAGTTGCAAAAGAGCATTGCTGGAGTGAGGGAGGGGGATCTATCCATATTATATCTTAGAGGAGAGATGCCTGTAATATTTGTCTGGTAAGAGAATCCTGGGACTCAGCTGTATTAGTTTTTTAAAAAGTGTTTTAAATGTGTTATAACACTGTGCCACCAGATGGCGATGTGGAGTTCCATCTTTTTGCAACATGATTTCCTATTACAGTATGAGGTTTACAACATGTTTTTCTGAAACTTTTTTTTTATGTGTCTAGATCATAGCTGTCAAGTTCTCCCTTTTTCTAAAGGGAAATTCCCTTATGCTGAATAGGTTTCCTCACGAGAAAAGGGAAAACTTGACAACTATGGTCTAGATCTAGGCCTTGTTCTGTTTATTCTAATGGCAACAAGGGTTGTCGAGACTCAGATGTAGTGGGGTGGGAAGCAGTGATAGTTGGCTGTCTGCCAGCTTGCTTTATCATTTATTCTGTTTCCAATTAAATTTCGTGTGTGCTCACATGAAGATAGCCTTAATAGGCAAGGCTGGCTCAAGACATTTTGCTGCCTGAGGTGAAGAGCAAAATGGCTCCAGGGCCCCATGTTCTTGTAACTGCCTGTTTGTGATCTAGAAGCTGGTCTAGAAACTTCACCAGCAGGTGTCTTAACTGAGACCAGGCATTATAAACATAGAGAGTTGGGATGAATCAGTTAATTCCATATTCACTCCGTTTCTCACTTTTCCAATCTTAAGTTCAGTTCTCCACATTTCCACATCGGTTTGCAATTACTATTTTTAAAAGCCTCATGAAATTTCTCCTAATAAATAATTTTTGTGTGCAGTTTTGGCTAAATAATAAACATTTCTGCAAATGAGTTTTCCTATCACACTGTGGTATGTTATTTTCACTACTACAGGCATTTCTGTTCGCATTTCTGTCCAATATGTACATTTTTGCTTTGAGGTTTTTTCCTACAGTCAAGCGGTATATAAATCTTATGAGAAAAATAAAAATTTATCTTTTCATGGCTGATGGTCCGGGGTGGGGGTGGGGGGGTGGAGGTTGTTTTCCAGACACTCCAGGCTGGGGGAGGCTGCTCTGGAGTGTCTGAAGCAGCTGAATTGCAGCTGGAAACTTTTTAAAATTCAGTT
This sequence comes from Zootoca vivipara, assembly GCF_965207765.1. Lineage (NCBI taxonomy): Eukaryota > Metazoa > Chordata > Lepidosauria > Squamata > Lacertidae > Zootoca > Zootoca vivipara. The sequence goes on from NC_142588.1 coordinate 25,183,256, forward strand.
TCTAAAAAATTTTATTGGCCTTTATTTGGAAAAAGAAAAGAAAGCCAGTAACCAGGGTGATTTTAGGTGGGGGGGGGTGCCAGCCTGAAGAATTTGAAGAGTTGTACAGCTAGTTCTATTAATTTGTACTTTAAAAAACCCACATAACTTTGTGTGGTAGGTTTTGAAACTTCTCTTGTTTAGCGATGCATTTAAATTAGATCTGCACTCCCTGTATCCTAATTTGCATTATGACTCCTTGTCAAGAACACCAAGACAAATCTGCTTCAGCATTGATATGAACCCTATTTGCAGACAAGGGGACCCTTCAGCGAAGGTCATAGAGACATTGATTTACAGAGACAGTTGATTAATCAGAAAATGAAAAATAACATGCCATTGTTTTGAAAGAGATGAAGGCATGAACAACCTCTAGATAAAAGAATATTGGAGGAGATAGGTTAAATGGTTAATGATGAACTAATATGAATACTGTATGAAGTCCTGTCGATTCTTTAGCTTAGGAAATAGATTCACTCAGCTGCGCATTCCTTAGGAAGTAGTAAATGCAGACAAAATTGGACATTGCAAGATCTTGCAACGTCCCTAGCTCTTAAGAAAGGGCTGCTTTGTACTTCCATTTTTTAAAAGTGCCCTTAGGACATATTGAAGACAGTCATCTCTAGTTTAAATGACTCTTCTCCAGTTTTAATTATTGTGTATGCACCAGTCTTTATCCAACAGGATTGGTTGTTCTTCTTACGCTATCAGAAGTGGCTTTTTGGTAATGTTTCTTCACCACAAAAGGAAAAATGGGGCTTAGGAGGAGATTAACTAGCTACAACTTTATGAAGGATGTCGGCTCGAGAGGTTATTAGCTTCAAGTCATACTGTCCTAACCTTGAACCCGGTGGAAGTAATCTGACCTCCCTCATAAAAAAGTAGGAAGCTGCCATTGCAAGCTGCCTGCATAGATGTGTGACCCTTAAGATCCACTGTCATTTTAACCAAGTTGTATTGAGTTTCTGGTCTATTTAAAACCACAGATTTCCAAGCCTACCCCAACTTGCTATACTTGTATAAAGCTTAACTGAGGGAACGCTTACATGGACCCAGCATATGCTGCAGCAGCTCTTCCCATGGTGTTACTCTCCTGATGCTGTTGGAATACAGCTCCCATCAGCCCCAACCAGCATGGTGAGTTGGTAGGGATGATGGAAGTTGTGGTCCAACAACTTCTGGAGGTCAAAAGGCTGGGGAAGGCTGTGCCATAGTATGTAGATGCCTGATTTCCCCCTCCCAGATCTGGCATTAAGCTCATCCTACATTGTCATAAACCCTCCAGAAAAAATGAAATTTTACCTCTTTTATGGCCATAGGTTTGAGTACATGGATTTAATCTGGGTCCTCTAAACCAGATCCAGAGAAAGCTATGAAGCTCAGGCTTCTTCTCCCATTCTTAACTGCTGAATCAGAGCAAACAGCAAACGGGTCTTCCACGGGTTGCTGTTTGTTCTGATTTAGCACAAAAGAGCAGGTTTTCTGGGGGGGGGAGTGGTGGGGCAAAGGCAAAACTGCTCGTGCCCATGCCTAGAAAGTGGAGGACAAGTGGGGAATGGCTCAGACTCATGTTTTCTAGGCACAGGATAAGCAAAAGTATGGATGAGCCCTATGGTTTGGCTGCTTCATTGGGTCATGACACTTATGGAAAAGAGTCACTCTGTATTTTACATTTAATGTAAATTTAATGTAAAAATTTGGCTGTTGCCATATTTACTGGGAAACATGGTGGTACTGTTCATTTTTATGACAATGGTGCTGTTTTCTTTTTCTTTTCTTTTTTTGTATATTTGACCTGAATAATTGTATGGATGTGTTTCTGTTGCTTTTATGCCTTACTGACTGCCCTGAAGACTTTTAGGTGGAGTGGTGGGCCGGGGGTTTTATTTCAAATTTTATAATAAAGAAATGTAAGTTGTTTGCCATTGCTAATTTAAGAAGTAGAAATAAACATGAAAGGGACAACTACAAAGTGCACCCCTTCTCCAATTGTCGCATCTGCGTCTGCAGCATTAAAATTGAGATAGATTGCAGATGTTCAATGTTTCATAGGGAGCTACATGTACAGTTCATAAGGACAGGCGGGTAATCACAGGCTGCTGAAATTCCAGATGCCACGAGCTATGTAACTTGCCAGTAAGGAATACATTCCCACCAAGATCAGACAGACAGACAGAGAACTCAGTGTCGGCTCTTTTTGAGCAAGAGGATAATGCAGTCGGATGTAAGGTGCAATTGTTCTGCATCTACATTGCCATTCAATTGCTATACACTTCTCCCAGCAGCTTCATTGGTACTGACTACCCATCTTGTAATTACCATAATTATATGGCTTTGGTCGTGTGGAGTTGATTTCTAAAGCAGCTCTATCATTCGAATTTCTCCGTAGCTTTTTGTTGGGTGGAGATGGGGGGAAACAGGAGGTCTGTGCAAAAATGTTCCTTCCCAGCAGTCCTGAAGCTGTCTCCTGTTGCAGACCAAAATGTGGTTTATGGGTGCAGTGTTTTGAAGACTGGAGCAGAAGTAAATTTTATCAGGGGGTTTAACTAGAGGTTGTTGACATGGCTCTGCCTTGCTGAAATAGAAATATAAGATACCATATACATCTTGTCCCCTTTTGACGTGCCCAATAAATATCCCATCGCTGCTCTTACACATCCTCCTGGTGATCATTGCAACTGTTCTGGAGTTTTTGACACTTTGCTGACCAGGTTAGTATTGCTACTCAAGTGCAATATGTGCTCTGCATGATTCTGTGCATTGCTGCATTCCTTTGTTTTTAAATAACTTTTCTCACTTTAAAGTGATAAACACAAGCTTTTCTAGTTCTCTTTACAACTTATAATAATAAACTTCAGATTGGGTCCAGACTTGAGCAACCCATTAGCGATTGATGCTTGGGAAGAGTGAGGAAATAGTGTTGGGAAGTAACCTTGGTGAGAGCCACGGATACGCTGAGATGTTTGCTATTGGTGGGAAATAAATGCTTAGACAAAAGATGTCCAGAGGGTTGGAGAGTACGGATCTCTGGGGAAGAAAGCTGTGGGCCAGATAGGACGCCTGTGGGCCAGATAGGACCCCTGTGGGCCAGATAGGACCCCTGACTCAACTGAAAACAAATTGTGGTGTTGCCGGCAGGTCTCTCCCCCCCCCCCCCCCGGCAGCCCATCCTGTCCCCATTGCCCTTCAGAAGGCAGCAAAGGAAGCTGAGTTGCTGCTGTCACCAAGGAAGGTGTGACCTATTTCTTTTCTGGAGGTGATATTGGGAAGCAAGCTGAGAGATGTAGGAACTGAGTGTTTCATGACCATTGTATCCCTTGCGCTTGCTGGCCATAGAGTGATTTGGGACATGCGGGCTTCATCAGGATTAAGGCTCCATGGGAAGTGGACACAGTGGTGACCAACAAGCCCCCCAGCTATGGAGTACTTTGAGATGAGCTTCATCAGTGGGCAGGCCACCATCATAGGTGTGCCATGTTGCCTGCAGCATGGAGGTTGGCACATTTGCTCTGCAAAAAGAAGAAAGCAATGAGTGTATCTACCAATCTCTCTCCCTTCACTACACCACATCCTGAGAATGAATGTTTCTTCTGTGTTCTGCTAAAGTCTCACCCCAAATAATAAAAAGAGCGCAGGGAGAGCATTGTTTTCAGCCAAATGTCTTCAAGGTATCAAAGCAATCATCTCTGTTTTTGACAACCAACAATGGATATTCAGAGGTGTCTTCCTTTGGAACATGGAGATTCAGAGGAATACAGTGAGCAATGGAGGAACATATTGACCATAGCCTATAGTAGTTGGTAGAGATTGTTTAATCCCCAAACTGGTGACAATCCTTACATCTTGCATCATCCTAGGACAAAATGATACTTTGAGGGTTTTGAGCTTGGGCGGGGGGAGCACTATAAAGTGTATGTAATGAAGATAATTGAGGTCTGTACAATTCTGCATGGTGTGAAGAAAATTAGCATAATTATTTATGCTTTATTTCATTTCCCTCTCCCACCCACTTTTGGCTCTGCCCACTGTTGACTGCAATCCCCAGGACTGGGCCTTATCATTAGGCAGAGTGAGACAACTGCATCAGGCAGCTGGTGTTGAGTGTTGTGAAAGAGTAGCAAATTGTTAATGATTTAATTTGTTATTACTGTATTTGTAATCTGAGGGAGAGGTACTTGTGAATTTTTTTGCCTGAGGTGCCAAAATAACCCAATCAGCTTTGGATACTACCGTGTTTCTCATATTATAAGACATGTCTTATATTTATTTTTTCCTCAAAAAAAAAACACTATGGCTTATTTTCAAGGGATGTCTTATTTTTTCCCTCCTCCTCCTGCCACGGCCGGCATCGCTGCTGCGCCTATCACTATGTCTTATTTTCGGGGTATGGCTTATATTCCTTGAATGCTTAAAAATCCTGCTATGGCTTATTTTATGGGTATGTCTTAAAATATGAGAAACAGGGTATATACCTTGTCATGTGTGTGTTTGGTGGGAGACTATTTGCTGTTCTGCCCCAGGTAACAAAATGTTTGAGATCTGATTGATATTTCCTGTGGGTCAGCGGATGGAGTTGTGTGTGTGTGTGTGTGTGTACGCGCACACACACACAGTCTCTTTTCTGGAGACTGATAGAGATGCTGTACCTTTAAGAGAAGAGGATTTTTACCTTTGTGGCTTCTGCTGTCATTGCAGCAGAATGACATTGACATTGACAACCCTAATGGGGCATCAAGAAATGGGATGAATTTCACATATTGATTTGAATCAAGCAGCCTGGTCTTTGTCTGTAGGCCCCAGACACATAGCAATCAGACACAGGGAGACAAGAAAAAGCTCGCAAGTATTCCTGAAACCTCTGCTTTCCAGAGGTGATGATAGCTGAATTTTATTGCAGGCCAGAATACATGATTGCCAACCACATATCAATGAGAACTGTCATGCAGTAAAAGGCTCAAGGGATAGGATGCTAAGAAGAAGGAACCGAGAACTCTTTTAAACTTTGTTCTACCTATCAATAAAACTGCAGACAAATATAATTCATGTGTGACAATACCTTCATAATCCCTCTAGCATTTTGGGTATACTTAAAAATAAGAATCTCTATATCAGTTTCATAATCTTTGACACTTGATTTGGAAAGGACTAGATACTTAGGAGCTTTATTGGTAAGCATTCAGTAAACAAGTGTGGATGTTTCTGTCTTTCCTTGGAATGTTGGCAGTTGTGCCTTGATGTATCTTGTCATATTGGGAATTGCAGCTCCTAGTATCATCTGTGACTGAGAACTCTTTGAAAACTCAGCTGCCCCCAACCAAACACACCCAGGAACAAGGGAGAGTTTTTAAATTAGGGATAGTGGTGACAGAAATGGAGAGATCTTTCTATCCTCAACACACACACACACACACACACACACACACACACACACACATTCTATGCTGCATGGAGTCAAGCAAGGGACATTATCAAAGTTCTTGGATACATTCTAGGTGGAGAGAAGCTCTCAAGGAAGACAGTGACTAGGGCTGGTGTGGGATGAGATGTGGTCTGGGGGTGAGAATGCCGTCTAGGGAGAGTCATGAAGGTTGAATAAAGAGGCCCAAAGTGCCAAATTTGGCCCCTTGACAGGAGGTTTTCCACTCAGTTTAGAGCGAAAATAGCTGACCAGCAGGCTGCTTGACCAGTTGGTCTGGTCATGCACTTCCTAGCAATCAAGGAGAATTACATTGATTGGGGTTTAACATTCAGGGATTGGGGGAGCAGCCTGCCAAATCAGCCTGAACAGTGGATGTGGATGTGCAGAATCTGGTTTTGCATTCTGAGCAGGCAAAAAAAGAAAAAAAAGAAAGAAAGCTAAAAAAAACATTTTATGTGCTGGTTGGGATATACCCTTCAATTTGCTATGTAGCACCATGATCAGTGTTCCAAATTAGTTAATGGTGAACTTTGGTGGCATCTCTAGTTTTTAAAACAGAAATGGTCGAGCAGTTCATTTCAAATGCCGCAGAAAAATGAAGCGAAATACAGTGTTGGTTCTTATTCTGTATCTAAATGGCCCTGACCTAAAACTCCCCATAAATTAAGCCACCAAAGAGCAATACATAACCAACCAGATATTCTGCCAACTCCACGAAAGGGCTCAATGGGATTTACTGTAAAAAGCATCAGAGAACTAATTGCACAGCTAAAAAAAGGAATCAGCGTGTTGCAAGAAGTCATTACTCACCCCAGCAATACACCTTGTAAATTATTAGCACATTTAAGCAAAGCTTCTTGCGCTGGTACTGTGATGGTGACCTGCTGCCAGACTCTGATCTTTTGTAACAAATCACTGGCAGACAAATGTGCTTTTCCTTCAAGAGGCACCAGGAGCTTGCACGACATGGAGAGATTAAAAACAACTCTAAGAACAAAAAGCTGGGTTGCAGGAAAGGCTGGATGCTCTCAAGGATAGTGAGAATCAGATTCCTCCAGTCAGGAGACCTCCTCTACCAGCTTGGAACATGTGACACTGCCTTGTCACCCAGTCAGTGGCCCATTTAGCTCTGTAACGCAATGGCATATCTGAAGACATACAGTATATGTCATATGCAAAGGTATTGTCTCCTACCAAAGAGACAATGGCTCTAATCCAAAGGAAATTCATTGCACTTATCCTGTTGAAAGCAATGGGAGATGTTGTGACTAATTTATATAGGCATTTCTGTCAGTTGTGGCTAACTTATGTATTTGAATCAGTCTTTTATTCCCATTTTATGATTCATCTGATTGGTGGAGCATTTTAGGTAAATCCTGAAAAGGGGAAAGAGAAGGTGCAACAAATTTGTGCCATTTCAGAGGACTGGGGGAAAGGTCTTACAATTGCAGCGGGGGCTTGTTACATCCCACTGTTCTGGAAATAGAGTCATGCTGGGAAGGAAGGCATGGCCTTGAAGGTCAGACCCATAGCTGCCAAGTCTCCCGTATTCCCCGGGAAACCCCCGTTTTTTCAGCTGTTCCCAGCCGGAAAAAAACGGATTTTTTTGTTTTTCCCTGGTTTATTCTGGTGTGGTGGCCATTTTGGAACTGGGCGGAGCATGCTCAGAAGCAACTTTTGATGCTGCTCTGCCCAGTTCCCAAATGGCTGCAGTGCGACTTCTGGTGCGACGACCATTTTGGAACTGGGCACAGCAGCATCAAAAGTCATTTCTGAGCATGCTCCACCCAGTTCCAAAATGGCGGCAGCACTACTTCCGGTCTGCTACTTCCGGTCCGGTCCCTTATTTCTCGGGCTGGAACTTGGCAGATATGGTCAGACCTCCAGGGCTGAACCTCTGGGGAGGAGACAATTCTATTTTATAGGGGTGCAGAATTGTGGCCCATTGAAGTTAATGAAATTTCAATGGGTTCATTAATTTCAGTATGTCTACTCTGAGTAACACTTTGTTGACTACCACCCCATTTCCCCATCCCAAAGTTCCTAATGCAACAACAAAAGAATATATTATTAGATGAACAATGTACAGGCCTTTCCAAAAAGCAAAACAAAAACGAACTCCATAGCAAATTTTTGAGCCAGATGATTTCCTCACATTTGTTTTTTGTGAATTTGTGCGACCAAATCCTATACTGGAAATTTATGGATTTCATTTCTAAAATAAACTGCCGGGTTGGGTGGGTGTCACTCTGGTTTGCTTGTGTTGTTTCCATTCCAGAAAAGTCTTGGCTGTTATTTTCCAAACATCGCTTAGTAACAGATACAGCACTTAGCACCAGCCGCTGAAAATAAAACGTCTTTTTCCTCTCTTGATATCCAGCTAATTTGATTCAGTCCCATTATTTAAATATGGCATTATATACACCTCCTAGTCTCATTCCTTTCCCTAAAAGAATCGCTAGGCTTAGCAATAGCTAAGGTACAGCAGCCTTGTCTATATTGCTAACACAATGTAATTTTCACCAGCCATGTTATGCAGTGTGCCTTTGTTAATGCTGTCAAGTCTGATTGCTTCTCCCACACAGATGTCCTTTTTAGAATGTACTTGAACTTCTGAGCCATTTCCAAATTGCTCCAATCAAACTCTTTCTTTTGGAAAACAGCCCTTTTGGAGGATGTGAACTGACGTGCCTATGGTCTATGTGCTTTCACCCATGCAACCAGCGCATTTGAGCATAATGGGGGAAACTCTGATGATGATATCAATGCTAAATCACCTCCATTAATTGCAAACAGATGCCAAAAAGATGGTTTTTCATAACGCATGGATATAAAACTGGGTCCAGAAAGCATAATGAAACAATTCAGCCAATTTGGTGATTCTGATTTAACGCGAATATACCTATTTGCATTTGGCCGCTACTGCTAAGTACCTTCCTCATCTTGACAATGTCCTGTGATGCTTCAGGGGTGGGGTGGGGACAATGCAGGATGTATACAAATAATTCTGCAGATCACCAGAAAAAGAAAAACTGTAAGACCCGATCTGGGTCGATGCTAGAGTGCAGGACTTACATGGAGGTTTCCTAAACCAGAATCCATAATGTTTGCACGACGAAGCTCCCAGAAATCCCATAAATAACTCACAACTCACACGATATTTTAGGTTTGGGTTTTTGGCATTATTTAGGCCACAACTTTATTTAAATACAATTAATTCTGAGTGTTGGCTTAGGCTTTGGATAATCCATCTGTCCACTCTAAGGGGTCAGGACCAATTCCATCTGCCCGGTTTGGGCAGGACCAATTCCATCTGACCCCTTTTGGGTCAGGACCATTTCCATCTGACCCCCGTTTGGGTCAGGACCAGCTCCAACTTACCTATGGGTAGGTAAGTCAAGTAAACACCCCAAGGAAGTGGAGGTACTGTTCACAGATACTCTCCTCTTGACCCAGGAATGTTCCCCAAGGCTCGGCTCTGTAATGGCCGCACCATCCTTGCCTATGGCAGGATGAATGGACTAGAGTCCCTGTGCCCCAAGATTTCTTTAACGGAATACTTCTATGAGGAGCAAGATAGGGGGGTAGGCAATTTAATGCCATGCCCCTCCTATAACCAATTTATTAACCAAAGCCTAACGGCCAACCTAACAAGTTGTGACAATTTGCTAAGCAGTCGGCAAAAACCAAATGGCAACAAGCCAATCAGCCAAATGGCAAAATTCCTACTGGGCCCCTGAATACAGGCAACCCCTGAAAAGGCAAAGCAATGTCAGCTAAAGCCACGGCAGGCAGGTGGGAGATTCGAAGGCTTGCCGAGAGTGAGCTGAAAATGAAAGTACCTGAGTTTAAATAAGTGGCTCCTGTCAATCAAAACTGTGACACGACCCATGACTCAGCCTAACTACAGCCCATCCCCTCCCAGATTTCTTTTGAGCTCTTCCTCAACCCCCACTACACTCTATGGAGTATAATGGGCTATGTTGCATACCCTCCAGCATTTCACTGATGAAAATAGGGGTGTCATTTTTAATAATAATAACAATAATAATAATAATAATAATAATAATAATAATAATAATAATAATAATTTTATTATTTATTCTCCACCCATCTGACTAAATTGCTCCAGCCATTCTGGGCAGCTTCCAACATATATAAAAGCATACTAAAATATTAAACATTTTAAAACTTCCCCATACATGGCTGCCTTCAGATGTCTTCTAAAGGTTGTATAGTTACTTATCTCCTTGGCTTGGGGGGTCACATAACTCCATACCCTGCAACATTTCTTTGATGAAAATAGGGACATCCTAAGGAAAAGCAGGACATTCTGGGATCAAATCAGAAACCAGGACAGCTTCTGAAAATCTGAGACTGTCCCTGGAAAATAGGGAAACTTGGAGGGTCTGATGTTGCTGGGACTTAAACTTGAACCTGTACAGGCAGAAAGTACTGCTGTGCTGACCTGGGAGTTGCAGAAGGTTCCTCTGATTTCATACTGGGATGCAGAAACTTTTCCTGCCTGATGGCGACATTCCCTTGTGGACAACTTTCCGTGAGCCACACACAGTGGATAGGACTGGACCCCAAAGTAGTCACAGCAACAAGCTTTTTTTTTGTACAGTAGGCTACAATCCAAATGTCATCAGCCCCTAAACACTCACACACATATATGCAAGTGCACACACACTTCTCCAAACATCTTCCACCCAGGTGAGCAAGAAGCACTATCACCGTTCAAAACAAAAGCACTAAAAAAAAAGACATGAGCCACATTTGGTCTGCAGGGTTTTCCCCACTCTATTTTATATCATGCTTGGCCTGTTCAGAGGCTTCGTCCTACCTGCAAACCATGAGGTCCCTTGCTACACAATTTTATTCTGCGGTTCTGTTCCGGAAAAAGGCTCTGAGCACTCACATGCCTGAATTGCTCTGAGGTTAAATCCCATGAGGTTCCCAGTACAGGGTCTGGAGTCCCTGCCAACAGTTTCATTCTGTACAGAAAGGATCCACTCCTATCTGCAAATTGGCACCATTTTTATTTTATGGTGTCATCGCTGTAAACAACTCCATGTCAATGGGCCAGTTTTAGTGAATGCTGTCTGTGCCCCAGTGCGAAACAGACAAATTTATATTCCTCCCCCCCCCAGCTTCTTCAAATTCCTATGTTTAAGAAACACAGCAGATTTTACTGAATTTAACTTTCTTGCATTAACTGCAGTAGTCCTAGATATATCATTTGCTGTGGCACAGTGCTGCCTGAAATATAGAAAACAATAAGGCATGGCTATAAAAGTTGCTTCCATCTGCACATTATAGTACTAAAGCGCTTTTAAAAACTCCCACCCGCTATATACAAAATGATGCTACGGAGTCTTTAGCCTGGTATGAGCATCAGAACAGTTGGTACTTCCTCCCCCAATCCTATGCCAGTCAATCAATGTTTCATTTTTCAATAGCCTTGTTGGAAAGGCTAGATACAGGAGAGTTGCCAACCTTAATTCATCAAGTATCTTATCTGTGTCTCGGAACAAGCTCCTGTAGGTGATGAGGGTTTACATAGAGCATCCATCTTACATTATTGTTCATTTCTGAATCATTGGCAGGCTGCCATAGATGGTGTCCATTGATTCAGCAGTCTCTTGCCCTTCATGCAAGGTTACATACAACGGCATCTCTCTTTCAGTCTCCAGCAGGAGGCTAGTTCCCATTGCAGACGGCAGGAGGAAGCCTTTTTCTACCACCAGCTCTTTTGTTGTTTGCAATCTTCTTTCTCAGTGTGTGTGTGTGTGTGTGTGTGTGTGTGTGTGTGTCCTGAATTGGCAGCAGGAAGATTACTGTACCTTTTAATTACTTGAAAGGCGGTAGGGTGGAATAATATCACAATATTTTTCCTCTTAAGTATGGTGCTGTGATGTGCCACTACTTCCTAGTCCCTTGCATGGGGAAAATAGACTGTGAAAACGTATTAACTATCTTCACAGTTTATTCATGCTGGTAATAGTTCTTTTTCAAAGAGGTCAATAAAACATTTTCTCCTTTCACTGGAGTTATTATCTTTTTCTTAGGGAAATGTTTTGGCTCTTAAAAAAATAAGATAGTTCACAAACTTAAAAGTATCACTATGTGTTGTGTGTAATTTCACACTCTAAAATAATGATTAATCACACATATATACATTCTTCCCAGCCGCCCTCATCAGACAGTTTCTTGCTTTTCAAATCTTAAGTTCGGTTCTCCACATTTTCCCGTGATTTTTTAAAACTCATGCAACTTTTCCAGAATTTTAGCTCAAATTTCTCCTGTACACACTTTAGTGTGCACTTTTGCCTCATATACATCTTTTTGCAAAGCAAATTTCCACAAAATAATGCAATTTTGCATGTCGCTTTCACGGATATGTGTATTTTTATGTACTTTTATCCCATTACATGCAACAGCTGCTTTGAGACCCATATGAGATGGAAAACAGAGTCATTTAAAAAACAAAACACTTTTCTGTGCCCCATACTTGGCAGAACTGCATTGCAAAATCCGGAGAGATGTCAATGGCAAAGGTCATCAGTGGTTTGGTTCTCATACTGTTTTGGAAAGAAAAGAGCAGATTAAGCAGGCATGCCTTTAAAACCAAACTAAGTAAAAAAAAAAATTCCTCAATCTATTTTCTGGCCTAGCATCTCGGTCTCAGTAAACCCATTACTCAGGCATAGACTCTGCTACTGTTCTCCTGCAGCCTGGATCCTAGTTGCTTTCCTGGATCAACTATTAACTTGATTTCAGTTTGCCAGTCCCAATAGATTTCAGCTCTGAACAGATCTCAAGTCTAATTTGCAAGCTGTGTTTGTTTTTAACTCAAGGCAGCTGATGTGTCCATAGTCCATTGTTCTGCACAGGGCACTCCAAACACAGGGAACTCTCACTTTCTATTTGTTTTGTGTCATCCATCTAGAAAACGGATGACATAATTAGCTTGTATCCTATTATAATGGACAACAGTCAAGGCCCAAGTTCACTGAGCATAAGTCATCAATGTACATTTAAAGTACCCATTTGACTTGCACTGAGAGAACTTTATCAGCCTCCTTTTTCTTCCGATTCTTCCTCTGCCAGTTCATTTGACAGTCCATTTTGCTGCTTATGGAACAGGTTGACTCCCCTTACCATAAGTTCTCTAAATCTGAGTCAGAAGGTTCAGGAAAAGTGAAAGGTGCTTCTAGAATGTAAGAAACGTAGGTTTTCACAATTGAAAGTGGATTATAGCCTTCTATTGCACCAGTGCAGCAAATCCACTTAAAGAAGGGGGCGGGGAAGGCATTTTCCAGTTAGGAAGGCTATGGAGAAATGCCCTGAAAAATTAAGAAGACATATAAACACCCTGCAAGCAAATCCAAATGAAAGTTCATGGCTGTATAACCTCCCCACAAACAAATGGAGGAGATGAACAGAGCAAATGTTTAATATAGAGCAAAGATAGTCTAACTTCTGTGTAAGATTTGTGCAAACAAATCAGGATGAATGCACAATACACAGGCCATCTGGAGGAGCCTGAAATCATCTGGAAATCTATGTTTTCATCAGCACATTACTCCAGGAGCTGCAGATCATAATGCTTTAAATTTCCAAAGATCAAACTCCTAAAGGATCTTAGTTAAAAGTCTTCTGTTTCTTTTTCTTTTCTTTTTCTACATGTGCACATAATTTATTTTGCTACTAAGAAATCTGATGACTAATCCTATTAAAAAAAATTCCTGTGAGGTGAATAACTTTGAAAAGCATCTCCTAGCTCCCCTCCTCCAGTCTCCTAGAACCCACAGACAAATGAAAGGGGCAGAGCAGATGGTGATTGTGGGCAGGCGCAGCCTGAGACTGCGTGCGAAAGACCCCGGAGAGTCCTAGTGGGCACTGGGAAGGTGGGGAACTTCAGTCCTCGCAACTGGTTCATTGGGGCAAGACCTCCTCGAAGGAGTTGCTGGGGCCGCTAGGCCAGGACTACGGATTGTTTCCTTGAATAAATGGTTAACCGATGCATTGTTTTGTGCTGATTCCAGCTGAGACATAGCCACCCAACAACTCCTCACTCAGAGGAATTCCATTTGGAAGAGTTATCAATTTGGTTACTTAGCAGCACACTGGCCTTGGTTTAATGACAGGAGTCTTTATTTCAGAAGAAATGCTTGTATTAAATGAAGGTCACCTCTCATGTTCAATTTAAGGTGTCATATTTATGGCAGGTCAACTCCCATTAAGCTAATAAAGGTTGCTATGTCACATCTTTTTGATTTCTAGTGGGATGCAGTCATCCTTAAGAGAATAAGTTGCGTACGGTGCATTCCTACATGATGAGCAACACATTACCATGTTAAACATTTTCTCCTGAAAATGGGAATAAGCCTAATAAATGCTGTTCGGTCTTCAGTGCCTTTTAATTAATACATGAGGCTCACTGGGATGAAATTGGTAGGGAAACCCAACAATTACAACTGTTTGCTAAAATAACAATTAAAAAAAAGCTCAACTAGGTTTTTTTTTAATCAAACTGCCTTCATGCTCATTAAAGTCTCTCTCTAATTCTGTAGGCTTCACACCATTATTGTAACTGTACCCCCTCCCCCCCCTTTGACATTTCTGATTCCAAAGTTTATAATTGCATTGATGCTTCTTAGAATAAAGTTTTCTACTGATTTAAGGTTTTGCTGGAAAGCAGACAAAGAATGAAAAGTACAAAGGGTCCGGTCTCAGGATAGGAGGAAGCCTAGGGAGGTCCAGTCCTCAGGGCCTCTTGGCTGTTCCCTCACTGCGAGAAGCAAAGTTACAGGGAACCAGGCAGAGGGCTTCTCGGTAGTGGCTCCCGCACTGTGGAACACCCTCCCATCAGATGTCAAAGAGATAAACAACTAACTGACATTTAGAAAACATCTGAAGGCAGCCCTGTTTAGGGGTGTTTTTTTAATGACTGATGTTTTAATGTATTTTTAATCTCCTGTTGGAAGCCGCCCAGAGTGGTTGGGGAGACCTGGCCAGATGGGCAGGGAATAAGTAATAAGTTGTTGTTGTTGTGGTGGTGGTGGTTGTGGAGAGCCTGCTTCAGAGCCCTCACCACCTTTCCAATACAACTAGGGTATGTACGACCTTGCCCCTGTTACTGGGAGGTGATATAAAGCCTCTGGATTGGACTGGCCTGATTTACATAAAAGAAAGCTGAACATTTAGCCCTTGCTTAGTCAACACATAGCACTGACTGCATTTCAGAGTTCAGCTCCTCTAGTTTAAACTCCAACCCTCACCGCTGTCCATGCTGAACTCTGAAGTGAAGAATGCCCAATGTCTTTTCTATAAGAAACGGGGTCCTGATATGGATTTGGGCCATAATTTGGATCAGGGAGGCTGCTGATTTAGATCTGGTCCATGATCAGGGCTTTTTTTTTTCAGCGGGAACTTTCCAGGACTCAGTTCCGGCACCTCACAGGTGGGTGCCATTGCTATTCTTAGAGAATAAGGTGAGTTCCAACACCTCTTCTTCTATAAAAATAGCACTGTCCATGATATAATCCCAATATTGCCCCCTTCCCAGCTGCATTTTATAATGGAAAAAGAAGGGTGTCCCAGATATGCATAGGGTAACCCTTTGTTTAATGGTGAGAAGAAACCAATATTTGGCACCCCATTTGGAGCATGTGCCAATCTTGAGTGATGAGCAAAGGAGACAGAATTCTGCTCAGTGCATGAAAATGTGTCAGAGGCAGAAATGCTCCTGATTACCAGTTGTTGGAAACTGCAGGAGGAGAGTGCTCTTGTGCTTGGGTCCTGCTGCAGGCATCTGGTTGTGAGAACAGGATGCTGGTCTAGATGAATCATTGCCCTGATCCAGCTGGCTTGCATTATGTTTAGAAGTGTGTGAACGCCAACTATGTACTGATTTGTTCTCTTCACTCCTGTTGTTGCCTTTACCTTTCTTCGTTACATGATCAGAGGGCAGCACAATGATGCAGCTGAAGCTTAGCAGCTTTGGGTCTGCTCAGTGGCCACATGAGAAACTACTCAACAATCCTATATACACTGCCTTGAATTCCACAAACATAAAATCATATAATGTAGACACGGGTGGCGCTGCGGTCTAAACCACTGAACCTCTTGGGCTTGCCAATCGGAAGGTCGGCGATTCAAATCCCCGCGATGGAGTGAGCTCCCGTTGCTCTGTCCCAGCTCCTGCCAGCCTATAAGTTTGAAAGCATGCCAGTGCAAGTAGATAAATAGGTACTGCTGTGGTGGGTAGGTACACAGCATTTCCATGCTTGCTGGTCATGGTGTTCCGTTGCACCAGAAACGGTTTAGCCATGCTGGCCACATGACCTGGAAAGCTGTGTGTGGACAGCGGCTCCCTCGGCCTGAAGCGAGATGAGTGCCGCACCCCATCATTGCCTTTGACCGGACTTAACTGTCCAGGAGTCCTATAATGTAGAATTGGAAGGGACTCTTAAGGTCATTTAGTACAACCTCTTGCAATGCAGGAATAAAGGTGGTTTAGAAGATGGAAGAAAATAGTATATAAACAATATGTACTAAATAGCTTTTGATACATCAGTATAATCTACTTTTAGGTTTTCACTACATTCTTGTGGATGTCGCCAGTGGTGGCTTGTGCAGGGGGTGGGGTGGAGGCAGTGCTCAACTGGATGGGTTTGGGACAGAGTGTGACAAGATGCTGGTGAGGTTGGGAGAGCTTTAGGTGCACAGTCACACAGCCCCAGAGTTCTCCAGATCTTGCCACTGCTGCTTTACTCTGTCCCATCCGCATCACAATGAGTGTCACCACTGCCTCCACTCCTCTCCTCATGAGCCATAGCTAAATAATGTTTTTCATACCCTTGGCTTCCCATCAGTATTTTCAAAGATCATATTTAGTTCAACATAACATCTCCCTTACGCTATGGGTATGAAGGTTCTCCCCCCACCTCTCCATCAAGGCTAGCATCTAGAATGCACCACGTTTTTTCCTTTGTCTGCCTTCTGTACTTTCTGCTACAGTGAAAGTAATTTTGTTTTAAATTATTATTCTGTCAAACACAGAGAGGGGGCTAAAAGAGCTTGTCAGCAAGAGAGGCAGCAAGGTAATTATCCACATTATAGTCCTGTTTGTGACTCCTAGACCAACCTTGCCTCCGAAATGGGTGTTTATTGTCCCTGAACACAATAAAAAAAGTCTCAATATTTCTTGTTTAAATTCATACTACATACTTACAGTTCTCATAACTACCTCCCACAGGACAGGTGCCTGTGAAAAATGGAAACATGTGGCTGGTTGACTTTTCCTAATAACTTGATCTTGGCAAGCTTTACCCATAAACCTATGTGTGCATTTCTGTATGATTCAGAAATGGGAAGCAGAGCAAAAAAATGTGTTTATTCTTCAAAAGTAGTATATAAACTTTTTAAAAACAATCCAGTAAAATGCCACAGCCACTGGCAGCTTCGAGGAGCAAACTATCAAAGTGGTAAACAGTAATATTTAAACAAAACATAATTTACAAAAATAAATGAATAAAATTAACAGATAACTGCCAAGACAGAGGTGAGATAAATGGATCGAAGTGACTGGTTTGTGGTGGTGGTGGGGTCTGCCCCAAGGAAAATATGCACAATTTTTCAAGCTTGACCACCCACTCATCAAATTATCTTTCAGAAACAAATGACCCCCTGGAACACAAATGTCACCCAAGTCACCCAAGAAGCAGTCAGGAGCATAGGGAGGAGTCCTTTCAGGACTGGGACCAGTGGATGAGAGTAGAAAAAGTGAACCAAATTCTAGATGAGGTGTGGAGAACCTTTGGCCCTCCAGATGTTGCTGAACTGCAACTCGCATCAATCCCAGCAAGCATGGTCAATGGCCAGGGATGATGGAAGTTTTAGTTCAGCAACATCTGGAGAGCCAACAGTATCCTATGCATTACTTAGAGCCAGGAACAGGGAGTCAGTGGCTCTCCAGATGTTGTTAGACTCCAGCCCTCATCAGCCTCAGGGATAATCAGGGATAATCAGTGATCTTGTCCAACAACATCTGATGGGCTACAGGTTCCTCAGTAAAGATGGCAGAGCAGGTTGGAGATAAGGATTAAGTCCTTTACTTGCCTTAGTGAAATTTTGTTGGCTTTCCCTCCAGTTCCTCTGAATTCTCACCTAGAGCAACAGATTTTTTTTCTCTTTATTGGGGATGATAAAGCAATGAAAAGTGCCAGGCAACAAGGTCATAGAAGGAGTCTATCTTAATAAAGAAATGAATGTGTTGGGGAAGGTAACTGTCAGTCATGCTAAATCTAATGACCTGTCACTTGCGGAACACATTTTTATGCCTACATTACAGTAGGGAGATGAGGTCAGAAAATGAATTCCATTTGCTTTGACACATTAGTACACTGGATCATTGCTTTATAATTCAAATTATACACAAGCAGACAAAGAGCTAGAACATGGCTTTGTACTTAATAAACAAAACATACAATGAATTGAGAGGAGAGAGAGAGAGAGCGCTTTGCTCTCGGTGTCATTTATTGTTATACAATTTTTGCATAGCTCCAGATTCTCCTCCTTCAAACAAAGAACTATAAAAAGTGCCTGGATACTTTTTGAGTAAAATGTGCGTTAATGAATAAGAACCAGCCATTGTATATAGTCTGAACAAGGTTGTCCAGTAGAAGCTGGAGGAGGTTTGCTGCACAAAATACTTTGTGGAAAAATGAACAATGGATAGATGTGATAGCAATGAAGCTGCCTTGTGGCATCTAATGGATGGAAAGATGAGGTATCAATATTTTAAAAACCAGCTCTTTGAGCTTTTCAGCTGTAGGCGTGCTGTGGCTTCTAAGAAAGAAAGGGTACGTATCTCATGTTAGTCATACTTAAAATAGGGATGTGGGAGAAATTTGGCTCATACCTGAAGGTGAGCCTGCCTAATTCATGCTTTCTGAAACAGTATGAGAATTTAAAACACAGCTAACCTTTGAAATTTGTACTACTACAGATTTTGCAGTGCAGATCTCCCGCCAAGTAACATGTACAGAAAAGCATATACTGGGGGCAAGTGTGCATAAAAATATACTAGTGAAATAACACAGAGGGTGATTCTAGTGGGAGAAGTTGCTTTGCATACAGAAATGTGTATATCAGAAGAAATTCACACTAACCTTCATGAGGACTTTAAAAAGAACATATTTATGTGGCAATGTAGAGAAATGAGTATGAGTGGAAAACTGAGAAACTAAAGGAAACCAAAATGGAAAGAGTCACTCACCCCCCCCCCCTTACAGTAACCGTAGCCCTACCCTACTTTTTTGTTTTAGCTTGTGTTAACAATATTCAGAAGTAAATGCATCCAATGCTTTTCAATAAATAACATTATTTTAATAACATCGTTTTTGAAATCACCCTTACAACCTGATTATTTCATGGCTGACCAGAAATATCTCATGGATTTCACTGGAGCTTACTTTCACGTAATTAATTAATTAATTAATAAGTGTACACAGGTTTACCACCTTCATTTCCCTGATCCTTCCATCAAATTCAAATACACAACAAATACCCAGCTTCACAGGCTATTGATTGGAGCTGCAGAAAATGTTGGCCAGAACCATCTTCCACTCCTGGAGCATCTCATTCCACAAAGCATCTGAAGAAAGACTGTGTCACTAGGGGAGCAGGGCATGGCTGTCCATACAGTCATGCAATAGGACGGTGGGGGCAGATACCTGGAAGGACACAACATTGTGACGCTGAGTCCATCCTCCAGATGCATTGTGGGGGGAAGTGGTTCTGGAGTCAAGGAGGGTTGTTGCCATCACTTCCACAGCACAACAACTTTTAAAAAAAGAAAGAATCAAAATGGTTAAAATAATTAACAGAATCCTCTGCTAATGGCTGCTGAAAAGCAAGCCCCCCCCCCAAATGCACCTGCAAAAGTATTCAGATTTTCTTTGGTTTGTCAGGTTTTTCACCTTCCCTCTTCACAACCCCTCCCCCAAAGTGACAAGTTCTCTTAAGAACAGTGCCACCCAACAGTAATCATGCAGTGCTTTCCCCACTGACATGTCTATACTAGTATTGAACACAAATATATTATTTTGTCAACTGTGTATTGCAACTGTACAAAAAACAATGGGAGGATGTAAAGGGTGGGACGGTACCGCTTCATTATAATACAATGCCGTTGTCCACAAATGTAGGATGATTTAGAATTGGTCTTTTCAACACCTTTATACTGCATGTTTGTTGTTTAGTCATGTCCGACTCTTTGTGACCCTATGGACCATAGCATGCCAGGCACTCCTGTCTTCCACTGCCTCCCGCAGTTTAGTCAAACTCATGTTGGTAGCTTCGAGAACACTGTCCAACCATCTCATCCCCTGTCGTCCCCTTCTCCTAGTGCCCTCCATCTTTCCCAACATCAGGGTCTTTTCCAGGGGGACTTCTCTTCTCATGAGGTGGCCAAAGTATTGGAGCCTCAGCTTCAGGATCTGTCCTTCTAGTGAGCACTCAGAGCTGATTTCCTTCAGAATGGATAGGTTTGATCTTCTTGCAGTCCATGGGACTCTCAAGAGTCTCCTCCAACACCATAGTTCAAAAGCATCAATTCTTTGGTGATCAGCCTTCTTTATGGTCCAGCTCTCACTTCCATGCATCACTATTGAGAAAACCATAGCTTTAACTATACAGACCTTTGTTGGCAAGGTGATGTCTCTGCTTTTTAAGATGCTGTCTAGGTTTGTCATTGCTTTTCTCCCAAGAAGCAGGCATCTTTTAATTTTGTGACTGAGGATAAACTATATAAAAGTGTGGCTTTTGGGAGAAGCTTTACTGAGGTTTGAGAAAGCTAACAAATAAAGAGCTATTGTGTGTGATACATTTCAGGCATAACTATAATAAATGAAAACGACCACCCGGGGTACCAATAGTTACTGAAAAGGTTGGTTTTCCTGATATAAGCATTTTCCTTATTTTTTTAACCCTGGGGCACTAGTATTGAATAGACTGCTATGACTTTCACACTGAGGGGGAAAGTTGTAGATGGTACTGTGTTCCTCCCTCTCAATTACTAAGACTCAATATATTTTTGCTATATAGTCCTAAGACATCTAAGTGGACCAAAACTTTGACTCATTGTAATAATCAGCTGTTTTTTCCATTAAACACTGCATTATATATAGATATTTTCTCCCATCAAGCCCTGTGTAAGAAACTGCTTGCAATTGATCAGCACCCCAAAGGATCAAGTCTTCCTACTCATTATCATTTTATTTGCATGCCACATTTCCATAGTTAAAATTGTGTGTTAACTGGATCTTGGTTGATTGCTTTTCTTTTAAATCTTTATACTTCAGGATGGCATGATTCAAGCCTTTCTCAGAATCAAACCCCAGGGATTCAGAGGATCTGAGTCCAAGTTACAGTAAGCACAAATCCTCTAACTCCCATTCTTGCTTTCCTGAGCAGCAGTTGCCTAGGGAAAACAAGAGATAACAAAATGCAAGCTGTTAAATACAAGACCATTCTGGGCAGCTTTGGCAACTGTTTCCAAGGGAATTGTAATGTTATGTTGGGAATGGAAAAGTTGGGTCAATTAAGATGGAAGAGAAGGAATAATGGGCTAGTGAGGAAGAAGAAAGAGTTGCTACAAATTTCTAGAACATATCTACAGAGTGGATGGTATAATCAAGTCCTGGAAGTGGATAGAGGTGGAGCAAAAGAGTGATGAGAGATGGGATGGTTGGTGCATGGGGAACTGGAATACTGCAACATGAAGGAGCAATGTGAGAACATCACCATACAGAAATATTTAGGCAACATATGAGACTCTGGGAGAAAGAGCTTCAGTGTTGGTTCATTTTCCAAGAAAGGGTACGGTCTTGTAAAGGTATCACCTGCTGGAGAAATATTATTCCCTCCCCCATGAATGAAAAAACATTGTTTTAACAAAGGTCTTTCTATAGGCTTCCACTCTCTTCCCAAACATGGAGCGTGGTCTTCCATCTGTCACAAAAGAACAGGAAAAGTTACAGGAAAATAAGGTGAGGTAGTACCTTGGATCTAAGGGACCCAGGTGGTGCTGTGGGTTAAACCACAGAGTCTAGGGCTTGCTGATCAGAAGATTGGCGGTTCGAATCCCTGTGACGGGGTGAGCTCCCATTGCTCGGTCCCAGCTCCTGCCCATCTAGCAGTTCGAAAGCACATCAAAGTGCAAGTAGATAAATAGGGACCGCTCCGGCGGGAAGGTAAACGGCATTTTCGTGCGCTGCTCTGGTTTGCCAGAAGCAGCTTGTCATGCTGGCCACATGACCCAGAAGCTGTCTGTGGACAAATGCTGGCTCCCTCGGCCTATAGAACGACATGAGCACCGCAACCCCAGAGTCGGACACGACTGGACAGCAACCAATAAATGGGTATCATCCAGGGTCGATGTTGCAAACAATTTCCCCTCTTGGTCAGACACTTTCTCTTGAGTCCACAGCCTCATTCCCCAAATCTGAGGATTCTGGCACCCACCCAGTGTCATGGGGACTCATGATACATGCAACATTTTTGTGGTGGTGGGGAGGAAGAAAGAGGAGCAGAGGGAAAGAAAACAGTGCTATTCCTCTGCCATAGGGTCTTCCCCTTGGTTGTTTATCTTTGATGTTAATCCTTATGTGGGTGGGGTGGTAATTTTTTGTTGGATGATTTTTGTGGCTAAATACTTTTAGTACATTTGTTTCATTTTAATGGATTTTCACTGTATAGCTTGCATGTTGTTGTCTCTGTAAATCACGGAGACTCCTTCTGGGTAGATACATAAATTGAGTTGAAAATAGCCTTCCTTTTTGCTTCACGTTGCTGCCCCCACAACGGCTATGCCTGCATTTAAGAAGCAAGAAAAATAAATAAATTAGTGACATTGCTGGTAACTTATTCCACTGAGATCTGACTCTGTGCCTCATCTCTATATTTAAAGGCAACAACTCCTCAGCAACATTAAAACTACTCGCCCTTTATCTTGTAGCGGCAGCCCACCTTGTTATACCCCAGGGATGGAAAGTTGGTTCAAATTTCACAATTGGTAATTGGCTCAAAAAGGTTGTACACATTTCAATTATGGGAAAATTCACTCATCGCCTGCGTGTGCTGCAGGGAATTGCAGAGCTGGAGGAGGATGAGATAGAAACAGGAAGGGGGCACAGCCCAAACTCTTGGCTTGACTCAGAGAACTTTTCTTAAATCCTGGGGAAATCTTGAGCCAAACCAAAGGGAGTCTTAGTGGGCTTGCCCAGCTTTCAACAAATATGCTGGCTTTTACATTATGCCTTTGAATTAAAGCTATAATTATTTCATCATTTTAATTTTGAGTTATCTTCTAGGCAACCTGACTCGTGTTGTTGTAACCAGCCATTCATTGGAAAACACCTTGTTTTAGCTGCAAAGCACATGAGTTTATTCAAATGATTTGTTTTGTCAGGAGCAAAAGGAATGAGTCTTGTCAGCTGTGCCCACCCGTCATGTATATTTTTGTGCTTTGGATCAACAGCAATATTTCTTTTTGCCTTCAATGTCATGGCATATGAAGCTTGGTTCCTGCTTGTTCCCTGTTTGAAATTATGCACAGACTCCTTTATCTACCTTGTGCCACTCCAGGGGACACTTAACCCACCCTGGATCCGATCTTGAAGCAGTATGGGGGGGGGCTAAGGATTTTTAAAGAGGGTTTTAAACCCTATTTTTAGCATACAGCTAAAACAAGGTTTAGAAAGGGTTGAGAGGAGTAACACCAGTACAGTGTGAAATCGCTGATTGCTTAAACTGGTTTTCATTCTTAGATGATGCCTGTCAGTTGGAGATTATGCAGTAAACAAGATGATATCATGGCACTACATATTCAACCCAATTTGGACATTTGATGACATCAAAAAAGGAACAAGAGAGTAAGTGTTATAAGAACAAATGTTTTTGGAAGCATTGACCAAAACAAAACAACAAAACACAACCCTCAATTACAAGGGTGTTTGTATGTGTGTTTTGATACAGCCAAAAATGTTCCTGAAAGTTTCAGCTCAACCCTATGTGCTAAGTAAGTTGAATGTTGGACTCCATATTTCTGTAAAGTTTTAAATTTTCACAGCCTGCTCACCTAACACTGTCAAAATCTGCTTTTTTAGCACTTTTCTCTTGGACATTACATGTGAACTACTAATGGGTGAAGAGAACTGAAACAGATGCCAGAAAATTAAAATCAATTGATTTTCTCCAGAAGATTAACAAGATCTTTTATCTTGGTGACAAACAGTTCTATCCTAAATAAGCATCAATTTGACCTCATGGCTTTGGAAGGTTGCTATTAATAGCCAAGTAATATTCATTAAGAATCATGCAGTTTTCAGCAAGTTAGCTGGATAGGTTAAACAAAGGTCTTCCATTATTAAAATGAAACAGCTTGTAAGGCCTAAAGGAGGAATCATTATGAAACGGTAATCAGATAGCAAAATATGCTTTGTTCTAACGGGTGCAAGGTAATATATGATGAGCCATTAGTGTTAAATTAACTGTTGGTGTCAAATGAATATATTTAATAATACAAATAGCAATGGACAAACTCCCTAATCTCAATTCAGAAAGATGCTGGCAATTAAAAAACAATATTGAAGAATGCTTCAAAAAGCTTCTTCCATCTCCCCATCAAGCATTATATATTTGTTTATAATTGCTCATTCCACGCTGAGTCCTCACACACCTTTCCTTACCTGCTGGTTGCAACTGCAGTGGTTGCAGCAAAAGGGAAGGATGTCTATCTTACCTGCTCTTCCTCGAGTCTGGACCAAATGCTGATATGGCAGCATCCCTGGCATTAGGGACTTTAGAAAACAGCATTTCACCAGGGCATCTAATGTCCCAGAAAATTAATTTGAAATTGAAATTGAAAAGAACCCGCAAGGAAAATACTTCCTGTCTGCATCTCCTTCTCCCCATTTCCAACCATGTCTAACTAGGAGTTTAAATAGGAACGATCATATTGCAGCCACTTTCAGGTGGCTTGGGGCCACCACCTCTCACAGTGAGGGATTGATTACCTTCTTGGCTCAATAATAATAATAATAATAATAATAATAATAATAATTTATTATTTATACCCCACCCATCTGGTTGGGTTTCCCCAGCCACTCTGGGCGGCTTACAACCAAATATTAAAAACAGTACAGCATCAAACATTAAAAACTTCCCTAAACAGGGCTGCCTTCAGTTGTCTTCTAAATGTAAAATAGTTGTTTATTGGCTTGACATCTGCTGGGAGGGCGTTCCACAGGGCGGGTGCCACTACCGAGAAGGCCCTCTGTCTGGTTCCCTGTAACCTCACTTCTCGCAATGAGGGAACCGCCAGAAGGCCCTCGGTGCTGGATCTCAGTGTCCGGGCTGAATGGTGGGGGTGGAGACGCTCCTTCAGGTGTGCAGGACCGAGGCCATTTAGGGCTTTAAAGGTCAGTACCAACACTTTGAATTGTGCTCAGAAATGTACTGGGAGCCAGTGTAGATCTCTCAGGACCGGTGTTATGTGCTCCCGGCGGCCACTCCCAGTCACTAGTCTAGCTGCCGCAATCTGGATTAATTGCAGTTTCTGGGTCACCTTCAAAGGTAGCCCCACGTAGAGCGCATTGCAGTAGTCCAAGTGGGAGATAAACCTGCTGTCCCACTCTTAACTCAGTTTTATGATCCATAAGGGGCAAGGGTCCAGTCTGCAGGTAGTTGCCCAAACCTATCCAAGCACCATGTCCCCATTCTCAGACCACACCAAGTGAAACGCATCCAACAAAATACCACTAACCATTGCAGTTGACACCTCAAACTGTTGACTTGCTACAACAGTGCAATTCTGGTGGGTGCAAGCACTTTTGTCTTTGAATTGCTTCACAGACAAGTCACAATGCACCTCCAATAGTTCCCACTGCTCAGTTGGGCCAGAATGTTGTATGCTCTGGATCAACCAGGAAAGTTGCACAAGACAACCCGAGAAAATGCAGTGGCCTTCACTGCTGCCAAATAGGGTCTAAAATGAGACTGCACTAGTGTCTGGTTGCAAAATATTGTAGTACTGTATATGTATGCTTGACCCGTCTGTAAAGGTAATATGTATAGAGAAGTAAGCCCTGAAGGCCAGAGAGGATTCTGGAAGCCTTAAGACATCTGTGTCTTTGGAGATGAGTCATTCTGAGAGAAGGTTTTTGAGAGGCCTGTATTATGTGAGCTTAAGTTGATAAATACAACACCTGTTGTTTGCCTCCACTGGATTACTGTCTTCTCAGAAAAATGCCTGCCTGGCTAAGCTGCTGTAGGCCACAAAGCTACTTAAGAATATGTTGATTTTGTGGAAGGAGCAATCTCCAGATTCTTGTAGCCCAGTTTATTATTTTGGGAGCTTCTGCAGATTTGGAAGAATGTCCATTTCTTTTCTTTCTTTTATTTTGTGTCATTTCCGGATCGCTACCATTTAGCTAGGCAAGTAGGTTGATCAGCAAGGAACATTTTGATGCCTCTTCCCTGACGTATACCAGCCTGGCTGACCAAAAATCACTTGTCCACTTGCAGTCAGTCCACCTGGCTGCATCAGAGGAAAGGAGAGAGAGCAAGGCCTTCTTCATCAGTCTGTCATTTGGTTCCATGCCCTCCTAAGACTGTCTCCTCCAGTTAGTATGGATTCACAGCCGCATTGAGAAAATAAAGAAAACACAAAAACCCAAAGAATAAAAACAACTGGAATATTTCAGTAGCTCAGTCACCAACAAGTTGCCTATACTGTACCAGTTATCCATCAGGAGATCAGCTGGAAGATGCCTTGACAGATATAAAAAGACACAACCCAGATAACAGATTTGAACCAGATGGCTAAAGGAACAAGCCAAGTTTGATACTGTTTTTGTTTTGGAAGGTGCCCTGAAGGCTTTCAATGTTGAAAGAAAGAGTAAAAATGTATTAGACCTCACCAGAATGGTCAAAACACATGAAAAGTGTCACCAGGATTTTAAGTATATTGGCTCCTGTATTATGATGATGATAATAATAATGATATTTCAATATATATTAATCCCAGAGGAGCCCAGGGCAGTAAACACCTCATCATCATTTTTTAAGCATTCTAGAGACAATTAAAATACAGTGGTACCCCGGGTTACAAACTTAATTCATTCCGGAGGTCTGTTGTTAACCTGAAACCGTTCTTAACCTGAGGCGTGCTTTCACTAATGGGGCCTCCCGCTGTCGCCGTGCCGCTAGCACGCGACTTCCGTTCTCATCTTGGTGCAAAGTTTGCAACCCGAGATACTAGTTTCGGGTTAGTGGAGTTTGTGACCCAAAATGTTTGTAACCCGAAGCATTTGTAACCCAAGGTACCACTGTATTCTATAAACAGTTCAAAATATTATCTCAACCAGTAATATGAATACCATATTAACAGGAACAGAAAAAACCCCTTTTAACCTATCTGAGCTAGGCTGCTAGAAGGCAGGGCAGGGTAAGATACACAGGAGGGGAGACCTATTAGGAATTGCCCTCCTTTCAGCTCCTGCTGGGTATTTGCTCTCCTATAACATAACTGGAGATTACTCGTTATATTTCAAGTTGTGAAGAAATTTTAAAACCTGCCCCAAGGTGTGTGTGTGTGTGTGTGTGTGTGTGTGTGTGTGTGTGTCTGCCTTCTTAGCAAGAGATGTGTATCCCCAGAGTCTGGTTCAGCACAAAACCTTTAATCTTGGATTTGTTGCAGGTTTCTGACTGACAGTGAGCTATTGGAATGGCCTAAAGAAGGAGAGCTCTGTGTGTTTCTTTTTGAGGAATTATAGATGGGCAAACATGGACTGCATTAACTTGAAATAGTGTGGGGGGTTTTATTCCAGCTTGTGTATCATAAAACCTCAATTATTCAGAATGCCAGATGCAATATATTCATAACTACTCACCAGATTAACAAGCATTTCCATACTGTACACCATGCTGACTCTTCCCCGTGGAACAGCCTTCCCCAACCAGGCACGCTGCAGCTGTTTTGGACTACAACTACCAACAACCCAACCCTAGCGGTCTGGAACTGATTAGGGTTATAGTCCAAAGCAGCAAGGGGGGGGGGCGGGACCAAGCGGCGGAAAGCTGCCATAGAGCTAAAAAAATGTCTGAGTCATAGGCAGCAGAGTACAGTGGTAACTTGGGTTAAGAATTCGTTCTGGAGGTCCGTTCTTAACCTGAAACTGTTCTTAACCTGAGGTACCACTTTAATGGGGCCTCCCGCTGCTGCCGCACTGCCACCATGTGATTTCTGTTCTTGTTGTTGTTGTTGTTGTTGTTTAGTCGTTTAGTCGTGTCCGACTCTTCGTGACCCCATGGACCATAGCACGCCAGGCACTCTTGTCTTCCACTGCCTCCCGCAGTTTGGTCAAACTCATGTTTGTAGCTTCGAGAACACTGTCCAACCATCTCGTCCTCTGTCGTCCCCTTCTCCTAGTGCCCTCAATCTTTCCCAACATCAGGGTCTTTTCCAGGGAGTCTTCTCTTCTCATGAGGTGGCCAAAGTATTGGAGCCTCAGCTTCAGGACCTGTCCTTCCAGTGAGCACTCAGGGCTGATTTCTTTAAGAATGGATAGGTTTGATCTTCTTGCAGTCCATGGGACTCTCAAGAGTCTCCTCCAGCACCATAATTCAAAAGCATCAATTCTTTGGCGATCAGCCTTCTTTATGGTCCAGCTCTCACTTCCATACATCACTACTGAGAAAATCATAGCTTTAACTATACGGACCTTTGTAGGCAAGGTGATGTCTCTGCTTTTTAAGATGCTGTCAAGGTTTGTCATTGCTTTTCTCCCAAGAAGCAGGCGTCTTTTAATTTTGTGACTGCTGTCACCATCTGCAGTGATCAAGGAGCCCAAGAAAGTAAAATCTCTCACTGCCTCCATTTCTTCCCCATTTGCCAGGAGGTTCTTATTCATTCTTATCCTGAAGCAAAGTTCTTAATCCAAGGTACTATTTCTGGGTTAGTGGAGTCTGTAACCTGAAGCATCTGTAACCCAAGGTACCACTGTATCCATGCAGTTTCCCAGCCATGAAGGAGAGCCCCAAATTCTTTAGCCTTTTTATCACATGCACTGCCATCAGAAACCTCATTCGCTTATACTTTGGATTCTCTATATTATGCTAGACTCTATGCTGTTCTGGACATTTCCTGTGAGCCAGAAAGAAGATAAGGGCAGATGCAGAATGTGAAATGTTTACTGCTTGCTCTCATCAGGAGAGTGGAGGTGTATATTACCTTTATATTTATATTTCAGCAAGCCAGATTCACATCAATATTCTACAGATAAAACCCCTGGATAAAATTTACTCACGGTCCCAACCTTCAAAGCACTGTACCAATAAACTACAGCTGAGACTGCAGAGGTGGACAGTGCCATGAAGCAGGCTGTCAGAAAGAAACATCTTTGCACAGCTGTCTCCCCCAAAGATGAAGGTAGATGAGGGCCCCACAGAAATCAACTCCACATAACTAGAGCCATAGAATTAATTGCAGGATGGACAAAGTAAACCTGCTGAAATTAATGGATTCAAGTTAAACCTGGTCACTAATTTATTGGGTCTACTCCGAATAAATCTTAGTCACCCACAACACTCTGCTGCATTTTTCTCATGTTCTAAAATACCTTCCTCTGCCCCTGTAAGAATGAATTCCTCATTGGTAAGTTACCTGGCTACTGAAATCTGGAGTTTCAAAATCTTGTGTTCGCCCCCTGTCCCTAAAAGAGAACATGTGGCTGCATTTGAAGCATTAAACATCTAGGATATTTCATAGCTTTAATCCCACAGACTTGAATATGATTATTGGAGAGGCTGTGGGTTTGTTTGTCCCTTTCCGATGTTATTCCAACTGCTTACATGAGTAATGACAAGCATGTTTTATTCACTTACTATATTTTCAAATGGATAGCCCACCCGCATGGCATCAAAAGCCTTCAGGAGGTTTGCAAGACAAAAAATCAATAAGACATCACATCAATAAAGTTATTCAGTTTTTAAAAAAAACAAAACAAAACAGAAAAGTGCAGTGTACCACATTTCTTCATGAAACTTCGTAACAGATTTGGACATCAAGTAGTGTTCAATTGCTTGCTGAAATGAAATATATATATACTAGTGGATTTCAGCCCGTTTAAAAACGGGCGCTAGAGGAAGCGGCCTGCCGGGTCGGCACCCAGCAACGCTGCACGAAGCACCGGGGGACTGGTGGCGGGGAAGGCAGGCAGGCAGGCAGGCGCTTGCTCTCTTGCCTGCCTGCATTCCCCACCGCCTGTCACACGAAGATCGGCGGCCGCTGCTTGCCGGGGCTTGTCAACCCCGGCAAACAGTGCCCGCCGATCTTCGGCTCTGTCCCCCGATGCGCTACGGCTCGGGGAAGCAGGCAGCTTCCCGGGCTGTTGCCGTCTCCCTGCCTGCTTCCCCAAACCAAAGAGTGTGGGGGACTGAGCCGAATTGCGGCGCGAGGGGGGGGGCTTTTCGCCGTTTGCCTTCCCCCCAGGGGGAGGCAAACGGCGAAAAACCCCGCCACGCCGCAATTCGGCTCCGGGACTGGCTTGGCGGCGGCGGGAAAAAGGGGAGGAATTCCTCCCCTTCTTCCCGCCGCCGCCAAGCCAAAGCCGGCTTCCCTCGGCGCCCGCTGCCGCTTCGGCTTCCTCGGGTTCCCCGAGGAAGCGCCGTCCCATGCCGGCGGTGTGCGGCAAGGCTGCCGGGGGGGAGCGCTTCTCTCCCCCGCCGCCTCACCGCACACCTCCAGCATGAGACTGGGCTTCGGAGCGGCGGTTGGCGGAGCGGCGGTTGGCGGAGCGGCGGTTGGCTGTTCCCTGTGTCCCTGGTTGTCTCTCCGTCCAATCCCTGTGTCCCTGGCGCACATGCGCAGTACCCCAGGGACACACGGGACAGCTTGGACGCAGGGACAACTTGGACTTTATATATATAGATTACCATAATGGGTTAGTAGTGTGTTATTGGTTCTCCAGGAAGAGGGCAATGTACACAGAGGGCCCCATGTTACCAAGATATCCAGCCTTGACTCCAGTTATTTTTGTTTTTCCCTAAGAAAATTAGAATTCCAGGAGGGACCATGGAAGGAGAGATGAAGCGCTTAGGTGAAACCACCACTGCCCAGCTAGGTTAGTGGGTTGGGCCAATGAGGGGGCGAATTTCAGTCCTGGTGTGTAGGACTACAGTCAATCAAGCTATTTCCCAGGTTGGGAAGAAAATACCCCAAATGCAACTGATCTGGGGAGAGTTTGTCCATTGTTAGCCAAAGCAAGCCAAAGCAACAGCAGATAATGAGTGAACCTGCCAGAATGACTCACAAGGCAAACAACTCCAGATGACTCATTCAAGCAAGCCATGCCATATGTGGCAGCTGAAGGAACACACTCTTTCCTCCCCTCACACAGACTGCAGCCTCCTTTTCACAAACAGAACACGAAGTGGCTTTTGGTTCTGTATGCTTGTTTGAGGGGATATTTTTGTATGCAGGAGCATCTCCTCATGTGAGACGTCAACAGCAAAGCCCAGAAGCAGATTTAAGAACCTCCTCTGCTGTTTGTGAAAACTAATAGCTGAAGAAGTGCTTTGTCATCAGCTCTGTGGATGCTCATTCCATGCACACTGCACTCTTCCCCCGAAGCAGACCTTATAGGGGTGCTAACTAGGATAGTTCAATCTGAATGTTGGAATGTTCAGGACAAACAAAAGAATTGAACTACTATGGAGTTCATTCCCACAAGATACATTTCATGAGCGCTAACTTGGATGAGGATTAGACAAATGCATGGGAGATAAGGCTATCAATAGTCACTAGCTGTCACGGCTAGCTTCTACCCCCACTGTTGGAAGCTGTGTGCCTCTGAATACCAGCTGCTGGGAATCACAAGTGAGGAGAGACGGTTGCACTTAGGTCCTGCTTGCAGGTTTCCCATGGACATCTGGTTGGCTACGGTCAGAACAGTTTGCTGGACTAAATGAATATTTGGCCAGATCCAGCAGACTTGTTTATGTCATCACAGCATGGAGCAACCTAATCAGGGAGGAGATGGAGACTGTGGTTTCTAGCAGAGCTGGCCCAGCCATTAGGCAGAGTGAGGCTGCTACCCCAGGCAGCAGATGCCTCCCAGCTGACACCCCTGCAGGTGCCCCACCTGCCCCACTACATCTGCTAGTGGTAGAGGAGCACTGCTGTGACTAGTGCTGATTTTGGTCAAGGTCATGTCATTTGGGCTGAGATCTCACTCAAAATTGCTTCTCCGCCAGCAGTCAATGGCAGCGGCAGCAAGTGTAGTGGTGGCAGAAGTGATGGCAACAGTGGCAGGGCAGAATGGCACTTCCTGTTGCACCTCAAGCAGAGAAACAGGATGTGCTGCCCTGGTTTCTAGCATGATAAATGGGGCATTGCCAGTTTCTATTGAGTCACTGGGATCTAATATGTATGCTTCACAAATCTTGGGCTGCCTATCCTAGGAATGTTTTTAGGGGGGGGGGAGTCTAAAAGCTTCCATACTTTACTTTGTTTGTGTGCATGCACAAATATCCATTCATATTTATGATGCCTGTGATTGCTGGTCTGATTTCTCTTCTCTAATAACAGCAGCTTTATTACAAAGGTAATACCAAATGCCTCCTTCCTGTTCAGGACAGTAGGGAACAATGGCTAAAGGAATTCTACATTAATGTATGAAATGTAGAAGTCTGTAGTGTGCAATAAAGAATCAATAGCAACAAGCTCCCCTCCTATTTGTGATGGAAGGAGCCAAGCAACTCTAGATTGATATATGAAGTCTTAGAGGTTATTTTTTTAAAGCAGTATAAATAAAACTAAGACACAAATGTCAGCATGATTTAGGAATGTATTTCTGTTCACAGAAAAACAGTGTAAAATAAAAAAATTCCTTCAGTAGCACCTTAAAGACCAACTAAGTTTTTATTTTGGTATGAGCTTTCGTGTGCATGCACACTTCTTCAGATACAGTGAAATGGAAGTTTCCAGGCACTTATGTAGAGAAGGGGTGGGGAGGGGTGGGGATGGGGAGGGGGGATCACTCAGAAGGGTGGTGGAAATGGGTGATTGACTGACTGATAGCTGTTGATGACCGCAAACGACTGCAAATGGTTTTGCATGAAAAAGCAAGGGTTGAGATGGCTGAAGATCGCTTATCATGTATAATGAGATAAGAACCCGATATCTCTGTTCAAACCAGGTCCCTCCATGGTTTTGAGCTTGGTGATAAGTTGCAATTCAGCAACTTCTCTTTCCAGTCTATTTCTGAAATTCTTTTGTAGTAAGACAGCTACTTTGAGATCTTGTATAGAATGTCCTGGGAGATTGAAGTGTTCTCCTACTGGTTTTTCTGTCTTCTGGTTCCTGATGTCAGATTTATGTCCATTTATCCTTTGGCGTAGGGTTTGGCCTGTTTGTCCAATATAGAGAGCTGAAGGGCACTGTTGGCATTTGATGGCATACACAATGTTAGAGGATGAGCAATTAAATAGTCCTGAGATGGTATGTTGGATGTTGTTGGGGCCAGTAATGGTGTTGTCTGGGTGTATGTGGCAGCAAAGTTGGCATCTGGGTTTATTGCAGGCTCTGGTACCAGTGTCCATGTTAAGTCTGGTGGTTGTATTATTGTGGGTGAGGAGTTGTTTAAGATTGGGTGGCTGTCTGTAGGCAATGAAAGGTCTTCCTCCCAGAGCTTGAGAAAGGGAGCGGTCATTGTCCAGGAGAGGCTGTAGATCTCTGATGATGCGTTGTACTGTTTTAGCTTGGGAGCTGTATGTGATGACTAGTGGTGTTCTGTTATTTTCTTTTTTGGGTCTGTCTTGCAGCAGGTTCTCTCTAGGTATCTGTCTGGCTCTGTATCTGTTTGTCTCTATATTGGACAAACAGGCCAAACCCTACGCCAAAGGATAAATGGACATAAATCTGACATCAGGAACCAGAAGACAGAAAAACCAGTAGGAGAACACTTCAATCTCCCAGGACATTCTATACAAGATCTCAAAGTAGCTGTCTTACTACAAAAGAATTTCAGAAATAGACTGGAAAGAGAAGTTGCTGAATTGCAACTTATCACCAAGCTCAAAACCATGGAGGGACCTGGTTTGAACAGAGATATCGGGTTCTTATCTCATTATACATGATAAGCGATCTTCAGCCATCTCAACCCTTGCTTTTTCATGCAAAACCATTTGCAGTCGTTTGCGGTCATCAACAGCTATCAGTCAGTCAATCACCCATTTCCACCACCCTTCTGAGTGATCCCCCCTCCCCATCCCCACCCCTCCCCACCCCTTCTCTACATAAGTGCCTGGAAACTTCCATTTCACTGTATCTGAAGAAGTGTGCATGCACACGAAAGCTCATACCAAAATAAAAACTTAGTTGGTCTTTAAGGTGCTACTGAAGGAATTTTTTTATTTTACTTCGATCCAGACCAACACGGCTACCTACCTGTAACCAGAAAAACAGTGGTAGGCCAAATCACAGGCGAATCAATTTGGTTTTTTTAAGAACAAATTTTAGCCACAGGGTGCCTTGATTTACATTATTCAGTGGAGAAAAGCCTCCATGATCTTTACTCACATACCTGCTTGGAAAAGTTGAATGCAGAAGTTCCTAATTGCACAGCTTATCTATTGGCAGATGTGAAATATGATAGGCAACCGAGTGGGGTGTCTTCATAATACCACTCTGTTAACAAGAAGTGTTTCTATACCCTTTTACTTCCATTTTCTCTTCTGTAATAAATCCCACACTTACATTCTCCTTCAAAAATTGCCTCAAAAGATGTGCTAGGCTGTTGATGATGCCGCCTTTCTTTAATTTTCTGGCAATGAAGTGGAAAAGAACCCACACCTGCTTGCATACATACTCTGGGGAAATGTGTGCCTTACCAGTACTGGCGGCAGTGCTTTTCGGGGTGACTGCAAATACCACACACATCCAGGCAGAAATCCTCTTGGAGCTATTGCCATGTGATTGCCATACCACCATTGTGGATTCTGGCAGCGACCAGCATTAGCAGTTGGCAGAGCGCAGCAGGGTGGGATGGCAATGCTCACCTGGCTTCCCAATGCGGAAGACACTGCCAGAAGCCAAGAGAGTGGGGAGATGCGGCAGGGAGGGCTTTGTGGTGTAGGTGCAGCAGCAGAACAATCCACTGCTCCCACTGAGGCAGCTGCACTTTGCTGACATCTCCACCACCTCACCCCTGTTCCTCTCCCTCTCTTTTACTGGCAGTGACCTCTGCATTAAGAAGCCAGGTAAGCAATGATGCCCCATCCAAACAACCACTACTGGTCACCAGCCATTTTGAGAAGTGCCACTTCTGCCACAAAATTGGCAGCTGCTGCTTCAAAAAAAAAAAAGAAGAAGAAGATAACCTTGGGTGTTGGCTTTGGGATATTTGTCCCACAAATTTTAACCATTGTCACCAGATAACTTAGATTCAGCTTTAAAATAAACAGGTGCTACATTTAAGTCCCTGGTAATTCCTATCTAAAAGAAAACTGATCTGGTAAAGCTAGCTGAGTAACTTCCAAGGCTGTAAACAGTGGGAGATACAACACAGGAATCTGTTTGACTTATCTTTACTCCCTCTTATAGCATGGCACAATGTTGCTGCATGCATGCTCACTCCAACACTTACTTAACTGCCTAGCATACTCAACCATTGCATGAATTAACAAATATAGGGATGACAGAAATGAAACTACTACTACTGTCTGCAGTGTGGGAGGGAACAAGGGATGTGTGTGAATAGTTGATACTATGTTATGGTAAAAATATGAAAACTAATATGCTATCTATTTAAAAAACCTAGACCTGCTCAAAGATGTAGAAAGTGTTAAGTATTATTATTTATCTCATAGTTATATTCATGCTTTGATAGATTCAGTGACTCTGAATTCTCATTTCTTTCTTCCCATTATTTCTTCGCAATGCAAGTTTTTGATTTGTTTTTAAAAACCACTAGGGCTCCAAACTTTAACTGACTTCCTTAGTACCTAACTCGCTTGATGAATTTATGGGGATCAATTTTTACCAGTGAGGGAAGGGTTGTGAGCTAAGGGCACACTTACTGTGCTTGCATTTTTTAAAAGGCAATTTTAGTTCTGGTGTGTTACTGTGATGCAGAAGGACAAAAGATATTAGCATGTTAATGTTTTAGAATACAGTGATTGATAACATTTGTTAAGAATTGTGAGGCTTTTAAAAAAATGCTATGCCACAGTTTTTATGATTAGGCATATGTTAGTTAATACTGTAGGTAGATGGCTAATAATTCTTACATTAACTGATGATTCTTTACAGCTGTGAAACAAACAGATTAAGGGGCATGTGGCAGGGGGAAATACTCCAGCAAAACACAGCTGTATCGTAATTCAAAGCAAAGGGAGAGTTCTTTTGGGCTCATGTCCTGCTTCTGGGCTTCCCATTGGGGCATCTGGTTGGCTGCTGTGAGAACAGGATGCTGCTCAGTAGGTAAAGCATAAGACTCTTAATATCAGGGTTGTAGGTTCGAGCCCCACGCTGGGCAAAGGATTCCTGCATTGTAGGGGGTTGGACTAGATGACCCTTCCAACTCTACATTCTACTCTATGATTCTACGACTAGATGAGCCACTGGCCTGATCCAAATGGCTATTCTTATGTCCTTACATTGGAATTTACTCACTTAAAGGACTGGTGCTAAGTCCCACAGATTTCAAGAGGGTTTTTGTCACAAGTAGCTTTTGTTGGATTTCTGCCAGAGTAGCATTTGAATTCCTACTTTCAAAGTAAAATGAACTAGCAGCGGGAGAGCATTAGGTTAATAACATGGGGCTGCTTTTTCGCTCCTCTTGGGATGCAGAAAAGAACAGCCATATTTCTGAAGAAATGAGAACGAAATCCAAAGGTTCTTGCCCTGGTAAGATGAATGCATTTCCTGATCTAATTAGAAAACTTCAGTACTTGGAAAGTCCATTTTATGAAGGAATTAGTCCCCACGCCACCAGCAAAAGGAACTAGTGCCATTTCTCATTGACACAGTTTACCCACGTGGTCCTTTTACAAGCTGCTCTCATCAGGTGCAAAACATATTTATGAATAATCAAATCATAGAATTGTTGAGTTGGAAGGGACCACAAGGGTCATATAGTCCAATGCCATGCAATGCAGGAATCGCACCTAGAGAATTCCTGACAGGTGGCCATCCAACCTCCAACAAAGAACACTTGACAAGCATGCTTCATTTTTCAATAATAAGTTTGTTGATTTGCCTGCTCTCTCTAACCCTTGCCACACCAGTTAATTTCATCATATAAACTGTGTCCCAGTTTATATATTTTCAGTTTAATCACACCTGCTGGTGCAGCAAAGTAATTGGAAATACTGGTATGGTCATGATCAAGCAAATAATATAAAAACCACTGTAGCAAAGCTTGTATTATACTGAAAACTTTCAAGTAATAAAATATTTTGCATAGCACCACTTGCCAAGCTATGTCAATACAAGATAATGGTTTGGGCAAATTGTGTGAGTGAGAAATTAGAAGCCTAACTAGAAAAAGGAAGCATAATATTGAATTTGCATAGCAGGGATTCAGTGGATACAATATAATTAATTTGAAACTTGATCCTTAAAACTCAGTTACAGGGGAAAATCCTGAAGTGCTTGAAATGCAGCACTTTAAAGAGGCAAACACAAAGCCTGACAATGGTGGGGGGGGGAATTAATTCCTCATTATTTTGAATTTGTTTTGACATATCAAGGAAGCGAATTAGGGTATCTGCAAAAGATGCTAATGCTCAGTAAAGTTCTTGTAAAAGACATCAGAGTTCCATAGGTATTCCATTGCTCTTGATGAGCTATTAGGTATTCAAAAGCTTTTGTATTAGCTGCAACATCAGAGGCAATTCAGTGTGAAGACACAGGCACAGCTGTCATTGCAGTGAATCATAAAGGCCCCTGAGCATTGACAGTTCCTTCTAGAGACCACTCTTGGTTGTGTGGGTTTCTCAGCTAATGGCCTACTTTGGGTGTATGTGTGTGATGATACTATTTCATTATATCTATATATGAGCATCCAGACTTCTGGATGAGATGGCTATTCTACGTTTAAGTTGGAGCAAAAAGGATAAGGGACCCTGAATCTAAAGCAGGATTATTTTATTTTATTTACTTGATTTTCTTTTAATTTAAAAAATGTCAACCTTTCCCTTCAAACAAGTTTGCAGGATGACTTGCACATACAGTATCATAGCTACCAAGTTCTCTCTTTTGTTTAAGGGAAATTCCCTTATGCTGAATAGGCTTCCTCGCGAGAAAAGGGAAAACTTGGCAGCTATGTACAGTATATGTATACTGCTTCCCAAATGCATAAAATGCCTTTCTGTAAGGCACTGAAAACATCATCATTCTGTTGCCAATATTTATATCAATTTGGCATAATATCTTTAAAATAATCCCAGCTGTCCTGTATATAGTTCAAAAGGGTGCACATGTCTGCAAATTCATTAGCGGGTGATTAAAATGCAGAGGTTTACTTGACTCCAATGAAAGATGGTTTCAAACGATGACTGAAATAGACCATTGCGTTATTAGGCTACTCACTAATCTACTGGGGTCTCTCATTAGCATGCTTGAATGATAAAAGGCCTAAGAAAAGTTTCCACCAAATGAGGCTTTAAGTGGTACATATAATGCCTGAGAAACATTATAAGTCATGTTTATGATTTGAAAACCTTTTAACAGCACCTGACTCACTGCATTCCCCCCCCCCCCAGGAAATGAAGAATGCACACATTTCCTAAATGTTGTATATCAAAGACTTGCTCTGAGCTAGAGATGTCGGAGGAATCCATTGAAAATGAACTATGAAGCAGATTTCCTTCCATCTACATCTTTGACCGGCAAAGTGAGCTTTGGGATACTTACAGTAAGTTCACATTTGCTACTAGTTTGAGTTCAAGGTGCTACAATTGGCACATAAAGGTCTTAACAGCTAGGGACCAGTTTAGTTAAGAGATTGTCTTATCCCATACATGCCAACTCAATCACTTCTATCTGCAGAACTTGCAGTTTTACAAGTGCCACAGTGTGTTTGTTCTGTATTTGCAAGGACTGATTCCTTACTGTGGCAGCACCTCTGCTCTGAAACCCTGCCTTATTGGCATTAGACAGGTGCATTCATTATACTTTTTAGATGCCTT
Source organism: Zootoca vivipara (assembly GCF_965207765.1). NCBI lineage: Eukaryota > Metazoa > Chordata > Lepidosauria > Squamata > Lacertidae > Zootoca > Zootoca vivipara. The sequence continues at coordinate 25,221,981 of NC_142588.1, forward strand.
CAGTAAACTTTAATGTTTCAGTAGGCCCTATCCAGATGCATGATTTTGTTATATCTGTTTTAAAATTTGTTTAATATCCTACTGTGTTTATTGTTTTTGGATACTTTTGATTTATTTTAAATGCTTTAAATATGTTTATACTTAATTTTTTATTGTATTGCACATATATATGTGTGTGTGCTGGCATGGGTTCCTTTGAGATGGTCAGGAGAAAAAAACAACATAGATGCATACAGTAAGTTTATTTAAAGCCAATGCCGTTGTTCTAGAAAAAGAGGTGCCGGAACTCACCATGAACACCTCTTACAATGGCAGTGGTGCCACCTGAGTTCCAGCAAGTTCCAGCTGGAAAAAAAACCCCTGCTTAAAGTAAAATTATGCTGTTAATGAATCTGTTAACAAAAATTCCACTGGACAAGCTTAGGCCCTCTGGTACACTGAAAGTGGGTTTTGGGGGCGATCCTGACAGTGGTACATTCTGGTTGGGGGGTCCAGAATTGTGGCCACATCAAGTCATTTGTAATTGCCATTATTTGAATAGTACCAAAAAGAAACTAGAACTTCAAAAGAGAATTATTAAACATGTCAAGTAGAACTCATTACAATTATTATGGAAATTTTGTGTTAATGATATCCTCCTTTTGACAATTGCAGTTTAAGACATGACCCTCACCTGTGTTTTTTCCCTTAATGGCATTGCGTGTAATTTTATGACATCTGACCATGACCTTGTGACAGTATCTTCATTTTCTACCCATCACTCCTTCCCAGATTATTTTTAATGTGTAGTGTCAGTGATTAAAGGAACTCCTGGTCACTAATAATAAATCTTGAGCAAGCAGTTGTCTCTGACAACTTAAGTACATTCTTGCAGTAAGCACTTGAAACAGATGCTACTGGCTTTTCCTTCATGAGTCTACAAGGTCAACTGGAAGTCCTTCAAGTGAGAAATTAGTGTGTCCACTCATGAACATTGATGATCTCAGCAGCAACTGAAGTATTTCACTTTGTACTTTTGTGTTGTAGCTTTCAAGGCATGATTCAATAACAAACATGAGCAAAATCCATTTTGCTCAAAAGAAAAGAAAAGTTTGTCTGTTTGACCCGTGCTGATAACACTACTGTAGTTATTATGAGGTATGAATGAATAACTACAACACATGCTCTTAGAATACATTGCTGTCTTTTTAACAGTTTGATCTTGTATTGGCACCTGAACCTTGGTTGCTGTAAATCTTAAATTTTCTTTGACATCAAGCCACTGCCTCCACTATCTAAAATACTATGCTTGGTCTTGCATAGATGAACATAATTTCAACCTAAGATCAATTGCTAAAAGAGCTGCACTAACAGAACTGGTTTATAATTCATGAAACCTGAGCTCTTTTTACACCTTGACATTGGCATTGGGGGACAGCAGAACTTCTGTGCCTCTGATAGCTGTGTGCCAGGCAGAAATTCAGCAGAGTAAACCTTCTTACTTAAAAGCAGTCCAGGGATAGCACTGCCTATCAGCTTCCTCCTTCTTAGTCTTAGTGTTGCCCTTGCAGAACTTTGTGGGGAAGAGGATGGGGACAAAGCTGGATGTCAGGGTACAGAGAGGAATAGGAGCTCTCTTAAGGATCCCTAGGTATGTCACAGTCGAGAAGCAGTGGGCAAGGAGAGGAGACGTGGGATGCAGCCATCCTCAACTGCTATAGGGGGAAATATTCCCACCACATCATCTGTTCCTGGGAAGGAATGAAATACAGATACCAAAATATCAAAAGGAGTAGGGTTATGATTTGGGAAGCAAATGCTGGAATGTGCCAGGCCCTCTGGTCTTAGCAGGAAGCAGGAGCTCAGAGCATCTGTCTCCTTTAGGGATAGCTTTCATAATGCCCTCACTCAAATTGAAGAAAGCTCTTTTGTGTGTCACCCAACCTAGCAGTTCGAAAGCACGTCAAAATGCAAGTAGATAAATAGGAACCGCTACAGCGGGAAGGTAAACGGCGTTTCCGTGTGCTGCTCTGGTTTGCCAGAAGCGGCTTTGTCATGCTGGCCACATGACCTGGAAGCTATACGACGGCTCCCTCGGCCAATAATGCGAGATGAGCGCGCAACCCCAGAGTCGGTCACGACTGGACCTAATGGTCAGGGGTCCCTTTACCTTTACCTTTACCTGTTCCCTAGGGACGCAGGTGGCGCTGTGGGTTAAACCACAGAGCCTATGGTTTGCTGTTCAGAAGGTCAGTGGTTCGAATCCCTGCAACAGGGTGAGCTCCCATTGCTCGGTCCCAGCTCCTGCCAACCTAACAGTTCGAAAGCATGTCAAAGTGCAAGTAGATAAATAGGTACCGCTACAGCGGGAAGGTAAACAGTGTTTCCATGTGCTGCTCTGGTTCGCCAGAAGCAGCTTTGTTATGCTGACCACATGACCTGGAAGCTGTACGCCGGCTCCCTCGGCCAATAATGCGAGATGAGCGCGCAACCCCAGAGTCGGTCACGACTGGACCTAATGGTCAGGAGTCCCTTTACCTTTACCTTTATCTGGTCCCTAGTGTATTTGCAATGCCAGTCCCTGTGATTCTTGCTCTCACCAATCCCCTCTTTCTCTGGCCCCCTCTTGCATTGTTGCATAACTTTGCATCCCTACCTCATGTTAGGCAGCTAGGAAACCATAATGAAATCCAAGCAAAATTTTGTTTGCTTTCTATTTTGTTTTAGCACTAATTAAATTGAAAGTGACTAATTTAGTTTTCATTATTGTATTAACTAAAACTGAATGCACATTCCTATTGCTCTCTGGTAGCCTAAGGGAATGTATTCCTAGCCTCCTTTATATATTACGGAGAGTTTAGCAATTGTAGTAAAGAGATTAAACTTCATTCTTAAACCAGAGCTAGGTTTTTTCCACATTTCCCTAAAGTGTTATAGAAAATAAATGCTGCCTCTCCTTAGACAATTGTTTCATTAGCTGGCAACGAACTTCACAAGCTTTCTGAATATAGAGTAATTTAATGACATAAAGTCTTAACATTTTTCATTAAACTATAAATAAATAAGTAAATGCAATGCATATTCTATTTTTCCACAGTGGAAGCTTTTGTAACAAATTACAATATTGTACCAAGACTCCAATGAACAACCTAGTTTCAGGAAATGAATTTAATACCCCACAGTATAATACTAAACATGTCTACTCAGAAATGAATCCTAATGAATTTAGTGAGACTTACTCCCAAGTAAGTGGAGGTCGGATTGCAGCTTTCGGTTTCATTGATTTCCTACCCCACTCCATCCATTCTAGCCAGTGATAGTGGAGGGGTTGAGGAAAAGGCACTGGAAGCCAAGGGGTTAGGACTGCAGCTCCAGCCCTCACCGCAGTCCATCATAAAGCCTTGATTAAAATTGGTCCAAACAGATGGAAAAGGGTGAGCGGGGTTCATTTTATGAGGACATTTTCTAAAAGTGTCATTGTTTGGAAACAAAACAGTGGCAAATTAGGTAAAGCTAAAGGTACCCCTGACTGTTAGGTCCAGTCGTGGATGACTCTGGGGTTGTGGCACTCATCTCGCTCTGTAGGCCGAGGGAGCCGGCATTTGTCCATAGACAGCTTCCGGGTCATGTAGCCAGCATGACTAAGCCGTTTCTGGTGAACCAGAACAGTGCACCGAAACTCTATATAACACATTAATAATATAACATATATTAAGTATACCACCCTTTATCCATAGATCTCAGGGCAGTGCACAACATAAAATTACTATATAAAATCCACAAAATGCATAATAAAATTAAGAAAAAGAAGCAAATAATCCCCCACAACATATTTAAAAGGGCATTGAGATGTCAATCAGCCCAAGGTCTGTTTTTCACCTGGACAAATGCTTTCACCTGGTGCCTAAAGGTGTATAATGAAGACGCCAGCCAAACCTCCCTGGGGAGAGCATTCCACAAATTTGACACATTTTGTCAAATATGTCAGAACCTTCAAATGGGGGAGGAAGGAACCTATGGAAATTAACATTTACCCTCCCTTCCAAACTACCTCCTATCTGTTTGATATTCGTTTCTCCTCTTTTGTCCTTCGGGACTGTTTGAAGGAGAAGCAACTGGTCCAAATTACTGTTCTCGCCAATATAAATCATGCTAATTGTTTCTGTTCCATTCTGTGCATAGTATTTTTATTGTCCATGACTGAGCCTTTCCAATGTGTGTTGTTTGTGATTCGAATGATGAGATTTCAAAAGACAATTACAATTTTAGGAATAATTTTTCATTCCCTTTTGGAATATCCCCTGCTATAATATTGTGTCAATGAACATGGTTGCCACTCTTTTTTTACTGCATTACACATTACAATAATACATCTAGGCAGCTGCTTATTTCCCCGATATCCTTCTGGGGGATATTGGGTACACATTTGATTTATGCATGTTGATAAATTGCAAGGCTACATTTATCTTGCTAAATTTGTTGGGCTGGCATATAATGTGGTTACAGGCACTCATCTTTGGTACACACAACTGTTGGCGTATTTCTAATACAAATATGTGGTAGAGTTGCACTGAAAATTCTCTAATGCTCTGAAATTTGCATATTCAGTACAGCCAAACTAATTACCCACAACTACCCAATTCATCAATTGCTTTGATGCTGTTCAGTTCTTCTTTGATGCTGATGCTTTTGGGCACCATTCTTCCTTATCTTTGCCCATACTGCCTTCACTCTGACTTCATGAGCATCCATGATGACACCATCATGGCAAACAGAGCATTATGACATCACTGATGAAACCATGGAGGTTACTGCAGCTGATCAGATTAAACACAAGTAAGAACAATCAGGCAATGGCCAGCAAGGGCACAGAAGTGAAAAGGGTACAAAGAAGAACAGCAATTGAAGAAACACAGAGAATGGAACAACATTGGTATGACACAAATATGATCACAATGGGTGTAAGCATATTATCAAGAACAGGTGATGCTTTCTGACAACCAAAAAGTACATGAAAGTAAGTACAGTATGTTGTTTAAACTCAGTCATAATTTGTGGTTTGGAAAGCTGACCACTCATTTTCTCTAATCTCCAGTATTATCTGAGCAATGGCATTCAATATATCATGTTTGTTTTATCCAAATGCTGTCAGAAAACACTAGCCAAAAACCTGGGACGGGGTGCTTTCATTTATTGACTATGGTACCATAACAATAGAGCACTCAGTGGTGAACGTGAAAAATATACAGTATATTACAATGATTGCCTATGTTGTAGAAAGAACATATTTCATTGAATATACAGTCATCACTGTGAATACTCTCTTATCTATAAGTCCTTGCTAAACAATTATGGATAGTCCTGCAAGATTTGAATGGTTGATAGGGAAGTACTTTATTTCCAGCAGAGGTTATCTTGCATTTACCCAGGGACTTTGTTTTTATTGTTGTCAGTTAACTGTTTCACCTTCAGTTGCTAGAAAGCCTTCTCTAAAGTCTGTTCATTGAAGGTTCACAGTAACAAATGGCACAAGGGGAATAACTCGCTGTTTGTTTGTAGGCCAATAAGCGTTGGTGGAGTCAAGGATGGAACCATTCCACTCCTATAACACACATACACACACACCTGAAGCAAAGCAGGTATGTGTCTGGTTAGTGCTTGAATGGGTGGTTGCCTGAGAACCACGTGTATGTGCCATTGGATTCTATGATGAAAGAACGCCAGAATATAAGAAATTAAAATAGGGTGGTGCCCAGCTAATGTGCTCCATTAGTGCAAGAGTTTCTGCTTGCCACAATAGAACTCCACCCCCCCACACACACCCTCTAAATCTGTTCATAGTTAGCTATGTGTTTAATAGCACAATACTACACATGTCTGCTCATAAATAAGTCCCACTGAGTTCAATGGGGCTGTGTCTCTAGCAAGTATGATTCCATCTTAAATCAAGCAATTTTAGCACCCATAGCCATTATTATATTGAAGCAGCTAACATTTCCCCATATAATATAAGTGGGTTAATTAGCCACAACCTCTACCATCTTGAACAGATGGCTGTTCTCTTAGAACTGTCCTTAAAAGGTTAGTATGCATACAGTTTTAAGGATCCTACTGTTAGAAAGGGAGGATGAAAAGAAGATTAAACAAGATTAATTAAAATAGGATACTTTGTTTTCATCTAAAATTTATTTGAATACCTGCCTAGTCCATATCCAGTTTGAAGATAAAGAACCATAAGAAGGGAGAGCAGAGGCCTTGAAGATGGCTGCTACCTGGGCAGCAGACAGAAAATCATACAACTCAGCAGGTCTCATCCTTCTTCAATATGGCAAGATGTATTGTATTTTTATTTAAATTACTTATTTCTAAATTCACATCTAGACACCAAAATTAGCACATTCAATTTGTTTTGGTTTTTTAATTGATGCTTTTATATATCCCATGGGAAACATACAAAAAATCAGACAATCTTACAATATTATTTTTTATATATTAATAATATACTTACACCAGCAGGATAATATTATTACTTACTCCCACAGGTTTTTACTGTGGATTATATTATATTATTAATATTGTTGTGTGACTTATTTTACATGTTACAAAACTAAGCATTTCACTCCATCAACCAAAATTCTCAATTCCATTTTTGCATCACTAGCTACTACTCCATTTATTATTATCTAGCTCTTCTTGGTGATTTTCTCTGTTGTTTAACATGGTTAAACAACAAACCTAACTGTTCTCGGATTTTCCTGATGAAATCTATATGACTTAGTTCATTGATGTTCTCCCAAGGCCTAACATAAGAAGCCCTGCAGTAGTTAAGATGCGTAAACTTTGAATTTCATATGCTTGCAATAATCTATCCTTGACAAAAATTTAATAAACAGCTTAAGTGTTGAAATAGAGTTCAGGCTGAAGAAGTCCCCATGTTATCTCTGGTACACAGCTCCAGAACACTTTTGCTACACCGCTAAAAAATACCTTTTGTTTCACAAATAGTGTGCAACTCTTTGCCCTCTTTTGTCTTCTTTTTTTGTGATGAATTTCCCTCTTTCTTTTCTTTTTTTGAAATGTGTCAGTGGCTATCTTAATAGCTTTCTAACTTCAGGGAGCCCTTCCAACAAAGCCCTGGGCACCTGCCATATAAGCCTTGTGTGTTTCAAAAGATTGGGGTCATGCTTTAGAATGCACTCTCAATGAAAACAGTGGCATAGAAATACAATCAGTCAGTCAGTCAGTCACTGGTCTGGCCTGTTGGGCATAATTGTTATCCAGCATAAACTGATAGTGTCCCCCCAAACAAAACGCAGCATTCCCCCGCCGTTGAAAATTTCTGGGGATGGTGGGCATTCTGTCTGTTAACATAAGAACATAAGGAAAGCCCTTGAGGAGCAGGCCCATCTAACTGGTCCAGCATTCTCTTTTCACAAGCCAGCCTGCAAACGAGACTTGAGTGCCCCAGCCTTCTCCTCGTTTGCAGTACACAGCAACTGGTATTCAGAAGCTTACTGGTTTCAACAGGTAAGATAGAATATTTTAAAGAACCTTGTCCACCTTGATTTTCTCTTTGACAATTGTCTGATATTACTGCCCAAGAACCCTAAGACACCCCAATTTGAAAAACAAAGCAATAGCAGAGTAATGGATGGTAAAAGGAAAGATGTAAAAGAAAATTAATTATTTTAAAATCAGTATGTAGGCATTTATGATGCTAATGCCATTGGTGCATGAAGTCTAATTACAGTTTACAAGTGGCATGGATCAAAATGCAACGTCTGCAGTCAAATAGTTATTTACTAATAGGAATTGTAAGAAGTTTACCAATGTTTGTAACTACAATTACAGTTCTAAACTTTGGATGAATGAATATCTCCATTCGATTGTGTGAGGGTTATGATTGAGAGGTTACAAAGAGTCAATTCATAATAGATTGAACCAGATCTCTTGGCTTACTGTGAGATTTTATTTATTTATTTATTTACTACCTGTTCCCAGCCATGCGTTGCTGTGGCAACCATTCCCCCAAAAAATGTGTGTTCTGTTAAACCCCCCAACCCCACCCCAACCCATTCATCCTCCCCAAAGGCATGGCCCTCCCCCACTCAGCGCCCCCGTTCCTCACACCAGCCCCGTTCCTCACCCCAGACATCTGGTCCCCCCACTGCGTGACATCGTCTTCCTCCCGTGTGAAGGCACCCATCACCCCGGGCCCCCCTCTCTCTCTTCCATCCGCACACCCCATGTGCATCTTGGGAAGGGCCTGGTCTGTTCCCCTGGCTGCGCAATGCTGGGCAATGCCATGTTACTGTGATGTCACAGATAGTCTGTAGCCAATGGCAGTAGCTGAGGCATCCTCAGCTGTGCTGCTTTGACATCCAGCAGATGGCAATACAACTAACATTGGAAGAAGGTTTTTCTAAAACAGAAGGTTACAAGTGAGACATCTATATAATCTAGGTATATAAAAACGCTCGTGTACAGTCTAACAACGTGTCAAATTTTCAAAGCAATTGGTCAAGCACTTTAAGAGATTATCGATTTTGGACAAAGTAATCTTTACATTTTTATTTATATAGATTTAAAAAGACTTAGTTTACTAAAGAAAATATACGCTGCCTGCAGGATTGTTAAATTTCAGCCTAAAGTTTCAACCTTTTCCATGGTAGGGTTGCCATATTTCAAAAAGTTAAAAACTTGACTTGCCTAAGATCCAAGAGAAAGTGCCGCCTTTCAGAAATCCCACCCCCACCCCCACCCAGGTAATGTCCAGGAAAATACAGACCTAAGGCAGCCAACTTTGTCAGTGCAAGTTTAATATATAAAAAAGTAGCAAATCAAAACTATATATAGGGCAATTCTATATTGGATTCAAAGGTCAGTGTCCAAATCTATTTTTGCTATTTTGCTTTTACAGGCTCAGAGCCTAAACTGTTCTGAAGAGCAATAAATAAGCTGGAAGGGAGGGGGAAATATACCACAGGCATATGATATTATCATGCACACACCTACAGTGACTAGCACTAATCAGGTACCTGCAAAAGTTATACTCAGTCTGGTGTGGGGAATTTATGGCTCTCCAGATGTTGTTGGACTGCAGCTCCCATGAGCTTTTACCACTAGCAGGCTGGGGTTGACAAAAGCTGGAGTCCAGCAATAAATGGAAGGACGCAGGTTGGCCTTCCATGCACTAGACCAGGGGTGTCAAACTCAAATTCATCGGGGGCCGCATCAGCAGTTTGGTCACCCTCAAAGGGCCGGTTGTATCTGTAGGACTATGTGTCCACTCTTTATTATCATAAATTATTGTCACTGCATTCAATTATTACTGTTTTTTGTAAGAATGTAAGTAATAACTAACATAGTCAGAATAATGGCAAGTAGATATTCAAATGTACAATTATTGTACAATTTATTGAAAAAATGATTTTTGGTAACTGCACTGGGTGGTGGAGGCTCGCTAGGGTTTCATGCAGGAGCTTTGCAGAGCTACTGGTACCTGGAGATGCTGGGGTCCTTCTGCATGCAGGACAGATGTTCTGCCAGTGAGCCACCACCCTTCACCAAAGGGACTGGCTGAGGTTGACTCACTGGAGCTGTTCTCCTGGTTCCAGGGTTTAAGGGCCAGAAGTATAAAGCAGCATTCTACCGTGTTTTCCCTTTTTTAAGACACCGTCATAACTTTTTTTTCCTCAAAAAAACACAGGGTGTCTTATTTTCGGTGGGTGTCTTTTTATTATTATTACTGTAAGTGGTTCCAACAGCACGTGCAGAGGTTCATCTGGACCTGAGTCTTTTTTTCTTCTTTTTGGTACCAGGTGAAAACGTTGTATTACCCCAGACTTTTTAGATGTGGTTTTATGACCATGTTACTGCTGATTTTTTAAAAAAAATGTGTTCTCCTTTAAAGTTGGTTTGAATGAGGCTCGGGGTGCTCTGCGTGCACTGCTGGGTGTCGACCCAAGCCCCTGGGAGCCGGCAGGAGGAGGAGGAGGCTTGCTGGGTCGTCACCCAGCAGCGCGCGCAGAGCGCCCCGAGCCTCCGGCAGCCAGCAGCAGCAACGCTCCCAGAGACTCGGGGTGCTCCGCGCGCGCTGCTGTGTGACGACCCGACAAGCCTCCTCCTCCTCCTGCCAGCTCCCAGAGGCTTGGGACGGCACCCAGCAGCACACACAGAGCGCCCCGAAGCCTCTGGAAGCCGGCAGGAGGAGGAGGAGGAGGCTTGCCGGGTCATCACCCAGCAGCGCACACAGAGCGCCCCAAAGCCTCTGGAAGCTGGCAGGAGGAGGAGGAGGCTTGCTGGGTCATCACTCAGCAGCGCGCGCAGAGTGCCCCTAGCCGGCAGCCAGCAGCAGCAACGCTCCCAGAGACTCGGGGCGCTCCACACGCGCTGCTGGGTGACGACCCGGCAAGCCTCCTCCTCCTCCTGCCGGCTCCCAGAGGCTTGGGTCGGCACCCAGCAGCGTGCGCAGAGCGCCCCGAGTCTCTGGAAGCGTTGCTGCTGCTGGCTGCACTTTGAATCCTCCTGCTCCTCCACGCGGCGCTGCTGGGTGCTTTGTCTGTGCTTCAGCAGCAGCAGCAGCAGCCGTTTCCAGGCGCCGAGCCGTGGCAGGAGGAGGAGGATTCAAAGTGCTACAGAGCACTGCTGCGTTGCAGAGGCTCGGGACTCTCCGTGCGGCGCTGCTGGGCGCTGACCTGGCAAGCTGCCTCCTCCTTCTCCTGCTGTGGCTCGGGGTGCTCCACGCAGCGCTGCTCCAGCCGCCTTTCTACCCCCCCCCCAGGCCCCAGCTGTTTGTCGCCGCTTTGTCGGCGCGGCGCTTCAGCAGCAAGGTCCCGCTGCTGGGTCCCGCTGGCTGGGGCGCTCGGCGGGCCACATGATGAGGTCTGGCGGGCCGGATTTGGCCCCCGGGCCTTGTGTTTGACACCCGTGCACTAGACCTTCAGACCATCTGCCAGCTTCAGGAGTGCTTCCACCTATAACAAAAAGGCACACAAAAAAGTGAGAGTGGGTGTAGGGTAGTGCCATGTCTACTCAGATGTAAGTCTCATTAAGTTCAATATATGCAAAGTGCTTTGGATGCTTGGCATTTGATGTATAAATGCTACAATCTTTATTAGGATTTGATCTTTAAAAATCATTTTACAAACAATGTTTAAACTGCTTTCTAAACAGTGTATCTCCTGTGGGAATTGCAAATCAGGTTTTGGCCAGAGCACCCCTTGTAAAGGTCATTCTATTTTTAGACAATCCTATCCTTAATCTATTTTTTATTTACTTTCCATTTTCAGGTACACTGAAAATACCGTACAGTACTCCCCCCCCCTTTCTGGTTTGTAAGAAATTAGATAACTGAGGTGGGAGATGTTGCAGCTCTTGCCTATAACGGATTTGACCTCTGCTGTTTTTAGGTTTAATTGACCAAATTTAAATGTTCTCTCAAGAGAAAACAAATTACTGTTCCATTATTCACTGCATTGCCATTTCCTGCCTTGCTGGCTTTCATTGATACACAAAAAAGTAGGGCTGCATCACTGATCACAAAAAGCCCAAGGAAATGCAGAATTGATATTTTAATAATCTCAAGAAAAATATGTCTAGGAAAATGTGGCATGAGATATGCCTCTTAGAGAATGCAGAAAGAAGTATAATATTTCCTACGGAATGCATATAATCATCCCAGTGTGTGTTATTGCAGCAGCAAAGCTGCCATTATATTTTTTCCCCTCATCACCAATCTTATTTTTCCTCTTCCCCTCCAACATCCCCATTCCTCCTCCTCTCTTCCACTCAATCCACCCCCTTTGTTTTGCCACTCCATTAGCAGTAACATCTCTGGTGTTTTCTCTGCCTCCTCCCTGTCTCACTCTGAGGAAGGACCAAGACCAAGAGGGTCCTTCCTCAGAGTGATGCATTCCTGGTGAGGTGGCAGAGAAAGTGCCACAGTGGCTAGAAATGCTGCTTACATTTTCTTTTCTATATTTAAACCAGAGCCAGAATGTGTCACTGCCATTTATGAGGAGCAAGAAGGAGGTGGGCAGGAGAGATGTTAGTGCAGTGAAGGTGTGCTCAGTGGCGGAGCTTCATGCTCCCCCACCAGGGGGCAGAGAGCAGGTGGGGGCAGAGCTGGCATGCATCCCAGGGGCAAGCCGCCCGCACTCCTCTTCCTCCACCAGTGTGTGTGCTGATGGGAGCACCAGGTTAACTATTCCAGTGCACCCACAGGGCGCCAATTTCCCTTCCATCTTGCCCTTGCCCTTCCATATAAGTGGCAACAACACACCTGCTGGGAAGGTGGCATTGTGGCTCCACCCTGATGAGTGAGCCACATCCGGTTCAAAGAACATTTCTCACTGTGGTGGCAGGCCCTCTCCCATCCACCAACCTTGGCCCTTCTTCATAGGGTAGAGTGAAGCAGGGCAGGGTATGCAGAGAGCCTTGCCAGATGAGTGTCTGGTGGCAGCAGCAATAATGTGAGCTGGGAACACATGCAAGAGGAGGGGTCCCAGGAACACCAATTTATCACCTTGCTGTGTCTGGCATTAATTACGTAACATGTATTATCATTACATTATTCCACCTCAATCATTTCAATGTGAAGGAAACACAATGCAGATGGGGGGGCATAATCATTTACAGTGGATACAATAAATAAATACACACCCAGCAACACAAGGGGAATGGTATGGTGGCTATAACAAACAGCTCAAGGGGTAGGAGCTGACTCCCAGTAGATTTATCCTGAGCATATATCCAAACTTCCCCCCAAAAGCTTGGTTTTGCACCTCAGCCATGATGAACATCCAGTAGCCATCTTACTTTGTAATGAGGGATGTGGTATAACGTAGAAAGTGTTTCATGAATAAACCTAAACATTGTGGATTTTAATTCCTTTTTCTAAGTCATAATTGGTATATAATTGGTATATAATTGGTAAAGGGACCCCTGACCATTAGGTCCAGTTGTGACCGACTCTGGGGTTGCGGTGCTCATCTCGCATTATTGGCCGAGAGAGCCGGCATACAGCTTCCAGGTCATGTGGCTAGCATGTCAAAGCTGCTTCTGGAGAACCAGAGCAGCACACGGAAACACTGTTTACCTTCCCACTGTAGCGGTACCTATTTATCTACTTGCACTTTGACGTGCTTTCGAACTGCTAGAATGGCAGGAGCTGGAGCCAAACAATAGGAGTTCACCCCGTCGCAGGGATTCAAACTGCCGACCTTCTGATTGGCAAGCCCTAGGCTCTGTGGTTTAACCCACAGTGCCACCTGTGTCCCATGGTATATAGGAAGCTGCAAATATTTTTTTAAAAAAATTCTCAATGGGATAGTGACAAGTTATGAACTTGGGCTGGTTTTGTACCACTTGTAAAGGACATGACAACCCTTGTGTAAGATCTTTGGACATTTCTTGAAAATCCTCCCAATTAATCAAATGTCTGACAGATCAGACTTGGCTTGTGTTTGTTTGCATTTCATGTGTGAATGTGAGCAAGAGAGAAGTGGAGATTTAGCACCATCGATCATCTCTTTTCTACAGTTGCTTGGAGGAAGGTCCAAGAAAGTGACCTTCCCTACAGTAACAGTTAGCAGTGCTCCTTCATCAGCATTTGCAGAGACAGATATCCTTTAGGGCATCAAAGTGTTCCTTTTGCAATTACTATTTAACTTCAAATTTCTGGTTTATGCTTCTTCTGAGTGTCATGAGAAAAAGCTAATGTTCATATAGTGAACATAATTGAAATACTGGCTAATGCAGAATGCTTATCCTTGAAAAATATATTCTGCAGCAGATGCATGAAGTCCAAACAATGCATGCAGGCCATTGGCTGTGAACAGAAGCCTGGGGCACCTAGCATCTCCAGGTAGGAGTGGAAATGTCCCATGTCTGAAACCTAAAGAGCCACTGCCAGTCAGGGTAGACAATAATGAGTTAGATGGGCCAATGGTTTCACAGCTTCCTATGTTGTCTGGGCTCCTTCAGAAGGAACGGCAGGATATACATACATTTTTCTTCACCGTAGTAATGAGAAAATACTGGTTAGGATTATTCCATAATTATGATGGGTCTTCTGTTTAGGCAATGAGATTGTGTAGCTCCCTCTCCCCACAGCAGCCGTGGAAGCCACTCATGGGGATCAGGGGACCCTCCAGTCCAGTGCAACATCCAAACTATTTAAGGGTTACAACTGGAAGCAAAAATTGGCAAGTCCTCTGTACGTGTATAGCTGAGCCTACCATGGCTCCATGGATCAGTGGTTCTGTGTTTAGAATAACTCCATTCAGTAAAAATTAAAGTTACATGGCTTAAAAAAACCCTGAACATGTAACCTGATTTTTGCAAAGACCATGTTCATGGCAGGTACACTGAAAAACAATACCTCATACTTACCAAATGCTTATTTCCAAGCCGGAAAAAGCTTTGCAGTTCTATTTCATTGTGATTTATTTATTTGGCTTTCACAGAAGCTTGCAGTAAATGGCTTGTTGCTTTGGGAGTATTTGAATGGTTGTGACACCATATATCTCTCCCTCTCTAGGTTCTAGCTAAGTGCCTTGGAGGTCCAGGGACATCTGCTCAATTCTCTTGATAACATAGATTTTGTCTCATTTCCCCCCCTTCTCTCCTTTCTGTCTTGGCAGAATCTGGCAGGGCTGATTCAAGAGTGCTTTAACACAGAGATGAAGGGCATCTTTAGAAATCCGAGCTGAATGTTCCAACTTTTAAGCAATTATTTCAGAAAACACTTTTGTGACCCCAAAATGCTCCAGTTCTCTATTGTGTCACTCAGAGGAAATAAGCATGCACACTCACACAAATGCTTGCAAAAGCTTCTAAGGGGTAATATACTCTACATCAAGAAGAGAACTCTTATGAAAACAAGACATCACACCCAGTCTTCTCATCATGTATTGTTATTCCTGGAGGAAAATTCAATTCTAATGGCCCCAGGGACCCCTGTGATTCAGCCACCTTCTCTGAATACTTTCAGACTAAGTGTTTTGGCACCCTGGCTGAGGTTAGCATATCGCCTGACATGCTGTAGGTTGGGAAGTCCTTTACATCATCATCCACAGATGAGCCACTCCATTTTGTCAGAGGCCAAGTTAGTGTTGCCAGGGCTGGTCATACTGTGTGCCTCTTGGCTTAGGTGGCAGATTGGGACGGACAGGGGAAAGTGTCCCCTGTTCCCATAGCTTGCTTAAGCCTCTGTTGCCGCTAGGTATCCTGGACACCTTCCTGAATTGCCACTGAACTGCTGGAACAAGCACGTCCACCAACCACTGCTCTGAGTCCCTACCACACTGAGCCACTAGTGATGCTCTACACTGCAGCCTGCCAGGGTACCATAAATCCTGCTACCCACCCAGGCTCCAACTGCACCAGGCTAGGGATGGGGGAGAAATTTGGTTTGGTGTCTATACCAGGCATGCCAACGTTAGGGGCCTGAAGTGTCTCCAGCCCCGCTCAATCTTTGTTGGAAAGGGGCTATCAAGGTCCATTTATGAAAAGGATCCTAGCCCAAATCCACTCAAGCTGGGGAGCCATTAAAGGTTGCTCTAAGTACCCCTCTTTTCACCACTCTGATGTTTATCATTGTCTCCTCTGTTTTTCTCCTTCCCTCCAATCTCCACCAAACCTGCCAGTTACGACCTATTTATATGATGAAAACATAATGCCAAATGAAAGTAATTGATGACTATCTCTACTGCACAAGACTAGTGACTGGCCCAACCCTCTAAAGCCAAAATCACACATACTCTGTACCAGATAAGCTGGGGAATATCATCCCCCTCACCCCCGCAGATCCATGAGAACTGATCAGAAACTTGTCATGTATTAGATGCCTATCTTGATACATTGAATTTGTTGTTTTCTCTTCAGGAAATGAAAATCATTGATATTAATTGCATCCCTAGTTGCCACAGATTTCAAAAGGTACATGTACTATCATATATCTTCAGTGAAGTACCAGCTTTTTGAGCTATGACTTGCTAATTAAAATTACCACTAAGCATTTCTGTGCTGCTACATAATGAAACATAAAGTGTGGGAACAGTGTTG
Organism: Zootoca vivipara; assembly: GCF_965207765.1. Taxonomy (NCBI): domain Eukaryota; kingdom Metazoa; phylum Chordata; class Lepidosauria; order Squamata; family Lacertidae; genus Zootoca; species Zootoca vivipara. The sequence continues at coordinate 25,238,028 of NC_142588.1, forward strand.
TCATTACTCACCATTTTGGAGTATCAGGTGATCAATATAAAGGTTTATATTAACATGGGGAAACCAGTCCATTTGTTGGCTGTCCAGCTTTTAAGACATGGTTATCAAATCGACAGAAATGTGGTATTTTACCACCAGTGGAGACTTCACTACTTACAAAAAATTCAAAAGCACTAACCAAGCACTAGTAGTTCAGTGCCTGGAAGTATTTTCCTCCGCAGTTCAGAAGGTTGTGCATTTGCCATCTGTGGAGCTGTGATATTTTAGCTCTGTATTCATTTCTCTCTCAGTAGGGTTGACCAAGGTTTTATCGCTTAATTTATCACCCTGGCTACATCCAAGGAACATTCCAAAGGTGGCTGAAATCATAAAAGTGAATGAGAAGTTCCACACGCCTGCTAAGTTTGGTGCATGTACAGGTGCTATCATTACTCGGCATCCGTTACTTTTCACATTTCAACATCACTTTTTCCAACTAGCCATTTTTGCAATGTTAATTAATGTCACAGCTTGCTGGGCACATTTGACGGGACAGAATTTACGTGGGAAGCTATTGGATGTACTCTGGACTATAATTAAGTAGTTAGCTTTCTGTCATTCTTCTCAGTGTCAATACAGTTCTACTGGCTTGGAACTATACATGTTCACACCAGTAACTCATTTATAATAAACAGCCCTAGCTATGGTGAAAGATCTGTATAGCTTATTACACCAAAACTATAGCAAAAGCAGCTCATTTATTCTTCTCTCCAACTTTCTGCACTTCCTCTTCACTTTCTCCTTCAGCTGCAATCTCCTGTTACTCATATTAAACCAGTTGTGGCCAATGTATGTAACCCACCTTGCCAAAAAATCAACAAACTAACTTTTTGGTTCAGCTGCTTTCCTAGGACTGCAAAAACAGGAAGGGGCAGGGGATTGGAGTTATCATTCACCTCTTCTGCCACAAATAGATATACCTGGATGAGCTCCGTACGGTTTGATTGGCCACAAGTTGTGGAATCTTGATTTAGAGGCTCCACCACTTTGTTTTACCTACATCTGTCATTTTGAATTCCCCTTGTGGTTCCTATTGCTCTAGACAAGTTTATCACACACACCCCTTTAATCTTTGCTGTCCACTGCATCCATGGCTTTCCCCATTCTGTTTAAATGGGCTGTCTTTCAGGGATCCACACTGCATCCAGCTCAATTGTGCTACAGATATGAGTTATCATAGTTCCAGTACAACAGGAAGGACGCCTGCTTGTAAAAGGGATGCTGATAAGTGGGTCTCCCACACTGTATGTTCTTTCTTTTAGAAATGCTAAATCCACTCCACATCTTCTTGAATGAAAGCTCCATTGTGCATATTTTGTGGTTGCTGCTTCTACTTTTTCAAAAATGCATATGTGTTCATATAGACCAGCGGCAGGAAACCGTATCAGTCCAAGGTCCACATTTGTTTCTGAAGAACCTCTTGAGGGGCACTTGTCAGTGTGGAACAGGGCCAGAGGCAAGACTAGGCAGAGCAATATTAATATTTGTACAGAAGGTGAATACACACACACACACACACACACACACACACACACACACACACACACACACACACACTTACTTCCTCTCTAGTCTCCATCCAGGCAAGCAGGAATCATTGTCAAAGTTCAAGGACACACTCCAGCCAGGCAAAAAGCACTTAAGCCTATCAAAGCCAGTGAGTGGTGTGGCATGGGATGACAGAGATGGCTGAGGAGGGACTGTTTTCTGTGCAGAATGAATTCTATCAAGCTTTTATGCTAGAATAAACCAGACCCTGGCTATTGCATTTTGAACCAGCTGATGTTTCCTTCACTTTAAACCTAGCATGAGATGTGGTCTATACATGTAACAAATTGCATGCGGGTGGTGCCATGGTCTAACCACTGAGCCTCTTGAGCTTGCTGATCGTAAGGTCAGCAGTTTGAATCTGTGCAATGGGGTGAGCTCCTGTCGCTTTGTCCCAGCTCCTGCCAACCTAGCAGTTCGAAAGCATACTAGCATGAGTAGATAAATAGGTACTGCTGCAGCAGGAACGTAAACGGCCTTTCTGTGCACTCTGGCTTCCGTCACGATGTTCCATTGAGGCAGAAGTGGTTTAGTCATGCTGGCCACTTGACCAAGAAAGCTGTCTGCAGACAAATGCCAGCTCCCTTCGCCTGAAAGTGGAAATGAGCGCTGCAACCGCATAGTCAAATTCAACTGGACTTAACTGTCCAGGCGTCCTTTATCTTTTACCTTTACCTAAAAAAGGGTAAAGGGACTCCCTGACCATTAGGTCCAGTCGTGACCAACTCTGGGGTTGCGGCGCTCATCTTGCATTATTGGCCGGGGGAGCTGGCATACAGCTTCCAGGTCATGTGGCCAGCATGACAAAGCCGCTTCTGGCAAACCAGAGCAGCACACGGAAATGCCATTTACCTTCCCGCCGGAGCGGTACCTATTTATCTACTTGCACTTTGATGTGCTTTCGAACTGCTAGGTGGGCAGGAGCTGGGACCGAGCAACGAGAGCTCACCCCGTCACAGGGATTCGAACCGCCGACCTTCTGATCAGCAAGCCCTAGGCTCTGTGGTTTAACCCACAGCGCCACCTGTGTCCCATACCGTTACCTTACATGTAACAAAAAAGAGTGGTAAAAAATTCACTGTGCCCCTTCAGAATGGAGGTGCGAACAGCGGTGGAGCTAGCCACTCGGGCACCTGGAGCGCCACGCATGCCATGCACCCAGGGGTGGACAATCCGCCCACAGGGGGGGGATCAGTGCAGCGGCAATCCGTCTGGGGGGCTTTTGTCACACCCCCTCGGGAATGACTCCTGGGGCCAACCACCCCCACTGCCCCCCCTTCTTACGTCCCTGGGGGCGAAATCAAACCTTTTAATCTTTCCCCTTTTAAAAACAGCCTGCCTTTTCTCACACCCCCTCAAAAAACACCTAAATAGTCAGAAAAAGCGGGTGAGCTGGAACAATTCACCCTGATGTGTTTCCATTTGCTAGCATTTTTTAAATGTAGTGGTGCGTTCAAAAGTGGCATCCTCATATCTGAAGTATTGAAATCCTTTCCATGATTATATTCCAACTTCATTGTGCTGCATGTGTGACCAAGCTTCCAACAGATAGGTCCCATTAGTGTCAATGAATTTAGACATGCCTAACTTTCTCCAGATTGTGCCCAATATATTTAATTTATGAGAGCAAGATCAGCAGCATTAAGTTTTTATAGTGTCATTCTAATAATCCACGGACAACAAGTTTAAGAATAAATTGCCAGAAATACCTATTTAGGTACTTTAAAGAGGGAATCAGCTTATGGTATTTTACTTGATACTCTTTATTTGGTTAGAATAGCTAATCAATGAGTTGTAATTGTTTTCCAATTTGAGATAGAAGAGGCTAGAAAGCCACAGTTCCAATTACTGTCATATGCAAAGCAGGAATTCCCTGGCAATGCCTCTGCCAACCAATTCTAATGATAACACAGTTCAAATAAATTTGTGAGATGGTTTGTGTAATGAAGAGTTATAGTACAACTTTTTTATAAAAAAAACCCACTCATACAGCATGTTTATACTTTTTTAAGGGTGTATTTCACGGAAGGTGATTTAGGAAATTATTCACAGCTGGTTGAAGGTTACTAGAGAGCAATTAGGAAATTGAAGGTGTCCTTAAGATACAGGTTGATATGGCCAGCAGCTACAAATGCTAATACTGAGCTTGATTTCTTCCACTGTGTGGAGGAAATTGTCTTGTGTGCCTTCTTGGTCTTGTTTAGAGCTCTCTGATTTATATGATAAACTATCATACTGTGGTTTACTTTATGCAGGTCAATCTCTAGGAGACTAATTTTAAATTTATACATGAAAGCAAGTACCTAATCAATGACCTGCTTGACCTCTGGCCAATCAGATTATGAAAAATTGTTTGTTCTGTGCAATACCATCACCAGAAGAATGAGCTTTGCTATCTGCTGCTTGTTACCAGTAGAGGGTGTCTCACTCTGTTCCTTATAACAACTGGAGCTGAGGTCTAGTGCTATCTCCCTCTTCAGGGCTTTAACTCTGCTGTTAGCATGCAGGCTATTGCCGGTAATGCACTTTTAATAAGTTATTTTTATGCAAATTTAATTTTTTTATTATTACGTTCATTTGAACTGTCTTTTATGTTGATATTATGGACACTGATGGTTGTGTTTTTTTTATGCTTTCAGAGCATAACATGCATGAAATAACAAAGTGAGCATGTCTCTAAGAAACTGCCTAAATTTCCTTGAAATTTAGGGAAAATACAGTGGACTCTTGTCATATATGCCTGTTTATGTTTCGAACAAAAAAAAAATGTGTGTCAAAGTTCAAGGCCTTGTACCATTACAAAAGTTGCAAGCCCATTTAGTAGTAGCTGCTAAGTGGCAGGTTCATCACTTTGAGAACTTATCAGGTGGGGCCTGAATCAGGTAAATGCCGTCTGATTGGTCTGGATGACAGAGGACTCTTGATTGGCTGGAGGTTCCAGTCAGTTGGGAGTTAACTGTCAGTTGAGTGGAGAGGCAGTGGAGTTGAGTCAGTTGGAGATGAGGAGGGAAAGGGGAGTTGATACGGAAGGGAATAGACCAGAGAAAGGCAGGACTGAATATTTACAGCCAACAGGGTCTCTTGAGTCTTAAGAACCTATCAACAAGCACCTTTAGGACCGTAAGTATCCGTATTACCTTAAGTGTATAGTATCCTGCTAATTAGCCAACTACCTTGGTTTTCAAAGTTCATTCTGTCTCTCGTGTTGGTGTCCATCTCATGCCTAAGCTTAGCATACCAACTATTTGGCACAAAATGTGTTGTCAGGGATACTGGTTCCCTCAGCATCATGTTGTATAAACATAGGTTTAGGTATCTATTTATGCTGCCCCCAAATTAGTGAAGAAGCACAGATACCTAAACATTTTGTGCTGAAGTATTTGGCTTATATGTACAGCTTGCTTACCCATCACTATTCATTACAAGTCACATATTCTGGGTCAACTGAAATGTTCTGTATAATTTATGTGCTCAGTTTCATATGAGTTAGGAAGAAATGCACACCATTATATTCACTTTTGGCAAATTAACAAGAATTTTTCTTTGGAGCACAGTCTTTTTGCCATTGGCTTATTTTTAAAATGTTCCTAGAACTCAAATTATAAATCCAGTAGTTCATTTCAACAAACCATTATACTCTGCACAGCACATGAGATTTATTTGCAATGAAGGTGGAGGGACGCTGATGAAGTTCACCCCAAACAACAAGCTTGTCATATTAATTTACATGGGTCATAATTCTTATTTAAACTGGGAGTCAGGAAACCTTATCCTGAAACTCTTGCTGCATTCATCACAAATAATGAGGTGCATTTTGAGTGAATGTCAATCTTTTGTGCCCACATAGCAGCATTCAGACGACCAAACCAGCAAACTCAGGGGCCCTGTAGTACATGCTCAGAAATCATTTGATTACAGTACTCCTTTCCAGGTCTCAAGGAGAAACTACCCTACCTACCTAATTTCTGTATTTTAATCCAGTGATATACCCATAGCTGTGTTTGTATTCATGTCATGGTTTCCTGCCACCAAGTCCTGCTACCCATCTCCATGGCTCCCACTTCTACTGGTAATTTATATTGCCTCTTAACAACAGCCGGCCCCATTTCCTCATAGGGAAGAGTGGATAATGGGCACTGCTGGAACAGGTTCACAGACTAGTGTGGCAGTAAAGTTTGCCACCAGTGGAGCTGCTGATACAATCCAACAACCAATTAGGAGTCAGGGCACTGAGGCTCATGACAGCTGAAGAACAGGAGAAAACCATGGTTCCTGAGGCAGGTGGGGGCTAACCCACAACCTATGGCCAGATGTCATGATGCCAAAAGTTTTTGTGTGTGGACTTTTAAGTCCCCCGCACCCCACAATGTTTCAATTTTTTCATTAAAAGTTTTACTGACTGCTCTAATAAGCATGCTACTGTAACACTTTGATATGCCACAATATGCTTTTTATTTTGTTTGTTATTTTTGGTCTCTCAAGACGGCCCAAATTTCTGCATTCTATTTTTTTAAAAGAAATGTTTATTTTAATAACCACTTCCATAGGTCTTTGGATGTAGTTCCCTGGTGCTGAAAGATTATCAGCCCCCCCGACCCCGCACCCCAAATATGTCCTTTAGAAAAAAATGGCCCCCGCGCATTTACACTTTCCCTGTGTCTGCTTGGACATGTAGCCCTTGGCCCAAAAAAGGTTAGCAACCCCCAGCATAGGTAATATACTTTTGCCTGCCCCCCCACCCTGTGCTAAGTTGGCAAACAGCATTGTAAGAGTGTACAGGAATAAAAATACTATGAGTCAATTTGGAACTCTTGAAACTTGAACACCCTAGGGTTGCATCATCACCACCACCAAATAATAAAGGAACAAAGTACTCAATTTCTATCCTGCCCTTCGTACAACAATTTTAAGGCATGCTACATAAGAAGAGCAGAATGGATACCATCTTATGCTGCGTATCAGATATAAAACCACAACTAAAAATGAACTGCTCCTGCACCTTCAACAGCAACCTGATCTAAGTAGATGATTTCCTGGCAGGAAGATAAAGTGATGGGGGAAGGCTTGGATGATTGCCTATGCAGCTATAACCTCTGTTCCTCTGTAGAAACTCCATGAGGATTTAAGAGATTTATGCTATAATATCAATTTTGTTTTGCATGATATTTCACTGGTTAGTATCATCTTCATTGTTCACCGGGGGTGCTTTTTTGGTTTTATTACTGTGCAGTTGAAGTCAAGTTTTCTATTCCTGGCATCACCAACATCATAAGTAAACTCACAGGATCTTGCAAAATGACTGAGGCAGGGCAGACCCTCTCTGGAGCTCACAATGGGGTTATTTGTCCCCTGTGTAGGGAGGATGGGGGGGAGGTAGAAACAGCTGCTAGTACTGCGGTGGGGTCAATATCATGGAGGTCCTGTTGCACCAGTGGATCTGTGCTGGTACAGCATTGGCTACAACCCTATAGATGCAGGGACATAAATTGCGAAAACATCCTCAATTATGGTTTTCAATACAGCCTCATTCTCTCCCCCCTCCCCCCCCCCGCATAATTTTAAACTGAGAGGTCTGGATCAAGGGATGGGAGACATCTGCCTAGCTTTGTATTTTAATGCAAGCATACCTAATTCACTCTTCTCACCATGCAAAAAACAGAACACCAATATCCTGTGTTGTTGTACTCTTGGGGGGGGGGGAATTGGAGAACTATATCACAAACTTCAGAGAACCGCGAATTTAGAGGTGTAGTTCTCCAACTCCCAAAAATGTGCATAAAAGTAGACGTATTAGTGGAAAACATAGTGGGGGTGGAATTAATGTATTAGTGAAAATGGCATACAAAATGTACTGCCTTGTGAACATTTCTTGCAAAAATGTGTATATAAGAGAAACACACTAAAAAGCTGGTGAATTTCATGACTTTTATTTTTTAAAAAATTGCAAGCTGATGAGACAATGACGCAAGCTTCCTGAATTCCAGAAAGTATATCCAGTCATTCCTATGCTAAGACAGAATACCTTTTCTAGTCTTCTGTATGCAGGATGAATTTTATTTTTGTAAAGGCATTTGAACACACGACCCTCTACCTGCATGCTGAAGTGGTACAGTCCAGGAGAGCCAATTGCCACTTATTTCAGCTGCATGTATAAATTAGTCAAGTTAGAACTATTTCGAGATGACTTGCTGAGATATGGTTTGATAGAAAGTGGTCAGTTAACTGTAGCAGTATGTTTTTCATGTAAAACGTGGCTCATTGTTCCTCAGATAAATGAGTACAACTGTGTATGTACAAGAGGAGTGAGGGGCACTGCTTTGATTTCTATTGAGCTAGTCAACATGTTCCAAAAATTTAAATATTTAAAAGGAGTAGGATTTTTACCCAGCAGGAATTAACTTGGAAAGGACACTTTCTCTATATACTGATATGTAATGCCTGAGTAAATCATCTTGAAACTGCTTTGAGTACAGCAGTGAATTTGAGTGGGAAGACATTACATTTTCCATATAAAAGAATTATTGAACTGCAACACAAGATTGGTGCTGTGAATGTTTGATTCAACTATTAAATCATTTCAATCGGAAGGATGAATGTATAATATTTCAAGCCAAATCTCTAAAGAAACACACAGACAATCTTGCTATCTTGAAATTTTATCTACCGGATAAAATACCGTCCTATATCAAAAGTATTTTTAAGGTAAATTAAAATCGCATGGCTTGTAGCACCAAGCTTCCTTTACAATTTGATAATATGACGGTGTATGAAAGCTTATTAAAGGTTTTGCCTTTAGAAAACCAAAAGGAACACCTGACTTTAGATGCTAACACACACATTTCATTGGTGATTTGGATTATTTTGCCTAGTTAAGCTAGTGAACAATATGTTTGGCTTGTGTTAAAATGCCACATATCACATAATAAGATTAAAATGGCAGTATATCATCAATATATGATAATTATTTCATTAGTAGGAATGTTAAAGTCATTAATGAAAAATGCAATATTTGCCCTGCAATCATGTGGTTCCAGGGATGCTATCCCACATCAGATCTTTCTCTAAGGTGCACCCCCCTCTCTGCCACCACAGAAACATGTATGCCCCTTGCTAGATACCAACATCAAAAGCTCCAACATTCTTACAGTGGTTTAATCTCTCCTCTCAGGGAATTTTGGGAATTGCAGCTCTGTGGGGGCACGAGAGGCCTCTTAACAACTCTCTGTGCCCTTAACAAACTACAGTTCCAATGATTCTTTAACAAAACCATGAGTCTTTAAAGTGGTATAAAATTGTTTATAGTGCATATAGGGCAAGGGTGACTCAGAAATGGATCGGGACATTTTTCAAATGCACAGAAACAGATATGAGGCAAATCTGGGGGCCTCTGCACACTCCTAATGTATGTTCTTATTGTGATGGCATGGCAGACAATATGCCGACTTTTTGTCACTTTAATTCATTGCCCCTGATGCACATGAATCCTGGATAACATAAACAAAAATAGAGTACACCCTTCTCCCACCTGCTGAATCAACCCAGCACAGTGTGAGATGAGGTAAATGAACCACCTTGTAAATTTTAATACATTTTTAATAATTAAATTTGCTGTTTCTGAGTAACACTATGCTCTCTCTGCTTCAAACTGTACTGCAGATTTAAAGCAGCTCTGCATAAAACAAAGCTCTGTGCTTTCCATTCATTATAAATCTATAAGATGAATCTATGAAATGACTATAGCTTCTTCCTTTTGGCCAAAGCAGATAAAATTTACAGGCACAGATGCTCCTCCAGAGTGGATTAAGCTTGCCAAATTGCAGACAAATATTTCCAGGAGCTTTGGTAGGAAAAATGAAAGAGATTCACTTCCCTCCATAATTCATATTTGGGCAATACCTTTAATAGAATGTGAACATGGTTTTTGGTATACAGGCTAATTGAATAGTGCTTTTCTTTCCTGGCAAAATTCTATTGTGTCTCATGGAATGATAATACTTCCATCTCATGTATTATTGACATGACCTATTTTTTTCCCCTTTAGTAGTGATGTTGGTTTTAATTTTTTTTAATAATATACCATCAACCCTCATTATATGCAATATGACATTCTTTAATTTCATTCATTCATTCCCCCTATCATAGCAATATAAATGTCTTTCATATTAGGCTCTCCTTTTTAATGCTCCATATGGAGGTTTACTTTCTTCGTGGAAGTGTGTGTGTGTGTAGAGGGGTCATCTAGCTGACCAAAGCTGCTTTTATTTTAAATGTCAGGCCTCATAATTGCAAATCTTCTAATTGGTTCTGCCACAGAATGATTTGGGCATGTGCTTTTTAATATTATTATTCTTGAGTTGTATTGCCTGTAAATAAATCATGATCACCAACAAACTTATTTCTTTAAGAGCTAAGATTTCTGACAATCCCTTTATTCTGAAATATAAATTATTCATTGCAAGCAGCCACAGTTGGTATTGATCAGAAATGTTTTGCGACTTGTTAATCCATAAAATACCTCATGAATGTTGCTTATATGTGGAGTGGGTTATCCTTTTATTTTCTCCCATCCTTTCTGCTTATATCATTCTTAAGTAATTCATTAATAATGTCACATATATTAACTGGGTTGCATAACGTTTTCCCTTTTAAGATGATGTTATAATGAACTGGTTCAGTGATGCGTAATATCTTGTCAACAGAATGCTTGTTAAGATTCTGTTCATAAAATGTCACAATTTTAAAGCCTTATTTATTTATTTATTTATTACATTTATCCACCGCCTTTCATCCGAGGATCACAGGGTGATTTGCAGTATAGAAATACTGAAATATAAGGCATACATTTATCCTGCTAAGTCACATTTTAAATGTCTGTGGTCTGATGGAATTAATATCTGTAGATTATGTAGACTTTTTTGTTTTTGTTTTTTTAAATGTAGCTTCCCTCAGCTAGGTGACCTTCACATATACACGAAAGTAAGCTGTCTAGCTCATTTGGAACTGAAATGCTACAGAAAATACATAGATAACAATAACACTTTCACAAAACAATCCCTTGGCAATTTGCCTACATTAAAATATTGGAATTACTGATGGAGTGGTTGTGAAGGTTGAGTACAGCTATGGGTGGGTTATTTGGAGATTCTTGATAATATTCATGACTAACTTGGGCTGGAGCGTGGGCATTGTTTTAATATATTGGAGGAATATAATTACACTTTCTCTGGATTCCTTAACAATGTGACTTGTGCTTTTGCACTTCAGTTATCTAAAATGATTTATTGTGTTTATTAATCCCTTTTTACACAAGAAGTGTCTCAAAGAGATTTATAAAAATTGTTATAATACCAAATAGTACAAATATTAAAACCAAGTAAACAAAATAAAAAGCGAAGAACACACCCACATATGTAAAAGGCAAGTCTCGCTGTCAACATGGGAAATATGAGCAGCAGCCTTTGCAGCTAGGAAAGGGGATGTCTTTCCACTCCCCCTTTTTAGTTGCTCTACAGAGCTATTCGTGTGTAGAGAGTCCATTGATTTCAGTGGGTAGAGGATAATGTTGCAAAGCTACAGAATATCCTAAGCATCCTGAGTACATATGATTAACTCTGGGATGAAATCTAGCCTTTTCAGCTGGTGAGGATTCTAAAAGTCCTCCCTTTTCAATATGTGAGAATGATGAATTACCTACAGGCTTCTCTATAACCTGCAGGAGGAGTTTGATGGCTGTATGAATAACAGAGGAAAGAAAAAGTAGTGTGGCTTCTCCTGGTAGTAAGTTTACATAAATATGAAGTGGTGGTTGGAGTGTAGGACTAGAACCTGGGAAGACCAGGGTTCCAATCCCTACTCAGCAATGAAGCTCACTGCATGACCTTGGGCCAGTCACTGCCTTTCAGCCTATCCCACCTCACAGGGTTGTTGAGATTAAAGGGGGGAGAGAACCATGTATGAAGCCTTGAGCTCCTTGGAGAAAAAGGAGGGGCAATGTAATAAATAAAATAAATTACAAATCAAAGATGAGAGAGTGCGGATTTTTAACACAGATACAGATACAGATACAAGGTAAATCTTGGGGCCTCTAATACTTTACATTTGTACAGTATATCACTTTCTGAAACAGTTCAGATGATCTAATTGTAATCCTTTCAATAATTCTGTATGGTAAGTTAGCATTATATCCTTATCCCACATACTGCAGACGTGGAGGGGAATTGACGTACTGTAGTTTGCCTAAGGTGATCCAGCTGAGCTCACGGGAGAAGCAAGATTCAAACCCAGACAATATTCATAGTTCAGACTCTTGGCCACTATGCTACATTATTAAAAAGGAACCCCAACAAATGCCCTTAAACTACACTGTTCTGTTTTAAAATGTGTATCATAAATTATGAATCAATGTAAACAAAATCATACTAGAGTATTACAATGTAGATAAAGCGTATGCATTATCACACGCTTTTTTGTTTCAAAACAAAATAGAATTTGACAATTATTCTATAAATCTGATTGTTTCGTCCTCTGATGAAGTACATAAATTTCACTAGTATTATTATATTCCAGACAATTTCAAACCATTCTACAATTAATGGTGTTTAACTTTGCTTCCACACTTTAGCAATAGTTTACTGCTCATTTTTTAGACTTTGTGTTTTTTGTTTGAATGACATGCTGTGGTTAACGCTTAAAGTGTCATTCTTAAGGATATCATCAATATATTTTTTATTTCAGAACTGTGCATGGATCACATGTCTTTGCAACTCCCAAGTACCCTCAAGTCAAGGATGGTGCCTTTTAACACATCTACTGTTCCTTAGTCTTTTATTTTATCCTTCCTTGTATGCAGCAGCAGTGTGTAAGACAAGTAGTTACAGTAGCACAGAAGAGAGGATTAAGTGATTACTTGGCATTTGAAAATTGCATGTCTGTTTAAGGGCTCTTACAAGTACCGGTATTTAGAAGAATGTGTTCTCACTGTGGTATACTTGGCTTCCTGACAAATTTCCTCCCTAAGCTGAGCACAGCACCAGCATCCTACCAGAATAAAACAAACAGGCACCAGCATACTTCTAAATAACACACCCTAATAGATAAGAGTTGGCTTGAAACTAATTACATAAATTTATCTGCTGTGGGTTCTTGGTGTTGTTCTTTTTAAGAGAGCATAATATGTAAATGTAACACAGTTAATTCATATGACTTATTTGGGGAAACTGGTCCAGATTTATTTTTTTTAAGTTCACAAATATAAGCACCATAAATAATCTATATTATTTTACTTCTTTAATTAATTAATTATTCTTTTAGCATATTAAATGGCTATACTTGTTAGCAGGATCATTGAACTGTTGCCTTTTTGAGATAATAAAATTGATTTTAAAAAAAAACAGGTACCACACATGGTTGGTTGGAAAGCCTAGATTTTCCAAAGCCTAGATTTTCCAGAGCAGCTCTACTCTTAATTCCTAGCCCAACCAATTAAAACTGGAATTTGGCCCCTAACAATAAATTAAATATTACTTTTATTTGAATTGACACAGGAGTACAGCCCCATCCAAAATGTAGGGTGGATGTTTCAAGTACTATGCTGTACTGTGTAAGCAACCAATTCTTAATTTTTAGAATGCACATAATCTAAATCATCTGTAGAGAAGGGGTGAGGAATCTGATGCTCTCCAAATGCTATTGGGACTCCACCATCCGTAATCATTGGGCTTGTTGGCTGGGGCTCATGGGAGTTGAAGTGTAACAATGTCTGGAGGGCCACGTACCCATCCCTCAGTAGAAGCTGAGAGTTTATCCATTCCTTAAAAGAATACATGCACCCGTGGGTATTTTTCTTCACAGCATACCTTTTTAAAAATATAATCAAATTAGCAAGTTAAAAATGAAAATTGTGCATAGATATAACAAGTGTACGTATCTGTATTTACCATTTAAAGTTAAGCTAGTATGTTTAAGTTACATATGGATCTATGGTTAATCAAGAACATTTAGAAGTGTTTTTCCCCAATAACTTCAATCTATCATAGCCTACAAAACAGACTGATAACAATGCAGTAACTAAAGGTCTAATCAAACTTCAGTGTGTTTAAAAATTATCATTTCATTTTAATTATGTATTCCAGCTAATCATTATATCAATTTAGATCACTAGATCTTCTTCAATCCTTCTGATCATCATTGTTTTCTTTTGCTCCAAAACATTAATTTATCCATTTTCCAGTTTAATTAAATCAGCCTATCAGTTCATCAACATTGCTAATATCCCCACCCTAATTCAATCATTAACCTAAAAATATTCGTATTCTTGCAGAGTTATGGATTTAGCTGAATGGGAATATAATATAGTAGTTCATTAAGCTAATCCATTCTAATTTTCAATTAATCTCTTTCATTTTATCAGAAACACTACTAGCTCAGAGAACTCTATTCCTGTAATGTAAAATAATAATAATAACAATAATAATAATATCAAATCCTGAATTTACCATTCAATTAAATCAATGTGCAGAACAATTCTGTGTATGTGTACTCAGAAGTCCCAGGTACTCTCAGGTAAGTGTGCTTGGGATTGTACTCCTAGACTTCCTTTGGCTCACTCATCTTTTCTTCTTTGCACTCTTGCTTTGAAAATGTACTGTAGACCACAGTGGTTTTCAAATGCTACTTTTCACATGTAAAAGGTTACTATTGCTGTCACCTCTCTGTCTGCATAGATGCAAACATTTATTTTATGAAGAAATAATCCATGTGGAGCAATTGGATGCAGGGATTTAGCTTGAAATGTTAACTTTGAAATAAAGCTTCTGAAATTCAAGCCAAGAAGGATGTTAATGAAAATAAACAGACCTCTAGACTGTCACCAAAAATATATAGACTTGCAACTTCTGTGGGGATTTGGCTCTGGATATTGCATATCAAGCTAAAATTGTGTAACCCCCAGAACTGACCTCTGTGACCATCCCTATCTTTCTGGATCTGGCATACCAAGCAGGTGCCCTGCCCCCTTCCTAGCAAGGTAGAGAGCTTTTAGCTCTCCACCTCACTTACCAGGCTCTGGGAGGCTATCATACCAGCTCTGAAAGCCTCCCAGACCTTGGTGAGGCAGAGAGCTTAAAAGCTCTTTCCACAGTGGGAAAACCTAGCATGGAGTGAACTTTTAAGGGAAGGTTTTATGTTTTTGAGACTACAGGAGGAGAGTTGCCAATAGATTGGCCCAATTCACAGGATTTGTTTTGCCTGCTCTGCATTGGCATGGAGATGAATCATCTAGTGATAGAAGCATGGTAAATAGAATAATTTGGTCACATTTTTGGTAGGTAGGTGTGTGAATTCACTAGGCAGGGTTAAGCTTAGGTGATCACTCTTAGTCCCCCTGAGGAGTTTAGTCCCACAACCTGCCTTCAAGGCTGTGAGACATGTTGACAAGGTAAGGATCAGAGGCTAATCTGTACTACCTGATTTCTGGACGTATTATCACCTATACATAATCTGAGCAGGCTGAAAGCAAAGAGTAAGGTTACCATAACTTCCGTCATAGAGCTTCAGTATGCCGATGACAACATAGTGTGTACATGCTCAGAGGATGACCTCCAAACCATCCTAAATATCTTTGCAGAAGCTTACGAAAAGCTTGGCCTATCACTCAACATCCAAAAAACCAAAGTGCTGCACCAACAAGTACAAAATAACCCCTCTGCAGCGCCACAGATCCAACTCAATGGTGTAATGTTGGAAAATGTTGATCACTTCTCCTACCTAGGCAGTTATCTTTCCACAAGGGCCAACATTGATGCCGAAATCCAGCATCGCCTGAACTCTGCGAGTGCGGCTTTCTCCTGATTGAAGTGCAGAGTGTTTGAGGACTGGGACATTCGCAGGGAAACCAAAATGCTTGTTTACAAAAACTATTTTACTACCAACCTTACTATATATGCTTGTGAAACATGGACCACTTATAAACGCCATCTCCAACTCCTCAAAAGATTCCATCAACGGTGTCTCTGAAAAATTTTACACATCACTTGGGAAGACAGGCGAACTAATATCAGTGTACTGGAAGAAGCAAAGATCACCAGTGTTGAAGCAATCATTCTTCAACATCAACTTCATTGGAGTGGTCATGTTGTGCGGATGCCTGATGATCGTCTTCCAAAGCAACTACTCTATTCCGAACTTAAAAATGGAAAGCGTAATGCTGGTGGTCAACAAGAGAGGTTTAAAGACTGTCTCAAGGCAAATCTTAAAAAAATGTAGTATAAACACTGACAACTGGGAAACACTGGCCTGTGAGCGCTCCAGTTGGAGAACAGCCTTTACCAAAGGTGTCACGGGCTTTGAAGACACTCGAACTCAGGACACAAGGGAGAAACATGCTAAGAGGAAGGCACACTTGGCATATCCACACTGTGATCAACTCCTGCCCAGAAACCAATGTCCCCACTGTGGAAGGACGTGTGGATCCAGAATTGGCCTCCACATTCACTTACAGACTCATTGTTAAAACTGTGTTTATGGAAGACAATCTTACTTGGCTACAAGTGATTGCCAAAGAAGAAGAAGAAGAATTCATTTTTAGAGATTCATTAAATGATCTCCTCATTCAACACACTTTATTTGTGTTTTATTTCTTTGTCATGGTCACAAAAAGAATTCTGACTTAAGCTAGATCCGATAATCTAAATTCTGCTGTAAATCACTGCTGAATAGCTGCTTGAATTGTATGACAGGCTAACCTATTATTTATATAAAAGTATCTAACTTTTACTCTGAAAGAAATTATACTACTCTAGCTTGGCAGGTTGCTTGTTAAGAACCAAGCCGGACATGGTTAATCTAACTAATCCTGTCATTAGCCTTTCTGCAATTATGGGGGGCAAAGTAAACTCTCTGATTGTGATTGACATCTGTTTGATTTGGCTTTAAGTTGAGCAACCTTACGTCTATATTATAAAATGTAATCCTTAATGACATCTTTTTTTAATTATTATTTTTAATTGGAACATATTTCTCTTCAATTCGTATTTTTATGTGAATATGAAATTTATCTAAACAGAAGAAAAGTGTCAAGCTCATGAAAAAGTTGAGAGGATAAGCTGTGTTCATACTACAAAATTCTGGGTTTCTGTTGCAGGAGATTCTTGTCACCTTTCTAGTGTGAAAAGTCAACCACCATCCTTCTCATAACATCACAGCTTTCAATTAATAATGCATGCAGAATTCACTGGGTGAGTAAATACTCTATATGCATATATGGTGTTTGCACTTGTTTTATGCAGTATCATTTCTGAATGATTGAGCCTGAAGTATAAAATGTAAAATATTTCTGGAACCAGTGATGGGACTCAAAGGAGAATGAGTTTTCAGAGTGCAAACAGCGGGTGCAATCCACTGTTAAGGCCCATTGATTTCTGTAGAATTAAAATAAGTGTTCAACTCTCTTCCATTGGAAACAGTTGGACTCCTTAGAGTTGAATGTGCTTAACTTTGGTTAGACTATGGAGTTTTGCCCACTGCGCAGCCTGCTATCCATCAAGCCAGAAGTGCTCCTTCCAGCCATTGTAAGGCAGCCATCAAGGGCTCAATAGGCAACCAGTGGCAGGTAGCAAAAATGGGAGGGTTGTCAAGCCCCTTGTGGATAATGTTGGGCATGCCTGGTATACTTTAAATGAATTTATGGTTCCAGTGCATGTGTGGGGGATAAGTAGTATATTTCCGAGACCGAGCCTGGAGCTGTAAGTGGTTCAGGAAACTTTTTGTCTGCTGCTACTATCATTTTCCAATGTCAAATCAATTTCAATAACCAAGTTTTATGCAAAACTTAAAATAATCCATTTCTAAGCCTGTGTTGGCTTTGTATGCCAATGAAAGCAGAACATTGGCATATGTGCTCAAAATAATCTCAATTTGAAGCATGAGAAAGAATGAAAACTGGAAACTTTTGTATTTTTATCCTGTTAATGTGAATTTCAGTGACATCACTAAAGTCTTTCAGTTTTTCTGGTAACCTACTTCTCCAAAGAAGAGTGGTAAAGTCTGATACAACCAGGTTAATTTGCTGGACACACCTGAAAGTGGGCAGAGAAGCATTGTTTAACAGGAACTAGGGTAGACAGAAGGTATGACAGGAAAGAGAATGAATCAAGTACCAAATGATTGGTCTGAGCCCTCCAACACATTTTTTTAGAATGATGGGAAAAGGCAGCAAAAGCAGGTGCAGCCTGTTGCATATTTCATCCAAAAGATAATCCACTATACAGTTCACCGTAACAATTATCTATATTTGGAACCAAGAAAGGAGATTCCAGCTAAACATTAGGAATAACTTTCTAACAGGAAGTGCTGTTCAGTAGTGGAATGGACTATCTCAGAAAGGACTACTTTCATTAGATGTCTTTAAACAGCGGTTGAATGACCATCTATCAGAGGTTCTTTAGTTGTCATTTCTGAATTGCGGGGGATTGGATCAGATTATCTTTTGGGTCCCTTTCAATGTCACCTTTCTTTTCAAATAAAGAAAATCCCTGGACTCACTGAAATATATTTTTTGGTCACAAGGAAAACTGAGAACCTGGAGAGAACCATAGATTAATAGATAGTGGTTGAAGGCAAAGAGTAACATTTGGAACAATCATCTGGATTAATCAATCTGAAAGTTTCTCTTTCTGCAGTAAGATTTACCAGTTTAGCTTGATCTATTTTCTGGCTAGCCTCAAAGGGGGATGCAAGTTCCTATGGGAAAGCTTTCTTAAGATGAATCAAATAACGATTGGAAGCATCGTCACACAGGCCCATCTTGAAATTGTGGGCAGGTTTGTAATCTGACACTGATTGCCGATCGCACCTCATTGAAGTGTATCTATCTCAAAAAGTCTGTCTGGTGTAGTGGTTATAATGTCAGTCCCCACTCAGCTGCGAAATTCACTGGGTGAAATCTTGAGCCAGTCATTGTCTCTTAGCACTAGCCTACTTCACAGGGTTGTTGTGAGGAAAAGATGGGAACGGGAGAACCATGTACACCACCTTGATTCCTCTTGGAAGAAAGATGGGGTAAAAATAGAATTATAAATAATACATAAATAAACAAACCCAATTACCTGACTGCCTATTCAACTTGATCTTCATGTCTTACTCGTTTGTGATGGAACGCAACTTTGAAAGGTTCACATCAGTAACACTGCAGAGCAATGATGAAAGGTAATGGAGTAAAGGCATTCTTTTCCATATACTGTGATGGGAGAAAAGAGGAGTAAAATGTCACCTCTTGAAAGTGGAGAATAAAAGCTTCATGTCGTATAAACCTTACAGATATATCTCCCTGCTCCGTAGAAGAGTATCAGTGGAGACATAAAGATAAAAAGTTTTGAAAGATCTTGTCATCCTTGCTCTTGGGTTGTCAAATGTCACTTTCAAAGGCAGGCTGCCAAGCCATGTGCCATAGGTTGTTCAGGGGAGGGTGGGGGGGCGTGATCATACACAGAGAGCCACAATTCAAAGGCTCTTATAAAGCAGATATTTCTCTTGAAGTAGTGGGCATGTTGTTTCAGCAGATCCTTTTGCTGAACTGGAAGCTTAATAAATGGATTGTGGTCTAGTAAGGAGACCTGCTCATTTAAAGCCTGTATGTGTTTATTGCTCCTCTGTTTCCTGACCTACAATGTATTAGTGATGCCACAAAAGGGCATTTTTGCTCAAATGTTGGAAGACCAAACTTTATTGTGAAGACTAAACTCTGCTGCCAATTCTTTTCTTGATTGCTTTGCATTTTCTGCTGGTGGGGGTGTGGGATACTTCCTGTTATATGCCCTCTGCGTCCACAGTTTAGGAAGCTAAGCAAATCAGAATTGTGTGTCTGTAGAAGAAATCACACAGTTCCTATTACTATTCTGGGTATAGCTTTCCCATATACCTATTTACTGACTCAAACATGGCATGATAACCTGGAAGTTGAGTAATGAAGCTAGAAGAACTTTCTTTAGCATTTATCCAACTTCCATAGTCTACATTCCATATATTCAAAGAACATGTACAAATGTTAAGACATCACACAATTTAGGGGCAGAGACTAGAGATAAGCATGCTTTCCTGCTGACTTAATTCCACAGAGTGTCTGGGATGTCTGTTCATTTATGTTTCTAGGTCAGAAAGTTTGCAAGTGAGTAAAATTTTTAAATTAGACCCAGTTTCATATAATATTTAAGGAAGTTTAAAGGGACTAGCTCCACAGGTTCTCAAACGTTTTGTATGAGAAGACATTCCCATATTGCCTCAAAATCAATTTCATGTGAAATTTTGTAAGCAACTCCAGAGATGCAGTTTTGTACTCTCAAATTACATTAACCTCAGTGTCAGTTTTTACAGTGAATTTTAGGTAGCATTGTTAGGAACAAGAGAAGAAACTCAGTGGTATGGACATCACTTTCCAACAAAATAATAATATGTCTTGATATTTGCTTGCCTGATTCCTGTGCTATTGGATGAGGATAAAAGGAGTTTAGATGTAGTAGGACAGGGATCATTCAGTTCAGCGGTCAGCTTGTGTCCCGCCCCATGTTGCTGGACTACAACTTCTATCTCTCTTAACCATTGCCCATGATGGTTAGGGTTGATGGGAGTTGGAGTCCAACAACATTTGTAGGACCATAGGCCCCCTAATTTAGTTGATCTAAGAAGTAGGAGGTAAATCTCTAAAAAATAGTTCGGGGACTAAAGTGAACTTGGATGGCTTCAAAAAAGGATTAGACAAATTCATGGGGGATAAGGCTTTCCATGGCTACTAGCCATGACGGCTA
This sequence comes from Zootoca vivipara, assembly GCF_965207765.1. NCBI lineage: Eukaryota > Metazoa > Chordata > Lepidosauria > Squamata > Lacertidae > Zootoca > Zootoca vivipara. The sequence continues at coordinate 25,258,412 of NC_142588.1, forward strand.
TGTTCTACTTCCACTATTGGAGGCAAGATGCCTCTGGCTACCAGTTCCTCGCAATCACAGGTGGGGAGAGTATTGTTGTGCTCAGGTTCTGTTTGAAGACTTCCTATGGGAATCTGGTTAGCTGCTGTGAGAACAGGATGCTGGACTAGATGGGCCTTTTGCCTGATGCAACAGCTCTTCATGTGTTCTTATGACTTGGGAAAGATGAGGGAAATGTGTTTGTTTGTTTGTTTGTTTGTTTGTTATCACATCTTTGATCTACTTCAGACATGTTACATGTGGGCCTGGGTCTTTGCTATATATAGCATGTGAGCTATGAACCAGGTACTTACATACCAATAGAGTGTTCAGATCTTGTCTGTTGTGCCATGTATGTAAAAAACTGCATGTTATGGAACATTTCTCAATTACTTTGATTTTCTGGAAAACATTGAATTGGAAAATGTCCCTAGGCAAATTAGGCTACTTGGCACAGGGTAATTTGCATCAGAGCATTTTTAGTATGTACCAGTATGTGATGCCCTAGAGAGTGATCTAATTTAGTGTACTTATTTTACTTGTATTTAGTAAACAAAGCTGAAAACTTTGAAATTGCCAGGCTTGCCTAATATTTATTTGCTATTGGCATCTATTCAATATTTATTTGAAATTGGCATCCAGTAATTGTTACTAATGAACTTAAGAAAGATATCCGCCCCCCAAACTGGTAAAATCACTGTAATTGCCCTAGAATGTATCGGGACTTCAGCTGCCTAGATGAGAGTCAAGGCATGCTTGTACGATATTACTAAATGCCATGTGATATGGGACCTTGTTTGATTGAAAAATACCATTTACCATATCATCAGGAGCAGTGATTGTAGCCTGGTGTGGCTGTGGGGGACCCTAGGGGTGGGGATCTTCACCCATGCGATCACCAGTGGCGTCTTCAGCCTCAGTCAGTTGTAGGATCTTCTGAGGCTTTCTGCCCAAATTTCAAATGGCCAATCATGGCCAGACTAGGGAGCACAAGTGTTGAGACGGACCTGACAAAGACTGTCTCCACTCAGAACTGCTTCCATGCCTTTTATTCCCATTGCACTGGGAGTGGGCAGCACAGTCTGCAACGGTCATCCCATCTTCCCACCCTTTATATCTTGGTGGAAAAAAGCATTGGGTTGCTCTAAACTGGAACAAAGGGGTCCTGCTAAACAGGTCCATGGCAAAAGGCCTAGATGGGGACTAATGGGCCAGAAAACTTCCTCAAGTGGTGGCTTGGGTTTGCCCCATTTTATCTGCATTATTGTGTGTGGGGGGGGGGGTGTCCTTAAATGCAGAACTGACCCTAAGGGAACAATCAGCCAGCATTCAGGCTAAGCTGATTTGGGATACAAACCCAACACCTATGCCAAAGCCAACTTACGTATGTAATCAATAAAGGTTGTGGCCATTGCAATCCAAAACTGTTGCCCTGTCATTATTGGAATGTACATGCCATCAGCTCTCAGGGAACCAGGGCTCATTGCACCTGGGCCCACAATATTAATATACTAGAAAGACACTTTGTGGAACATCATGCTAGTGGGAGCTATTGTGGATAGATGAATGTGAACTCTTGTAAAAGTCAGGGAGACAGCAGTTGAAATTGACAGGAACAAAATGGCCCCAAATATTACAGTGGTACCTCAGGTTACATACGCTTCATGTTACAGACTCTGCTAACCCAGAAATAGTATCTTAGGTTAAGAAATTTGCTTCAGGATGAGAACAGAAAGTGTGCGGCTGCAGCACGGCAACAATGGGAGGCCCCATAGGGTAAAGTGGTACCTCAGGTTAAGAACTGTTTCAGGTTAAGAATGGATCTCCAGAACGAATTAAGTTCTTAACCCGAGGTACCACTGTAAGTGCTTGTGGCCAAACATTTTACCTACATTCACCCATAACACTGGAGGGCTGGCTAGATGATTTTGGAGAGGTCTTGGCAAAACTACGAAGTCCACTTTCATCATATGAGACTGCTAAGTAACATATTAAGACTTTACGGATTCTATTAATGCATTTTCACCAGAGCTACTGTTATCAGTAGGATCCAAAATCTATAAATCTATTTGTGGCAGAAACTCAAGCTTGGCAGCTAGGAGTAATTTGAATATTACCTGTGCCTGGATACTAATTGAGCATATAGTGTTCATCTACAGGTATGTGGATTTAAAAGCTAGGTGCAGAAGCAGGGCTGAATGGATGTTTGCACTTACAAAGTTCAAAGGGGCCAATTTATTCCAAAGGTGTTGCCATTTTTTAACCACAAATCTGTTTAAAATGCAAGTCTTGTCACAGAGGATTCGTTCATCCTAATGAAACTTGACTCTTGCTCCATTTCTTTGTGGAGGACTGATTTCTAGGACAGTCAATTCATTCCCAGTGAAGCTTCGGTCCAGTCGGACTAAATTTTCACTCAACTGTAAGTGAGTTCTTTTGCTAATCCCTCTTGGAATGCAGTAATTGCCTTACTATTTAGGTAGTAGGTACGATATCCCAAGAGGGTTATTATCTTTTCCTGAGCTGTCACTGAGCCATTGAAACTATAGCTGCTCAAGGAAGGAAAGGCTAAAGTCCCTAGTTCCCAGTCCCTCTGTAGCTGCTCCTAGCAGGGAGCAAAAAGAAATTGGTTGAGCCTTGCAGCAAGTGCTCCCCATTGGGAATGGAGAGAACTTCAAAGCTCTTCTCTCCTGTGGTCCTGAAATTCTCAGCATGCATGAGCTGAAAGGAAATGAGTGGAGAGTCATGTAGACTGTATTCTCACATCACTAACATCTATAGATGTTACTTTACAAGATGCAGGGATATGAATCCCCTTCAAGATTACTTTCTTGATTCTGTGGGCGACAGAAGTAAGACTGTACTATGGCTTTGGAGGTCCAGGGGGGGGCACTTTGTCCGACAGAAGAGCTTCCACTGACTCACTGACATTTTTTGCTACCTTTACCAGAGTTACTTTTATTTAAAATTCACACAGAAACATATCTGAGCATATTTGTCTAGTATTTCTGTTGTTAGCTGCCAAATTTGTTGTAGCAAGGTTCTGGAAAGGTGACATTTTACCCACATATGTGTTGTGAATTTATAAGGTGTGGGAACTTATGGTCATAAAGAAGCTAGAAGTTGTCAAAAGGCAAAGCAAGCCAGAAAATGTTTTTGTCAGTGTGGGAACCTTTCTTAACCTTCTATGAAAATAATTCAAAAATACTGGGTAAATTGACTAAATGCAAAGCAATGTATGGACTGCTTAGAGAGTGTTCAGAGACATTCAAATCTAACAGATGGGAAAGCTAGTTAGGTGGAGGAGAAATATAATGATGTCGTTCACATTGAGAGGTTATTTATTTTTTTATTAATGTACAGTAAAGGGAATGTCATCCAAGCTGATCAAGATTCAACTTCTGTTTAACCATGGCTACTTAGGAAGGTCTGCATTGATGTTCCAGAACCAGAATTCAGTCTGTGATATTGCAGTCTCTGAATGTGATGATTAGTACATCACAATTCAGGTAAGCTGTAAGGCAACTTTTTAGAACATTGGCAGCTTGGCCATTGTGATGAGCGGAATGCTCTTTGTACCACAGAAGGGTTTGAAAGGGCAGAGCAACCGAGGTGAGCAAGGTTCAGGGAGGCTCTGAGGATGAATGTGGATTGCCCAGGACTGGTCTTGCTGCCCAAGGTGGAACAGCAGATGGTGACCTCCCCCAGTCAAGACACATCATACCCAAGCCTGGCCAAGTTATTTTGGCACCCGAGGCCGAAAATCTCTGAAGTGCTTCACAGTAAAAATAAATAATTTAACAATTTGCTGCCCTTCTGTGATGTCAGAAATCAGCTCCCTGAGGGGACTGCTTCTTTCTGTCGAATGGTGAGGCCAGCCCTGATTGTTCCTGTGAAATTTTGCAGCTCTTACTGAAGTGCTTTTGTTTCCTTCAAAGCCCCAGTTAAAACCTGATGCATTCAATGTACCCAGGCAATGGGGCTTCTTCTTCCTCTCCTCCTGTCTCTCCTCCCATCTGCTCTCCCCCTGCAGTGTGCTCATAAATTCTGTCTCATAGAGTTTGGGGGTGCTCCAGAGCAGATTTTGCATGGGTGGGTGGGGGTATTGTAAGGAGGAGGAGAGGAAAGATAAGTCTTGTTGTGCAAGTGGATTTCCACTATGCAAGCAGGCAGGCAGACATCACTGGATGTCACCAATTGATTTCTTTCTCAATTTTTGACTGTTCTATAGAGACAGAGGTGAGACAATGAAAGGTCATTCACTGATCATCTTCCTCTTGCCTTTGACCACAGTATTAACAGTATGAATGATTTTTCTCTTTGGTCTCATTTTAGTAATTTTGGAAGTGTCTATAATGTATTCAGATCCCTAAAGATTTGCAAGAAGTTTTTGCATATATTGTAGTATAGTTAACAACCATTTATGAGATAACATTTGATCAAGAATTCATTGTCTTGGTTTAAATAGATTTTTTCCACTGCCTCAATGACAGATCACTGTTTTTACTCCTGATGCATAGGGAGAGCGTCATTTCAAAGGAGGCTAGATAAAAATCATTTATCACTAAATAGCTTTTTGCCAAACAAGTCAATGGATATATTTTACAAGGTCTTTCTGACACTTGTGGATGATGTAACGGCTCCTCATGCAGTCGATTGTCAAGTCACTCAACAAATAAAACAAAACTATCAGCAATTTTAGTTTAGAAAATGTAGAAACATCTCTTGATTTTTCTCTTGCTAGATTTATAACATGGAATCATTTATTTGAAGTGCACTGTTACAAGTGCATTTGATTGTTCCTCAAGCACTGCACTTCTGAGGGAACTAGGAATGTTGGAGAATTCCACCAGAAAAGGAAATGAAAATTGCTACTATTTGCATTCTTCTCCCAAGTCTAGAACAGGTATCAATCCATTTAATATGACTGGTATTCAATCACAACGTTCTTGGTTTTAGGGTTTATTTACAGCTTACAACTGATTCCAAATTAATGGTGTGTTGTTGTTGTTGTTGTTGTTGTTGTTTTAACATTGTTTTGATATTTCATTAAAATGAATGGTGTGGAAATAATTACATCATTGCAACATAAGTTTTCATGGACTATAAATCCACTTCCAATCCAAGTAACTTCATTGTACTAGCCATTGGCCATGACAAATCTGAATCAAGAATAAATACAAGCAAAAGAGGTGTCGTGCCACAAATAATGGTCTCTATTTAGATCTTTGCATCTCTCTTACAGTTCAATGCTATATTGTCCAGGGTGTTCTTTCTGATCTTTTTGGCCACCAAATCAAAAAGGGTGACATTATGAGTCCCTGAAGCGTTTACATCATTAAGAAGAAGAGAAGGAGGAGGATTTTGGATTTGATATCCCGCTTTATCACTACCCTAAGGAGTCTCAAAGCGGCTAACAATCTCCTTTCCCTTCCCCACCCCCACAACAAACACTCTGTGAGGTGAATGAGGCTGAGACACTACACCACACTACACCATAGGACCTTCTCTGCGGGTGAGAGACATCTTTCCTGTATGGACGGTAAGGTGAGAAATTGCTCCTGGACAATATAGTAAATAGTGCAAGATGTCTTCCACCTGCCCACATATACAGAGTTGGTACCCTGTTATATCATCTGTCTAGGACGGTGGAGGGCATAGCTTGAAAATGCAGCTCAGTAAAAACAAATCTAAGTGAGACTGGCTGGAGATTTGACAGGTAACTGGCTCTAAAATGGACCGTTTTTAGAAGGGGGAACCAAGGAGAACATTTAGAGGATTTGATCACTTGCAGATTACAGTGTCCAGTCGCACCAATCCCTTAATTGGCATTTGTCTGTGGATTTAATCTCCTCTAGTTTATGGAAATAATAAGATTAGTTACAGGTAGGTAGCCGTGTTGGTCTGAGTCGAAACAAAATTTAAAAATTCCTTCAGTAGCACCTTAAAGAGGTGCACCTTATGTATATACATAAGGGTCTGGTTACTTCTGTTTCAGTGTATCTGAAGAAGTGTGCATGCACACGAAAGCTCATACCAAAATAAAAACTTAGTTGGTCTTTAAGGTGCTACTGAAGGAAATAATAAGAGTTCAAATAATGTTGTGTGTTAGATTTCCACCATTGACTGTTCTCCAATTCCGCATAGCACAGGGTTGGCAAGCAGTCACAAGGCATGTAGGACAGACTTTTCAGGTAATTAAATCTGGTGCGATCAGCTTTTGCAAATTACATCATTAATTATGTTTACTTCATAACTGTAATGATGCTGGTTGCTTTCTCTCGAATAAGACGTTCCAAACTCTGTGCCTGGTTTTTACAGAGTTTTACTACATACATACCGTATGTACATGACAGAGCATCAAAATCCATGACTCGCCTAGTCCGATTCAGAATCTGGAAGCACCCCCCGTCGTGACTTTCGCCAACAGAACACCCTTGGCACCTTGAATCTCCTCCTCTGCTCCTTCCTCTTCCCCCCCCCTTGCTGTTGGGGTGATGGGGATGGTGAAGTGCCCTCTCCACCAGAGCTGCTTAGCTGAGGAGCCGCTGCTGTCTCCTCTGGAGCTTCCCCCTCTTGAGCGCTGTGGTCCGACCCCTCCAGCCTTTCCTCTGGAAACCTAGCACTCTCAGCATACTCAAAGGTCTGCACTGCTGTCTGAGCCCCAGCAGCACCCTCCAAAGGATGCTGCGAAACGCTAGCATCCCGGGCGCCGTCTCCATCAGAGAGCCCTTGTCCCGACTTCCTGGACTCTCCGCTGACCCCTGGTGGTCCCCTGACAATAACTGATGTAAATTACACTAAATAGTGGACAGTGAGACAAATAGTTTGCTAAGGGTGCTGGGAATTGTAGCTTTGTGGTGGGTAAACTACAGTTCCCAAGATTCTTTGCAGGAAGCTATGTGTTTTAAATGTATGTAAAGCATGTTTTAAATACATGGTATGGACATGACCTTAGCCACTATGCTGCACCTCAAGTACATGGGAGAGAAAAATGAGACTACAGTGGTACCTTGGGTTACAAACACCTCGGGTTACAAACACTTTGGGTTACAGACTCCACTAACCCAGAAATAGTACCTTGGGTTAAGAACTTTGCCCCAGGATGAGAACAGAAATCGCATGGCAGCAGCGGGAGGCCTCATTAGCTAAAGTGGTATCTCAGGTTAAGAACAGTTTCAGGTTAAGAATGGATCTCCAGAACGAATTAAGTTTGTAACCAGAGGTACCACTGTATATTTTACCACCAAGGGACGCCCTGCTTGCACCTGTCATGGTCTGCCCTTAGAGCCTTCATAAGGGAGCTGCTGACAAAGGAACTGTGAGGGGATTTCTGGCCTTTTGAATTTAGGTATAAATATCAGAATGGGGTTGCTAGGTGCTAAGCCATCAGCTTTCGGCCTACATTTGAGATATTGCTAACTGGCCTATTTGTAAGCATTATGCTCACTTAATTTTATTTTGATATATTTTGAACGAATTGTTAATTGTTGGATGAAAGTGTTTTGTTTTACTTCTCATTCATATCACGCTTATTGTACAATGGTATTTAGATTGTGTATTCTCTGATCACAAATGCAATATATAAATTAACTGAATGTAACTCCTGTGACCATTTCTGGCTGGAAGAGCCAGGAGCTTTTGATTCAGCTACTGGCAGGCTGCAATAGCTAGCTGGTCAGCTATCAGGACTATACAAATCTGATGGTCATCTAGTCCAACCCCCTGCAATGCAGGAATCTTGCCCACAACCACTTGCTGGGTGGGCTTGAACCACCGACTTTCTGGATAAGAGCCAGGTACACTGATCCCTTGTGAAGAGGTTGAGTCTTGAAGGTTGGCAGAGAGGTATGGAGAACCACATTTTACTCCTGGGCCATAGGCTCCTCATCTCTAGCATAAGCTTTTTGCTTTGGCCCAGTGAGGCAGCTTTTATGTTCTAAAAAAGCAGGCTGACTGCTTGACTCCACTCTAGGTTCAACACTTATCTCCAGTCCTATGAAATAACTTTCTGAGGTCAGATTACTGTAATCTCAATACACCAACCCGTTTTTTCCTCCACAGGGAGCATGTAGCATGCAGGCTGACTTGTTGTAAAGCTGGTTTTTCCCTCCTAACTTAATCCTTTTATCAATAGTTTTAGAGAACTTGCTTTATGATGGTAAATAGTGCTTATTGTGGATCTTATTTTAAATGTCAAACATGCCTCCTTTTTGAAATGTAGTTAGATCTCATTAGACAGCATTATCAGAACAGAATATGTATGTGATCATTTTTATGTTCAGCCATGAATCACTGTATAAATTGTTTTAATAGATTAAAATATGTTATAAAACTAGATTAAAACAAGTTATAAAACCATATAATAATTTTAAAGGGACTTTATTTTATTAAGCGAGATTATGGCTTAGTATAATGTGGAATATAAATTGTCAGCCTAAGTTTGAGATTTTAAAGCAGTTGGATCTGCATTCATTAAGGGGCTTAAGTATGCAGTAAATACCCTATGCACTGGGCCTAGAGACAAGCATTTTTAAACTTCAGTAACAAGAAATAATTGCAAAATAAAAATAATGCAATTTTGCTGGTTGAATATGGAGGCAAATAAAAATAATCCAAGTATTGGCTTTTGTTTAAATCCTTGCTAGAGGCAACTCTGAAGGGCTTAGATCTTGCCCACTAACAATGCCTCTTTAGCAGATGGTAGAATACCCACTGACCCCTTATCTTCTTTGAAGGATGAAAAAGGTAGTCTTATGTGGTCTTCTGGGTCCACGATGTTCTGAGGTATGCATTGTTTGCGGTTTTCTTTGAATGGGTTCTTGATAAGCCTCCAGGTATCTGCTTTCCTGAGTGCTTGTATGGGGGCAGGGGGACAGGGATGTGGTTGTTGATGGCCAAATAGAACAGGGGGAGGATTGTGTCAAACATATAAAGGGAGGCCAACTGATTTCTAGCTCAGAGGGACGGGAGGAACTTTCCTAAATTGGGTCCTTGTAGAGCTATCACAAGGATTACACAGCTACCTGAGGTCTAAAGATAGGAAGGTTACTTCTGCCTAATTGTTTTGGAGTAAGTCTGAACCCAGGACCAGCTCTGTCCACAGATAGTGAAGACGCTAAGTTTCAGGCAGCAGATTATTGGATGCTGGGGAGCAGTTGTGAGGTGTTGAAGGACAGAGCTGTGTGTACCACATGGCCTGCCTTGCCTCACCTGCTTACATTTCCACCAGATCATGCTGTCCTATCCCCAGTGTTGAAGTTAGATCTACGGTAAAATATGTGCAGTGCGCATAGGAATTCGTTCATATTTTTTTCAAAATATAGTCCGGCCCCCAACAGTGTCTGAGGGACAGTGAACGGCCCTCTGTTTAAAAAGTTTGAGGACCCCTGGTCTAGAGAAAGAAGTTTGAGAACCACTGCCCTAAAAAGAAATTAGTGATTGCATTAAAGTTGCATATGCTGATGCAGTAGTTGCCAGCAGGGCAGTGTTGCTCTCCTGTATTTCCAGTGCTGAACCTTAGGAAGGACAAGGTAGCAGGGATCTTGGCATTGTGTGGGTACAGTGTCAGGAGCACTAGATTAGCGCTGTCACTGTGTCCACACCACATCAAGCTTCCCACTGTATTGGAGTACTTTAGTGATAGGAAAGTATATAAGCCTAAATTCAGGAAAAAGAAATACATAGTACTAGATAATGTGAAAAGAAAAAGTAGTTGAGAAAGTGGATCTCCTAGGCTCACCTAAATTTAGTAGCAATTGTTGACAGATTATGTTTGCTGTTGTCCACATTCTTAAGGAACAACACTTGTAGGACCTGGAAACTGGTTGGAGACTTCACCTTGCCAGTGAATGAAAACAAATTATTCTCTCTGAGCTCAGACAGATAATGAGGAGTACATCATTTTTGAATAGTGTTGCTAAAAGGAACACAGGAGTTTTGCAACCATTTATAGAGGTAGTAAAAATTAAGGAGGCATTGAAGTTGACAAGTATCAATCCCTCAGCTACTAGAATTGATGGGACTCTGAATTTGTCTCCCCTGCATTGAATCACTTCAGTTAAAAGGTTGTCAGTGATTTAGAATCCATTTATAGAAAATGCATTCTGTTTTATCTCCTGTAGAAAGCACAGGTTTTCAGTGTCAAAGCTAACCTAATACAGTTCTCTTTATTATAAGATCACAGGTACATTTGTCAGATTTGGAAAACACAAATTAAATGCCTATATTTTATACTCTGTGGATGGAAAACTTTGGTCCTCAAATGTTGTTTGGCTCCACCTCCCATCAACTCCAGTTTAGGAACACCTTGGTAATGGCTATTTTTGGTAATGCCAACCAAGATTTTCATAACAGCTCTGAAAGCTGTCGATCACCACCCTATCATGCAGAAACTCTTCAAAAGTCCACCTTATCTCATTAATTTCTTTTTCTTGCACCCACCCACCCAATCTGGTTGGTGCAATCAGGATTTGATAAGGCTAATTACCACTACTAAATTAATATAATAATGTGAACAGAGAGACACATATAGCCAGCTTGCCACTCAAATTCATACAGCAACACAAAGAGTCCAAAAAGTAAATTGAGTGGTGTAGTAAAATGATTTTATTTGCAAAAGGGACATAGGTTGAGCAACTGCATGACCATTTTATCACATGCCAATTTCTGTTCCAATCTACTCAACCCACAAAGTACTTTACTTTGAGATTATTGCCAAAATAGTTCATGCATAGTTCTAATCCAGTACAGTGGAAATTGTTGTGGCTTCTATCATATTAAATGAGCTTATTTAGAACTGCCCCCATGTCAAGTAGTCAGATTGGATATTTTAAGATGCAAGATGGTGACCTCTATCAAGTGTTGCCAGTTTCAGCCACATATCTAACGATACGATCAATTTGTTGTTGTTGTTTAGTCATTTAGTCGTGTCTGACTCTTCGTGACCCCATGGACCAGATCACACCAGGCACTCCTTTCTTCCACTGCCTCCCGCAGTTTGGTCAGACTCATGTTCGTAGCTTCAAGAACCCTGTCCAACCATCTCGTCCTCTGTCCTCCCCTTCTCCTTGTGCCCTCAATCTTTCCCAACATCAGGGTCTTTCCCAGGGAGTCTTCTATTCTCATGAGGTGGCCAAAGTATTGGAGCCTCAGCTTCAGGACCTGTCCTTCCAGTGAGCACGCAGGGATGATTTTCTTAAAAAATGGATAGGTTTGATCTTCTTGCAGTCCATGGGACTCTCAAGAGTCTCCTCCAGCACCATAATTCAAAAGCATCAGTTCTTCGGCGATCAACCTTCTTTATGGTCCAGCTCTCACTACCATACACCACTACTGGGAAAACCATAGCTTTACCTATACGGACCTTTGTTGGCAAGGTGATGTCTCTGCTTTTTAAGATGCTGTCTAGCTTTGTCATTGCTTTTCTCCCAAGAAGCAGGCATCTTTTAATTTTCGTGACTGCTGTCACCATCTGCAGTGATCATGGAGCCCAAGAAAGTAAAATCTCTCACTGCCTCCATTTCTTCCCCTTCTATTTGCCAGGAGGTGATAGGACCAGTGGCCATGATGTTGGGTTTTTTTGATGTTGAGCTTCAGACCATATTTTGCGCTCTCCTCTTCCACCCTCATTAAAAGGTTATTTAATTCCTTCTCACTTTCTGCCATCAAGGTTGTGTCATCAGCATATCTGAGGTTGTTGATATTTCTTCCAGCAATCTTAATTCCGGTTTGGGATTCATCCAGTCCAGCCTTTTGCATGATGAATTCTGCATATAAGTTATATAAGCAGGGAGACAATATACAACCTTGTTGTACTCCTTTCCCAATTTTGAACCAGTTATTCCATATCCATATGATCCATATGATCAGTTATAAATAATTAATTTGTTAAATAAATTAATTTGTTGGGGTTGAGCCCCATTAATCTCTGATAGTACATTCTGGAATGTATACTAGATTGACTTCATAGGCGCCAATTATAGGGTATTTTTTATGGGTGCTCAGCACTCACAGTGCGGGCTCTGACATGACTTCCTGTTTCTACCGAAAGTCATGCCAGAGGCCCGAAGCGATCCCTGAGACTATGCCGGAGACCCTACCAGGCCTCCGATGCAACTTCTGGTACAAACATACAAGTCATGTTAGAGGTCTTGCGAGGTCTCAGACGTGATCTCCAAGGCCCTGCCAGGCCACAGAAGCGTTGCTGCAGCGCGTTGATGTAATGTGATGTCATGATGTTGTGACGCGGGTGCCATTGGGGCCCAAGTTGGCACCCCTGATTCATCTATAGATGCAGCTTTTTTCATCCATGTGCGGGTGTAATTATAGTCCTGTATAGTCCTGTACTCATAAAATATTTCGACATGAATTCTTGGAATAATATTGTCGTAAACCACCCTGAAAATGTCTAATTGAAGGATGGTATAGAATTTTTTTAAGGGAGAAGGCAAAATTTTGCCCAAACCAATGCCTGGGATGGCTGATCTTGTGTATATCTGAGACCCTTCCCTGGTAGATTGCCAGTGACCCAAAATAATCCCTAGTAAAGGTGACAGATGATACCCATTGTTACTTGGGCTACAAGCTATGATACTGCTTTGTTGAGGGTGGGGTTAGACTTGCTGAGAATACATAATAGTCCTGTTGAGCTCTAACCTTTAATTGGCAATGTTTGGGCAACCTTGCTTTATGTTTAGTGAATCAACACTTCTAGGCCCCTTTGACCAATTCTCTTGTTGGCCAGAATACATTTCTGAGTACTATGTTCTCATTTACCTGTGTATATTGCTATCTCCATGAAATTAAGGCTAAACTACCAGCTTTCCATGTACCCCACTTCCTGCTGCTCAGAAGACTTTCAAGTGCACCAGTTTCTGCTAAGTCCCACAGACCAATGCATCCTACAATCTCATGGCCTAGGGTAGGCTTTCCAGCCTACTCTCTCATCTTAAACACGTGGTTAGGAATCTATAGCCCTCCAGATTTTGCTGGACTATAATTCCCATTAGCCCCATGTAACATGAGCAAAGGTCAAAGATGATGGGAGTTATAGCACAACAACATCTGGAGAAACAGGCTAAGAACACCTGCTTAAACGAAGGGAAATTGTGCCAACCATGTGTTTTCTCATTTCCCCTGTCACTCTTTGCCCAATCATTTCCAACAAAATGACTGCAGTAGTTTACAATAGTTCTATATTCATAAAGGCTACACTATAGCATTTGCGTATTTGTACTCATTCGACCATTCACCTGCCTCCCCCCATTTGATTTCAATTACATTCTATGGTGCTTTTTATTTATAGTATGTAAGGATATACACAGTGAAGAGCAGATTTGCTGTTATAATTATTTTGTATTTGTTTAACTTCCTACTAATCACTATAGCAAATTCCAACATACTATATACCATGTTTACCTTTTTTGGCCTCCTATTTCTCATGTTTTAATTAGTTTTTTTTATTGCTTAAGAAGCCTTTTGAGTTTGAATTTAAAGAACAGTAATGATTGCTTCTCCTTTGGAAATGAGAAGTGTTGGTGTTCTTGTATAATCATGTGGATTGTGCTATAATACAATAGAACTGCAGTGGCAATCATGAGTACAAACAAAAGGCAGGAATGACTGTTATGGAATAAAGAGAAATCAAAGTATTGAAAAAGAGCAAGTCTATATCCTGCCATCACTTCTGAATGTTTGTTGTTTAAGGAACATTCTGAGGGGGGGGGCAGGTTTTCAAGACACCACCACCATGCTGTCTATGTTTCTCCCCTTTGAAAAGCTAGCATTAGAGTACTCAATTAATTTTGTATGGTTTGAAAACACCGAAATTTCAAAAGTGTAGCTGTTCCACCAACTTTTCCCGCCTCCTGCACTTACATATCAACCTTCTCAAGCTGTACCATCAGCTGGAGAGGCCCTGGTAGTGGTGTTGCCTCCACTGTGCTGCCCACTCAGTGATTATGGGCCTTGTCAGTGGTAGTTCCCCATTTGTGGAATGCCTTCCCTGACAAGGAGCATCTGTCTCCCTCATTGACTTTCAGAGGAATTACAGATACTGTACATATACTATATATACAGATACTACTGTATTGACAACCTTGAAATGTTTTTTGCTGGAAGAATAGGTGAAGTTTTAAAATGTGTTTAGATGTTTTTAACTGTTTTCAATATGCCGCCCCTCTAAATATTTACTGTCTTGTCTGATCAGGCATGTGCTTGGCCCCCTATCTGCAAGAAAGCTAGTGCATTAAACATGTGGAGAAGGCATAGCATGCTTCTGCTGCTAAATCAGGTTTAGAATGAGGATATTGCTTTTTCCAGGTTACTTTTTGATCATTTGGTGTGATATAGGATGCCAGCTATGAGGTAGCAAGTGGCACAGCAACATAAATGCAGGATCCATCATGCAATGAGGGGTGGATAACAGCAATTGACAAACCTATCTTCCACAATTTCTTTACCCTCCTTGTACATTCATCTAGGCCAAATGACCATCACTATTTCTTATGGGAATTAATTCCATGAGTTAATTATAGATTCTGTGGGGAAGTGCTTTTCTCTTCTCTGTCCTGAGTCTGCTGCCAATCAATTTAATTGAATGACCCCAAGTTCTTATACTGTGAGAGGATTCCCCCCCTCTCCACTTTACCCACAGCAGACCTTGAAATGTTGTAAGCTTTCCCTACAGGAATGGTTCTCCTTTTTTGAGCCCTATGCAGGCTGTACAGTGAAGTGTATAAAATAAACAAGCACTAGCTTCGCTTCCTGCGCCGTTGTTCCCATCTCCTTCAACTTGCGGAGGGGGGCAGTGAAGAGGGAAGCCTCCTGTATACATGGAGGCTCTTCACATGATTTGGAACCCTCATTTTTCAGTGTTGTAAAATGCTTGGGGCTTTCCCCTGGATCCTAGAGGTTCCTCTTTTCACACTGTTGCCCTCTGTGTACTTTAATGCAGTTTAAGTCCATTCTATCCTTATATAATTTGTGTACATATTGTCTCTGATATTGCCTGATATTTAAGTGCTTTCTAAATGTGTCTTGTTTCCCCCCATTTTTTCCAACGGCACATTATCAGCTTTCCAACTGCATACTTCCTTCCATTGTGAAAACTGTTTAACCTTACCTTGCTTTCTATTCTTTAGCCATTTACCAAACCAGCATCTTATCCCATTACTGCTGACTCAAGTAGCTTTGGTGAGGGACTTTGTTAAAAGCTTTTTCAGTGTTCAAGTATATACAGGGTCTGACAGATAAATCTTTGTACCCTACTGACACTCAACTATAAATTTCTAACTCTTCTGTTAATGGAGAACGCAGAGAAAATAACTTTTTGTACTTTTCAAAGTGTCAGAAACGGTTTCCTGGAAATAGAAGCACCCTGGAAGGCAAAAGCATATATGTGCCTCTCTAGAAAACTGCAGTTGGAGACCGTAAAACAGAGCTCTAAAAATAGACAATTCATTCTTTAAAATATGTCATGCAGTTGCATGGAGGAAGTGACCACATTGATGCTCATGGCTTTCTGGCAGTGATTCGTGTGAGCTTAGGAGCACATTTTTCACCTGGCCTGCTTGCATGAATCACTACTGGGAATTGTCACTGCTCACTGTTGTTGCTGTGCTCATATGTTGCCACTTCCATGGGCCTCTCAGCACTGAGGATTCAGAGGCTTATTAACTACCTCTCAGTATGCTGTTGCTCTAGTGTTTGGGAGATACATTGCTCTCTGGCAAGTTTTCTATGACTGTCTGCTTTATAGCCAGCAAGCACTGAGGTTTTGCTTGTCTGTAGTTACTGATCAATAGATTTTCTGTATGCCCTTTGCAATCTTCTTTATTACATTGGGATACAAACAGTCTGTTCAAATATGAATTAGGTAGCAATTTCATCACATTTATGTACCCAGCTAAAACAAAGCTCCTTCATTTCATCCTTGAGTTTGGGTCATATATTCCTGGATTACTGTGCTTCTTCTCTTCAACCAAACTGCCTTTCAGTCACTAACAGATGAACAATCTGTCATCAGCAGTATCGGCCTTATTTTATCATAGGTATTTTCACCATTTTGGTCCTATTTTGGCATCCCTTTCCCCTTTTAAATTCATATTTCCAATTAGCTTTCTCTAATGTTGACTCTTGCCAAGAAAATTTTAATTGTGCTTCATGTCTCCTCTTGGCCTTTTTGTTTGTTTTTTGTTACTCATAACAAAACTCATTTTCTCTACCCCAGTCCATAAATGGCTTAAGGGCAAGTTTGTATCTAGAGCAGAGCATTTGAAAAGTTCAGACTAATGATACAGGAGTGTGTGGGTAAATGCCAAATTGAATTAGTTCTCCAATGTTTCACTTTTGAAAGACTGTCAACCATACATTTCATTTCTAGCTCAATTTCATTGTAAGGACCACTGTGAGCTACAAGGTGGCTTTGGCAACTGAAATAGTTTAATTATACACATGAGGGCTGAGCAAAAATTATTAACATCTAATTAATAAAATGCCTCCCTTTTGAACATAATAAAAACAATTTTGCATGGTGCCATCTTTAGAGAGCATCCACCTTGCTCCTAGAGACGACCACACTATGGGTTTCATCTTGGTCTGGGTGGATTTATATACCCAATCAGACACAGGTGTCTAAGATGGTGTGGCTTACAGTGTGCTCACTCAATGGAGCAACATGAATGCAACTAGGAAGCCACCTTCGGTGGACACTGTTGCTGCCACGGCTGATGTGAGCAGCTCTTCTGCCTGCAAAAAGTTGCTTGTGTCAGTTGCAGCAGCCAGCAAAATGTTGCACCCTAGAAATTTTGCATTAGAGGCACTGTTACATTGTATACTGTAAGCACTACCATTTTATATGCATTATGGGCTGCAGGTCAGTGGTAGAACAACTGATTAGCATTGCAGGGTCAGTGGTAGAACAACTGATTAGCATTGCAGAAGGTCCCAGGTTCATTCCCTAGCATCTCCAAGCACAGGACTGGGAGAGTCCCCTGTTTGAAACCACCAAGACCTACTGGCAGTCAGTGCTAACAGTACAGAGTTAAGATGGAACTAATGATCTGATGCAGCCTAAGAATGTATAAATAGCCCAGCTAGACCAGGCCAATTGCCCATCTAGGTTTCTATCCTGTTCTCAGAGTATAGTGAAGCTTTTAATGTTTGATGTTTTATTGTGTCCTCAGTCAGATGGGCAGGGTACAATTAAGTATTATTGTTGTTATTAGAGTGGATGCCCATGGCAAGAATTTCAGTAGGACCTGAGTGCAACAGCACTTGTAGGCCCAGGCACAGTAACCTGAGGTCGCTGGGAGCAGGAAGACAGAACAGTGCCTTGGGATTGAAATGGCCACAGCTTTATTGATTACAGATGGCAGTAGACTATGGCATAGGCATTGGGTATGGACCCTGAATCAGCCTGCACGTTTGTTGGTTGATTGAGGTGGAAACTTATTCAGAAGGGAGAGGGGATGCCACAAAAATGCCCAGCAATAACTGGAAGGATAAAGGTTCAAATCTCCATACAGTCATGAAGCTCACTGAGTGACCTTGGGCCAGTCACTCTCTCAGCCTAACCTACAGGGTAGTTGTAAGGTTTAAAGGGAAGATTCTATGATTCTATGATCAAAGGTGTGTGGGTGTGGGAGAGAGAGAGAGAGAGAGCAGGCATTGTGTTTTTCTTTTTGCTTGGTGACATGTACACAGCACCAGACAAAATTCCTCTGCTGAAAGTATATAATCAGGGGCAGAATTTTATCCTAGCAGAAATACCTACCAGATTTCTACTTAAAGCATTCTGTGTGCCTGACTGGTTCAGCACTGCTTCTTTCTGGGGATAAGGGCAACCTCGATGCAATCAGGAGAACTCTCATTTGCATATATAATGGTGATACTCACCATGTGAATACAAATATTAAATTTATTGCAGGGAGTTGGGCTGTAACACATATTGTGATAATTGTCTTAATTGTGTCATTAGATGAGAGCAGCATTGAGAAAGCCATATATTATACAGAAACACATGGGGGAAATTGATCCTTTCTCTTAAAGGTCTGCATTAACTTGGTAGAGGAAAGGTGTGTTAGGGCTAAATTCCTTGTAGCAAGATTATGAACAGAATTGGAACATGCACCTGCTAACAGCTAGGAGGAGGTTAAAATGAAAAGAACTGAACTTGGAGTTGCTGTAAATCACTCTAATTTAGCAAGTGCCTTCAAGTTGTATTCTTGTCGCTAGGGTGAGCACCTCTTTCACAGTGATTAATGAGATACAATGGAAACCATGAAAAGAAAGGCACTATCTTAAGCTGTTTTTTTGTAGCAATCCCAAAACTTTGTTTAAGTAAAAAAGAAGAAGTTGAACTCATATAACTGTCCAGTTTGGAGAATGTCAGCATTTGTATGTGGTGTGTAAACTCTCCCTGGCCTGATTTAGAATTGGTTCAAGCAAATGATTTCAAGACAAATAGAAATAAAAGATTGCATCTGAAGCCCTACAAAGTAGACCCATTGAAATTGATGGGCATGATTAACCCCAGTCAGTTCATTCCAGTGAGCCTAATTATTTGGTGTGGGGAGGGTATATAGCAGTAACAGTGTATAATGGCAGCATTGCTGCAACATCCATGTTAGGCACATTATGAAATTGCATTTCCCTTGATTCTTGGCTGGTCTGGACACTGCTGTGCATGTTCACTATGAACGGACTTTGCTATGCATTGCTAATGGAGGCTACACCACAAAACCTGCCTTGCTTCTCTTGCCACCAGACAGTAATGTGGTAATAGGGAAAAAGACATTCAGAATGGAACTGTGTGATTTGAATTTGTCAAGTTTGCTTTTTGCTTTTTGAAGTTTGCTTTTTTGAATGCCCTCCAAAAAATTAAGCCCACCTCAATACCATTCATCTGAGATTGCCAACAGTCATGCAGAAACGATTTCAGACATTCATGTTTCAGATATAAGTTTGAGAGTGCTGACAATCACTTTACGGTGTCTGTCACCATTCAATGGTGTATCCCATAGTGTTACAGTCACTTCCACCATCTGCTTGGGATGATCAACATTTGCACGGGATTGTTGATAGTGATTCATTATACCAGGGGTCAGCAAAAAAATTTCAGCAGGGGGCCAGTCCACTGTCCCTCAGATCTTGTGGGGGACCAGACTATATTTTGGAGAGAGAATATGAATGAATTCCTATGCCCCACAAATAACCCAGAGATGCATTTTAAATAAAAGCACACATTCTACTCATGTGAAAACACCAGGCAGGCCCCACAATAACCAGAGATGCATTTTAAATAAAAGGGCACATTCTACTCACATAAAAGCACGCTGATTCCCGGACCGTCCGCAGACTGGATTTAGAAGGCCCCCGGGCCTTTGTTTGCCTACCCATGTATTATACTGTACTGTGGAAGTTCACTGTATCAAATATATTGTAACTTTTTAAAGTAACATTCCTTGTGTTAAACAAAGAAACCCAACAGCAAAGGAGTGGTAGCCAGAAGAATGCACCATTAAATCATTATTACCGAGACAACTATGGGTTATTTGCTTGTAGCAGTTCAGTGAGAGAAAGAGACGTGCTGAGTTATGAGCTTTCAATGCCCAGATGCCTCCTGACAGTCTTTAAAACATTTAGCACTCTTACTACTGGGACAGGTGAATCTGTCAATTTCAGTTTTTCATTTCCTCATCTGTTTGATAATACGAAAATTCGCCAGCATTTTAGTGTGAATTTCCCCTAATATACACATTTTTGTATACAATTTTGCCTAATACATACATTTTTGCAAATCAATTTTCACTAATGTGTCATTTCTACCCTTTGGTTTGCCCTTATCCCCTCCTTTGCAAAGAGGACTCAGGAGGTTGGGACCTAAATAGAGGGGGTTGAGGAGAGTGACGTGGGGCCTGAAGGCCAATTAAGAAAGGAGAAGGAGCCTGGCTGTATAAGCCTGCTGCTCCCTTGAGCCCATCCTCTTTGCCATTTAACTGTGCAATGTGGGTTTCAGCTAGTCATCTGCTAAAGCAGGCATCCCCAAACTTCAGCCCTCCAGATGTTTTGGACTACAATTCCCATCTTCCCCGACCACTGGTCCTGCTAGCTAGGGATCATGGGAGTTGTAGGCCAAAACATCTGGAGGGCTGCAGATTGGGGGTGCCTGTGCTAAAGGGACTGAGGTGGAATCTACACACATATAAAAACCATTCTGAAAATACATTGAATTTTCCATAAGGCTCACCATCACCTTCTAGTATATTGCACTTAAAACGCTATATTTACAGCTGTACAGCTGAGTCCTAAGTAGAATTTTTTGTTGCTGTTAATGTATTCAGTATAGGCAGGAGAGGATGTGGGGAATAAAAACTGTAGGTGTACTGAGGTATTGTTGGGTTAAGGGTACCTTTTAGGGTACCAGATATATTGAACACTGGACAAGCAGGGCTTGGGTGTGCATGCTGAGTTTGATTATTAACTAACTAAATAAAAATATCCAGGGCTCACATAACAAGGAGGAAGGCATTTTCTCCCCACAGCTGTATCACTTGTCCAGGGATCTGGCAGGATCTGGCCATATCCAATACATAGCCTATTAGTTTCATGCCGAATTTTGTTAAAATAATTGCCATTTTTAAAGATTCAGCTCACAATCTGAAATAGCACCTAGTGGTTTCCAAACATAGACAAAAAGCAGTTTCTCCACCTTGGGAACCCACAGAGCTTCATTTTATACAGAATGACTCAGAACCTGAAATATATATTGAAGTGGAGGCAGCACAAAGAAACATTAGAATTGTTTAAGGATTTACAGACACAGGGCTGATCTTTTTTTCTGCCTTGTGCACACCCCAAAGTAAGACACCACATTCTTTTTCAGGTGTGAAATGTCAAATAGCAGCAGACAAATTGGTAATATGCATTGATAACCAACCTCTGCATCAGTTGCAGTCATTTTGTGGTGAATTTGGAGAGGATGAATTTGTTTCCATTACAGTGATTCACACAGTTTTCTTTCTTGGGCAAATAGTGGCCCTACATGTCTTGCAATGGCAAGGAGATGTTGTAAACTAATTTATTTGTTTATTATATTGATCCATCACTTTTCACACACTAAAGACTGTTCCCAAGTGTATTGCAAAATAACTATGAACTAATTGCCAGGACTGGTTGGACAGTGTTCTCGAAGCCACCAACATGAGTCTGACCAAACTGCGGGAGGCAGTGGAAGACAGGAGTGCCTGGTGTGCTCTGGTCCATGGGGGTCACAAAGAGTCGGATACGACTAAATGACTAAACAACAACAAATTGTCAGGACATTTTAAGCATGCTTTGTAAAGTGGTTAATCTCTTACATCTCAAAAATCCTATCAAACTTTTCTATGGTTGGAGATAAGAAGTTATTGCTAGAATGTGAATCTCTGTTTCTTGGAAGCATAACATAAATTCCACTTCTCCCCTGACAAAATATTTGTGGTTGTTGGGTGGAGGGCACAGACTGTGTTTGTAAGCTCTTTCTCCTGCCTTTGTAATGAGGCATTACAACCCTCTTTTGCTGCAGAATGGTTTGGTGTCATCACTTACAAAGTCATTTAATAGCTGTACTAGATCTAAATCTAAACTTTATGTTCATTTTTTCCCCCTTGCAAGCTGCTCACAAGGCTCGAGTCAGCATTGGTCACAGCTGAATGCCTGTACTTGATGCAGTGGCACCCACCCAAATGGGAAACAGTAGATACACCTTGTGTGTGGGGGCGGGGGGGAATATTGTGCTTCTGCATTTGAAACAGCTCAGCCATGTGTCTCTCTTTCCCCCCAAACTGTAGGTGAGAAAGAGGGAGATAAAGAAGTTCACAGAGTGTCATGCACACTATGTACTTTTTAAATTAGCATAAGGGTAGATGATAAATTTGATTCATTTGGCACTTAATGGAGAATCGACCTAATTTGCACTTTCTGGATAAAAGAGAATGATCCTTTGCAATTCACACTTTTCCAGATTTTACAGTGCAGCTCTCCAGCTGTGTAATGTGTAAAAAAAACCCACCATATACTAGAGTGAAAAATGTGTGCATATATATATGCACAAAAATAACATACATAAGGCATCGTATTAGGGGAAAAAGTCTATGCAACAAATGTGTTTTTTAGGGACAATTGCAAACAAAAATGTGTATAATTGGAGAAATTAAGTCTATAATGCTGATGAATTTTATTAACATTTTATTTTTTAAAAAAATCAAAAGCTATAGGGGGAAATGTGGAAAACAGAATCTAAGATTGGGGGAAGGGGGGACAAGAAACAGAAACAATCCAAAAGGGACAGATATACTTAGTGTAGGTGAAATCCCCCTCCCCCCGCTCTCCACAATTGTTCAGGTGCTTGGGGTGAACTGAAACCCCTCTGAAAAATAAAAGTTTTTCATAAGCTTTGGAGTGGTGGGGGTGACCACTTATCAGAACCACATATGTAGTGGTGTTGCTCTTTTTAAACTTCAAAACAAGGGTCCTGTACTGTTCAAACTGGTACCAGGCGCTCTCTGTCACTCTGGAATTGTTTTGGAATGATGCAGTGCAATGCGATGCTGCATCACTCACAAGCTACTCCAAGAAGAGCGATCATGCAAAGCAGCTTTTCCTTGAAACTTTTCCAAAAAAACCCCCAAAAACATTAACATTAAATTGTCCAGTAACACAACTTGCATTAAATATTTGCCATAACTAAACAATATGAGAGTGCCCTTATTTCAGCTTTAGGCAAACCTATTATTTACATAACTTCTCCAAAGATCCTTTTGAGTAGTGGACAACAAGAAATCTCTTCCATGTTCATTGACATAAGAAATAAGTGAATGCCACACCATGTCAAACTTATCTCTTTTGGAAGTTCCTTGTACAACCCTTCTGTGACAGGTGAGTCTTTCTGATAAGGCCACATCCCACACAGCATTAAACCATAGATTCATGTGTATTTCTGATTGCTTTTTCCTTTGCTGGGTTATCAAGCCTGCTTAGGTTAATACTGTATAATTCCAATTGTTTTGACCCTGTTGCACGCTTTTATAAAGATTTGTATCATTGCTTTGGCAGATGTGACAGTTATTCCTAAGTATTTAAAGCAGTCATGGGCTATGGCTGGGGATGAGTTAGAGAAGCCAGACTGACTGGACAGATTACTAACTTTGAATAATTTGAAAACCTGTCACTTTGCAGAATATATTGTGTTGCTCCAATATATAGGGGAGGGCCTCACAAGGATCCTGGAATGTTATCTGCAAACATTTTCACTTTGTATTCTACACCTTTCTTTATTGCTTCCATTACTTATACAAAGCAGCCTATATGGACTGGCTTGCAAGCTGCGGGACCTTTGTTTGAAATTTAAAAGGGGGGACAGGACTCTACTATTTTGAATGATTAAGGTAAGCAGCAGCTCCTATCTGCTTTCCTATTCCAAATATTGGAGACATTTCTCTTTTGCCTCCTTCCACCACACCCATACACACAAGAAATTAAGAAAATAATACTCCACATTTTCATGTACGTAGAAGAGGTAGATTTGCACCCAGCACTACTTCCAATCACATATTTGTTACTGAGACAGCACTGCAGAAAGAATCATTCAGAGGAATTGCACCACCAGGAACGTGTGAAGAAAACACCGAACCCTTAAGGGAATACATTGCAGACATATTGATTTTATAGCATTAGAATTGTCACATATTCCTCCAAAATCCTGGGAATCGTAGTCACAAGACTGCAATTAACACTCTGTAAGAGACCACTAGCCTATTAAGTTGCTTAGGATGAGAGAATAACTATTAAATCAATGGTATAGATATGCCTGAAGGAACAGAAGCCAGCATAGTAATGACTGGGCAAGTGAGAACACGCACAACTACTATGTGCCAATTCACACATGCCTGTCACCAGCGGAACACACATGGTGACTCACAGCTGAATGTGTGAGATAACAGAGAAATATTGTACTTGTGCTTTCGTCATATGCTGAAGACACACTTCTTTGCTCTGGCCTTTTGACACCCAAGATAAATGTTTTTGGGACCCATCCTGTGACTAATGCATTTTAACATTGTTTTTTTTTTATGTTGGAGTTTAGATTGTTGGGACCTGCTGATGAAGAATGCTTAATAAATGTAATCGTGGTGATTACGACAATTTTTTTTTAAAAAGCATTCTCATAGCTGCTGCATGAGGAAGGATAGTAGTCACTTTTTTACAAGTAGGGAATCATAGTATTTGTTTTCCAAAGCTGCAAAGATTCCAAGCTGAGATGTGATTTGAACAGAGATTTCTGAGACTTAATTCTGCTTCATTCTCTCTTCACTGTGATACTGGGGAAGGGAAAACCCTGATAGGACTCTGGTAGCACATGCTGAAACTATGCCTAGACTGGATTAGTCCAATGTGCTCTGTATGATGGCCGGCCTATGAGGCCATGTGATGCATCCACCTCAGGCGTCAGGATCTGTCCAATCCATAGGGATGGCAGATCCATCCCCTAATACAGAGGTGCCACTGCCTCAGGTGCAAAAATGTCTTGGGGCCAGCGGTGTGCATGGGACTGCCATAGAAGAGTCTTCAGAAACATCTGCTGGTCCAAGATGCAGTAGCAAGGAGTGCTTGCTGCCTGTGCTGCTTAGTGATTTGTTTCCAGGCTCAATTCAAGGTGGCTGTCCTTACCTTTTAAATGCCTAAATGACTTGGGTAGTAACTTGAGGGACTGCCTTTTCCTT
Source organism: Zootoca vivipara (assembly GCF_965207765.1). Classification (NCBI taxonomy): domain Eukaryota; kingdom Metazoa; phylum Chordata; class Lepidosauria; order Squamata; family Lacertidae; genus Zootoca; species Zootoca vivipara. The sequence continues at coordinate 25,283,194 of NC_142588.1, forward strand.
TCTGCCTGCTCCTTGAGATTCTGTGAGGAAGCACTTCCCTGTGCCCCACCCATGAGGGAAGTAAGGTTGGTTAGGGTGAGACAATAGTGCCTTCTAAATGTCTATGCCAGTATTATGGAACACCTTGCCCCATAAGGCTGGCATGGTTCTGTCTTTGATTGCTTTTTTGCTGGCTGGTGTATCCTTTTTATTTTAGTAGGCTTTTCATTGGCCAGGCAGAATTGATTAGGGTTTTATCTGCTGTGTCCATCCCTGTCAAGTTTGCTAATTTGTGATTGTTATATTGTGATTTCTTAATACTGTTAATACTAGCAACATATTTTTATAATGTGGTTATAATAACTGCAATCTACCTTTTGTATACATTTGTATCGGAAAGGCATTTTAAATGAATAAGTACATGATTTTGGAACTCAAAGCTGTTCTGAATGTCTCCCTCCATTTTTGCATAGAATCACTTTACAAAATCACCACTCCATTTTTTCCCTTGCCAGATAGACCAATTTGCTTTAATGTTCAGTTCACATGGCAAATAGTCGAAGTATGAAATGAAATCCAATGAAGCATTTGGAATAAGAAATGTAAACTATTTCAAAACATAAAAACACAATAACTTGACTGGGCTCTGCTAAATAGCTCTGGGGCATTTGTCCGCTATAGTTTGGTTTAAGTATTTTTTTTAAGGTTTTGTAATGTAGTGCTGCATAAACTCAAGGCTATGTACTCCCTTCATAATCCCACCTCATTAACCACAAGGACATAGCCCATAATAGTCCAGTAAACTGCACCGCAATACAGAGGATTAAATTTTACTCTGCACTGACTTGTCTTCTAGCTACTGTGCACTGACTTGTCTTCTAGCTACCAAACCTTTCATGTTTCCTATGCACCATGCATCTGGAAATAACATGGTTATTCTAAGAATTAAAAGATGTGTGGCTCTGTAATGAACTAGCAAATCCTATAGTATGTATTGTAAGCACAGCTTTAATCATCTGATAATATAAAGGATTGTAGGCCTCAGGAATTCCTTAATGCAATATTCTGAGGTGAGGAAATTATGCAGCCTCTCTCCCCTCCTTTTTGCAAGCTGTAATGTTTATTTGTGATAGACTTTAGCATCTCAAAACGGTGACATGTTTATGGCCCAATACAGGAAGCACAGCAAATCTATAGTATTGTAATGTGCTAAGGAAATTAATGATGGATTGGATGATGCTACTATCAGTGACTGGCTCAGCTGCATGTGTAAGCACTGACATAGCTTGAGTGTTTAACCCACTGTGTGATCTCAAGCAGAAATCCAGACAACAAAAAGGGAGAAATACACAATTTCAATTTTATTAAACAGTAAATCAGTCACAATAGAGGATAATTGCCAAAAACGGATGGCTATTTGCCATCTTCAGGAAAAGGGGATTAAGGTAAAGGGACCCCTGACCATTAGCTCCAGTCGTGACCGACTCTGGGGTTGCGCGCTCATCTCGCATTATTGGCCGAGGGAGCCGGCGTATAGCTTCCAGGTCATGTGGCCAACATGACAGAGCCGCTTCTGGCAAACCAGAGCAGCACATGGAAACGCCGTTTACCTTCCCGCTGTAGTGGTTCCTATTTATCTACTTGCATTTTGACATGCTTTCGAACTGCTAGGTTGGCAGGAGCTGGGACCAAGCAACGGGAGCTCTCCCCGTCACAGGGATTCGAATCGCCAACCTTCTGATCGGCAAGCCCTAGGCTCAGTGGTTTAACCACAGCGCCAGCTGGGTCCCTAGTTAAATGTGCTAATTGCTTAATCTTGCCAAAGGCAACCCCCCCACACACTTAAAGCATCCCACCCAGGATTAAATTACAGATCTATTTTTAGTTATGAGTAGATTGATAGTATTTGCAACACATGGTCTCTTCTTCCTCAGGTAGAAGCAAGAGCTAGGCTTTTTCCAGCCATTCCATGGCAAGGGATTTTTAGACAGAACAGGCAAACTTTCCTAGAACTGTCTCATCTGAGTGCCTTGGATAAGGGGGTAGCTGGGATGGGGGATAAATTCAGATCACTTTTCATTTTAATATAAAGCTGCCCAATTCACACTTTCCAAAACAATGCTTGAATCAAAACAGAGACATTCCTCCAAATTCTCATTTTGTGTTCAGTTCTCCAACTGAACATGCACAAAAGTTTGTATATTAGGATGCGTGCACAGAAATCACTTTATTGTTGAAAATATCATAAAAATCCATTGTATTGAGGAAATTTCTTATTAAAAAATTGTGTAGGGAAAATGTGCACTGAGGACTTAAAAAAAAACTCGCACTTGTGTAGAACTTAACGTCTGCTTGGACAAAGGAGGAAATAAGAGAAACTGAAATTGATGTATTTGGCCAACCCTAAGGTACTCAACATGGCACCTTCCATATATTGGACTCCCAAGTCGCATTAGTCCCTGCTAGTATAGCCACTGGTCATGGATAATGAGAACTGTGGTCCAATCTGGGGGGCACCATGCTATCTACTCCTGCCTTAGCATCACCTCATCTTTACTGACACAACTGTTCTTGCCCAACCCTCTTTGTTCTTCATCATCTTTTTATCTCCTTTGCTCAAGATGTTGCCAATCTCCCCTTACCAGTAATGATTAATGACTATATGTGATCTGTGAGATACATAGTATACTTGCAATACGTGAGATTTATAATAAATGCCTTTGAAAGCATAATGCATACTGTAACTTGGAAAGCATCTTTGTTAAAAGCAGAAACATTTCAATATAATAGAACAAGAACTAGGATGGTCTGAAGGACAAATGAGTACAGTGGTACCTCAGGTTAAGAACTTAATTCATTCTGGAGTTCCGTTCTTAACCTGAAACTGTTCTTAACACTTCAGCTAATGGGGCCTCCTGCCGCCGCCACGCGATTTCTGTTCTCATCCTGAAGCAAAGTGCTTAACCTGAGGTACTATTTCTGGGTTAGCAGAGTCTGTAACCTGAAGCATCTGCAACCTGAAGTGTCTGTAACCCGAGGTACCACTGTACACCAGTTTTAGCTAAGCAGGTCTGGATCTGGCCACTGCATTGATTGTAGACCACATGAGAACTAATGTATTTTGTCTTGGGTTCTGTGATGGAAGGAAGATGGGACAAAAATGAAATGGAAATCATTCTTATATAACTTCACTGCTGAACTCTCCCATGCAGCACACATTTTGGGAATTCCCTCCAAGTTTTGCCAACTTTACACTGGTTCAAATAAACTAGTCTGGGTCTGCCACCAGCCAATCAGGGATGCCTTTTAAAACTATGTCACTGGGCTTCACCTCATCCACCCTGCCCACTTTTATAAATATTTTGGTTCATACAGACCTCAATCAAAAGTAAATGTGAATAATGGTCAGTCTTATAAGGCCTTCACCTGTCTCTCCAGGAGGAGCTAGCCAGTCAGTACTCAAAAAGTAACAGGCTCAGTTGCCTGTTTATCAGATAAAGGCAGGTGAACCTAGGAAATCAGGCTGAAAATGGGAGTGGGCAGAAGACTGTGAGTTGAGAGATAAGTCCGAGCTGCAAAAGTGGGGAAAGTTTTTATATTGGCCTGAAATAATTGGAAGCCTCTAGCAAACTGAGAAACAGATACATAGGCTGTTGCAGTTGTGTAATGTCCCGATGAGTAACAGTATGTTGACATAGAGGATTAAGGCATAACATGCTGGTGTAAAATCTGCAACGCTGTTGGCAGATTTGTCACAGAAATAGCAAAATTGGATTGATGGGTAGAGATGTGTGAGCACCTCTTGTGTGTATCGGATTGTCTTAGAATTAGCAAAATATGTATGCATGAAGATTTCAGAACATCTAATTACCGTTTTCTACCTACAATTCGAAGTGCGTGCATTTTTTCCATGTTACTTTATTTGGTTTGAGTCAGGAACATGCACTTCATGCCAGAATTACTTTATTGTTTTGAGATTAAACCATATGGAATCTCTGGGGATCAAGGGTAACAGGGCTGTTTTGCTAATTAATTTAAAAAAATCAAATAAAAGTCCCCCCTTTTGTTGTTTTCTCTTTCTTTTTTGGTTGGGGGGAATTAGACCATTCAAACATGCAACTATCAGTGGAAAAAAAATAACTAAAAATGGGATTGGGCTGCTGACTTAAATCATTTCCTTTCTGATTGACCAGAATGCTTCCCCTGACTATTCTCCATGCTAGAATAGTCAGTATCCAGTTCATCAATTAATATAGCACATCAAGTGTTCCCAAAGATGCAGAAACTCATGTCAAATTAGATTGCCTACCTACATCGAAGTTTTGGAGGAAATGGCCAAATGCTATAGATAGTTCAGATGGGTGAGATTGGTTCTTGAATGCCTAGGAGCCTGTGACTGACCTATTCATGGATGGTTTATGAATATTTGAAAGATGATAACTTGGATGGGATTGAAAATTTGGAATTTGACTGCATTCTGATTGTCCAAATCACATTTACATTGAAAAGCAAGGAAACCATCATGCTCTGGTAAGGCACAGTATTATCTTAAATAGCACCCAATCATATTCTTCCTCAAATCAGTTGCAGAATTCCATTTGAGAGGAGAATCAGGCCTCCATATCCCTTTAGAGCCAAATACTTTTCAGATAAAACCATTCACATCCCTTCTAACTTTGATGCCATGGTTGATCAGATCTACTTTTTGTAGCTTTGGAACTTGCTTGTCCAGTTGTTAGGGATACTTTTTAGCTTGTAAAGAGTGAGGATGTGGACAGGATTCGTGAAGGTCCTTCCTGGCTCGTAAAAGCTGCCAGAAGGATACCGGGTGACTAGAAGATGTAGGGAGGCTCCTCAATGCTTTCCTGCATGAGGAAGTTGCTTCAGAAAGCATTACAGGTAGTGGTGAGGTTTTTGTTTTTTTAAAAAATACTGAACCCCAATGTATTTGTGATAATTTCTGACCGGTCTTCATTGCTCTGTTCTTGGACAAGGTGCTTAAGCATGTGGAAGCATCTTAATGCTAGGTTTTCCTGGATAGTTTTGAATCATCTAGAGCCATTTCCATTTGGTTGCAGGCCTAGATAGAGGCTGAAGACTGGTTTGGTTGCCTTGATAGTTTATACAGTTGAGACAATGGTAGCCTGCCTCTGTTGGTTCTGTTAGCATGCTCAGCAGCTTTCGATACCATGCACCATAGTATCATGGATCACCTGAGTGGCACCATTCTGAGATGTCAGTTCCTTGCTAGAGGGGTGGTTTCAGAAGGTGGTGCTGGAAAACTCCTTGGCCACTTGCTTATTGCATCTCATAGGGTCATTATTATTATTAATTATTCATTAAATTTCTATACTACACATCAGGGCTTCCTGTTTCCGGCGGTGAGAAATGGCTGACTCCCATACAACTGGTCCTCAGCCGTGCTGGTAATTCAGGGTTGATATGGGGGTAATTAGCCCTGGCAGACTCCCCAGGGTGGGGGAGGAGTCTCGTAGACCCACAGATTGTCCAAGATTGTCAGCTTGCATCAAGGTGCAAGCGACAGGACACTGGGTCCCAGAGCACGACACGGCCGGCACTCTCCGAAGTCACTTTCATAGCCGGACATATCCGTTTGATAAAATTATTAGATTTGGACAATTATTAGATTTGGACAATAAACAGCCTGGACTCTGGACTGAAAAAAAACCTGCAGAACTGCACAGTCCCTCGTGTTTAAGCTCAGACGTCAAAGAGATTCTCATCATGGTGTTTGGATTACGGAGGTGATTGGTACTTTCTTTTTTTCTTCTCAATACCTACAATTGTTTTTCTACGCCAAGCCTCATTAAGAAACCTTTTTTTAAAAAAGTACAGTTGGACTTCTATTTATAATTAAGTATTCCATTGCGCAGCTTTACTTAGACTTGAAATACTTGATAAAGATAAAAGAAACAAGATGGCGCTTTTTTGAGGGAAGTGGAAGATGCTGGCTGGCTGGCTTTCTAGTGACTTGAGACAATAATTTGGAATAACATACAGTGCATCTGTTTGCAGAATTTCTTCATTATAAGCGAGAGAGAAGGCTAAATGGATGTCTAGCAGCCCCTCTTCTGGGGCCCAGAAGGGGGAATTGTGTGGTCTCCGAAAGCTGATTGATCGCCAAATAACTTATATCTGTGGAATACAGTTCATTTACATTCCAATACAGTGGTACCTCGGGTTACAAACGCGTCAGGTTACAAACTCCGCTAACCCAGAAATAGTACCTCAGGTTAAGAACTTTGCTTCAGGATGAGAACAGAAATCGTGCTCCAGCGGCACGGTGGCAGCAGGCAGCCTCATTAGCTAAAGTGGTGCTTCAGGTTAATAACAGTTTCAGGATAAGAACAGACCTCCAGAAGGAATTAAGTTCTTAACCAGAGGTACCACTATATTGCAAACAGTATGCTCAACAATTTTCAAACGACAGGCTTGGACAACAGCCTGGATTGGAAGATTGGAATGAAGTCAGGAAAAGCTGTGCTGGCAAGTAGACAGTTGAAAAAATACATATATACAAATAAAGCTGTATTCGATGGATGAAAGGATATATGATTTCTGACATGATTGAGAATCGCATAGCTAGGGACTGAGAACTTAAAAACGTTAAGATTGGAATGTGGAAAATATGAGAACAAGAAATAAAAGGCAGAAATGAAGATACTGGAGATATACTTCAAGAGGTCCAGACTATGGGAAGCCCGGGAAAAATAATAATTAATAATTTGTACTGTAATTTGTTTTTTATTATTTTAGTTTATTTTTTAATTGGATTATGATTATGATTTGATGGATATGTTAATTGGAAAATTAATAAAAATGTTTTTGTTTTAAAAAAATTCTATACTACTAGTTGAATCTATGTCTGATGATGATCATGGACTGGATGCAGGTGAACAAACAGAAGCCTCCAAGAAAATGGAGGCAGATCAAGGAACTGGGGTTCAGCTTGTTTTGTATAAGGTTTCACTCCCTTTGCCTTAATTTACTCCGATATTTTTATAAACCCGTTAACATATAGCCAAACATTTCCTGCATTCATTATTGGATTGAGGAAGGAAAGCACCCAACAACTCTGAAGTGGTTAAAGACCGAATGCTTTGACTTTTTTCTATAGATTACATGGTTCTGTTTGCCTAAAGCTGAGTTGTCTGCTGTTGCCATGTTTGCAATCAAAAATATATGTTCCTGAAAAGAACGACATGACCTGATGGAAATAGGCTTGGTGCAGAAATTACCAACAGCTCCCCTTGAGCTGCTAACTCGAAATACTTCTCAAATCCACACTGGGAGGAGCTGCTTGTTTTGTCAAAATGACTACTGTGTTCAGGTTGTTAAGTAATTTTTAGCTGCAATTTGTTTTTGTCAATAATTTTCTGTTCTACTGTCTTCTGGTTCACAGAACAAATAGTCTTGAATTAATGTCCCACACTTCTTTAGTCTGTCTGTCCTCCTTCTCCTACTGCAGTGCTTTGCCAATGCTATTGGGTGATTTACTTCCCAAAGGTTGAGAGGGAGGAGAAAGTGACCCACTATTGTTTACTTGCAGGAGAGCAACTGCTCCCTCCTCTTAAGAACTGCAAAGGTGGATAGCACTTCATCCTGCCTGAAGGAGGCATTGCTGCTGTTGTGATAGCAGCACATTACTCCAAAACCCAGCAGTTGTTGAGCCTAGCAATCAGCATGTACAGGCTTGATGCTGTGCAAGATTAAAATGCATCTTGTACTATTTAAATATGGCTCTAGTCAGTTGGCAATCCTAATAAAGTAGAAGCACAACAACCAACTTGTGTATTTGGCAACCCAGTAAGCTAATGCTTGTTTGAGACATTTATGCTTATGCTTATATTCATTCTTTTAAAACATGTACCAAACCTCGTTTCAGTCCTATTCTTTCAAGTAAAGTGTCTGTAACCCAAATCGACCGAAAACTTAGAACTGCAAAGCTTCACTGCTTATGCTATCAGTAACCTTGATATCAGGCCAGAATGTCCTTAGCAACTGCTTAGTGACCACATAGCAGAAATAATACATTTGTGTGTATGTGAATTCCCCCCCCCCCCTTCTGAGAGCAAAGAAGTAGTTGGGGGCTGTGGATATAAGTGTGAAGATCAAGCTGGAACTGGGATGCAAAGCATTTTACTAATTGGTACAGAGAGATTGTAGGCCTATGTAGGATGTTTCCATGCCAATGAAGAGGATAATAGCTGAGATATTTTTCGGCACCTAGAACATGGATTTTGGCACTGCTTTGCAACTTTATGGTATTCTGGATCCTGTGGGAGAGGACTTTGTTTTCCATCCCATGTGTCTAAACATGCAGTTCTTTCTCTGTGTCAGTTTGGAGAAGGCTATGGAAAGAACTCAGAGGGACAATGTGTCGACAGGCACCTTCTTCTTTCAAGCCTCACCTTTCCGTTTTTTTCTTTTCTTTTTTTGCTTGCTATAAGGATTCCCTGGACAGGATCTTTGATAGGAGTAGGAGTAGACTTCACCCTTCTGTCACCTTGCATCAGGCATTGTTCATTTGACCCTAATGAAAGAAATGCCAAGGAAGCCCAGACAATATTGGCAATTATAAATAATTATTCTAAGTAAAAATTGTATTCTTAGTCGTCATTTAAGCGAAATGAAACCTTCCAGAATAGAAACAGATTTAGAAATAAATAGAAACAAATGTGGATTTCAAAAAATGGAACAGATGGACTCGATATCCCTTCATGCTACTGTATAGGCTCCAGTATCAGTCCCTCCATTTGTCTATGAAAGGGGCACAGAACAACTGCATCAGCAAAGTCTGCAGTCAGCTTTCAGCAAACATGCAGTTTAGTCAATTAAAAGTTTATGAAATACCGTTAATTAAAATGTGCAGAGAATGTGAGAAATCATTTAGTGAGGTATGTTCAATGTATAAGATTAATGGGAACAATATGGAAAGATAAATGTTTGGCTGAATGTCAAGAAAATCTTCTTGACAGTGATGTATATTGCTATAAAGAATTTTTCCATAGGGAAGTGATACAAACCCATTATCAGGGACATGTCATGCCAGAGAAGATAAGAGCTGCAAAGGTGACAAAAGTTCACTGCTTGAGGAATCTGAAGAAGGAAAAGGTATTATTGCATACCTTGCTGGTTGTATGGCTATCATTCATTGGCTACATCAGTGGTTCCCAACAGGTGGTCCGCGGACCCCCAGGGGTCCGCGAGCTATGCCAGAGGGGCCCGCAAGATGCTATTAGAATAAAAAATATATTAAATATATTTCGCATGATAACAGATTTTTTGTTTTGGCCGCTTCCTGCATGAGCAGAGTCTAGCGCAAAACTAGAATTAGATAGAGGCAGTAGTTCTGCTGTATGCCGTTAGGTGGCGCTTTACAAACACTACTGTTTTGCAAAGAGGCAGCGCGTGCACTCTACTAACGCTCACCTCCCCAAGATGCTTTGCGCGCGTCGGCTTCATTTGTGCGCTACTGCGCAGGTACCCTGTCTTCTCCATTCCCCTCCCTCCTCCCTGGCGCACGCTGCCTCTTTGCAAAACAGTAGTGTTTGTAAACAAAGCGTTTTTCGCGGAAGCTACAGTTCGCGTAGTTAAAAATGGACCGTTGGTTAAAAAGTGGTTCGTTAAAACGACAGAGGCCTACAGATGAAGAGGAAGAACTGTAAAAAACGTATAAATATAAAATATAAAAAGACTCTTAATTTGGCTCTCACTTTTTAATTTTAGGATTAGGAATTAATGGGGGTCCTTGTCACAATAGCGGCTCGATGAGGGGTCCTTGAGAAAATTTTGTTGGGAACCCCTGGGGTACATCTTGATGACTTACTTGTGTGAAAAGGCCACTGCAGATCAAAGAGCATAGATGGTGCTTTAAACATTGCCTACATGCAATCACCAGGGGCAAGGAGGAAAGCAGCTCAGTCTATTTTCATGTATCAGACCCAAGGTTCAATCTCTGGTGTCTCCAATAATAATAATTATTTTTTAATCACAGGCAATACAGTTGAGAAAGATCTTAAAGCAAGATCTGGAGAGCCACTAATAATTACAATAAATATTATTGGGGATAAATAGACCAACAGTCTACCTCAATACCAAGGTATTATTTTGTACGTGCAAATACATCTCTTCTAAATGAGCACAGATGTAATTTTCAGCTGTGATTCACCGAGTGATTTACACATGTATATGTGAACAAAACCTCCATAAAACAATCCAGCTTCTCTCATACTCAAATCCCTCATGGGTTTCTTCTCAAATTAACTTAAAAACAAAACAAAACTGCACCTGCTCATGTCTGATTTCCAGCTGATTTGGGGAAACTGTGTATTCTGTATTGCACGGCTGATTAGAACGAGCAGACTTTGGCTTAATCATTCCAAGTAGGCAGAACTGAGAAATACACTGTATGTATTCATTTATTTTTACCTTAACATTAATAAAATGCCATTCCTTACTGTAAAGCACCACTCAATATTTTTTAACAGGGAAAATGTAACAAATGACAAATCTACACTATTAAAAGCAAATAACATAAGTCTCATAAAATGATTGCAAAGTTGAGATAAAAATGTTTTAAATCATTCATGGCATAGTAGAACTTAAATTTTAAATGGAGGAAGGAGGGCCCCAACAACTACAGCGTGTTAATTGCCAGCTCTAAACACGTATGGGTGTAGTCAAACAAAATATTCACCACTGCTCAAGCTGCTATGGTGAAAATGTCTACTGGTGATTTGTTCATATCTGATCATATGAGGTATGTGGGAGTATTTCCACACAGCAGTTGGCTGTGGACTTGACAATTTTTTCCACTGTGTCCATACAATATTGTCACTATTAAAGTGCTGTCCCTTCTTCCTGCTCCCATTCAATCTGGATTTACCATTTTTGTGGGACTTGTTTAATCATTGTATTTTCCAATGGGTAAAATTCAGTTTACATGGGAAATTAATAAGAGGATGCCGTATGGGTATTTCACAAAACCTGCACGTACAAGCAACACACAGTCACCAATAAACTGCTGCATGGAATAGCCCTGATTGAAAACTATACATCATCCTTCATAAATGTGTGCATAAATGTAAACCAGATGTGAAACAAAGGTCTTTCATGGGTTTGTTTGAGGGAGGCTTTCGAAGAATTTCAGCAACTTCAAGTTAAAAATACTCTTAAGTACAGGGATAAACTTGACTTTATCTGGTCACGCTCTTAAAATCTGTGGATTGAATTACTTCCTGCACTTGCTGGTACCTGCATTATGAAAGGATATACACAGATGGGTAAGGAGTAGGGACATGTGAATGTCTGAGGTTAGAAACTGTATAAATAATAAAATTAAACGCTGAAATGTGTGAGCAGGTGAAGGTTGGAATGTGAAGGTTTGTTTGCAAGAGAAACATGAGAGAAGAACAGAACAATGTGTACATAGAAGCTATTGCTATACCGCTGATGACAAAGGAAGGAGTGAAAGATGAGAAAGTTGCTATGCCTTGTGATTATACCAGTAGAAGGAAGTGTTGCCATACATGGACTTAACTGCTTCTTTGCTTGTAAATGTATAAATGTGTGTGCTTTTTTTCATATTTGGTGTGCTACCCACTCAACAACTTGCTGGTTGAGGTTGTGTCACACTGACCTTGGCTAAAAGACTAAGCAATCTCTAGCCTTTTAAACTGGGGGAGGGGTTATTGCTTTGTTGTGTATTTTTGTGGTTTTTTTAAATAGTGAAGCGCCCTGTGTTCCTCAGATGAATAGTAGTGTAGAAATTTAATTAAAATAATAATAATGATGATGATGAATGCATCATACCCTCAGGCTTCCCCTTCACTCATTACCTAAATAGGATTTTTTTTTGGGGGGGGGGGAACACAGCAAAAGAACCTACAGTACCCTCTCTTAACATGAGGAAAGAGGAGGTGGCTGCTGACTGAAGGTTTTTCAACAGAGCTTGGATGGCCACCTGTCATGGATGATTTGAGAGTCCTGTATTGCAGGGGTTGGACTAGATGACCCTTGGGGTACCTTACAATTCTATGAGTCTATGATTCTAAGAAAAACAGAGGCATATTTAAGGAAGCACCACAAGCCTCCCATTCTCGCGCACCCTTTTCATGCAGAAACAAATTCTCCTTCCCTCCCACCATTTCCCAAACCCCAATTTCCACCCACCCTTCACGACTCACTGTACAAATTATAACTTTTAAAAAGTAAATAGAGCTGATGAGTGGCTTCTTCCTCTGAAAACTACCATTTAAAATTTCTAACGTCCAGACCTCGCAATCACAATTCAGGCAAGGGGAAAAAAAACCTCGGAAAGGCACTGAAGTTGGCTGGCTGGTTCTCGAAGAAGTCAGTTTGCCGCGCGCCAGAGAACCCAATACATCTCGGTGTCAATGCAGAAGCCTTCCCTCCACTGCCAGCTACGGTCACCCACCTGAGACTCAAGCAAAGGCTCCTCCCTGGAGGAATGTCTGGCTCTCAGAACGTGCTTGCAGCCGAGGGAATGAATTGTGTAGTCTCCGGGAGGAAACAGCCCACTGAAAGGTTCTGATTGGCTAACAAGGTTGCCACGTGATCCATGCTATTTCCCCCCCCCCCTTTGTGCTGTATGGTATTCCTGTGACATGATTGGCTAGACGGCTGAACAAGAAGAAAAGGACGCCATTTTGTATGCTCCCAGTGTTCTCAGGAATGCTGCCTTATTTTGAACTAAAACGGTCAGAACTGAAGATCGATTGAAGGATCCTGTCCGTAGCAGCGTTTTCTGATTACCTACAGAACAGGAGAGTGGCAGTGAGTTGCAGAAACCTCTGCAGAAGTCTTTGTAAGTGAACATGAAGGATATATGGTTGGGCCGGAGTGTGTTTGGCTTTAGAATTTAGGAGTTTTTTTCAAATAAAAAAATTCTCCTTACAAGTTCCTCAGGGCTCTGCCATAGTCTGTTCAATAGACACACCTCTAGTACACTTGATTACTTGCTTCCCCCTGCCTTCATCTGACTAAGAACATATAGAAATGGGGAGGGGGACGAAGCTTAAAGGATATTTCAAATCCAGCCCTACTGATGATCCCTCAAATGTTTTTAAACTGAACTCAACTGAATTCAGCTCCCTCTTTCCAATTATTCTATAATCACTAGATAAAGCTGAGAAAGTTCATATATCTAAGTTCATACATCAGGGAGAAAAACAGATTCCTACTTTGGAAGGATTTTTTTGGCATTCAGAAAAGGTCTGTTCAGCCAGCAATTTTGAAAGGGAGGTTAGTGCCTAAACCACCCAGAAATAGCTGGGAAATGGCTTGTAGGAAAGAAGATGAACATTTTATTTCCAGCCTTATTAAAATTGCTGGAAGATGTCCGCCCAAAATGAAGTGTGCTTGAAATATAGCCCGTGTCTCTAGGACCTTCTACCCACCCTTTTAAGTTAGCCATCCCTACACCTCTTCTTTCACCTCTTCCTGCTTCCTGGCCTGTTATCTCATTTTCCTCATTAGCTTTTTTGGCTCAGGTTATGGTGAGGCACTCTATCCTCTTGTGATAACAGTGGTTGTACATATTACTGGCAAGAAATGTAGTGTTAGGTTCCAGGTTAATTGGTGTCTGGGATTACCAAACCATGGGAGCAACACAAGCCTGAGGCATTAAAACGAAGATCTGTGTACTCCTTCAAAGCAGGCTGTAGAAGACCTCCTAAGGGGATTGTGGGTAGTAGCAAATATAATAATGACATGTGCTTGGTCATGGGTAGGGACAATATCTCAATTATGTAAGCGTGGCGGATGTTCTTTTCTAATGGGAATGGGAAAATGATGATAGGCATTGTGGAGGCTTTTTGAATGCAAAAGTGTTTCCCCTCAGACTGGTAAACAGAATTCTTCTGTTATAATGTAAATCATTTAAAGATGGCTTATGCAAGAGACTTATATTTGAAATTGCTTCTGGTAACTGCACTCTGTTAGTTCAGGAGGCATTGTTGGACAATTGCTAAATCTGGAAGAAGAGATGGGGACAAATCTGAGTAACTTCACCTTTAAACGCAAGCCTACCTAATACACAATTTCTGAATCGTTGTGAGAACCAAAACACAGCCAACCTTTGAAATTAGAACTTCTCTGAAATTTGCAGTGCTGTTCTCCAGCCAACTAACGTGTACAAAAATGCAAATACTAGGGCATTGCTTGCATAAAATGCACATATAAGTGTAAATAACATACAAAATGTATATTAGGGAAAATCAGATTGCAAAAAGTGTATACAGTGGTACCTCGGTTTAAGTACACAATTGGTTCCAGAAGTCTGTACTTAACCTGAAGCGTACTTAACCTGAAGCAAACTTTCCCATTGAAAGTAATGGAAAGAGGATTAATCCGTTCCAGACAGGTCCGCGGAGTACTCAGCCTGAAGTGTACGTAACCCGAAGTATGAGTGTAATTGGTTCTCGAAGTCCGTACTTAACCTGAAGCGTACTTAACCTGAAGCGAACTTTCCCATTGAAAGTAATGGAAAGAGGATTACTCCATTCCAGACAGGTCCGCGGAGTACTTAAACTGAAAGTATGCAAACCGAAGCGTACTTAAACCAAGGTATGACTGTATTAGGCAATATTGCATAGAAAAGTATGTTAGGAGAACTTTACACTAAAATGCTGATAAAAGTTCATGACACTTTATATTAAAAAAAGTCACAAACTGATGTGGAAATGGGAAGAACTGATTTTAAAATGTAAAAATGACAAACTCTGAAAATCCAAAGTTGATTGATTCACCTATACTCTTTAGAAGCAACTTGCTGTTCTCCTTGTTAGACAAGCTCCTCAACACTTTTTATCTATGGCAGGGGTTGTCAACCTGGTCCCTACCACCCACTAGTGGGAGTTTCAGAATTCTAGGTGGCCGGTAAGGGGTTCTACAACACAAGCTGAATCCTCCTTCCATCGAGCACTGGTAGGCGGTAAGGAAATTTTACCATCAAGAAAGATGCTTAGTGTGCGGTAGGTATAAAAAGGTTGACTACCCCTGATCTATGGGAATGTGCAATGTAACTTGAAGGCTGTTATGTTGGGTCAAGTGGAAGGAATACCATATCTAGCAGATGTTTGCATGATGACTACTAGGTACTACCATAGTCACATCCTGTCTGCTCAGTTGGAAGATGGTGGAGAGAAATGGTTTTGGAAATTTGAATGCAGCCAATTTAAGGCAGAGGTCTTCGTTTTGCATATGGTTGGCAAGAAGCAGCCTTTGTAGGTGTGTGTATTGGCTGCTGTTTGTTTTGGGAGAACTAGTTGCAGTCTTGTCAAAATGCTTGCCTGCTTCCTCCTGCTCAACTTGTGTGTGTGTGTGTGTGTGTGTGTGTGTAATAATATAATAAAAGGACCTCTGGACAGTTAAGTCCAGTTAAAGGTGACTATGGAGTATGGCACTCATCTTGCTTTTCAGGCCGAGGGAGCCAACGTTTGTCCACAGATAGCTTTCTGGGTCATGTGGCCAGCATGATTAAACTGCTTCTGGCACAAAGGAACACTGTGACAGAAGCCACAGCGCATGAAAATGCCATTTACCTTCCCACTGCAGTGGTACCTATTTTTATACTCACACTGGTGTGCTTTTGAACTGCTAGGTTGGCAGAAGCTAGGACAGAGCAATGGGAGCTCACCACTGTCATGTGGATTTGAACCACCGACCTTTCAATTGGCAAGCCCAACAGGCTCAGTGGTTTAGACCACAGCACCACCCACGTCCCTCAATTTTCAATACTCTAGTACAGTACACTTTCCTGAGGTCCTTTAGAAGGCATCTCAAGGCAGCCCTGTTTAGGGAAGCTTTTAATGTTTGATGGATTTCTGTATTTTAATATTTTGTTGGAAGCCGCCCAGAGTGGCTGGGGGAACCCGGCCAGATGGGTGGGGTATAAATAATAAATTATTATTATTATTATTATTATTATTAAAAGACAACTGACCCTATAAAAGCTGTCTTCTAAAATTTCCTACTGCTTGCAGGAAGTGCTGGAATAATAATAACATTTTTCAAGTCAGGCATTATTTCATGGTACAGTCATGTTCCTGTGAAAATAATTTTTGAGAATTACTGAATGCAATAGTCTCAGAGACAGGATCTCTGAAAAGAGAACTCAGCATGGAGTCCAATTGTGGAAATTTTGGCAGGAATGATATGCACTAAGGTGAGGAGAGAACGCACAGTCCAAATGATTTAAGGCCTTTTTCTTGTGGTTGTCAGCTGGTTAGCAGATGGAACCCCCTCCCCCCGAAGTTAGTCATAGTTTTAAAAAGAGGTGCTTCAATAAAAATAAATTGCTCTATCAATTACTGTGTTTTTCCATGAGCCTTCATCAGATCCGCCCACAATTGTCATTTTCTTTCTAAGCCAGAAAACCCCAACTATTTAAGCCTTTTATAAGAAGGTAGATCTGCTCCCAGATCATTTCATTGCTTCTTGCTTTTAAAAAATATTCCTCCAACTCCTAGTTATAAAGCCAGATGACGTGTTAAGTCTCAGAATCTGAACATTCACAATACGATACATAAAATTTGCGTCAACTGCTGTTAATCTTATTTATTTAATGTTTTAAAAATAAACCTTACTGCATGAATATAAGGCCCAAAGAAGGCTAAGTCTCCTTTTAATTTAAAGACTAACTTGAAGTTGTGCACTTCAGTTATGCAAAGTGTTTGTCCACAAATTACTGTGATAAAAATGTAAACTGACAAACCATCAACAAAAGCAGCTGTCCAGAAGCTCAAAATAGGGCATCAGTTTTTTGATAAGCAAAGAGACAGGAGTATTTTAAAAAGAAGACAAAGTTATCTCCATTGAGATGCTGGTCCACATATTTCCATGTTTGCTGAGTGTATTAATAAGTAAACATTTAGCCTAGGAAATGTATAGTTTTCATGTAAGAGATTCTGGAATGGAAGGTGCACATGGAAGCACGGGAAGACCTTAGCGTATTCCACAGAATACGCTGCCTGGCCACACAGCTTACCTACATACTGGTAATTGTGCTGTCAGTATGCAGCAATTCCAGTTAAACGGACTGTAGAAACAGGGCTGGGAGAGCCCCTTCAGAATGGATAATGCCTGCCAAATTACACGCAAATAGGTCAAGGGGCTTTGGGGATGGACACTTTGTGATCCCCCAAATTTATATTTTGTTCCTTAGATCCTTTTCTAATGTAGAACAAATATTATGTTGCACCTGTAACAGTAGCGCAAACTCAGATCATATTGGTCGAGTGGGCATATACAGTGGTACCTCGACATCCGAATGACTCGACTTCCGAAGGTTTCGACTTCCGAAGTCGGCAAACCCGGATTTTTTCCGCCACGCGCGCGTTCTGCGCCTGCGCAGAAGTGGTGTGCGCGGTCGGCGCATGCGCAGAAGTGGAAAATCACGCTTTGCGCATGTGCAAAATGGGCGCTTAGACAACCGAATACTTCGACTTACAAAGAGCGTTGCGGAACGGATCGCCTTTGTAAGTCGAGGGAGCGCTGTATTGTGTAAAGCAGGGGTTGTGAACCTGGTCTCTTCTGGCCACTAGTGGGCGTTTCAGGATTCTCGGTGGGCCATAGGGTGTTCTACGGCACAAGCTGAACCCTTCTTCCATAGAGCACTGGTGGGCGGTAAGGAAATTTTACCATTAAAAAAAGATGCATTAGTGAGCAGTAGGTATAAAAAGGTTGGCTACCTTTAACTGGTACCACAGGCTTTATATACTCCTTGAACTGAAATGATAATACAACTGGTTAAATAACTGCTGCTTCTGTTTCAGGGGCTTTAATAGCCGGGCAACGAAAGACTGGAGGAATTTAGATGAAGAAGTATCTTTTAAAAGGCCTAACTTTAGCTGTTAATTACTGGAACTAGATGAATATGTTCTGATACAATAGAATTCCACCTCTACCTGCACTCCTGCTGAACTCATTTTTGTGCCTTAACTAAAGTGTAGTTCTTCCCTCGGTCCAGCTGAAACTTTTTATGTGGCCTTGCACTACTTTGAACTTGAAAAAAGGCACTTAAATTGAGGTGGGGACAGAAACCATTTATATTTGCACAGTTAATTATGCAAAAGTCCACAAATGTGGAAAAAGGAGAGCATAATCCAGGTTTGCTCTGTTGCTCATAATAATGGAGTCTTTATAATTATGTGACTATGACCTGTATCTCCAATAATATAATTTAATGCAGCATAGTTTGTAAAAGACCTTAGTTGCCACCCTACCTTCCAACTACCGTGTTTCTCATATTATAAGACACGTCTTATATTTATTTTTTCCTCAAAAAAACACACTATGGCTTATTTTCAAGGGATGTCTTATTTTTTTCCTCCTCCTCCTGCCGCGGCCGGCATTGCTGCTGCTCCTATCACTATGTCTTATTTTCGGGGTATGGCTTATATTCCTTGAATGCTTAAAAATCCTGCTATGGCTTATTTTATGGGGATGCCTTAAAATATGAGAAACAGGGTATTATTTATTAAAATAATTCTTGCTCACATAAGTAATTATAATATAGGTCCATGCAGGTGAATAAATGCTTTTATTATTCTTTTTCATTATGCTTTTATTATTCAAGCAGAAAAGGACTAGGGTCTTAGGTAGATCTTGGCACGAGTAAATTCTGCTCTAGCCTAAAAGTTCTGTTTGTTCTGTGTCTCTTTGGGCTTTGGACATGATGGAGATAGAGCAGTATGAAGCAATAATAAAGTCACCAGGAGTTTAAGGGCTTGTCCACACTTCCGCTTGCCCTTTGCCAAGAAAGAATGAGTCCAAGTAGTTTTCCACTTGTCCTGTGCTTTCTAGGTGGTTTTGCTTTTGCCTTGCCACTGTTCCCTGGAAAACCTGCTCTAAACTAAATAGGAACTAATGGAAATCTGTGGAAAACCTGATTGGGAGGGGTGGCTAATACTCCAGAGGACAGAATCACACTTCAAAATGACCTTAACAGATTAGACAACTGGGCCAAAGCAAACAAGATGAATTTTAACAAGGAGAAATGTAAAGTACTACACTTGGGCAAAAAAATAATGAAAGGCACAAATACAGGATGGGTGACACCTGGCTTGAGAGCAGTACATGTGAAAAGGATCTAGGAGTCCTGGTAGACCACAAACTTGGCATGAGTCAACAGTGTGATGCAGCAGCTTAAAAAGCCAATGCAATTCTGGGCTGCATCAATAGGAGTATAGCATCTAGATCTAGGGAACTAATAGTACCACTGTATTCTGGTCTGGTCAGACCTCACCTGGAGTACTGTGTCCAGTCCTGGGCACCACAGTTCAAGAAGGATACTGACAAGCTGGAACGTGTCCAGAAGAGGGCAACCAAAATGGCCAAAGGCTTGGAAACGATGCCTTATGAGGAACGGCTTAGGGAGCTGGGTATGTTTAGCCTGGAGAAGAGAAGGTTAAGGGGTGCTATGATAGCCATGTTCAAATATATAAAAGGATGTCATATAGAGGAGGGAGAAAGGTTGTTTTCTGCTGCTCCAGAGAAGCAGACACGGAGCAATGGATTCAAACTACAAGAAAGAAGCTTCCACCTAAACGTTAGGAAGAACTTCCTGAAAGTAAGAGCTGTTCGACAGTGGAATTTGCTGCCAAGAAGTGTGGTGGAGTCTCCTTTTTTGGAGGTCTTTAAGTGGAGGCTTGACAGCCATATGTCAAGAATGCTTTGATGGTGTTTCCTGCTTGGCAGGGGGTTGGACTGGATGGCCCTTGTGGTCTCTTCCAACTCTATGATTCTATGATTCCATAAACACGATTTTAACAATGGGTCCGTAAGTGACTGTGGAGGCCAATTCTGGATCCACACGTCCTTCCACAGTGGGGACATTGGTTTCCAGGTGGGAGTTGGTCACGGTGTAGATTTGCCAAGCATGCCTTCCTCTTAGCACATTTCTCCCTTGCGTCCTGAGATTGAGTTTCTTCAAAGCCCATGACACCTTTGGTAAAGGCTGTTTTCCAACTGAAGCGCTCGCAGGGCAGTGTTTTCCAGTTGTCAGTGTTTATACTACATTTTTTTTAGATTTGCCTTGAGACAGTTTTTAAATCTCTTTTGTTGACCAGCAGCATTATGCTTTCCATTTTTAAGTTCGGAATAGAGTAGTTGCTTTGGAGCAGTGGTGGTTTCAGCAGCGATATATCGCTGAGTGAAGCCACCATCCCACTCTGCTCTCATATTTCACAGAGGGAGAAAAAAACTGCATTGGGGAGGCACCAATATAGCTTGTTCCTCCCTCTGCATCTTCAAACTGCTCAGCTGAATGTGTAGTTGCCGCTCCCCTCAGCCAAGCAGTTAAAGGATCCCCCATTCCCCCAACCCAGCTCTGGCTCTCACGCAAGTGGGGAGAGCACCGGGGATGATTCTGCGAGCCGTTCAAACAAGCTACGTTGTTACAGCCTGCTAGGTGCTGGGGTGAAAGCGCCTCAGCTCCCAGGGTGAGAGCTGTGGCCATTTCACCCGGTGCCTTGCAGGGTGAGGCCAATGCAGCTTGTTTTTTCAGTATCGTTGTATATCGCCAGACTGCGATGTTTAGGATATACTGTGATGTTGAAAAGCTGATATCGCCCAGCCCTAGTGTGGATATGCCCTAAGTTAGGAAAAGTTGTATCCAGACGGAGCTTGCTGATTGTTGGGTGGCACTATAGTGATACCTCGGGTTATAAACGCTTTGGGTTACAGACTCCGCTAACCTGGAAGTAGTACCTCTGGTTAAGAACTTTGCCCCAGGAAGAGAACAGAAATCGCACGGCAGCGGGAGGTCCCATTAGTTAAAGTGGTACCTCAGGTTAAGAACGGTTTCAGGTTAAGAACGGAAGGTATCATTTTGACTCATTTCAAATAATTTTTGAAACTAAGAATGCTGATTCTTGGTTAATCACTGGAAAGTGTCAGATTGCTTTATTTGCTCACAGCAAAATAAGATTGCAGGAGTCTGTTTGGAGCAAATGCTTTCTCAAATACTCGTACATAGAATTATAGCCTGTCAGTTGGAGTCTCCAACTTGGTGTGCATTGGACCTGCCTTGCCATCTCTTGGCAGATATCAGGGGCAGCAAGAGGGTGGATTGATTTGTGCAGTGTGAGCAACAGGAAGTTTGAATATTCCTTTAAAGATGCACTGCAGCCATTGCCCTCCAGCATCACAGGATCTATTGTTCTTATGAGCATGTGCAATTACAATTGTGTTACTAGTTATGATATGGCTATATTCTACCTCTGGGATGAGAGGAAGTCATGTTTTTGAAACTAGTTGGTGAAGAACAACAGTGGGAGAATGTCCTGTATGTAGCAGGCTGGCCACTGTGGGAAACAAAAAAGATACTAGACCAGATCCAGCAGGGCTCTTCTTAAGTTAAACTCCTACAATAGTGCATGATATATATTGCAATAGGCATGTGCTTACTCTTTTTAATAAAAGTGGATGCACACAACCTTTGAATTGCCATTACTGAAGCACTCTTTGGAAACTGATGTTACTATTACTGCATCCCCTTTAACCTCAACTTACTTTGCTATACCACAAGAAAGGAGCCGAATTTCTTGAAACTTCCCTCTGTCTAACCTTGGATCCATCAGAATATCCATTTTCTGCCTAAATCTCTCATCATCCCTTAGACAGCACTCATTGTAGCAAAAATGAACAAAGCTACAGTGGGAGTGATTCGAAATAGTCAGTGGCTTGGCATTTGGCTTGCATATTTTTTTCCACTTCACTGCCTGTTTTGTAATTCAAATGCTACACACCCACTCCCTAATGCAGCTGATGGGGTTGCTTTCAGTGCTGATCGGCTGATGGGGATTGGGAAGGAGCCCCTTTGAAGTCTGGAAAATGTCTGCTTCCAGGTGCAGTTTGAATGCTAACCATGTGTCTGCAAATCACATTTTTTTTCCTTCTGCAGACTGACAGAGAGAAAATTACACAGTTTGACACAGTTTGAATCCATATGATGCCTAAAACTTACAAGGGCTTCCACTCTGCACCCATCAGCTGATTGGAGTTGAGAGCAAGGATCTTTGATGTCATCATCTGACGTCAGTGCTCACATAGCATATAATAGACCTGCAGGCGATAGAGGGTGTTTTGGTTCAGCCTACCAGGTGGATGCAGTAGTTTCCCATTTCTAATCCATTGAATTGAACATGTCTGAAGGTCCTTGGGATGAAGATGCAGGAAAAGTATCATATAGAGTGGTACCTTGGGTTAAGAACTTAATTCATTCTGGAGGTCTGTTCTTAACCTGAAACTGTTCTTAACCTGAGGTACCACTTTGGCTAATGGGGCCTCCCACTGCTGCTGTGCCGCCGCCACTCGATTTCTATTCTCATCCTGAAGCAAAGTTCTTAACCCGAGGTACTATTTCTGGGTTACCAGAGTCTGTAACCTGAAGTGTCTGAAACCCGAGGTACCACTGTATTGCAAATGAACACACCACCTTTGTAACAAGATAGAAGTCTTGAAACTGCAAGCCTTACTTATCCGTGAAGGCATAGGATTTATTCTTGAACCTCTGAGGTGTGTGGCTCTCTGTGCGCAAAAAACAATCTTGGTTATCCTTAGATTGTTTTTACAACTTTTAATTATTACTTTTTAATATAATTGTGATCGGTGAAAAACTTAATATTACTGCAGGGTAGTCATCTTATTTCTGTGCTGAAACTGTGCTGAATATAGGAAAACATCAGAGTGTAGGTTTGTCTATAAGTTGTGGTTAAGAAAAATATTGGGAGAAAGTAAACACGGGTGGCGCTGTTGTCTAAACTACTGAGCCTCTTGGGCTTGCCGATCGGAAGGTCAGCGGTTTGAATCCCCGCGACGGGGTGAGCTCCCGTTGCTCGGTCCCAGCTCCTGCCAACCTAGCAGTTCGAAAGCATATCAGAGTGCAAGTAAATAAATAGGTACTGCTCCGCGAGGAAGGTAACGGCATTTCCATGCACTGCTCTGGTTTCAGCAGAAGCGGCTTAGTCATACTAGCCACATGACCCAGAAAAATTGACTCCATCGGCCAGTAAAGCAAGATGAGCGCCACAACCCCAGAGTCATTCGCGACTGGACTTAACTGTCAGGGGTCCTTTACCTTTTTAAACTTGGTAAAAAGCTGGTAAATCTTTTGGGAGGACTTTAAAAAACCATAGAAATGGGGCTAGAGAAACATTTCAGATTGAAAAAATAAGCGTCTGAGAGAAATCAGAAAACTGACAGATTCATAAACTCCTACTTACCACTTGGCCTCCTCCATTTTACAGATAGATTAGCAAGACACTAAGAACAAAATATTAGCTAAGTTACCCACTCTTGCTCCTTTGGGGGATAAAATGTAGCGGATATGAAAGCTTCAAGGCATCAGCACTTTCCATATATCTGATATTAATAAAAGTTGTTTCTTTATAAAGAAGCTTGACTGCTTATCTGATCAATCCAATGCCACACATGCACAATAAGCAAGAAATAGAATTAGCAACTTAAAAATAACTTGCAATTAGTTTTTAATTACAGCATAAATTTCACCTAGTGTATGTTGTAACATCACTGAATTTTAAAATACATTTGTTTGTTTGAATAAGTAATAAAAATACTGTTTATCTTTCAGTTTGAAGTATTGTTTGCTCTTGCCTATTTCTCACCACCCTCAGCTTTTTCTATCTTCCCCCCCTCCCTTGCCACAGAAATGCTGCAAGAACAAAACCAAACGAAATGTTCCCAATATGTAATCATTCTGGTTCAAGACTATAATCTTTTAAATTGCTCTACTATGTTACATAAAAAGAGAAATATTATTAGACAGGAGTAATTTGGTATAAACTAAATTCTGGACGATAGGGTTTCTGCAGTTATTTAGGCTTCAGGAAAAAAAGTGCTAGCAATGAGAATAATTACATTAGTAGCACACATTTGCAATTCTTATGAGTCAAGCAAGCCAACATCTTGGTTTGTTAGTGTGAAGAGATGAGCAAGCCTGAAAAAAAAAATAGTCCACCCTCCCCACAAATGATTCGGAAGGGGGTAGTAAAATGTTTTCATGTGTAAGAACTGCATTCTCAGGCAGAGATTCGTCCTGTGTCTTGCAGCAGTTCATTCAGCTGAACAGAGAAGCTGCTTTTTAAAAGCTGAATACTGGCTTGAATATTAGGCAGCAATTGCCATGGCAAAACGTCCTACAAAGTTCCATCTCTGCAGTTTCTCCTGTCAATGTGCATCATTTCATTTGTAGAGTGAAAATAGTAAATTTACACATCATGTTTCACTATCATTTTCTTTGACAAATGTCCAAGTTAAAATAAACATTCAGAGCAATAGTAACACTTAAACAATTGAAACTCAGCACTGTTTTATTTTTCATTGTCATGCATTATGTGACACGGGAGATTTGTTTCTTTTTACAATAAGTTAGAGAAATGAAGCCCCAATGTGAAAAAGGAAGATATCTAAAAGTGACGAAAACATAAAATAGTTTAGGCTGCAATCATATACACACACAATGTACCTCTGTACTAGATATATTATTATAAATTGTTTAGTACAATTGCATTTAAATATGAATCAACAACTAGCAGCAATCTAGATACTTAATTTTTGAACAATAGTTCATTTAAAACCCTAGTTTCTGAAGATGATACCTGAAGAAGAAATTTAACTGAAAATTCTTTTAAAAGGGACAAAATATAATTCGGATGAGCTGAATGGTTATGCAATGCATGATTTGAGAGAATGCTATTTACAGTAAAGAAATAAAAATTATGAAAGACCTTAGTTCTGAGTTTCCTATGAACTGGTTAGAGGCAGGCCCTGAGCAGAAGATATAGTTTTGACCCCGTTTTAGCACTTTTGAAAACAATCTGAGAAGTCATAAGCAGTTAAGGGACTACCTGATTTGGTTCAAGTTCAAATCTGGATCACAATTCAGAAAAATAAAGCTTAATGGCTCCCGCATTCGCTATCATGATATATCTATACAGTGGTACCTCTACTTATGAATTTAATGCGTTCCGAACACACATTTGTAAGTCGAAAAAAATTGTAAGTCAAATCCCATAGGACTGCATTGGGAGAAAAAATTCGTAAGTAGAAGCAACCCTATCTAAAAATTCGTAAGTAGAAAAAATCCTATCTGAACCACATCCAAGATGGCGGACGGAGCTCCATTTGTAAGTAGAGGTACCACTGTATCTATCTATATCTGTCTGTCTATCTATCTATCTATCTATCTATCTATCTATCTATCTATCTCCCAGTTGACAGAATTGGATGGCATTTGAAGGCATAATTGCCTCTACTTAATGGATAAGGTCTCCCCAGTTATAGACAAATGTTCTTAGTTGTCATGTTGCATTATAATTGTTTCATGATAAAAATGCAATTACTGTATTTTCTTTCCCCCCTTTTTCCTGTAATCAAAACAATTGAATGGTGTGCAGAAAGGGGAGGGTTAACCCATCTCTCCTGGTGTGTGCCCTTCTTGTGATTGTGTATCAGAAAGAGCATGCTCCCCAGCAGCCACAGTCATGCTCACTGGCCCCCTACTCACTACCTACCACTGCTGCATAGGGCCACCCCTTCCTTAGAAAAATGTAGATGCCCTACTACTTGTTCCTATAAGCTCCTTCTCTTCCTGCAACATGAGTTCAGAACTCATTTCCCCAATATTCTTCCTAAGGAAAAATTCTCTAAAGTTAATCTCATCAATCCCCGCCCCTAGAATAAGGATGTATCTTCATTTTTTCTTCCAGAGATCAACAGCCCCTGCTTATAATTGTCATCTCAGTCTGGACTGCATCTTCGTTTGTAATAAATGAGCATCTTCATACATCATTTAACTAACATACTTTTTCCATGTTCATTGCTTGCTTTTGAAGCTATTCGGTAGCATGTTATTTTTGGAAAATAACATCAAATGTATGAGATTTCTCTTTGGAATAAAGCAGACTTTCAGAAGAGGGCCATATATATATAAAATCACCCTTTGGAGTCCACCCATCCCTAAGTCTTTAATTTTTTTGAGGACCCATAGATCATCTTAATCCATATAAATGCCAGGAGGCAGACACTGAGAGAGCCCCAAAGATGTAATGTTTTCTAAGATAATAGCTCTTAGATATATTGGGGAAATGAATAAGAATCAGACTAATGATCCTTAGTACTTACGACACTGAAGTTTGTAATTATGAATTTGGCCCACTTGTACTGCTTGGCTGATGATACCTGAATCAAGCACACATGTCTGTACACACACACACGCAAAATGAATTTTTATCTAGCTCAGAAAAGGTTAAT
The DNA here is from genome assembly GCF_965207765.1 of Zootoca vivipara. NCBI lineage: Eukaryota > Metazoa > Chordata > Lepidosauria > Squamata > Lacertidae > Zootoca > Zootoca vivipara. Next base: position 25,309,492 of record NC_142588.1, read on the forward strand.
GAGCCAGCTGCTTTCTAGATAGATGTATAGAATTTCTTGTTAACCCTGTGACTCATTCAATTTTCATTACTGAAGCTCACGAACTGTTTGAAATTGACATGTAATTTACATAACAATGCCAGGTTGTTTAGATTAATTGCATTTATGCACTATTCTCTGTTTGAAAATCTTGAGAAATCTTTGCAGGAACAGCACAAGGCGTGTTGGTGGCCCATCTAGTCTAGCATTCTGTTCTCACAATGGCCAGTGGGAAGGTGCCAATGGGAAGCCCACAAGCAGGGCAAAAGGTAGCAGGGCTCTCCCACTGACATTTCTTTAGCAACTGGTACTGGAGTATAAGGGTGAGTATGGGGTGAGGTCCTGTTGCTCGGTCCCTGCTCCCGCCAACCTAGCAGTTCAAAAAGCATGTCAAAGTGCAAGTAGATAAATAGGTACCGCTTCGGTGGGAAGGTAAACTAAATGGACCAACATATAAGAAGAGGTACACCAAGGCCTAAAAATGTGTCACTATGGTGGCTGGTTTTCATGCTATTTACCCTATAAAGGATGAGAATGATGCTCAATACACTTCCTGTGTGTCTTGCAGTCAGAAAGCACACTGATTTAGAGTCAACCACATAGCAATCCCCGCGATGGGGTGAGCTCCCGTTCCTCGGTCCCAGCTCCTGCCAACCTATAGCAGTTTGAAAGCACATCAAAGTGCAAGTAGATAAATAGGTACCGCTACAGCGGGAAGGTAAACGGCATTTCCGTGTGCTGCTCTGGTTCACCAGAAGCGGCTTAGTCATGCAGGCCACATGACCCAGAAGCTGTATGCCGGCTCCATTGGCCAATAAAGCAAGATGAGCGCCACAACCCCAGAGTCGTCCGCGACTGGACCTAATGGTCAGGGGTCCCTTTACCTTTACCTTTACTGGAGTATATAGTCATTCATTACTAGTGGTCACTGATAGCCTTATCTTCCCTGAAATTGGTCACATCCCATTTAAAGCCATCCATGTTGACACCCACCACTGCATCTTGTGAAAACAAATTCTGTAGTCGGACAATGTGCTGTGTGAATATATACTCTCTTGTCTATCTTGAATCTCTGACCTTTAAACTTTCTTAGATGACCCCAGTTCTGTTACGAGGGAGGCAAAATTCTATCATATCTACTTTCTGCATGGTTACTTACCCCCTCCGGAATGCACATTGTATTTCTAGTCCTCAGTAGGAAGGCTGGGAACACAGGCCACTGCTGCTTCTGCCTTTTCTTCCATCTGCCTGAAGGTTTTTTTGCATTTAGGAAGGGGGTCAGGAGAAGCCCCAGAACGTTGGGGCTGGGGTTTCTATCTGACAAGCTGAAATGCTTGTACAGATGGAATGATTGGAAGAGTGTGAGGTTGAATTCCATCCTGAGTCTATCAATGTAAGAAGCTATTACGGTGGGATATGACACCAGCTAGGCGTGACAATGTTTATTCAGGCACACAGTTCAAATGTTGGAAGTGCTCAGTCACAAATGCATATCTGTTTCATATTTGGTGGGGCAACCAAGCTGGCTTATGGTTTTTGGAGGCAAATATCATACATTATATCAGAAATGATGGATCTAACAGAGGGACTTAGCCCAATGTTGATTTTGTTTAATTGGATTGCAGAGGATATTCTAAAATAAATTCTTTATTAAAGACTTCCATTTATTAATAACAGCAAAAATTGTATGGGTGCACAAGAGGAAAAAGCCACATATCACATCTACCTGGGAATGATCATTGAAATGTTTAGAGCTTGCAGAACCGGACAAATTAACCAACTTGATTCATTTGAGAAATACTAGTATTCAGATTTTGTTTGCTGAGATGGACAAGTTTGTGTTCATTATTGAAAATTTAAGTCTTGGCAGGATTTTGTTTTTCTAAGTACTGTAGTAGAATATGTGTGTATATTTATCTATTTAAAGTATTATATAATATATTAAAATAAAGAAACATTTTATTTTTAAAAAGACACAAAATGATGATGATGATGCCAGGAATGGGGCAGCACACTTCTGCCTCATCAGCCCAGCCAGGTCCCTTAGAGGGATTCTGGCTGAGTGGGCAGAAATAATGAAAATGGGGGAAACAAAATGATGGATGAATGGGGGAGAGTCTGGAGGATGAGGAACAGATGTTGACCGTGTGACTTCGCCCTAATTTTCACAGTCAGTTTTAAACTTGTTGCATCCCTCAATAGACTGTGTGGGAGTGACACACCTCTGTAGACCCTTGGGACAAGAGCAGGGGCAGGTTGCTTCCCCAACACCACATCAGCTCTTTTTGGGCATTCACCATGATTAAATCTGTCCACTGAGATCAATGGAGACAAAATAAGTACATGGGGAGGGGCTTGCCAGCCGGTTTGTTTCTTAAGCATTCTTTTGCATAATAGTGGGGGTGTCTACCTGGTAACTTCTCTTCTTTTTGCTTACAGCTTTTCCAAACAAACATTGCTGCTGATTTGAGTGAGAGAGATGCTGGTGTCCATTGTGCTGTCTAACATCTGCCACCCACCTCACGTGCTCTTGCATAGCTTTTCTCACCAAGGATGAGACTGTGTTCCTGATTCTGCTTGCCTTGTGCCCACGGTCTGATGAAGCCTGTTTTCATGAGATACAGCCCTGACCAATGTGTCTGCATGCTTGCTCCCTGCCTGAAGAAGGCACTGCCTCAAGGGGAGCAGTCATCCATTCTGACATTGTACTAATGCTGTCTGTTTGAATGGGAAGGACCAACCATTGCAATCCTGTGCTGATGCTTCCTACCCCAAGGGGAGGGACCAGCTAATGTGACCTCATGCTGATGATGCCCACCTGAGGAAATAAGACAGAACCTGTTACGATCTGTGGAGCCTCATTGCCTTGATCATTTGTTTTTCGTCTAAATTAACAACATCCTTGGATTATGAAGTAACCAAGACTTTCTCATATTGCCAGAAATGGAGGCTTGGAATCTGTGTGAAGATGTAGGATACAAAGATGTTGGATTATTTTACTTTCTGCCCTTGACAGCTGTCGAGAAACTGCATATAAAATAGTTGTCTTCTTTCAAGTTGTTTTCATTTCTGGAGACCCACAATTCTAAAAAAACAGCAAAATCACCAATACTTTGTTTTACAGAAATTTGGACTGCAGTACCTATTAACTTGCATTGGGTTGTATCCAGAGTTGCCATGAAAGGCTCCTTCTCTGAAGGAAAGAGAAAGGGGGAGCTGTTTTTGCCTATTCCTCCTACAGCCTCTCGTGCATGCACTTTCCCCTAAAATAATTTTGTACACATGTATGTTCCCCCCATTCACATTTTTGGAACCAAAAACTACACCTCAAAATTTAGGGAAGTGTGCAGTTCAGTTGTTAAACATGTCCAGATTAGGATATTCAGGATTTCCAAAGCTTTCAGAGCTCTCCTTTGTTGCGAGTGTTCCCTAAGTGAAGTTCCACTCACGGAAACTCACTCTGGATCCATAGCGATTTTGTAACATTTGCATTTTTTAAAAATGGCATTGGACAGTTTCAGACACACTGGAAATTAAAACAATAATCAGAAGTAAGCTTATTGGGCTTAAAGTAGCAGCCAGGTATCCTGGGGTTCATCACATTTAAGCAAAACGGTCTTATTGCGATCTCACTTCCATTGCATATTAGTCTTAATATAGTCTATCAAGCTAATGTGCCATACCTCTGAGAGCTGACATACTGTGGAACCTGCACTGTATTTCCTGCACTGGTGAATAAGAGATGAAATAAGCTTGTGCGTTTATTTTTAAGTTGCCTAGATACAGGATAATCATCCATGAATTTATTCCATCACTAACAATTAACTGCCATCTAGAGAGATACAGAGTTTGTCGTTAGCTTTACTGTGGATAATGTGCACATGTCTTTAAGAGCATTAAACTAAGTCAGGGAATTGTAACATTCCCAGCGTTTCATTAAACGAAATTGGTAGTATATATTTCTCTTAACGCAATCATGGGGACATTAGCTAAACACATTTCTGAACTAATTCTCAAAATTGTAGGAGTGCTGAAGAATTAAACAGGTAGCAACTCTCCTGGCATGGTTCCCATTTGCCATCATTACTTGCATAGTTCTTCATATTAATGATTCTGTGTTGCTGAGAGATCAGCTAGACACAATCAGCGCAAACGGTTCAGCATGATAGAGATAAGAACATAAAAAGAGCCTGTTGGATCAGGTCAATGGCCCATCTAGTCCAGCATCCTGTTCTCAGAGGCCAGCCAAATGTCTGTGGGAAACCTGCAAGCTGGATTCGAGCACAAGAGCACTCCTGTGGATTCCAGAGACTTATTCAGAAGCATTTGCTGCCTCCAGCTGTGGTGGCAGGGCATAGCTATCATGGCTAGTAGCCATCAATAGCCCCCCTCCATGAATTTGTCCAGTTCTCATTTAAAGCCATCCAAATTGGTGGCCATCACTGCCTTCTGTGGGAGCGAGCTCCATAGTTTGACTGCACTGTGTGAAGAAAACCTACGTGGAGAATTCCTAGTTGGATCTATTCAATTCATCCTATTGACATCAGGTACAATTTATGTGAATTTTTTATTCTATTTTATTCTTTATTAGCTGTGACCGGCCATGCTTTGCTGTGGCAATTATTCCCCTCCCCCCAAAAGTGTGTTCTGTTAAATCCCCCCACCCCAGCCCTCCCCCACTCAATGCGGCCGTTCCTCACACCAGCCCCGTTCCTCACTCCAGATGTCATGACACCTCTCTCTCGTCCACCCGCGGCGTGATATTCCCAGCCACACGTTGCTGTGGCAATCATTCCCAAAAAAAACCATGCGTGTTCTGTTAAAATACCCCACCCCGACCCATTCATCCTTCCTACAGCCATGGCCCTCCTCCACTCAGTGCCCCTGTTCCTCTTTCAAGCCCCATTCCTCACTCCAGACGTCACGACACCTCTCTCTCTGTCCCCCCTGCTGCATGACATCATCTTCCTCCCATGTGATGCCACCCGTCACCCCGACCCCTCCCTCTCTTCTATCCGAACACCCCATGTGTATCTTGGGAAGGGCCTGGTCTGTTCCTCTGGGTGGGCAATGCTGGACAATGCCATGTTATTGTGATGTCACAGATAGTCTGTAGCCAATGGCAGTAGCTGAGGCATCCTCAGCTGTGCTGCTTTGACATCCAGCAGATGGCAATACAACTAACATTGGAAGAAGGTTTTTCTAAAACAGAAGGTCACACGTGAGACATCTATATAATCTAGGTATATAAAAACGCTCGTGTACGGTGTAACAACGTGTCAAATTTTCAAAGCAATCGGTCAAGCACTTTCGGAGATTATCGATTTTGGACAAGGTCATCTTTACATTTTTATTTATATAGATGTTTTTTCTCTTGATACGGTTTATTATATGACACCAGCATCATACTGAAACTTATGGAGATGGGAAGCATAAGAGGCGTCCTTTCCCTGTGGTTGCAAACTAGAAAATGAAACAAAACAGCCTACCTACTTTGGTTGGCTGTTTTGGCCCAGTTGCCAATAAAGCAAGCTGCAAATCTGTTTCCCTCTTCCTCCCCAGCTACATGGGTTTTCTTAGCCATACACATTAACTGAGGCAACAACTTTTGTGATAGAATCTGCCCCTGGGCCCTCTAAACACTGCTGGACACAACTCCTATCAGGAGTAATACTGCGCTGAAGGCATTCCCCATGCTTTACCCATTCCACCCCTCTTCTTCAGTTAGTGACAAAAGAAACTACAGTTTAAAAAATCAAAGGGGAGGAAATGAATGAAAATCTCATGGGCGGGGTTTGGAGTTTTTGTTGCCCCTAATGTACTTTCAAGGGAGCTGAAGGGTTTGTGGGTGTCCTTTCATGCTATAAATATATTCACTGCTTTGTATTCTGCAGCCTTCCTGGGTGCTCACATTTCCTGAAATCCCCATGGCATTCTCAGCTGGGCTTTCCTGTGAGTAGGAAGCTGGGGAGGCTGCCTCCAGTGAACTGACAGCTGTTTGTCTTTTTCTGTTTTTTAGGCAAGGTTATTTAACTTTTAAAGAAATCATTGCAGAAAGATTTCTTTAACTGGGCTCACTTTTAACTAAATATGCATAGGGTTGGACTGCAGAGCTTCTTTTAGGAGACAGAAGCAGTGCTAATGGCTTTGCAGAACAGATGCTCACAATATAGGAATCTTTTCCATTGCTCCAAATGTCTGCCAAAATGTGTTATTGTTGATGATGCATTGAGGTTGTGAGAAGCCTGTACATTGCAATATTATATACAGCAGTTATATAGATTCCCAGGATCTAGTGATTTATTTTTTGAAAGTTTCTTTTTGTATTTGAGATTAACTAAGGAAACAGGGGGAATGTGAACTTGCTGATATGTTATCTAATGATGACAAGTGCAATTACTAGTGAGAAATGAATGAAGAACAATTAATGGTGATATATTCTTTTACATTCCACATTCTTTATTTCTTGGTTCAAAATGCTATAAGGGGCAGAGATTTGTGTTATCTATGGAAATGTGGTAGGGTTTTGTTTCCTTTTTGCTGTCTTAGGTTTCTTTGCATTTTAGTGTTATCAGCTCATTTGTGCTTTTGGTAAGACTCATGGCTTCGACCAATAATCTCTTATCTTCGGGGCTCAGCAAAGGCATTTGTGTAACAGCGATGATTAACATTTTATGAATGCAGGTGCCCTTCTGCAACAAGTAATAATAAATAATAAATAATAGCCCCGACTTCCACAGGAGGATTGCTCTGATAGAACTGCCGCAATATTGGATCCAGAAACTGCTTACAAGAGACAACTTTAGGCAGTTTTTTCCATGCTGCTTTTGGGGAATTAGGAAATCTTCTGAAAGTCACTCTCATGATTAATGTATATAAGGAAAGGCATAGACAAGCATCTACTTTGAAGGCTGAAACTGCACAATAAACTTATTTCTCCCTTTCTGATTATTTCAAATTAGCCTAGACAGACTATGAATTGAAGCTGAAGAATTGTAGACAGAGAGAAACTACTTAACCCTTTTTCCTTCTGGTTCTTTTCTTCTCCGTATCCCCTTCCACTGTTGCCCTGGGTGGAAAATAAAATAAAAAGTGGGGTAGAGGGGGGTTGAGCTGAAAAATAACGAGAGGGTAAAGGGTCAGGCAGCTTCTTTCCTCCGAACCCACTTTCGTTTCTGTGCAGCCTTTCAAGGCTGGTTTTTCTCTTGAAAGAAAGAGCACAGAAATAATAATTTAAAAAAACACAGGAAAATTGGTGTAGATAGTTGGAATTAGGCATGTGTCTGCTAAGAAATGTATTTGCTAAGAAAGGATGCAGAAGCTTGACCTATTTGCTTTCTTTCAGTATCATCAGGCACTGTCTCTGAGTAGTCATTTTGGGGCCCATGGGCTGTGGGTCCCCAAACTTTAGCCAAAAAGTCCTGCCCTGCCTGCGCCGGTGGCTGTTGAAGACAGTTCAGAAGCTGTAGCTGGGCCATATCTTGTGTGCATTGCAACAACTCCACTGGTAGGGGTAGGTGATACAGCGTCCAAAACTGGTTTGAAGTCCCTATCGTGATATGGGTTTCATAATTTTTGATACTATAAAATATTGTGAATCATGGTGTGTGTGTGCGTGTGTGTGTGCAGGAAAAACCATGAAGCCAACCAATGCCTCTACGTCAGGGGTCCCCAGACCTACCGCGCAGCGGGCCGGAGGGCAGGGGAGTGCGCGCGCAGCGGGCCGGAGGGCGGGGGAGTACGCGCCCGTGCGCATGCGCACACGCACACGGTCGGGAAAAAATCGCCAAAAATAGCTTGTGCGCATGCGTATGGGCCTCCCCCGACCCGGAAGTGCATCGGAAATGACCTCTTCTGGGTCGGGAGAGGCCCATACGCATGCGCACAAAGGATTTTCGGCGATTTTTTGCCGATGTTTAAGATCGTCGCCGCGCCGCGCGCCGTAAGTGCGGGCGGCGGCAGCGGGCGGCGGGGGTCGTCGCGGGCCGGATTGGGAGGCCAATTGGGCCGCATCCGGCCCGGGGGCCGTAGTTTGGGGACCCCTGCTCTACGTAGCTCCATCCTTATTTAAGACATTGTGATATATTGATACAGTATATCGTGTTTAGGTGGTGATGTATTGCAGTGTTGAACACTAGATATTGCCCAGCCCTCTCCACTGACTCTCAACCCCAGTTCTAAGAGTTGGTCTGAGCCATTACAGCACCAAACAGACCAGGACCAAATACCTGTTGGGCCACCTTCTCCACACCAATCCACAATCCACCCATCTGGGCTCCCCTGCCATCTGAACTGTGAGAGGCAGCCTTTTAAAATAAAAACAAAACCAAAAACCCACTCTTTACCTTTGGAACGATAGTTTTAAAAAGATGCCACAAACTCCCCAAGTGGCCTGGTGATGCTGTTACTGTCATTAGGCACCAGATATTTTTCTGTCTAAATAGACAATATGACTGTATTGTTGCTGCTTTACTTTGTTGTGTTGTACATTCATGCTTAATTTTATTATTTTCTTTTTAAAGTGCTTCTGTTGTTTACCCAGAAAGACAACCTGGGAACATAATTTATTTGATGCAGAAGATATGAGATATGAATTATTTTTTAAAAAATGAAGTAAATAAAAAATAAAATATTTTAGAAGTGCTTAGTTTTCTAAAAGCATGGTTGCATTTTTTTAAAAACATTGATGTACCATTTGAAATTGCATGTATATAAAAAACTTAGCAGCTTAAAAATACTTGTACATGGCACTCCAATCTCTGAGCGGTTAGAGACTTGAGGGGTTTCAGGTGCTTACCCAGCATTTTGTTTTGTTTTTTCATGATAGTCAGTAGACATTATGGTTTTTAGGATAGAATGTTTTGTTTACACATACATGCAACCTGAACATGAGATGGAGGGGCTCACAGTATTAAAACCCCAACAGATCTTGCTTCTCCATTAGTCACAGCTTTGGATCCAGGACACATCAAGCATGGCTTCATGTCTAAAGCTTCCAGCCTGCTTCCAGCTCTGCTATGGTAACACACAGCACACTGGCCTATTGTTCTCCCACCTGGCAGCTAGCTGAAGTGGGAGGAAGACCCACCCATTAGCCTAGAGGGCACCAACACTTAGTTGTGACTCTTGCAACCTACCGTGTTTCTCATATTTTAAGGCATCCCTACAAAATAAGGCATGGCAGGATTTTCCTGAGGTGGAAAAATATAAGGCATACCTCGAAAATAAGCCGTACCGGGTGGTGGAAGAAGGTCTGTGGCAAAGAAGGGTTGCTGCTGCCGCGTTAACCCCCGAGACCTGGCTGCAGCCTCAGCGCGCAGCGCGTGCAGCCCCAGAACCCGGCTGTAGCCTTTGCGCACGGACACCCGGGACCCGGCTGCAGCCTCAGCGCGCAGCGCGCGCAGCCCCAGTACCCGGCTGCAGCCTCTGCCTGCCGCGCGTGCAGCCCCAGGACCCGGCTGCAGCCTCTGCCTGCCGCGCGCGCAGCCCCAGGACCCGGCTGCAGCCTCTGCCTGCCGCGCGCGCAGCCCCAGGACCCGGCTGCAGCCTCTGCCTGCCGCGCGCGCAGCCCCAGGACCCGGCTGCAGCCTCTGCCTGCCGCGCGCGCAGCCCCAGGACCCGGCTGCAGCCTCTGCCTGCCGCGCGCGCAGCCCCAGGACCCGGCTGCAGCCTCTGCCTGCCGCGCGCGCAGCCCCAGGACCCGGCTGCAGCCTCTGCCTGCCGCGCGCGCAGCCCCAGGACCCGGCTGCAGCCTCTGCCTGCCGCGCGCGAAGACCCGGTGGGAGCAGGTCTGTCGTCTGCACAGATACCGGTACCGGTACTTATTTTTTAATTAAGACATCCCTTGAAAATAAGCCATGCTGTGTTTTTTTCAGGAAAAAATTAATATAAGACATGACTTATAATGTGAGAAACACGGTAGGTTATTCTTTCGGGATCCTGATGAAGACACTTAAGTGACCAGCTAAGGTCATTGTCTTCCAAAGAAACTGGTCTGACTATTTCAGCAGTTTCCTGTGTTAGATTCTAACCCTCACTGGGTACGGGACCCCAAGAATTCGGTGGGACTCAGGTCATCCAGGGCACTCCCTAAACCCACAACAATGTTCACTGCCTAACTCCATCTTGCAGTTTAACTTACGGTAGACTAAATTAAATTTACTTAGTTTAGGTATTCTGATACTATATTTCAGCCATATTCCCAATGTGATGCTAAAGAAAAAGCCAGAATTGGTGGAAGCCATTGGGGAATGCTTATCGATCACCAGCTCATACTGGTAGAATACAATCTGTGAATCACCTTGCTTGTTGGAGCCTTCCAGCCTCCAGTTATGGGAGGGAAGAGCTTTCTGACAGTTTCCACATAACTGGTATAATACACAAACCTGTCCCTAGGCGCCCCATTTACAATATTGTTGAGCTATTTCTCTTTTTTTATTTTAAAATAAACTTTGTTAGAATTCAAATCATAACATAATGTTGAGCTATTTCTCAATTCTTTAAGTGTCTTATGAGGTCACTTGCATAACTTAATTCTGGGAAATGTAACATGCTCTCAGGAAAACCTAAAGTCTCTTTCCTTTGTTATATTGCTGCAATTATAGCCAGGTGAACTGTATGAACTGATCGTCATTCAGTATTAAAGAAGGTGATGCTTTTCATTAAACCCTTTATCTTATAAAACTGATACTCTTCTGGGACCACAGCAAATTATGATGCTTCTTTTTTGTGTTTTTCCTTTCTTTTCTCAATAATGAAATGTGCCAGAGCATTGGGGGTCAATGCGCATTATATGCACAATGTGCATACCGGTAAATAGAAGAATCTCCCATTAACCACAACCAGCATGGTCCATGGTCAGTAATTATGGGAGTTACAGTCTAATAACATTCAGAGGACTACAGCTTTGTTCAGTCACTGAGGGCAAGCTTGAAGGACTTGCTTGCAAGAGCTCTTGGTCCTCTGAATTGTGACTGGGCCACTTGGGCCTTAATCTCTCTCTCTGGTAGCCACAAGGGAAATGATGGTTGTGACAGATTTCTCTTTGGGATGGTGATCAAGATTTTAGCTGCTCCTATAGCAACAAATATTTATTTTTAAGATTGCATTTTGCTAATAGCATCCTGAGTCACTGCTGCAGCATTTGGTGGGTGAGATGAATAGGGAGTATATTCTCCAGTGTGCGCCTAAAATACTTAAAATGCACAATGTATCTGCAGGGAAATGTAGAGAATATGCCATCTAAAATAGTTGGTTTTCTTAGAGTTCTTATAGCCTGAAGCAAAAGGATGCTTCTGTCAGACTTTTCTCCTAATTTACTTGTTTTAAATTGGCATTGCTTTAAATCTGCAATGTGTTCATATGGAAGGAAGAGGTGATTTTCTTTTTAGGTTAAATAGCTTGGAATAGGCGGTTTCTTCCTAGAGAATCTGTGCTGCCATAAGGCTTCATCTAATTTTATAGTTCCATTATAAGGCCACACAGTCATCCAATTGTGTTACAATGAACAACATGGAGAGAAACAGGATTGCAGTCACTGTCTTTACCAATTGACTGGTGTTCAGAACTTAAACATATATGAAGGGCCAAGTTCATGTGATGCTAAACATGTCACTTGAAGCAGCATGAATATTTTGTGAACTGTAAATGCAGATCAGGTTCAGAGTCATGGGGAGGAGATTCACCATTTCCTCTCATGCTACAGTCTCAATGACAATCTTAAAAGAGCACATGAGTGCACAGAGTATGGGCCTCTCTTTTGTCTCTTGTCCTGTGGTTAAAGAAAGACAAACCCATGTTCGACTTACAATGCCACCAAAGCCTTCCGCTTAACAACCAACAGACCTTTAAGGTAGAAGGAAGAATCAGAGAGAACCATGAGCATAGTTCTGACCCTTAGGTAGCCAATATGGTGCCCTTCAGACGTTTCTGGACTTGAACTCCCATCTGCCCCAGATCACATGACCATTTGGTGGGTAACTCATTGGCTAAGCCTGTTCTGTCCTTACAGTAGTGGTGGGGGAGCAGGTATTGAGGCACTTTTTAATTTAAACTCTCCATAGGCAACCGAGTAGCTAATTCTAAGCCTATAAGATCCCAGTTTGATTTCAAAATGCAAATGTCTTCTGGCTGTCCAAGCAAATTGAGGGAATAGCTTCTTCCCATTTATCTGATTAGAAGTCTTTTGCTTTTCTTATTTAACCATTTTGGGTTCAGGGAAGAGGTGGCTCAGATACTAAGTGGACAATGGAAATGTCAAAGATTTTGACTTATTTGAAATAACAGGCTTGTCTAATTGGGTTCCTTGCAGGTGAAAGATGTGTGCCCACATGCCTGTCTCCCTTACCAAGCTATGTCTCCTTTGCAGCCTCAGAGTGGTAGTGAAAGGGACAACATTGTGCATGTACCTACTCACCTAGGAAGCCTTGTATTTCAAGGTCATGTTGGTCTGGAAGAAAACTTATATTCTTCAAAAACATGTTAAGAATGTCATAAGCATAATTCCCCTCCCCCAACATATTTTTTCCAGCTTTGGTTAATTATCACCACATTACCAATTTAGTATAATAGGATGTGTTTTGATGCAATCTCTCCTATCTTGCAGCTCAGTTGTAGAGCACTTACAGTACTTTGAATGCAAAAGGGTTGTGAGGTTTAATCCCTGGCAAATTCAAGTAGGGCTGGGAAAGATCACTATCTGACACCCTAAAGAGATGCTCAATGTCAGTTTCCACAGTACTAGCTTAACTGGAACCAGTGGCTTAATATGTATCCTGTATAAGCTAAGTTGCTTAAATGTTACAGGCAAATAAAAATCTAGTTTTGTGAGGACCCCAGAGTGATACTTAACAACTGTGTAGGCCAGTACCTATAGCACTGCAATCTGTTTCCAAGAAATACACTGATCAATATTACTCATTTCATTTCATTTCTGAACTGCCCTCTCTTCCAAGGGAACCCAAGGTGATATACAATGGAAAGAATGAAAGAACAATAATCATCTCCTAATGTAGACTTAACAGATGACAATACATAGCTTTAAAATAGCAGAATACAAAGGTGTTTTTTTCATGGGAACTGCACATATTTGTTGCAGAGTTTGGTAAGTGCATTTGCTTATGTACCATAGTTGTATAAGACAGTGTGGTAGGAATATGCCTTTTTTTAAACAGGAGATAGTGTAGTATATATTCCTAATACTGTATTTGAAGAAGCAAATGCAATAAAAGTTGAAGCTGAAGTTAAGGAAGTCTCCATAAAACAAAGCAAAAACCCCTGAAATTAAAGTAATTAATTTTGAGACTTTTAATGAATAGTGTGAAAACATCTTTTTGGAGTAAAGTGTATTACAGAAAGCGTCTCATTAAGCTGGATAAATTGCAACATTAAGTGTCCATGGTTTAATAATGCGGTTTTCTCTCCCTTTTATGAGAGAGAATATTTTTGAGTCATGTGCCATTACAGAAAATTAAATCAGTATCTCCAGCAACACTCAATTTAAAATCCAAAAACAACAACACATATCCTCCTTTCAAGGTTTAAAGAACTACATAATATTGCTTGGCTTCTTGATGCTCTTTATGAACTTTTTAGGTCTAATAGGAAAAACTTGGACATTTCTGTGAGTAATGATCTGTTGGCTTGAGTGGATCTGTTGGTCTGCATATTTAGTTTAGTGATTGAATTCTTAATTTTAAAATATTTCACCAGCAAATGTTAGAGCCAAGTTCAAATAATAATAATAATAATAATAATAATAATAATAATAGTAATATATTTATTTATTTATACCCCACCCATCTGGCTGGGTTTCCCCAGCAACTCTGTGCTGCTTCCAGAAGGATATTAAAATACAATAATCTATTAAACATTAAAAGCTTCCCTAAACAGGGCTGCCTTCAGATGTCTTCTAAAAGTCTGCTTACTGAGTGATCATCATTATGCAGTGACTGGAGTGGGGAAGGGCAATTGTACTAACTAGGAATATTTGCATATGGACCTCCACATGAAGGCCATGGTACATGCAATATGCTACTGTATGTGGAGGTATGTGCTTGATCCATGCACAGCTGATCACCAGTACAGTAAAACCAAATGGTGTTCAAGCTTCTCATAGGCATCTGGTTAGCTGCTGTGAGAACAGGATGCTGGACTACACGGGCCATAGGCCTGATCCAACGAGGCTCGTATTATGTTCTTAAACGGTTTTGGTTTGACATAAATGTTTCTCTTTCTGTTGACCGTATTTTTGTTAACTTGACTCCTCTACCCCTTTGTTTTTGTTATATTTTATTTGTTTAATTATTTGGATTTTAAATTGTATAAATGGTTATCTCAGTTGTTTTGTAAGTCCTCCAAAGCAGCCAATGAGCAGGACATGAATACACTTTGTGAAGAATGAATGAATGAAATGGGCTTAGCCTTCCATGTGTGAGGTACCATAGCAGAAGGATGCTCCAGGTGACCTGACTAGAAGTCAACTGGTCAGGTAAGAAAGAGCAGGGAAATGCTAGAGACGCCAATCCTCAGCCCCATTGGGTAAATCGAGGGAGGAAAGTGCCTTCATTCTTCCTTTTACAGGATTCTAAGTTCATACAGTGTGAATGCCTGAAAAGCACTATTGACATACAGTACCACCAAAAAATAGATGTTCTGTATGTTTAGTTTATACTTTCCTCTTTATACCCTGCCTTTTCACTCAACGGGGATATAATGCAGCTTACAGCCGTAACATAAAATATTCTGTACCAATCTGCAAACACAAAGTGACATTTCAGTAGAGAAAGCTTGAACAGGACTGTGTGATCCCCCCTCCCCCAGATGAATTCTAAATGACATGGAACAGCTTTATAAGACAAAGTATGAAACTCCGCCAAATGGCTTCTTTTATGGCTACCTTAGATCCTTCAATCCAATGAAAAATTGAACACTTGCCTCATTCTACAGTTGAGTGACTTGCCTGAGTCATTGGTTCCACTTCTGGGAGCTTTGAACACAAGCCGTTTTGGTCACACTTTTTTCCTCTTAGGTATCCTATTCAGTGCTAAAGTATAAAATGGATTTCATTAAAAGTGAAAGTAATAGAAAGCTTACATCGTGCTCCTGTGATGCAAATATTAGATGAAATGACACATTGCATACTAAACGATTCCAGTTTTTCAAAGCAGTCAGTATTGAGGCATTGCATTTAAAGTACAGTGGTGCCTCGCTAGATGAAATTAATTTGTTCCAGGACTCAATTAGTCCTACGAAAATTTCGTGTAGCGAGGCACCGTTTCCCATAGGAACGCATTAAAAGTCAATTAATGTGTTCCTATGGGCTCCAGGGGCCTGGTGGCGACAGCGGTACTTGCTCTCTTGGCTCGGGGAAGGCAGGCAGGCGCTTGTTCTCTTGCCTGCCTGACTTCCCCGAGCCAAGAGAGGTGTGTGCCACCGCCTCGCCCGACAGAGCCGGCATTTGACAGAGCTTCCGAACCCCCGTCAGATGCGGGCTCTGTTGGGCAGGGGGGGGGGGAGAGGAACGAAGGAAGAGAAAGCAGCCCTTTTCCTTCCTTCCTCTCCCCCTGCCGCCGACAGCTTTCCTCCCACCCCGCCTGACACAGCGCGAATCGGAGGAGAAGCCTCCTCCGATCTGCGCTGTGTCAGGCGGGGTGAGGGGAAAGCGGGGCTTTCGGCAGCCGGTGAAAAGTCCCCGCACCGGCACGCTTGGGCTTCAGGTGACGGGGCCGAAGTGCGCCGGTGCGGGGGTGTTTCGCTGGCTGCCTTCCCCTTGGGGGAAGACGAAGCGGCGACCATAGAAAACCTTGTCTTGCGAGGCAACCTCTGATCGCAAAACCTATTCGTATAGCGGAAAATTTGTCTAACAGGGCATTTGTCTAGCGAGGCACCACTGTAGTTGGAATGAATCAATAGCATACCTGCTGCAACAAAATATCGAGGAGAATCTTTTGAGGGAAAGGAAATCTTTTGACATATCCATGCTGATGGCAGATATGCTTGTGTCAAGAAACCTAATCTGCCCATATGAAGCTGCCATTACTGATGAGTGGTTCATCAAGCTCAATGTTGTATACAGTGAC
Source organism: Zootoca vivipara (assembly GCF_965207765.1). Classification (NCBI taxonomy): domain Eukaryota; kingdom Metazoa; phylum Chordata; class Lepidosauria; order Squamata; family Lacertidae; genus Zootoca; species Zootoca vivipara. The sequence continues at coordinate 25,325,589 of NC_142588.1, forward strand.
TAGCAGCAGCTGTCAAGGGTTACAGACAAGGGGCTATTCCTGTCCCTACATAATGCTGGGGATTGAATCTGGGACCTTCTACATGGAAGCAGATGCTTTACTACTGAGCTATGACCCTTTCTCAAATTTATCTACAGAATGGTGAAGTGGGCTTTGTGGTATGAGAGTCAATATTGCAGCCTATCACTTACCATTTGGGACAGAGCTAGAAGTAGCATGTCTAGTGGGGCAGAGCCACAGTACTAGCTTCCTGGTGGTTTTGTCACTGCCACTTACCACGGGGGGTGGTAGAGAGGCAACAGGGAGGTCAGAGTGGTGTGGGTGCGCCAGAAAAAAACAATCCTTTGCTTCTGCTAGTGTGCCTGCACTGAACCTCTCCCAGTAAGCAGGAACAATACTTCTGCTGGCATTGCCTCTCCACCCCACTTCTGGGCAGAAGATAGCAGTGCTACCCAGCTCACCATTAAAACTCCTAAAATGCCCCAACAACATCAGTGTATTGGTGTCTTGTTAGATGAATGAAGTCGCCATAGACAGAGGCAGTATATCAGAGGCATTGGGCCATGTAGTTAGAATTAGCTGGATTAATTAGAATTAGGTCTGATCCTGTAAAGCAGTTCTTAGCTTGAGCATTGCTTTAGCAGATAGGCGCATGCGCACCCACCCACACCATTTTCTGTATAAAATAAGCATTTAAGAAATGAAATGTTGCAATAAAATGGGACTTCTGCATGATTAAGTGAGCAAGATAGGCTTCAATTCTAACCCTTTTTCCTGGGTGTAAGCCCCACTGAATTAAATGTGACTTACTTCTTAGTAGACATGTTTCAAATTGCAGCTGTAGAAGGTTTGTGGTGGAGCATTTGTCACATCATTAACTTTGCCTTTAAGGTGCCACAAGATTCATCATTGTTCTTGCTGCAAATGGCTAGCAAGGCTGCCCCTCTGGAAATTCATACACTTTGAAAGGGAATACAGAGGGAAGATAACTGAATTGTAAATATTTGTTGGTGGCTGAGATATGCATGTCTGTTGTGTACTATGATGTGCGTGGTTTTTTGTTTTTTGTTTAAAAAAAACACCAAACCCACATATATCCACGAGAGTGGTTGACAAAACAAGAAAAAGACTTGTGCAACATAAACCAATAGCAGCAGAATAGAAAATGTCAGTTGAAAGTGTGAATGAATGTTGGAACAGACTGAGGCATTTTCATACATTTCTAGTGGCAAAGAAAAAAACAACAATACATACAAATATATATGTGTGTATATATATGTGTGTGTGTATATATATATATATAATATAGGTAAAGGGACCCCTGTCCATTAGGTCCAGTTGTGACCGACTCTGGGGTACATCAAAAACATTTTCAAATATTAAGAACATCTGAAAACACTCACAAAGCCGTATAAATATTAATTTCAAGGTTACCAGGAATCATGTCTTTCAGCCATCAAATTGCCAAGGTGTAATAAACAGGCAGGTAATAAATATGGGAGAGGGAGGGGTCAAATAATCAGCATGCTCTGTATAATTTTTAGTGCCAGATTTTATTTAAACTTATAATTATTGCCAACCCAAAAACTGCTGGTGTTGCTACTTGAAGTTCTGCTAAGTTTGCTAATGGAAGAGTTGCCAGAAGAGATAAATATGTCCAAGTATTTAACATAAATATTGTGGCCAAAAATCCTAAGACCACCTTTAATGCACCAAGAAGGAAGCAGTGTACTGCAGTTGCAAGCAAAACTAAATAAAGAGGCTTGTTGAAGATGTTAGTGCTTAGTTTCAGAAGTATCCTAGGGAAATATGCTACATAGGCCTGTACTGGTGCAGCTGTGATGTGCAGGAACCATGATGGATTGTATTATTGACGCTGAATCCATACTGAATACAACATATTTAATGTACTTAGGACCTAACTGCATGCTACACAACTAAGGACCTAACTGCATGCTACACAAATGATGTGATTAGCAATCACATCTTAGAGTTTGTTAAAACAACAAGTGTGTAGGGAAGTGGGGGGCTAAGCCTTCGCTTCCCAGCCTTTCCCACAGAGCAATTACCATTAGAGGGGGAAACTCCAGTATTGGTTGCAAAGGTGCTAGGTGGTTTTTACCAAGATCACAGCTGGGGAAAAGACTTAAATCAACCTTCCTGGCACACAGAGGTGCTAGTCACAGCCACCCTATACATACAAACACACCTCATCATAAATTTTTCAAAATCCACAACATGACTGCTAATCACATCATTCACATAGCATGTAGGTATGTTAACTGAGAGCAGCTACCTTGTCAAAAGCTTTGTAAGGAAAGGTAGGCTGAAATGACACTGGGCACCTGCATGCTTTTCTCAAAAGAAGGGGGATAGGGAATCAGCAGTAGAACATTGTGAATGAAGGCATCTGCTAGACTAGCACAGATGGGCTTGTGATAATTTTATGAGAGCAACCTAGGTTTCCCCATCACACAGGAAATTATCTAATTAATTTCAATATACAGTCAGTCTGCAAATATTAGTCTCCATTTAACATATTCCTAAGTATTTCTATTTCCTCTGCTGGATCTTCAGATGGCTTAAATCAACATAAAGGTAAAGGGGCTCCTGACCATCAGGTCCAGTCGTGTCCGACTCTGGGGTTGCGGTGCTCACCTCGCTCTATAGGCTGAGGGAGCCGGCGTTTGCAGACTTCCGGGTCATGTGGCCAGCATGACAAAGCTGCTTCTGGCGAACCAGAGCAGCGCACGGAAATGCCGTTTACCTTCCCGCTGGAGCGGTCCCTATTTATCTACTTGCACTTTGATGTGCTTTCGAACTGCTAGGTGGACAGGAGCTGGGACCGAGCAACGGGAGCTCACCCCGTTGCAGGGATTTGAACCGCCAACCTTCTGATCAGCAAGCCCTGGACTCTGTGGTTTAACCCCCAGCGCCACCTGGGTCCCTAAATCAACATATGGTAGTACATATCATATTAAGGCTACCAGTAGGGATGGAAGGATTGGTCAGTTTTGATTCTCTTAGTTTCTTATTTTTCTAATCTTAAATTCACCTGCTATGTTTCTGCAGCAGTTTGCAATACAGTATATATATTTTTAAACGATCATTATGGAAATGCTTCGTTTTAATACAATTTCTGCAGTTTTAATATATGTATCTTTTGCAAGCAGCTTCTAATATAATGTATTGTCTATGCTATCTTCAGTAATCTATTCATTTTTATACGCATTTCCCAATAATATATATTGTAATGTACAAATAGTTTTATTGAGATATTTTTTGTGTGGTACATAGGAAACTGCCTTATACTGAGTCAGACTGTTGGTCCATCTAGCTCAGTATTGCCTACACAATGGTTGTCAGGCTCCTCAGAGTTTTACTCTTTCAGCCATCCCTGGAGATCCCAGAGCTTTTATACAAAACGTGTTTAACCACTGAGAATCATGCTTTACCAGTGTGCAAAAGTACATGTGTGACACTGCAACACTGCAAAAAAACAAACAAACCAAAAATACAAAGATCTTGAGGCTACCATATTATGATTGCTTTAACTATCCTCTTTTTTGGTGGGGGGCAGTGTTTATCTCTCTGTGTGTGTGCATACATCAGTGACATCAAGTAGAGGGTAGGTGCAAACTAAGTGAAGAAACTCAAAGCTGTAGCAAAATGAGCATGCTTCAATGTATAGAAATACTTCTGGTTAAATGAACTCTGGAAGAGTGAAAGACAAGCTAGAGGGTGAATTTATGGAACACAGTAACGGAATGCAATGTGGATAATCTGTTGCTAGCCCCAGTGGGGATTTTGAGAAAAATATGGTTTTAAGGTTGCAAGTTTATATAGATTTAGGATTATCAAAGCCATGATGCAGTGTGTGAGCCAAAACAAAAGCACAAGACCCATACCTGCAAAAACAAACAACTGCTGAGAAATCAGTAAGCTATAGTAACATACCAGTTCTGTGTGAATTTCAATTTGGCAAATGGGTTTGCTACAGGAATCCTTCACTGGCAACTGGGAAACATGAAATGGCAATGTAATTTCATCCCTTACTAAATTGGAATAATTTCCGCAAAGTCACCTAAGACCACTCCATGTACATTCGTGTAACTAAACAAATACGGTAATACCATGCTTCTTAAAAAGAAGGAAAAATCTTTGTAGCCAAGGTTTAGGCATTACATTATGCTTCTCATCAAAGTCTGCTTTGCTTGCTTACTGTCTTTTGTGCATATTTAGATGCTGATTGAGCAAAATCTGGTGAATTAATTACTAGCATAATTATGTAGCATTGGTTAAATTATTCTCGCTTCCCTGATTGATGGGAGACAACTCAGCAGTTTTACCACTCACACAAAGCTTTACCTGGCTCCAAGGCCTCATTTATTCTACCACTTTCAAGAAACTCCCACTGCCCAATTTTTTCAGGTATGCTGAAGGAATGATCCCTGCTCTTCCTATGACTTTGGGCTTCCTTTCTAGTCCACCACCACCTTTGCTCCTGAGCTCCAGGGGGCAATGAAGGAGAACCAGAGATCAAAGTGGGGCTCACAGTGGGTTCATTGGGGGGTGGGACACAGGCAAGGCATATCTGAAATGAGGCTCTTCAGGCTGCCTTAGAAACTGGGATAGAAAAGCTAGGAGCCAAATGGCTCCTGGGAATCGGGTTGTGGGCACCAAAACAGAATGTCTAGTCACCATTTGGGGGGTGGGTCGGAAACACTTTATATTTATTATTTTAATAAGCATGAATTAAAACACAATTCACCTAAGTGACACGTTGTTCATGTCACATTTTTAACAGGTAGGTAGCCGTGTTGGTCTGGTGTTGTCGAAAATAAAAAATTCCTTCCAGTAGCACCTTAGAGTCCAACTAAATTTGTCATTGGTATGAGCTTTCATGTGCATGCACACTTCACTTCTGAAATTTAGTTGATCTCTAAGGTGCTACTGGAAGGAATTTTTTGTTTTGTTTCAACATTTTTAACAGAAATTGTTAATACATGTTTAATTAGGTGTTTACAATGACCGCTCCCCACATCAAATGGGGGGTGCCTTTTGCCTGGTCGCACGCAGCTCCACGGATAACAGTGTGGCTTCTGGTAGTTCGGGCTGGCTTCATCCTCCCCAGGCTGGATACCTGGAGGTCTCTGCCTACCTCAGCCAATCACCCAATCTGCCTGGGGAGGCGTTGCCAGGGGATCGGCCAGGTAAGGGGAGGGACTGCCCTGCCCATACAACAGAAGGTGAACCTTACCTGCAAAGCAGCTCCAGAGCTTCTCCCACCCTGCCCTCCCTCAGGTCTTCTTTTGCAGGTTAACCTCTTCTTGCTGCTACATCAGGGTTGCTGTTGAAGGGCTGGAAAGGAATTTTCCTGCATTGGCAGGTTTTGCCTTTCCCGTAGCAAAACGTCACAACTTTGGTGGTTTCAGGCCTTGGGCGGAATCCTTTAGTCTATCTTCTGAAATGGGTGAGGGAGGGCATGAAGCGGTGACCTATGCCCCCTTTGCAGCAGTGATCTCAGGGTTCCCTGTTAAAGGGTTCCTGAGGGGTGGCATTGGCCATACACCAAAAGGTTGTCACTGCTCTCCCCTCCAACAGCAGCGGGGGGGGGGGGGCTCTCTGCTTGAATATATGTTCTCCAGAGCCAGCCCAATCTCCACACATTCTGGATAACCCTGATGTTTCCCAGATCCCCGGCTAGGGACTGGGTAGGATAAACGACCAATGCCTGAGCCAAGGTTTCCCTACATCTGAAACTTAATAAAGTTGTGGCCAATTTTAATCCCATAGCATGTTGTCTTCTGTCATTATTCTGCTCAGGGGTCGCCTGGGGTTGGGGGGACTCTGCCTGTCCACACAATAAAAATATTGGTACCGTACTTCAGTTTTCAAAACACTCTACTTAACATCTTAACATCTATCCTTAACATATACTTCAAGGCTTCAAAGCACATACATTTCTGTAATCCTTGAATGTCAGCCAGGCAAAAAAAATGGTACCCAGACTTTTTGAGGTGCTCGCAAATGGAGAATCTTTAGGCACAAAATGTGTTTGACACCCTGCTAATTTTGAACCCTGCTAGCATGGTTTTCTCTTTGTCTTCAGTGGGAGCAAGGTCTGAGTGAGCTGGAATCCTGACACTCATAGCATTAAACAGGTTGAAGCACCTTGAGCTATAAAATACTTTATAGCATGTTTTGTGAATGGGATTTATATTTTCTGTCCATGCGCTGTTGGTGTTTGACTGTGGACTTTTAAAACCTTGGTTGCCCTACATATGAATTGTCCTGCTTTTATGAGCACTTGCAAAATACAAATTATTCAAGCTTCCTGGCTTCATTTATAGCTACAGGGGATTCTCTCCCTCCCACCCTTCATCAATTTTTCACCTCTAATCGGGAGGTCTAAGGAATAAATACAGCCCTGGTGAAATAAGAGCTTCTTCTTTCTGTCTTTAATGATGGAGAATGTGTAATACTCATTTGGAGTGTAGTGTCCTTTTAATCAAAACAAATAGTGTAATTTCAGAGACCTACACAAGGTAACCTTTAGAAAGGAGGATAAAAATCATTACTGGGAGATAATAAAACAATAAAGCAAATCCATTTCTTTTCATTTCCCTGCATCCAGTGGCACTTCTATTCGTACAAAGATCAACCTGGATTAACTTCCCTTCTCTTTGATTAGCCCTTATTAAGGTGAGAGCATTTCTGCAGCACATCAGTGTCAGACATAACACATACTTTTAACAAGCATCATGAAGACGTGAGTCTGGTGAAAGGGGAGGGGGAGCCTCGCACCTTATGTATGTGGTGTTCAAGCCATTTCTCAGATGGAAAGTACAACGGTGCTCCTGGGCATCTGTGGTTCAGGGCTTCATGTGAAGCTACATGCATACAGGGGTATTTAAGATCCGTTGGCTGATTGTAATAAGAAAAAGAAGCTTTCGGCAGTTTGCAACTTTGATCTGGGAAAGCATGCTCGGTCCCTTTTCAGACTTCATTTTCGGCTCCAGGTTGCACTTCTCCAGGAGGGGTCAAGATGGGATCTTTTCTCAGAGTAAGGCATGTGCTGCTGTTGCTTCACCACAGCAGCTAGAATTTTTCTTTCAAGTTTAGTTAAAACTTAATTTAGTAACTTTGTTTTAAACTAATTTTTAAAAAGAATTTGCAGCTGCAATAACAAAGCACTCTCCTGGGCCATCTTACCCATAACTTCTCGCTCTAAGGAAGGACCCCTTCCCCCAGCGTAAGAAATTGAAGAGGGGGAGGCAGAGGATCAGACCAGTGGCCCATCTAGTCCAGCATCCTGTTCTCACAGTGGTCAACTAGATGCCTCAAAGGGAAGCCCACAAGCAAGAGCACTGGTTTCCAGCAACTGGTATTCAGAAATATTACTGCCTCCAATTGTGGCTAGTAGCTATCAATTGCCCTCTCCTCCATCCATTTGTCTAAATCTCCTATGATCTCTGTACATGAGCCATGCCAGAGCAGTGGGTGGTGGCAGCAGTGGTCAGTGTGGCAAATGAGTTGGACTCCGGGAACAATATTCTACCACCCCTTCCCTTACCATTTTATATGGTTGCTTCATGAAACCACCAAGCCTGAAATTCAAAATGCTGCATACTACTTGTAGGAAAGAAGTGTGGTTGGTAGGAAGACAGACAAAAGAACTTGTATTGAAATGGATTGTGCCTGGGAGAAGCCAGGGAACCAGTAATAATTGTTCTACAGTACATGTAAAACAGACAGATTAAACACTGCCTAATTGACAGCTTCCCTCACAAAGAAAAAAATGATTTGGTAAGAGTTGAAGTGAAATATGAATGAATATTATTCAAGGAGTGATCTTATCCCACTGGAGGATTATTTTAACACATACATGTATGTTCCGACAAGGGCACTGCATTGCTAAGAGACTCAGTTTTCCCTACTTCAACTTAGGTTTACCTACCTCTCAAGCTTCTTTTATGCAGATTGAGGTCATTGGGGAAACTGAATGAAATATAATAAAAAAGAAGGAAAAGGTAGTGGAGTGATGATGCACTGCTCACCTTATACCTAGCCAAATAAAATAAATTAAAATGGACAGGCCAGTTGTTGGAGAATTTAGTTTCCTCCAGCACTGAGAATCTTGGGAGCCTAGTCAAACATCTGTTGAATTAAAATCTCTTCATTGTGGCTTTTTAGGTTTGAAAAAAAACATGATAAAGGTGTGTAAAATGAACTGTATGGACAAAGGAGAGAGAGAGAGAGAGAGAGAGAGAGAGGTTTTTCTCCCTCTCTCTTTTCATGAGGACATGGGATAATCCAATGAAACTGAATGTTGGAAGATTCAGGAGAGACAAAAAAAAGTACAAGATGTAGTGATTGCTACCAATGTGAATGGTTTTAAAAGAGGGTAAAGCAAATTAATGGAGGATAAGAAATCCAGTGGCTAGTAGCCGTAAAAGCTATGTTCTGCCTCCAGTGTTGGGGTCACTATGTCTTTGAACAATGATTATTGTGAATCTCATAGGCATCTGGTTGGTCACTGTGGGAGCAGGAAGCTGGACTAGATGGGCGTTTGGATTGATCCAGCAGGATTTTCCTTATTGGGAGAATGTGCCTATATTACAAATTAAAACACAACCATTATTTTTGGGGTGGGGAGGGAATATAGATGTCCCTTGTTCTTTCTAGTCTTGTGTGGCTCACCTGTAGGGGACATTGTAGGATATCCCTGCTTCAAGTCTCAGAAGTCAGTCCTATTGAATTCAGCAAGGCTTTCTTACAGGTAAACAGTGTTAGGATTAGCAGTCCAATTATTTCCTGCCTAGGAGGCTTTCAAACAGAAGGGTACCTGTTCTATAAACATTGGATTTCACTGATTTTAGCCCAGAGAATCAAGATGAGTAATGTTAATATAACAAATGAAAATGTTTACATTTTGAAAACACGAATTGAGTAAGGTACATTTCCAAACATGAATTTAAAAAGAAAGCATTCTTTGAAGACCCTTGACATCTGATGCATCTCTTCCACTTATGTAGAATATTTTGTTCCAACAGATGCTTCCACCAATGGAAGGGAAGGGTAATTTTCTTCCATGCTGTTCTGGAGAGTCTCCAACCTTCTGGAATAGATTTTTCAGGGTGTGCAAGAGGCTGCAACAAATATGGGAAATTTGTGAAATTTGCCTTCCTTCCTCTTACATTAGTAAAAGAGTTAGACCACTGGCTGATGATGTATTATTGTCCTTCCTTAGATTTAATTTTTGTATCTGCATAAATAGAGAGGCTTCACTTAATCTCTCATCATGCCTGATGATCACATTTCTATGTCGCTGTGCGTACGTACATACAGTGGAATTTGAGGGACAAGATGTGTACTTGCAGTTTTCCTAAAGGAAAGTGAGATCTTTGTGGGACAGTGTAGAGTGTGATACATCATACGGTACTAATGAGGTGATGGGCTGTTTTATGCTTCACAGTGGAGTTTTTCCTTTGTTCTGCTGATTTGAATCCCAGTTGAACTTGTATCAATAAGACCAGGCATACACTGAAGATGTGGCAGTTTTCTCTTTTGTCATTTTGTGATCTGAAGATCATACGGGAAGAAATCGGAGCCCACAGTGAGGATTTGTGCTGGCTGGAGCAAGTTGCAGGGGGTGTGGTGCTACCAGTCATTTTATACCACAGTTATTCTTAAGGGAGAAGTGAAATTGGTCATATGTAGCTCAGTGGTAGAAGATATGCTTTGCATGCAAAAATTTCCAGGTTCAATCCCATGTGTCTCTAGGTAGAACTGGGAAAAGCTCCTTCCTGTACCAAACCCCAGTGAGCTGCTAATTGATCTCATGATGATCTCTTTTACAGAGGAAGTAAATATGATTTGAGCGTAGTATGTCATAGTTTTGAATGAGTTACCAAAGCTTTTCTTTCTCTCTCTCTCTCTCTCTCCCCCCCCCCCAGTTTAAATACTTTCTTGGGATTCATAGGTAACATACACAATATACCAAGATGAAAACAACTGTGTACTAATAATCTTATACAGTATATGTTTACAAAAATTAAATTTAAATTAAATTTATGCAATCTCTTTTTTCCTATCTTTTTGCTAACATAGAATAGACTTCCTATAATTTCCCGATGCATATAACCTTTCTGGTGATGAATGTACTTATCATTATCAATTGCGCCATTTCTGCATATTCCAGTAATTTGCACTGCCAATCTGATAAGGTTGGAACTTTCCCCCCTTTCCAATTCATTGTGATCAGTATTCGGGCTGCAACTGTTGCATATAGGAAAATTTCTCTTAGATTTTTTGGAATGTCTTTACCTAAAATTCCTAGCAGAAAGGCTTCTGGCTTTTAAGAATGTTAACTTAAGATTTCCCAAAGCTTTTTAAGAAAACAACAACAAAAACAAACACAGGCATGTAGTTAATATATGGTTAGCACATCAGATAGAGAAGGGGTCTCATAGCTAGTGCCTGTGGGTGCACATGTGCCTGCAGAAGCCTTCCCTGGTGCCACAGGGTCCCATCATCCAACAAAAATTTGGCTTGAAAAACACCCCATTGTAGCCAATAGAATAGGGTATGATACGTGCTTAATTGTGGATGGTGTATATGATCCCCATGACAGTTTCACCAGTCTGTAAATGGGCCCATGGACCCAAAAAAGTTGGTGATCGTTGAGGTAGAGACCTAGCATAGCTCTCTTCTTCATATGCTGGTTTATTATATGTACAGAATATAATAGACAGACAGATAAAAATTAACAGAGCATTCACAAACATGACCTTGCGCCTCCCCTTGCAGTCATCTGTTATCTCAGTCGTAGTATCTAATTCTGCACAATGTATAGAAACAAGCTTTGACAGAACAATATGCTCCTTTTGTGGAGTTGTTGCTTTCTTCCTTTTTAGGTGTCAGAATGCTGGGGGCTGTCATGTACTGGAGATGTTGCTAAGACAACCTGCTACTACAACAGAGTTTTGCTTGAAAAGGTGGCAGGCCAGGGACATTGTTAAGCCAGGAGCTTTTGACATCCTGTGGAAACATTTCTTTCCTGACAGCAAAAAAATGGACAGTAGTCATTATTTCAGGGAGAAGTCACTAAGGAACATCCTCCCTTCTCATCAAACATACTTTTGTATGATTTCTACCTTGTCTCCAAGCTAGCTTTTAAAAATACTCTCCAGCTCCACAGTAAACAAAAGTTCTTGTTTTCCGAAACTCCTAAGGTACCAGAAAGCAAAGTTGCTTCTTGTAAGCAACAACAATATTGCATTAAATGTGTCCCTCTTTTAAGGATTTTTTTAAAGCCAGCAGTAGGACAACACGACTCTTTTCCTCAGTTATCCCAGTTTTTTATTCAGTGGATGTCCTTTCTTTTTCTAGGATGGTGTGGAGGGACATGGGTATTTCGTAGGGTTTTGCACTGGTTTTGACCAAGGTGCAAATCCCAAGTCAAATTGGGCCTATTCAGAGCGATTTGGGCATTGTTCAAGGTGGGTTGAGACAGCCAGAAATCACTACAATCACTTTTGATGGCCTAGAGTGCTCCAGGGCTGCCAGGGGGTGGCACATCAGGCAGGAAGGAGAGGCATACAGCAGGTGGGAAAACCAAGTAAAAAGCGGATGCCCACCTCATCTCTGGCTGCCTCTTCCCAGGAGAAAGTAGGTGCCCTACAATGCTCCACCCTGCAGGATCGCCACCTTCACTCAACAGCTGTTCAGCTGAGGCATCAATCCTGTGGGGTGCTTACTTGTAAGCAGTTTCCCTGCAGAGAAGCATCCTGCAGAATTGAGTCTCACTGCAGGGGAGGGCAGTGGGGAAGACACAATATGTTTTCCTCATGACTGTGGGCATCAGAGGGGCAGGAGGCATTGGAGAAGGAGGAGGGAGGTGGGTGACAAGGGTTGGAAGCAGTGAGTGGTGCGTGTGTCTCAGGACTGGATCTGCCGCCCCTCCCAGCTGTGGCCCTCATGGGAGAGCCGGCCCTGCTCACCAGGCCCCAGAGTCTTGCATTCCAAACTGCCTCTCACTTCTCTCACTCAGTGCTGTAGACAGTTTCTCTCCCCATCTCTTGAACCTGAGCCCAAGTGATTCAACTACCTGAGCAAGTCTTCGGTCACCAAGCCACTCTGCCTTCCTAAGTCTTTCTTCTTCCTCAATCCTCATCCTCTTGTGTCTTCTTCTGACTCTTCGCTATGAACACCAGCCAACATGGACTTACACCTCACCAGACAGAAGACGTTCCCCATCAAACACATTGCAAATGACAGAATACATTATACAAGACCCATCAAAACACAGTTTAAACACAGTGGATTTCTTCATAGAGGGAGCCAGGGGAGCCAGTATCCCAAGCATCTTGTTTCCCCTACTTGTAAGGGTTATTTTTTGGGGGGGGGGGAGGAGACTGTCACGTTTCTAAGATCAAAGCCAGCTTCCTTATATGTGAGAGTAGCAGTTGAGGTAGAACCAGTCTCTAAGAACAGGGAACACCGAGGTTTAAGTGTGTCATCTAGGTGGTCACTGTGTGAACAGGATGCCAGACTACATGGGAATTTGGCCTGAATTTGATCAAGCAAGGCTCTTCTTATGCTCTTACGATATTATCAGAGCTGTATTTGTCCCCCCCCCCCCCAAAAGTCAAAATATGACTGTGGTTTACTTTAAGTTCATAACTTTATGAGGTCATATTTCCCCCTTCTCTTACTTGTTCCTCACCATGGTGAGGTCACACAGGTAAGGATATTCCAATTTCTGACATTTAAAGATATCAACACTTTCTATCCTTTCTGGCATGTAAATGGCATAATAATAATTGTAGGGTTTTTTTGGCATATCATTGATTTACTTATTTGTAAGTATTTATTTAAGTGGGTAAGCTCTGTTCATAATTCATATGGAGAGCCTTGTAAGGAGAAGCACCTGCCCTCTTTGAATGATTAAATTCAGCATCCAGTGGCATCTTCTCTCCCAGGGTCAACAGCCACTTCATGAGATTATTTTCCCTAGAGCTACAGTATAGGAGGAAAGGGTTAAACCGCACCGCATGTGCAGCAGTGCTAAGCCTTATTTCCTCCATAAAGCTGCTATTTTTAAAGGAGAGGGGACAACAACAAAATAAATGTAGTCACACATTTAATGGATTGTCTCTTTCATCTATTAATCTATTAGACAGTAAGCTCCTCAGGGCAGGAACCTGTCTTCTTTACAGTTACCCTGCAAAACAACAGGCACATCAGTGACTGGTGTTACATGAATAACAACAAGCATGGTAATTTGTATGATTTATTTGCAAGTGACGCTTTCTCAGAGAACAACTAATGATGGTAATTTTGAGAACTACAGAAGCCGATGTACCACACTTCTTCCATTATAAGAAATAATAACAATAGGTCTGCCACTGACGAGCATGGCTGTCAATTATGAAAGTTCAAACCCAGGTTGTACTATTTGACATAACTTAGTGGGTACCCCAGATTTCCAGCCAGTATATATCAGTAATCAGTGTAATAAGATTGGGAGAAGACTGGTTTGCATTAAAAAATATAATAAATTGAATGCCACAAGTGTGAAGTGGAAATGATTTGTTTATGTTCTTTTGGAGTAAAATATGTTTTAATTTTTCCATCTGCATTGCTGCAATGATTTGAAAGCCAGATCACGTCTACCCAGTAGCATTATTACAAAACTGGAATTAAAGCTCAGCCTACTCAATCTATCTGTATCGTAAAGCAGTCAAGAAAACGCTGATGGTGGTTGAACACTTGATAGTTTGTCAGGCTTTATGAACTAATGGAGTGTAGATCATCAATAATTATGTTAATAATGGATTTATGGTACTATTTTAAAACAAAGGAATAGTGTAAGGAATATGCCTGAATGACTGATTATGAAAGAACCAAAACACACACACACACACACCCGTGTATGTGTGTCTGTATTGTAAATTCTGAGGAGTGAAATTCACTCAGTTATGGGAATGAATTATATGTGATTTTTTTAAGTATAATTCAGTGAATATTGCACTAAACTACACCATACCAAGTTGCTCTTTTTTGCTTGAAAATAGTCTGAATAAAATTCTTCTCTTTCCTTTAGGTAGTAGTCTTTGGGGCAAACTCAGAATTTAGGGAACTGTCTCATTACTGTTCATCCTTTCCTGCCTCTGTATGATTCTCTCTTGCTTGCTTTTTTAACGACCACAATAAGAACACAAGACACATCCTTCTAGGTCAGGCCATCTAGTCCAGCATCCTGTTCTCACAGTGGCCAACCAGATACCTATGGGAAGTCTGTAAGCAGGACCTGAATGCAGCAGCACTCTCCACACTTGTGTTCCTGAGCAAATGGTTTTCAGAGGCCACATTGGCTGCACTTCTCAGTAACACTGTGCAGATGTTCTGAATTGGTATAGTGGATACATTGTGGGTAATGGTCACGTTGACCCTATCCTCTCTTTGGGCCCAACTTGCATTTCTTGAGACCTTGTGCATATGCAGCGTTAGAATACATAGAAGTTGGGTACTCTTACAGGGTGGAGTCAACAACAATGATACCCCAGTGTGAATATAATATATAGACTTGCACTGCCAGTCAAAGGTGGCAGTGATGTCACAGTAATCAAGTGATGTTGCAGTCATAGCAACAGAATAGGGCTGGGGTGGGAAGCAAGTCCCCAGAATTCCAGCCATCATGGGTTTGATCCCCGTAACTAGGAAGAGATGTAATGCTTCTGTGGCAATGGAATCAATATTGGGCTTTGCTCAAAGAATATCTCAGGTCCCTGGGCCTACCTTGACACTCCCCCAGTGTGAGCGTATTTCAGACTTTTCACTGATCAACAACATGAAGCTACTGCAGCTACGGAAATCTTGTAATCAGTTGAAAATTAATAACTGTGAAGGAAGCCCTCATTCTCAGGTGAATTTACCATTTTCCATCAACCATAGTCAGTGGGATGATCTGCAAAAGATACCCAGGAATATTGTTTTAGAAGTATGCATGAAAGGAGTTTTATTAGTTGCATCTGTTTATCTACTGCACTATTGTATCCATACATAAGCAGAAATCTGCTCCTAGATCTTAGGAGCAATCATGCAAAATTTGGTTACAATATCTAAAGTGGTGTCCAAATACATAGTGATAAAACATACAACTTCCCAAAATATATACCTGTAGTAGATTTGCTGAAAAATCCTTAACAGAGGGACTTGGGCTTCCTCCTACTCCTCCATATACACTACAGTGGAAAGGTAGTCCCACTGAAATAGTAAAATGATGGGTTGTTGGTTTGGGATCCTAACTACTTTCAAAATTCTAATCCTTTGCCTGATTTCTGTTTTTCATATGCATGAGTTTGTGAATGTTGCATGGTTTATTTCATAGTTTCCATTTTCACATTTTTTGTGCTAATCTTCTTGCAGTGTTTAACTGGGAACAGTGAGGTGTAAAAAACAATTAACGTCTATTTGATTTGTTTACATTCCTGCAAAATACCATCTTTTAAAACACAGTCTCCTTTCAAAGAAGGGGAAACCACTATCTAGCTCACGTGAGACATTTAAGATTGGAATGGCATGTTAGAAACATACTAAATCAGACAATTGCTCCAGCACGTTCAGTATTACACTGATGGTTAGTAACTTTTCAGTGCTTCAGGAAGTATCCAAACATGTACTTGACCACAGAGCTCTTCATTTAGTTATTTTTATTTCTTAGCATTGGTTGTAGTAAAACCTCAAAGCACTTTACAAAAGGAATAAAACGATAAGATTATTGGTTAAAAACCACTAATATTAAAAACATTAAAGAAATTAAAATCAACCATGAGCTAATACCAGATTAAACACAATGCTTTCTGCCATCATGTTGATGCTTGCTTAAATGAAATGTTTTTAACAGGCACTGAGAAGTGAAGGTGCCTACCTGATATCAATTAGCAGGGACACCCAGAGTGTAAGGGGCTGCCATACTGGGGATATAAGAAAGCATTAATTTCCATTCTGACCCGTGCTCATCACACACAGCACTGCCCCATCAGCCCTTACCTGCCTGCCTTCTTACAGCCATTCAGGAGTTGGTTCTGCCTGCCATTGACTCTGGCTCCACGTATTGTTGCCCCCTCCCCCGCTTTACACCCTACTAGTCACAATGGGTACCAACCATCACTGAGGGAGGGGCTTGGGGAAGGGTGGTAGCTCAGCAGAGGGTCCTGGGTTCAAGCCCTGGCATCTTCTAGTAGATCTGTGAGAGACCCTTGCCTGAAATGCTGGAGAGCTGCTGCCAGTCATTGCCAATACAGTGGTGCCTCGCTAGACGTTCCATGGGTCTTTTCGTATAACGAAAAGTTTGTCTAGCGAATCCCATAGGAATGCATTGAATTTTATTTTATTTTGCCCATAGGAACGCATTAATTGAATTTCAATGCATTCCTATGGGAAACCGCGATTCACTAGACGAATTTTTCATAAAAGGAATTTGTCTAGCGAGGCAACCTCCGCTCGGAAAATCCTTTCGTTAAGCAGGGCATTCGTTAAGTGAGGCACCACTGTACTGACTTAGTAAAATGCAGCTGTTTCCCTATGAATTCTGAAGTTACAAGGAAGGTGAACTGGTGGGGGGTGTTTGTGGGGGGCAGTTTGGGCCACACATTCTTGCAAGTATGAGGTGGTGTGATGACTTTTATTTCTGCTTTTAAAACAATTTAAATGGCTATGGGATTTGCTGAGAGTAGGGAAATAATATTTCTCAAGGCCAGTGGTCCCTGCCAGCCAAACTCAATCCTATTATTTCTCTTCACCTCTCCTTGAAAATCAATAGCCATTTAAGCATATGGTTGAGATGGTCATGTGGTTAGGCAAAGCACTTAGTCAACTTCAGGCTTTGAATTTCAAGTATTTTTTTACTATTATTAAAGGCTTTAGATAAGTGAATAGAGGAAATAGTAAGATGCACCGAAGACAAAGACAAAGCGATACAGGTATTATCCAGCAAGCTTTTATGCTTGATCCTGATCCTAACAATAATTTCAGTAACTTACAACTGAAGTGAAACTCCCCAGGCCATGAATAAACCACACTCATAGTCACCACATAAAATATCTGAGGGAGGATATCCTATCAGAAGGCAGCAAAATGGGGTATGGGATGTCTTCCCTTGGAGGAAATTGGTGTTTTGCTCTTGCCATTTGAGGATGAGAGAAGAGGAAGTGTAAATTTAAATGATCCCCATCTTGGGCTACTGTCAAATGAGAGGCAAAGACCGCTTTGTATATTGAAGAGGATGCTAGACAATTTAAGCCCCAGAGCTTTGTCTTGTGCATTTGCCCAGCTATGCACCCTTTACCATTTTTTTAAGGAAGGAAAAAAGCCCTTGCCTTTCACCACTGTAAATTCCCCAGCCTAAAAGCCAAGTGACTTTCTTTCCCATCCCCACTTCAGATGCCACTGAATTCACCACCACTGTTGGAAAGAAAAGTGTCACCCACATAGGAAGAGCATTTGTGCAGTCCTACCTCCACTTTCTTGGGTCATTTGTGTTGCAAGCAACTCTGCCTGTTTCTCCCCACCCTCCAAATGATAGCAAACCTAACCTCAAGTCTGTCTACTGTTCTCTCTTCCCCCTGACCATGGCTAAACAAGAAGTGGTAGTAATTGCATTCATGCAATTAATCTGCACATCTTTGGTTATGTAAACAGCAGATGTGGGGAGACCTCAGCAGTCTCAGAGATCTGGAGCATGAGCAGAGAGAGTTTAATGCTTCCTCTTCCCAGGGGCGTAGCCAGGATCAAAACTAGGGGGGGGGGCAAGTCATGGTCGATCAGGGGCGGGGCCACAAAGTGGGAACGTGGGCGGGGCTACAGGGCCAGCTGGCCTGACGACATTGTGGCGGCAGCGGCAGCGGCCACCTTGTGCTTCTGGGGCTGGCAGCGTCGGCGGCTACCCTGCTTGGCTGGAGAGGACGGGAGGGTCGGGCAGGCGAGAGGGGGTGGCAGGGCGGGAGAGGGCGAGGTAAGGCACGGCCGCAGTCACGACGGCTCCAAGGCGTTGCTGCATATCAGCATAATATTTCAACCATGTCGTGGGTTCAAGCCCCACCTTAGGAAAAAATTCCTGCATTGCAGGGGGTTGGACTAGATGACCCTTGTGTTCCTTTCCGACTACAATTCTATGATTCTATTGATATATTGCCATAGCATATGCATCATTTTGCTTTCTTGAATTGTCCTACTCCTAGGCATAGCAGCCAACTCCTAGAGGCCTAGATGCCTCTCCCCCCCCCAATTACTAGTAAATACCGTATTTGAAAGAGTCATCCCCCCCATGTTGATGGGCTTTCTATGTGGGGCTTATCTGGCCCCCCCCGTATTTTATTAAGAATGGAAGAGGGAGGGAAGGAAGGAAGAAATAGAGAGAGGGATAACTCATATTTGTGGGTGCCTCTGGGTGACGCTGTGATGCTGGAACTCTGCAGCAAGAGGACGGGAGGGTCGGGCAGGCGAGAGGGGGTGGCAGGGCGGGCGAGGGCGAGGCAAGACAGGGCCGCAGTCATGATCACTCCGAGGCGTTGCTGCATATCAGCATAATATTTCAACCATGTTGTGGGTTCAAACCCCACATTGGGGGGAAAATTCCTGCATTGCAGGGGGTTGGACTAGATGACCCTTGTGGTCCCTTCTGACTACAATTCCATGATTCTATTGATATATTACCATAGCATATGCATCATTCTGCTTTCTTGAATTGTCCTAGGCATAGCAGCCAACTCCTAGAGGCCTAGGTGCCTCCCCCCCAATTACTGGTAAATACTGTATTTTAAAGAGTCATCCCCCCCATGTTGATGGGCTTTCTATGTGGGGCTTATCTGGCCCCCCCCGTATTTTATTAAGAATGGAAGAGGGAGGGAAGGAAGGAAGAAATAGAGAGAGGGATAACTCATATTTGTGGGTGCCTCTGGGTGACGCTGTGATGCTGGAACTCTGCAGCAAGAGGACGGGAGGGTCGGGCAGGCGAGAGGGGGTGGCAGGGCGGGCGAGGGCGAGGCAAGACAGGGCCGCAGTCATGATCACTCCGAGGCGTTGCTGCATATCAGCATAATATTTCAACCATGTTGTGGGTTCAAACCCCACATTGGGGGGAAAATTCCTGCATTGCAGGGGGTTGGACTAGATGACCCTTGTGGTCCCTTCTGACTACAATTCCATGATTCTATTGATATATTACCATAGCATATGCATCATTCTGCTTTCTTGAATTGTCCTAGGCATAGCAGCCAACTCCTAGAGGCCTAGGTGCCTCCCCCCCAATTACTGGTAAATACTGTATTTTAAAGAGTCATCCCCCCCATGTTGATGGGCTTTCTATGTGGGGCTTATCTGCCCCCCCAGTATTTTATTGAGGATGGAAGAGGGAGGAAAGGAAGGAAGAAATAGAGAGAGGGATAACTCATATTTGTGGGTGCCTCTGGGTGACGCTGTGATGCTAGAACTGTGCAGCAAGAGGAAGATACTGGTACACCTGTACAGGAGCCTTGTAAGCAGCTTTCTCTCTGCTTGATTTACAGCAGGCTTGTCCAACAGGTAGATTGTGATCTACCAGTAGATCACTGGATGTCTGTGGTAGATCACTGCTAGATCACTGGCACCCCTAAAAAAAGCTCACCCAAAATTTTCCTCCTCCCTAAAAAAAGCTGAACTATGACCTGAAGCCCTAATCAAAACTGGGCCTCCCTCCCTCCTAAAAGAAGCTCAACAAGTTTGACCTAAACCCACAAAACAGGGCTTCCCTTCCTTAAAAAAAACTCAACAGCTTTGACCTGAACCCCCAAAAAGGGGGTAGCTCACTCCCAGTTTTTAACTCTGTGAGTAGATCAGAGTCTCTTGGGAGGTGGCCACCCCTGATTTACAGTATACAGATGCAGAAGGAGGGGCAGACTGGAACACCACTGCTTTTTATAAACATCACTGTGTCTATCAAAGCTACAGCCCCCCCCCTTTCTTATTCACTTCCTTTTAGCCTTGCAGGGCCACCTTAGTCAAATTGAATCCTCTGCATCCTCATTAAATCGCCAAAAGAACTGTTAATGCGATCCCTGAATGCTCATTAACAGCTCCCACTGAAGAACAATAGGGTGAATAGGGTGAACCTTGCCTGAAGGGATATTCTTCTCCCTTGTCTTAACTGCTTAAGTACTGGTAGCCACTATGCTTTATTTATTTGATGTGTTTTTGTTACAGCTGTGTTCCTGCCCCGCCCTCGCCCCCCCCCAGCAAGTGGAGAGCTGCTCTTGCTAAAGCAAAGCCCTTTCCACTTCAGTTTTTGGAGGGGGAAAGTGCTGGTTATGGTCTGTAAAATACAATAATTTTTTGCTTCTAGGGGGGGCAGCTGCCCCCTCCTGCCCCCCCCCTGTCTACACCCATGCCTCTTCCTACTACAGTCCTGGCAAAAAATCCCTTCTTTTAAGTTGTTCACATTTCAAGGGAAGCCTCATTTTTTCTTATCATTACTATTATGATTACAACTTGCTAGCCACTTGTTCTGCAAAAAGACTTCCAGGCAACTTACAACATATTTCAGAGCATAGGTAAAAATACATTATAATAAAAACACATTTATGAAAAAGTGTGCAATTCATTAAAAAAATACACAAAGCGACCCCCTGCAGAATGCTTCAGCAGCACAACTAACAGCAATCAATATCTTTGCAGTCTTTCAAAAGCCTTGGGGGAAAGGTAAGTTTTTACCTGACACTGACAACATGTCAAAGATGAGAGGAGATGAAAGTCCCCAGGGAGACCTCAGTGGGGAGGATGTTTCACAAACAGGGAGCCACAACTGAGCATGGGAACTTCCCTTGAAATGCAAAGAGCAGCTTCTGAGAGGGGCTCTTTGCCAGGACTGTGACGGGGAGAGAAGTGTTGGAAGTTGCTGCAGCTTCCCCACAGCTGCTATATACATAACAAAATATGCACCTGAATTGTGTTCAGCAGTTAATGGTGTGTCTAGTTTGGCTTTTTGCCTCTAAGTACATGTAACATTTGCTTCTTGTTATATTATTTCTTTATACAAACATTAAGCCTGTGAAATTAAATCTGTTCTTACTGCATTCAGGAACGCAACCTGCACACTTTTTAATAGGTACAGTTTAGATTTTTGTTGCAAGACACTTTAAGTTTTGGAGAAGGATAAACATATTTAAATGAGATTAAATAATCCCTGCAATTGAGTTTCATAGAAAGATAGGACAAGATGGAAGCTGGGCCAAATACAGTGGTACCTCTACTTACAAATAACTCTACTTACAAATTTTTCTACTTACAAATGGAGCTCCGTCCGCCATCTTGGATGCGTTTTAGATAGGATTTTTCTACTTACGAATTTTTAGATAGGGTTGCTTCGACTTACGATTTTTTTTCTCCCAATGCATTCCTATGGGATTCGACTTACAAATTTTTTCAACTTACAAATGTGTGTTCGGAACGCATTAAATTCGTAAGTAGAGGTACCACTGTACATACTCAGTGTGAAATTCTACATTCAGGTAAAAGCAGTTAGGCACTCATCTACTTGGATGCTGACAATCCGCTCCCCGCGCGATCTTGATTAACAAAGAGTCTTGTACAGGTAGCTTGCTTTCCTTGATGTTAGAAGCTTGTATGTCACTCAATCCAAGCTGCCTTGTTTACTGACATTGTATCTGTTTCTTATGGGATGATGTTTTCTGCCATTTACTTTTCTCATTCCTTCATACATCAACTCGATTGGCAGAGCTGGAGCAATTCACCAGACAGGGTCTGTGTTACATTTTGTATTCTCTTTCAATCTTTCCTTGCTGGAAGGAGCCTTGTAGAATCAAAAGCAAGGGAAGGGAAAAATACAGCATTCATGTACTGCTGCCTTTTGGTAGTTGAAAAGAACATTTGCCACCTTTAGCTTCCTTTCTCTCTTTCCTCTTAAACTTAAAGGAAAAATCTATCAAGTGGCATCATCACAAAGCACCTCAAGGAAGGAAAGCAATAATAGGGGTCAACTACAGTAATAAATTTCATAAACACCAGAAATCACACAGAAGCTATTAACATGATGATGCCAATCTGAAAACCTGTAAACGAATGATAAATTTTAATACTCTGTTGCTTGCAGTTTTATAATCACAGCAGACATTGTGATTCCTCTGGGATAATGTTATTTTTCTAGTCGGAGCTGGTGGTAACAAGGAGAAGGCCATCAAAATACAGGGAGAAGCACATTTGTAGAAAGAACTAAATATATGCATGTACAAATTGTGATTGGCATGATCCCATGAGAATCTATGTGATTAGGGAGTCAGGACTTGTGTAGATTCATAATCCAACTAATTAGAAATAGGCTAACCATTGAAAAACATTCAAAATAGAGGGCAGTAACAACACTGGAAGTCTGGAGGCTAAGGCTGTGCAATGTAAATGAGAAACCCACCATTTGGATAAGTTAAATAGATGGATAGAATGAAATGGTGGGCATGCCCCAGAGACAATGGAAAAGAGATCTATAATAAAGACATTCCATACTGTGCTTCAAATTCAGGAGTAGATGTCCAGCTTGTTGGAGTGTGGTGTGCAGTGGCAACAAAACTATATTCCCATTGGTTGTAGGGGGAGGAAGGGATGTAAACCTTTGCTTCCATGAACTTCCTATAGTTAATTTATCAAGTCTGATTTGGAATGATTCTCACTTCTTCCAGCAGTCTGTTGCACCCTATTCACATTGTTCAGCTGGTCCCTCCCCCCTCCCCCCACCCCATTTCACAATATGCCTGAGAAGCACTTTTGTTGTTGTTAACTATCTTTCTGGGTCTTGAGCTGATACATAAGGAGCTTCTACAACATCCCTTGGTAGCTGCTTCAGTGACATTATCCAGTGGCTGGAAAAATCTCCAATTTCCCTCTCTTATATCATGATCTAAAATTGCAAGCAGGAAAGATTCTGGTTTTTTAACAAAAGTTTTTTCCCCAACCTTTTTTCAATTCATTATATATCATTTCCCAATATTCTTTAACCTTCTTGCATTCCCACCATATATGAAAAAGTACCATCTTTCTCTTTACATCTCCAATATATCTTAGACCCTGTTTTATGTTGCCCCACACTGCTTGAGCTGCTGCCCTCACTAAGCCTCAGTCGGCTGTGCAATCCAGCTTTTCATTTACCATGCTCTATAACCCCATACTGAAAATAAAGTTGTACATAACATTTACTAACAGATAATGCATTACATGATCTTTGATGCCTGTTTGGCATTGCTGTATGCTAAGGGTGTCTTCTGGGCAGATATCTGTTTCATCCCATCACCACTTGAGTTGCAGGGGGTTGGACTAGATGACCCTTTCAGTCCTTTCCCTTCCATCTCTACAAGTCTATGATTCTATTTAATGTTGAGGGCATTCAGACACTAGGCTTTCTGGAAGGAGGTTTCTATTCCAATCAGCAGAATCAAGTAGGAAAGCATGGCCAAACTATTTCAGGTTTCAGGAAGGGATTGCAGGTGCCTATTTCTAGGGAGGGAGGAGGAATTCAGATTTGTTTGCATTTAATCAGAAATGACCAAATTTACACTTCTCAAAACAATACATGAACCAAAATTGCCACCCTTTGGAATTCACACTTATCCAAATTTTGTAGTGTCATTATCCAGTTAATGTGCACAATAATGCATGTATTAGGGGAAAATATGGATAAAATACATATAGAAGTGGACAGAAAATGCATTACATTAGTGGACGTTGCTTGCAAATATATGTATATTAGTCAAAACTGCATACAAAAATGTGTTCATTAATTCTTGCCAAAACACTTTTAACACATGAAGTGTATGTTTTTAGAACCCACTTATAATTGTAAGTGGGGTGTTTTTTTTTTAAAAAAATAATGTTACAAACTGCTCTGGAACCTTAGGGCAAAGGGCGAGCAATAAATAAATGACAGATTTCCTGGAGGATCCCTCCCCCCCCCAATGGCTGAGAATGTGAGGATCAAATTTGAGATTGGAAAAATGAATAGATCAATGTCTCCACCCCTATTATGTATGCCACCTAGAAGATGTAATGAACCTGTTCTAGATTTCTCCAGAGGGAAGGATTGGAACAAATGGGTAGAAATAACAGGGAAGTGGAGTTCATCTAAACGTTCAGAAAAACTTTGTAATGGCAAGAGCTGTTCAACTAGGGGACAGAAACTGCCTCATGGGGCAATGGGCCCTTAAATTACTCGAGGTATTTAAGCAGACTGTGGACAACAGTCTATCAGGGATGCTTAGTTGCAGGATTCTTGCACATAAAAAACTAGCATCTCAAAGTGAATTCCAGACCAAAGTTTTTTCTGACTTCTAATTTAGTGTATGGTTTCTTTTTAGGGAGCAGCACACACACACACACACACACAGCACAGTCCAGAAAAACAACAACAACAAATTTGCTAACTCTATTCTCCTGATTGTATAAGTGGTCATATGTGTAAAAGAGAGAAAGGGATCAAACATGCATTCCCAAACAGCAAATTTAAGAACTGGCATTTGTGAAAAAATTAAAATAGCATTTGGTTTTCCTGATTAATCACATGCTACTTTCAAGTCATTGTAGTACTGCATATGTGAAATAGAGGCACTGGATCCAACTCAGGCTTTTTTAAAAGTTAGAATGGACTAAGCATATATGTTTGTGGATTGGTGACAAGCATTAGACCAATGAATCTTGATAGCTGGTTGGCCAAGGCCAACTAGCAGAGCCAGGTTCACAGCTAAAGCCAGCCACCCAGCCTCAGCACTGGGCCCCTTCCAGTAAACAGTAAGAAGGTTCTGAGTGTTTCATCTCTCTTTCTTTGAGATGATAGATAGAGATGTAATCACACTTGCTTGGGCAGAGATAATCAAAAAAGCACTACAGCCAACACAGAGTTTATTTTTTTACAGCTGCTATGGTGGAGGGTGTACTTATGAGCCATCTTGAGTGTTTGATCCTGTGAATTAAAAAAAGGATAAACCCCCATGAGCACACAGTAAAAACTGATAAGTCTATATAAAATAAGAAGCTTTTCTACCACAGTTTTTGGGCATCTAGAGGTTGCAACACATGAAAGGAAGAAATGAAAGTAATCCATTTAGTGTCTGTGACAACAGCTTTAGCCAAAAGGCCAATATACCATTTTAAAGGGTTTTTTTTAGTGGTGAAAGAACAGTTATAAAATCAAAGACCAAATTACTTCCTCCTTTGCTGTTGCACAGTCTATGATTCTGAGTTGATTATATCTCCAAAAAAAGAGATATCAATAAAGCCTGGGAAATCAGAAGCCAATGACAAGCATACTTTTCAAAGAATTGGATAAATATCCCATCTCCTAATATTATTGTCCTGTTCCAGATATATTAAGCATCTACAACTGGGTGGAGGGCAATCTGGCACAGGGGCAACTGGAGGCAAGCAGCAGGATGTTGGGCTCAAGGATTAGGGAGTGAGCCCTTGTCACTAACTAGAGCAGTTTTCTAGACAGCTCATCTATACCAGTGTTCTTCACCCTTGGCTCCCTAATCCCATTGAATATGCCATCTGAGAACGATGGTTCTTGCAGTTCAGCAACATCTGGTTATCCAAAGTTGAAGAACACTAATCCAGACCATTCAGTACCTGGGAGAGCTCCCATGAATAGCAGGGAATGCTCTAGCAGAGCTCAACTGAACTGTTAAGTTGAGCAAGCGCTCTGATGACCCAAACTCTGCCCCGCTAGCAGGGTTTTCCAAGAGGGGAAAGCTCTGGTTTGTAACCAAGCACTGGTACCCATACACAGCCTAATGCTACAGTTTTGGGCTTCTCACCTGGTCTGCTGTATACATCCTGTGGTTCAGTTGTGCAAGAAGATAGTAAATTTGTACTTATTCACTACTTAGGTGAACATGAAGTTTGCATCTGGTCAGACCATTATAATGTATAGAGGTGTTACCTGATCCAACTTTGGTTATAGGCAACACAGGCATTTCTATACTCTAATGATTTTCTGTCCTTTTTAGTCAAAGCGAACCTTGCCAGACAGCCACTTTATATAGCATTAAAATGGTGACATAGTGTGAGGAAGCTAGCAGGGTGATAGATAACCTTTTAGGCCTGTTATAATTGATAAGATGGTCTTGCCTCTCATCACCCAAGAGCATGCCTTTGAAGATATTCACTGGCCATGCTGCCACTCACTGCTGGACTCTGCTATACATTCCTGCATTAAGGATAAGATTGGATAGTTACGGTAAAAGCAATGCATTGAAAAGTTCTGTGGTACTGCAAGGCAACTTAATGAGTCGGTGGGTCTCCATCTGCCCCTATAAAGCTGCTGACTTTGGTTTTACTCTCCAGTCTGACAACGTGACTATTGAGACATAGACTGAACTTCTCCCAGGCTGCCTTATCCCCCTTCAGACCGCCAGATGTTAAATCTTGAAAACCACAGGTGTCCCATTACAGGACGGTGCCACTGCTGCTTCCCCCTCTGTTGAAGCCTCACTTACCAGGGTCATGCAGCGGCAGTAGCTTTTGGTGGGATCTCAAGTGAGTTCACTTGCCAGGGTCATGCAGCAGCAGTAGCTTTTGGTGAGATCTCAAGTGAGTTCCACAAGATCTTACAAAATCTTGCTGGAAGCCACCGCCAATTTTCCTTGCTTCTCTAGAGGCAGGCGGGGCACCCATGGGGGCGCTTTCCCACAGGATTTTGTCTCCTGAGGTGGCTGACTCAGTCTGTTTCATGGGCAGGCTGACCCTGTTGATAACTATCAAGGTTGTCCATCTGTGGTTGCTAACTTTTCCATGTTTGATTAAAAAATTGAAAATGTAATGTAGACATTAACCTGATCTGACATTAAATCTTAAAAGAAGTTCTTTGATGATGCATTTGCTTGACACTACGCTCTTGTTACTATTTTTATAAACCTTTTATTCTGCAAAGAAAGCACAGCTAGTTGTTGATTACAGTCCTGATCACACACACAAACACACACAAACACACACACACACACCGGTTTGTATCACATGAAAAGCACATCACCATCTTAACTAATTTATAACACATGGTTAACTATAGGTTATTTCCTTGGTGTCACAGTGGCCGGAGCAGACTACTTCAGAGTAACGACGCTACGCAGCTCTGCATTTTATTCTTTTATTGGTGCTGCGTATTTACAGTGCTGAAGTCATGCTATTTACACGGAGTGATGTGATCAGTCGGTTTCAGAACCTCCTAATGGCTTTTGGCGCGTCTTTCTCCAACACAAAAGCTTTGGCAGACCCATCCTCTTTCCCCTCCTCTTTCTGCGTAGTTCTGGCGTTGGGGGGATGGGTCTCCCTCCCTTATTCGCCCCTTCCTGTCCCGCCTGGGACCCTGGCTCCTCTACCTTGCCTGAGCCTCGGACCCGACTTCCTGCTTCCCTACTGGAATCGGAACTCTCTCTGCTTTCCCCTGTGCTCGGTGATTGGCTTGAACTCAGGAGGGGAGGGACTTCGCGATATCCCCTGTCCCTCACATCCACCCCCCTCCCAAGCTCTCCTTCACCCCTCCCCAGGTCCCCCCCAGGTGTCGGTGACGACTGGAAGCCTAAGAACTCAGTGCTTTCCGAGCCCGTTGGTGTGAACACCTCCCCCCAGTCCTGCAAGCCCCCCCCTTCCGCCTGGGAGGATGGGAATCCCAAAAAGTCCGTGGCGTCAGAGCTGGTGGGGGTAAAAATGTTCTGCCAATCTGCTCCTTCCTCTGACTGGGTGGATCTCGGTGACACCCATACCTCATCCTCTGGTTCCTCAAACTCCGCTTCCCAGCGCCATGGTGAACTGCTCTCCCGTGCTTCCTCCCCCTCCCCCTCCCTTTCCATGTGCCAGGGCTTGGGTCTATGGGGAAAGAGGGCGTGAAATTCTTCTACCAGGAATTCCTCCTGTATCTGAGTGGCTGGGACCCATTCATTCTGGGACGGTGGAGCATCCTCCCATGCCATGAGGTACTCCAGTCCCCCCACCCCCCACCTTGAATCCAGGATGGCCGTGGCCTCATTGAGTTGCTCCCTGCCTTCCCTCTCCCCCCCTCCCTCAGGGGTTTGTTCGCTGTCTCGGAGCCTGCTGCTTTCCCTGTACGGCGACAGCAGCGATCTATGAAACACAGGGTGCACCCTCATGTCCTCTGGCAGTGCCAGCCTGTATGCCACCGGGTTGACCTGTTGCGTGACCGTGAAGGGGCCCAACCTTCTGGGCGCCAGCTTTTTGCATCGCCCTCTGATGGGAAGGCCCTCCGAGGACAACCACACTTTGTCCCCCACCCTAATGACCTCCCCCGGTCGCCTGTGGCGATCTGCCCCCTTCTTGTACGCTTCCTTGGCTCTCTCCAAGTGTTCTCTGAGCTGCTGGTGCACCGTCTCCAGTTCCTCTGCCCAATCCTCAGCCTGTGGGCCCTCCTCCTCCTCCTCCCCCTCCCTCTCTGGGAAAGATCTGAGGTCACGCCCGTAATTGGCCTTAAAGGGCGACACCCCTGTGGAGACGTGCACCGCATTGTTGTAGGCAAATTCTGCCAGTGGCAGGCGATCCACCCAGTCCGTTTGCCGCTGGCTGACGTAGCATCTCAGGTACTGCTGCAGAATGGCGTTGACCCTCTCCGCCTGTCCATTGGTCTGCGGGTGTCTAGCCGTCGACAAGCTGACCTCCACCTGCAGGAGGTTCATGAGCCGCCGCCAGAACCTGGAAACAAATTGGCGGCCACGATCCGAAATAACCCTTAAAGGTAATCCATGCAGTCTGAATACGTGATCCACAAACAGTTTGGCTGTCTCTTCTGCAGAGACCGCCCTGGCACACGGTATAAAGTGGCACATTTTGGACATGAGGTCCACCACCACCAACACTGCGGTCTTGCCCCTGGACGACGGCAGGTCTGTGATGAAGTCCATGGACACTACTTCCCACGGCCTGTGCGGTGTGGCTAAGGGCTCCAGCAAACTTGCTGGTGGCGCTCTGACCACCTTTGCCCGCTGGCAGGTGTCACAGCCCCTTACATAATCCCTCACATCCTCCCGCACCCCTGGCCACCAGAAGTGTCTCATGACTAGGTGAGCGGTTTTGTCCCTCCCAAAATGACCCGCCGTTGGGTTGTCGTGCATCTGCTTGAGGACCGTACGTCTAAGCTGGGTGGTGGGCAGGTACAGTGCCCCCTTGTAGAAAAGCAGCCCCCTGCGTTCTGCAAAGTCGTTTGCCTGCTCCCCCCCCTCTCAGTTCTCTGAAGATGCGGTTGGCAAATTCATCCGCTGCCGTCAGTGCTGTGAGTTCTGCCTCGCTTACCACTGCTGCTCCGCAGGACCAAGCTGACGGGGGGAAGATGTGCCTGGGTGCCGGTGGCGCCTCCTCCTCCATGTACTCTGGCTTGCGGGAGAGGGCATCCGCCCTGACATTCTGCTCTCCCGGGATGTAGTGTATGGAGAAGTTGAAGTTCGAGAAGAACTCTGCCCACCGTATCTGCCGCTGGTTGAGCACCCTGGCAGTTCTCCAGAACTCCAGGTTCTTGTGGTCTGTGCACACCTGGATGGGGTGCTTGGCGCCCACCAGGAAGTGTCTCCAGTGCTGGAACGCAGCGTGGATCGCAAGAAGTTCCCGATCAAACACCGTGTAGTTTCGCTCTGGCTGGGTCAACTTCCTGGAGAAGAAGGCACAGGGTCTCCACTCTCTGTTGGCGTCCAGTTGCAACAAAATGGCGCCCACAGCTTTATCAGAAGCATCTGTCTCCACGCGTAGGGGCGCGTCCTGAACCACGTGGAACAGGTTCTGGTCTGAGGCGAACACCCTCTTGAGGCTGTCAAACGCTGCTTGCGCCTCTGGTGTCCACCTGAACTTCTGCTTGCCTCTCAGGCAGTCAGTGATGGGAGCCGTAACGCGAGAGAAGTTCTTGATGAACTTCCTGTAGAAGTTGGCGAAGCCTAGTAGGCGTTGGGCATCTTTGCGCGTCCTGGGGCTGTGCCAGTCCAGGATGGCCTGCACCTTGTCCTTGTCCATCGCCAGCCCCTTGTCTGACAGCTTGTAGCCTAGGAAGTCCACCTCCTTGGTGTGAAACTTGCACTTCTCCAGCTTCACATACAGGTGGTTCTCCTTCAGGCGCTGCAAAACCTCCCTGACATCCTTCACATGCTGCACTGGGTCATCGGAGTAGATAAGGATGTCATCCAGGAAGACCAAGCATTTCCTGAAAAGGAGGGACCCCAGGACGTGGTGCATGAAGGCCTGGAAGCATGCTGAGCCCCCTTGCAACCCGAAGGGCATCACCAGATATTCAAAAGAGCCCAGAGGCGTGAACATCGTGGTTTTCCATTCATCGCCTTCCCGGATCCTGATCAAGTTGTACGCCCCCCTCAGGTCTAGCTTGGTGAAAATCTTGCCCCTGCGTGCCGCTGTCAGGAGATCATCCACTCTGGGCATGGGGAAAGCCACTGGCTCTGTCACTGAATTCAGTCGTCTAAAATCCACCACCAGACGGCGCTGTTGCGTGTCTTTCTTGTCCACCCAGAAGACCGGGCTGCCCCCTGCTGCCTTGCTTTCTCTGATGAACCCCCGCTTGAGGTTCTTGTCGATGAAAGCGCGCAGATCCTCCAGTTCCTGGTCTGACATGGCGTACAGCTTGGCTGGGGGTATAGTTGCCCCTGGCACCAGGTTGATCTGGCAGTCAAAAGGCCTGTGTGGGGGTAGGTGGTCGGACTCCGCTTCGCTGAAGACCTCCTGCAGGTCCCAGTACGGCTTGGGTATCGCCTCACCCCCTTTGATGTGCATGGTGGCCACCGTGGCTATCGGAGGCCCCTCCCCTGGTTGGTGCTGCATGCAATGTTCCAGGCAAAAGTCCGATCCAAAAGTGATGCATCTCTGGTGCCAACTGATGGAGGGGTCGTGGCGCGCCAGCCAGCTCATGCCCAAGACGATGGGGGGGGGGGGTCTGAGATGGTGGTGACGTTGAATGCCAGTGTCTCTGAGTGCCTTCCCACCGTCATTCTCATGGGGGGGGGTTGATGCGTGATGGCCCCTCCCAGCAGCTCTCTGCCGTCAATGGTTGCCACGTGCAGAGGAAAATCCAGCTGCAGAAGCTGGATCTGATGCTCTTCTGCAAAGTTTCTCGAGAAGAAGTTCGCTGACGCCCCACTGTCAATTAGGGCGAGGACCGTCAGGGGATAGCCATTTGGGAGCGTGAGCGTCACTTCTAGAACCACTCCTGCTCTGGGAGGGGTGGGCTGGCTCTGCTCCTCTCTGTGCGGGTGGGTGGGCTGGGGCTGTTGTCTGCTGACTGTGCCTGGCTGCTGCCCCTTGTCTCCTGCAGCCAGGCTCTCCCGTTTCCCTGCTGTGGTGCTGCGTCAGTGGGGGAGGGCACAACCGTTCCCGCCTTTCCTTGCCACTCCCTGCGATGTGGGCAGTCTCTGACGAGATGCTGGGGGGAGTTGCAGAGAAAGCAATTCCCACCCCTTCCCTCCTTGCGTCTTGGCGCCGCTGGGGTTTGAAAAGCCCGCGCGCGCGCGCTATCAATCTGCATGGGTTCCTGGTCCTGACTGGCCCCAGGCGTGGCTTGAAAGGGTTGTTGGGGGAGTGGCTTTTCCTGCGACCGTGGGAACCAAGCCCGCTTTGCGCGCGTTGCTTGCTTGTCGCTCCACCGGGATTCCTGTCTCACCCCCACCGCCAGAGCCGCTTTGCTCAGCTGATCCATATTACTGGGCTTTGGACCTCTCGAGAGCTCATCCTTCACCTCCTCATGCAACCCCAAGTAGAACGCCGCTTGCATTGGGGGTGACTCGAGTTCCCACCCCAATCTGTGCACCAGCATGGTGAATTTCGCCCAATACGCGCGAACTGTCATATTTCCTTGGCGTAAATTATGAAGTTCCTCCTTAGTCTGGTCCATATGACTATCGGACGAATACATCGTTTTCAAACCTTCTAGAAATAGTTTGACATTCTTCATGCAAGGATTCTTTGTTGCGATTAACGGTCTTAGCCACTCCCTGGCTGCCCCGGTAAGGTGCTCCACAATAAACGCTACCCTGTGCTCATCATCAGGGAACTCAGCGTGGTGCAGCTCAAGAGCATACACAATCTCAGTCTCAAAGCCCTGATATTCCCTCGGGTCTCCATTGAACTTGCTTACTAGCGTCCCGGCTCTCCTTCCTGGCAGCACTTGGACTTGGGGTGCCCCTCCCGCCTTGTTTTTCTCTGCATCCAGCTTGTTTTGGAGGTCTACCGCCACCGCCCTTAATTCCTGCTCTCTTTCCTGTAGCGCTCTCACCTGTTCCGCAAGTTGTAGCCGGTCGTCCTGGACCTTCCTAGTCTCTTCTTTAGCTGCCTTCAATTCCCCCTGCGCCTGCAGCGACAGCTGCTGCAGTTCTTGCTGGGCTTGCTCCGCGATCTGCCGCCATTTCTCCGCCTCTGACACGCTCATCCCGGCAACTCCAAAGTAGCCCAAAAAAGGATTAGGAGGTTGCTGTCACAGTGGCCGGAGCGGACTACTTCAGAGTAACGACGCTACGCAGCTCTGCATTTTATTCTTTTATTGGTGCTGCGTATTTACAGTGCTGAAGTCATGCTATTTACACGGAGTGATGTGATCAGTCGGTTTCAGAACCTCCTAATGGCTTTTGGCGCGTCTTTCTCCAACACAAAAGCTTTGGCAGACCCATCCTCTTTCCCCTCCTCTTTCTGCGTAGTTCTGGCGTTGGGGGGATGGGTCTCCCTCCCTTATTCGCCCCTTCCTGTCCCGCCTGGGACCCTGGCTCCTCTACCTTGCCTGAGCCTCGGACCCGACTTCCTGCTTCCCTACTGGAATCGGAACTCTCTCTGCTTTCCCCTGTGCTCGGTGATTGGCTTGAACTCAGGAGGGGAGGGACTTCGCGATATCCCCTGTCCCTCACACTTGGTGAGTACAAGTCTGCCCAATATATTTTATGCAGTCATTCATGAAATGGTGTGTGTGTGTGGTGACTCATAAATATTTCATATTCTGCTAGCAAGGCTATAAATAAAATACACTAAACAATTCTCTTTTGATTACAAAACAACAACCATTTAGTGGCAGTAATAAGTGGTGTTTGTGGCCTGTGTTGATGAATAAAATTGTGTTACAGTGATTTGTTGCTGCAGCATATACAATTATTATTTTAATTATCTCATAATTTTAAAGGTTTTCACGAAGAAACATGTAAGAAAACTACTGTAGGTTTCTGGAGCACAAATATGCTTCTTTGAAGAATATTTTTGAACTTAAGAGCATCGTTTTTTAATTTCTGCAATGATTGCACACTGGAGAGGTGTTTGGTTCCCCTGGAGACTCAGACCTCTTCCTTTGAGGGGGTTGGACACAAAAGTCACCCTGAGAGGAAAAGTAAAACTAAATTGGAAGTCAAACATACCTGTACAGTGATACCTCCGGTCGGATCCTAAGGAATTCACAACTGGAGGTGCCTGTTCTGTGCATGCGCACGACACAATAGAGCATTTCTGCATATGCGCGCTGTGCGTAGAGTGCTTCAGCATATGACCTCTGACCCCCGACTTGCTGTGATCACTTAAGGAAGTATTAAAAAGTGAGGGTTGGTTTGGTTCCAGGGCTTTATAGTATGTGGTGTGTGGACCACTGATGAATAGTTACAAAAGGCAATGAAAACTACAGTATAGGATTTATATTGAGGGGAAATTTTGAGGCAAAAATTGAACTGGGAAAAATTTGACTCACCATTATATAAAAGTCATCACTAAGATCTCTCTTCTATCAGAAACTTTTCTTCCATAAATGTATATTCCTATTGTTGAGATAGGTGAATGAATTAGCATAACTTAATTTCAGAAGGTGGTGGCAGCACAATTGTGCTGCCAGAAGCCAAAATGGGGGTTACATATTTAATATATTTAGAAATAGATTTTCTTGTCAAAGTTTTGTGTGAGGCTGATCTCAAGCTGTGCTCTGTAGGCAACCTGGATTTAATAGGTGAGCAAGGAAATAGTGCACTAATAACTTTTGACTTTGCCTAAGGTGGTTAATTAACAGTACAAAGCTATGCCTATGATTAGGAAGATATTACTGTATCATTATTAATGTCATATTATGAAGGGTGTATTAGTAGTTAATTTGATTAATAGACTATGTATCTTTAAACTCGTTTATATTAAGTATTATCAATATGCTTAATAAACCCAGAAAATTAATATCTTTTAAGTGAGTTTTTTAACCAAGCAGTTTTATTTTTTAATCATATTATTTCAATATTGCCTTTTATTGGGTTGGTGTTGCATCTTGACAATTGCCTAGTTGTCATAACTGAGTTGCCATCTTCTTCCAGAAATAGTGGCTTTTTTGACTATATGATTTCAAAACTGTTTATGAAGAATGCATTGGCCTGGCCATTTCCAAAATACAGAAGTTAGTATTATGTAATAAGTCAGGCCATCTAGCTTAGTGTTGTCCACACTAACTGGAAGTAGACCTGGAGATGGCATGGATTGAAATTGGGGCCTTCTGCATATAAAGGAGATGCTGTACCATTGAGATGCAGCCTTTTTAATAAAGGCATGAAAACATCAATGACTAGAATATTAGTTTTTCCCACCTTTAGCATACTTTTTTGTAATTTTAAGGAAATCACAGTGTAAGAGTAGAAGGCATTGAGGTTTTTTTTTGGTTTTTTTTTGGGGGGGGCAGCAGTTAGGATGAGTTCACATCCCCTTGTTCAGAATTTGTATGACACAGATTGAGAGCTCACAAATAATTACAGTGGGAATATATAACTGGAAAATATTGTGGTGCATATTTTATTTACGTATTCACCACTTTTGACAACTTGCCTTTCTTCCATCATGGAATTCAAGGTGGATATATATATGAGATTCCAAGACTGTCTCCCATCCAGGCACTGACCAGACCCAGACCTGCTCAGCTTCAGCATAATAGTTGTATTATGTGCCCTTAAACCAGTCTTTCCCTACCTGGTACCTTCCAGATGCTTTGGGCTACACTTCCCATCATTCACAACAATTGGTCATGTTGCATGGAGCTGGGGGATGTTAGTCCAAAACATAAGGATGACACCAGTTTGCTTTAGGCCAAGTTCCACCAACATGTGAAATTTGGACCAGCCCCCCCCCCCCCCCGTTTTTCTAATGTATCTTGAAAGTTGGACTAAGTGGAATTAGTCTGAGCCTTGAAAAGCATATGGAGCTGAGAGAGAAAGTGTGAGTGTCCCTCTTTCAACTTCCTCATTCAACTCTTCCAGGTCAATCTACAGTAGCTCATTATTATGTATTCTGATTGGTGGCAGCTCTCCAGGATTTCAAACGGGAGTCTCTCCCAGATCTACCTGGAGATGCAGATTGAACCTGGGACCTCCTGCACACAATGCAGAGGCTATGCCCCATTGTGCCCACAAAAATCATATGCACAAAACTGGTTTCCAGAAGTCCTTGTACATGTCAGTGAGGGTCTCTCAAGCATATATGGATCCTTTAAAGTTAACTGAAGAACCTTTTTAAAAGATGTGGGTGTGTTTTGTCATTAAATCGACTCCAATATGCTAAGTCATTTGAACTTTTATTTCCGTATAAATTATATAAATGCGACTGTGTGATCTGTGTGAAATCACCTATGACTGGATAAACCAGCATAGGGATCAGTGGAATACTGTTCCTCACCTCCTTGATTGACACATGGGCCAAGTTTGTGCAGTATTGGGAATGGAAGACCCATAAGTGCCTGCCATATCCCCATTGATCCTTCTGTGCTCCATTGATCAGCATGGCAGGTATATGACAGGCACTCTTAAGCATTCCCATTTCTCTGCACTTGGGCCCATATGAAGATGCATTTTACCATTGTGTATGTTGGTGCCCTTCATGTAAGTTAAACCTAAATATTGTGCTTCAGGGTGGTTCTCCCCCCCCCTTTTGTAATATGGAGATAGTAGATACAAGAATAAAAGCTAAGCTATTTTATTAGATACACATCATATAAATGGCAATGAAACTGAAATGGTTATTGCTCATTTGTTTTCGGAAGATTAGATCGTACCATTCCACTTAACAAACGGTTCTACCTATAATTCTATGGTCTTCACCTGAATTGAGTTTTTGTAATAAAATAGCATAGTGATAACAATTCAACTGAAATCAGAAGCACTTCTGTTTGGAGCACTTATATATGATTTGCATTTTTTAATGTTAATGTTCTGTTAATTTTTGCAAGTGTTGGTCGAGTCTTCCAAATGAAGCAACAAATTTTCATTGTGATTCTGCTCAACCTCCAGAAGAACTTTAGCTTATTGGTCTGGAGCCTCTACCTCATTCTGTGAATGGAAGAGCATTCATGTTCATGCAGTGAGACCTTCCTATCTCCTACTTCAGGCCTCTGTGCCTCTTGAAGGTCTGCTCCTGGTGGTTGGGAACCCTTCGCTGCAGATGGAGGAGTTGGTGGAAATTAGCCCCTGTATATGAACGGAGGAGCAACTTAAGCTCCAATAACTATTTGTACTTTATTCAGGCAAGGAGAGGTAGCCACACACCCACACCCCTGTCAATAACTTCCCTGACCTGAAACTGCATCATCATGTAGCATCTTTCCCAGTTGCATTCAGACACTTTAAAGGGAATGGCAGCTTGGCTGTTGCGCACAGCCAAGCCTCTGTTTGAGACAGCATTGTAGCTTTTGCTATTGCTATAGAAGGAAAGGAAAAAACAACAGTGCTTGACCACTTTGTTGAAAGTAAGTATGTCACCTTTTTGAAAGTGCTGCCGCTTTCACCCACCATACGAAAGTTGTCAGTATTCTCCACGCAACACTTTCACAGGTACAAATGGTCTAGCAATGGCAGGAGGAAATAACATCCAGTCCTAAGCCTGTCCTGTTCACAAGTACTATGAGGAAAGGTTTTTTTTTAATCATACTGTATTGTGTAGATTAAGCTAAGCTTGATAAGTGATCCGAAATCCAATGGGGAAAGCGCCAATCTTTACCAACATAAAAACCCAATCCCATGGGACATCTGTGTCAAGCATATGTGATATTCCACACATTTTTCTTTGGGACCCACAAAAACTCGTAACGAAGGCTATTAGTCAGCTTTTGCTTTGATGATCCTCAGCTTCTCAACAGTGTTGGATGTCCCTCTGGAAGATCTGGGCTGGTGAAGGAGCTGTCTGTTCAGGGACCAGTTTGAAGAGCCTGGATTTGCCATGAGGTTCCTACCATGGTGGGGCCATCGGGGAGAGAAAGAGAAGACTTGACTATTCTAAACGAGGCTGGAAGAATTTCGGTATGACTAGTAACATTTCTCTGAGGGGTTCTGTACATCCCTAGAAATATTGTACAATATATCGTACAAACTGAATTCACTAGAAAGTCTGATATTTATTCAAAGAACACAGTATGATCACAAAAGTAGTCTGTGTTGCATACATTTTTAAACACTAAAAATGTGCATATTTAAAAAGCACTTGAATACACTCAGAGTGTGAAATTACCTTACATTTGGCTAGACAGCTCATAGACGTCTCTCTAAAATATTACTGCAACATGAATTTGCATGTTTAGATTTTTTAAAAATACAGTGGTACCTCTATTATGGTGCTGGAGGAGACTCTTGAGAGTCCCATGGACTGCAAGAAGATCAAACCTATCCATTCTTAAGGAAATCAGCCCTGAGTGCTCCCTGGAAGGACAGATTGTGAAGCTGAGGCTCCAATACTTTGGCCACCTCATGAGAAGAGAAGAATCCTTGGAAAAGACCCTGATGTTGGGAAAGATTGAGGGCACTAGGAGAAGGGGACGACAGAGGACAAGATGGTTGGACAGTGTTCTCGAAGCTACGAACATGAGTTTGACCAAACTGCGGGAGGCAGTGCAAGACAGGAGTGCCTGGAGTGCTATGGTCCATGGGGTCACGAAGAGTCGGACACGACTAAACAACAACAACAACCTCTACTTACGAATAACTCTACTTACGAATAGAAAAAATCAGCGCGTGCTTACGAATTTCTTCGACATCCGAAGGGCCCTTGCCGCCGCCAGCGCTCCCGCCACCCCGCTGTTCGGACTACGGCCGGATTGGACCCTCGCCGCCGGCAGCGCTCCCGGCACCCCGCTGTTTGGCCTACAGCCGGATCAGGCCCTCGTCGCCGCTGCCAGCGCTCCCGGCACCTCGCGCCTTAAAGAGGCAATGCCTGAGCGGGGCCTTAAAGGGGCAATGCCTCAGTGGGGATTCCTACACTTGTTGGGCTGGGGGAATAAGTTTTTGAAGAGAGCCCTCCTGGAAACGGGGAGGAGACCGAAGCAAGCCCAGTGCCTGAGCACCACACTCGGCTGGAGGGAGGTCACCAGTTCGAGCCCCGGTTACGATGGAGGGCACCTGACCGTTAAGCGGATCCGGCCCCTTCCGAGGCTGCCGAACCACATGGCGCGGCTGGATGGGGGGAGAGACCTTTCCCTTTGCAAACCCCTCAAGGATTGGCTGGGACTAGGGGAAGCTCGCTTGTTGCGTGCAGGTCTTACTCTTGAGGAAAGGGACCAGGGAGCCACCGTTCAGCCAGGGTGAATCAGGCCCTCGCCGCTGCTGCTCAGGCGGCTCCCGCCGGATCAGGCCGCCGCCGCCAGCGCTCCCGCCACTCCGCTGTTCGGCCTATGGCCAGATCGGGCCCTCGCCGCCGGCCGCCCGCACTCCCTGCACTGTTTGGCCTATGGCCGAATCGGGCCCTTACCACCACCACCGCCGCTCAGCCGGCTCCCGCCGAATTGGCACTGCCAGCGCTCCCGCCACCCCATTGCTCGGCCTATGACTGAATCAGGCCCTCGCCACTGCCACTCAGCCGGCTCCCGCCAGATCAGGCACTCGCCACCACCGCCGCCAGCGCTCTCGCCACCCCGCTGTTCGGCCTACGGCCGAATCGGGCCCTTGCCACCATCACTGCTGCTCAGCCGGCTCCCGCCGGATTGGGCCCTCACCACCGCCAGCGCTCCCGCCACCCCGCTGTTCGGCCTATGGCCGGATCGGGCCCTCACCACCCGCGCTCCCTGCACTGAAAGGTAATGTTTAAAGTGCTCTTTAAAGTCTTTTTTCTAGGCTCCGGAACAAATTAATCCATTTCCAATGCATTTGTATGGGAAACCGCAATTCGACTTACGAATTTTTCTACATACGAATGTGCATTCGGAACGGATTACATTCGTAAGTCGAGGTACCACTGTATATGGGTGGTTTTAGACTCCATATTTGCCTATAGCTGCCATAATAGAATCTTGCTTTTGAAGTAATTTCTTAGGTATCAATTACTCTTCATTGAAACCTTAGGGAACTGCTGTAATGCCAAGGCAGCACAATTGAGAAATGTTGTCTTAATAAGGATAGGCGCTGTAGCCAGTAGGGTAATTGTACTGAAATGTACTTAAAAAGTGTAATGTATGCCACTGGGAGAAAAGCTGAAGAAATGTTTGGTGATCAGTGGCAGGAAAGGGCCAACATTTTACAAATTATCCCTAAATCACAGGGATATTACAGTTGTTATAGTAGTAGAAAAAGTGGTTTTTTCTCATTTTGGAGAAGACCATTAATAAGTCATACAATTATTGAAGCATCACATATAGACAAATTTGATTAAAGGCCAGATTCTATTATCTGTAGTATCACATGATAATGCTTTTCCTGCCCTGCACCATTTCAAACTGGAAGTTATGGGGTGGGGTGGCCGGAGGAATTCGCATGCTTAAATGTTCCTACCCAGAAAACGATCTTTGTACATAGAAAACTAGCATGCAAGGAGTGAAGGGTTCTGCCAAGCAGGGGAAGACGTTCATTTCTTTTCACAGAAGAAACTAAAACATAAAAGTTGCTAACAAAACTTTGTCACCTAAATCCACTGATTGTATGAATAGCCTGAAATTGAACTGACGTTGATTTTTCTTCCTTTTGGCAACGTGATGCAATGCTTTTCCTACAGGAAAACCTATACAGGTCTTAACTTGTTAAATTTAATGGGGCTTACTCCCTGGTAATGTGTATGTGATTGCAGCCCTATAGTTTCTTTTCAATGATGGTAATATCAAAAACATAGAATATTTCCATATCAATAAACAAATATAAATAATTTAACAAAAATATATTCTTAGATATTTACTACTGGATATATATTTCTGTATCATATTTTGCCATATGTGTAGAATTGCATTGGTAAAGTACACTGGGCAAACTTCTAAAGAAAAACAGAGTTGTTGGTAGCATTGTCCATCATGGCTACCCAGCCAGTAAATTTCCACCTTTTGCCAGTGATTTATATCTGCTTCTCCTTGATGTACTAATGGAAGATAATTATTTTTATACCGCTCCCCTAGTGAAGCTGTTACTGTAACTCCCTGATATTTAAAGAACAATATAGATTTTTTTTCAAAGGGATGATACAAAACCATTTTTCAACTCAAAAGCCCTTTTGTTTGGTACATTCAGCAGCATAATTTCTGATTTTTAAGTATTGAATGTGAGGCTTGACTATTTTTTCCAATTAACGGACTTATCCAGCAATATTTCTGGACTGCTCATAAAGTCTGCCACATTGTCTGTGTAAGTCATGACTCTATGCTGCACGCACCAGTTCTAATTCCTATTCTTTCAGATTTTCATTGTTTGTAACCAAGGCTACAACATAAATCACAACAGACAAACAAGACGACCCAAGTGTAACTTAAAGTATATATATTTTCAGAACTACACATTATCAAAAGTTAAACTTGTAAAGTTCCCGGAATAATTTAGATTGAAATATCTCCTTGGCAGGCAACACTTGTTTGGAACAAAAATGTTACAGGCTACTTAACTCTAGTCTTTGAACACTGGATTTCCCTGGCCTTTGAAATGGAAATGTATTTAAATACTCGACTCTGTTAAGTGTGTGTGTGTGTGTGTGTGTGTGTGTGTGTATGCGCGTGTGAAGTTGCAATGTGGGGTATATGTCAATTTGTGTGTGTTGACTACAACACAGGCCCCCATAGTTAGGTGAATCCTGGTCTAGCCACTGCACCACACTGCCATATTCTATACCAAAAGGATTTTTGCACAGCATCCACTAGGTGATTCCCTTTGCAAACACTGGCACACTAGCAGAATTATCACTTCAAGATCAAACTGCACATGCACCATATTGTTCTGCCAGAAGGTGTTGTCATATGCTTTAATGGGGCAAGAAAGACTGAATAACTTTGAACTGCTACTCAGAACGTCTCCAAACTGGTGAAAGTATCCCTTCCTCTACAAGCCTGAATAAATTGCATCAATACAGTGTTACGTTTGCTTCACGTCACGGCTTTTCAGGTTACGAACGCAGCAAACCCAGAAGTGTTTATTTCCAGGTTCACCGCACGCGCAGAAGCAATCTCTGCACATGCGCAGAAGCGCTCTATCACGCATGTGCAGTAGCACACTCTACTTACA
The DNA here is from genome assembly GCF_965207765.1 of Zootoca vivipara. NCBI lineage: Eukaryota > Metazoa > Chordata > Lepidosauria > Squamata > Lacertidae > Zootoca > Zootoca vivipara. The sequence goes on from NC_142588.1 coordinate 25,367,066, forward strand.
GACTTTTTGGGGTGTGAATAGCACCCCAAAATGGATCACGTTCGTAAGTAGAGGTACCACTGTAGATTTCACCAAAATTGGAAAGAAATATATATGCCTTTATTTACAAATTGTACTAAAAACTTCAACTTTTGTTGTAACTGTAGCAATTTATATCAGAACAGATTGAAATACAGTATGGCATATTCGTAGACCTCATCAGCTTCCTCATGTGTGTCAAGTTGCTAGTTCTTAACTAAACAGATGCCCTTATTTTAAGCAATATAAGTCTGAGGCTTATAATGGTGTGAGCCCATTTTTTCTTTCTTGCAACTCACCTTAGCTAAAGGGCCACTTGCATAGCAATATCACCAAGAGCAGCATATGTAGAAGTAAAACAATAACTAAAACCCAGACTGGAACTGTATGGTATCAAGATTTCTGATGTAGGATTTCTAAACATGACTTTCCAGTACAGCCATCTTGCCTGAGAGCACAACAGAAGCCCTGAGGTCAACCCTAGGCATGGGCATTCTGCTGGTGATCTGTGAGCCCAAACCAAGGGGCCCTTGCCTTGGCCTGTCTCACCTTCTTTTCCTTGTTCTTTCCACTGTGTACAGTGCTATGCCACAGAACTTTCCCTTCAGATACCATCTCTTTGTGCCAGTTTGATAAATGCAATTTACCTCTCTTTTGGAAGTGATTTTGAGTCAGGGACATTTCAGATTTTGATTGGGGGCAGGGTGGGGTGTTCAGCAAGATTTAAAAGCCTGTGCTTAAATAAATTCAAGACTGAACTGCCAAAATGAACTGTCTATGAATACAATTGCAGTTGCTTTTGTATAGCAGCATCTGCAACAATGATCACAGATCAAACACTAATTTAGACTGCAATCCTAAATACACTTACCTGGAAATAAGTCCCAGTGAATATAATGGAACTTACTTTCAGACATGCACAGGATTGAACGATTGTTGTTAGCATCCACCTGTCTCAAGAAGCAATGGAGTGTGCCTCCGGAAAGGGGGGGGGGAGTCAAACAACTGTGTTAGCAGCACCGAAATGCCTACCCTGGGGTACAAGCCTGGGCAGTGTGTATGAAGGTCCTGGGCTGCCCTGATGACAAGATCCCCTTCTTGGCCTCACTGATGTGGTCCAAAGGAAAGCAGAGCAATACATTTGGAACCAGCTTGGCTGCCAAAGCTGCCAGAAGGAGGCGTACAAGGTATCATCAGGTCTTACAAGCATGGCCACTCACCTGGGATGATGGGAGTTGTAGTACAGCAAAAATAAGAGGGTCAAATTTCCTTCCCACACCTGTGGTAGAGGCAGTTAATTGGCCAAAAATACAGGTACTCTCTTGCCTTTCTTCAGTGCTTCCCGCAATCTGCTTGTGGTATGGATCCCATCAGACCTACCCAGATACCAGCCAATTTCATTCCCACTTCTGATGCCCTATTTCACTTGCAATTGCTTTTAGACATAGTCTCTCTCTCTCTCTCCCTCTCCCTCTCCCTCTCCCTCTCCCTATCTCAGATGGCTTAATTTAAATAAGTACTTAAAATGCCTCTTAATATTTAAAAAGTAGAATTCACTAGCATAAGCAATTTCACTTTTCAGTCATGCAGTCAACTTGCCATAATTTGTGCAACTTCATGACAGATAATGACTGTTGGTAATAACTGCACCTACTAACTCCCCACTTCCCATGGCAATACTTAATAACGACGGCACTGAGGGAGACTTAAAAAGACAGACTAATGATCAAGAAATGTTAAAAGTTCACCACGTGCAAAATGTGTATGCCTCGTAAGCAAAACAGAAAATTATTTTAACGGTAATAAAAGTAATGAGAGGGAGAGCCTTTCATGTTTCTCCCACTAAACATAACATTGACAAGGGCAGCTAAAAACCAGCAAGCTGTAGGCTCATGGCTGTAATCTTACCCCTCTTCCACATCTTCTGCACATGATCAGTCACTCTTGTTACAGTATTTCTGTTCCTTTGTATCATACAGAAATGATCTCTAGTAGGGATGTGTGTAGTTCCCAAAATTCGTTTTGTTCCCTTACCTGTGCTTTTAAAAAATCCAATCTATTTCTGAGTTGCTCTGCTTTCATTTGGGTTCTGAGCTGCTCTATATAAAGCAAAGTTTTATATAGACTCTTATAGGGAATTTAAAAATAAGAAACCCTTTCCCCCCCTTGTAGCAGAAGCAGATGAAATTTGCAAGCACAGGAGCCTTCCATAGTGGATTAAGCATGCCAAATTGCAGGGAACTAAAATGCACTCACTTTTCCCCCAATCCATATTAGGGCAGCATCTTTATTAGTCCAAGTTAGCTCCAAAATTAGCATTAGTTTCACATTTTCTAGGGAGCCTGGGATTTTTGTCTCTTACTCTCTTACAGGTAGGTAGCCGTGTTGGTCTGAGTTGAAACAAAATTAAAAAATTCCTTCAGTAGCACCTTAAAGACCAACTAAGTTTTTATTTTGGTATGAGCTTTCGTGTGCATGCACACTTCTCTCTTACCTTTTTTTTTTTTGAAGAAGAAGAAGAAGAGGCCAAGTTAGGTGTACTCTTGCTTGTACACTTTTGGGGCCTTAGCAGCTCCAATAGGCATCACAATAATGAATAAATAAAGTAGTGTTGGACACTCCCTAGCTGTAAATACAATGTGGAAACATTGTCTAAAGGTCTGATCAAAATGTTCATGGGGGCTCCGGTTCTTCCACACACTGATATCTGAAATACCAGTATTCTGACAATCATTGATGCTGATGAAGTGAGATCATGACACAATCAATAAATTTTCCCCATGATTATGGATCCAAATCAGCAAACACACACTGACACCCAGATCCCTGCAGTTGGTATGTTCTGCCTTAACTTGTTTTGGGCCAGATGATTGCAATAGAAGGAAAAAATTCATTCAAGGGAGAAAATTGGCTTGAGAATTGAAACCAACGTCAATGCCAGTTCAATAGAAAAGAATTGTTCTACTTTGTTCTTCCTTATAACAACTTAATTCCGACAATGAGTGGGAGGACTAGAGAGAAATAGGTACATGTTGGTCCTCCAATACGATTGCTACCTGGCACAGGGTGGGACTGTCAACCACTGTCCATTGAGTTAGTGCTCAATGTATTTTAAAAGCATGCTTGATTTGATTTTAATGTATATTAAAATCTGGAAATCACAGCCCCCTGCCACAGGGGCATACAAACTATTCACATGTTACAATGGAGGGGGGACAGGATCGTGTGCACTGTCCTAACTCCCAACTTTCATGAATTCTGCTGATGGTGCGCGTACAGATAAAGAGCACACAGTTTTATTCCCTGTTTAGGAAAGTTTTTAATGTGTGACTTTTTAATGTATAGCCAGGCTAGCCTCCTGGTGAGGTGATAGCCTGGGTGGTAAACCATTAAGGGGAATCAAGGGGCTTGGTTTGAGATGTCAAATGAGTGGGGCCCTTCCCTCAACATAAAAGGCCAGAATTTGGAGTTGAAGGGGGCAGTGATGTGACCTAGAAATAAAGCAGCAAGAGAGAGTAAGAGCAACGCTTGAGAACAGTGCCTGGTTTCTGTTTGAATCCAAGGTTGTGGCTATGGAAGAAAGTCTGGGTATGGTAGATTCTATTGCTGCTTTCTAAATTAGGTTTTCTAACGGACACAGTCTGGTGTGCACTGAATCCATATTTGCTATATTGCTCATTAGCTTTTATCCTGTTTCTTTCATTCCCATGAGATGCATTAACAAAATAACCAAGAGAAAAATCTCACATTTTAACATTCAGGAGCTTTAATGATGTTTTAGTTTGGTTTATTTTTCATAAGTTATCTGTGCAGTACTTTGTCAGCATAATCTATGGCTTGGCTATTAAATATATATATAATAAGCAGAACAAATTATGAAATGAAAAATGTACCATCTTATTTTTAGCTTTCCATCTAGCTGGTTTTCTAATGAGTCCCATCCAGGGATCTTAGAATATTTACTGAATAGAAACTTATTGCGTGGACAGGCGGAGTCCCCCAAACCCCCAGGCGACTCCTGAGTGGAATAATGACTCAAGACAACTTGCTATGGGATTAAAATAGGCCACAAGTTAGATTCAGATGTAGTGAAACCTTCCCAGTCCCCAGCCGGGGATCTAGGAGACATCAGGGTTATCCAGAATGTGTGGGGATTGGGCTGACTCTGGAGAACATATGTTCAAGCATAGAGCCCCCTCCCCCGTTTGCCGCCGCTGGAGGGGAGAACAATGTCAACCTCTCAGCATATGGCCAATGCCTTCCCTCAAGACCCCTTTAACAAGGAACCCTGGTATCACCGCCACAAAGGGGGCGTGGGCTACCGCTTCACACACCCCCATTTAGGAAGATAGACTAAAGCAGGCATGTTCAACAGGTAGATCATGATCTACCGGTAGATCACTGGAAATCTGCAGTAGATCACTGGTAGATCACTGCCCCCCCAGAAGCTGAACAACTGTGGCTCCCTTAAAAAAAGCTCAACATTTTACCTCAACAAACTCAACAACTTTGACCCCAAACCCCCTAAAAATGGGCCTTGCTCAACAACTTGGACCTGAACCCCAAAAAGGGGGGGGGTAGATCACTGACAGTTTTTAACTCTGTGAGTAGATCTCACTCTCTTGGGAGTTGGCCACCCCTGGACTAAAGAATTCCGCCCAAGGCCTGAAACCGCCAAAGTTGTGACGTTTTGCTACGTGAAAAGCAAAACCTGCCAATGCAGAAAAATTCCTTTCCGGACCTTCAACAGCGACCCTGACGTAGCAGCACCTGCGTACCTGTGGAGAAGAGGTTAACCTGCAAAAGAAGGACTTAATTGAGGGAGGGCAGGGTGGGAGACGCTATGGAGCCAACTGCTGCTTCGCAGGTAAGGTTCACCTGTTGTGTGGGCAGGGCGGCCCCTCCCCTTACCTGGCCAGTCCCCTGGCAACGCCTCCCCAGGCAGGATTGGGTGGTTGACTGAGGTAGGCAGAGACCCCAAGTATCCAGCCTGGGGAGGATGAAGCCAGTCAGAACTACCAGGAGCCGCACTGGGATCTGGGGGGCTGTGTGTGGCCACGCAAAAGTCACCCCCCCATTTGATGTGGGGAGCGATCATTTAAGAATACAATTCTATGGGGGCCTTTCTGTAATTTTGGTAAACTCACAGTAAAGGCAGGCAGAAGACCAGAGCTCTGGCCAGTTGGTATGAGTGTGCGTACGATTGAACACAAGGGAGTCAGAACTAAAGAGGGGGGAAAGGTAGCAAGAAATTATATTTACTTAGCTGAAGTATGTGGGGTGGTGGTGGTAGAGGAGGAAAGGATTTCTCCAGCACTGTTTCCCTGATCAGCTTGCTTTGAATAAAGAAGAAATACCCAAGGGAGAGCCTTATCTCTGATCTATCAGGTCACATGTACCTCTGACCCCAAAGGAGCAAATTAGAAGAGGCAGTTTGCATTAAAGAAATTCAGTTGGCAATGCAAAGGGAGTTCCCCATGAACATGCATGGAAAAACAATATGATCTACTCTTGTGAAGACTTACAGGAACCCAGAAGAGTTTACAACTTTTGCCCAGTGGCAAAAGTGTTTGGAGGCAGTATTGGGCTGGTGTTTGGACCAATAAACTGAAGACAGGGGTGTTATGTGTCCTGAGTTCTCATGTCCAGGAGATGGGGAGGTGAGCTGCCCTGGATGGGGTTGAACTCTCCTGGGGAAGCAGGTTCACAGCTTGGGGTGCTCCTGAATTCAAAACTGTTGCTGGAAGTTCATGTGACCTCAATAGCTAGGAGTGTCTCTTTTTAGTTCTGGCTTCTTCTCCAGCTACAGCCTACTTTGGACAGCAATGATTTGACAGCTGTACTGCATGCTCCGGTAACATTTGGTTAGATTATTGCAAGGTGCTTGCCTTGAAAATGACTTGGAAACTTCAGTTGGACCAAATGCAACAACCAGATTAGTGATGGGGGTTCAATTTAGATCTCATTTAACCCATTTTAAAACAACTGCTCTGGTTCCCAGTTTGTTTTCGGACCCAATTCCAGGTGCTCATGCTAGTGTTTAAAGCCCATCCATGCCACTCATTAAGGAAAATACAGGGTATTCAATACTGTTTGCGGACACTAGCAGGATGTTTTCTGTTTTAACGCCTCAGCTGTGGCTTTCCTTTTCCAGGAAACTCCACCCCTCTATAGGAAGTGTGTTTGTGTTTCCTTGTTTCACAAAGCCCTTGATGAAAAATTTTGCTACATGCTGCTTCTTGTGGTTAATTGGCCCTTTGTATTTTATGATGCATATTAAAAATGTGGGAGCTTAGAGAGAAGCAGGTTCCACAACCCCAAAAGCTTCACTATTAAGACAGTCCCTCCCACCAATTCTCCACACACAAGAGTTGCCCGTTGGATCAGAGCCAAAGGCTGCAAGACACAAATACTCACAGTAAAGTAGTCTGATGAAAATCTAGTTTTGACATAAATCTCAGCTCCTTACCTTAACCTTGAAGCATGGGTTTCACTGAATGCAAAGCAAATTGTAACTTAATATTTCTTTGTGCTGCTTCATCTCATTTATATTTTATGAAACGACAAAAAAAGCTGAATGGTTTTTTGTTACTCTCTGTAAGAATGGCCCAATGATTTTTCAGCCCTAATGAATGAAAAAAGAAGCAATGATGCACCTACCTCTTTTATATGCTTATATACTTCTTTACATCAAAGATTTCAAGCATGCTGTGAAATAAAACTAGGCAATCAAATCAAGGAGACGTAGACAGATTTTCTGCTATGATATAACAAGGGAAGGTAGAAAGAGCTGTGAGGTTTGTGTGTGTTTGATCCAATTCTGCATGATAGGATAGATCCAAGCATTGTCATGATTGCTCGGAAGTTAGCTATAATTGGAATATTCAAGATGTCTTATCATGAGATGACTAGAAGCCCACACTTCCCAGTGATGGCAAGTTGGTGTCTTAACTTCAATTTCTTTGGCAGAGAAGCAAATAGTGGAGGCAGGGAAATCAAAGCCCACTTCTTGTGAATCATGACATTACCACATCAGCTCTGGATTCAGCATTCAGCATAGCAAAAATAGTATCTTGATATAGCTGCAATCTCCAGAGCCAATTACAAGCCCAATGAACCTTGTAGGAGAGCATTTTAAGTTGGCTGTTTTCTTGCTATGTAAAGGTAAAGGGACCCCTGACCATTAGGTCCAGTCACGGACAACTATGGGGTTGTGACGCTCATCTTGCGTTATTGGCTGAGGGAGCTGGCGTACAGCTGCCAGGTCATGTGGCCAGCATGACTAAGACGCTTCTGGCGAACCAGAGCAGCACACGGAAATGCCGTTTACCTTCCCACTGTAAACGTAGATAACGTAGTGGTACCTATTTATCTACTTGCACTTTGACGTGCTATCGAACTGCTATAGGTTGGCAGGAGCTGGGACCGAGCAACGGGAGCTCACCCCATCGCAGGGATTGCTGTGGTTGACTCTAAATCAGTGTGCTTTCTGCCTGCAAGACACAGGAAGTGCATTGAGCATCATTCTCATCCTTTATAGGGTAAATAGCATGAAAACCAGCCACCATAGTGACACATTTTTAGGCCTTGGTGTACCTCTTCTTATATGTTGGTCCATTTAGTTTAGTATTATCTACACTGACTGGCAGCAGCTTTCCAGGGTTTCAGAGAGGAGTCTTTCCAAAGCCCTCTTTGGAGATACTGGGGATTGAACATGGAAACTTCTGCATAGAAAGCAGATGCTCTACCTGAGCTACAACCATTCCCATGAATAAAATAGAAAGGATATATACCTCTGCTATACCTTTTGGTGGCTATTATTTCCTCTTTTTTTCCTGCATGGTGCTGAGTTCGTCTTCTGTTAAATCCTTAAATCTGATTTTGCTTTGGGTTTTTTTGTGTGACCATAGCTTGTCTCTGGATTTCAACTGTACTAGAAAGCAATGGTAGGAAGTGTGAAAATTCCGTCTGTGGTAGGAGTCAAACAGAGGTGAAAGAAATAGAATGCACCTCACTGAAACCTCAGTCTTTCGGAAAAGCTCATTAAAAACCCACCACTCTGTGGCTGAGACCTGCTGAAGAACTACCGTATTTTTCGGCGTATAAGACAACTGGGCGTATAAGACGACCCCCAACTTTTCCAGTTAAAATATAGTGTTTGGGATATACTTGCCGTATAAGACTATCCCTCTTCCTACGATCGTCTGTGGGCCGGACATGCCCACGCTGCCCATATCCAAAATGTCCACAGCGCCAGAAATCGCTTCTGCACATGTCCCGGAAGCCGGAAATTGCGTCTGGACGTGCACAGAAGCGATTTCCGGCGCCACACTGCCCATTTCCAAAATATCCGCAGTGACAGAAATCGCTTCTGCGGCTGCGTATAAGACGACCCCAACTTTTGAGAATATTTTCCTGGGTTAAAAAGTAGTCTTATATGCAGGAAAATACAGTAACTAACAAGCAGAACCTGAAATGCTGGGTTGGTGCCAGTCCTCTTGAACTGAATTAAGCCACATAAGATGGAATAAATGCAGCTCAATTTTGTGTATACTGTGGACGCCAAAAAATGAATTGCAAGCAATTGGTACATGAGATGGAAGAACACTAAGTAAGACCATATTTTACAATGACAGGATCACATTTTGCTCTTTTATAAAATCCAAATAACCCTCTTGAATTGTTTGGAAATGCTGCAGAATCACAAGGGCATAGGTGAGATGGGAACAGGTTATAAGGGAGGTTGTAAGACAGCAGAACACATTAGTTAACTGAAAATCCTTCCTGCATAAATTTTGTTTCCCCCCAGATACTAGCATAACTTAGAAACTGTTAAAAAGTGGTCTTTAACTTTCTTAGGCTGCAATCCTATACATTTCTTAGGCTGCAATCCTATACAATCCTATACATACTAAGAAGTATGTTCCATTTGACACCATAAGTTTTAGTTCTGAGTAAATATGCAAATTATTGTGATATGTATCCTGTTAAATAAATACCCTTGTTGTACTTAATTAGGCTTTTGACACAACTTAAGTGATTCATTTGCTGTCTATTGAAGTAATACTATGAATGAGCCCACTAACTCCTTGCAGGCAGAAAGTTAGGACATCAGGGACAAAAGGACTAAATCCTTCTCTCCCACATACTAGCTATCAATGAGCAAGAAGCTTTAGGGGAGCATTCAACCACCTAAAAATAAGATAAAACGAAACAAAATACTGTATGTTCTCTGTGATGTGGTATGTGCAGTTTGTGCACAGTTGGTGTCATATAAGTAGTAATAAGAGTAATAAGATAAGGCAGGGGTCCCCAGACTTACCGAGCGGTGGGCCGGACTGCAGGGGAGTGCGCGCGCAGCGGGCCGGAGGGCGGGGGAGTGCGCGCCCGTGCGCATGCGCACACGCACACGGGCGGAAAAAAAATCGGCGAAAATCGCTTGTGCGCATGCGTATGGGCCTCCCCCGACCCGGAAGTGCACCAGAAATGACCTCTTCCGGGTCGGGAGAGGCCCGTACGCATGCGCACAAAGGATTTTCGGCGATTTTTTGCCGATTTTTCAGATCACCGCTGCGCCGCGCGCCGTGAGAGCGGGCGGCGGCAGCGGGCGGCGGGGGTCGTCGCGGGCCGGATTGGAAGGCCGATTGGGCCGCATCCGGCCCGGGGGCCGTAGTTTGGGGACCCCTGAGATAAGGCAATGTATAAGTTCCATCTATTTTGTCTTTAGCAAATGTCTATCTGGGCAGTTATCTGTTAATATATTTTTAGTGACTCTTAAGCATAGAAAGATTGTAGATAGAAGCATCACATATTCTGAGGTCTGATGAAGTTTATATCACATACCTAGTGTAGCTCTTTATTTTCCACATTTTGTACAAGCACATCACAAAAGCTTTGACATTTGCTTTCTTTTCTTTGTTTTTCTCCTACTAAATAGCTTTGAGAGATAATGTTTTTAAATCCAAGTCCTTGCTTTTTTAATTCCCTCCTGTAATTTCTGTTCCACATGCTATGGAAGGTTATTTACCCAGGTATCCTAGTTTTGTCTCAGAACCACTCCCAGATGAAAAACAATGCATAATCCAGATATAGGTGATGGACAGTGTGGGTTTGTTCAGCTGGTAGGTGCGGCAACCTTAATATCATCTAGAATCTTGAAATATGGACTTGAATAAAACGGAAGCCAATTGGATGTCTGGTTCTGCAGCTTTTCCATTTGGATCTGCTATATTCTTAAATTTCAGAATCCTGCCCACCATGGTGACCTCTTCCCTCCTGTTCCATTCATTGCAGTCTGTTCTGTTGTGTATTATTCCACCTCATTCCATTGTGCACATATTTTCACATAAATTATATTTTATGCATCTTTTGCACATCTTTTACCCTTTTGGGGTGCACCAAAATGCATTGTGAAATTTGGAGAAGTGCCTAATGTGACTAGGAGTTGTGTTCTGATCTACAAGCAAATTCAGAGTGTTGGATTACAGTGGTTCACTGTGGAAAGTGGACCAAATGAAATCCTCTCCCATGGCTCCTGAAAGCTACCTTATATTTAAAAGAAACAAAAATATATATGAAATAAATACTTTTCCAGAAGGAAGGAATAAATGGTAAGAGAACAGATAAGCATATTGCTTAATTTAACAAACTTCCTTTCCGTTGTCTTACATCAAACTGTAAGACAGAAAGCCTAAATATGAGTAGCTGGTCTTTTGAATTTTCCAGAAACATGAAAGACAGGGAAGGATGCTTCTCACTGCTGAGAAGTAGGATGTTGCTTTCCTACTTCAGTGAAGCTGGTGTCACAGCCTTACTGTGCCAGGTCAGATGAAAAGCACAATTTAAGCAGCCACAGTGAATGGCTGCCATCTGTGCTGCAGATGTCACACTTACTTGTCCTCCTAAGAACTGATTTGAGGTTTTACTCATAGAAAACTAAAATTAAGAAGGTATAGAGAAATGCAATATGTGGGGTAGACTTTTTTTTTCCTATGAGAGAAGTAATAATTGGAGGAACTGCTAGGGAATTTTTTCTTTATAAGCTTTGGAGATCGGTTCCACCTGGTGGACAGTTACAGTGAACTGTCAATGATAACATTGAACTGTCACAATGACACACAAAATGCTTGTTTTAAAAACTACAACTTTATTTTAATGATAACTGTTTTAATGCTAAGCTGAAACTGTGCACTGGCCATCCATAGCCCAAATGAATGTTAAACCAAAAGAATATTCATTACATTGGCAGAGTATTCTGTTAATTAGAGTATCAGCAATTTGATTAGAGGCTAACCAAGATTTCTCATTATGCAAAGTTGTTTATAATTTTTCTGTGCATCCTGATGAAATAATCTGTACCAGGAATCTGTACACATTCACCCTTTGTTTCTCAATCAAATTGGCTGGTACGCTGCTTAGGACTTCTTTAGTACAATCAAGATCCAAAAGTTGTTTTCTCAGAATTGTTATGCAGAGCTCCAGAGTACTCAGGAATGAAACAAGTCGCTGTGGTGGATGCCAGGCCACCACCAACAGATGACAACTCTGAAGCAAGTGAACATGTATTTGGGTGGAGTGTGATTGCACAGGCAGGCCTTGCCCTTGAACAATGCCTGCAAACTATGCAACCACAAGCAGTATGTGCTCCTATGAATGGGTGTGTGCTCAAAACCTCCTTCCATCATTTCCCCCTTTGTATAATGAGTGGGGACAAGGCCATTGGTCTATTCTGTTTTTGGCTTTATTAGCTTCCATGTGCTGGGAAGGGAACTTTTGCAGCAAGAAGCCTGTTGTACTCAGGAATGCTCCTTGCATGAGTAGAACCCTGAATTTTCAATATTCTCAAATCATATGAGGAGCCAACATAAGCCGAGAAGGCTTTGCACTGGAGGAGCTCCCTTCTCAGTGTATGAAAAGTGATGAAGCCAGTGGTGGAAATGCAATAGATAGGGCCAGATCGATGGGCTCCTTCCCATTCTCTCCCCTCATTGGGTGAGATTTTAACACCTGTATAAGGTTACATATAATATGTGTACTGAACATACACTGTTTGGGGTTGAGGATTGCCATCACAATCCTGCCCTGCTCTGTATACTCATTGGTACCTCAGAACTGTTGTCTGAAAGGGAGAAGACTATGGAGCTAATTGGCGTGCTACTGATCACATATCTCCAGATTAAAGAGAGAGAGCTCTTGATTTTGTTAAGGGCTGTTGACTCTTCCAATTCACTTCCTGATTCATTCTACCAACTTATATGCAAATCAGAAGATGAAGGGTACTTATGTTTGCATTCAGAAGTGAGAGGACTGGGAAGGCTGGAGCCAGGGTAATTAGACACACAGTTGGCTTCCATTTTATTTATGCGCCTTTCCGTATACAGGATAGTCTGGCTTGGTGAATAGACTTTCCCTGTGCTCCAATTTTGTGGCTAGCTGTTATTCAGAAACCAACCTGCACTCTATGCAGGAAATGCAAGCTTAACAAGCTAATTATATGCATATTTAGTCTTTATTCAGTAATTCGTTCCAATTTATTCCATGTTTTAATCTCACCTTTCAACCCGAAACACTCTCAAAGCCATTTAGAAAGCATGATTTATTTGAAATACAATAAAAAATTATGTACCTACCTATATGCATACACACACATGCACACAGTTGTGCATTCCACAAATCCAAATGTCCAGTGAATTAAAAAGGCTTTGGCAGACATCCACAATAGCACCAGATTCCAAAAGGAGGGAGTCACTTAAAATGCCACTTCAAAAAATGTCCTGCTCTTACCAAATGTCAGCCTAATGTCCCGTGAAGTTCAGCAAGATTTACACACAGAAGAGTGGCCCATTCAAAAGCAGTTAATTCCTTTACCAACCATTCTTTCCCAGAGACACAATTTGCTCATTTGAGATTATTGCTATGCATTCAGGCAGGTTTTACTTGGCACGCAACATATCCTATAGATCTGTCTCCTATACATTTATATCTCACCTTGTTTACGCCAAAGAACTCAAGGCAACATAGATGATGTTCCCATGTGGTCTCCCATCCACAATATTGAGCATAACTACACCTACTTGGTAAACGGGCTGCATGATTTCAGTCTTATCAATGATTTCAGTCTTATCCTGTACAACACGTACCTTTGCTTTGTTTTTGACATTTTCTTTGAAGTAGAACTTCCACAGACATCACTGGATGATCTATACCGAAAGGCTTTTCAAAAGAGAAACATAATAAATGAGAGAAGCCAAATAGAACATTAGGGGAATTTTTTGCTTTTGTAACTGTATTAAAGTGGGTCACATTTGGGCTTAGAACCTTGGCTGTGCTTGTTGCAGTTAAATAAATATAAAAGCAATCATAGGATTTAGGATCCTAAAGCCAGTGGCATTTTTCAGAATCAAATTCAAGCTGGCCTGAGTCTGCTAAGTGATTTAAATTGACACAGCTCAGGGGTAAGCTGTATTTTATAGAGGTGCCTGCCAGTATGTTTGAAATCTAATTGCAACCAAGTTTTAAAGCACTGGTTCTTGCACAGTGATGCTTCATGTTCTTTTCAGGAGCATCTGAAAGGTTGCACTAAAAAACACCATAAATATTGTAAAAATGAATTCCTTGCTGTTCCTTGGATGCGGGCGCCACTGTGGTCTAAACCACTGAGCCTCTGGGCTTGCCAACCAGAAGGTTGGCAGTTTGAATCCCCGCAATGGGGTGAGCTCTCGTTGCTCGGTCCCAGCTCCTGCCAACCTAGCAGTTCGGAAGCACGCCAAAAAGTGCAAGTAGATAAATGGGTACCGCTCCGGCGGGAAGCTAAACGGTGTTTCCGTGCACTGCTCTGGTTTTGGTTTTCCGTTGCGTCAGAAGCGGCTTAATCATGCTGGCCACATGACCTGGAAAAACTGTCTGCAGACAAACGGCGGCTCCATCGGCCAGTAAAGTGAGATGAGTGTTGCAACCCCAGTGTCGTCTGCGACTGGACTTAAGTGTCAGGGGTCCTTTACCTTTACCTTTAGTGTTACCTATTAGATGCAGAATAATTCTGTTTTCAAAAACCACTGTGTGTTTCAAATCATGGTGCTCTTTTCCAGAGATAAGTGTATGTTCTGTCAGTCATGCAGGGGCAAATATATTTCAAATGGAAATAGGGAGTTTTCAAAACCAAAAATAAAAATGTGTTAATTTCCAGAAAGACATGACTGGTGTTGCTATCACTTTCTATTCAGATTTGTTTTCATTAATATGTAGGTCCACGAGGTTTCATAGACAGACAGACACAGTTTATTTTTTCTTTCCTTCTTCAAGATTAAACAACAATAAATATACAAGTGTTTACTGACTTTTTTTTATTATGTTCTCCTCTATACGCAATTTCACGTATATGTTTGGTATCCAGGAACGTAACTCCCACGTAAGTGGGGAGATGCCTTGTATTTTTGTGCTATAGAAGACCATGCCTTTCAGACCCCACCCCACCCTGAAAATTAATATACGGTAGCTTCAAGGCTTCAACCAATGCGTATTTTATATGCATGAGTCCCAGTTGTGTTCCGTTGAGCTTATTCTCTGGTTAGTGTGTGACAGGCTATTATTTCCTAAAACGGGCATCCCCAAACGGCGGCCCTCCAGATGTTTTGGCCTACAACTCCCATGATCCCTCCTAACAGGACCAGTGGTCAGGGATGATGGGAATTGTAGTCCAAAACATCTGGAGGGCCGAAGTTTGGGAATGCCTGTCCTAAAAGGGCTGAGTTTAGACCTGTAGCCACTGAGAGTGAGGCTGCAGAAAGCAAAATGTTCTATGTTCATTTTTTGGTTTTGGTTTGGTTTTTTTACTATTTTCCTTTAACAGGTAAAATATTAAGGAAAAGCACAGTTTCAATATTTTTTTCTTATTGGTTTAGTAAAAATAAAAACTAATAACCTGTTCCTACTCTCCAGTGTCCCTAGTGGCAAAAGCAACTAATAAACCTAACAAGATTTTAAAACTTTATAGAATATTTTTTATTTAATTTTATTAATAATTGTAGTAAAGTATTCGATTTTTCAACCCTGTACTCACTTTCTTGGGAGCAAGCCCAATTAAACACAAAGGGATTTACTTCTGAGTAGACATGTATACCATTCTGCTGCAAATAGCTGTTCAGTGAATACTTAGTGCATTCCTGGACTTCAACTATGGCACAATAGGACTTGTAAATAAAGTCTCTATACCAACCTGCTCCTAGAGATTCAGGGCTTTACAGAAAGGAGGTAAATAGACATCACTCCTGTGTAACCATCAGCTCCATACTGCAGTCAATGAAATCATACTCATTTCTTAGTATAGACTCATACCCCATAATGATGCCTTCAGCTCTCTACTGAACATGTCCAGAAATAACCTCTCTCCATACTTCTTAAAGGAAAATGCACTAGTCGATCACATGTTTATAAGGATAATTTATTTGTGCTTTTGTTAAGGATGCAGCTCAGTAATGACCACAAACAACTTTTGGTTAAAACGATATGCAAGGTTTTAATGTCTTGTACAGTGGTACCTCGGTTTATGAACACAATTGGTTCCGGAAGTCTGTTCATAAACTGAAGCGTTCATAAACTGAAGCGAGCTTTCCCATTGAAAATAATGGAAAATGAATTAATCCGTTCCAGACAGTCCGCAGAGTACTTAAACTGAAGCGTTCATAAACTGAAGTGAACTTTCCCATTGAAAGTAATGGAAAGTGGATTAATCCGTTCCAGACGGGTCCACGGAGTACTTAAACTGAAGCGTTCATAAACTGAAGCATAGGTGTAATTGGTTCCGGAAGTCTGTTCATAAACTGAAGCGTTCATAAACTGAAGCGAACTTTCCTATTGAAAGTAAAGGAAAATGAATTAATCCATTCTAGATGGGTCCGCGGCGTTCGTAAACCGAAAATTCATAAACCGAGGTGTTCATAAACCGAGGTTCCACTGTATATGATAATCCTGAAGCTATGCATTTTTAAATGCTTGGCATTCAATGGGCTTCAAATGGGGGCTATGCTTATTTCACAAATAGCAGGACTTATTCTTCAATATTGTGGGGCATTATTACAGCCAGACCAACAATTTGCGAGGCTCACAGAGCTTTCCTGTAAAATTTGCTAGAGGGAACTCTGTGAGATCACTTCCTTTGTTTTTCTTGGCAGGAAGCTGTAATACTACATCCTGCCTGCCTGCCTTGGCAGCTGCTTCTTTCTTCATCATGCTTCCAAGCTGACCACATGTGCATGTCTGAGCTCTGCAGCTCAAACACCATTTTTGAACTTACATTTTATAGTTTAGATATTAACTATAGTTTAGATAGTAACTATAAACCTGCCTTCATTTTGCTACTGTAATTGCTGCTTCAAGACCTAGATTATGTAAGTAAATACCACTTTTATTTTTTCCACAATGAATGTGTGTGTTAAGGGGGAGAAAAGGGGTAATTCAGTCTGTCTTAAAGAGTCCTGGGTTATTGTTTCTAGAAGGTTCAATCAACCCTGTCTTGTCTTCCAAGTTTAAGCTGCAAATCATGGTACTCTGCTGATCTCACTAAGGTGAACAAAAAAGGATAATAGCTAAACAATATATCCTCTCCTAGTGTCTAAATCCATGCCTACAGATATGTGGACTGAAATAATGGACACAGCTACAAACATTTAGCGAGCAAACACTCATAACAAGTGGATAATCAATCTAGCTGGTAGCTGATAATTCTAATTGATACTGTTCAGTAAAACAGTCAAGGGGTCGGGAATAATACTGTGAGAATTTGTAGAATCTGGGACCAAAGGGTTTAAATCCACAACTCAAACATAAATGAAGGAACCTCCAGGATTTAAATTAGTTGTATGAAATATTTTATCCAGTCAAATGCAATTTACAGACAGTCTTGTATTATGTTTCCTATGTTCCATGATTCATATAATAGCTAATAATTTTAACCAAAGTTGATTAGGGATACTAATTATTACGGTAAAACCCAGTTTTCTGTCCATACCCATGATTCTGTACATTGTTTAATGCTTGCTACTACAATAGAACATGCAACTGTAGATGACTGGAAGGTTATCAGTCAGCCATGAGAAATGTTATTTTTGGACAGTTGTTTTTCTAAAAAAAGCTACTCTTGGTGAAGATTTTCAAATTAAGCCAGTGTAGTCACAGCTTCAGTATCTGTAGGCTGTTGGACAAGAAGGTATTAGCAGGCCTGCCTGGTCCTTTTTTGTCTCTAGACATGGAAGGGGGAACCCATCCATTAGAAATATATTAAGTGGATACGCAGAACCTGAGGACTTTGCATGTGTTTGGTGGACTTTTGTGACAAAGCAATTGTTCCCGCTTGAACATTATACTTGCAAAAATGACTTTATATGGAACTAATGATGATACCTGCATATGTATTTATGTAAAAATAGCTTGTAAAGCCTGTTGTGTCTTTGGGTCCTCAATCCAGTTGCATGATGACCTCTTGACACCCATCTCTAGATGCTCCTTTTAGAATAAATAAATAAAATGTACAAAGTACTTTTTCTTATCACTGAAAAGCCATGGGCCAGATTCTGATATTAAAGGAGGGGACTCAGAGGACAAAGCTGACAATTACAGGCAGCTCTCACATCTCCATCTATCGGTATTTGTTACTCGTTTATTTTACCGCATCAACTTCTTCTAGTCTTTTCAGATTCGTATGTCCTCAAAATGTAGCTACCACTGGGGATCTCTTTAAAGATGTAGCATTCCCACCAGTGCAATGTCTTTGAAAACTGAGCTGTGAGGTTGGAAATATTGTGATACCTTTAATACTTACATGGAGGTTCATTGTGGACCAACTTTGTCCTCTCTCCATTGACTTCTTTTAGAAACTCTGCAGGTTTATTTGAGAATCTCTCTGGGCTCTGTTGTTGTTTTTAAAAAGATGTTTTCATCCTTTGAGATCATGCTTTGATCTACGTTTAAATAGGCAAGGGTGAGTCTGACCTAGTTTCCCCCCACCCCTTTGAGCATTTGGGGACTTTTAGAAGCATTTTATTGAAGCAAACATATAAGAGTATCTGAGGCCAGTTTTAACACTTCAGAGGATTGTTTTGAATACTCTACTATTTATATTTTGCTTTTACTGGCATCTATTATTTATTCATTATGACACTTGGGGACCATTAAGTCAAGAAACCTCAGTTGCTGAAGCACCATTTCTAAATTCCTTGCAATGTTAGCTCTTACTAATATAAGAAATATATGGGTTAAATTGATTTTCAAAAATAATGATCAATTTCTACTAGGGCTGGGGAAGGTTTTCAGCCCCAGAGCCACATTCCCTCCTGGGCAGCCGTCCAGAGACCTCATACCAAAGGCAAAAGTGGGTGCAACAATAATGTAAATTTTGTACAGCTGGCTAGTTTCTACACACATTCACCCATACCTTTCTCTATTCTCTATCCAGGCAAACTAGAGGCATTGTCAGAGTTCTAGAACACATTCTAGAGACAGGCAAAAAACTGACTAGACCACTGCCCCCATATGGCAAGCCACATCACTACAGCATCTCCATGAAGAGTTTTCTAGACTGATTCCATCCATAGTGGCCATTGGCTCCTCCTGGGCAGGAAGAAGTTTAAGAGGGAGATAGTAAGGTGCCTTATACTCAGTATTGTCTACTCTGACTGCCAGTGGCTCTCTGGGGTTTTAGACAGCAGCTTTTCCCAGCCTTACCTGGTGACACTAGGGATTGAACCTGGGATATTATGCATGCAAGGCAGATGCTCTGCCATTGATCCGTGGTCCTTTGGTTTGTCCTCTGATCTTGATAACACTTTGCTTCTGATTCTCAGTTTCCCCCTGCTCATTCATTCTGCTGCCCGCAGCCCATCGTTGACTTACTACACTGATACCTTGTATTTCCTCCAAGGTGTTCAGTTTGGCACGCATGGTTCTCTACCACCCGTTTCATCCTCCCAATGATCTTGAGGATTGCTTGAGTGAAAATCGTTCACCCAAGGATACTGTGAGCTTGAATAGAGCTTTCAACCTGGGTCTGCCAGCACACTGCTTCCCAAGCCCTCTCTAGCAGACAGGAATAATTTCAGTGGGGCAAGAAGCAGGGGTTCTTTCTCACACTCCATCAGAAATGGGAAAGTCATGGATAAAAGAGATTGAAAGAGGTGGGCTTCTGAAGAAACCCTCAACATGGTGTGGGAGAAAACCTAGAGGATTAAGTGTCCACACTTTGGCATGAATCAGTTTTATTATATTTCTGCATTCATCTGTTATTTTTTAAAACACACACACACACACAAATAAACCCACATTCAGAAGAAATACAAGTTTCTTCAACACACTCCTATACATGTTTAATCAGAAGTCTTAAAAAATAAATAAATCATGGATCGGCTTACTCCCATGGATCAGCTTACTCACAGTTCAGTATGCATAGGATTAAAGTCTATATATTTTGAGAGAAAATATATCTATTTCTAGAAACATTTTCTCTCAAAATAGACATTTTAAAACTCATCTTGATATCTTCCTCAGCCGAGAACTGCATCAAAATTTTGGAAGTGTGAAAGCTGGTGGATCCCTAAGTTTCAATTCACACTTTGGTCAGCAATGTTAGGTCAGTTTGTATTGGAATTCACAAAGATTGAACTCCTGAAGCATGCCCAGAAGAAGCTTTAAAACAGGAGAAAGAAATGGGGGGGGGGGGAAGCAGGCTACTGCAAAACCAGACTGAAAATCAGAAAAAAAGAACTGATGAGGAATGTCAAGCAGAGGCAGTACATGAAAGCAAACACACCTGTCGCTCTACTGGCCTGCAAGGGCTGCTTTTTCTTGTGCCTTCTGAAAGCCTTATAAGCTGTTTTTTTCTCCCTGTGACATTGTGTCTCCATGGTGTGAAGGAGAAGAAGCTGATCAAAATCCTAGCTATAGAACTCATCACAAGAGGAGGGGGAAGCGCACATAGGTTATAGAGGAACTAGGAGCGATAGCCAAAGGTATACATAGGAAACTTTTGAAGAACAGATAATACATTCTCATATGTATTGAATGGCTGTGAATTTTAAACAGCCATTGGGGGGGAGAGAGAGAGAGAGAAGAGAAAGTAACCAATGTGCAGTTTAACCCTCCCCCTCCACAACCCTAACAGATGGATTTCTAAAAGCATTACAGACAGAAAATTTAAATCAGGGAAGACCAAGTTTCATGGAATTTGGCCCCTTCTAATTCAAGCAAGGGATGCTTATATTTTTTAGCACCCCTGCTTTGAACAATTGCCCCAATTCTGGATGGAAGTCATTACAGTGTAGGGAACTGTGAATTCTAGGTGCAGTTTGTCACATATAGTATGTGCATATGTGTCTATTTCATTGTGTCACTGGTAACTTTTTGTGTAAAGGATCCCCAAATATGTAGCTTTTACACAACCATAAGAGTTGGATGATCAAGAGTTGTAAAATCATAAAGCTGATCTAGTCCCTTGCTCAGTACATGAAATCCAGAGCCAGAACTTCCCAACAGATGGCTGTCCAACTTACACTTGAAGACCTCTAGCAACGAAAAGCCCTCCAAGTAATTGGTTCCATTGTTGAACATTCCTCATAGTGTTCAACTGAAATCAATCCTGCTGTAAGTTAAACCCATAAGTTAAACCTGCCCTCCAGGGCAAAGAAAAGGTTTTTGTCCTCTGCTGTGTGACAGCGCTTCAAATATTTGTAGGGTGCTACCATGTTTTCCCTCCGTTTTATTTCCCAAACAAAAGCATTCCAAGATTATTCAACCTTTATTCCAGGACTTTTTTCCATACCATTGACCATCTTGGTTTCCCTCTTGTAAACCTATTCTAATTATGTCTAGATAATTAAAGTATGGCACCCAGAACTGGACATAGAATACCAGAAGAGGTCTGACTAGTGCAGAATGAAGTGGGCCCTTTGCTTCTCATGATTTGGAAACTTGAATTATGTTAGTGTGGCCTAGAATCATATCAGCCTCTCTCTTTTTTTCTAGCCACATCATTTTGCCAACTCATATTCAGCTTCTGGTAGACCAAAATCCTGAGATCCTTTTCAGATATGCTACCTTCAGTTCAGGTATCTCCTACCCTATAGTGATGTGCTTGATTACAGGGGAGGGGGCAAAATGGAGAACTTTGTCCCTATCCAAACTTTGCTAAGTTTCTGAGCAGCTTTCTAGTCTAGCATCCTTTTATTCCTACCTTTTGAGGTGTTAGGTGTGCCTCCCAGTTCTGTGTAATTGGTCACATTTAATAAAGATCCCCTCCACCCTTCCATCCACCCTGTGGCCCTCCAAATATTGCTGGACTGCAACTCCCACCATCCCTGATCACTGGCCATACCATTTGGAACTGGTGAAAGTACTTAATAGAGCAGCAAGGCCACCATCACATCCACAGACTTGCCAAGAGTGCTGGCTGTGACCAAAGATGGGGCAGGCTGGGGAATGTTCCCCACTGGTTGCTGCCAGCAATAACTTCTACCCCTTCACCTGTTTGGTGGTTGAAAGGGGGAGCTCCATGCTGGTGGAGTTATACTGGCATCACTCCATAGGCAGATGTCAACAGGGGGTGGGTCACTTCCACCCAATCCACACCAACACCATTCCAGTCATTTGGATTCCTCTGCCAATCACTGGGGGTGGGAACAACCAAGCCCCCCCCCCAATTACCTAGGATAGAGTCCAGCCGTGCCCCACATGAAACTTCCCTTCAGTTTGAAAATAGGCTTGTAATGAGGATTATCTCCTTGGAGAGGGAGTGAGAGAGAGATTTATGCATCCAGTTAACTGTTCCTCTCCCCACTCCCCAATAATAGTCATTGGCTTTCACTTCATGCCTACTCTTCCTCTTCAGCAATCAGTCATCCTGTAAGGGGAGTTATTTCTTTTTGTGACATTCAGCTTTCATTCTTTTATCATTGCCTCTTTTCTGTTGTTGTTGTTGCTACTGCTGCTGTGCCAGTTAACTCACCCTGATTATTCACATTGTCACAGACACAAGCAAACTAATTGAACTTACCTATGTACTGTCAAATGTAGTTGCCGACAATGTTTGCTTTGTCTCGCAAGCAGAACTTCTGTAAAAACCAAAACCATTATTCAGCTTGCAGCAAGTGCCTTGGTGAAAAATTTAGAAATGGCTTCTTTGGGATTTCAGAATGCTCTAGTAAGGAATAGGGATGGGGGAGAAATTCAGTACTGTTTACATTAAAAGGAAAACCTACCGTGCCTAATTTGCACTTTCTGAAACAATATGAGAACTGAAATGCAGCCATCCTTCAAAATCTATACGTCTGCAAATTTTGCAGCACAGATTTCCAGTCAATTAATGTGTCCAAAAATGCATATGCTGAAGTTGTGTCCATAAAAATGCATATATTGCTGAAAATAATTTGCAATAATGCCTTGTTTTAGGGGCAATTGCTTTGCAAAAATTTGTATATTAGGCAAAATTGGATACTAGGATGTGTATATTAGGAAAAATTCACATCAAAATACTGGTGAGTTTTCATGAGGGCTTTTTAAAAATAAAAATAATAATAATCACAAGCAGATGTGGGAATGTGGAGTACTAATTTTAAGATCAGAAAAGTAAGAGGTTGAGAGAACCTGAAGTTGACAGATTTGCCCATTCCTAGTCAAAAAGACTCTTCTGCAGGCATCCCCAAACTTCGGCCCTCCAGATGTTTTGGACTACAATTCCCATCATCCCTGACCAGTGGTCCTGTTAGCTAGGGATCATGGGAGTTGTAGGCCAAAACATCTGGAGGGCCGCAGTTTGGGGATGCCTGCTCTTCTGCATCTTCAGAAGAGAAAAACCATTATTTATGTTACAGGTAGGTAGCCGTGTTGGTCTGAGTCGAAGCAAAATAAAAAAATTCCTTCAGTAGCACCTTAAAGACCAACTAAGTTTATATTTTGGTATGAGCTTTCGTGTGCATGCACACTTCTTCAGATACACTAGAAACAGAAGTGTCAGACCCTATATATTTAGTTATTTATGTGTAACTCATGGAGCCTGCTTGAAGACAGTTGATGTAAATGAGTGTATTTCCATTTGCCTCACTGGAATCTCCTGAAGGTCATGGGGATTAATGAATCGGCAATCTGCAGATGGTGACTGAATAACTCGGAAGTCTTGCTAGCACTACTGCATTTATACAGAGAAGAAAAGAAGCAGAACTGTTAGTCTTTTCTGCCTCCATAAACTTTGCTCACAACGTAAATAGTGCTGAGAAACCTCTGCTAGAGATGCTTAGTTCCTTTCATAGAACTTGAGTTTACAATGTTTCTTGCAGATGACGAATGACAGTTAGTGCTATTATTTATGCATTCACTATCTATGAAACCAGATAACTATTGGAAGGAATTCTGTTATCTAATCTGTGGCTACTGTACACACATCCTGGATATTAAATGAAAGAGTTCTAGACTTTGCATTTTAATGTGATTACCACATGCATTTTAGTTTGTTTGCACTTTGGTTGAGATTCCTATGTGACCTAAAATCTTCCAAAGACTCAGATAAAATTATAACCTAGTATTTGAACATAGAATGAAAGGTGGGTTTTGAATATCTACATATTTTATAGTCTCCTATCCAATAGAGAGTGTTGTACCAAAGGGAAGATAAACAGCTCTGGGCCATAGGCCAGAGAAATTTGGAGGAGGATGAATAGCAGTCCAGGAAATTCAGTATGCTATATGCAAAGGCTGGATAACCCTCTTTATTCCAAGGGCTAAATTCCATGATGGGAGTGTATACAACTGGTGGGCAGGACTAGATGCAAAACTGGGGAAAGTCCTGAGGGCCAAACTGAGAGAGCTGGAGGGCCACATTTGGCTCCTGGGCATGAGTTTCCTACCTGTGCTCTATTCTTAAACTTCAGTCATTGTAGCAAGGCCTTGGTGTGTTGTCTTGAATAGTTGTGGCACTTGCTGTTCAAAGGCAGCAGGGGAGGGGGGGAAGCTTGATCTAAAATGAATGTTTTAACATTTAAAAAGTTAATTTGAGACATGAAAAGATTTCTGAAGAAGTGATCTGTGAACCTATGCACTCATAATTCGTTAACCCAAATGCCATCTACTGACAAATTTAATGAAGGCCCTTTTTCCTAGACAAATGAAATGCCAGGAGTCTCCCAAGTACATAGCAGTTACAGGAAGTGTGGAACTGGCAAGGGGTACCTTTATGCTCACATATTCACAGGCTATGATATCTAAAAAGGACTGAGAACAATTCAGTGATAATAAGCAGCTGAGCGAGTGAGTTACACTGACCATCATTTTTGTATCAGTTCTACTTGGAACATAAATGTGTGAAAAGTGGAAACATGAGTCATGAATCCATTTAGTGGTTTGCTTATTTTTGGTGATATCCACTGCATTCTGATTTAAATGCTTGCAAGCCAGTGGATCACAGGGCTGTCATGCCTTGGACTCATATTTCCTATGCCTTTCATGACAGCTATCTGCCCCGTTACAAGAATAGTAGCAAAAAGAGCTGTCATGAATTTTGCTTAAAGCACATTTTCATGTTAAATTTGGAGGCCCCTCAGGGAATATCCAAGGAATTTTGTGGGAAACAAATCACATTTTGATAAGACTCATGCAACTTGTAAGAGGAGTGGGTGTTCTCACATCCTTAGCCCTATCAAATTTCAGAGAGGTAACTGTCTTTCTCTATATCATTCCTGGATAAAGAAGGAAGATTTCTTGCTTTCCTGCTCCATTGCTCTTAGTGACAGTCTAAGGATTGATGACCTGAAACAGAATCTTTTCAGAACATAGAAAATGACTCCCAAAAGAAGTGGTGGAGTCTCAGTGCTTCATACATTCTGAAACAACTTTCTAAAAATATGGTACAACTATAAGCATAGAGTACAGACTTAAAAAAAATATTCTAGGGCACAATCCTTGCCTTATGCTTTGGAGCATGCACACTATGGGATTCCTTTGGTTCACGATATAACAGTCCCCCCCTGCTATAGTGGGCTTCCTGCAACAGCAAGAGTTGTTGAGCTAGAGGACCTTTGGGTCACGTTTCAACTATGATTCTATGACTTCCTTCACTGTTAATTATTTTACAGATGCCTGATAGAGCAATCACTTCCTTCTTGTTTTTCAAAACTGTCAGAAAAATTGACTTTGCTGAAATAATATGTTGGAAACTTAAATCAAAAAAATTACAATATTTGTTTTGCTCTCAATGACTTCCCATTGTCTTTGTCTTGCACCACAAAGAGGCTAGTTATCAAAGCTTGCTGCATATGTTTGGTTTCTCTTAAATGCCCAGGAGGTTGGTATTTGATGACCTTTTACCCCAAGAATTCAGTTTCCTGAAGCAGAAAATTAAGCTTTTTCCCCCTATTTTCTGCAGAAAAGTCAATGTGTCCCCAATATTCATGCAAGACTGTGCTGACATACACCTAGCAGAGAAAATATTAAGTACTATCCCTAAATAGCTGGTACAGCAAAAGGAACGGTCTGAACAAAGACATAGGGTTGGATCCAGACTAAGTTAGTCATGCTTTGGCCTCATTGAAATCAATGAGGCTTAAGTTAGACATGACTTAGTTGTCCCCTTGATTTCAATGGAACTAAATAAGGCATGACTAACTTAATCAGCACAGTCCAATCCAGAAGTGAATCTCATTGAGGTCAATAGGGCTTACTTGCACATAAGTGAGGCTAGGATTAGAGTTTTTGTCTAGATCCTTCCCTGTGTTCAAGACAGTGGCCAGGTGTTTTTCCCTCAGCTACACTGAAGCTTCTATTAAATAGGACTGAGATCCCTTGCTTTGACTTGCATTTTCGCAATGATGTGTCAAGACACAGTGAGATTTATTTATATTTTAGTTGCGCTAAGGAGAACCTGTAGATAGTCTAACTCAGATGTGGGAATGTTTTCAATAAATGATTTTGACCTTCTGAGCTTTGAGTGGGGCGGAAAACAAAACTTGGTTCAGCACTTTTCTCCTGCAATACAGGAAATGAAATCCAGAGGTGTGAACAGGTATATATAATTGAACGGTATTGAAAAGTAGACTTCGCCACAAAAACTGCAGATCCAAAAGCTTTTCCTAAATCCTACCACTTTAGGCTCTTTTCCTATACCATACCACTTTAGGCTGCAGAGAGCTATGTGTTTATCCCTACCCCTCCTTGATACATTTATGTTGCATAGATTCATTGAATCGTTGACTTGGAAGGGACCACAAGGGTCAACTAGTTCAGTTGCCTGCAATTGCAGGAATTTTTTCCCCCAACATGGGATTGGAACCCTGAGATTAAGAGCTATCCCACAGGTCCATAGTAAATTAACATGTCAGGAGAGGGGGCCAACCTCACTTTCTTACTGATATTCACCTGGTAGATGAATGAGCTTTCCTCTCCCCATAGAGAAGCATTCAGACATATATACGCACCAGGCAGTCCAGGATTTTAGCATAAGGTAAAGGTAAAGGGACCCCTGACCATTAGGTCCAGTCGTGACCGACTCTGGGGTTGCGCGCTTATCTCGCATTATTGGCCGAGGGAGCCGGCGTATAGTTTCCAGGTCATGTGGCCAGCATGACAAAGCCGCTTCTGGCAAACCAGAGCAGCACATGGAAACGCCGTTTACCTTCCCGCTGTAGAGGTTCCTATTTATCTACTTGCACTTTGACGTGCTTTCGAACTGCTAGGTTGGCAGGAGCTGGGACCAAGCAACGGGAGCTCACCCCGTCACAGGGATTCGAACCACCGACCTTCTGATCAGCAAGCCCTAGGCTCAGTGATTTAACCCACAGCGCCACCTGGGTCCCTAGGATTTTAGCATAATTAGAGTTGGCAGTGGCAAACACCAGGAGCAGCTTGTTTCATGAAGCATAGCTACAGCAATGCCCCCCCCACATCAGTATCACTGCCACACACCAGGAAAGGGGGACAAGGTTGGGGCTGCACACAGACTGCTATATAAGCTATGTTAGCGCACCACACCCCAACCACACCACTATCTTACCCTCACTTTAAGTGACAGTGATGCTGTGGCTGGGAGGCTACTGCCATGGTTTCCCACCCCGCACTCCAAGCAGGTGGACTGCTCCTTGCAAATACTGCATAATATATAGTGCAGATACATGTTGGAGTAAGAAAGCACAGGAGAACCTAGCCAGTTGCAACCCCCTGCTGAACAGGTTCTCCCACCTGCTTATGATAAGGATGGACAGATCAGCCTATTTCTGACCCATGACGCTTGTCTCATCCCAGTTCCAATCTGCATATTAATCTGGGAGGTACAGTTCAGATCTGTTAGTTCCAGAACATGCACAGATTGAATAGTTTAAAAACAAGTTTCAAAATAAGTTATCTCCGCACCTTACACAAACACCAGTGTGTAAATGAAAAATAGATTTGTTATAGTTACAGGTAGGTAGCCGTGTTGGTCTGACGTAGTTGGGGGGAAAAATTCCTCCCAGTAGCACCTTAGAGACCAACTAAGTTTGTCATAGGTATGAGCTTTCGTGTGCATGCACACTTCTTCATATACCGTGCATTCAGATACCGTGCATATGGTGCACATGAAAGCTCATACCTATGACAAACTTAGTTGGTCTCTAAGGTGCTACTGGAAGGATTTTTTTTAATTGTTATGTAAGGGTCACAAGGAATCTGAATATAGACATATCATGCTAGCCAAAACACATCTAAGACTAAAGCCCTCTTCAAGCATCCAGTAAATAAATGATGATGATGATGATGATGATGATGATGATGATGATGAATACCATGCCCATCCGGCTGGGTTTCCCCAGCCACTCTGGGTGGCTCCCAACAGATTAAAAACAGAATAAAACATCAAACATTAAAAACTTCCCTAAACAGGGCTGCCTTCAGGGAAGGGAACCTTGAGGAAGGGTGTCCACAGCCCTGTCACCATTCCAATTGCCCTCAATGAATTGAAAGGCAATCATCTGAAGAAAGGAGCTTCCTATAACCATTGAGACTTCTTGTACATCTTAGAACTCTGGGGAAATTGAAAAATAGTGGACCCTTCCTGCAAATAGTCACCCTCCACAAAGAATAGTGCTGGAGGCAGAGTTAAATGCTTGTCCCTATCCTGCCTTATCAGTTGCTTGTCAACTATGCTGCTCCAAAGGATTATAATACTGAGTTGTTAATATAAGGAAGAATCGGCCGTGCAATTTAGCCTGAAGTGAAATTGGATGGGGAACACTTGGGGATGGAAACACTTTGAAAAGACTTCGGAAACAGGAGGGGTCCCCACTCCATCCCAGACACAGTTCTAAAAGCAACATTTAAATCTTGAAATGGGCTTATAAAGATCATGGGTGGTGTGAAGAAAATGGGACAGAGATAAATGCTTCTTCCTCTCTTATAAGACTAGAACTTGGCATCACTCAATGAAACTGTTTGGCAGTACACCCAAGAGAAATTTCAGTAGGGTCCAAATCAAAACTGGAAATGCCTCCTCTGGCCAAATGTTCAAGAAATTTTGACAATAGCCAAAAGACACCTGGAAAGGTCAAGCAATATTTCAGGGAGAAGAGAGTGGAGTCATCAGACACCCTTATTAAAGGTTTTTTGGTTTTTTGGTATTTTGTTATGATAAAATTTATAGGCAATTCTGACTTGAAAATCAAGGGAAGTGCACCTGCATTATTTCAAAGCAATGAATTTTATACATAAGGCAAAAATACATTTTGGTTCACTCATGACTTCAGAAAGTGCAAATTTGATATCGATTCCCCTTTGAATGTGAACTGAACTGAATATCTTGCCCATCTCTAGCTAGAACGCATGAGTAGTGGAGAGAGACCATAAGTACAAGTGTCAGTTCAGATGACATGCGAAGCCAAATCTTGGGTTAGTAAGACACAGCTTGGCAGCAAAAGAGAGCAGGGAGGGGGCTAAGTGGCTGTGAGCTCCTCCCTGGAAGGCCTAATTGCTTGTGTCATCTCAGCAAGCCAAGGTTTGGCCTTGTAGGTCATCCGAATCATCTTACTTTTCCCAAATTACAAACTACTGACTACAGCAGGCATCCCCAAACTGCGGCCCTCCAGATGTTTTGGCCTACAACTCCCATGATCCCTAGCTAACAGGACCAGTGGTCGGGGAAGATGGGAATTGTAGTCCAAAACATCTGGAGGGCCGAAGTTTGGGGAATGCCTGGACTACAGTATATTTATAGTGTGACTGCTGGGAGGAGCACTGAGAGAAGAAACATCATGGTGCAGCTGTAGCAGCACAACCAGACGCCTCCATCTGCCCCAGCTGGAACAAAACATGTCACTCCCGTATCGGTTACAGCAGGCGCTGTAAACCTACCAACAGTTTATCTTCACCCCCAAAGGCACACTCCTCCATTGTCTCCCAAGACAGGCAGATGCCAGCAACAAAAACAGTACCTGCTTGCTTTTCTAGGCTATAATCCTATACCCATTTACATGAGAGAAGCTTCACTGAAATTAGAGGGACTTACTTCAGAGTGGACATGCACAGGATGGCATTGTAAGGCTTTAATCCTATATCCATCTACTTGGAAGTAACCCTGTTACATTCAGTTGTGTTTCTGATATAAGACTGATCCATTATAATCTATCTCAGATATAAATGTGATTTGATACAGACAGAAACAGTTGTCTCCTCTGTGTTTCCTGTATTTTCTTGTAATATGTAGTTCTGCCCTATGGAAATGCCAAGCAACTATTCAGACAATCAAAGAGCGATAATGCAATGAACCAATAATTTTTAAGACACTAAGCCTGGAGCTACTTCATTTTATAATATACTATATAAACAAATGTCTTAAAGTCAACTTTTCAGTTAACATGTAATCACACTTCTAAATGTGTGTCTTTATGCATATTACAGCTAATTCATGCAAACTGAAAATTAATTAGGTTTTAATAGTACATCAGCCAAACATCTTATAATTATATCTATAAAGCCATTAGATGGGCAGAAAGAACAGTTAAAAGGGCAGAACAAGCTGGCCAAATCTCACTGCTGACAGTAAGCAAACCACAACAATCAAAGCTGTAGCTTTTACAATTTTAAAAAGGACCCTTTTACAAATTAGAAAGGGACTTGATAAGAGATTTACAAAATTATGAATGGTAATGAAGAAATCTAACAGATATTTTCTTCTTCTTTTCTCATAATAATAGAACTTGAGAACCCCCCCCCCCATGAAATTGGTTTGCAATAAATTCTACACTGACAAATAAAGAGACAATGTAGCCATGTCACCCTCTTGTCACAAGGCTCCACCAAACAGCCTGTTTATCCATCATTCTATCTTGAGTTCATGTCAGTTTTGCATGTGTTTAATCATAACTCCATTCAGTCCCATTTTTACAATGATCTGTGTGGTGTGTTTTTTAAGCAGATGAAAATTTCTATTTAAACATTTGAGCACAAAACACTTATTTAAACACTTATTTTATCTCAATGTACTCATTTCTAAATGTACTTTACCCTTAAATTCATTTTCCCCCTTCTTCTACATTTTAATAGATGTTTTTTCAAGGCAATAGCTATATTTCAAAATCTGGAGAAGTGCAGAATCCAAAGGATATTTGTCTTCCAATATATCTGTATTAGTTCAGGAGGTGCAAATTGAGGCACTTAAAAATGCAGACCAAACAAAAGTAAGGGCTGTAGTGCTATGGTAAAGTACACATTTTGCATGAAGAGGTTCCCAGATTCAATTTATGGTATCCCGAGGTAGTGCTGCATGAAATTCTATAGAGAGCTGCCGCCAGTCAGTGTAGACAATACTGAGCTAGATGGACCAGCTGGTATAAGGCAACTTCTTAAGTCCTCCTATAGCAGGGGTCAGCAAACCTTTTCAGCAGGGGGCCAGTCCACTGTCCCTCAGACCTTGTGGGGGGCCAGGCTATATTTTGGAGGGCGGGAAATGAACGAATTCCTATGCCCCACAAATAACCCAGAGATGCATTTTAAATAAAAGGACACATTCTAATCATGTAAAAACATGCTGATTCCCGGACCGTCCGTGGGCTGGATTTAGAAGGCGATTGGGCTGCATCTGGCCCCTGGGCCTTAATTTGGGGACCCCTGTCCTATAGTGTTACTGGAAGCTCCCCATATAAAGCAAATGAAGATGGCAGCATGACCACAGAAAGAAAGAACTCAAAAGGCACACCATTCCTGGGAGTAGAGCCCTTTGAAAACAGTGGGGCATACCTCAGAATGACCATGCCAGGCTAATTGCTTAATAATACCATTATATTATTAAGCTAAGGTTGAATTTTTTAGCATAATCTTTCAGTATATATAGCTTAATATATATATATTAAGTGGTCATGGGGAAATGGATAGAAAAGATAAGATAAATGGAAATAAGTTTGATTGGAGATGTAATATTTAGAGACAGTAACACAAATTAATGAGAATATGTCAGTTAAGTGATGTGGAGGGATTGGGAAGTTTGTTTTCTTTGTTTGTTATTGAATTTTATTATACTATTTGTTTAAAAGATGCATTTGTTCTTATATTGTATTTTAATAATTTAAATAAAGACTATTTTAAATTTAAAAAACAACAACAATATATATAGCTCAGACATACACTGCTCTTTTGTGGATAACACGTCTGTGAGGTGGGGTTGGTGTGTGTTGGGAGTTTCAACCAGGAAGGCCCAGGTTTGAGTCTCTGCTTAGTGTGAGGCTCAGTGGGCAACTGTGGACCTATTACTTGTAGACTAGCCTAAAAAATGGGTAATCTCCATGCCCAACACTCTAAGCTCCATAGAGGGAAGGACAGTCATTCATTCATTCATTAAATCTAGAGTTTGGACCTGCTATTGTTTATACTACAGTAATACCTCGGGTTACGAACGCGATCCGTTCCGGATCGCAGTTCGTAACCCGAATAGTTCACAAACCGAGCGCGATGGGCGCCGCCATTTTGCGCATGCGCAAAGCGCGATTTTCGTGCTTTGCGCATGCGCAAATCGCGCGATCGCGTGCGCGCGGCTTATGCGCGCGTGCGACGAAAACACTTCCGGGTTTGCGCAGTTCGTAACCCGAACTGTTCGCAAACCGAGGTGGTCGTAACCCGAGGTACGACTGTATATGGGCAGAATTCCACATGGGCACCCCCACTAACTGAAAGGGAGGAAGGGAATATCACCACCTCCCTGAAGCTCCCAGTGCCACCTTTCATACTTCATACTATTTCATACTATTTTGGAGGGTCCTCCGACCTCCCAGAAAAGATGGGAGGTATAGTGAGCTGCAGGGAGTGGGTAAATCATGAAAACCACCCCCTTCAGCATTTTGCCAGAAGAATTCCTCTGCTATATCATGTGGCCTTCTATCTGCAGGAAGCAAAGTCTGGCTCCATCCTGGTGAAACTCAAAAGTAATGTATATTCTCCCCCCCCCCTTCTGCACTGCAGTCTCTATCAAAAAATTGATTGCTTCTGTTTCCTTTTCACTGATGCCAGTCACATATGGAACAGAGCATTTAGTGATCCCATTGAAGATATCAAAAACAGTGAAAGTGATGTCAAAGGAGAATACATGTTAGAAGAAAGAATCAATTTTTTATCCATTCTAATTGCTTATATTATGAATTTCATTACAGCCAATTCCATTATATGAATCCATTCTCTCAAGATAGTCAATAATTTGAAAGTTCAAGTGGATTTAATAATTCATTCAGTGGGCCCTTAAACTATTTCAGTTTCCCCCAATACCATATAACAATTATCACGAGAGGCAAATTTAAACTTGTGTGCTCAAAGATTTTTCTAAGTATGACATTTTTGTTCTCTGCACATTCTATAAACTCCCATAGGAGAAAAATTCATGAACAACTAATAGCAGACCCAGTCAATTTAGAGACACACATTTATTCACCCAGTTCGCTGTGTAGTTAGTTCAGGTTCAGCTGAGCTAAATAACAGTTGCAACAGATGTGTGTGCTACTAGGTTAAGAAAATGATGCAGACATAAGCTCTCTTCAGGCATTCAGAGTGAATGTGTAAAGATTGCTGTGGCATTGTGTGCAGAAACCCTGCCTGCAAAACCTAATTCCAAGAGGACACCTTCATGCACTGAGTGCAAAGGTCTGAAGGGGGCTCCAACCATATTCAGCTGAACATAGTTGCCTCTGTGGGACTGGGAATGCTGTGTTGTCAGGGTTCCCAATTGCACAAAGGCGTCAATGCAGGGATGTGGGGCAGCATATGCAGAACATTGGGAAGGAGGCTTCCAATTGGCATCTGATTGGCCGCTGTGAGAACAGGATGCTGGATGAGATGAGCCATTGGTCTAATTCAGCAAGGGACTTATGTTCTTACCATCTTCTATACCAGGCATGGAATCTGTGGCCCTTCAGATGTTATTGGATTCCAACTACCATCAGCACCAGCCAATGTGGCTAATGATCAGAGTTCGTGGGAATGCCACAGGTTCTCCACCTATACGCTGCATATTTTACCCCACAAACAAGCCAGATGTGGCTTGAATGCGCAGATAGGGCCATGATATTGCATTGTTCTTAAAGTTTTAAAGAAAAACAGCGGACAACATGAACTCTTCATGTGATGTCAGCTTTGGTCATTGCTGCTAATGTGTTGGATGTTGAATATGAATAATGGGTTTAAGCTCACTATGGCCATGAACTCGCCAACCTAGTTGATGGATTTTCAAGCTCAGTTTCAAACAGCTTGCCCCTTAGGTATGCTGGAGAATTTAGACTCATGGCAGTTAAATGCTAGAGCAATATTTAATAAAAAATGAAGGAGTGCAAACCAAAGTAAGCAGTTTCACATGCATTTTTAAAGGTATTTCTGATCATTAATGTTGTGTGTGGTGAGGAAGAGCCATAATCCTGACATTAGCTGCTCTGCTGCCTACATGGACAGGGCCTGGGCAGGGAGGCAACAAGTTAGGAGCGCCAGTGTATCTGCGCAACCCTGGCACTGCCACTGCCCCAGCCCCACCCATGGAAGCAGAGGTGATGCTGGAAATTCCACCCACCACATGTGGCACCACTTTTAATATATTTATAGTTCATTGTTCTGGACACCAAAAGTTTTTTTTATATATATAAAAAATAATAATATAATCTACTTATGCAACCATAAGTAAGATGAATTCAGCAGAAGGAAATGTCCATAGAACAGAGTTCACAGCAATGCCCTTCACTGAAAAAAAAATATATCCAAAGTTTGTAAATCATTAAAATGACAATCTGCACATGGAGGTGCATGAATTGGGGTTGGGGTAAGTGAATTTAGGTTTACTATCTAAAAGGTTTTTAAGACTGAAATGCTATGGATGGGTGGGTGGGTGTGAAGATTGTAATGCAGCACCAAAATGTTGCAACACAGACTTCAGGGAAGTCTCTTTGGGAAGGGCATTCCATACCCAGGGTGCAAGCCCTGAAAATGCCATGTCTCTGCTGCCTGAGCTTTCATTCTGGTCTGTAAGTGGGAGCCTTGGGACCCAGTATAACATTGATTCATTTGGTAGAGAGACACCCAAAGAATAGCTTCAGAAGGTCCATGTAGGTAAGATAAGTTCCAGAGGAGGTTTCCTGAAGGGAAACCTGACCCAAATGTTTAGGGCTTTAAATGACACTTTTAATTTGGCCCCAAAACAGACTGACTAAACACTGGCATAATATGATCATATTCCAGCTAGCAATCTCTGTACACTCTTTGAAACTGCATAGAGTTTCTTCCATAGGAGAGTTGAGCATTCAGTACTATATACCAATGGAAACAATACGGCTGACGGTCAATATAAAATAAATGCTTTCCACTTTGATTCCAGATATGTGTTTGTGAAATTTAACATCATCATGCATCAGAAATCCACTGGAAACCACCTGAGGGGAAAGAAGCAGCAGAAAGCACTTAGACAAAGTAAGTTTCAGAACTCTTAATGCAATATTGTACTTACCTTTTCTTAACTCATTCCTGAAACAGGAGTGGTGTTCTTCTTCAACAAAGAAGACTTTGGGCTTTTGCACATTTTGTGTGTTTTTATTGTTTATCTGGAAAAATGGGTTGCTGTGTATTAGAAAAGTTCCCCTCCATCAACCCCTCTGCTCATAATCACACCTTCCAAACACTGCATTGTAGTGAAGATACAGGACATCAGCCTGTGCTTGTGTGCAACATTCAGCTACACACTTTAAAAGTGCTTTACTGTAGCCTGATTGAACCTACTAATCATGATGATCACCAACAACAAATAATCTCCACTCCTTTGGTAATCAATAGGCACTTTACCAACTCTTTCTAGTTGCTGGAGGTGGTAGTGGGCTAATAGAATCAATCCTTGATTGCAAGCTATTCTCTCTCATTGTATTCCTTTTGTGGACACTTTTTACCCAAGATTTGTCAATTATTTTCAATGCTTTGAGCCATTAAAAAAACATATTTGTGTGTTTATGCACCAAAAATGCACTGCAAAATCCAGAAAAGTACATATGCCTGCTGGGAGTTGTGTTTCATTTTTCAAGCAAGTTCAGGTGCATCAGATCATGTCAGTCCCCTGTGAAAAGTGGCCCAAATTTCATCCCTAGATGGAGCCAGGTAATTTCCTCCTGTATTTTTCTATGTCATCTGAGTGAAAATCTGTACCTATATCCATCCATCTACCTGGGGGCGGGGGGCGTGTTTGCTGTCTCCAGACCTCAGTAAACCCTGACAAGTTAATCACAAAGTTATGCAACTCCAGATTGGCATTTTAAATATGAAATGAAAATCAAACTTGAAGCATTATAGCTCACGATGGTGTATGAATATTCATTCATTCCGTGGCACTTCCATGAATTCTTTTAATTACCATCTTTTCATATTCCAGTTTCTCTGTAATTCGTTTGATAAACACTTCTGCAAAGGGGTTGCAAATGGCACTTTCATTTTGCCAATCTCAGAGGTTATTATGAAGAAAATACATCATCAGGATTGGTCATTTTACATCTACTACGTATGAGAATCAGGCCTAACTGCATTTTTGTTTAATTGGTGATGCCTAAATCCATGAAGTAAGGAAATTCTATTCTTACACATCCACAAATAATTAAATATGGATTCATAATTAGCATCCACAGAGACTTTGACAAGTTTTGCAGCAGGGGCCAGGGACCAAAAGGTCAATAATTGAAATCTATCATATGTGTGGGTATTTAGTGGCTGAAATGCAAGCAGAATCCATAGCTGAACAGACCCAGTTATGTGTACTGTATACCAATTATGTGTATATGCATGATGGATTAAATTGCTGCCAAAATGTACAATGACCACTAACAAGGAGTTAGTTAGTTTGGTAAAAGTTAAACACTTTTAGATGTAGGAATCTCAACTCACAGGTCATCCAGCCTGTGCTTTTAGGTTTATTTTACTCCTATGCAGTTACTGTATACAATTTCTGAAATATATAAAGGAAAACATAAATATATGCTTCTATCAAGGATGTTTACCGTGATGTTCAGTATATAGAGAGCTGCCGATGGGCTGGAAGTGTGAGAGAAATAAATAGGTAATATAACAGCATCTCAGCTACTAAGGACACCAAGTCATCTTGTCTAAAAGCGTTTGCACTTTCATCTGTCCTTTCCAGTCTGCCTGCCCGATGAGGGATACTGTGAACTCAATATCTGTGCACAGTCCTTCAGTAGCATATACAGTATTGGTCAAATGAAGATTTCACTTTTTTTCCTCAGTTGTAAAAAGTATCACTGCAGATGATAGAGATACCGGTAGATGATAGATAGATAGATAGATAGATAGATAGATAGATAGATAGATAGATAGAGGCTTAGGTGGAAGGAGCTCCCCACTCAGCCGGCCAGGTATCCCTTTACATTCATTTGCTGGAGCTTTGGTGGTGTATATTGCCATTATGTCACCACAGATAAAGAGGAATCCCACTAGTACTTTGCACCAGTAGAAGAGGTTAAGCATCAACAGCAGGAAGAGAGAAAGGCTCCCTCCAGGTGCCCTTTCATTGCTTATGATGATGAGGAATAATGGGAGTTGTAATTCTACAACATCTGGGGGGCCACAGGTTGCTCTAGCAGTAGGGGAGGAGGACAGCGGCATCCAATTGGTGATGGAGGCACTACACTCATTAAAATGAGGCAGGGTATCCTGGGGAGCTCCAGGTTGGTGGTGGCAGCAGCCCTGCATGTACACACACCCCAGTGGGGCCACCAACAATCTAGAACTCCCCCACAATGGCACTGCCTCGCCCCGCCCTCCCCTCGCTCTAGTGAGCATAGTGCTGCGACTGGAATGACACCACTTCTTCTGCCCTCCCCCTTATGACCCATCACTGGGTTCCCTATCAGTGATATAAAGTGAGTCTGCTCAAGCTGAGACTAGTTGGGGAGCTTTCCTAGGATTGACTTTGCTGTCAAAGCATGGGAGCCTTTTTTATTTGTATCCTTTGGGTAGCCTGGGGCTCAGGGACTGCACTGCTCACTGGAGTCTAAACGTCAGCATTTGGGGGCTTTCGTACACACTTTTTGACTGTCCAGAACTTGGATGAAAAGTAGCCAAACATGGGGACTATGTCTTATTTAAGTGACTAGCACAAAAATTGCCTTGCTGGATCATGCCAGGGTCCATCTAGTCCATCTCCAGCATGCTGTTTTCAACAGCAAGCAGTTAGGGACTTTGGGGGAAAGAGGATTGACTAGGATCTGAAGATGAACTCTCGCCTCTGGGTTCCCAATGACTTGGTACTGCATTGAGCTAATCATAAGTAGACATGGGCAGGAAGGCTTAATC
This sequence comes from Zootoca vivipara, assembly GCF_965207765.1. Lineage (NCBI taxonomy): Eukaryota > Metazoa > Chordata > Lepidosauria > Squamata > Lacertidae > Zootoca > Zootoca vivipara. The sequence goes on from NC_142588.1 coordinate 25,404,884, forward strand.
ACACTTTTATGAGCTGTGTCTTCTATGGTTAGTTTGAAACATTGTTGAGCAGCACAAGGAAGTGGGGAAGACACTTGGAGAACTAGAATATACTGTATTGTCTGAACAACCTGGTGCTTAATTTAATACAAATTGACTTGGCTGTCTTGCATGAGTCATCCAGTGAGCACATTATAATAATTATTATTATTATTATTATTATTATTATTATTATTATTATTATTATTATTTGCAATGCACCTATTCATTGTTTGAGGCATCCAGGAATTGCTATTTGGAGGGCTGGAGCAGGAGTTGATGGGCGAAGACTGATTCTGCTTTGATGCAAAGGGTCAGCCTTTTGTTCTCTAAATGACTGTCAAACCAGATTATCTTAAAATATTTTTATCATATAAATCTTAATGCTAATGCAGAGAGAGAAAGAGATGACAAATCCCTCGGTAATGCTAATCAACAGTGCATAAGGGTCATCGTTTGAAGGAAATGTATTTCATTTTTTAAAGTTTTCTGAACAAACCTGACCCGTTCCATCTTTGGAGCTTCAAATCTCATAGTAAACTAGCTGGCCCGGCCATGCGTTGCTGTGGCTCATCCCTGTGTCCTGATCCATGACGTATCCCGTCTCCCCCCGTCATCCCTGTGATTCCCCCACCCTGTCCCGACCCATGACCTATTCCATTGCCTCCTCCCCCCCCCAACACCCACCCATGTGAGTCCTCACCTCCATTCAGCCTAGTTCAGCCTAGTTTGGCCTAGTCTGTAAAGGTGAGCCGAGGTGCTGTGGAGAGGGAAGGTTTTCTAGCTGCAGTACCAGTGTAGCCGCCGTTAGAGGGTGCTGTTTTGCAACCTCTTCTGGCTTCTTTCCAGCATGCACTTTTGGGTGAGTTGTGTGTACTGAAAAACAGGGTTTGGTTTTTTTTACCTTGCACAGGTGTGACATCTGTCTACGCAAATGGTATATGCTTCCTCGCTTCAGTACTTTGATTCGCATTATTACATAATATATTGATTTGATTGATGTTAATCAAATTAACATATTAACTTTATTAGATATTGCAGTCCGCATTCTTTTCTCTTACTTCATAGAATCATAAAATTGTAGAGTTCGAAGGGACCATGAGGGTCATCTAGTCCAACCCCCTGCAATGCAGGAATCTTTTGACCAATGTGGGTCTCGAACCCATAACCCTGAGATTAATGACTGGTGCTCTACTGAGTGAGCTATCTTCATTCAGGAGTATTGAACTTATATGCAGGCTTCAACATGGTGCCATCCAAAGGTTTTAAACTATAACTCATCACCCTGACCATTTGGCATGCTGGCTAGGACTAATGAAAGCTATAGTCCTAAACAGCTGGAAAGTAACAGGTTGAGGAAAACTGTTCTACAGCTCTCTTGTGCCATTGTTAGGAGGCTTAAACGTCACTCTGTCTATCATGTTCTAACATATAAATGTGCTTCAATCTATGAGGTATCCAGTGCCATGGGAACGGATAGCTGAAAATATTTTCTTTTCAGCTTAGCAAAAAGTTGAATAGACACATTGTTCTGTATTCAAACTGATTCTTTCTCAGCAATATTGCCAGTTATTTATCTGCTCATTCTATGTATGTATAACATATTTAAATGCAAGTTTTAAAACGCAAATATATGTTTATGCAAATAATAATAATAGAAACACAGAGAAAATAAAAACATATATTATTTACAATTATATTTTTTTAAAAAAAGAAATATAATCCTCCTGACAAAGAACAGCAAATATTTAGCCTGATGCTGAACAGAGAGCAATGTTGTTCCCAGGCAAACTTTCCTGGGAAGCAAATTCCATCCATGGGGCACCATGAACCATAGAAGGCCCATTTGGCAAGGTCACCTGGACGAGATCCTCCAAAGTTGACCTCTGCACATAGACAGGTAGATGCATTCCTTCAGAAACTGGGTCCCAAGCTGCATCTTCACTTTGAATTGTGCTTGGAAAAGCACCAGTCCTCTAAACCAGGCACCCCCAAACTCCGGCCCTCCAGATGTTCTGGCCTACAACTCCCAGGATCCCTAGCTAAGAGGACCAGTGGTCAGGAATGATGGGAATTGTAGTCCAAAACATCTGGAGGGCCGGAGTTTGGGGATGCCTGCTCTAAACCATCTGTTTTTGGACTCCAATTCCCATCATCCCTAGTTAGCAGGACCCAATGGACAGGGATGATCGGAACTGTAGTAAAAAAACCAAACAAACCAGCTTGAGTCTCACATTTAGAAAACCCTACTCTAAACAATCATTTCGATGTACGATTAAAGGGCCTTACTTTTGGTTAAACATGTGTAGAATCACTTTCTGACTGTCTTTGAAGACAACCAAAATTGATTCAGACCAAGGTTGCCATATTTCAAAAAGTAAGAATCAGGAACCCTGAAAGTTGTTGAGCTTTACATTAATGCAATTTTTAGATCCACGGCAAAGCACTTCCTTTCAGAAATTACCCCGACATCAGTTCCGCCTTTGAGATCCCGCTAATGTCTGGGACAATTTGAACGTATGGCAGCCCTAATTCAGACTGAGGGCAGTGAGTTCTGAATAGTCAAACACTTTCTAACTCTTTCAAAGCCCCACCCTTTGACATTTCTAACATCATTGTACTGTTTGGTTTTAAATTATTTTTAAGTTGCAGTGACAGCCCTCATAAAATAAATACATAAATAATAAATACTGGAATGATTCATTGTATATTTACACTTTGGTCAAACATTATCAAACACTGATGGTGTGTAACTGGTTTTATAAATATTGTTAGATAATGGAGACTGACAGCATGGTTGCTATACATGAGTATAGCAATCCCCAATCAGATTGCTAGGACATTACTAGTTTACTACATTTTATGACAGCAAAATATATAGACTTCAGGATGTGACTGCCTGCAGGCACAGCATGTAATGTTTGGTGAGTATTTTGTCTTGGCTACAGTGATGGGCATTGAATACCCGTCACTATCTTGACAGTTAAGGACAAATTGACTGATGGGATTGAGCCATCTTTAAAATATAGTAGGATTAGGGGGGGGGAAACCAACTATTGTACCAACTAGCAGGCATGCAGTCCAGTAACTGAATAGTTGAATATTTGTTTTCTGGAACAAATAGTACTACGTAGCATTAATAGAGATTTTAAATAAATTCAATGGATTTTTTTATTTATTATGGAGGGGTCACTGGCTATCATTGAGTGTGGAGGAGTTGCTGACAGTCAATTGAAGCACAAGGAGAAACGGAAATACATGCCAGGTGGTCTTCTTCGTTCACTGCAGAAATGGCAAGCTGCTTTTGTAAACTGAAGGATTGCCTTTTCAGCACTGAGCTGTTTGAGTGAAAAAATCTTTAATTGCATAAAGATTTCTTCCTGCTATTTACAAGTAATAGATGGGAAATTGGGAAATAGTTTAGGGAGAAAGTGAGAACCTGTCAGTTTGCTTTTCAAAATATATTGTGCTAGTAAAGTTGGTTTCTGTTAGAGTCCTATGTAGGCATATAAAGCATGAAAAAGATTTTTGGATTTTAAGAATGATGAATATTAGGCAATAGGATCCTAGAAACTGCTACAAAGATTGCTCTTAACTTTGAACAAGTTATTAGGGAAATGCAAAAACAAGATTTAGAAGAAGACATTCTTTCAGTTGGAGAGGAATGTGTTATTTAAACAGGGGGTGTAGAGTTATTGGTTTGTGGATTTTTTGCTCGTTTTATTATGTATTTTGTGTTTTTATTTTGTATTTGTATGCTCTAAACCACCCTTAGACCTACGGATGAAGGGCATTATTCAAATTTTATTTATTTATTTATTAATTATTAATTAAACATGAAGACAGTAGCCCAGTGACATTGTATATATCCACCTTAAAGGTTGTACATACTTTTTTCAGTATCTCACTCCTCTTCACTAAAGAATTTGCAAATCTTTCAGTTTTGTGTCATTTTGTAGATAGAATTGGCCTGAATCTTATGCAGGGGTTTAGTTCCAAGGGTAATGCATATGTGTGAAAATTGCATATAGAAAAAATCGTGTTATCCTTGGAGCCACCCCATGACTAGCTAGCCGGCCTTCTATAAGGCAGTCCGGGAGAGGGAGAGCATCCCTACTAGTCCCAGAGCCAGCACCCCAAGCAGGCCCTGCACAGGAAGCAAGTCCAAGAGCTTAAAAGTGCATTTTGCTCCAGGGGGTATACTGTGCACATAATTCTTCAAAGCAGAGATGATTTGAAGAATTTTGAGACAGTAATTAGGTGACCAGCTATAAGCAATCTTTTTAAAACGTAAAGTGAGGTGTCCCTTATTGTTCAATCCTAAGAAATGGAAGGTTAGGAATTCAAAAGTAGTCCCCCTTATCCTTATTTTAGTTCACAGACTGGGCAAAAGGAAGAGTGAAGAACTGGAAGACGCTGGATCCTTGCCCAACTTACTCCCTGACACACCCCTCTTTTGGCCCTACCAATGTCAAATCTCCAAAGTCGATAGCGCAAGGAGTGGATGTTGGAGTAGTGGAGGGATGAGTGATCTGATGTACAGTATCTTACGGTCCCTGGAAAGCCATTGATAACCACTGTCTCTCCCTTTCTATTAATATAATAAAGTTCCCATGGGAATGGAAAACACTGGGAGATCTGCAGTTGTGATTGAGCACCTTAAGGTCTTGTTCATTTCAGCAGGAAAGGGTTAAGGACATGCTAAACATTCCTGTTGAAATTTGAAACTGGATTGTATGCATTGAGTAGGGAAATATTTATTAAGGGAGGAAGATTGGAAACTTTATTTTTATGACCCAGTGTTATTTCTTTTGTTAGAATTATAAAATTTAATTGCTAGCTACATATATCTATGTCATTTTGAGGTAGACTGGTAGACATACGTGTATGTGAATGCGAGGATCCCAGGGGGTGCAAAAAAAGAGAGAAATATGGCCGTCAAGACATCTTTTCTTTGGGTTTTGATTGCCAATATATTACTTTTACAGCCTCCTGTAAATCTCACCCAGCAATGAAGCTGCATAACGAAAACATCATGTTTCATCTTCTCCATTCTGTTGATCAGCAGCTTAATACATTGACAGAACTGGTGCCAGTGCAGGAAGCTGAGGGTTGGATTCAGGTCATGGAAGGGACAAAGATGTTGACTCTGTGTTGACTCTCACAGAAAGGATAGAGGAAGCCATTTTTGCCGCTTTTCTTACCCCTGCAGCTTCAGCGCCACCTCCGGCATTGTTCTGGAAGTCTTGCCTATGTGTTTGCACCATGTCTTATGCCTGTCACCCTTCCCCAACCCTCATGGAAAGCAACAGCAACCTACCTGCTGGGAAGCTAGTGTAGCAGCTCTGCCCCACCAAGGAGAGCTGCTCCTACTACTGGGGAGAAAGGGGAATTGGTAAAAAATCACCTCCTACTAGAAACATTGTGTCCATGGGAACTCTGGATCCAACCCGATATAAGTACTAGTCACTTACGTGTGTGCTTGTAATGTTGGGGCTGGGTGGTAGGTGGGTGTTACCTCTACAGCATTGTTTCTTCTTATGAATAAAGAGCACTCATTTACTTCTATAAGAAGCTGAATCACTATTCTGTTTCTTACACAACTAAAGGACACCATGTAAGCAAAGCCTGTCCCGGGTAATTCCAGAGTCTGCAACGAGGCTTAGGTTTTGCCCTTCTGAACTGTGTCCCAGATTACAGTTAGTTTACTGTGCCTACTGCAACTCAACATCAGGGAGTTCAGTAGTGGATGGTGGGGTGGCAGTACTAACCTGGCTTACCAACAGCTGAGCTGCTGCTGCTTACTGAAAGGGAGGAGGGGAAGGGGCAAGGCAACAGGGAGGTCAGCGTGGTGCAAATGTCCTGGCAGTGCCAACCTGCTGCTCTGCTAGTGTACTTGGTTCTCTATCAATGGCCACCAACTTGGATGGCTTTAAAAAGGGAGAAATTTATGGAGGGTAAGGCTATCAATGGCTACTAACTACAGTGGCTGTGCAGTGCACTAGGATGCTGGGCTAGATGGGCCTTTGGCCTCTAGTTCAGCTGAGCTTTTCTTGGTTTCTTATAGTCTCCCTCCTTCAAACTTTGACATATTCTTGAGCTGCATTCCACTTTATTTTTTGATAATAGCATCTGGTATATGTATCTATGCCTGCATGTAGTGATTTCAGTTTTCTCATAGGCATTATGAACATTCTTTGTTGAAAGGATAATTATATTGAATTAGAATGTATTTTAAGTAAGATAATTATCCTTTGCCTAAAGAATGTACATAATGGCTATGGGAACCCTGAGGTCATCCATACGACAGACTCCCACGCACAACCCTTCCCTGCTTTCCAGCATTTTGCAAATGTAGCATTACAGGACGGTTCATTCTTGCAAGAAACTCCTAAAACACAGTAACTCTGTGGCATGGGAAATGTGTGGCCTCCCAGATGTTGTTGGACCAAAGCACCTTTTGTACCTGCCCATTTGCCATGCTGACTGGGGCTGATGGGAATTGGAGTCCAACAACAGGTTTCCCATCCTTGCAGTGGACCTGAATAGTTGCAAGAGCGTGTCTGTCACATGTAGGCAGGCCTGTGGACCCAAGAATATTTTTTTACTATTGCTTAGTTTTTTGTTCCTCTTTTCTTCTTCATTAGCTTGGAAGACACGTCTTCTACCATCTGTTTACAAGAAATCTTTATTTAATCCAGTGACACAGTCCCATCCTTGTTATTAGCATAGCACTTATTTGATAGTGGTGAGTTCTGCAACAAGCCTATAATTGCTCCATTTGCAGGGGCCTTTGTTCCCTTATAGAGGCCTCTTCTCTTCATTGTTTGCTGAAACTCCTTGGATTCCCTAATTTATACCAGTCAATTACTGTCTGACCAAGGATGGTTGCAGGTAGGTAGCCGTGTTGGTCTGGATCGAAGTAAAATAAAAAAATTCCTTCAGTAGCACCTTAAAGACCAACTAAGTTTTTATTTTGGTATGAGCTTTCGTGTGCATGCACACTTCTTCTTCTGAAGAAGTGTGCATGCACACGAAAGCTCATACCAAAATAAAAACTTAGTTGGTCTTTAAGGTGCTACTGAAGGAATTTTTTTATTTGACCAAGGATGGTTATTGAAACAAATCACAACAAGCATGGCTACTTCGTACAAATGCTGCCCTCTTTGATGTGGTATTGCCAACATTTGGTTTACTTTCTTCAATATCCCTGGACAACAGTAAAAAAAAAATCAAACTGGAACATGACAGCCAAATGACTTGCATTAAGATAATCATCAGCATACTAGATTTGAAATAAGGGGGTTCTCACAATGGTGCCATGAATTGCATTTTGATGACGCGCCTTTGAAAATCAACTGACAAATCCATGTTGGTTTTCAAAAAGTGTGTTCAATTTTTAAATGGCTTTCTCTTTTGCACTAATTCATATTCAAAAGTTATGCATTAAGAGATATACTGAATTCTTAGCATTGTTTGCAAAATACCCCATAATATTTATTAGCATTTCTATAGAGCTTCTCCTACATTAGCAAAACCCGCCCCACCAAGTAATTGGGCTGACTGCCAAACTGGGCAGTGTCTCTCCCTATTTTAAACTGCTCTGTAATCACATTCAGAGATTTATTCTCCATGGATAAGCAGCTCAGTCACTGTCCTCCTCCAGACACTTCTGCCAGAGATTCCATTGTCTGTCTGCTCAAAGACCACAAGAAACACGCGGCTGGATCAGGACAAAAGCCTGTCTAGTTGTATCAGTCTTTTTCCCAGCAACAGATATTCAGAGGCATACCTCTGATTCCTGAGGTGGTACACACAGCCATCTTGGCTGGTAGCCTTGGTTAACCTTATCCTCAGTGAATTTGCCTGAAACCTTTTCAAAGCCATCTAAATTGGTGATCATCATTACACATTGCATTAACATTTTCCCTAGTTTGCAACTGTACACACTGTGAAGAACTTCATTTTGCCAATCCCGAACCTTCCCACATTCAGCTTCAGCAGATGACCCCGGGTTGTAGCATAGTGAGAGACCGAGAAAGACTTATTTCTATCTTGTTTCTCCACACCATACATAATTTTATACGCCTCACCATGTCCACCCCTTCATCTTTTTTGCAAACTAAAAAGCCCCAGCATTATAATCTTTGAGTGTTGTACCAGCCCCATTATCATCTGGTTGTACCAGATCTGTATAGCAGTGTTATGATCTCTGCAGTTTTTGTTCCAAACCCTTTTCTAATGACCCCTGACATGAAATCTCTTTTCACAGCTGCCGCACAGTGATTTGATATATTCACCACCAATTCATAAGTGTATATGTGAAGCTGGAATTTTTTGCCCAATGTGAATCAATTTACATTTGCTTACACTGAGTTGTATTTGCCACTTTAACACCCATTCGTTGAGTTTGGCTGCCTCTCTGGAAGCTGAAGCTCCCTCCTGGCTTGCTTCTTTATCTAGGAGCCCTCTTTGTAAATATAAGAGTCTGTTTTCCCTTGTGCTGGGTAGATCTAATCTGGGTTGTGTGATCATTATTTGTGAGTACATGCAAGGGATTATTGCAAAACCCAGTCAGATTATTTTCCCATTACTACTTTTAATAAATAGGGCATGAAAGGCAGAGTTGGATAAGTTTGATGCATTATGAATTAAGAATTGGTGTACGAAAATTAGGGTTGTTCATTAATGTTTTTACCATATTATTGAATGTTGTCTGTTTTTGGATTAGTCTCTTGTTTTAAAACAGACTGTCTCCATAGCACTTTACTAAGGAGGCATAATATAGAACTTTCCTGGATCTGTAAGGCAGCAATGGGGTAACATTGGCCCTCTGGGTGTTGCATTTCCCATCATTGGCTGTGCTGACTGGGGCTGGTGGGAGCTGGAGTTCAGCTACATTTGGTGGAACACAGGTTCACAATCCCCACTATAAAGAGTGTGCAAAGGCTCCCCCCCCCCGTTTTGCTCCTCCCAATTTTGCCTGTGGTTCTGCTTACCATTGGCATGTGGCCTTTGGAAAGTTTTTCCAGAAATATATGTGGCCCTTGAGCTGAAAAAAGGTTCCCCACATCTGTACTAGGGAAATAGGGCATCTGAATCCAGCTCTGTCATCTCTACCACTTTCCCAAGTTGTTGTTGGCATGCATCTGTCTCCCTGGGTAGATAACCAACAGCGTTAAAATTGCCAATGGCAATCAGTCACATGATTGGTATAGTATATGAGCTACTGAAGTGAGCACCAATCACATGGTTAGTGGTGGCAATCCCTATTGTGAGCAAATTGCTGTGCAACTTTTAATTCAGGCCTCATGAATCTGTCCCAGTGGCTAGCAAAATATGACTTGCATTTAATTTTGCCTGGCTTTACCTGTAAGAAGGTAATCAAATGAAGGTGGTCTAATGGCAATGCCAGCCGGCGAGAGCGAATCTCTTCTAAATAAATTAGCTACCAAATATAAATTGAAATTATGATTAAAACTAAGCATTTGAATCAAGGTTGCTTTGTTGTTAAATCATGGTTAAAACTCATGATGTAAATCAAAGTGGTTTAAATCTATTTGACCGGCTCCTGAGATTATCTGAGAAATGCTAATTAGATTTGGAGGCTCAGAGAGATACTGTAAGGGGGAAATGATAATAGAGACCCACATTGCATTGATTGCATAGGTAAAATAATTAGGGGTTTCATTTAAAGAAAACAATGGAATTGACTCACAGAGTCTGGGCAGGTTTGAAATAATTGAGACAATTTGCGCAAGACACCCTACTTGGAGGGAGGGAGGGTGGTAGATGGTAGAATGTGACCTTTGCTGATCAAAGAGCTTTAAATACAGAAGGAAACCATGACAACAGGTGGCGTAAGTTCAAGGAACCAATTGGTGGAAGGAGTAGGAACTAAGGCATGAAAAAAAAAATAAGTTACTGCTCTTGCATTCCGTAGATTTTAATCCCATTTTATTATCTTCCTTAAGCACTTGTGGTAGCTTGCCGTAGCAGCTTTCAAAACAAATCTGCTTCTTGTGTGGCGAATGATTCCCAAACTGTTTGCTAGAATGACTAGTGTACTAAGGTGTGGCCTTAAAGCACAATCCTCTGCATGTCTGCTGAAATGCAAGTCCTGAGATGCAAACTTTATTTGAAATTCACATTTCTCTGAATTTTGCAATGCAATTCTCCAGAAATAATGTGTAAAAAATGCATCTAATGTGGCAATGTGTTCATAAGTATGCATACAACAATGCAGTATTTTATGAAATTGCTTTGCAAAAGTGTTTAATTAGAAGAAATTCCATACAAATGTGTATATTAGGGGAAATTAAGATGCCGATTGGTTTTCAATAGGATTTTAAAAAAATCACAAACTGAGGTGGAAACGTAGAGAACTGAATTTAAGATTGGAAAAATGAAGAATTGAGATAGAGGGACAGATTCACACATCCCTAGTTGTGAGGCCTTTGATGTGTTCACTACTGCAGTGCCTTGGAGAGGGGAAGACCTGTGGCTTTGATCCCACTGTCATGGTCAACAATATTGTCTTAAGGTGTGTAAGAAGGACAGGATTTGCTAGTGACCCCTGTATTTCGCTTGACTGGTCTGTGGAAGAATCTCATTGGTGTTAAAGATTGCAAAATACTGCAACAAACTTCACCTATCCTGAGCAATGAAGGACTGGGGCTGAATTCGGTAATAGAATAATCTAGTGCTGGGCAACCCCCCCCCCCTTTTTATATTCAGTATCCAGTTGGAGACACCAAATTTGGGGTGGAAGCATTTAGGCATTTCTTGCACACACAAAACTTAGAATGTGCATTTTAAAAGCATTATTTTTAGTGCAAGGTGTAATTTCCCTCCCTAGAATGATCTGGAGTAACATATTATAACATTCTGGGGAAAGAATATGACTGCCAGTAGATGCCAAGAAGAACTCTACACTAACCTGTGAAATTCACACACACACACACACACACAGAGAGAGAGAGAGAGAGAGAGAGAGAGAGAGAGAGAGAGAGAGAGAGAGAGAGAGTGTCCAATATGTTTGCTGTTTTTTAAGCAAAAGATAACCGACTCTGTTACCCACCATCAATGGTAGATCTTTACCCCCACAAAACTCAAAACAAATTCCTCCCCACCTCAAATTCCTCACCCCAGTTTCAAGGAACAAAATTCATCTCCCCCCCTTTTTATCTGAATATTCTTCCTCAAGAACCTTTGGCTCAGCACTACAAGAATCTAGCTAAAATAAAAGAAAGGCAGTGTGGGTAGAACTGGCCAGAGTCAAACTGTGCATGTGGGAAAGCAATTTTATTTGACATGATTTATTTTAAAATTAAGCCAGTGCCTTTCTAATGAAAATGTCAAAATGGCTTAACAATAAAACGAACGAAAAGTCAATATTAAAATAGCATATGAAGCCTATGTACAGTTTTACATCTAATTTTAATTTGAATGACAATCTGAATCCCAAAAGCTTCCTATAATTGGTGACAGAAGCACAGAGCACCTCTCTGCCAAGGGCGTTCCCACGTAGATGGTGTCACAATGGTCCCATCTCAATCAGCCTAATAAGGCAAACAGATGGACCCTGAAGCAGGCTGCCTCTTGATGATCACTCAACTGCAAATGTGGGTCACATGGGGAAATTTTATTCCTTCAGTTACACAGGGCCTATGCTGTTTAGGATGAGTACCTTTAAAATACTCCATAAAGTAGCATGTATAATAGGAAACCAATTGAAATTCAGAAACACAAAGCTTTTCTCCAACACAGCATAAATGGAGCAGCTTTTAAAAAGCTAGCATCTCCCCAGTCAGTTCTCTGATGGGAAAGCTGGGTAAGGGGACTGAATCTAGCCCTCTACTCTTTCAGACAGTTGAATGACAGAATCTCATCTTTTAAAGAAAGAGAAATGCATGTGCACACATGTTGAAGAAAGAAGAAGAAGAAAACTGAATGCAGGCCCTTTGTATGTATGCAGTTCACACTAAAAGATGGATCAGTGGATGAGCTGCCAGTACCTTCCAGAGGTGTGGTATGGCTGAAACAATAAATGAGAGACCAAGCATTTAGGCCTCTGCCTCAGATGGTGGTCAGTCACTCCACTTTGACGCTACCCTCTCCTGCCCACCACCACTGAAAGTGTGGCAGCATCTTTGCAACTCCTTGCTTCTTGCCCAACCAGACTAGTTAGCATCATTATCCTGTGTCACCATATAACTCAGAGGTTATGGCCAAAGATAATAAACAAAAATCCAGTAGTAGGCACATCACACTCTTTCAGGAATAAGTCTCCTTCAACACTCTCCCTCTGTCTCTCATGGGGGGGGGGCAACAAACCAAACTCTCTCTAACGATCTCGCTTTGGTGTCAACCCATCTGGGGTCATCCCCACTGCTGCTAACCCCACCACCTGCAGCAGAGCCTGTTTATATAGCAAGGCAGGCACTGGACCACATCCACCCCACTTATTTCTGGTTATATAAATGTTAGTAATACACAATTACTGCATCATCCTTCTGCTTTCTTGCCTTTTTCCTTGAAGTATATTACGGGATATAATTGGAGACACATTCCAATTATGGAGTAGGTTAACCAGCAGAATCTTGTATCACACTAGCACAGGGTTGTTTTGTTATTCTCAGGGTGAGCTTGGAGACACAATTCACTTTCAGAGATGCTTATTTTCTCAATAAGATCCCATAGCACTGGGCAGTCCTTTTTTCTTGACAGCCATGTTAGTGTTGTCTCCTTGGACCTTCCCTTCTCCTTTGTACCCCGTTACCTCGTTCCTTCACATTTTCTAATATTACCCAATATTGCCCAGAAACTATAATAAACTGAAACAATAATAGAAAAAAACCCAGGAGTGAATTACTTCTGTGTGTGCCAAACAATATTTATTTCACCTTGATTAGTAATGTAAGTCGCACCATGACTCATCAACATCAAAGTAAGCTGAAAAAAGCCATGACTCCAAGAAGTGAAAGACTTTAAACAAAATATCTGCAACCTGAGCCTTGTGGAATTTGAGTTTCTGAGGGAGCAACTCTGATGTCCACAACCATGTCATATTGTGGTGCCAGTTGTGAGAACTTTGATTCCAGCTAGAATGTGCAATTTGCTGCAATTGATAGGATTACTGCATCCCTGATTTGCACAAATCACATCAGTCATCTGCCCATGAAGGTGCTGGTATGACTGATACTGCCATATCATCTCAGCCAGGCCTGGCATTGGCACATGGCATCCTCAGATGGTGGCTGCAGGTCCCACCACTGGTTTCTGTCCAGAGAAGGGGGGAAATTCTATTATGCGAGCATAAATCCTTGCACTGGTAGATTGAGTTGCTTAGCACTACTTTGGATACAACCCACTGTTCTTCACCTTAGTACCTACAAAATAAGTAGTAGTAGTAGTAGAGTGAAGAAAGCAGATTTAGTATCCTTTCATGTCAACCCTACTTATACTCACTAACTAATCACAAAAAGCATTGCAGGCCAACATTTCTAATACATTTTACAGGAAACTGTTAACAGTTTCCTAGCAACCACTGTAACAGATGTGAAGCTTTGTTGCTGCTGAGTTTTAAGAACAACCCCCCCCTCCAGTTTGTTATCCACTAGAAGTGGAGGAAGCAACTATTATATTATACTCCATGTTATACAGCATAAGGAGGAATCTGCTATTTTATGCCCCATGAAGACCCAACATGAGAGCATCCAGCACTCAGAAAAAGGCCTTGTGGGGCATTTTTGCTTGCATATAAAACATGTGCACAGGTACACAAGAGGTGCTAAGTTGCACCTGCATAATTTGGGTTCTAAAACGTTCAGGAAACTTCCACGAGTAGGGCCATTCCGTGAAAAATGAGCCTGATTAGAAAAAAATTATTTTTAAAATATACTTATTTTACTTATAGTTTCATTAACTAAACATATTAAAGTTCAATATTCCAAAGGAAAAACGAATTTGAAATTATTTTTTTCATGAGAAATCTGAGCTTGAAGTTTCAGTATCATTTTTCTGATTGTGTAGCTTAATTTTGTTCATTTAGGTTGGCATTATTTTTTAAAGATAAACAAAAATTGTGGTTGTCATTGTTGGTATATTATTAAAGTGAAGAACTTTGTCTACACATTGGACTTGAAAATTTTTAAATAGGTAAGTTATTTCTATTTTATTTTTATTATTGAATGGGATGCTGTTTCAGTGTCCCACCCGTGACAGCAAAAGGTACAAAAGTTTATTTTGTGATAAAACTAATTTATAGGTTATGTTTGTTTTATTGTGGGAGTATGTATTAGAGTATAACACACCTATCAATAATAAAAATGCAGTTAATTAATGTAAACACCATGAAATTTTAATAATTCTTTTTCTGTCCCACCCGTGACAGTTTTCAACTTGTTTTACTGTTGTAGCTTGAGTTAGTGATTTCAGCAAGTGATTTCAGCTCTCTGCAGACAGGAGACAGATTCCTCATGTAACAATTCTTTATTCTGGCAAACAAGATTGAGGGACTGAGGAGAGGGGAACTAGCTAGAAAGGGATACATTTTGGAGGGAACAATCTCAAGCAATCACAAAGCTGCCTTTTGGTGGAAACCAATAAGACTAAGGAGCCAAATGCAGCTGCTTGAATGAATCAATAGTAGCTGTTCCTTCTGGAACATAAAGGCAGTTACCGTTACTTTACCCTAGTACGAATACATACAGTAATACAGATAATATAACCTTTGAATCAATACACAAAATGGGAAAGACTACATCTGCAGAACGTATGAGAAAGCTGCGTGAAAAACTAAAACAAGATAAAAACAAATGTGAAAGCTTCAAAGAAAAGGAGAGGGTCAGAGATAAGAAGAGGCGAGAAAAGTTGGTAAAGAATTTGTCTGCAAAATCACTTATGGAATACAGACGGAAAGAAACTGAGTGCAAAAGAAAGTACAGACAAAAGATAAAAGAAAAAAATCTAGGCCAATTGGCGACACTACTATTCCAGAGATTGGGTCATTTAAATGCCCACAATCTCTTGGAAAGGCTGTTACCAAAGTTAAAAGAGTGTTGCCATTAAGTCCACAGAAAAGAATAAAGAATAGCCATGTTACGAAAGCTTGTGTATGAGAGTTCACCTCAAGCGCCAAAACCACTACAGTGGTACCTCGGGTTACGAACGCGATCCGTTCCGGGTCGCAGTTCGTAACCCGAAAAGTTCGTAACCCGAAAAGGGCCCAAACCGCCTTTTGCGCATGCGCGCGCGGCAAAATACTTCCCGGTTTGCGAAGTTCACAACCCGAGGTACGACTGTATATGATAAAAGCCCTAAACAGAACACCAAAAGTTCTATTATTTCACAAGATAATATCTCAAAGGTCCATGAGTTTTATAATTCAGATGATATTAGCAGGCAGGCACCAGGATTTAAGGATGTCAAATCTATTAAAGATCCGACAAGTGGAAAAAGAATCAAAATCCAAAAGCGGCATATGAATATGACAGTCCAAGAGGCCTATGCCTTATTTAAGATTGCATAGCTGCCAAGTTATCCCTTTTTTTAAGGGATTTTCCCTTATGCTGAATAGGCTTCCTCGCGAGAAAAGGGAAAACTTGGCAGCTATGAGATTGATAATCCAACAGTTTAAATCAGCAAATCAAAATCAAGAAAATATTTTTTTAATAGATTTTAATTTTAGTACAGTGGAACCTCGGTTTACGAACACAATTGGTTCCAGAAGTCTGTTCGTAAACCGAAGTGAACTTTCCCATTGAAAGTAATGGGAAGTTGATTAATCCGTTCTAGACGAGGAAAAACACCCCCTAGAACGGATTAACCGCTTTGCTCCGATGCCTTCGCGGAGGCCGGGGAGCGTCTCCGCGACTGGGCTGCAGCCGCGAAAGCGGTCCCGGCCTCCGCAAAGGCATCGGAGCAAAGCCCCAGCCTCCGGAAGGCATCGGAGCCGGGACTTCGCTCTGATGCCTTTGCGGAGGCCGGGGACCGCTTTCGCGGCTCCCCGGCCTCCGCAAAGGCATCGGAGCGAAGTCCCGGCTCCGGTGCTTTCCGGAGGCCGGGGAGCGTTTCCGCGACTGGGCTGTGCAGCCGCGAAAGCAGTCCCCGGAACACTCCCCGGCCTCCGGAAGGCATCGGAGCAGGGACAACGATGCCTTTGCGGAGGCCGGGGAGCCGCGAAAGCGGTCCCCGGCCTCCGCAAAGGCATCAGAGCGAAGTCCCGGCTCCGATGCCTTTGCGGAGGCCGGGGAGCACTTTCGTGACTGCAGCCCAGTCACGGAAACGCTCCCCGGCCTCCGCAAACGCATCGGAGCGAAGCCCAGCCTCCCCGAAGGTATCCGACGCTCCGATGCCTTTGGGGAGGTTTGGCCTTTGCTCCGATGTCTTCGGGGAGGCCGGGCCTTCGCTGCGGGCCTCCAGGAGGCATCGGAGCGAAGGCCCGGCCTCCCCGAAGGCATCGGACGCTCAGTAGACCTCCGGCACCTCGGTTTACTAACTTCCGGGTTAGGATAGTTCGTAAACCGAAAGTTCGTAAACCGAGGTACCACTGTAAATACAACATTATACTTTGTAGGCTATGGTAGATAGTAAGTATAGTAATAGCAAAAGGTTTTTTGTAATTATTCCATTTTTAACAACCTTAATTGTATGTTAAATCAAGTGTATGCCAGACGCGTCCCACCCGTGACATTTCATTGTCCCACCCGTGACAGCATTTTTTCCTTAATTTTGTATCATTAAATTTCTTAACCTGAATTTCTGATTGCATAGTTGTAACCAATAAACATTGATTTAAACAAATATGCTGAGTTTATAATTGATTCACCTCCCAACTCACAGAGTTTTTCCATAAATCAAACTTATCTCAAGCCCCATGTCCTTTTTTTGTCCCACCCGTGACAATACTTTAACATTTAATAAAATTGTCAAAAATATCCATAAAAATAATAAAAAATTAGTAAAATGTTCAGTATCTTATTAAGAACATAGTTCAAATTTTGGTTGTTAATTTTTATGTATATTTACATTCTTACACATGTGTGAATACCAAAAAACATGGTCCAAGTGTCCCACCCGTGACAATGGAATGGCCCAGTAGAAGAAGCTCCTCACTTTATGCCTTCACCCTCCATGACTTGGAAGGGTCATTGGGGGGGAGCTTAGTGTACATGTCCCCATTCTCTTAGCTTGCATGTAGTTTTACGTGTAAGCCAGGGGTGTGGAAGCTCCAGTCTGCAGGCATTTTTAGGCCTAGCAAGGTCCCCAGTTGGGCCTGTGAGGCTGTTTCCCCATAATTATGCCCACCTGCCTCACACCTGATGTCGTATGTGATATCAAGTGTGGCATGATGTCAGGTGTGGGGCAGGTAGAATCATGTGTGCAGGAGTTGAAGCCACCTCCTTCAGGTTCGCTGGAATGGCTGCACTATTGAGTTCCCCATGAGGAACACAGCTGAAACTTGCAGAAGGTAGGGCTTGAGGTCACTGATACCAACTTGATATAAGTGATGTCAGTCCTACTGGACTGGCCCTGCCCACCTCTCAAAGTGGCCTGCCATCAATACGGGAGCCCAGAATATGCTCCACTGACCAGAGCCAGTTCCCCATATCTGATGTAAGCAGGGTATAACTAGGGCACCTCCTGCTTAAATCTCTAGGTCATTGATAGATTATGGGTGCTGGTATGGAAAGGGAGCTAGTTTCAGGCTTGTCAGTGAGAGACAATACATTCAGGTAGATCGTTGGTGCAAGTAAGCATGGCATTTGGTTATGTTAGACACCACTTTCTTATTCAGGAAGGAGAGGTGTAGGCACATAAGCACAGGACAGGGTCCCACTCTCCTTTCATGTTGTGTTCAGAAAAGTAACATCTGACCATGTCCTGAGATACAGATGGTAGCAGAGATGGTGGAATGAAGGAAGTTCACAGTGATATAGTCAACAAAATATAGGGATATATATGTTCAAAACATCTAATAATCAAGGATTTCAAAAGCCCTTTCATCTTTGGTGTATACTTTGAAAAACATTAAATGTAATAATCCACAAAGCTATATCTGTTTCTGAATTGTCACATTTTGGGAACTGGGACACCACAGGAAAAGACGTTTATATACTGTGCCGTCTCCTTACATTGCATTTCAATTTGTCATAGTGTCACAAATAAAGGTGATTTTTGGGTCATTTACAAAAATGGTTTGCTGCTCTATCATATCAAGGCCTCCCCCCCCCCCCCCGATGAGAGCTACTGGAGTTAAATGGATCTTATGAAAGGTGCAATTATCCCAGTTTTCATATAAATTATACAGAAATTTATATAATCATTTTCATTTTTGATGATGTTGAAACAAATGGTGGCTTTCTCTTTGACAATGATTATTTCAATCCTTTAGGGATTTAGTATGTTGGCCTCAGGGAGACTAAAATACTTTTGGTTCCCTAACTATATATTGTACAACTATATGACAGCATCAACCAAATGGAATATGCATTTGATCATTGAAGTCATTGTGCCAGCTGGTAGAGTTCTGTCAAAAATCACCTGGGAAAAACGGGGGGGAAAGCAGGAGAGAAAACATTTCACAAACTCTATACAATATGTTTTACATTTTTTAAATTTCCCCTCCTATGAGATATTAAACTTCATCACTCTGCAAGATACCTTAGTTGTTCATTATTAGGTGGTTAAAACTTCAATTTTCTTCAGGTTTATATATTTTTCATTGTTAAGCAGGACTAGTGGGTTTTAAGGAAGGAAGGTAAAACAGTAAAGTGTTGGATGAATCAGCAAGCCTCCTCCAAAAAACAGAGAGCTATGAAAGAAGCAGGAGAAGTACAAGGTTTTCTTTCTGCTCCTGAAGTCCAACACACCCTGCAGCTGTGTCAGTTTCCCTCACTTGAACAGCTGGTCCAATTATACATTATCCTTGTAGTGCTGATTATTTTAAGATTTTCTGAAGGCCACCCATTGACTTTAATTAAGCCAGTATTTCATAACATGAGGAAAAATCTAGTCTTATTAACTATCCCACTAGAAATAATGTGAGAGTTGCTGCACTGCAGTTCTTAAGAGTGTGAACAGTAACATCCCATAATCAAGTCCACAACCACAAATAAGGATGTTCTAAGAATTCATTCTTTGCAATATGAATTTTTCTGCATCATGGAGTGAAAATAGACTGATCCGTTCCTCCTTAACCATGAAGTCCCTAGGTGACATTATTAGACAACCTCTTTTCAAGCTGCCTCAGCCCCTTTCTGAAACCTGGGGGACAACAAAGGTTGTTTTTAATGTATAATGTGTGTGAAGTGCTGTGAACATTGCAAAGCTTTGAACAAATATTAATTTATTTATTTTGTATTAAACATGACACATTGTGATACTATTTTGTTTTCCTAATATTGTGTTCAAAATAGTGAGATTCCAGATAAAATATATTAAATAATGGGTGAGTGATCAAAATTAAAGCACGCTTAAAAACAGAAGAAATTGTGTTAAAAGATATGATGGCAATGACTGAAAAGTGGGTTTAAAAAGTCATAGGCTGCTTTATCGTGTACAAATGAATATAACATAATGTAATGTAATGTAAAATGAGAACATCAACTATTACTTTACTTGTAGGATTAGAGAAGTGAAAAAATAACTACACAGAACAAGCAGCCTCTTGGTGTAGGAAACTTGTGCAGTGAACGGAATAATAATTTCAGTTTATTTCTCTTCCTCTAAATTCACTCATGATTTGAACGGGATGGATTTTCTTCTTAGCCGACCCTTTCCTGACAGCTGCATAGATTTCCTCTGGCTTCTCTTTCTTAATCAAAGGCTTCTTTTCCGGAGCCTTCATCCGCCACATCACCACAGGGTGTCGTGGGCCAGCAGGACTTTGAATTCTGATAATCTTCGTAGAGGCGATATAGGACATCTTCACTGTCTGCACGACGGCATTCATCAAGTTCTTGGCAGCCTGAATTAGTGAAGTCACGCTGTCCAACTGTAATCAGAAACACAACTGTTACAGCCTCGGAAATCAAGCTAGCTGTAATCAAAAACAAACATTTAAAATGAAGGTGATCTTTGCTTCCATTTGTGCATTCCATGTAAGGAATAACCAACATGAATGCAGAAGGGTCAAAAGTTATTTGCAATGTTGGATAAATAGAAGCTTGAGGTGAGGACAGAGTTACTTTAACCATGGGCATTTTTTTGCATTTGTAAAGCATTACATCTGGTCTTTTCTTACTGGAAACCTAGAGACAGCACAATTTAAAAAACCAACCCAAGAACAATACAGTAGAGTCACTAAATCACAGTCTTAAATATATTTTTGGCTATAATGTGGCTTAGAAATGATGTTACACATCTTTTAATCCCCTCATCTTTTGTGATTTCAGAGGTCTGCAAATTTGATTAAGAAGGTTTATATTGAAAAAATATTAACTGCTTGATCAAAATGTTCTCAAAGCGATGCATACATAATAGAAATAGATAGATGATAGATAGATAGATAGATAGATAGATAGATAGATAGATAGATAGATAGATAGATAGAAAGAAAGAAAGAACTTGGCTGAAATCAAATATATCTATAAAACCATCAGAATTAAAAGCAAATATTAAAATCAACCAAACCTTTAAGACATATGTAGGTAATGGAACTATGTGTCTGGATTATTATGTCATTCTAATGAGGAGTAGGACAACTGTGCCATGTCTCCAAAGCATGGAGAAAAAGAAACCAATGGATAAAAAAGTTTTTAGAAACAACTTGAAAGTACACATTATATTTTAATATTCATATGAATGGTGTATGTACACATATTGCTTTCGTTCTCTGTGGAGGAAACACAGTTATCCAGAACATTCAGGAAAACTGATGCCAGTTTCTAAATAAAATCTTCTTACATCCCAAGTTTTTTCTCTAACATTTTCTCACTCCTAATTCTGCTTTGGGACTTTGAAGCAGGCTTCTAACTCTGTCTCTGCAGCTGGGTTGGAATTATGCAACATATTGGTCCCATCCTCATACAACAGCTATGTTGGGACACATGCAGCCCTATCAGATAGTTTGGTACTACCCCCAGCCATCTGTCCTGGGGGGCGGTATCTGCAATACTTGCTGTTTATTGGACTGAGCTATGCATATGCAGTCCTGCTCAATATGTACACACAAATTGAATTACAGCCTCAGACTTGGCCAAATCTATCTTAAAGATAGGTGGTCATTCCAATATTTACAGTAAACAAGTTTTATTTATTTCTGCAAATAGGCCACTTGGCATTGTTTCCTGTGGGCTTTCCAGAGGCATCTGTTGGGACACTGGGTGGAACAGGATGCTGCCCTAAGATTTGGCCGGATCCTGCAGGCATCTTCTTCATTCTTCCTCATACTAGTACTTTCCCTGTTTCTTTTTCCACAGTAAACTTTTTAAAGTCAGTGTTGATGTAGCAAATAAGATTTAACAACAAAGGAGTTCAACTTTGCTGCTTTGTAATAGAAAGCAACAAGCTCTAATTGCTCAACACTGCAATGAGTCTTGCCTTTCTAGTTTTGCTGCTAGTTTTGTATTATTTATTTATAACATTATTTATAGCCTGCCTTTGGGAGCATAGCCCATTCAAGACAACTCACTATGTCATAAAAGCATAATACATAACACAAGCTTTTAAAAAAATGAATAAAGGAGCAGTATAGTATTAACAAAAACATATGCCAGTTAAACAACAGAACATGCCAGTTAAACAACAGAAAATTCCTGTAGATGTATTGTGCCACTGTTTAAATACACCTAAGTTGGGGGAGGAATTCTGGAACTCTAGAAGAGCAAAAGATTTTTAGGCAGATGATTTCCAACATGGACAGCATAGCATTTGAACTGTGTCGTATTTCATTTTTGTGTATGAGCCTCTTGGTGAATGTTAAAATTCTTCAGCATTTCTTTCCATGTGCTGTGAATTCCACTTCCAGCTTAAGCTGCCTTTGCTGTTGTCATTTTGTACTGGAAAATTGGCAAGGGATAAATTTACTGTAATTCATATCAATAACCTGAATGAATAACTTTTAAGCTTCGAAGAGTCACTGTGCTCATATTTAATTATAAGGTTGACAATTTCAATTTAGAAATGCAGCTCCTTTCTGAATAATTTTAAAGAATACTGTGTTCTGGGGTTTCTGCCCACCTCTTGAAGAGCCATCTGATTATTCTGAACAGGTTTTGAAGTTTGGCTTTTATAACTTCCAAACAGAATTTGTTTCAAAAACTACTGCGGAATTAAGTGATAAGAATTTGTACTGCATCATGAGAATGTGATCAGAATGAATTTTGTAGTGCTCAGGAAGCTGCATTTGGGTTTTTTTCTTGTGATATGCACAACAGCAGTGACCAATCATTTTTATGCCTCTCACTGAGTCAAAAGAATAAGAGAGGTCCGCTATAATGCTTGCTCTATCTAGTACATATGGCACCGTACAGGCCCTGGCACCACTGGAGAGGCTAGGGGAGTGTGGACTCATTTGTTCTTTGCCATTGCCAACCCTATTTCTTCCACCCACGCATAACCCAAACTCCAGTTGCCCATGCCATTTCTGCCACAGGATGACTGCCTGTATGTCAGTATGTATCGGTGTTAGAGGGCATGTGTTTGTCTTGTGTGGAGTGAGAAAAATAAATAAAATTTGGACAATTGAGAGCTAAACACATGACTTCCCCCAAAGAAGGGAATTGTGTTAAGGGTTCTGGGATTTGTAGCTTTGTGAGGGGTAAACTGCAGTTCCCATGTTTCTTTGGAGGAAGCCACTTTAAATGTATGGTGCATACGCAGCTCTAGTGTGTGTAATGGCTGGTGTGTAGGGAAGGCTAGGACTGGGAAGGCTCAGGTTTTAAACCCCCATTGGACATGACCTTATAATAGCTATCACCTTTCAGTTTAACCTACTCAGACCGCATGAAGTACTTATTGGTGGACACCAACCCCTTGGTTTCACGCGATGTGGCCATCTACATTTTACAGGCCCTGAAACTCAGGGCCACCTTTTTGGCTGACTTGCCCAGCCCTAGTCCTATGTAAATTCCTGTTATACTCACAGTTGACACGCCTTGCTTTGCCTTTTACCTTACCAGTCGCACTCAGCTGGTTTTTACATTTAATGTTATAATTGTATTTGTTGTATTCTATGTTGTTGTGCGACAGTTGCCTGTTCGATCTTTTACATGTGCTATGGCTATATGGGTAATGCAATAAACTTTGGATTGATTGAACCTACTCAGAGAGTAATGGAAAGGAGAAAACCATGCAAGCTAATTCCAAAGATGAAGACAATTTACTCCAGTGAGCATTCTTTTAACTTGGCATTATTGGCAGCGTTGTAATGATTGCCTTTTACTATTCTGTTTTGTTGTTGTTTTGTATATTTATGACTTTGCATTTTATTATTTTGGGTTGTTGCGTAAGGAGCCACCTTGACTACACTTTGGGGTAGAAAGAGGATTCCAAACAAACAATACTTCACTAATTTCCAGTACTAAAATTCTACGTCGACTGGTATCTGCATTCTTCACCTTCAAAAAGCACTATTTTTAAAACAAATCACATAATCACACCCACCCCCAGGTCAGGCTGCAGAGGGAAATGAACATGAATTGTAGTAGATTTGTGGTTCAGTCACAGTCCTTTAGTCCTTGCACATTACAGCAAGCATAGTTTATAGTTTTACCCACAGCCTGTTCCATACATATCTGAGTAACGTTCTGCAGGGAATCTAATATCACTGGGATACCTTTTGTCTTTCTCTACTATTCTCTACAGCCTCTTCAAGGCCTCATGACATCATAACCAGAGAAAACTGATGAAATGAGAATCCACATAAACACAAAATAGACAAATATTTCTTTACAGCACCCTGAAGTTCATCTTTCAAGGATGCTTCTTAGATGACATTTTGCCATCAGCATCCTCTTCCTGAGAAAAAAATGTATGTACCTTGTATCAGGCATACTCTCATATAAATCACCGCTTTCCCCCTTCCAAATATACACAGTCAGGAAATTATCAAGCCCCCTTTCATATGCAAAATAAATTTGAGAGTGGGGCAGAGATGCTATCATGGGTGTAGCCAAGGAGGCACAGGGGGGCAGCTGCCCCTCTGATCAATTAAGACAATATAAATACTTAACTAACAGACTAAACACATCACTTCTGGGGCCCCCACAAAAGTCCTGCCCCCCCACAACCTGGCTCGCTCATGGATGCTATGCTAGTTTCCTGGCAGATGTGTTGCTGTTGCTTACTGGGAGAGAGGTGGGGAAGAGGTAGGGCTATTGGGTATTTTGGCATGTTGTTGGAGTACCAGATTGGCCTGTGTGTTTCCACCGAGTCAAGCTCCCTGACATTTCCCATTAAGTAACAGCGGCCCACCTGCCAGGAAGCAAACATAGGGGTTATCCCCCACCTAGTGAACTGTTTCTGCCAATCCATGTGCATGCTGGCTCTTATGAAGGCAAATCCCTGCCCTCAGGTGAAATGCCATAGGGTTTTGATCCAGACCAGATTTTGCTGCAAACTCCCTAGCCCCTGCCACTGTTATCCCTCCCCTCCCCTGCCCTTCCCCAGCTCCATGCAAATTTGAAGCATTGTGACAGTGTAGGAAGGGGAATAGGTAGAGGGGTGTGACTGGTGAGCATTGTGAGCGAAGGAAGAGTTGGAGCAGAGGTTGACCTTGACCTGTCATTGCAGGGGCATCTCCAAATGGAGAGATTCCTGCCCTCCCCACTCCTTTCCAAGATGCGTTTGCATCCCTGCTTTAGACCAATTTTCTTTTCTGTGCTTAATGTGAGAATTGTTTTGCTGCCAAGGGCTGCACTTTATATCAATATATCTTCTCCAAGCTGCCATCCTAGAGGAAAAAGCAGAGTGTAAGAAAATAGGGGGAAATGCAGGTTAAACTGCAATCATTTCTTCTTTGATCCTTAGACTGACAGGAAGAGCTTGATATGTCATTCCTATGCCCCCCTCCAACTGAAATCCAGTCACCTCTGAAGTATTTCAATATTTACAGCCAAATAATTTAAACCATAGTCTGGTCATGGAAATCAGAATCAGATTCAAAGTGTACAAACAAGAAGACTAATGAATGTTCTTCAATTCCATCTACATTTTGCCTTCCATGCCATTACTGCAGCTGCTGAATATCTGTAGCAGATTCTGGCAGAGAAGGGAAACTGGAAGAGAAAAGGGCAGGCCATAAGGAATACAATTTAAGCAGAAGGTCAACACGTAACTGAGTTTGGCAAAAGCTATACATAGTTAGAATTGGCCAGAAATCAAGTATCTGTACATCAAAAGCAGCAGTGAAAAAGGAACAGTGGGTAGTTTCTCCCGAACCATCCAAAATCTGTTTCAGGCAAGCCAAACAATTAAAGCTTCTGAGGAACAAAGACAATGGAATGTGTAGCTTTCTAAGGCAGTGCCTGCCCATCACCACCTCTGCCCACTACTCATGCCATATAGCCTTATGTTGGACCAGCAGCTCCGTGCATCCTGAATAAAGTGGGGCTGGGGGTGGGCAGAGATGAGAAAAAGATAAGTTGGGGAGTGTGGGGAGGAAGGTCTCCCTCCTCTGAGAGAAAAAGGACTGAGAAAGTTTTATGGAAATGACAAAGTCAGATAAAATGTTATTGTTGTCTACATAAACTGTGAAAAGAAATGAAAGGGATAAGAGAGGAAAGCTGTTTTAAGAGGAAGAAGTGAATGCAAAAGGACCAGGGGGAAAGGGATGAAAATAAATGGCATGGGGTGGGATAAGGTTCAGCTGAGGAATGGCCCCAACTGGTGTACCAGCCAAAGCTGGTTGAAGGCATTGCTGGCCACTATTAACAAAGATGAACCCAGGAGCGAGCAGCCCCAGGTTTCAGATAATGGTCCCAGGGGACATAATTCTTATGCCTATGTAGATACTATGCATTAGCTTGGTGTGAAAAAAAGATGTCAGTCTAAGAGCATACATAGTTAGAGAGCAGATTGCAGGGGAGAACTCTTGGGATATGTGTGTGTATGGTTGTGTACTGTAGAAGGTCAGGAGGAGAAGGTGGAAAATTCACAATCAAGGGCGTACCCACCACGGGGCAAGTTAGGGCAGCTGCCCTACTCTAGAAGCAGGGCTGGTGGGCAGAGGCGGAGCACAGCCCGGCGGAGCGCGAGTTCGCCATTCCCGCCGCACCGCACCCTCCCTCCAGCTCCCCGGCGCGCCCTCAGGCAAGGCCAAGCACGGCGGGGAACCAGGGAGCGCGGCGCGGTGGGCGGGAACGCCGAACTCACGCTCCGCTGGGCTGGGCTCCGCCTCCGCCCACCAGCCCTGCTTCTAGGGAGGGGCACAGCCCGGCGGAGCGCGAGTTCGCCGTTCCCGCCCACTTTGTGGCCCCTCCCCTTCCGTGCCTTGGCCCCTCCCCTTGCCCCCCCTAGTTTTGATCCTGGGTACGCCCATGTTCACAATATAAAAAAGGACTTGCCTAAAGTGAAATAGTTTTCTTTCTTCTTGCCTGCTGCATTGATTTTCTGTCAGATGCTCTCTTCTATTTAGCAGTTCATTTGTCATTATGCCAGTAGGTGGTATTTAGGATGATTATGAAAAGCAGGATGTGTTATCAGTTTTCTGTTTACTTTACAGCATTATAAGAACTTTATTAGAAGAACCTGTAGGGTTGTTTGGTTGTGACTGATGTCTTATTCTCAACTTATCCTTGCCAGGGCTTCTTCCACCTTCCTGTGGCTGACCCCAAACAGCTCTTGCCCATGTTGGCAATCTATGGTCGAGGATCCAGATATGAGCTGTTTGTCAGAGGTACAGACTCTCATGAGAGGTGGTGGACTCTCCATGCTTGGAGATTTTGAAGCAGAGGTTGGATGGCCATCTGTCATGTATGATCTAGTTGAGATCCCTACATTGCAGAAGGTTAGCTAAGATGACCCTAGATTTCTATTACTCCGCATGTATGGATCACCAGCAAGGACTTTTCCTCTGCAATCACAAGAAAGTGAGCACATTTGATTGCACACTTTAGTAAACCATTTTTTTACCCATGCAAAAGCTTGGAGAGCAGTGAGTAAGCAGAAAGCATTGCAGTTGTTTTTATGAAGGCTGTTTCTATTTACAGCTTTAATAAGTCATACTGCATGAGAAGCAATATCCCACATCCCCCCAAAAATCCCACCATATTGTTTTGCAAAAATCTGAATTACTGCTACTGCATTCCTATTGCAGTTCAAGTCTCTTTGCTATGTTTGTTAAAGCTATTTGCATATTGCCATGGAACATACCTAAATGACAAGCTCTCAAACTTTATAACATAAAGGTAAAGGACTCCTGGACGGTTAAGTCCAGCCAAACAGGCCGAGGGAGTCAGCGTTCGTCCACAGCTTTCTGGTTTATGTGGCCAATATGACCAAACGCTTCTGGCGCAACAGGACACCGTGATGCTTCCATTTACTTTCCTGTCACAGTGGTACCTATTTATCTACTTGCACTAGTATGTTTTCGAATTGCTAGGTTGGCAGAAGCTGGGATAGAGCAATGGGAGCTCACCCCGTCACACAGATTCAAAGCACTGACCTTCCAGCTGGCAAGCCCAAGAGGCCCAGTGGTTTAGACCACAGCACCACCCGTGCTTCCTAATTTTATACTTCATCTTGTGTAGCGCAACTCAAACTATTAACAGTGGCAGGAGAAGAGTGGTCAGTCTTTCACTATGGTAGCTCAGCAATTGGTTCTATGAATGTTGATTCTGCCACTTTACCAACAGGTTTGTTTTCTCCTATGCATTTCCCATGAAACATATTCACAGTGTTTATTGTTATAAGAATGAAGGGAACCCCTGGAGGAAAGTCTCATTTTTGTATTCTCAGTCACTGGGACAATTCATCTTTCTCACATATTTCCTGGAGTGCATTGATATTCCTCGTAATGAAAAAGATGCTTATTTAAGAGTAGGTGTGATTGCAAGAAAGGAGTAAAGAATTATATAATAATGCCACATTTAAATAAATAGAATTGGATCGTGTACATAAGGAATATTTAACTAAAATTGAATCTAAACATGCTGGTTTTTTTAATACCAATCCTACACTTTTGCAGTAGCATGTTTGCCCATAACTCTGGCATAGCAACCATATAGTACCAGCATTGTTCTTGATTTTGCTCTAGTACAGCAACATATGCATCCCACTTTCCCCCATTATGTTTCCTATGTGAGTAATCCCAAGTCTACCTGCTATTTTAAGTAATTATTTGGTAATGCTGCATGTCTTGAAATTGGTGCACTACACTAATAATGCTGCTCATTTTGAGGGGGAGTGGGGGAATAGTAAACATCAAATGTATTCTTCCCCCCTCCCCCAGATATAGCATGAAAGATCTTTATGCTGATGCAACAAATACAATGTATATTAGAATATTCACGTGTATGTATGTATTCCTTCTAAATGAGGGCTAAACTGCCACACCCACAAGAGACTAAAATATTTTTCTCATGGATCTGACATTTTGTCTGATTATAGTGCAGGTTGTACCAGAAGATAATGGTATAATGAAACGACCTCAGGACAATTTGCACTTACTGCTGACATGATGAGTTCTCCACCTAAATTCTGAATTTCAGCTTTAACTTGACTGCAGATTTTGAGCTGGTGGGAATACAGTTTGATCTGTTCTAGATAAGCCAGTAAGTCCTGCTTACATGATGGGTCTTGACACTAAAAAGAAAGGGGGAAAAAATTTCATTTTGCTAACATTTTTTTTTTTTTTTGGAATACAGGTGAATCCAAATACGTATTCTGCGTGAGCCCAGGAGACCGCATACATATAGTAGTATTTTTTAATATAAAAAAAGGTTTTACTTGAAAAGCAGACATTCATGCTACAAACTCCCAACATTTTAAACAATGGTTCTCTAAATATCTCACTTCTCCAGCACTACCTATAAGGTGTAAAGGGTTATGATAAAGTGGCTGCCACTGACATTTAGCATTAGTCCAAACTTCTCTGCGTCCATGCATCCATTACTAAAATTAATACTGACACAGCTGCCCTTCCTCAGTCCATGTAGTAATGAATATTTTTTATGTGGGCATTCTCAGGCACACCTGTTGATAATTTTTACTGTGCACAAAAATACATGGGAGTGGTTCCTTTTAAATAACTAGAATGCATTGCTCAATATTATTTCCGCGCAGTGTGATGAATGAAGACAAGCATTCCAATCCAGCATTTGGCATGTGTTACTTTAAGATAAGCATATGGAATTGCACAGAGGAAACATGCAAGCTTGTATAAACTTCCAAATTAATTTGGGCTACTGGGAATGGAGTTTGTAACTGGCTGGTGTGTGTGTGTGTGTGTGTGTGTGTGTGTGTGTGTGTGGCATGGAGTGTGTGAAATTCTGTGCATATTTTTGCCTTCCTGTATACTGGCAATGCATGTTTGCAACACTTATTTAATTTCTGCATCACTTGTAGTTGAGATTCCTGCTTTGCGGGGGGTTGGACTAGAAGACCCTCAGCGTTCCTTCCAGCTCTACAATTGTCTACAGTGATTCTAAGCACCCTGAAGTTAAGCTTTCACAATACAACAAAGCATATATAGCAACACACTTACAACAGTCTGTTTTGATATCACGCAGAATGGACCTTCTCATAAGATGGTATATGCAGATTGCCCTCTTTTGCACAACATAGTGATTGGTTGGATAGGTAGCTAATAGATACGCTTTTTCCACAACATGGAGTGATATAATAGTGCCACACTATCTCTCCCCAACCCCCTCTCTCAGTTCTATATATTGCTATTTAAAAGTAAGCCCCACTGTGTTCAGCTGGACTTACTCTAAAGTAACATAACATAACCGGTGTGTGTGTGTGTTGATATAGATATAATTGTTTATGTATTCTGATCCTCTTCAAAAGCAAAGGGAGCGCTCTAAGCAGTATAATGCAGATTGAAATCAATGTTGTGTGTCATATGACCATTAGACACTACCAGTTGTCGTATTAGTTATTGTATGGTTACCATGATATTTCCCGTAGGAACAAGAATTCCTTTCATTCTAATGAGTGTCTGTCATCCAAATTAGCCATTTCATTTCTCACAATAAAAAGTAATGATCAAGTGGAGCTGAAATGGGCAGATTCACTGAAAACAATGGTAGACTATTCATTGATTTCAATGGGTAAAGCCATTTTGCAGAATAGCTGGGGATGGGGTTAGTTAATATAATTCCATAATTCAAAATGCTGTAAACTGCCTCAAGTATACATTATTTGGGTTTTGCTTTACTTCCATTTCATCACTTTCCAAGGACATAAAATTACTTTGCTGCTGTACTGATTCTAGTAATGGCTAGTGCTACAGATCATGGCCATAATCCAGTACGGATCAAAGTACACTTAAGCCTATTAAAAATGAAATGTGCTGGATTGTCGCCCCTGATACTGCTTTCAGTGGGTTCTCATCAAATGGTGCATACGTTGAAACTGTGTTTAAGCAATTTGAAATAACACCCGGACGACTGTGCTTATTGTAATTATACAACTGTGATTTTTGTCTCGGTTATTTTATCATCGGCTAGTACCCTTTAATGGTAGTTTGGTGATATGCAACAAAATGGAATATAAATGAAGAAATAAATATCTTAATTACAGTTTGCTTTAAGTCTTTGGCTCCCACAGCACAGTGATGGTAGCATAAAGTGTATTGTTATGGCTGCTGGGTGAGCCTCCTTTGCTAAATTGATTACTTGCCCATAGTCAAAGATGTTTTTTTGGTGTTTCCTCCTGAATGGGGCAATTTACTTGCAGGCTGGAGTCTGGGATCAGACTGAGACTATAAAGCAGTTGGCAGTTCTGAATTTGGGCAAAGTACCTGAGCCCCTTCAGTTTTGCAGGTAGCTTGTTGCCAGTGCAAACAAAACTACCCTCTTAATAGTGGGGAATAATATTTCTGCAATTTAAACAAATGAACTCTTAGCAGATTTATTTTTAGAGTTTATGAGTACGGGTTGCTGACATATTTTAAACCTGCAATGAAAATGGGTTGTAACCTGAATGAATGTGGCCACTTGTATTGCATTGTGTCATATTTCTTTAACCAGAAATAAGAAGTAATGTTGTTTTTCTTGTAGATTTTCAAAATGGCCCTTGCTAAAGTGAATAATCTATATGATGTAGTTAATGTTAAGCCACAACACATATTTTTTCCCCAGAGGCAAAAATCTTAAAGCCTAATTCAAATGGTTTCACAGTTCTCTATTTTGATGATATGAGATTGTATGCAGCTTGAGTAAAAGTCGTTCATTTGAAACTGCTCTACTTTATGAACTGGAAAAGGTCAAAGAGATGCAACAATGAGTCTTCATTACACAGTGATTGCTTATTTCAGCTGCTCTCTCGCTTTAGAAGCTACATGGGGAAAAGAAAAGAAGGCTTTGTTTTTCTTACTTGCATGTAATTTGGGATACTGAAAAATCTCTCTTACATTATGGCCAAGCTGCTGATTGAGAAAGGAGTGTCAAGATAATAGAATCGTGCTCTGTGATGTATTGTGATGTATTCTAATGATGTATTCTAATGAACGGACATTATTGGTTGTGACAAGAAGACCTGTGAATGACTCTGTTATTCCCAGTTTAGGGAACCAGAGCGGGGAGAAACTATGAGAAATGTATGTTCCATCTTGCCGACGTGGGGATTCAGGGCACAGTCCAACAATGGCTGTGTTCCTTCATCTCAGGTCGGGGACAGAGGGTGGCGCTAGGGAGGGAGTTGTCGCCGCGGCACCCCTTGGTGTGTGGAGTCCCGCAAGGCGCAATCCTTTCCCCAATGCTTTTTAATATCTTTATGCGCCCCCTTGCCCAGATTGTCCGGAGTTTTGGGCTGGGTTGTCATCAATATGCTGATGACACCCAGATCTATCTGTTGATGGACGGCTGCCCTGCCTCGGCCCCGGACACACTCACCAGGTGCTTGGCTGGATGGCTACGTGGGAGCCGACTGAAGCTAAATCCTTCGAAGACAGAGGTCCTCTGGCTAGGTCGGGGCGACATGGGTTTGGGGGGCCAACTCCCATCTTTTGCAGGGGCTCAATTGGTACCAGCGCCTTCTGTCAAGAGTTTGGGTGTAACCTTTGACGCCTCCCTTTCCATGGAGGCGCAGGTTGCATCCACAGCAAAGGTGGCATTTTTCCATCTCCGCCGCATCAAGCAGTTGGTCCCTTACCTCTCTCGCCCCGATCTGGCCACAGTGATCCATGCGACGATCACCTCCAGGCTTGACTATTGTAACTCGCTCTACGCAGGGTTGCCCTTAAAGCTGACCCAGAAACTCCAGCGGGTGCAGAATGTCGCGGCGAGGCTCCTTACAGGGTCCCAGCCGCGGGATCACATTCATCCAGTGCTTTACCAGCTGCACTGGCTCCCGGTGGAGTACAGGATCAGGTTTAAGGTGCTGGTTTTGACCTTTAAAGCCCTATGCGACTTGGGACCCTCGTACCTACGGGACCGCCTCTCCTGGTATGCCCCCCGGAGGACCTTAAGGTCCACAAATAATAATATTCTGGAGATCCCGAGTCATAAGATGGCTAGATTGGCCTCTACTAGAGCCAGGGCCTTTTCAGTACTGGCCCCAACCTGGTGGAACGCTCTTTCCCAGGAGACCAGGGCCCTGCGGGATTTGTCATCTTTCCGCAGGGCCTGCAAGACAGAGCTGTTCCGCCTGGCCTTTGGGTTAGACTCAGCCTGACCCCTGTGTTTTCCTCCCTCATGGCTTGGATTTATGGCCTACTTGAAATGAGGCTGCACTTTAAATTTTAATACTGTATTTTAATCTGTATTTTAATTAATTGTTTTTATGTTTTATTGTAATTCTGTTGGTGTCAGCCGCCCTGAGCCCGGTTTTTGATTGGGGAGGGCGGGGTATAAATAAAAATTTATTATTATTATTATTATTATTATTATTATTATTATTATTATAGAACAATCAAACTTATTATTATTATAGAACAATCAAACAATCCAGGCCCCAATGGCTGGGGCTGTGTGCACATTTCGAGGTGAGATAATTGCAGTAGTTCCTATCAGCTATTAAGAGGCAAGGGGAGATCTAAGTCTAGCTTCTTGAACCCTCATCTGAATAGCCAATTTATGCTACTTTCAGTTTTCTCAAAGGCTACATGCACCAGCTGTAATAGTTGCACCAGGGAGCAAACTGCACATGCAGTACCCATTGGCACACATTTGCTGGGCAGATACTTGCACAAGGTGAGGACGGAGAAATGCTTGGAAAACAGTACATCAGAAAACTATGGACCATACTAAGCATGTCATAGAACAGGGGTCCCCAGACTACGGCCCGGGGGGCGGATGCGGCCCAATTAGCCTGCCAATCCGGCCCACAACGACGCCCGCCGCCGCCCGCTCTTACGGCGCACAGCGCGGCAGCGATCTTCCGGGTTGGGAAAAAAGCGCCGAAAATCCTTTGTGCGCATGCGTATGGGCCTCTCCCGACCTGGAAGAAGTCATTTCTGGTGCACTTCCGGGTCGGGGGAGGCCCACGCGCATGCGCACAACGGATTTTCGGCGCTCCCCCCACCCTGGAAGCGCGTCGCCGCGCCAGTAAGCGCCCGTGCGCATGCGCACGGGCGTGCACTCCCACGCCCGCCGGCCCGCACAGGCGCGCGCTCCCCCGCCCTCCGGCCCGCCGCGCGATTGGCGCGGTGGGAACCGGCCCAAACGCCGGTAAGTCTGGGGACCCCTGTCATAGAATCATAGAGTTGGAAGAGACCACAAGGGTCATCCAGTCCAACCCCCTGCCAAGCAGGAAACACCATCAAAGCATTCTTGACATATGCCTGTCAAGCCTCCACTTAAAGACCTCCAAAGAAGGAGACTCCACCTCAATTCTTGGCAGCAAATTCCACTGCCGAACAGCTCTTACTGTCAGGAAGTTCTTCCTAATGTTTAGGTGGAAGCTTCTTTCTTGTAGTTTGAATCCATTGCTCCGTGTCCGCTTCTCTGGAGCAGTAGAAAACAATCTTTCTCCCTCCTCCATATGACATCCTTTCATATATTTGAACATGGCTATCATATCACCCCTTAACCTTCTCTTCTCCTGGCTAAACATACCCAGCTCCCTAAGCCGTTCCTCATAAGGCATCGTTTCCAGACCTTTGACCATTTTGGTTGCCCTCCTCTGGACATGTTCCAGTTTGTCAGTATCCTTCTTGAACTGTGGTGCCCAGAACTGGACACAGTATTCCAGGTGAGGTCTGACCAGAGCAGAATACAGTGGTACTATTACTTCCCTTGATCTAGATGCTATACTCCTATTGATGCAGCCCAGAATTGCATTGGCTTTTTTAGATGCTGCATCACACTGCTGACTCATGTCAAGTTTGTGGTCTACCAAGACTCCTAGATCCTTTTCACATGTACTGCTCTCAAGCCAGGTGTCACCCATCCTGTATTTGTGCCTTTCATTTTTTCTGCCCAAGTGTAGTACCTTACATTTCTCCTTGTTAAAATACATCTTGTTTGCTTTGGCCCAGTTGTCTAATCTGTTAAGGTCATTTTGAAGTGTGATCCTGTCCTCTGGGGTGTTAGCCACCGCTCCCAATTTGGTGTCTTCTGCAAACCTGCTCAGGATGCCCTCAAACCCATCATCCAAGTCATTGATAAAGATGTTGAATAAGACTGGGCCCAAGACAGAACCCTGTGGCACCCCACTAGTCACTACTCTCCAGGATGAGGAGGAGCCATTGATGAGCACCCTTTGGGTTCGGTCAGTAAGCCAGTTACAAATCCACTGAATGGTAGCATTGTCTAGCCCGCATTTAACCAGCTTCTTTACAAGAATATCATGGGGCACCTTGTCAAAGGCCTTGCTGAAATCAAGATAGGCTACATCCACAGCGTTCCCTTCATCTACCAGGCTTGTAATGTCCCTGCTTGCCTGTAAAGCATAGGAATGCTGCTTTGCATATATCAAAATAAGCTTGTGGAAGAGAGGAAGGATAGCTACTTCCTTCCCCTGGTTGGCTGCTTTAAGCTGTTCTCCCTTAGCCTGGTTAACTTTCAGTATCAGCAGAGGTGGTGGCTTTATTCATGTCCTGAGCTTGATATAAATGGGGAAGTGCATGTTCATTGAACACACAAGGTACACTGGGGCATCTAGCTTTACTTCTCTACAATATTTGAATTAGGAGAGGCCCTGTAACCCCTGGACAAGTGCCTGGACTTGATGGCAGGCTAGACTCTGAATCCTGGCAAAGTGGAGGCACTGTGGGTGCGTGGATTCCACGTATGGATATTTGGTTAATTGGCTGCTTTGGGGGGAGTTGTACTCCTGAAAGAGCAGGTACATGGTATGGAGGTGCCCCTGATCATCTTTGTTGCTAGAGGCCTAGGTGACCTCAGTAGCTGTGAGTACCTTCTACCAGCTTTTGACTGGTCAGAAAATTAAAGCCATTGGGATAGCCTGACCACAGACATCCATGTGCTTGTAACCTAAAGGCTGGATTACTGACATGTGGGGCTGCCCTTAATGTTGGTCCAGAAGGTGCAAACTGCAACTGCTTGACTTCTTGTCTGAGCAAAGTACTGCCAAGACATTACGCCACTGTTGACAGAATTGTATTGTTTCCTAATTAGCTACCAGACTAGGTTCAGGGTGCTGGTTTTGGTGTATAAAGCCTTATACAACTTGGGAGCAGGATACCTGAAAGATGGGTTCACCCCTTTATACCCAGTTGTGGTACCTACTATTTGAAAATCCCTCAATATTAGACAGGTGCTATCTGTCATCATTTTGGAGCCTACTCTTTCTATTTCAACAAGCCTTTTAAACTAAGATATTTCCCAGTCTGCATCTGCATTGGAATAGTTTTCAAGAAGTTTTTATTGTTCTGTGGCTCGTATTTTGCCTCCATAAGCTCTTTTGGTAGGAAGGGTGGTATATAAATAGCATTAAATATATACTATACTATACTATACTATACTATACTATACTATACTATACTATACTATACTATACTATACTATACTAAACACAAATTTAACACAAATTTAACACGGATTTTACTGTCCAATGAGGCCATTGATCCATAAAATGAAATCAATAAAACAGTACAAAATGAAAATGTGAATTTTTTTTCTTACCTGGGCTGATGATAGTCATTGTTTGGATGGGGACTCAGGGTCCTCTTCCACATTGGAGCGCTTCCATGGCTGCAGCCCAGTCGCGGACGCTCCGACGCCTTCTGGGAGGCCGGGCCTTTGCTCCGGGCCTCCGCGAAGCCATGGGAGCGCTTCCGTGGCTGCAGCCCAGTTGCGGATGCTCCGATGCCTCACGGGAGGCCAGGCCTTCGCTCTGGGCCTCCGTGGAGGCATTGGAGCGCTCCCATGGCTCCGTGGAGGCCAGGCCTTCGCTCCGGGCATTCGCGGAGCCATGGGAGCGCTTCCGCGGCTGCAACCCAGTCGCGGACACTCCAGTGCCTTCGCGGAGGCCGGGCCTTCACTCCGGTGCCTCCGTGGAGGCCAGGCCTTCACGGAGCCATGGGAGCGCCTCTGCAGCTGCGGCCCAGTCTTCAGGCCTTTGCAGAGGCCTCCGTACGCCTCTGACACCTCGGGTTACTTACTTCCAGGTTACAGTCGTTCGTAAACCGAAAATTCATAAACCGAGGTGTTCGTAAACTGAGCTTCCACTATGCTATGCTCTACTCTACTCTACTCTACTCTACTATGGTACCTCTGTTTTCAAATGTCTCCGTTGGCTAATGTTTCAGAACTTGAACACTGTAAAGCCGGAAGTAAATGCTTTGGTTTTTGAACATGCCTTGGAAGTCAGACAGGAAAAGCGGCTTCCGCTGAGTGCAAGACCCTGAAGCCTAGCTGTTGGCTATTGAGTTTTGGTTTTCAAACGTTTCAGAACTCGAACTGTCTTCCGGAATAGATTACGTTCGAAAACCGAGGCACTGCTACTGAGTGAACTGGTGGCAGCACAATTGTAAAGTTTAGTTTATACTAAACCAGTATCCTTGATATGTAGCCTTTTATTTTTAGACTAGCTGGACTGCATCTGAAAAGTGAACAAATTCTTATTCCTGATATAAGAGAAAATAAATTAATGTGTCATATCTTCTGTTTTAATTTAACTGCACATAAATTACAATGTACAGCTTATAATAATTTAATTTAATTGAAAAAGTAGGGTGATAGGTAACATCTCAATGAAACAATGGAAAATTTTATGAAAGGAGTGACAGGGTTTTAAAGTCATTTGACCAAGACAGTTCATTGACAAATATTGATGTGGCTTATGTACTCCTGGTCTAATAGCTTACTATGCAACGGTTTGCCAACTGTGATAATTCTTAGGTGTTTTTCTGACACAGAAACTAGACTTTTGAAGAAGGGAGCCACAAATAATATAAAGGTATGAAGCATGGTAGCAGTTGTATTCATCAACTACTGTGTTAACTACTGTGTTCAAGTTATTATACATACCTGATTAGAAATTAGTCTTGCAAGCATATCCATTCTTGATCCTGACTCTGAGATCATTTTTGCTGCATTAATAACATCTGATGTATTCTTCAGTGGGCCTCTACCCCTTAAAAAAAGAAAGGCAATAAATATAATGAATTAAGTATGCACTGTATTGCAATTAGTGATGTTAAATTCTTGAGAATAATATTTTGGACAATATTCTTGAGAATATTCTCGATTAATGAAAATATTGGAGAATTTTCATTTAAAATAGGAGAATACTTATTTTAATGCTTTGAAAATTAATTGATATACATGTTTATTCATGAGTAAACTTGTTCAGATGGCAACCAAAAACTGTACAGATACTTTTATTCAATGGGGCAATGCAGTGAATTCACATTCTTTGATTTTTTTCACCAAACCTGAAATTGAAAATTCAATGTGAATGACTCACGTTAATCACTAAGCCTGCTACTAACCGTATATTTACCATCAGCTTTGAATTCTAATTATGTTGTGTATGTATGAAATGTAGCTTTTAAAGTAAAAGGAATATAAAAAACCCCTCAGGTCCACTACATAGCTGCCAAGTTTTCCCTTTTCTTGCGAGGAAGCCTATTCAGCATAAGGGAAAATCCCTTTAAAAAAGGGATAACTTGGCAGCTATGGTCCGCTACATGAGTATGTTCTTTAATAAGCATCTATACATGCTACAGTATTTTCAGTGCAACACTAATAAAAATCAATAAAAAGTGGGAGGAATCTATAAAACTTTCTTACTGGTCAGCACTGTTGACATACTGTATAGGGAAACTTATTGTTTAGTAAAGGAAACAGTGAAATTATATAAGCACAAGCCTACTTGTCACTTGCAAGTATCAAATTAAAAAGTAAAACATGTTTTATAGTTAATGTTAGCCCATTCTAGGGTGATAGCACCAGTAATTGCCATGTTAAGGTTTGGTATAATGAAACTCAGTAGTTTAATCATATTTTATTCTTCCATTAGAACATGTACATGTTATAGGACAAGAATACAACTGGCATGTTAAGGTTTGATACAGTAAATTCAGTAATAGGTTATCTTGTGCTTCTAATAGTTCTAACACCTAATAACTGTTTTGGTGACTAAAACACAGCTTGATAAACAAAACTATATGCATACATATAAAAAAGAAGCCATTAACATTAAATATATTATCATTACATATTACATTTCAGAACTGCCAATGGTGAATGACACAATGCCCAGTAATGTAACTAGATCAAAAAATAATTATTCATAACTTACACTGGCAATATCACAACTTGACTTCTTATTTACTAGATTTTTTTAATGTGGGTTGTAAAACTGGTTCTTACATTAGAATTTACAGTTTGTGGAGAATATTCTCCGGAGAATTTTCAAGGAGAGAATATTCTCATTCTCCAGAATATTCTTCGGAGAATATTCTCACCTCACATCCCTAACTGCAGTACTGGAGTTAATTACACAACAGTTGTCTGAGAATTAAAGGCAAACCTTCTTCCTGGATTAAAAAAAAATCCTTTACTGCAGCTGTATCCAAACTGTTTAATTGTTTTCTTGAATTGATAGCCATCCAATCCTTTCCAATCAAAAGGTGGTTGTTTTACTTTAAAATATCGTAAACTGCTTCC
This sequence comes from Zootoca vivipara, assembly GCF_965207765.1. Classification (NCBI taxonomy): domain Eukaryota; kingdom Metazoa; phylum Chordata; class Lepidosauria; order Squamata; family Lacertidae; genus Zootoca; species Zootoca vivipara. Next base: position 25,444,093 of record NC_142588.1, read on the forward strand.
AGAAGTCACACCGGCACAATTCCTACCTTAGCATATATGCTACCAGTACCATCAAAGCCCCTTCCCGTGAGGATTAAAACTGTCATCAAGACTGCTTTCTGGGGCAGTAATAGTGTGACAAGAGGTGCCCTGTCTTCCTGGCCGGCACGTTGTCACCTTTTCTTCACCTGAATCTGATCTGGAGGAAAGAGTGCTTTGCGGGAGATGTGTGCGCTCTGAGCCACTCTTATCATGAATGGTGCTGTGGTTTAAACCAGAGTCTTTTGGGTTTGCTGATCAGAAGATCAGCAGTTTGAATCCCCGCAATGGGGTGAGCTCCCGTTGCTCTGTCCCAGCTCCTGCCAACCTAGCAGTTTGAAAGAAAGCCAGTGCAAGTAGATAAATAGGTACCGCTGCGACGGGACGGTAAACACCGTTTCTGTGCGCTCTGGTTTCCGTCACAGTGTTCCGTTGTGCCAGAAGCGGTTTAGTCATGCTGACCACATGACCTGGAAAGCTGTCTGTGGACAAACGCCGGCTCTCTTGGCCTGAAAGCAAAATGAGCGCCGCAACTTCATAGTCGCCTTTGACTGGAATTAACCGTCCAGGGGTCCTTTAACTTTTTTACCTTTTATCATGATTCCTACTGAGCTACGTATCTCAGATGGCAGGCTAAAAGGGACAGTGGAACAAGCCCACCAGCTAGGCTGCCAGAGCAAGGGCACCCCCATGCCAGCTACTGCAGGCAACCCTTGCCACTCAACCTCCTGTTGATGGCAGCTACCAGGCCGCACACTTTGGCAACGTCTCATAAGATTCAGGGCAGCTTCACTGCAGCATCTGCAGTAAGTGATAGCTGCTGGTGCGGTGGTGGTGGTGGGTCCTGACTTTTCTCAGGTGGCAAAATGGTTTGGTCTGATCCTCAGTAAAGTTGTGGAGAATCAATAAATGGCATCTCAAGAGCATAGGACGTTTTGGTAACCGAGTGCAAGAAATTACCAATAAGTGATTATGTGACATTTTCCCAGTCATGCCACATTTACCTCAATATGTGACTATTAGTGCCACTCATCTACACTTAAATTGGTCAAACCTAGAAATGAAGAACGAGTACATCTTAAACACAATAAGAACCATTCTGCAAATGCTACACTTTCAATTATTCTAATAAATGAATGCTCCCGGAGACAGAATTACAGTGAATTATAAATTATCCAGTAGAATCTGGTTTTAGCCATTCAACTCTTTGATTGAGGGGAAAGAGATCATACTTTTCTAATTATGTTCTGTTCAAAAGCAAACAATGCAGCTTACATTTCATGCAGGCAAGTATTGTAATGATTCCTTGGACGTCACCAGGAATAAAGTTTAGAAAGTATAGCCTGATAATTTCATTTTCTAGGGTACCCAATAGAATAGCTCCTGACCCGTCCCTATTGCCCCTAGATCATCGCTGTGGCATTATGTTAAATGTAGTTATATTTGAACTACAGTGGTACCTCAAGGTAACATAACTTTTGGGTTGTAAACGCGGCAAACACTTCCTGGTTTCGCCGCATGCACAGAAGCGCACCGTGCACATGTGCAGAAGCAGTGACTCTTGTTGTGGACTTTACGGGTTGTGCACACACCCCTGGAACAAATTAAGTTCGTATCCGGAGGGTCCACTATATACGTTGCTCTTTCCTTCCCAGTACAGCAGCAGCAACAGTTTCTGAGAGTGAAGGTTCGTCCTCATCCTCTGCTACCTACTTCCCTGATCCTATCAGCATCATGGCCCTAGATGCCCCCAACATGGCTGTCATTCAGGGGTGGCTGCCCCATTTTGTCAACTCAGGCTAAATGGGAATTGCCACCTCTTGACCTTGCTCTAGCATGGCTCACTTCTGCCGCCACCACACCCCAGCTCCTGCCAAAGTCAGCAGGAGCCAGAGAGTGCTCCTCCAAGTGTTGCCTGCATTGCAGAGAGCCGAGTGGCAAACAGCATAGATGAATATCCTGGCTCTTGCTGAACTCAGTGGGAGCCAGAGCGCTCTACCTGGGGGTAGGGAAGATGAGTGGCAACGCTGCACACTGGAATGCCTCCTTGGTGGTGGCGTGGATGGAGCACCACCTCTTGCACTTCCACCACCTGAGGCTGGCACTTCACCCACGTCATTTTTACAAGGACAGCTTAGGAACAAGCTGAGAGCCTCACCTAGTGCTCCTGCTTGCTCATTTTTCATCAGCAAATGAAGAAGATCAAGGACCTTCTAAAGCTAAATCCTTCCTCTGCACTGGGCCTTCGTTTGATTTTCATCCAAGACAAATTTTCCTAATTCTTAGTCACAATGTGATAGCTTTTGAATGCCACTAAGAGAGAAGAAGGAATAAAAAGGAACAGTACATTTCCTACTAAGTAACATATTGCCCTCAGAATATTCTGGTTTTGTATTACACATAGATTTGCATTATCTTGGGTGCTTGATTTTCTAAAGGTCATTCAAATTGTCATATTGTGAATACAACTTCAGAATTTTTTTTTTAAGAAAAGAAAAAGATGGGGCAACTTTTAACAGATATATATTGGCATAAAATGCTACAGGGAAGCTTAAAACAAACTGTTATTTGTATTCAATTTAAATCAGGGTCAATGAAGAAAAATTGTATTCTATTTCAGCATGTGTTGTAAGGCATGCTGAAATAGAATCTGAAAGGAATTTGAAAACTTTTAGCAAACAATAATTATTCTACATATCTAACTGCAAAAGGTTTCATCAGTTGATCAACACCCCACCCCACCCCACCCCACCCCACCCCAGCACCGGCTAGTTGTAAACTAGGGGTAAACTCTTACAAACTGAAATAGCTGATGGACCTTGAAACACACTTTCTTTCAAAACTGCTGCTTTCTCTCTCGCTTCTTACACCTTGCTATTTTTGGCAAAGGCAATGAGCAGGAATAGGGTGGGCAGGTGTCCTACTTTACAGAGGACATTCCTCTGTTCAAGGGGTTGTCTGGTCCAAATTCAGTTTAGAGTTAAAGAACCATACGAAAGAAGAGCAGCAGGATCTTAAAGTAGCCCGTGTGCAGGTGGCATGCCTGGATAGCAGACTGAGTAGGCACATAGGTTATCTCTTCCTCACTATGGTGAGATTCCTGTATTTCAATTTAAATTAAATTATTTCCATTTTTGCATCTGTATATATATATATATCAGCACTTGTAATTTTTACATATTTCTGTGCCTTTTTTAATGAAGAAAAAAATTTTTATGATCCATAAGTGGCCATTCTAAGGATGAACTTTAAACACAAATAGGCTATATTTAAGCAGTATCATTCTGCTGTTACCAATTGCTCTGAAGCATTAAGATTACATACAAAGTTTCTACCTAGAAACAGACCTTTGTGACTCAACCATTTCACAAATGCAATTAATTTGGGGAGTGGGAAAGACAAGGGGAGAGACTGTGGTAGGTGCACATGAACAGATGGGAAAGGGAGGAAGGATATAGGCTATTGAGGGGTGATATTTCTGCTTCACTCCAAAATAAAATATGGTCCATCCTCTGTTTTTCTCTTACTTGTGGATACAATAAATGCCAAAGAGACACTGGAAAGTGTGGGAGTAATAAAGGCACGTTCTGTTCAGAAAAGGTGTGAATTTTATTTTATTAGTTTAAAGTCAGTAGCATTCAAGTTTGTGAAAATTCTGTGAACACAGTGGGCAAAATCTGGCAGAAGTTAAGTAACAAGTAAGCCCTAGGGGTGAAATTAAATGGGTGTTAATCTGCTAATGGAAGGGTAGCTATCCATCAATGGACCGGGCAAGGAAGCAATTTTTGGTTATCCCTTCTCCCTCCTGCAGCCCCCATATCTGATCTGGAGGATTGGGAGACCTTTAGGGGCAGGGGGGAGAAAAAAATTGTCCCTCCCTCCCTGTTCCACTTAAGAATGGCCTTCTTTCTGTGGGGAGACACCCATTTGATCCCAACCATTCAAATCATGACCAGATGTGCAGTTGGCAATTGCAGCTACTTACCAGTATGTCTAGATAGAGATCTGTTCACTCTAGACTATGTAACTACAGGAGTTGGAAAGGATTAGAAATAACCTTTGCAGAGGGATGTAACTCTCACTGACATTAAACCCTTTAAATATAACACTTTGCTAGTTGAATATGTTCTGTCATTTGAAGCAATTTTTCCTATCGGGATCATCTACTATCAGTGCTTCTTTCTTTCAGATACAGCCATTGAGATATTTCATGTTGGTTTCAAGCTCAATGTCTCTTATCTTTGTTAGATCTCACTGTGACTCCCTCAGGATTCAACAAGGCTTGCAAAATAAATAACTAAACATACCTGCACTTCTTCTTCCTCTGTAAATAACTCTGTCAGCTATTCCCGACTTTTCTGTTTTGAGATAGTGCTTGTATTTTGTCATTGAAAAGACAAATGCGTCGTGAGCATTTATTTTCATGACTAAGATAGCAGACTCCTATACCCTGGCCACTAAATGAGCCTTGGAGCAGAATCTGGCAAGCTTAGAAGCAGACACACAAGAAGTATTTGATGGGCATTTCAGACCTCCATTTTGGTTAAATGTCAGTTTTACTGGATGGACTAAATGTATGTGGCAAGATGGAACAATGCTTTTTACTCAGCAATTGATATGGACAGTGAAGGGTTGGGACTGGACCCGGCAGTTGTACCTGAAAAGGGTGGGGTTTTGAGCTGAATCCTGTAAAGAACTTGTTCATTATATAAATGTACGGCACTTGCAATTTTCAAGAATAGATGGATCCAGTCACTTCAGGAGCCTAGAGAGATGAAAACTTTTGTTGGGAGGGGACAATAAAAATGAGGCGGCTGACTCCTCCCATTTTTGCATTTTTAACTCGGGCCTTCACATCTTTATTGGCGCCTACTGGAAATTGCCCAAAAGATGATTCAAGGGCAACAGAACTTCCACATCCTTCCATCTCGTATGAAGTTATGTCTGTTCTGTGCTGGGTTAACTAAAACTCATGACAACAGTTAAACATAAAATTATCTTTTCTAGTGTAATAGGCACATGCCTCTGATTTATGCTTCCTAGTTAGTGTGTGAATAGCTTGATCTCTCCCCCATTTGAATCTTCCATTTTGAGGAACAGGTATACAAATGTTTTCTGATACTTCTGTTGATCTGGAAAGATGTACCAAATTTCAAAGGGGAAGTGAGCTTTTGTAAACCCCAAAACTCTGAGGCATGGATTAAAAGGAATGGAAAAGTGGGGAAATAAGGTGCTGCAGGGGCAAAAACCGAGTGAGGGGAGCCTATTATTCCCCATGGGGCCTTCATAGGAGAAGTGCTTTTCGCATCCCCACCCTTGGTTGTTTTTTTTACCCTTCTCCAAATGTTGCCCCTTTTTTTGTGCAGTGGATCACCAATATCAGGGACCACAGGGGCAAAAACTAAGGAAGAGGGAGCCCGTTGTTCACAGGTTATATCAAGCTACATAAGAATACATATAAAAATGGCTGTTGTGTTATGAGAATATTCATATGTTCCTCTGTTAAATTCATATGTTCATTTTTCTATGTCAACATGCTGAAGGTACACTCTGTTTGCAGCTCACACTTAAACACATTTACCTTAAAGCAAATCCTACTGATTTCAATTGAATTTATTTCCAAATAAGTGAGTTTAGTAATGCACACCAACAGCGATTACAATTTGAACTATACTAAAATTATTTTAAGATCAGACATAGGAGGGAAATTAGTTCTTCATCTCAAGCACAAGGCAGCAAAGTGAAATGGAAGATCAGTTTATATTAATCTGATTCCCTGGAGTGCCTAATGTGCCTTTTGAAAACTGCAAAAACAAGTATCTCTGCATCGATAATAATAAAAAGTGATTAGGAACAAATGAATGTTTTTCTCCTCATTCTTTAACATGAATGAGAATGAAAGAGAGTGGCCTGCAAAACTTTTACAAACTCCTACTGTGGAACGGGCAATCTCTGTCAGGTAGGAAGAAGCCCTTCTAGAGAGAAGTAGCATTTGTGAAACACAGCATTTATTCTGAAAGAATGAAGTGAAGTTATCTGGATTAAATAAATTATACACCTAAATGTAATTGAGCAATCAGCATGTTTATAACTGATGGTCTATAAACAGCTGACCTGCCTTTTTTATCATCATGTTGCTTCTAATCTTGTTACTCAAATGACTTCAGCAATTGCAAGAAAATGTTATTAGTGTGCCCTTTTGCTTTTAAATTTTTTTGGTCAACACTATTAAACTGTATTTATGACTGAGACAGTTTGTAACATTGGACAATAGAGATGTAACTGACCAGCTAACTTGCCACAGGATTCCCCACACAGTATTTCACAGGTGATAATAGGGACCCTCCTGGAGGGATGCAAGGAGGGCCAGATTTCCATTTTGCCGTGGAATCATCTATTCTGCTACTTTTCAGCTTCCATTAAAAACATCAATCCATCTCACTATCAGCTACGGCTGAAACTTATGTGATTAATTACATAAATGAATTCAATACATTTCAACAGAGAGCACAATGTAGAAAATAATTATTTATGTAATGTTTGCACACTAAAGAATCACGATAGCGAAGACTGCTTATATTGGCTTCTGTAATTTCCATCCCTCATCATGGACAAACGTGAACTGTGAGAATCTCCAATCTCATTCCTTTTTCTGATGGAATTTGGTAGCATCCCTGCTCATCTGTGAATGTGTAGTGAATATATTTTTCAGAGTTAAGATAGCAAGTGTCACAATGAAAAATAATAATATGGTGCACAAATATATTGCAGATGACTTCTGGAAACCAAAAGCAATCCACAGACTACAGCATAAATATATGCATGTATGTGTATAATGTTATTCAGTTAAACATTCAATTTGGTGAATTGAACATCAATTTAAACAACACATCATCATAATGCTGGAAATTTTCCTGGGACGAGGAAATGAGGGGAATTGGTGTTTCTAACAACTCTCAGCACCCTTTACAAACTATAGTTCCCAGGATTCTTTGGAGGAAGACATGGCTGTTTAAAGTGCTGTAAACTTATAGTGCAGATGGAGGAGCCTTTATGAAAAAGGTGCCACCCCACCTTTTATTTAACCTGTTGGGATTTTTTTAAGCCTCAGGATAGCTGACTGCACTTCACTTCCCACAGCTAACTGTATAGAATTCAAAAATTAACATTAATCGTTCCTGTGAGGAGGAACAGAACTGTTGCTGTGAGGGAAGCTCCTCCTTGTCTGAAAATACTGAGCTAAACTTAGCTGCCTCAGAAGCCTGTAGGCAAGGGCAGTTTGTTTCATTAGGCATGCAAAAATGCCAGAGAGCGCGCTCTGCTCCACTTTGCTCAACTTCATTTGAGATATTGTGTTAACTAAAGCAAAACAGAAAGCAAACAAAATTAAGTTTTAATATTGTATCATAGCTATCTGCCTGAGGCTGAGATTCAAAGCTACATAGCATAGGGGGCTGGGTAGAAGAAGAAGTGCATTGATTGGCCCCATGCTGGCCAAGTGACATTGCAAATCCATCACGCAACAGTGTGACTCGCAGAGAGAAGCCAGGCCACAGGGCTTTGTTGGAGGATGCCACAACTTGGCCAATACACAGTCAGGAGAACTCGGTGCGGTGGGGAAACAATTTCTGTACTAAACGGGGCTGTTGCTCTGAGCTCATGTCTGCTATTTCTAGGTTGTTTCCTCCAGGGTTTGCTTCCCAAATCATAACCCTAATTTTCTAGATCTTGTCTCTTTATTTTACTCCTCCCTCACTTTTACCTGGTTATGCTTATTTTGATCACATTTACTTTTGCTCTGCAGCTTCTAGTAATCTCCCTGTCTCAGTCTGTTTGTGGATAATTCTACCCCAGGGGTTCCCAAACTAAGGCCCGGGGGCCGGATGCGGCCCAATCGCCTTCTAAATCTGGCCCGCGGACAGTCCGGGAATGAGCATGTTTTCACATGAGTGGAATGTGCCCTTTTAATTAAAATGTATCTCTGGGTTATTTATGGGGCATAGGAATTCGTTCATATTATTTTTCAAAATATAGTCCGGCCCCCCACAAGGTCTGAGGGACAGTGGACTGGCCCCCTGCTGAAAAAGTTTGCTGACCCCTGTTCTACCCCATATTCTTCCAAATCCTTTCCCCTTTCTAAGCTGCTGGGATTAGCCTTCTTCTGTTCCCCTAGATTCCCTATGAGTTGGAGTAAGTGGCACACTGCTAAAAGGGGGAGTGGTGCTCTTTCCGACATGACTTCTCTTTCTACATCCTGCTCCTCAGTGTGTGCTGCCTCCCTCACTAACCATCTTCCTTACTACTATCTCTTGCTCTCTTACCCTGTTCCCAACCCTAACCCTGCGGAAAGCCATCTAATTAGACTTCAATTTGATTTTGACCTGTTTTTAGGAGGTAATTTAATTATTGTTTGATTTTATACCAATGTTATACACCTGATGTTAGCTGCCCTGAGCCCGACTTCAGCTGGGGAGGGTGGGATATAAATAAAAGTTGTATTATTATTATTATTATTATTATTATTATTATTATTATTATTATTATTATTTGTACTCGTGAAGGATAAGGCTATCAATATCTATGCTCTACCTCCACTATCAGAGGCAGTTGCACTCAGTTCTGACTTCTTCCCACAGGCATTTGGCTGGTCACATTTGCTCTTGAAGGGGAGGAACTGACCATAGTGACCTCATGCTGATGTTGCCCACCTGAATGGGAGAGAAACTGGCTATCATGCCCCTTGCCCCATCCATCTGAAGGAGAGAGAGAAAAGACTGCTCTTCATGAACCATACTTTACTATCCCAGCCTCACAAATGCAAGTATAATTTATATTGTTATTTATTATTATATTCCACCATCCCTCCAAGGAGCTCAATGCAGCACATGTGATCTTTCCCCTCCCATTTTACTTCCTCACAACAACCCTGTGAGGTAGGTTACCCTGAGGCAGTGACTGGCCCAAATCCCCTCAGTGACCTGCATGGCTTAGTGGGCATTTGAACCCTGCTTTCTCACGTTTCAGAGCTTTAAATGTTTGGTGTGGCTTTAACTAAAGTGTTGTGGTTGCTCATTTTAGTTGTGAAGCTCTTCATAGCTTCCTGGCCTTGCAACATTTCTCCTGCCCTTAAAGTTAAGCCTTCTAGCTCTTTGCAGCCTCTTAGCACCACATTTTCTGGAATAATAATAATAATTTATTATTTATACCCCACCCATCTGGCTGGGTATGGGAGCAAGAGTGCTTCTTAAAAGCTTTATCCAACACTCATTAATTGCCAAATAAAGCTGGGGGGGGGGAGAGAGTACCAGCTCTACTGAAAAATACAGTGTTTCTTATCTTCGATTGTGATACTGCAGGGGTGTGTGAATATTGTAAGTGGGTTGCTGAGTTCTGAACTTAATCTTTTTGGCTTTTAAGATCATTTTGTGGCTTTCCAATGTAAAGCCCAGTATCAAAACTGCTTGTGCAATTTGCAAGAGACTTGGATATATGCTGTTACGTTTATTTATTTAGAATTAGATTTAATCCTTTGCATGCAAGTAAATGCTCTCTCTCAGCTGTCAAACTCAGCTCTAATAATAAGCTGGCTAAAGGAATGACAAGCCCAATCTGTTCAGCAAGAATTACAAAATTCTTTTCTGTGGTCTCTAGTCAGCCACAGAAAAATAAGATTATGTGAATCAGCTTCTAGTGTCACAGAGGCACAAGCAAACCCTGACATGGTATGTTGATGTGTTTTGCAAATAATGCCAAAATAACATCAGCAACGAAATAATGTCAGTAAAGACAGATACCTATTGTCACAGAGGGAGCGTTGTGACTACTCTAGAGTAACGATTCTCCACACCGTTGCCTTTTCATGCTTTTATTATGTGCAGGCTATTTACAGTGCTAGAGCTGTGCAGAATACATGTTATCAGTCTCACACAGAACCCTGGAATGGAGGTTCCCGCATTTTCTTCCAGCATAAGAGACGGGGCATTCCAAATCTCCTCCCCCGTTTCCTCTGGCGTAATTCCGGAACCGGAGGGAGGCAAGCTCTCCTTTCCATGTTTTCCTTCTCCCCCTCTTCTCCCTCTCTCTCTCTCTTCCTGTCTACCGTGCAGCAGAGGCTCTGCCATCCTGCCGGAGCCCTGTCCCCTTCTTCCTCCTCCCTCACTGGACTCTTCCCCCTTGCCGCTGACGCTGGTGCTGGAGGAGGAACCTCAGGATGGAAGGGGGGGGGTCTCTGTACCTTTTGTCCCTTACACCTATGAAGCATAATTTTGCTAGAAATAGAGCAGGAACACCCTATGATCAAGTAGGTCATCTACTACTGTACTGAAATAATCTCCAACAGGTGATTTTCTACCTTCTTTTTAATAGATAAGAGCACAAGTCAGCCCAGGACTTTGAAGTCCCACATATTTCAATGAGATAATTTCAATTCTATTCTTTATATCACTTGGATTGAAATCTGGGGGCCTTAATGGTGCACAGCTTTGGGCTGGATCATAACTTACGCTAGTTTCAATACTGCGCACTCTACCTACCTATTTATTTATCTATCTATCTAATTAAAAGAAACAACTATCATCATATACAACCAATGTATACAGCCAACAAGAACGCTAGTTTTCCTCTTTCCTTTTGCTTTAGGGTGTGTGTGTGCAGGTTTTGCAAGCTACAGCTTCGCTTTAATCAGCAGCTACCCTCTGGTGCCCATCATTGTTTCTGCCAATAATGTACCGTTGGAACAACACTAATTCCAAGATTGCACTCTGATTTTGCCATTGGTGCTAATAGCACCTGCTGAACCGTCAGTTTTATACTTTGAAACAGGGATGGGGAACATGTGGCCCTTGTGATGTTGTGATTCCACATCATCTAGAGGGCCATTGGTTCCCAGGCCATATTATCAAACTAGAGTTTTTTAGGAAAGGAAAAGTCAGAGTTGGTCCTGGTAACCCCGCATGGCTGAAAACACCTGAAGTTGGGGGTTTGTTTTGTTTTTTACCTATGTACCAAATTGGCCAGATTTTCATCCTCCCACTTAACTACAGCAATATCTAATGATAAGACAGTCTAAACCAGGACAAACAATCAATATATGGGAGATAAAGGGGAGCAAGAAAAGCTTTAGAAAATAAATTTTGCTGTTCCTAAGGCAGATGATTTCATTTCTAAGTAAAATATATTAAGAATTTTAGTTATTTAACAGATTAACCCACCTTTCCACCACTTAGATTTTCAAGATGGCTAACAAACAGTTCCTTTCAGTCTCAGGGGGGATGGCCTTCCACATCTACTCCTTCTCCTCTAGAACAAATCAAATGACTCCCTCACCTTACCCCTGATGCCATGAGAGTGTACCAACACCTCTGCTCTTGCTCTCCAATTATGAGCTCTCCACCCTAGTTCAAGGACACAACTGATAATAAGAAGAGATCAGGACAGCTCCCATCACACAGCTTTTTCTCAGGCAGCTGCCACAATGGCAGTGAGAATCTTAATTGGTTATAGTATTCCAGTCCCCCAAATACTTGTATTATGAACTTGCATCTGAAGGCAGCCCTGTATCGAAATTTTTTAATGTCTGATTAAAAAAATTCGATACAGGGCTGCCTTCAGATGCAATTTCACAATTTTTAATGTGCTGTAAGCTGCCCAGAGTGGCTGGGGAAACCCAGCCAGATGGGTGGGGAATAAATAACAAAAAATATTATTATTATTATTATTCAGTCCTTTCCTCTAATCTTAAGTTCTCAAGCTTTCTTGAGCCCACTTCATATGTTCTCCTGGTAATGTGGGGTTGGACAAGGACTGCAGAAATTGCCTACTTAATAATAATAATAATAATAATAATAATAATAATAATAATAATAATAATAATAATAATATATTATTATTTATACCCCGCCCATCTGGCCGGGTTTCCCCAGCCACTCTGGGCGGCTTCCAACAGAAACATTAAAATACGCTAATTTGTTAAACATTAAAAGCCTCCCTAAACAGGGCTGCCTTCAGATGTCTTCTAAGACTAGCCGGTTCTAAGAAGTGCCACCCACAAGGTTTAGGTGAATCTTGAGCATCCCAGGAAGCTCACACCACCTTCACACTCCTAAATTTATATTTTTAATCCCTGGTGTTCAGTACATTGGTTCAAACTAGTAAGGTGGCAGTAAGGTGTTAACTGCATGTGATGTGACTTGAGCCTGAGTGGAACTCGCTTAAAAGATTTTTTTGAAGTCTAAAGTCTTTTTCCCACTTACCTGGGAGTAAGCCCCATTGAACTTGTTTCTGAGTTGGTAGGTTTGTTGTTAAAACAATATAGACTTACAGCAAACTTGAGTTCTCCTTGTTTACTAAACAGCTTACAGTACTCACTTGGGGTAAGTTGACTAAATAAGCTAAACTAATTTCCAAGGGTGTGGATACCACCTACAGCATATAGGCATAAACCTGTTCTCAAAGAGCAAGTTCAGCTTAGAACTGAGCTCAAAGACTAGGAAGATTCAGAAAAAGATTGTGCAACTCAGAAGATTTTTGCAGCCCAAACAAAAAAGCACAATTTGAATGAGTGTCAGAATTCTGTTTAAGCCCCCCTGCAAGAACAAGTTCCAGAACTTCCTAAATTACTTCCCTCGTTCATAAATCCACAGTTAGCAACTGAAATGGAACAAAATAAAAACAAATAAATTGCAGGATAGGTAATGTAATTAACCGCACAGTGAAGGAGTCGTGTGAATTTGCATTTGATATGTTCTTGGAACATCTGTTATGCAATAGTGACAGGTGTTTATTAATATGGATGTCTAATCACATTTCTAGGTCGCTAATGCCTCAGTAACTCATCTTTCAAATATGTATATCTTTCATTATACATTACAATCACTTATCAAAACATTTTACATTTATCTTTTGCACATGACTACTTCTGACCTATCAGGAAAATGTGCTTCTTTTGAAGGTTAATGCACTGTTTTAATTTAATCATTTGATATGACAAAATTTAATAATATAAATAAAGGGTACCATACATTAGTTCTGGTTGTGTCCATAGATCCCAGCGGCTATAGGGGTTTCCTATGCTCAGTAATTAATATTCTTGTAGGCTAGGAGCTGGGATACCGAGTTTCAAATCTTCACTTGACCATGAAGCTCATTGTGTGGGTGACCTTGGATCACCCACCTAATCTATGTCATAAGGAGGCAGAGAACCATGTATTTTACCTTGAACTCCTTAGAAGAAAGATAGGGTGTAAATGAAATTATCATCATAAGCAGCCCCAGAAACTTTAGATAGCACCACGTAGGGGTTAGTGTGACAATTGTGCACATTCATATGAAGAATGTGTACAAACCTCAAGTATCCTAAGACAATTTACTCAGTGCTCAGCCAAGATGGATAAACCCCAACTAATGCAAATTTATCTGAAATGTTTTGTATGTTGCCTGGGTAATATGCATAGCCTCCACATCAATTTTAGACTTTTCCCAGGCAATATGCAAATCCCTAGACAGAGAAAATGCACAAAATCCCCCTTGCTGTGCTGTTAGTTTAGGCACACTCTCCATGTCTTTGTGTCAATGTGCACCATTACCAGTACACATTCTCTGTTGAATTCGTGCATGCAACAAATACTTGTGCGCACAGCTGAGGCACACCCATGTGCACACACACACACACGCTGAACCCTATGAACATACAGCAATATCATAGTGCATAGTGCAGGCATAAGGTGCTTCCAAAAGATGGGTTTTTTAAAAAGTTAACTTTACTACTTGTGACTCATCAAGTTTAGGCATTATTATGGGATTCCAGGTGCTTGATAAATTCTACCCCTGCCCCCAATCTCTGCCTTGTTGGGCAAACAGCAACGGCCTACTGATTCTCTGGCAGGCGACAATCTGGTGAGTTGTGTTTAGCTTGGTGCATGACAACAAGTTGTGCAGGCAGGTTTGGTTTAGAATATAAATAATAGATGATGCTATTTGGTATGTAAAAAAAAATCAATTTAAAATAAATGTACTGTATCTGAAACAAAATATGCCAGAATTCATTTAGTGGAACTACATACAGATGGCCTCCCTGTCCTTAATAAATTATCAGGGCACAGATCCAAAGAAGTGATTTCTGCGGACAGCCTGTGCCTTGTATCATGCGGCAGTTCCCATAGCCAAAGCGGTTGGTTGCTTTTTAAAATTAGCCAACTGCTTATCTCTCCAGCTGTGGAAACCACTCTTTGTGGCTCCTTAAGTTTTAATTCAAAATCCTCATTCTCTTTAGCTTTACTCCTCGGTTACGTTCTGGGACTTTATGGCGAACCCCATTGAAAATGTAGTAAGTTCACCCTTGCTGTGCCCATAAGAACACTGGAAGGAAGGTCATCTTGACATCTCTGTGTGGGACAGAGTGCTGATTATTTCTACCTCTTACTCTGATGCCGTCAGACAACTCTGACCCCATGCACTGGCACTAGGAGTCCTGCTGCAATATGACACAGTGGAGCCAGTGCACTGCAAAAAGCATTTGATGCTCCTCTTTGGGAATTCAAATATATTTTCAATCATCCAGACCTTTTAAGGGAAAGGCAGACACGTTGTTGTTTAGTCATTTAGTCGTGTCCGACTCTTCGTGACCCCATGGACCATAGCACGCCAGGCACTCCTGTCTTGCACTGCCTCCCGCAGTTTGGTCAAACTCATGTTCGTAGCTTCAAGAACACTGTCCAACCATCCTGTCCTCTGTCGTCCCCTTCACCTAGTGCCCTCAATCTTTCCCAACATCAGGGTCTTTTCCAAGGATTCCTCTCTTCTCATGAGGTGGCCAAAGTATTGGAGCCTCAGCTTCATGATCTGTGCTTCCAGTGAGCACTCAGGGCTGATTTCCTTAAGAATGGATAGGTTTGATCTTCTTGCAGTCCATGGGACTCTCAAGAGTCTCCTCCAGCACCATAATTCAAAAGCATCAATTCTTCGGTGATCAGCCTTCTTTATGGTCCAGCTCTCACTTCCATACATCACTACTGGGGAAACCATAGCTTTAACTATACGGACCTTTGTAGGCAAGGTGATGTCTCTGCTATTTAAGATGCTGTCTAGGTTTGTCATTGCTTTTCTCCCAAGAAGCAGGCGTCTTTTAATTTCGTGACTGCTGTCACCATCTGCAGTGATCAAGGAGCCCAGGAAAGTAAAATCACTCAAGAGAGTGAATATACACACCAATGTTATCGTATTTCAATTGTCTCCCTCAATTCATGCGTGCTTTTTAATTTTAAGTCATTTTTTTATAAATTTAATAAAATAACTGTTAGAATTTAGATCTAAATTATTTTAACTGAGAAAAGAAATCTAACAAGTCATGAGGTGGAGGAAGACTTTGTCCAACAGATTATACTATATATGGTCAACTTCCAACTATAAATCACTGCATCTATTTAAAGTGTTTTAACTGCTGCTAAACATTGTGCAAAAATGTGCAACTCCCATTAGCCAATGGGAGTTGTAGTTCAGCAAACGTCTGGAGGGCCAAAAGTTATCCACTGGTGCATGAGGGGATTCCAAGAAGGACAGAAGTGTGTGTGTGTGTGTGTGTGTGTGTGTGTGTGTGTGTGTGTGTATACACACACACACACACCCAGCCACCCACAATCTGGTAAAAAAAACACCCCACACCCTGCCCCAACTAAGCCAGCCCCTTGGGGCCCAAGCATGCTCAGTGACTATGGCATGCTGACTGACTGGTGTGGGGGTAGGATGGAAAATGGAAGGAAAAAGTGGAATGGAACTGAGGCTGGAATCCTACACAGCAGCACTCCACACTGCAATATTTTGTTGCAGGTCAGTAGTTCAAAGGATAAGATATAGAGAAGGTATATTTCTCATGGACTGCAAGAAGATCAAACCTATCCATTCTGAAGGAAATCAGCCCTGAGTGCTTACTGGAAGGACAAATCATAAAGCTGAGGCTCCAATACTTTGGCCACCTCATGAGAAGAGAAGACTCCCTGGAAAAGACCCTGATGTTGGGAAAGATTGAGGGCACTAGGAGAAGGGGACGGCAGAGGACGAGATGGTTGGACAGTGTTCTCGAAGCTACGAACATGAGTTTGACCAAACTGCGGGAGGCAGTGCAAGACAGGAGCGCCTGGTGTGCTATGGTCCATGGGGTCACGAAGAGTCGGACATGACTAAACGACTAAACAACAACAACAAATATTTCTTAAGTCAGGTAGTACTACTACTACTATTAAACTAATACACATTAAGTCTGGCAGACACAGGGATCTGGAGCAATGTAGAGAACACAGTTTTTGTATTAGGGATAATTGGAGGAGGGGGAGAAATTGCTCAACAGTTCCTCTCCACTCATTATTTCCACTTCTGTTTACACATGAAAATGTTTATTCCCACTAGGATTAGAACACAGATGTTGTAAGTGACCAGTTTAAATAGCCAGCAATAACATAGATGATGTCTGGACCATTCAATATAGACACAAAACATTTTCTGTCCCTGTGAGAAACAATCAACCAAACAACTGCCTTGTGGAAAGGTCACACATTCCCCATTTTGTTTTATAGGAACAATGTTGTAATGGACAGCTGCTCTAGGGCCACCTAGGCAGAAGACTTCAATCAAATAAAAAGAGACTTTAGAGCCACTAAATTAAGAAGGAATGGGTTTCTGTCGTTGGAACACTGTTCTGCACTAACACTATCAAAATAACTCATCCAGCATCTCTCAAGTGAGGGAAACTATCCACCTATTGTATCCCCCAGCAGCCTTATAAAACAACAGCAATGCTCATCAAGGTAACAGTCCATTATCTGGATAATCTCCCCCATGATGTACAATAGCAAGGGCAAATCTGTAGTCTTCCAGCTCACATCAACACCAGCAACTTCTGGAAGGCCACAGGTTCCCCATTCCTGCTATAGAGAGCATTTTTAGATTAAATTTCCTCCCCACTTTCCTTTCTCCTCAGCTCTGTTTAAAATCATAAGGTAGAACTGATATATTTCCCAAAGAGGCAAAAATACTGGTTGTTGTTGTTGTTGTTTAGTCGTGTCCGACTCTTCGTGACCCCATGGACCATAGCACTGTGAGGAGTAACAAGTAACCGAAGGGGTTAACTGTGTACTGTGTAGCACCTGACCACTGAGGAAGATCATATTACAGAATGTGCCAGAAGTGTTTCTGTGTGTATCAGTTGGTTTCGTTTTTGCCTGGGAGACGGTCGCAAGATGTCTGCGATCTCACCAGGTTTTTTGTTATTTTCTCTTTAAAATAAACTCCAGTAGTTATTAGAACACCTTGGACTCTGTGTGTTCTTAAGAGGCTTTTTATCCAACGGCTATACAAGCTTTCGCTGTGTGAGAGAAGAAGAAGGCTCTGCTGTGTGTTTTACTGCCAGCCCGGGTCTACGAAGCAGAGACGCTAGAGAAAGCATGCCGGGCGGTAAATTAGTGGCTCCTAATTGAGTCATAAACAACTCAAAGGAGTCCTATATCCGTCACAAGCACACCGGGTGCTCCTGTCTTCCACTGCCTCCAGCAGTTTGGTCAGACTCATGTTCGTAGCTTCGAAAACACTGTCCAACCATCTCGTCCTCTGTCGTCCCCTTCTCCTTGTGCCCTCCATCTTTCCCAACATCAGGGTCTTTCCCAGGAAGTCTTCTATTCTCATGAGGTGGCCAAAGTACTGGAGCCTCAGCTTCACGATCTGTCCTTCCAGTGAGCACTCAGGGCTGATTTCCTTCAGAATGGATAGGTTTGATCTTCTTGCAGTCCATGGGACTCTCAAGAGTCTCCTCCAGCACCATAATTCAAAAGCATCAATTCTTCGGCAGTCAGCCTTCTTTACAGTCCAGCTCTCACTTCCATGCATCACTACTGGGAAAACCATAGCTTTAACTATATGGACCTTTGTTGGCAAGGTAATGTCTCTGCTTTTTAAGATGCTATCTAGGATTGTCATTGCTTTTCTCCCAAGAAGGAGGCGTCTTTTTATTTTGTGACTGCTGTCACCATCTGCAGTGATCATGGAACCCAAGAAAGTAAAATCTCTCACTGCCTCCATTTCTTCCCCTTCTATTTGCCAGGAGGTGATGGGACCAGTGGCCACGATCTTAGTTTTTTTTTTTTTTGATGTTGAGCTTCAGACCATATTTTGTGATCTCCTCTTTCACCCTCATTAAAAGGTTCTTTAATTGCTCCTCACTTGATGCCATCAAGGTTGATGTCATCAAGAATGATCTCAATACGAATCCAAGGCAGACCTTTTAACATCACAGTAATCCAAGTTTATGCACCAACTACCCTACCCATCACCTTGCCAACAAAGGTCCGTATAGTTAAAGCTATGGTTTTCCCAGTAGTGATGTATGGAAGTGAGAGTTGGACCATAAAGAAGGCTGATCGCCGAAGAATTGATGCTTTTGAATTATGGTGCTGGGGGAGACTCTTGAGAGTCCCATGGACTGCAAGAAGATCAAACCTATCCATTCTTAAGGAAATCAGCCCTGAGTGCTCCCTGGAAGGACGGATCGTGAAGCTGAGGCTCCAATACTTTGGCCACCTCATGAGAAGAGAGGAATCCTTGGAAAAGACCCTGATGTTGGGAAAGATTGAGGGCACTAGGAGAAGGGGACGACAGAGGACAAGATGGTTGGACAGTGTTCTCGAAGCTACGAACATGAGTTTGACCAAACTGCGGGAGGCAGTGCAAGACAGGAGTGCCTGGCGTGCTATGGTCCATGGGGTCACGAAGAGTCGGACACGACTAAACGACTAAACAACAACACCCTACCGGTGCTAAAGAAACTAAAATTGACCAATTCTATGAAGACCTATGAAGAGATGGTTGGACAGTGTTCTCGAAGCTACGAACATGAGTTTGACCAAATTGCGGGAGGCAGTGCAAGACAGGAGTGCCTGGCGTGCTATGGTCCATGGGGTCACGAAGAGTCGGACACGACTAAACAACAACAACAACAACAACATGAAGACCTTCTAGAAATGACACCAAATAAAATATATTGAAAAGATCAGCAAATTTAGGAAGTAAGCTACTTTGGAAACACTTGGGCATACTATAATCATGTACTGTTAAACACAGCCTTTGCCTAGCATTAAAAATGAAAGCACTAAAAGAAATGAGAGAGAAATGTAGGCACTGATTGTATTGTTAATTGGCTACTCTCTTTGTTCATGTACTTGATTCATCTGTAGTACATCAAACATCTCCTGACAACACCTGACATCCCTAGTGGCATAGTTTTGTTTGGAAGCGAAGGTCAAACCAGTATATTTACATAAGTGAACCTAAGCAAATTGACATTCTCAATCCTGTTTATCATGATGCAAACCAAATAATCCCTTGTTCTATTTACTTGTTTACTTTGCTTTGTACATAACAATTATTTCAATTATGCATGTTAAACTGAGATCATGAATAGAAATAGAAAGTAGGAAATTAGCTTAGGGTGTCCCCACACCAGCTTAGCAGGTTTTGTGGTTGGGCATCAGATGTTTCACCAACAACACCTGTTTCAACTCATGAAAGATTTAACACAAGAGGGAGGTTAGGATACTTTCAAGAATGGAGAACCAGGGGTTTAATTTCATACCACAATTAGACCCATCTTCAAACATATGAAGAACAGACAGAATGCAATATAGACCTCTTCCATTTCACTTTATCCAGAGGAGAACCTACCTGAATAGGTTAGAACAGAACCAAAGGTGAAACAGAGAAAGAACTGCTTTTTGAAACATTAATAATAAATAAAGAAAGAGGGAGGGATAGCTCTTCACTAATATTTATAAAATAGTAGTGCAGCAAAACAAATGCAATTCCTCTGCAATGTAAAAAGGACAAGCAAAGGAAGTCCAACAAGAAATTCCAGAATAAGTTTGCCAATTGAAATAATAAAATAATAGAATTGTATAATTGAAAGAGACCCTGAGAGTCATCTCCTGCAATGCCCCTGCAAGCCAGGGTACATTCTGAGCTTTGGCGTGCCTGATCTTCCTACAACTGTAGGCTACTTTGTGATTTCTACTTTCTTCCATTTCTTACACATTCCCTTATTTCTTCTCAGCTCATCTATATGCTCTTTATGCAGGCACACCATTTTTCTTAGGTGTCTCTCACTTTTCTTTCTTGTTGGAATTGTCTGCATTTGTGCATTCAATATTTCACCTTTAAGAAACTTCCATCCATCTCAGACTCCCTTCTCTTTGATTATTTCTGACAATGGGACCTCACCCAGTAGTTCAGTAAGTTTCCTTTCTGAAATCAGTCTTCTTAAAGTCTAGAGTGCATGCCTGGCTGTACTTAATTTTCCCTTGCCTGTGTATAATGAATCCCAAGAGGACGTGATCACTTCCTCCCAAGATTCCCTGTACTTCCACTTTGTAGATTAGTTTCTCCTTGATAGGTGAGGACCAGGTCCAAGAGAGATTACCCCCTTGTTGCTTCTTCCACATTCTGCGAAATGAGGAAGGCAATTGAGGAATTTGTTGGACCTTACATTCTTGCAGTGTGTGTCCCAACAGATAATCAGGGTATTTTAAGTCCCCTATGACTACTATATCTTTCCTTTTTGAATGTTTTGTAATCTTGCACCACTCAGATTGGGGTGGTGTACAGCAGTATAAAGGCTCGTTTCAACTATATTTTTAATTTCCCCAATAACCATGCAGGTTATAGCTTCACGAGGGAAGACTTTGACTTCTTTGTTTTGGTTTATAGCTCTAAAAATAAATAAATCCAAGTATACAAAGTGTGCATTAAACTAATGCATTTTCTCAATCCTGTGTGATCCAGATGGTACCTCCACTAGGAAATTCTCTGCTTGCTTCGTTTGATACCTGCTGCTTTTGGAATTCCACTCTTCAAGACTGCACCCCCCAACACTACTCTACCATCTGCCTTCACCATTGATATGCTTGTACACTTTTAACAAATATGGTTCTGTTTATTTTACTGAGAATAATCCATATGGCTTATGCAGAATAAAGTGAACAAGCTTTTATTTTCTTGGTCCAGCTAACTTATGAAAGTCTTGATTGTAAATTCACAATTTACAAGAACAGTATATTACTAAGTTAATTGCACAATTCTCATTGACATCAATGGAACTTTTTAACCAATTTAGCTGGATCCGACCTCTTATGTCCAAATAAAAGGTTATGTTTATATATTTCTTCATTGATTGGGAGTACTTGATTTACCTTACAACCTTACCTTGTTGTAAGGACCTGTTAATATGGATCCGAGAGAACAGGTAGTAAAAGTTTTTGCAAGGCATTTATTTAATCCTATGGATGAGAGGCCAGGAGGGATGCGGGTGGCGCTGTGGTCTAAACCACTGATGGGAAAGTCAGCAGTTCGAATCCCCGCGACGGGGTGAGCTCCCGTTGCTCAGTCGCTGCTCCTGCCCACCTAGCAGTTCGAAAGCACACCACTGCAAGTAGATAAATAGGTACCGCTCCGGTGGGAAAGTAAATGGTGCTTCCGTGCGCTGCTCTGGTTTCACCAGAAGCGGCTTAGTCATGCTGGCCACATGACCCGGAAAAACTATCTGTGAACAAATGTTGGCTCCCTCAGTCAGTAAAGCGAGATGAGCACTGCAACCCCAGAGTCGTTCACAACTGGACTTAACTGTCAGGGGTCCTTTACCTTTTTTATGAGAGGCCAGTGAAAGTCGATGTATGCTTGGTAAAATGAACAGTGGCTGTGAACTGCACTCCATTTCATTTCTAAGTCTGTTTTCCTTAACACCAGTTACAGGTGGTAGAACCAGTAGCAGGGAGATTCAAAAGCTTCCTGTGCCAAAGGGTTTTTGAGGAAGGATCCCGATACTATTGTTTTGAAGTGCAAATTTCAAAATATAATGGCAGATAAGGGTGGGATTTTGTTTGTTTTAAACAAGAGCTTATTTTAAGTTTGCACAACGGAAGAACTGAGATGTTACACCACAACAAGGATACTACTTCTCAAACAAAGCAGAACGGACTGTAACATCTTAAAAATCTTGTTTGTTTGGAAATTCTCTTGGAGTGGTACTTAAGACAGTTCAAATGGCAAATGGACTATTTATGAGTGATCCAGAGATTCCTGTACCTGTGCCCAACTGATTTCACCCACCAGTTTCCTTAATTTGTCTGTTTCCCCCCCCTTTTTGGTACTACTTTAGAAACTGGTCTAGAGAAGATCCCCCTACTTTTGAGAATAGTCTTGTTTGAGTGACGTAGGAGGCTGCCTTTGGAAGGGGGTCATGAAAGTCCTTATATATATGGGAGAGCTCCCATTTATTTCCATAAAAGCCAATCTACAACATTTCAGCCAACATGTATGCTTATCAGCCAAGCCAAACATAATGTTTCACAATACTGTATAGATATGTCCTTGGATTCACAGCATCCTTACCATTATGTGTTACGAAGCAAGTTCGGGATATAGCCTTAAACACTGAGCTGCAGTGATCCGGGAAAAGTGGGATTTCCCTGTGCAGCTGTATCTCTGTCTCGTAGTCTCTATCAATAGTTTCAATTTCCAGCCAGAATATAATTACTCTTTTAGTTTTCCTTAGGTCTTTAACTAATCTTTTTTATCCAAAAGGTGATTAAATGGTAATAAAATGCCTGCAAAGATGTAGTTTGTGGAAATGGATACTAGGTGCACTCTGATCAGTAGACCCAACCCTGATAGCATTATGGAAAATTTCAATATTTGAGACATAAGTACAGAAACACAAAGGCTGCATCTACACCACCATTTAAATTCATAAAACATTCCCAGAGAACACTGGGAATTGTTGTTCTCTAGAGGGATGTGACTCTGCTCCCTCTCCATATCATCATATCCATGATTCTTTGATGAAGCTGTGACATTCAAAGTAGTAAAACCATGTAAATTTCTAGCATAGATAGGCCCAAAGTTCATAGTGAAGAACAAATGCTGTACACATTCAAGAACTTTTCTGTTTTTATCGTGAGTAATTTCATAACCACAGGACTTCATTCCCATTAGGTCACTTCACTGTTTAACAGTGCTAAAAGGATCAACCAGAGAAAATAACCTCAAGTAAAGGAAAACAAAAAGGACAAAGATAAACATCACTCTTTCTCCCCTAAAGGCAAGCACAGTATGATGGTTTAAACGGCTTGGCATTTCAGTATTTCACACTGAATACTTCAATTTTCAGTTTTATTAGTTGTGACACTCACTTGTCATCTGTCATTATAAACTCTTTTGTGTTTTCCACTCTGAACGTGACAATTGCTTTTAGCTCTATGTATGTATGTATTTTAAATCCTGCATAATTACCTTGTGAAGTCTGTCATCTCCATCATAATCACACACATCCGTTTAGCCAGAACGATGATGTCATTGCTGGTATCATCCCATATTTCAATCTCTGCATCAAGTTTACTCTTGACTTTCTTAAAGTCAGCCACTTGCTCAGCTATCTTTTCTTTCTCTGCCTCTGGCAACTGAGTCATCTTTGCCTGCAAGGTAAGATAATTTGATTTGCAAAACATCTGCCTTTGTCAGAGGGTGTCCTTTCTTTGTGGATGCAAATGGACATTAACAAATGACTGCTCTGAATAAGATGTCATTCTGAAACAACAGCTGAGATCTGATCCCTGCATCTTTGGGCTATGCAAATGTCCAAGGATTGGCTGGTCCCGCACTGGGTACTTTGAAAAGTCAAAACTTGCACCACTGTGTGTGTTCTGTGCACAGATTGTAATAAATAAACATGTCACACCCAGGGCCCCTTTTAGTGGGACAGGCCACCCAGTAACAGAGATAAAGGGCAGTTTAAATGTAAGGTCGCCATTCAGACTGAAGAAACTTCACCACGCAGCAATAGAGAAAAGTATAGCTTTTGGGTAGCCATACATTACAGAACAACCACTCAGATTGGCTCATTTAGAACAAAGAACTACCAGTTGGTGAAGGCAAGGCCCATTCTGTTTACCATTTATGAACTTCATCTCCTTCTTGGAAGAGATTAACCCCAAACCAAATATGAGAGATTCGGCATTGCTCCATATTGGAATAGCTCATCCCACCCATATATGGCGTATCTGGGGTTACAGTGACCCAGTGAGTTGCAAAGGATGTACCTCTGTCCCAGATCCTCTATCCTGCATCCTTTGGGCAAGTCGCCAAGGCCTTTTCCTATGCGAGCTCACGTCCAGCGCCCAGCTGTCACAGCCAAAGCCTAGGTCAGGGGTCCGCAGACTACGGCCCCCGGGCCGGATGCAGCCCAATTGGCCTCCCAATCCGGCCCGCGACAACCCCCGCGACGATCTTCAAAATCGGAAAAAAAATCGCCGAAAATCCTTTGTGCGCATGCGTATGGGCCTCTCCCGACCCAGAAGAGGTCATTTCCGGTGCACTTCCGGGTCGGGGGAGGCCCATACGCATGCGCACAAGCGATTTTCGGGGTTTTTTTCCCCGACCGCGTGCGTGTGCGCATGCGCACGGGCGCGCACTCCCCCGCCCTCCGGCCCGCTGCACGCGCACTCCCCTGCCCTCCAGCCCGCCGCGCGGTCGGCGCGGTGGGCACCAGCCCGAAGCCCGGTAAGTCTGGGGACCCCTGGCCTAGGTGCTTCCCAGCATAGGTGCTTTCCCAACACAGATACAATTAGGTATTGGCAAACATTAGAAAGCAATATAATACATAAGGAACATTCCATCAATGCATGGGGTATCAATAGCATACAACAATTAGTAATATAGATGGCAATACATTCCCAATAAGCACATTGGGGTCTGCCAGGTTATTTATGCTGAAACGGAAAAAAAGACATTTCACAGCCTTAGCGCGGCCCATAGCCCACTTCCTATGCAACAGGCTTCTGCGCCAAGAACATCCTTATCAAAGTTCCAGGCATTTCGCCAGTTTGGACACAGGAACAGGGCAGCTCGGCCTATTCCGTTGTCAGGAACATTCTCTGACCAGGTGGCTTCATGCAAACATAGGCATTGCTGACTGTCATAGGATAGGGACAGCATCTCAGTAGGGCAAAAGATAGAAAATAAGATTTATCAGAAAGGCAAAATGGCTAATATTCCTGAGAAGCATAGGCCCGTTTCTCCTACCCCGTAGCCTATGCCCACTCACTACATTAGTATAGCACTTTCCTCTTCCCCAAAGGAATTAATAGCAACTATTTACCTATATAAAGGTAAAGGGACCCCTGACCATTAGGTCCAGTCGTGACCGACTCTGGGGTTGCGGCGCTTATCTCGCGTTATTGGCCGAGGGAGCCAGCGTACAGCTTCCAGGTCATGTGGCCAGCATGACAAAGCTGCTTCTGATGAACCAGCGCAGCACACGGAAACACCATTTACCTTTCCACTGTAGTAGTGCCTATTTATCTACTTGCATTTTGACGTCCTTTCAAACTGCTAGGTTGGCATGAGCTGGGTCTGAGCAACGGGAGCTCACCCCGTCACGGGGATTTGAACTGCCGGCCTTCTGATCAGCAAGCCCTAGGCTCTGTGGTTTAACCCACAGCGCCACCCGCGTCCCTATTTATCTATATAGAAGGAAGTAAAGAAATGTCCTCAGGGAAAATCATCACAGTGAGGGAGAAATACCATCCCTGATGAAAGGCAAGTGTTGTTGATTGATACTGGGGGATGTATCAGTTGCAAAGGTGGATACTGCTCTTCGGTATCACGACAATTTAAAATTACTGATATCGTCATACTCATTGTGATCCAAGCATATTCTTAATTTAAATATGTTCATATATTACTGTATTGTGTAGTTTGGGCCATTTGTTTTGACTCCATCATCTTACCCAGGATAACTCATTGTTAAGCTGCTTGTATACATATATAAGGACGTGGGTGGCACTGTGGGTTAAACCACAGAGCCTAGGGCTTGCCGATCAGAAGGTCGGCGGTTCAAAACCCTGCGACGGGGTGAACTTCCATTGCTTGGTCCCTGCTCCTGCCAACCTAGCAGTTTGAAAGCACACAGTGCAAGTAGATAAATAGGTACTGCTCCGGTGGGAAGGTAAACGGCCTTTGCGTGTGCTGCTCTGGTTCTCTAGAAGCGGCTTAGTACTGCTGGCCACATGACCCAGAAGCTGTCTGCGAACAAACGCCGGCTCCCTCGGCCTATAGAGCGAGATAAGCGCCGCCACCCCAGAGTCGTCCGCGGCTGGACCTAACGGTCAGGGGTCCCTTTACCTTTATACATATATAGTACAAATACATGTATACTGACAACATAATACAAAATTTAAAAAATCCTTCCAGTAGCACCTTAGAGATTTTTTATTTGGTTTTGACTATGTCAGACCAACCCGGCTACCTACCTGTAACTAGAACTTCATACAAAAGGAGGATAAAGTACCAGGTATTTTATTTTGGTGTATGTGTGTGTGTGTTTGTTTTGTGGAATGCTCCCCATCCCTTCAATATGAAAGGCTCATCATACAATCTTTCTAGAATAGACAAGGGAATGATTAGCTGAATACTCCTGGCCCTCCACTTACTACTTTCTGTGGGTTACCTGCCAGCACAGACCACCCCTTGCTGTCATTTGGTGCCCACTGTCTGTAGTGGTATTCCTAGAGCGGCTGCCAACCACTTCCTCCTCCTTTGGGCTAGCAGGAGGTGGTGGTGAGGTTTCAGCAGGCAAACAGCTGGCACCTCCTGGATTCCAGTTGTTTCGCAACCATACCAAGTGCTGACACCAGGCCTGGGTGCTGCAGTGACTAGATCAGATCCACAGTCTCTACAGTAACTGACAAGCAGAATTACCTGAATTCAGATGCACTTGAAGCATATAACTTCTATAAAGGAAAAAAAAATCAGTTTCTCTCCTGAAGGCATGAAATATGGATAAACTGTTTAGTCATTTTCAAGGCCCATGTTCTATTCCTCCTTCTATTTACATGCTTTAATTTCCAGGAATTGTCTAGAAGCATGTATTTAGCGTTTGTTTTAATGATGCCCAGCCTCTTTCCAGCTGTCAATGATTATGCCATCTGCCTTGCCAAAAGGCGCTCTGAATAAATGCTTGAGGAGAAGAGGAACTGCTCTGGTATTGGAATAGAAATCTGCTAATATGTGAATGGTTATCTATATCTGTAGATATATATTCCTAAACTAATCTGACATGTTTAGAAATATGTATCTACAGATTTAGATAACCATTCACTTGGTCACCACAAGGAACATTTTTTAAAAAAAAAACTAAAGAGAAAAAAAGAAATGTGTAAGAATAACACAACTGAAAACAACCCTTTTCCTACTGTGCTTTTCACTTTCAGAATGAGAGGACAGCTCACGTGGATTGAAACATAAAACATTTTTAGACTGAACTGTGACTAAATTCTAGTTACATTGGATAAATTATTTTAAACCATGCAGATCATGGAGAAGAGAATATAGCCTCCCTTCAGTTTTAGAATTCCATCCAACTGCATGAGAAAATATTGATTACCTCATACATTGGGGAACCTTTTTAGGGTTCTTGATCTTTCCTGGCACTACAAGGTAGTGAAACATTCCAAATCTTAACAGAGGACATATTTAGAAGCAAGTTTCTCCAGGTCATTCATTCTATCTTCCTTAGTAGCACAGTGCCAGGCTGCTCATAAATCATACAGAATAATCAGCCTGTAGGCATTGATCTCTATGGGAATATTCTATGATGGCCAAGGACTTTTCATATTTAAGGGGAACAATATTTAAAAGTATTCAGCTGAAACAGAAACCAAAGCAGACTTATGGATGCATTCAACTAAATTTTAAAATTCAAACCAGAAGTGCAGTTCTCTCTCTTACTTTACATGCTTGAAAGGCTCCTTCTCCTCTTTTCCTTGCTGCCTTTTAATAATGCAAAATGCATGATGTAATAATATTGTGTTGCTAGTGTCCCTGCCTCTATATCACTTTGCTGTTTGCTTACTGGCCAGAGAAACTTAAGTCACATAGAAATAGCCTCCTGATACTGTCTGAGACCATTTGTCCATCTTGTACAGTATTATCTTCACTGATTGACTGTAGCTCTCCGGAGTTTGAGACAGGAGACATTCCCCAGTTCTGCCTGGAGATTCCAGGACCTAAAACTGGGACTTTTTGCATTGAAAGCATCTGCTGTACTACTGAGGTACAAACCCTCCCAATCAATGACATGTTTTGCATTACTAAACGAAACCAGGTAGTGCCACTGTTTGGAGCAAAAGCCATGTCTGACACACATCAAGTAAGTACAGTGGTACCTCGGGTTACAAACACCTCAGGTTACAAACACTTCGGGTTACAGACTCCGCTAACCTGGTAGTAGTACCTCGGGTTAAGAACTTTGCCTCAGGATGAGAACAGATTGCATGGCAGCGGCAGCAGGAGGCCCCATTAGCTAGTGGTACCTCAGGTTAAGAACCGTTTCAGGTTAAGAACAGACCTCCGGAACGAATTAAGTTCGTAACCAGAGGTACCACTGTATTATAATAGGTGAAGTGGGGGGATATTCCACAGGCAAACGAAGGGAAACAGATGGTTCTTCACTTAACTTGGAGTGTTGCACTTGCGTGGATCTCTCACATATTTGGGTAGGTGGCAGTAGTTACCCTTTAAGCAATAGATTTCACCTTCATAAACTGCCACAAAGAACGTGTGTGTGTTACAATAAATAGCAATGGCTAAATAGAGCTACAATGGCCAACCTATCTTTTTCAGGTAGGTTGTTACCTTGTACTGTGGCATCAACACAGTGGCCAGTCTCTCCTTTTAGTAGGTTGCATCAGGAGGAGGTCACAATGGCCAACTACTACTGCATAATGAAAGAGCAGCAATGCCAAGGGTCTCTCTGCCTGAAGGAGACAAGTTGGCCATTCTGGTGACCTTCTGATACCACCTGCCTGAAGATGAGTGGCTGGCCATTGTGACCTCCTTCTGATGTCACTTGCCTGAAGGAGTGAGGCTGAAAAGGAGAGTTTATCCATTGTGACCTAATCCAGAGCCAGCCCACCCATCAGGCAGTGTGAAGCACCTGCCTCAGGCTGCATATGCACAAGAGGAGGCACCCTGCCTGTCCCATCACTTCCAGCACATGGAGTTGCTATTCATCTTCCCTTCCCCTTGAGTGAAAAGGTAAGTGGCAAAACCTTCTTTTGGCCACCCTTCTTGTCAAGTTCCATGAGAGAGGGCATTCTGGCATGTGATAGAAATGGGGAGGGGCAGCACATTCCCATTTCACATCACCTCTGCCTAATACTGATGCTGCCTGCCAGAAGACTGACTGTACCATGTACTTCATGTTGATGCTGCCCATCTTTAGGAGAGAGAATGTGGTCCATGTACCCTACTGCAACTCCTGCTCATCTGACAAAAAGAGACTAAAAGACAACCCATCATGCCCACATGTTGCCAGCCACTTTCCTAAAAAAGGTACCCATCACATTCCAGACCAGACTGCTTCACTGTTTTCCTCCCATATGGAAATTTTGCCTCTTCAAAGGCAGGGGCAGCAGTTCACCAATGCATTGTTAGAGCTCAGGTGACTGCCCTCTTAACACCTGATTGTGTTATGTCTTAACACCTCTCTATGTCTACCTGTGGGTGAATAGAGTTACATGGCTTGAGGATGAGAAAGCACCAGAGAACCAACCTGAGAAAGGTTGCAGTTATTTCCCCAGGAGAACAATGGGATCCTAAAACTAAAGTAGAAGATGGAAACTAGATTTAAAGAAAACTAAAACATGCAGCAATTCTAAATGAGGATCCTAGGTAGAATTCTGCCTGATGACTGCTGCAAAAGGCAAAAAGCAACAACATCAAGCAACAGAAAGTGATAATGGACACCTTGGTTTGATCTCCCTTGTAATAGAAAAGCTGAGATGAGGTCATTAAAATAAATCTGTGCTTTGGGATAATTGTTTACTGCATTAATAAATGTTAAAAGAAAAGCAACTACTTCAAATTGTGAGCTTGCTACATCCATTGCATAAAGAAGGTTTTTACATTTCATATGGCTTGCTATTTAAAAGGGATGTTTTGGAAAATAAGATTATTCATTCTCCCTATTACAAATTTTACCTTAAAGATTCAAATTACTAATGATCACAACCTCTCATATGACAGTATTTCATAGTATAGAGTGCATTACCCAACCCAGTAGAGAGGAAAACAGAATCTATTCAAGAAAATGCCTTTTTATGAGACAAGTTAAAATGCACAAATCTTTAAGAGACTGATTGATAGCCCTTCACACATCGACCTAACCAGTTGTCTTAAACAAAAGGCCAGAGGTTGATCAGTACTAGTGTTGCTCTTTGCTTTTCCATCAGGCTTGTCTGCAATGGGAGTTATTACAGGACTTCTGAGGTAGTGTCACCCTGAAAAATCTTGAGTTTTCACATGACCATTATAAAATAATATTTGTTTGGGATACAGGTAGAGCCAGTGGTTAAAAACTCAGCATCCAAGTTTCCTTTAATTAGAATCTACTACTCAAACATTCCAGCACACCTTGATCCTATTTGCTACTCCTTGCTTAGAGGAGTAGCTCCTTGCTTAGAGGAGTAGTTTTTAATAATAAACGATTATGTAATGCCTAAATAATTTTTCAGAATCCATTTTAAAATGACATACTTTCAGGCATACAATTTCTGGCTACTATTCTATTAGAAATTGGACAACTTCTCAATCTTCATCCCCATTATAAAATCCATTCAGATTACAGGACAGTAAAATAAGTTTAGATTTTGTGTGAGACATTAAGGATATGCATAACAGATGGTTAATTAACATTATAGCAATTTCACTTCACTGAAAAACAAATTCCTGAATATTTTTGTGTCTGCCAACCAACAGGCTGTGAACTTAGACTGAATTTTAAATACATAATCAAATTAATCTGACATCAGTCCATCCTGAGGCTGTGGAGCCTTATAGAGGTATTGTTCCTCATTCAAGAGAATAACAGAGGAAGAGGATATTCACTGACGTCCAGCGCCGAGGGCCTTCTGGCGGTTCCCTCACTGCAAGATGTGAGGTTACAGGGAACCAGGCAGAGGGCCTTCTAAGTAGTGGCACCTGCCCTGTGGAACGCCCTCCCACCAGATGTCAAGGAAATAAACAACTATCCGACTTTTAAAAGACATCTGAAGGCAGCCCTGTTTAGGGAAGTTTTTTTACTGTTTGATGTTTTATTCTGTTTTTAGTCCTCTGTTGGGAGCCGCCCAGAGTGGCTGGGGAAACCCAGCCAGATGGGTGGGGTATAATCATCATCATCATCATCATCCGGCTGCAATCCTGTACCCACTGAGGAGATAATCAATCCCAAGATCTGCCAGGATGAGTAAGTTCGGATCCAATGGATCCCCAAGCTCAGGTGGGGCTACACTGGCATAAGCCCCAAGCCCAGCTCAGCCAGAGTAAAAGTTATCATACCAACTCATCTGGAGCTGAAGGTACTTTTTACCTTTTATGATTCCTAGAAATGGTAATTAATGAATAATAAAAGTTGATTATATGTTGATATTTCTTTTGTTTCATTTACTAACCCTAAGAATTTGGTTGGGGTCAATGACAACTTTATAAGATTATCAAGGGCTCAATGAACTCAGAATGTTGGGACAATTTGATTTAAATTTTTAAAAAAACAGCAAAAAGAATTATGGGAAAGTGTGTGTGTGTGTATTTTGCTGGCTTCTCACTTCAGTTTCCTTATCCAGAACCCACACAGCCTTGCTAAACTATTTCCACTGTGAATTTATTTTTAAGTATTACTGAACACAAAAGTGAACAAAAGAAAATCCTTCTCAAATGGCCCTTCTCCAAAAGGACATATAAAATAAATCATGATTCTGGTGCAGAGACATGTGGGGGTCAAAGCAGCCTGTTAAATTCAAGCGTAGCAGAGCTGTTTGGAGACTACAATGCATCTGCAAATGCATTTTCATAAGCGAAAAGATATGGAGGCAAGGAGGTTGAAGGGCAAGCAGGAGCTATTGTGAAATCATGTCAGGCATCTTCTGCATAACAATCATATCACTGCAAGAGTTCTCAACGTTACATAAACAGCTTGTCTGTGAATCCAATTTTATATGTAAAATATAAAATATCTGCTTGGTTCTCACTGCCAAAACAAAAATACAAACCCTATGCCTTCTCACCTATTCATCTGCTTTTCCATTTGAATTCAGTCTCTTAATCCAACTCCTGAGTTTTGGATACACTGCTGGGCTTAGTGTCACATTAAGGTCCAGTGTACTATGAGATCACTTCACTACATTAAATATCTTAGGTGCTTGATCAGTTAATACCATTCCTCACCATAACTACAAAGTAGAGGGTTGAGTGGCGAAGATAAATGCACAAGTTAAGACCATTGTAGCTTTAAAATGGCTCAGTTTGATATTGCATAGAGTTTTGCATGCTTACTCTATTGTTTTACTGTACTGTAAATGTTTGTGTTTTCTGGAATGACCCACCGCACCATTGTCTAAAAACCACCAAGATTCCACATTTACCATTTAATGCACAGTTCAAGAATTCCCTGCAATCCATCCTAATGCATAGTAAACTATGAAATTTGCTTCAACGGGTGATGGTCCAATGGTGATGGCCACCAACTTGGATAACTTAAAAAGACAAATTTAATAAATAAAAAAATTAAATTTAAATTAAATCATATAAAATTGAAGGGGAATTTTTAAAAATACAAATTAATGGAGGACAAGGATGGCTATGTTCTACCTCCACGGGCATAGGCATTAGGCCTCTGGATACCAGGTGTGGGTAATCTCAGGTGGACCGAGTGCGGTTGTGCTCATGCCCTGCTTGTGGGTTATCCCATCAGCATCAGACATCACACTCCTGAGGGAACAAGATACTGGACTAGATGGGTCATTGGCTTGATCCAGGAGGGCTGTTGTTATGTTCCTGTGCCGCTATTGCCATGTTTTGCCACAATTTGTATTTTCCCCAAGAAGAGACATTTCCATATGGGAGCTTGAGCACACATGTACAATGAATGATGCAGTCCTAATGGGAGTGGCATGGCATAATTCAGCAATAACAGTAGGCAGTGAGTACCATATACAGACAGTTGGCAACAGGAAGGGAAGCAGCAGAACTTTTCCTAGGCAAATTGTCAGCCTCCAGAGCTAAACCCAAATCTGAAACCACAGTCACTCTGCAACCTACCTCACAATGTGGTTGTGAGCATAAAATGGGGAAGGAGGAGGAGAATTATGTTCACCACCTTGGGCTCCTTTGTGGAAAAGTGGGATATAAATTCAATTAATGAACAAATCCTGTCAGCATCCCTTCCTGCCTATTTTCATACAGTGGGAATAATTGTGGCTAGCAATCACAAACTACACATATAAAACAATCCACAGTTCTACCAAATCATAAATTAGGATAAAAACCAAGACCACAATAACAATCACAGGCAGCCACATTAAAATATCAAAACATCAGAAAGCAGAAGTAATTCAGCCTTTTTAAGCAACCACATCCTAGCCAGCTTCCGAAAACAGTACAGTGTAAGGGCCTACCATACAGCATGTAACCTTCAGACATGGACCAAGCACAATGGAATTTCACCCATTTTTCCAAATTATTCCACATGGAAACTATTTTAAGGAAATCCCTTATTTATTTGAAACCTCCAAAGGTAATAATTTTAAGGCACAATTCAGACCAAATTGGGCAGCAATGGTACCTTAATTGCCAAGTGTTTTGTTTAGTTATTCTTGTAGGGAATCATCGTGTTATGTATTCAGTTGCCTGTGTTTGCCTGAACTTGAGTCTGAACTAAGGATTCTGGGCCCGATACATATCTAATCACAGAATGTTTCAGGATTTGGGCTGTAGCCATTGGTCCTTAAACTCTAAGTTATGATTCAAAGCTTGGGAGTTTAGACACTGTTGTGTATTGAATAGCAGGCACAACACAGGAGCAGAGTAGCCAGGAAGGAGTTAAGGCTAGGAGTGACTGTTTTAATTAGTTTCACCTGGAGTTTGTAGGCTGGCCCAGTTGGCTGCATATATATAGGAGTAGGCTGGGAGTTGGTCTTTCTCTTTTACTTGTCTGCTGTGAATAAAGAGATTGTTGCAACCCCATTGCCTGGACTTATATGCAACAGACACATTGAGAGTGGGAGTGGCCCAGGCCTTCAGAAAAGTATATAAGCAGTTGCCTTGCCCCAGTTGTCCAGTTCTTTCAGTTCAATAAAACTTATTGGTGTTATCACTGTGTCTTGCTTCATGGGAACCCACCTACACTTCACATAATTTCACACAATATGTTTTAAGAACGCTGGAAAGTCACAGTTAAACCATGGGGAATTAGCTGATTTAAAATATTTGCACTTGGCCCAGTCTTATTCAACATCTTTATCAAAGACTTGGATGATGGGCTTGAGGCATAGCTGCCAAGTTTTCCCTTTTCTCGCGAGGAAGCCTATTCAGCATAAGGGAAAATCCCTTTAAAAAAGGGATAACTTGGCAGCTATGGCTTGAGGGCATCCTGAGCAAGTTTGCAGACGACACCAAATTGGGAGGGGTGGCTAATACCCCAGAGGACAGGATCACACTTCAAAATGACCTTAATAGATTAGACAACTGGGCCAAAGCAAACGATGAATTTTAACAAGGAGAAATGTAAAGTACTACACTTGGGCAAAAGAAATGAAAGGCACAAATACAGGATGGGAGACACCTGGCTTGAGAGCAGTACATGTGAAAAGGATCTAGGAGTCTTGGTAGACCACAAACTTGACATGAGTCAACAGTGTGATGCAGCAGCTAAAAAAGCCAATGCAATTCTGGGCTTCATCAATAGGAGTATAGCATCTAGATCAAGGGAAGTAATAGTACCACTGTATTCTGCTCTGGTCAGACCTCAGCTGGAGTACTGTGTCCAGTTCTGGGCACCACAGTTCAAGAAGGATACAGACAAGCTGGAACGTGTCCAGAAGAGGGCAACCAAAATGGTCAAAGGCCTGGAAACGATGCCTTATGAGGAACGGCTTAGGGAGCTGGGTATGTTTAGCCTGGAGAAGAGAAGGTTAAGGGGTGATATGATAGCCATGTTCAAATATATAAAAGGATGTCATATAGAGGAGGGAGAAAGATTGTTTTCTGCTGCTCCAGAGAAGCGGACATGGAGCAATGGATTCAAACTACAAGAAAGAAGCTTCCACCTAAACATTAGGAAGAACTTCCTGACAGTAAGAGCTGTTCGGCAGTGGAATTTGCTGCCAAGAAGTGTGGTGGAGTCTCCTTTGGAGGTCTTTAAGCAGAGGCTTGACAGGCATATGTCAAGAATGCTTTGATGGTGTTTCCTGCTTGGCAGGGGGTTGGACTGGATGGCCCTTGTGGTCTCTTCCAACTCTATGATTCTATGAATATTGATACATTCCCCCCCAAAAAGTCTAACATAATAAATTGAAGAAAGAGTAGGTATAATCACTTATGCCCTGGTTATCTGCATTCATTCTATACAGAGACTGCATGGAGGTTGCCAACATGCTGTTACTATTGGACACCATTGTGGAAGCATGGTGAAGATTCTATTCCTCTGAACATTCACCTGGGCAGAAGAGGACTTTGCTCCTGTAGACTGTGTAGAAGACAGTTGTTGATCAGGACAGGTGCTTTGGATAGCTGCCAAAGCATAGTGCAAAAGGGCACCAGCCATTTGGCATCTGTACAGCAGCCATCTGGCCAGTTTGGATGTTTATCCAACTTTATGTCATTCCTCGCAAAGAGAAAATAGTACTTGTGCAGCAGCAGGTGAGCTTATCCCAATGAGTGGTAATTCTCAAGATGGTACGTACAGGTTCCTAGGAGAGCATATATATCTCAGATTATGGCTGGCTGGGTTGCTCGCCTTCTATAAAATTGCTATTGCAATCTGAGAAGATTTTGCCATTTTATTGCTAGAAAGGCACTGCAACTTAAAAGCAAAAAAGGGGGGTTGCTACTTTGACTGGTACCGTTCCTACTGGTTGTTTCAGTTTCTGAAAATTTAGTGAATGATAGGGTAGCAAACTGTCTCTTGTATATTAACTAAGGTGCATCCCATAATAACAGGAGTTAATATTATTAAAATAATGTCCCCAGAGACTTTTTTTAAATAAAAGGAATTGTGGTATCTACATTGTACACAAGTTTAGACGTGTGTGTGTGTGTGTGTGTGAGAGAGAGAGAGAGAGAGAGAGAGAGAGAGAGAGAGAGAGAGAGAGAGAGAGAGAGAGAGAGAGAGAGAGAGAGTTTTCCAGGATGCAGAAAACCTTGGCTGATTGTAAACAGGATAAACAATTCACCTAGAGACAAATTGTTCGGCAAACCCTGACATTCAGCTGTCATTCTTCTGAGTGTCTTCCTGGAATGGTGGATCTCTCTGATGTAGGGAACTGGCACTGATAAGGTCTTAACAGAAGCAGCATGCAAGGAACAAGGGAGTGGACACAAGATGGAGGGTGCTTGTTTCTTGCTTTTAGTGCTCAGAAAACTATTTTTGTTCACAATGAGACTGCAAACCCAGAGGAAATCAAGCTGCAAGAAGGAGCATCTGGAACTGCACCACTTGGACTCTCTTTTTCTGAAACAGCTGCTTTACATCTATAGCTGCGGGCAAGGTAGTGGGTGCATGCTTTATTCAAATATTTCTATCCCATCTTGTATCACTTGATGCCAGGGAGATCAAGATATAAATTACATAAAAGGGGTGACTAACCTGTGGGCCAGATTCAGCCTGCAAGTTTCAGGAAGTGGCCCATCAGCCCCCCACAGCTTTATCTCCTGATCTCAGCAGAGAGATTGGAAGATAAAGTGTTTTCTCGGTTCTTTGGATTTTGCATTCTGCACCATACCTACCCTAAAGCTGAGAGGGGGCAGTCCTGGAAATGCTGCTTTTTACCTTTCACATCTCTTTCTGTGAAGTGTAAAAGATGGTGCTACCACCCCTCCACTCACCTGCTCAGAACTATGATTGGAAAGGTTGGAAATGCCGCCATTTACTCTCCAAAGATTGTCTTCCCCACGCCCACTCCCAAGCTGTGATGGAGAGAAGTGGAAATGCTACCTTTTACTCTTCACAGTAAAATAAAAAAATTCCTTCAGTAGCACCTTAAAGACCAACTAAGTTTTTATTTTGGTATGAGCTTTCGTGTGCATGCACACTTCTTCAGATACAGTGAAATGGAAGTTTCCAGGCACTTATGTAGAGAAGGGGTGGGGAGGGGTGGGGATGGGGAGGGGGGATCACTCAGAAGGGTGGTGGAAATGGGTGATTGACTGACTGATAGCTGTTGATGACCGCAAACGACTGCAAATGGTTTTGCATGAAAAAGCAAGGGTTGAGATGGCTGAAGATCGCTTATCATGTATAATGAGATAAGAACCCGATATCTCTGTTCAAACCAGGTCCCTCCATGGTTTTGAGCTTGGTGATAAGTTGCAATTTTACTCTTCACAGTAAAATAGTTCCCAATGAAATCTTATTATTTCATGTTCCATTAAAACTGAATATGACACTACAGTATCTGTCAGATTCACAAATACAGATGTACTGCCCTCATGGGAGATTTCACATTGCCTAGTTATCTGAGCAATGTAGGTTAGCCTAAATTCTGGGAGTGTGAATAGTCTCCATAAGAGCCAGGCTGCAGGGAGAGAACTACAACATAGCAGTATTAGCAAAACTGTTTAAAACTAGTTTCCTTTTGTATTCAAACAACATACCTGAATATGAACACTCAATAATAAGAATCAGCCCTTCATGGAATGAGCACCTTCCAATTTTGAGTGGGCATTTCACAAGCAAATTGAATACACACACACACCCCATCATTGAGAACTTCAGCCTTTTCTCATTCAGTTCATAACTAATTTCACTCATATAGATCCATCTCATATGCTTTTTCCAGAAATCTACTGGAGAAAGGAGTTAATATTTTGGCACAATTCACAATGAAATAAAGACTCCTTAAAGGAAAAACAGTACAGGCAGTTTGATCAACTATTTTTGAATAAAATGGCTTTGGTACATACCCTGTCTGTTTTCCCTTCAGTTTGAGTACTGGTGCGGCTGTGTGCATCATGATCGTCTTCAAGATCAGAGACATCTTCAAGTTCTTCTGGGGTCTGTGAAAAGAACGTGACATTATTCTTATGCATGAACTTTAAAAATGTCATACACCTGTGACAGAATACCAGACTTCCGCCTGGACCTAATGTAGGTGGCATATTGCCCCCCACTTCCACAATGAATGCACATATAAGAAAAATGTGAAGAATTCAAGAACATGAACTATTATTCATTTCAGCCTATTTAACTAGTTTTTGTGCAGCATATAATTATATAACTGAATGTACAGTCAGACTGTTTTACCCCCATATTTTGCACTGATCATTCCTGATTTTCTGGGATGTTATATTTGTGACAGTTATGCATGGCTTACACAATGCAATGTTTCTATCACAATGCTATCACAAAATGGTTTGTGATTATATAAAAAACAAATGTTACAAAGTAACCTATGAGACTTGTAAAAGGAGGCTGATTTCACCACGTTATCCTAATAATTCATTAGGATAAATATTAGAGCTACGTGTGTGCAAATGATCTCTCACAATTCTCCAGAGAAATTGGGACCATCTCATCAGCTGGAGGTCAGGTGACCAGTGCTGCCTCACCATGTTGTCCACTTCTGTTTAATAGTTGACTAACACTTCAACAATATCTGCTCTCTTCTCTGCTATATCTCTGTACCAAAAGCACACAGCCTCATCTGCCACTAAGGTGCGTGTGGTGCTGCTGCTGTTTTGATGTCTGAGCAGCTGAAAATGTCCATTAGCAGTCAATAAGTCTTTAGTTGTTGAAGTTAGGCCTCAACTGAGGTTAGACCACTTAACAATCAATAAAAATTGATACTGAAAAGCTCTGCAGGCGTTTGCCACTTTCTTTCACCTGTCCCACCCATTTTCTCTAATTTTGGGGTAAATTTTGCTATAACATGGGGTGGTATTCAACTGCTCAGAATAAACCAGATGAAATTATTAGACCTCAGTCATTTTCATTAATGTCAGTTGGTCTACTCTAAGTAAAAAATTGTTGAATACCACCCATAGTTCATCAGCTAGACACTTTGATTTAATTTGATACCTCATAAGTCTGAGACTATAGCAAGTGTTCCAAAGCCTGACTTTGCAAATACATATTTTAGTTACGCTCCTTATTGCTTCATATTAATTGCATGTTTTTTGATATAGTCAGTTAAGTGAACCAACTCTTTTTTCCTGGGATTAAAAGACACTTGCATTTTCCAAGAAAGCTCCCTACATTTTCAAGTTAGAATTCAAATGCCAGACCTGTATGATGAGAACGTCTGTGTAGGTGTGCCTCTAATCATTTACCATCATGTGCCATCTGCACATGTTGAGTTGTGCATTACCAAACGCTCACCCCTGTTTGCAGAGAAACAGACTGCATTTATTCCAATTGCTTTTAAAGTTGGATATAACTTTATATTGGAAGAGTGATTGCTCATAAAGATTGTATGTGCTGAATTCTGAGCTAACAAGGAATTGGGTTTGACTACAATTGCCCTATGTTTCTCCGGTTCTTAGTTTGATTTATGAATACCAAAAGACAAAACAGTATAACTCAGAGCTTTCCAAACTTTTCATGTTGGGGAGACACTCTTTAGACGTGCATCATTTCGAGACACAGTAAGTTTTAATAGCAAACCAGAGGTTAAACTAACCCCTTGCCTGCCACAGGAGGAGCGCAGGGAGCATTTGCACAACACACCTACACACTAACGTGTCATGACACACAGTTTGGGAAGCTCTAGTATAACTTGTGCTGGCATAATGGAAGTAAAACTGGTTTCTAGAATAACCAAGTCTAGCAAGAACTTGTTTGCAGACACATCTCTCATAGCTTGTTTGAAACATGCGGAATGGTACACTTTCTAGTGGTTTGGTCTGTTAGTTAGTGCTAGGTTGGTGGCTTTCATGTTTGGAAACCACCACAGATTTTTAAAAACCACCACCACCAAAGGCTTTTTATTCCAAGACAGACAATCCTGGATGGCCTCATTACATCAAAAAATACATAATCTTTTGTATGACATCTACAAAAATTCTGACAACAAGCTCTAATGACAAATAAAATCCTGGTGAACTAATTAAATTCTAGCTGAAATAGTTTTATTACAGACATATACACACTTGGTTTCATTTGTCATTTT
Organism: Zootoca vivipara; assembly: GCF_965207765.1. NCBI lineage: Eukaryota > Metazoa > Chordata > Lepidosauria > Squamata > Lacertidae > Zootoca > Zootoca vivipara. The sequence goes on from NC_142588.1 coordinate 25,484,355, forward strand.
TCACTCCTGTCACCTAATTTTTGTATAGTGCAGCTGGTGCTACTGGGAGCTATAGCTCAGAACATCTGGAGGGCACCAGGTTAAGGAAGGATGCCCTATGCTGACAGGCAGTGGCTCTTCAGATTCCCATTTAGAGGGCTTTCTCAGCCCCCAGGACCTTTTTCCTGGAAATAATATGCATTGTCCTTTCCCTAATTTAGTATTCTGCAGTAATTCACAAAACTGAAAATCCTCTTGAAATTGTGAGCGACACATTGATTATACAACATCCCTGATCCCTGTACTTTGAGAATCTCTCTCCTATCAAAATGTTCAAAATCCTTCTCTTTGTGGGTACTTTTCAAGTGCTATAGCAGAATATATATGAATGGTGTGGCCTTGTAATTAGTGTAATAGCGTGGCCATTACTCAATCTAGCCCAGTATTGCTTACTCTCCAAGACCACAATAATCTCCATCCCCACTACCCAAGATCATTTTAATTTACATAATGAGAATGCAGCCAGATTAGACCAAAGGCCCATCTAGATCACCATCCTATTTCTACTAGGGTCAAACATACATGCCCAGTAAACCAACAGACAGTGCTGGAAAGGCAATCACCCTCCCCTGTTGTTGCTCCCAGGCAATGGCATCCTGAGACTGAATATGCACACAAGGCCAGTGCAAGGCACTTTACTGCATGAAGTGAAGGACAGAGTGCTATCTCCTAGGGTTCAGCCCTGCTCAGATAAGGAGCAAGAGGTGCAGCACTCTCCAGCAGATCTCCATACTGCCAGTAACCCAGAAGAGTCATGGGATTGGGACATCTCTGCCCCAGGACTGGAGTGCCTACACCAAATGCCTCAGTTCTTGGCCAGCACTTACATCTCTCTCTCACACGCACAGCTGCTTCCCATCTCCTGCAGTCATAGGAACAGAGGAGATGACAAGGCAGGTAGAAACTTCAGAGCCACCACTGAAATTCCTGGCTAGCTGCATATGGGGCAGCTTGGGAGGAGAGAAGGTAAGTACATGCAAACACCTGCTCAGATCAGGGCCTGAGAGCAGAAATGGAGGTAGCCTCCAGTTCCTATAGGTCCAAAGTTAAGATGCTTCATTACTGAAGCAATGACTCTTATGCAAACTCCACCCTTCCTAACCTGTGGAAATGGACACACATACCCTGTTCTCACAAGTGAACAGAAGCCAATCAGCCTGGCAGTTGAGAATTACTTCAACACTGCAAAGAATCAGGAGCAGCCAACTGAGCAGTGCAGGCATGGCTGTTCTGCTGATCTTGCTTCCCAACGGCATGCATTGCTATTTGTTACTGAAAGGGGGTGGGCTATCAATGGAGGAATCAACATGGTGCAGCTATAGCCGAGATTGTGTTGGATTCATTCTGCCGTTGCCTCCACCGTATCCGAGGGCAGTAGGCTACCTTAGTGATAGCAGGAGAAGCTACAGGACATACATGGCCCAGTCCTGCAACACAGCTACTCCCTCCTCCAGAGCATCTGCCACCTGAAGTGTCCCCTGAATTCTGCCCAATGGTAGGGCTTGCTCTGATGCCTACAGATTCATGCCTAACCCTGAGCACACATATAACTATCCATAGAGGAAAGCTATCATTACTTCACCACACAACAGCAACTGGTTGGCTACTGTTGAAAACAGAGTCCTAGCCTAGATAGAACTTTGCCTTGGTTCAGAAAGACAATAAAAGACTACATTCTTAAACCACCCTGGTAAATATGAGCTTATAATACGATTGAGCAGGCTGCTCAGAAAAGAAAATCCTTAAAAGATCATTATACGTGTATTTGTTTTTTTCCATTACATGCAGGAAACCCCAGATTTTACTGTTCCACAGTATACATTCTTTTTTCCTAAGCAGAAGACAATCACTGTAGGCAAATATGCTGTAGTGATGGGTACAAGCTTAGACAGCTTTTTCACTTTTTGAAAAACAATCCTCAGACCCTAGAGCAAAGTACAACTGGTGTTACATCTGCAATGCAGAGAGGACTTGACTTATCTAAATCTATAGTTTTGGTCAGAACAAACACAGCATGTAAGAAAATGCAGGATTCAATCCTGTCTTGATTCAGTTCTATATTGAGAGGATGTTGAAACAATATGACAGATAAAAGTAATGGAGGGGGTCCACTGTGGGAGATGCAGTCCCTCGTGCATTTTTTCGGTCAATTATGTAATCATAAACACACACAAAGATTGCCTCCAGACTCCAGTATTCTGTGGGAAGGATTGAAGTGCATACTAGAATTTTAGGTTTGTGCAATTCAACTGATTTAAACAACTCTATTGTCCTAGTAACCCCCCCCCCCCCAGGACTTTTTGCCGTTAGATCTGAAATGTGTGGAATGATTGAATAATTAACAGGGAAATGTGTAAACACCACATAAGCATATAACTTTCCTGCAAGAAAATCAGAATGATCAAAAAAGACTAGATATAGTCTAAGCTGCATGAACACTGTGCAAGCAAATCAGGATGAATAGATCAAAATGGACAAGTATAATTTCAGCTCATGGCAACTACCGTTTTTAGTCAACCTACCGGTATGCAGAGTTTTACTGACATTGCTGTGGACAGGATCAGTTGAGTGAATGGTTGATGCCACATGCTGAACTCAGCACAGATTGGCTTCTGACTAGATTTACATTGCTATCACTAGCTAGTTTAGTCAAGAAGATTTTTTTTTTATATTGCAGGTAGTACCTTTCCCCACGTCTGCTCCATGCCCTATGTTCTGCTGACTTTCCTTCCAAATGAATGGCATGGATGATCTCACCTAATTCTGCAGTCAATGCAAGGATGCCACACTGCTACTTTGGCAGTCATATCTATGTAATGACATATCAAATGTGAACCTTTTCACCGAGAACTGAAAAATTGCTGGTAGGCTTTTTTTTTTTTTTTTTACCCTTCTGGAAGTATTTACCAAAGCTGTGAGATGTTCTTTTGAATATATTTTGCCAAAGCTCTTGGCAAATTCTTGGTGAATCCAGAGTTCTTGTTCAGTGAAAACAACTCTGAAATGTTGAAGGTTTATCAAGACTCCATGTACCGTAAGATTTAATTATCTCCTCTAAGCAACTTTTTGACAATGCATAAATTCTGTAAGAGTCAATTAATATGCATTTCCCCACAGGGTCCAATCTTCATGTCTGTACTAGCTTTTCTGTTATTCACCAGTGACCCTATTGCTGGAAGACCAATATGTCCTATAAAAATTAATAAGTAATATTCTGTATTTTAAGCATTAAAAATGCTACCTCATTGACAATATTGAACAGATTGTACTTGCACTGGAAACCTCAGTCCAACTGCCTGTTGTTGTTGTTGTTTAGTCGTTTAGTCGTGTCCGACTCTTCGTGACCCCATGGACCATAGCACGCCAGGCACTCCTGTCTTGCACTGCCTCCCGCAGTTTGGTCAAACTCATGTTCGTAGCTTCGAGAACACTGTCCAACCATCTTGTCCTCTGACGTCCCCTTCTCCTAGTGCCCTCAATCTTTCCCAACATCAGGGTCTTTTCCAAGGATTCTTCTCTTCTCATGAGGTGGCCAAAGTATTGGAGCCTCAGCTTCACGACCTGTCCTTCCAGTGAGCACTCAGGGCTGATTTCCTTAAGAATGGATAGGTTTGATCTTCTTGCAGCCCATGGGACTCTCAAGAGTCTCCTCCAGCACCATAATTCAAAAGCATCAATTCTTCGGCGATCAGCCTTCTTTATGGTCCAGCTCTCACTTCCATACATCACTACTGGGAAAACCATAGCTTTAACTATACGGACCTTTGTCGGCAAGGTGATGTCTCTGCTTTTTAAGATGCTGTCTAGGTTTGTCATTGCTTTTCTCCCAAGAAGCAGGCGTCTTTTAATTTCGTGACTGCTGTCACCATCTGCAGTGATCAAGGAGCCCAAGAAGGTAAAATCTCTCACTGCCTCCATTTCTTCCCCTTCTATTTGCCAGGAGGTGATGGGACCAGTGGCCATGATCTTGGTTTTTTTGATGTTGAGCTTCAGACCATATTTTGCGCTCTCCTCTTTCACCCTCATTAAAAGGTTCTTTAATTCCTCCTCGCTTTCTGCCATCAAGGTTGTGTCATCTGCATATCTGAGGTTGTTGATATTTCTTCCGGCAATCTTAATTCCGGCTTGGGATTCTTTCGCATGATGAATTCTGCATATAAGTTAAATAAGCAGGGAGACAATATACAACCTTGTCGTACTCCTTTCCCAATTTTGAACCACTCAGTTGTTCCATATCCAGTTCTAACTGTAGCTTCTTGTCCCACATAGAGATTTCTCAGGAGACAGATGAGGTGATCAGGCACTCCCATTTCTTTAAGAACTTGCCATAGTTTGCTGTGGTCGACACAGTCAAAGGCTTTTGCGTAGTCAATGAAGCAGAAGTAGACGTTTTTCTGGAACTCTCTAGCTTTCTCCATAATCCAGCGCATGTTTGCTATTTGGTCTCTGGTTCCTCTGCCCCTTCGAAATCCAGCTTGCACTTCTGGGAGTTCTCGGTCCACATACTGCCTAAGCCTGCCTTGTAGAATTTTAAGCATAACCTTGCTAGCGTGTGAAATGAGCGCAATTGTGCGGTAGTTGGAGCATTCTTTGGCACTGCCCTTCTTTGGAATTGGGATGTAGACTGATCTTCTCCAATCCTCTGGCCATTGCTGAGTTTTCCAAACTTGCTGGCATATTGGGTGTAGCACCTTAACAGCATCATCTTTTAAAATTTTAAACAGTTCAGCTGGAATATCATCACTTCCACTGGCCTTGTTATTAGCAGTGCTTTCTAAGGCCCATTTGACTTCACTCTCCAAGATGTCTGGCTCAAGGTCAGGAACCACACTACCTGGGGTGTACGAAACCTCCATGTCTTTCTGGTATAATTCCTCTGTGTATTCTTGCCACCTCTTCTTGATGTCTTCTGCTTCTGTTAGGTCCTTACCACTTTTGTCCTTGATTATGGTAATCTTTGTACGAAATGTTCCTTTCATATCTCCAATTTTCTTGAACAGATCTCTGGTTTTCCCCATTCTATTGTTTTCCTCTATTTCTTTGCATTGCTCATTTAAGAAGACCCTCTTGTCTCTCCTTGCTGTTTTTTGGAAATCTGCATTCAGTTTCCTGTATCTTTCCCTATCTCCCTTGCATTTTCCTTGCCTCCTCTCCTCCACCATTTGTAAGGCCTCGTTGGACAGCCATTTTGCTTTCTTGCATTTCCTTTTCCTTGGGATGGTTTTCGTTGCTGCCTCCTGTATAATGTTACGAGCCTCCGTCCATAGTTCTTCAGGCACTCTGTCCACCAAATCTAAATCCTTAAACCTGTTCCTCACTTCCACTGTGTATTCATAAGGGATTTGATTCAGATTGTATCTTACTGGCCCAGTGGTTTTTCCTACTTTCTTCAGTTTAAGCTGGAATTTTGCTATAAGAAGCTGATGATCTGAGTTACAGTCAGCTCCAGGTCTTGTTTTTGCTGATTGTATAGAGCTTCTCCATCTTTGGCTGCAGAGAATATAATCAATCTGATTTCGATGCTGCCCATTTGGTGATATCCATGTGTAGAGTCGTCTCTTGTGTTGTTGGAAGAGAGTGTTTGTGATGACCAGCTTGTTCTCTTGACAGAACTCTATTAGCCTTAGCCCTGCTTCATTTTGAACTCCAAGGCCAAACTTGCCAGTTGTTCCTTTTATCTCTTGATTCCCTACTTTAGCATTCCAATCCCCTGTAATGAGAAGAACATCCTTCTTTGGTGTCATTTCTAGAAGCTGTTGTAGGTCTTCATAGAATTGGTCAATTTCACTTTCTTCAGCTCCGGTAGTTGGTGCATAAACTTGGATTACTGTGATGTTAAAAGGTCTGCCTTGGATTCGTATCGAGATCATTCTGTCATTTTTGAGATTGCATCCCATTACAGCTTTTGCCACTCTTTTGTTGACTTTGAGGGCCACTCCATTTCTACTACAGGATTCTTGCCCACAGTAGTAGATATGATAGTCACCCGAACTGAATTCGCCCATTCCCTTCCATTTTAGTTCACTGATGCCCAGGATGTCGATATTTATTCTTGTCATCTCATTTTTGACCACTTCCAGCTTACCTCCATTCATGGTTCTTACATTCCAGGTTCCTATGCAATATTTTTCTTTACAGCATCAGACTTTCCTTTCGCTTCCAGGCATATCCGCAACTGAGCGTCCTTTCGGCTTTGGCCCAGCCGCTTCATCAGCTCTGAATCTACTTGTACTTGTCCTCCGCTCTTCCTCAGTAGCATGTTGGACACCTTCCGACCTGAGGGGCTCATCTTCCAGCGTCATAACTTTTATATGCCTGTTGTCTTTGTCCATGGAGTTTTCTTGGCAGGGATACTGGAGTGGCTTGCCAGTTCCTTCTCCAGGTGGATCACGTTTAGTCAAAACTCTCCAACTGCCTAAATAGCCCTTAAAAACCCAGGCCCACAGAACTTGCATCCCACTTCCATTAACACATGCACTCTTGCCACCACCCCTCGACCTGGAAACAGAATACCTGAGCTGGGTGCAGGTGAGGGGGGGGTAACAAGTGGGGAAGCTACGTGTAGTCCTAAAGTTATGGGCCAAATTTCGAGGGGGGAATTTGGAGCTTTGGGGAGCGGAGATGAATAGATATACCTGAGGGAATGTGTAGAAGATACAGGTGGGATGGGGGTGGGCTTATAGGAAAACCATTTGGGAGCCCAAATATGAAGGAATGTATTTGCTTGTGACTCCCTTCCCTTGTCTTCTCTTCCTCTCTCCCCATTGCCTTTTTTAGAGTGCAAGGGGGCAGGGGAAGGCTACTGCTCTTGACTGTGCAAGTCAGTAAGGGGCTGCCTAACCTGGCAGGGGTTGCAGTTCATATAATGAAGGCTGTTGCCTCATCAAATCACTGGTAGTGGAATTAACCATTTTAGTTGACGGACTAAGCTTGTATGAGGAGGGAAATTATCCTTAAGGGGTATGTGTGGATGAGGGAGGAAGCATGTCTTTGGGTGGGGTTGGTCACAGATACAGTGGTACCTCAGTTCTCAAATGTAATCCGTTACAGAAGACCGTTCAACTTCCGAAACGTTCAGAAACCGAGGCGCAAAGCGCTAGCTGCAAGTTCAATTGAAAAAAATTGAAAAACACACAGAAGCCGTTCGACTTCTGAGGCATGTTTGAAAACAGAAGCAATTACTTCCAGATTTTCCACGTTCGAAAACCGAGGTACCACTGTACTGCTTTTTGCACCGGCAGAGGACTCGTCTATTTATGCAAAATAGGGTGCCCACTTCCCCCTATCCAGCCATGCAGCCCAAAAAGCTGCTCCTGAGAGTTGGGCGACCTTCCAAAACAGTGTGGGGCATGACATAGATAGAGGAGTTAATGAAGGAAGGAAAGATAGAAAATCCTACAGGAGAGCCACAGAATGTATGTAGTTGGTCAAGGCAGACATGGACTCAAAAGGTTTTGAAACCTCTGCCATAAAGGTCTCCCCTTCACTGCAGAATACTGCTCCCCTAGAGACTTGTCAAAGCTTGAGTCTCCCAGAAGAGAGAGGCTGCAGCATCCAGGAAAGGGACATGGCTGAGACCCTGAACAGGAGAACTTCGTCCCAAAACATATTATTGCAGGTCCCACTTGTTCATTTCTAATCTTGGGAGCATGAAAAATGTTCTTTCAGATTCATTGCCTGTGATTCTGAAAAGGCTATACAGTAGTAATTCTCTCATCACACACAAAAGATTGATCCTCCTTCTTTGCCTCTTCCAAGGAAGTTAGATTCATATGACATCAATGACACTTTATACTACAAGGAGAGAAAAGTACTTAGAAAATGTTTAAGAACTCAACTTTGGGGAGGAGGGTATATAGAAAATATGGCATATCAGTATGGTGGCGTGTCATGACGTAAAGATGTTAAAATCATGAAAGTGGAACAGAACTGTTATAATGTGTAATTGAGCTGTTTAGATGATGCCAAATGAATTTCAATACATTTTATACTCTGCCACACCGTAATATATTTGAGGTAAAACACATTTTACATAAATGATATTTCAGATATGTTTTCCCAGAGTTCCTCAACATTTTATTGGTATTATTTTTCACTACTCTATGCCTTTCAAGGAGTGTTTTCTTGGCACCACAGGAGTAATGGTGCAGCCCTTGGGGGGAGAGGCAAAAATGACAGTTATTTTGAAAAGCTCTAAAAAAGGACTTCTCAAATAACTTGTCGGTATTTTGGACAATATTTTACATAGGGCTCTAGAGCCCCAAGGAAACATTTCACACTGTGCAAGGATGAGTGTTGCCAAACTCTATCAATTCTTTGATACATAAAAAATAAGAAAGGAAGGGGATTAGGTTGTAATTAAAGAAGGGTAAAACCCAGTGTGGAAGTATTCATATGCCTGGATTTTGGTGTCAGAAATCAGTATCATTTCTGGACTGCCAAACAGATACAGCCTTCCCCTTATCAGGCTGCACCCATGGCTCTGGGTGGAAGAGTGTGATTCCTCGGCTGGAGTAGGCTCAGAACAGGTGATAGTCACATGTCTCATCAAGCCCAGATGCTGTAATCAGCACACTCAATTTCCCCTGTTGGTTGGCCCACGCCTTGGATTTTCCAGGGAGCTCTTTGGGACTGACCTCCAGGTGCCCTGACCTGATTGGCTGCAGAGGAGGGAACCTGGCCTGACTGGACTCTGGATGCGGACTGCACACTAACATCTGCCATGGGATCATGCACTCCAGCAGGACCTGCCACCATGTAGCCCATGGTTCAGGACACAAATATGTTTTAAAATCCTGATCCCACCCGTTTGAGAATTTATTGTAACTCAGCTTATGTCACAAATTCCATGGAACAAGGCACCATTGAGACATTGTCTGAAGCTGTGCAATTGCTGCTGCGCCGGTAGGTTTCATAAGTGTGTGATATGCCCTAACTACAGGTGGAAGAAGCAGACATTACCCAGAGCAGTGCGGGTAACAGGACTTGAGAGCACGTCTGCTTAGAATTCTCACCTCTGTTTTCGTCTTGCTTGGTCTTTTATTGAGAGTGAAGTCCATGAATGCTAATCATACTCTAATAATATTTATAGTTAAGCCCAGCGCTGGTATATTTTACACCTTGTTCACATTATGCTCCAAGCTGCTGTAGTCAGTTCAGTCATAACTCATATAATTCACATCTACCTATGAACTGCCTTTGGCTGAGACAAAAGGCAATCCACCTGATTTCATAACCCCTGCATTTGATTTACAAGTTACATTTGAATAGCACAGTCATGAGAACTGCTGAGCAAGAACAAAAATGCTTAAGGGGAATTATGCCATCTACGATTCCAGTGAAAATTTAGAAAGCCTAGTTCCATAGCGATGTTGGAGCGCTGATTCCCCAGTGTGGAAAGCCAGCATGGGGAAGGTCCATAACATAATGTTAGAGCACTTGCTTTACCCACAAAAGGTCTTGGGTTCAATCCTTAACAACAGCAGACAGGGCTGGGGAAATTCCCATTTGAAGTTCTATGCAACTGCTGACAGCCAGTGTAGACAATATTGAGCTAGAGCAGGGTTTCTCAAACTTGGGTGTCTAGTTGTTTTTGTACTACCGTGTTTCTCATATTATAAGTCATGTCTTATAATCTTTTTTTCTTATTATTTTTTTAAAAAATTACAGTATGGTACCTCCCCTGTCCGGCGCCCGGAACTGGCTGCTGCTGCGCTGCTGGGCGCGTTGTCGGCGCTTCAGCAGGGCACGCTGCTGGGTCCCGCCGGGTCGGGGCTTCACGCGGCGCGCGCTGAGGCTCTTGCCGGATCCCGGCTCGGAGCAGCGCGCGCTGCGGCTCTTGCTGCGTCCCGCAGCGCCAGCGCCAAGCGCCAACCCAGCAGCGGGACTGGCAGGACCTGCAGCGCGCGCGACAGGAAGAGGAGGGACCAGCGAGTGGCAGCCGCGGCGGCCAATGAAGGCTCGGCCGGGTGTTTTTTGTCGTTGTAGCTGCGTCCCGCTGCGTCCCTCCTCTTCCTGTCGCGGCTCCGCGCCCGGAACTGGCGGCTGCTGCGCGCGTTGTCGGCGCTTCAGCAGGGCACGCTGCTGGGTCCCGCCGGGTCGGGGCTCCACGCGGCGCGCGCTGAGGCTCTTGCCGGGTCTCGCCGCCGGGTCGGGGCTCGGAGCAGCGCGCGCTGCGGCTCTTGCTGCGTCCCGCCACCGGGTCAGCGCTTGGCGCGGTGCATGCTGCTGGACATTTTGGAGGGGCAGCAGCAGCCGATTTCGGGCGCTTACAGGCATCTTCCTCTTCCATGGCGCCATCCAGACCTGCTCCCACCACCACAGCTTATTTTTGGGGTATGTCTTATATTTCTTCAACTCAGGAAAATCCTGCCATGGCTTATTTTGTAGGGATGACTTAAAATATGAGAAACACGGTACAACTCCCATCATCCCTAGGTAGTAGGACCAGTGGTCGGGGGTGATGTGAATTGTCGTTCAAAAACAACTGGAGACCCAAATTTGGGAAACTTTGACCTAGACCATTCATCAGACTTGATATAAGGCAGCTTCCTAAGCCTAGCCTGCCAGGACAAATATTTAGAATTGTGGTATAGAAATATAAGGTGGCAGACAAATGTATCATCTTAATCTGTCATTAAGATCTCTTTGATCTTTTTAGTTAGTACCTTTTACAGCCAGAGTCTATGCATGTCTAATCCAAAGTCAATTTATCTGAATCCAGTGAGATTTACTGCCAAGGATGTGTAACTAGGATTGAAATTCTAGTTTCTTAGAGGCCCTTACAAGCATTCATGAGTGTACAAAACAGGAAATGCAAGCAATAATCTGCCCTCTACAGTGGTTGTAGTTTGCTCCTGTGTGAGAAGAGCATTAATACAGTTCATTGGGCACAAAAGTGACCCATCTACCAGCAGCCATTGTTTATTTGGATCTTGAGCTAATGCTCTTCTGAGACTATTGAAATAGAAGGGCACATCCAGAGCCCTCCCTCTCTTCTGGTTTTTTAATCTGTGCTTCTGCAAGTTTGGGGCTATTACTACTTTTTAATGTAATCATGAACACTGGAGAATCCGCCTCATCCCCAATGCTGTTCCTCTGAAAGCCAAAAACATTTCCAAAGGAACAATTGCTCACAAAGCATTTACAACGTTTATAACCAAAAACCCTATATATGTATTGCATCATCAAGGCTATAATAAAGAGGCTCAGTCACGGAGGCCACAAAATTTAGAGGCAAGGCCAAATCTCCAGGTAGACATTGTCCTAAACTTACCCTACAGTGTAAGCAAACACACAAGCACAATGGCACGAAGGCAGAGAGAAAATTGATCCTATTGCTAACAGTCTTGTGGGTTTGTCAGCTTTTATACCTAAGGATTTTGTTTGTTTGTTTCACAATACCCTTAACACCCATATGTCATTCCAAATAAATGGTGATTGCATGGTTCTGCTGTATTTTGTTGACCCAAGAGACAGCAATAGCTCTTTCAGAGCCCTTTAAGCCAGATTTTCAGCTCCATTTCATTGCTATAAGAAGCCTGTATGTAATTCAGTGACCCAAAACACATTAAGCAAACATGCCAAGTTCCAGCCTCGACAAATCAATGGACACATTTTAGTGGTACAGATGGATTATTTATGTCACTGAAGAGAAGCTTCTGTAGGACTCTCTGATCGATGAACTGCAAGACACTCTGCATGTTTCGCTGGTGAAGTTTTGCCTTAAAGTGACCAAAAAAGGTCCAAGACTCACTTCCAAATGAAAATTGGTGGAGTGACCAGGACCTACTATTGATTGGTAATTATATTTTGTGGTTGGGAAGCTGTACGTAAAGACTACAATATGACAGCTTTGTGGACATAAAGATTGGCCTTGTGGGACAATGCATTATACTTGTAATCAACAAAATAAAGATGGTACCCAGGCTTCATCATTTTGTAGTATGGATTTCTGTTCCCGATTATGTGGTCTGTATAATCCTAACCCTAACCCATTACACTGACCTAAGCCAATGCTTACACTATTAGATCTCATAAGTTGCTTTCCAAGATCTCAAAATCAACACTACTACTGCTTCATCCTGTTCATCTCCAGTCATATTAAAATATATTAAAATATACATGTAATCTGTTCAGTGAGGTCCAGACAAACATTATGAAATATACACAACCAGACGTATATTTAAGTCTTCATAGAAGCCCAGGACTAAGGTTTAAATAGGCTTAATTTGAACCACCATCTTGATTTGGAACAGTGCCCAGCATCCAAATATAGATTCTACCTCCTTTACCTTGGGAACCTTCATGTTGAGTTTGGTAATACCAAAGAGGTAAGTTGGCACAGGTTGGAACTATACAGCCAAATTGGGTAACACCTTGAGAGCCATCCAAATTGGCAAAGCCCTGCCAAATGACGATATCTTCAGGGGTGTCGAAATTGGCAGAGTTCGGAACTGCTGTGCCAGCAATTGGGCACAGTCATACTAAAGCCACATTTCAGACAGCTATCTTCCTTCAAAACGGTGTCTGGCATCACAACAGCAATGAAAACTGCTCCTCTCACCTTGGGAACCCACGTCAAATTTGGTGACAAAATCTCAAGAGGCGTCCAATACACAGAGAACAAACAGACAAACCATTTCCCAAAATATATAGTAGGTAAGCCTCACAACAACCAGAAACCATCAGTCTAGCACAGTAGTTCCCAAAATTCTTGGAATGGTTATGCTTGTTTTATTATCTTAATCTGTTTTTATAATTTCATATTAATTTGTTGTAACCTGCCCTGGGACCTTATGGTGAAGGGCAGGTAAGAAATCTTATAAATAGATAAAATACATTGAAAGCATTTTGGCACAAGGCTATGCAAGGCTGCCACAGAGGATGGGCATTTTATCAGACTGGAAGGAAAAGAAGGAAATGGCAAGAGATTCTCTGTGTTGGTTCACTGATTGGGGTGACTGGTGAGACACATATAGATTCCACAGCGAGTTCTGCATCCAGACACAATTCTAGAGTAGCTGCTCCATTGTACTCATGGGATGAGCTAATAGACAGCATCACAACAGAATTCTATTTCTAAGCCATGAACTTTCTGTGATGCAACTTTCTGTAGTGTGCTTTTGCTTCTATGGAAAAGTCACACCACACAGCCTCCACAGCAACTCTGCCAACAGTGTATCAGTAAAGGGTCAGCAATAGCAACAACTTTATGGCCAATTTAAAACACTGTTATTTTGCAAGTGAATACGCGATAAGGGTCGATGGCAAAAGTAATGCAAGTGAAATGGTTATCTAAGCAGAGGAGCTGCAGGTTAATGCTGTGGGAGTTTCTGCTATGAATAAAATAAAATAAAAAACATTTGAAACCTGGAAATGGACAATTTTGTTTCACAGTAGCTTAAACACAATTGAAGATAAATGAAAGTTTCGAGAAAGCCAATTTTAAAAAAATAAAATATAAACTTCTCTGCTGAAGTACACTTGGGTTGATAGCTTTAGAATATCTGCTGTGGTGTTTTCCCTCTGAGGTACAAATATTTTCTATTTCTGCAAGGACTATAAATTTCCATACAAATTAGGGCTCTATAGGAATTGCATTGTAATGCTAATTAGATAACTAAGTCCTGTCAAATGGATGCAAAAAAAATAAAATCCAATAATCATTATGCTTCTTTTTCATTATTGCAGCATATTGTTAATTTCCTCCAGGGCTTATTATTGCTTAAATTAGAGAATAGCAGTTACAGTAGGATGGCACTGAAAATGTACTTTTCTCGATGGAGAAAAAGATAGGAGCTAATACTACTAGCAGTACAATACTGATTCACACAGTCAGCTTGGCTATGATATGAGAGAATCAAGAATAATTGTATAACTGAAGGTGGATTAGATCCAAAATATTTATATTCGTCTATCTCTTCTTTCCACCAACTCATTTCAGGGAAGCTGTGAAACTCTTGAACCTGTGGTCTGGAGGTAGATTTGGGTGGATGGGGGTAAATAAATTGAGGATTAATCCAGAGAAAGCTGCTGTGGATTGAGGTTTATAAATTCAGTGAATAGCTAGCTGTATTTTGGCTTGCGTACTGTTTCAGAAAACGCAAATTAGGTAAATTCACACTAAAATGTGAACTGAACTGAATTTCTCCTCTACCTCTACTCACAGATAAGTTCCAACAAAGATCCATGCCAATAAGAGTTTCTAGTTGGCAGGTTCAAATTCAGGTTCAAGTATTTATTTAGACTTCATATTAATCCCAGATGAGAGGCTGAGTAGTTCCCGCTTGGACAATCTCCCCATAGGTTTATGTAAGTTGGCTATTTTCCTGCAGAGGGAGAGGTGGTGGGGTCTTTGAGTTCAGCTATCTATCTATCTATCTATCTATCTATCTATCATCTATCTAATAGCATGATGGTGCAATTGATACTTATTTTCTCATATTCATACTTATTTTCTCATATTCCTCCCATGCAAGTGCTCAGAAGACTGCTGCTTGACAAGCACCAACTACCTGCTACCTGTGCCATCCTTTTATCTATTACTATTCTTTTCATTATTAATATGTTATTATAGATTAGAATATTGCTGCGTGAGAGAGAGAGAGAAGGCAATATTATTGTGTGTGGGGTGTTAGGGGAGGGGTAGTACCTCTGAGGGGGGACACATCATGGTCCTTCTGGGGGAGTTTGTCTACCTTTGGTCCCCATCCTACACTCAGCTCTCACCCGTTGCCCCCAGAAGCTGTCAGCATGTGACAGCGACCACATCCCAGAAACGGCTTCAACTGGCCAGCAAAACCAGGTGAGGGTCTCAAACCGTCAGGGACTTAAGGACTTCCCCTGCATGCGAAGACAGGCTCTGATGAGACCAATAGTGGGTCCAACAGTCAATTAGGTGGTTTCTGGATGTGCTGTAAGAGAAAATGAAGGGCAGATGGCCTCTTGTACACCTCCTTCTGGCAACTCCTGCTGCCAAGCTGGTGGCATATGCTTTTCTTTGGACCACATCAGCGAGGATGAGAGGGCGGTCTTGTTTGGCCAGCCCAAGACTGCTATACAAACTGCCCTGGTTCACAACCTGGGAAGGTCACTTCAGTGCTGCTAACACAGCAGTTTTACTTCACCCCAGAGGTGCACTCCATTGTCTCTTGAGACAGATGGATGTCAACAACACCAAAAACATTGTTACATTTCTAATCCAACCTCTATCAGATTATTTCATGGTATGAAAATACAACATGAACTATATATATAATTGTCCTCATAAAATTCAATTAACAGTAAGATCAACATAACTAGCTCAAAAGCAGCTGCAGTTAGAGCTCCAGAAGTGATTGACTAGCCAAATCTTAACTTGGCACTGGAATGAGACCAATGAAGGTGCCAGCTGGTCCTCTGAAGGAAAGGCATTCCATGGCTGGGGGTAATACAGAAAAGAAAGCCTTCTCTTACACCTCCACATAATAGACAGCTGGGTGTCATCAGCATTGTCTTCTCTGGGGTGGGGGGAGATGAGTGGCAGCACTGTGCAGTGGAAGCTGTGGGACAGGCTGGGTGCTGTCTCTTACTCTTCTGCCACCTGAGGCAGCTACTTCATCCAGCTCTGAGTGGAGCAACCGTAACACTGTGTCTCTGAAGAGGATTCCCGGTTAAGTGGGGACCCAGGGTTTGTCTGAAAGGAATCTTGCAAGCATGTCTTGCCCTACCTTATTCCACAAATGCCCCTTCAGATGGCTCAGACAAGGAGTTGTGGCTGATTGTAGAAGATACCACACAGGAACCGGGCAGAAGTTCTTTGTAATGCCCCAATATGCTTATAGATTGAGAGGCTTCCTGGAGAGGAACTGCATCACTTCCTTTTTGCCACAGTGCTAATTGTTGGCACTAAATAATGATGTACATAGTCAAACAACATTACTGTAATTGACCACCATTGATGTTATTTCGTCATGCTTGCACTCTGATCATAGTTATTAATGTTGGCAGGTCATAAATTGTCGCTTGCTCTGAAACAGAGTATCTTTTAACTCTGATTATCCATCACTTGTGAACGTATAAATTGTGTTGACTATGAAAATTGTGCTGCATATGGAGGCAACAAAGCAATGAAGGGTACACGTCTCCCGTTTCCATAGCAAAAGAAAGGGTTTATTTTTAAATCAGCTTTTTGTTGAGATGACATCTAGTTACATATATAATTGGAAACATCAGCTGGGAATTGGAGATGTCTAAGGGGAATTAAATTCCACTGATTATCTATACAGCAGAGTACATTTGAAAAGGATGGATTGGTGAGGAAAAGATGCTCACAGGGAATAAATGCAGAGTCCTTGTATGTCCTGTAACAGAACCTAGACAGAGCTCTTATGCTGTATTTTAAAACATTTTCTTCCAAGAACATTAACCAGATTTTTTAATAGGGAAATGTTTTGTATAGACTGTTCTTCTGTGGCCACAGACAGCAGCACTTTCAATTTGTTCTCTTGCCATCAATTGGTTCAGGGAGATCTTTAAGTCGTTAATCAAACTCTCAAGGGATTCTTCTCTGGGCAGCTGATAAACCACTTGGCTCATCATCACAGCCCAAGTTAAACACATACAGCCCCAAACTCAATTAAGTCTGTTAATAGCTGGTTGTGGGAAATTTTGGATACATATTTGAGATACATATTTGTATCTCAGTGGATCATTGAATATCTGGCTTTTCCATATACTAGATCAGGCATCCCCAAACTGCGGCCCTCCAGATGTTTTGGCCTACAACTCCCATGATCCCTAGCTAACAGGACCAGTGGTTGGGAAAGATGGGAATTGTAGTCCAAAACATCTGGAGGGCCGAAATTTGGGGATGCCTGTACTAGATAATGCTGATAATCTTGATTTCTAGATCCCAGGACACCAAAACACTGTCCATCTAAATATGAATGTACATATGATTAATAAACTAGATGGGACCCAGATGTGATTATTTTACCCTGACAATATATATAGGGCTGCTCTGAAGGGCATTTTGAAAACTGTGTATATACCGGTATTGTTGCATACTTCCTTTCCTGAGTGGTGAGACATTGTAGAAGCAACATTTACCAGGTTTTGGTTTCCTTTGTAGAACAGAGGACTTTTTGGTTATATTTGTTTTATTTATGTATACAGAAGTAGAACATGGGTGGAGGCAGGAAATGTGTGCTTAAGTAATGCAGAATCTACTACGGCATATCAGAGCTGTCAGGGGCTACTACCCATGATGGCTGTGTTCTACCTCCACTGTCAGAGGCAGTATTCAGAGCAATGTTTCACTTTGGACCTGCTCGTGGGCTTCCCATAGACATCTATGAGTACAGGATGCTGAACGATGGACTTTGTCCTGAACCAGCAGGGCTATTTTATGGTCTTACGTTTTGACAAAGGGGGGGGGGTCAGGGAGAGAGAGATATTTGCCTCACCTGCCCCTGGCACATTCAGCCAAGTTCCTGCTTCTCCCTCTATCTCTCCCTATTTGACTTATACCACTGCTTTTTGATCACTCACACCTGGCCCCTCTCCTTACCTGGGCTATTGGTGGAGTGTGTCACTTTCTAAGTTGTGATGGTTTTTCCATTCAAGCACACTCAATAAAGCTCCAGCTATCTCCCAACCATTAGATTCCATGAAAGATATATCAACCAAACATCCTGGGCTATCAGAAACCACCCTGGCCAACAATGCAGTTAGAATATTTTAATTATCACATGTAGGTGAGCAGTTTAGAAATAAGAAATGAGCATGTCTGAACATGTGATAATGAGGGATCAAATCAAGTCTGGATGTGATGGAAGTGGAAAAGGTATTAACGTATGCATACAGGAGGGAATGCATGACAATTGAAGTTGGGCCAAATTGCAATTAGGGTATCAGACCTCTCTTCTGACATGAGTATATTTCTACATAATATAGCAAAATGGGGGATTTAAACCCAAGACATGAATAGGAATGGAGAGAAGCTACTGAGAGCACTGCATTTAAATCCCTACAAGTAATAAATGTGGTTTCATAAGAACATAATTAGAGCCCTGCTAGAGCTTGAGCTACTTTCAGAAGCATAACCCCTCACTGACACTAACTTATCACCATCCTGACCTCTTCTCTAGGTATCTCCTGCATTTCGTTCTCTGGGATAACCAGCTGGCATATTCCATATGTCAACAAAACATTATTCACTGCAACTATTTAGGAGGTTTATTATAACGATTTCCAGATATACAGCACCTCCTACGCCCATTATTAATTCATTGCTTGCTAGCAGTATGAATGCTACCACACAGGAAGCGGTGAACAGCAAAACAAGCATAAACATAAGCATGTTTAGTTATGGCACTCTTTTCCTGCCCCTCCACCATGAATAAATGTGAATGCTTGGATTACCATAGTTTTAGCTGCATATCTTTTGACAGTTGGTAAGGTGCAGAATAGCAGTCTTGTTAACCCACACTTTAATATTAATCATTAAGGTTGCTTACAGCAAAAGTATTAAGATTCTACACAGCTAATTATTTTTTCTAGATGTTCTCTTTTCCTTAAAGGAAGAATTGGCTGAACAGGCTCATTCTCTCTCTCTTTTTTCCTCTCTCTCACACTCTTAACCTTTGCCTTGAGTAATGGCTATATTAGTCCATTTCCAAGTAAATTTCAGAAGAACACACAGTAGCTGTAAATAATGGCACAAATTGTGTCATCGGCACTCTCTTTATTCACTGATTTGGCTCCTCTGTCTGATCTAGCAAGCCCAGAGCTAAGCAACTTGGTGGCAAGCCACAGAGCAATTTGCTGCTGCAAATCCTTTAATTCACTGCCTTACGTTATGCCTTGGGCAATATAGCTGTAGCAGGGGACACTGTTGAGTTGCCAGAATGGATAACTGTCCATTTACCCTGTGAAAGACACACTGCAGCCACCCTTGAACCAGTATTTATGAGGTTCTTATCTGGTCTTTTTCACGTTAAAGAAGTCAGAAAACATCTGCCACAGGAGGATGAATATATGCAATGGGACACACAGCAGCACATGTCATGGTGATGTGTTTTAGATTTTTCTTACACAGGCTCTCTCAGGACATCTTTAAACTACAAATATAAACCAATTTAAGTGTCATGCCTTCCTATGAAAGGGACTCTAGAAAACAGTTCTGTGATTGGGGATATGTGTGCTTCCGTGGTTTTCTTTACCATTTTTGTATCTGTGCTGGGAAATAACAAATAAATATATCTGCTGGTCTTGTGGACTACACAGCCTGGAGGCATACAATACTATAGACTCGCCAAAGTCCAACACAAAACCCTTGTCTGAAGCATTTGTCCTGCCTATATTGACTGGCCTGAGGGACTCAAGGTTAACCTTGAGTCAATCAAGGTTGAGTCTCAATCCGGCCTGCGGACGGTCCGGGAATCAGCATGTTTTTACATGAGTAGAATGTGTCCTTTTATTTAAAATGCATCTCTGGGTTATTTGTGGGGCATAGGAATTGGTTCATTCCCCCCCCCCCCACAAAATGCTTTTGTGGCCCACCACATGCTTTTATTTATTTATTAGGCACTTTTTTCATAAAGGTGAACTCAAAATGACTTACCCAAAATCATAGCACACTTATAAATATAATTGTCAATTTTAAGGGAATATAAAAAGAAAAATTCCTGGCATGCTACTCACAGTGATTCTGATAATTCTAGCCTTACTGTCCTAATACTAAAATGAAAGATGAAATTGTAGGTGGTTATGCCTAATTAATTCTTATTTTTGTCAGCGTATAATATTATTTCACCTTTAATTAGCCTAAGAAAAGCAGCATATCCCATCAAACAGATGCAGCAAATGTTAAATTGAGTGTTTATTAATCTGAGGGTTTTTTTAAAAAAAAGATATGAATTGATTTCTCCTAGCTAGGTTTAACGGTGTTAATCTTTGTGCCCCCCCCCCTTAAGCAGCTTGTCTCATTAAATTATCCATCACAGCATGGTATGAGTAAAGGCTAAATGCAAGCTTTCTAGTGAGCCCAAGATAAGGAAAGAGACAGCCACCTCTAGCTTCCAGACCAGAAACAGTCTGATCAAAAATTAATTGAAACATATTACACAGCCATAACACTGTGGAATTATGCCTCTGTGAAAGATATACAGAATGAAGATACTATCCAAAATATTAAGCTTATGCAAGGTTGATGGGAGCTGTAATGTAATAGCTTCTGAAGGCCTCCATATCCCTGCCTTGCTACTATCCCATGGATGGCTCTTAGACAAGGAAATCATGCAATTTATAGAAATCAGCTTGTATAATTTGTTTATTGTATATAAGGAGATGAAATGAAATGAAATGGATTTGTTCAATGGAATATAGAAAAAAGGTAGAATTAAGTGGTTCGAATCCAGCTAGTGTTAGTTATGAAGAAGGCTGTAAAACTAAGCAAACTTACTAAGGAGTACCTGTCCCACTGAACGCAGAGTAAGACTGGGGCATGAGTAAACTTGGGAAGGCTACCTTTTCCTTTGAATATAAAGGGTAGTACTCAATGACGTTTTACTCAGAGGAGACCAATTTAAATGAATGAACATGACTAAGTTAGGTCCATTAATTTAAACAGTTCTACTCTGAATAAAATGTAGTTGAATGCCACCCAATGTGGTTTAAGTTAGTTTTCACTAACTAGCTAAATGGCAATTTGAACCCTGGCCTCCCAGGTCCTATTCCAAAACTCTTAACCACTATGCCATGCTGGTTCTCCACACTGTACTGCCTCTATTTGTTAGTGACTCTTCCATGAGATACATTTAAACATGCCTTTTACATTTGGATTAGAGCTGTCAAATGAATATTCTTTCAGAAAACATGCATACACAGCACTGTCTCCATTCTAGTTTTCTCTGAAGAGTTGTTTTTAGAAGAACATGCTCCCAAATTACAAGAGCCATCCCGCTCCTATGCTTGTTGCAATAAATTTAACAATAGTCTCCATTCAAAATGTATGAATACTAATATTTTGCACTAATAAAAATTCTTTGGCGACTATCATAATGGGCATTACATTTAAAAATAAATATACTGCAGTTATTTTTCAGTTGAATACCTGCTATGAACAGGGCAACTATCTATTTTTCTTTTATTTTTATTTCCTTTATTTTTATATGAATTGATACTTGGCAAAAGAATTTAAACAAAGCCATTCTCAAAGAATGGTGCACATTATTCATGAATCAGTGAGGCTATCAGTAAACCTACTCTACATCTCTACATTAACATTCAGCATTTGTTATACAGTACAGCAGAATAGAAAGAGCCTTTAAAAGCCTTTTTGCCATTCACTTCATTTTTAAAAAAATGCTATTAAAAATTCATTGCAGGGCCATGTCCTGATGTTTTTAATTGACTATGAAGATACAGTATGTGTAGTTAGTGGTACATGCCCAGGAAAACTTTGGATTCTTGTTTTCCTAATAACCTTCCACTATCCTGCAAACAAAAAATGTTTTCAAGAGCAGATATTATTAGTAATAATTTTATTTACCTTGCCCATCTGACTGTAATATGTGTGGGAAATTGCAGTCAAACATATGCATGAGTGCCAGTTAGTGCATGAAGGGGTTAAGGCAACAAGGTTGTGCTCCTAGACTCAGGTCATGCCCCCTCTTTTGCAGCAAGGCAGGAAGTGAAGCCTTCACTTCCAGTTCCCCCTCTCCCTGCACCATGTAACTGACCAAGGAAGACATGCCTAAGCAAACTCCAAGCTTAAAGCACATGTTTGAAGCTATCTTTCTGTATTTTCTACCCTAGTATTCTGCCTGTATTCTCCTTGCTGCTACATGCATGAATCTGTAAGTAAAGCATTTTTAACTGACTTCACCGTGTGTGGTCTGAACGTTCATTGCAAGAGGGGTAGAAAGAGAGGAGCACTGTTTATAAGCAGACTAAATGGGATAAAAGGATCTAACAACCTATATTCCTAACACTATACTGCTGCTTGATTTTTTGAGTTTGCACTCTGCTACTAGGGGCTCTCTCTTTCTGGACAGTTGGTTTTGAATCTAGGCACCTAAGCCTAGCTTTTTGTTATTTACCCCAAGTCTCCGGTTGAAAAATCCGGGATCAGCAGCAGCGCAGCACTGGAAGTCTTCTACGCATGTCGCAACTTCCGGTGCCGGTGCTGCCTGATTTCCGGTGCCCAGACATGGGCACCGCGGCACCCAAAATCGGTTCTGCGCATGTCCAGACATGCACAGAAGGAGCTTCCCTGGCAGGTAGGAAATCGGGGGATTTACGGGATTTTTTCTATTCGGGATAACAGCGGGAAGCGGATTAAAATCTGGGGGTTTCCCACGAGAAACGGGATACTTGGCAGCTATGCCCCACACACGTGGGTCACAGGGATTCATATTTTCCTCCCACAGTAGGATGTGAATAAATTTTGCTATTCCAAGGTGTGTGTGTGTGGGGGGGTGTCAGATTGCTGCTCAGCATACCTAAATCCATCAGCACACCCAAAGTAGTTATGTGGATCAGCTACTGATTTCCACTAAAGAAACACACACACACACACACACAGAGAGAGAGAGAGAGAGAGAGAGAGAGAGAGAGAGAGAGAGAGAGAGAAGGCAAACAACCTCATTCCCACGTATTTTTAATCAACAAACCCTACAAGACCATAGATGGAACTCAAAGCAATGCCAATGAGATTGTTCCATCAAGCAGAAATGCTGCACTCACAGAGCTATTTCCTTTCTCCTCCCCCACATGCCGATCTGCCTAGAGCCAAATTTGGGGTGTGGCAGAAGACAGGGAGAAGGATCCATTGCACTAAGTGGGACCTGTTACCTGTTGCTTCGGCTCCTGCTAGCACAACTATTTCCAGAAAAGAGAGGCCAGCAAGTAAAGACCACCACAAGATCTACAACAGTTTGTATTGTCCCTACCTCCTTCCCTCCACAGGATGACAGCATCCGGTGTCCTTTGGGAAGGATCCCAGAGAGTTTTAAACAAGTTTCTTGGTAATGACTCCCACGTATGGGTCATTAAATTAACAAAGGAGGTGGCTTTGTGGGATAGGCTCTGTCCTTCAACTGTTTGTCAGTTAGAAGGACAAAAGCGAGAGTTGAGGTGTGCAAGCTAGGAGGAGGCTGGACAGCTGGGAGACAGAGCCATGCCTGATTTCTGCTGGGATCCAAGGGAGAAGCGAGACCCTCTTCGGGTGTTAATGCTGTGAGCACCTCCATCATAGGCTCGGGTTATATGTATGTGTCTTAAAGACACTATAGTCTCCACTGTCCCTCATTATGAGGAAATCAAACCCTGGGTAAGTGCCTGGAATCTCACACTGCTCAGAGATTGGGGTGGCATGCAACAAAATGTTAAATATTGCTTTTATTGTTTTATTAAAATATGTAATTTAATGTAGCTTGTAAGCCACCTTGGAAGGTGGGATAATAAACAATTGACAAGAGTAAATAAATATGACCACACCCCTCACTTGCAATCTGAAGCAGGACAGACTAGAATCCTACCACCTCTTTCTGCACAAAGGGAGCTAAACTCATAGCTCACACCAAACCAATATTCAAGCAGCTCACATAACTGGAGCACCTGGGTTGAGCCGGCACCTGCACATGTCTCCCTTTCCTGAGTTCTTGAGTAATATACCAGGATTTGCCCCACTGTTGCTACTGCTGCTAACAAGTCAAAAGGCACATGCCATATAAATGAAGAAAAAACACCAAAGGAGAACATCTCTATGCCTCTATTACTCTTCAGTTGGAGCCTCCACGTACTGGGCCTCCTCACTAGCTCTGTGCCCACCTGTCAGCAGGCCTGTCAATCAAATTCTAAATAGAAGTCATTACACCACACAGTTACAGTCAGTACCTGAGTAAAAGGCTGACAGGAACAGCTTGCTCATGACTGAGCAACTCCTCCCATACCTGATGGAGCACTGTGGGGAATGAAAATACCATTTTTAAAGAAGTATGAACAAGTATGTGAGCTAAAGGAATATTTTTCCACACTTCCTAGCCTGAAATGAGGAATGGCTCTTCTGGCTGTTGCCTTGATGGCAAAAAGGTGTTAGGAAATATTATTTGTATTCTTCAACAAAACCATGGGATGATCGAATGAAATAAGAAATTCAAAACCAACAACAATGATTCCAGGGGAGGTTTTTTGTTTGTTTTTAAACTAACACAAGGCCAAGTATATAATTAAGGTACCATATTTAAAATCTCTGAAAAATGTTACCGTGAGGAGGAGCTATGTAAAGGAAATTATTTTTGACTTTTAACTAAGCTTAGAAATTTGGTCCAGCTTGTACATTTGCCTCTTGATGTGGCACCTCCTGTACTGGACTCCAGAAAAAAAAAAGGAAAGTCCCTTTCTACACTGCCACAAATATATAACTGTGACGGCAAATTCACCTCCCATTTGCTTATTCATTTCCTCCATGCCTTGCATTTCTGGACAAGACAGATCTACCTTCACTGCTGCACATGGCCTTGACACCAAGGAGCCCTGGAAACGGCTCCCTCCCCATAGTCTTCAGATGCAGTAAAGTGCACTGCAACTTTCCAATCCTTTCACACTTCCCTGCTCTCCCCACATTGCTGACACACCCTGAAACCACCATCTTCTTGTGACTACATATTGTGTTTGTGTCAACATACTGTTTTATGGTGTATGCACATCAGGGATAGTGGGATGGGGGGATGCAAATTAACAAGGACATACAAGCTGCAGTCCCACAATTTTCCTGGTTGAACCATAATTCCATAGGAGTGGACTGCAAGGTAGAGGGAAGCCACAGAACAATACAGAAAAGGAACAGGGTGGAAATGTGCTCATTCTTCGTATATTTTTTTAATGACAGGCAACAAAGATACATAATTTGGGGAGACCATGTGCATTATGAATTTATATCAATTTATACTCCACTGGACTAACTGGACTAACTGAAGCACCATAATATATATGTGTATACAGTTTGGGAAGGTGCCTGAACTTTCAAGGAAAATACATTCTGGTCCATTGACTGTTCTGTATAGTGTGGGTTCATGAAGTTTTTTGGGGGTGGAAATACCATTTACAGATTCCTCAAGTATCCTGGGTAGAACTGGAGTGGATGTCACTGACCAGAGCGAACAGATGTGGTGGAAGTTTGTGTAGTCAGGAAAACAAAAGGCAGGTTCTGCACAGGGCACTGGGTACAAAATGCATGCATTGTACACAAACCTACCATTTTAACTATTAATTAAAAATGTGTATTTTAACAGAACAGGTTGAACCAAGATCAAGGAGCAAGATGGGAAATAGAAAATAATCTTCAGATTAGACTGATATCACTTTTCAGAATGATTTGTCCCTAGGCAATGCCCCAGGAGTTTTGTTTAAAGCACTCTTCTCAACTTAAAAGTTTTGAAAAAAATAAACATTTTGTATTGAGTGTAGAGAAACATTTGTCCCTGTAATAACTATTTTCATCAGCCTCAACTCTTGAAAAATTATTGGAGTATACAGCAATATTGTTGAATATTTCTTTTCTATATGAACCTTGTTTTAAATTAAGAAAATCTTCCTGAATTAAGTGGATATTTTCTCTTGAATAGGCCTTTCCTTGTACTACAGGAATATTCTGAAGATAACCAGCTACTTAAATTTGGTGTGAACTTCTAAGGTGCTATAAAACATAATCTCAAGATTACTGTAATGTTACTTCATTACTTGAGATAAGTGGCCTAGAAAATGGGCAGCACACTGCTACAAGAAATACATAGTCAGATCAAAATTCCCTGGTTGCTTTCAATTAAAGGTGACCTATAAAGGAAAGAAACATTCACTACTTTAAAGGTCCTTTATAATGTACATTATAAAGGACACAGGTGGCGCTGTGGGTTAAACCACAGAGCCTAGGGCTTGCCGATCAGAAGGTTAGCGGTTCGAATCCCTGCGATGGCGTGAGCTCCCGTTGCTCGGTCCCTGCTCCTGCCAACCTAGCAGTTCAAAAGCACAAAGTGCAAGTAGATAAATAGGTACCGCTCCGGCGGGAAAGTAAAAGGCATTTCCGTGTGATGCTCTGGTTCACCAGAAGCGGCTTAGTCATGCTGGCCACATGACCCGGAAGCTGTACGCTGGCTCCCTCGGCAGTAAAGCGAGGTGAGAACCGCAACATCAGAGCTGTCCGCGACTTGACCTAACAGTCAGGGGTCCCTTTACCTTTATAATGTACATGGTTAACTTGCAAAACAAAAATATACTATTATTCCTACTCTCTCATACTTTTGACATTGGTAATAGACAGCGTAATGAAAAAGACTAGAGTCCTAACCCCAGCTGTTACCCAGCAGGGTTGAACAGAGCAGTGGGGCCTCTGCTGCCTCCTCAGCCCAGCCACACAGGGCATCCTACACTCTATACAAAGTGGACACAAATTTGCATAAAAGGGGACACAAATTTGCATTAAATTGGCATAGGGCTATTTATATTAGAATTTATTTCATTCATGAATCACTTGCTATGGAGCATCTTGAAGTGATTCACAAACACAAATAAAAGCCTATAAAACACAATCGCCTATTTAAGCAGCTTAAAGAGTACATATACCCCCCCAAAAAATGTGTGTCTCTAGATGCAAACTTTGAAATAATTACAACAAACAGAAATATAATGGATTTCCCCAGAGAGGGGAAGGCGCCAGGTGGCTTGTGTGGCTGCTCCGTCTGCTGATGAAAGGAAGTAGCTCAGAGGCAGAGGATCTGCTGTGCATGCAGAACTGCATGCTGTGCAGGCAGAAAGTCCCCATTCAATTCTCAACATTTCTAAGTTGGGCTAGGAATGTCCCTGGTCTGAAACCTTGGAGAGTCGCTGCCAGTCAGCTAGATGGACCAATGGTCAGTGTAAGGCAGCTTCCTATATTGCACCAGGTATCAAAGTACACTGACCCAGTGAATTTATCTAGGAACACCTGGCGCAAAAGATTGTGGAAGCTAACGGTATGGATCTGATCAGGGTGTGCCAAAAAAAAGAATCTCTAGAACAGATTAACATAGTAGGCTTATTTCCTTTTGGGGGAGATGAGACATTTGCCTCCCAACTCTTGCATAGCCAACCTCTCTTCCAGGATTCACAGTGCATTATCCAAAATGAATGACAATATTTGTAGCATTTCTTCTCAGGTAAGGATGATACAGCAACAATAACTTGTCTCATATTGGTAACTGCTAGTGAATTGTGCTCCTGCTTACTCTAGTTTCATTTAGAGCTTTTTCAAACAGCAGGACAGAAAGTGTTCCTTATAAGTGCTATCTCTCTCCGCAGTCTTTTTGCAGGAAGCAATTATATTTTTCTTTTTTTTCTTTTTTGTTTCCAATTGTACAATATTTGCTCGATTCTTGTTTCAGTGGGGATTTAAAATGTCAAATACCGCAGTAGGGCCATGATAAAAATGTATGTCATACTGTGACTTCTGACACTGTTCTCTAACCTATGCAGTTTTCTCATTCATTTTAACAGTTTTTCTCTGTATTTTTACACCAGTTGAAATTTTCCTTGTAGAGGTTACAAGGCTATTTTCTTGCATGTTTTAATGTTAGAAAATACAATATTGAATAGAACATTGGAAGGGGGAAGAGCCTTTCTATGAAATGTCACTGCAACTGTGGTAATTTAAAAATATCACACTATTACTCCCAGGAGTAAGTGAACTTCTCTGTTGGTGAGGGAAGGAAGTTGTGCTGCAACCACGATCCTATATGGTCAGGCTAGGACAAATATCCCCTCCCCCTTCCCTTCCTGGGCCATTCATTGACGACAAAACGGAAGTACGGTATATTCTATTACTATTGGGATGGGAGTGTCACTTTACCTGCAATTACAAATTTTCTATGGCAGTAATCTTTCGCACATCCAAACCATGTATTTAAAGCACAATGCTTCTTCCAAATAATCCTGGGTACTGATTTCTTTAAGGGTGCTGGAAATTGTAGCTCTGGGAAGGCTACACTACAGTTCTCAAGCTGCTTTGGGAAAGCCATGTAGTTTAAATTTGTGTTAAACGTGCTTTAGAAGTATGGTGTTGTTGTGACCCTTCTGTCTTTTAACTATGTTAACGGAGGCTTCTTCCTCTCCCTCTCCTTCCAAAAGCCATTGCAACCACTTCAGGCAGCAGCTTTGATGTTCTCAGTAGTCTGTGTGGCTGGGCCAGAATGCTCCTGGAAACAACACTATGCCATAAATTCACATGGTTGGGGGGGGGGATGGCTGCCCCAGTTAGCTACCTTGAACTGAAAGCAGCAAAATCACCTCCCGGTGAGACAGCAGGGCATTTTATTTATTTATTTTGGTAAAAGCAAAATGTGTTGGGCCTTCTGCCAGTATCAGAAATGCATTTCTCCAAGAGGAAACATTTCTGTAAGGAAATATGTTCCATGTGTCCCAAAGCTAACAAAGAACAAAGTCACATCATGCCCACAGAATGCATGAAACATATTTGTGTTTGCACTCCTAGGGTTCCAAGTAGTTGTAATTTCATGTGCTTTGTTGTAACAGCTGTGTTTGTCCACACCAGGCATCCCCAAACTGCGGCCCTCCAGATGTTTTGGCCTACAACTCCCATGATCCCTAGCTAGCAGGACCAGTGGTCAGGGAAGATGGGAATTGTAGTCCAAAACATCTGGAGGGCCGAAGTTTGGGGATGCCTGGTCCACACCTTAGTCCCTGGAATGTGCTGCAAGCTAGACACAGTGATCACATCCACATCTGTGCCTGCTGTCCCGACAATAATCTTTTCCTGCCTGTTATGTTCTGCATGAGATACTCAACATCCAGCTTCCTCATGCGAATGTGGCTCAATGCAACCTTTGCTGTCTCTGCCTGGGGAGCATAATACTTGGACCTCAAAGATACTGTACAGTTGCTAGCCTTCTGTTTTAATCGAAGTAACATGTTCCACCAGCAGCTGAAAACAGATCAGTTTTATTTTCATTGACATGAAGAAAGTGGAGCCAGTTACTTGGCATCTTTGATGCAGGACAAACTCTCCATCTCAAACCTTTGCTTCTTTTCTTTCTGGCTGCTTTAGAGCTACCTTTGATACAGCTATCCCACATATGTCTAGCCTGTCTTCTAGGTTCTGTAAAATACTTTGGAGAAAAAACTGTTAATGTTCAAAAGGTTCCTGCTAGCAAGGCACCATCCAGATATCACCATGTTAACTACAAATACACATTTGTCCCTCTCATGCTCCCGTACCCTTACTGGGACTCATAGCAACAAAATAATAATAATAATAATGACTTGGTGTATAAGTGTGCCAAGTTTCATACGAGTCCAAAGTACTTAATTCTAGTTCTACTCAAAATAGAGATTGCTGCACCAGCCTTGCAGCCAGACCTCTCCGCATCTGCTTCCCAAGCAAATACAGTATGCTTATTTCAGAGGAGTTGACAGAGGCCCTCTAATAAAAGAGAAGCATTGATCTCCTTCCCTTAACTCAGACTTCACCAACCTAGTGACCTCCAGATATTGGTGGACCACATCACCCACCATCTCTGACTACTGGCCATGCTGGTTGGAGCTTATGGAAGCCACCATGTGGTGTCTTATGTTTTCTCTCTACAGTTTCACATAGAAGCACAAACTACATTAAGGCATTTTTTTCCTGTTATGAGAGGGGAATTCTGCAATCATATCAATATTCTTTTGTGTTCAGTTTTAACCAATCAGTGAGGGGAAGGATAAAAAGACACACAATGAAGACTCAACTGTGCATGTGCCAATTCTAAAATCATTTTCAGAAACTTTCAGGGATTAACTAGAACACTGGTAGAGTCAATATGTACAACTTTAACAAAACAATGTGGGGAAACTACTCAGATCTACTCTTACTAGTTGGCGTGTATTCTATCTGCACCTCTCATCCTGTTCCACCTTCCCCAGGCCTAAGTTAGAGAGCAAAGTGTCTGGTGATGGATTGTACAGAGCACAGGTAGTCAATGCAGTGACCTCTAAGTGTTGTTAAGACCACAACTCCCATCATCTCTGGGCATTTGCCATGCTTGCTGGGGTTGATGGAAGTTGCAGTCCAACAATATATGGAGGGCACCTGGTATGGAGTACTTTCACTTTTATAATCAAGTTGTTCTTTCCCCAAAGCATTCCTCACTCTTACTTCCTCCTGGATCCTGATGGAGTTATCTACTTCCAGTTAACTCACTCACTGCTCCCCCTTCACTTTGAAACTTTGCAGGTTTGGTTCAGATAGGCTTCCTTTAATTGCATACATTTCATTTCCAGAAACGGAAGTTTCAGTTGTGTGGCTGGTATTTGCCCTTAAGGAGGAATTTAGCTTTTTACTAATTGTGGGGCATGTTTTGCCCAAATTCTTATTTTGCTGCATGTCTGCACAGTATGCAATTTAATTTAAAGCCTGAACCAAGTCTGAGTAACTTTAGAAAATCCCTTACCTTCAGATCCACACACTACCTGGCAAATTTATCATTATGTATGTGATTCACTCTTACAGCATTCCCTCGAGTGTTATAAAGAGACAATAAAGTGGGAATCTATGGTCTTGCTACAGTTCTCATGTAATAGAAGGGGAGTTCAGGCTGGGTGCTCCATTCTTGTATTGAGTGTAGGAATAAATCCAATGTAGGAATAAAGCAATAAAATATCTAGCAATCTGGCTCACTCCTCTAGTATAAGGTACAATACACTCATACTGTGATCGTCTTTAAACTCATAGTTCTCCACATATTAAAAAGTATAGAAGCTATGCTGTTTCAACAGAGAAAAAGTCCAAAATCCACAGTGAGGCAATACATTTATTAGAACCAACCAAAAACTCATAAAATACTGAGCAAGGTGTGGGTTCTTCATAGCTCTTCATCAGCTGCATGTTAAACAAAGCAGCAGGGAAGGGAAAGAAAAAAGTTGGCAGATGTGAAAGCCATGGAATTTGCAACTGGCATTCCTAGGTGCAACCTGAAAACTAGTAGAGCCTCATTCCTCCAACGCTCCATTTTAAGAATGAATTTAGTCAGACTCCAGCTTCCCACCAATCCTTTTTCTAGAGAACTTTAAAGCAAAGAGATCTTCACACTATCACTTGCACATAAACATATAAGAGCAGCCCTGCTGGATCAACCCAAAAGCTAATCTAGTCTAGCATTCTGTTCTCAAATGACCAACCAAATGCTCATGGGAAAGCTACAAACAGAACCTGCTTATTTCCAGCAACTGACACAGTGAGGCATTTTTGAAAAGCAATTTGCAGTGGGGAAGAGCATGTTAAAGGAGGAGACAAAATTTCATGTTAGGGGCAAGGCTGATTCAGAAAATATGGCCCTCACTCATACTGTATTCTGATAGGCCATGTAATATAATACCATCTTCACACTCACTACACAATCCCTGGCTGGAGCAGAACACCATTACCACAAAGAAAACCATCTAATTTTCTCTCTCTGTGTGTGGACACGGACACACGCACACATAATGCTAAAACATCAGCTGTTGGGGTGGATAAAGGCAGCTAACAAACTGAGTGCGGGGAAAGTTCGAGAACATTTTGATATCCTTGGAAGCTCTACTTTTATCCACAACATTGAAACAAGTGGATATTTGGTGCAGTTCCAAAATACTGTCAAGGCAAGAAATTAAATCAACAGAGACAGTTTGTGCCATTGTTAAGTGGTCAGTGAATTGCTTCAAATGAACATTCAGCCCAGTCCTATGAGATCAGGGAGAAGCAATATTTCAAAGAGCTGATTATCTCTTGAGATTAGGAAAAGAAATGTTGGCCAGAAGTAAACACACAATCTCATCTATTTGATCTCATGACAGTGATCAGTTTATATCTATTTTAATTCTGCAGAGTAGCCACAAATCCCAACAAGAGCATTGGAGCAAACATAATGCAGACAGTTCAAGGAGAACCAGAAAAGAGTATTCATTATGTAGCCTGGTTTCACTTGCAAAACTATGAGCTGGTGCATGTTACACAATACACAATGGACAAAACAATGTGCCATTTTAGCTGAAACAATGAGTCTTCCACTTAACAATTGATATTTTTTTTTTAAGCAGTGGGAATCAAGGAGTGCTGTTCTTAGATAGCTCCCTTGGCTGTGTCAGTTGGATACATAGATATCAAATAAGCAAGAAGAGGAGCTCATTTCATATCTGGTGCATCTCTCAGCTGCAGATGTTCTGGTTTGCTCCTCTGCCTTCTCACTTCCTGTATCAAGTCCTCCCGTCTTCCAGTCTCCACTGTTCTCCATCACACCATTTCCTCAAAGTCCAGTTTTATTCTCCACTGCCACGAAAAGGCAGAAGAAGTAGGAAGCAGGAGCACAAGCACCCACAACACCAGGGTCCAGCCCAGCAATGTTTACCTTTGGCTGGGCAAGCACTGTAGTTACGAGAGAGCTGCTATCAGCATGGTTCCCAACAATAGTATAAAAGCATTGAAGAATAGTTGCTGTGCTGTCCTCTAAAACAAGGACATGGAGCACTAACATGCTATAGTATCTCAGAATATTGTGCGTATTCCTGGGCTTTTTTTTTAGGGGGAAGACTTCCAGCCAAGTTACATGTGCATATACCGTGTTTCTCACATTATAAGTCATGTCTTATATTAATTTTTTCCTGAAAAAAACACAGCATGGCTTATTTTCAAGGGATGTCTTAATTAAAAAATAAGTACCGGTACCGGTATCTGTGCAGACGACAGACCTGCTCCCACCGGGTCTTCGCGCGCGGCAGGCAGAGGCTGCAGCCGGGTCCTGGGGCTGCGCGCGCGGCAGGCAGAGGCTGCAGCCGGGTCCTGGGGCTGCGCGCGCGGCAGGCAGAGGCTGCAGCCGGGTCCTGGGGCTGCGCGCGCGGCAGGCAGAGGCTGCAGCCGGGTCCTGGGGCTGCGCGCGCGGCAGGCAGAGGCTGCAGCCGGGTCCTGGGGCTGCGCGCGCGGCAGGCAGAGGCTGCAGCCGGGTCCTGGGGCTGCGCGCGCGGCAGGCAGAGGCTGCAGCCGGGTCCTGGGGCTGCGCGCGCGGCAGGCAGAGGCTGCAGCCGGGTCCTGGGGCTGCACGCGCGGCAGGCAGAGGCTGCAGCCGGGTACTGGGGCTGCGCGCGCTGCGCGCTGAGGCTGCAGCCGGGTCCCGGGTGTCCGTGCGCAAAGGCTACAGCCGGGTTCTGGGGCTGCACGCGCTGCGCGCTGAGGCTGCAGCCAGGTCTCGGGGGTTAACGCGGCAGCAGCAACCCTTCTTTGCCACAGACCTTCTTCCACCACCCGGTACGGCT
Organism: Zootoca vivipara; assembly: GCF_965207765.1. Taxonomy (NCBI): domain Eukaryota; kingdom Metazoa; phylum Chordata; class Lepidosauria; order Squamata; family Lacertidae; genus Zootoca; species Zootoca vivipara. Next base: position 25,517,694 of record NC_142588.1, read on the forward strand.
TATTTTCGAGGTATGCCTTATATTTTTCCACCTCAGGAAAATCCTGCCATGCCTTATTTTGTAGGGATGCCTTAAAATATGAGAAACACGGTATGTATGTAAAATGATTGCTCTGTTAATGCTGTGAGTCGTTACATCCTATGTTCAAGGTTGTATATATGTGTAAATAAAACCATAGATATTAAAGACACCATAGTCTCCACTGACCTTCCTTCCAAGGAAACCAAGGGTAAGCACTTGAAATCCCTGGAGTCTCTGACTGCTTGGAGATTGGAGTGGCAAGCAATGTTTAGATGTGCATATATTAAGAGAATATACATTTTTGAACATGTTTTTAAATTACAATGTTTGTGTGGACTTCAGATAAAAATAAGCAAATACTCCCAGAAATCCTCTGCCATCAATATGTAGACTGTTTTTGAGCTGTGGAACAATTTGCAGAGTATGTGAGTTTTCAGACTTGCCTGAACTAAGCTTCCCTTTGCTTGAAGACTCTACGGCTTTCTTTTAAGGTCTATAAGGCATTTGTAAGTAACTTGTGCAAGATAGCCAATGGAAAAAAATGAAACGTCGTGGACTGACCATGACAACAAAAAAGCAGCCCATGAAACCTGCAATTATCACTACTGAGGACAGAAAATAAAAGTCTTTCCCGTGCCCAAAGATGGAACCTTCATAACCTTAACCTCCGACTCCAGTGGCGTAATTATAATCAGAGAATGAAAACCGTCTCTTGTTCTGAATACAAAGCCACAAAAATAGAGATGGCAGCAAACTGAAAAGGCTCAAAAAGACTTGCAAAGAAGAAGGGCAGGGATCAACACAGTAGCAGTGCAACATTTCAGGACCAGAGAGGGCTGGAGACAAAAGCATTGTCCTTTTGTTCGCACTCAATGGAGGAAGGGGGGGGAATCAAAAGAACACCATCTTAAGCCACCAAAGCAATGTATGGGGTCAGGCCTAGCACAAGGAGGCAACCTCACAGTCCGTGGAACTTACAAGTGAAGGGAAAGAGCTAAAGTAGTCTTATCCAGTTATTAGCATGGCTGAACTCGTGCCCCAATTCCAAAACCGCAATGCACAAGCATTGTTGCGAATAGTTGGTGAAACACACCCCTCATTTTCATTTTATTTTTTAAAACAAGATTCTAGCTTTGTTAAGAAAAGTCCGTAGCTGTATAAGCAATGACTGGTGAGGTCTTCCTCCTCATAGGAAGCTGCTTTATACCAGGGCAAACTAACTATTCATCTAATGCAGCATTAATTCCCCTTCTCTGGCAGCAGCAATCCAGGGTCTTTCTACACTGGATATGCCAGGAATTGAAACAAGGGTCACATCCACACTATGGCTCTCCCTAAAGAACCCTGGGAACTGCAGTTTATTAAGGGTGGTAGGAACCGCAACTCTGCGAGGGGGTAAACTACAGGTACCAGGATTCTTGGGGTGAAGCCACATGATTTAAGTGAATGGCGTAGATCTGGAGCTTTCGATGTAACAAACGCATGCTGACAGCTATGATTCCCTCCCTATGAACAGCAATAGAAAAATCACACGTAACAAGCAAGCATGCAATAATGTACTTAATTTGTACAATTACAATTTGTATAATGTATGAACATTTCAGAATTCAGCTTTCATTTGTGAAGGAAGAAGGGAGAGGTTTAGCACAAATGACACAAAGTCCTGGTGACGTGATCATATTTTATCGGCCCCGCCCTCAGGAATTTGACAAGAACAAGATCTACTAAAACAAACAATGCTATCGCTATTAGAATACCTTGAAAACTGAGTAAAGTTATGATAGAAGAGCTGGTCAGTGGTTCACCAGTCCAGAATTCCATTGATATCCTAAAACAGACTATTATAACTCTCAATAGAAACCTGGAAGTTAAAACTCTATTCTGATTGAAACTAAAATTTATGCAGAAGATTTCATAGCTCTTTACCACGAAGCTATTACTGTATTTACTTGAATCTAATGCTCACCCTTTTTGGCCAAATTATGTTGCAAAAATCAAGGTGCACATTAGATTCAATGACACATTTACAAATACTTTTTTGTTTGTTTCAAGTTTCTGAAAATTGAAGTGCACATTTGACTCAAGTAAATATGGTATCTTTTCTAGCTAGGAAATCATTGAAGCACACACCGAAGTCAAGTGCTCACAGGAGCTCCCACATTTATTTCAATGGAAGAGGATGGTTCTATGTTTTCCCACCTTTATGTGCACAGAAACATTTCCAACGTTTAAATTAATAAGGATTAAATTCAAAATGTTGCATTCTGATGATTAGGGGGCAGAGAAGCTTTGTGTGCCCTGATTCATGACTGCTGCTGAATATACACACGAAAGCTCATACCAAAATAAAAACTTAGTTGGTCTTTAAGGTGCTACTGAAGGAATTTTTTTATTTTACTTCGACCCAGACCAACACGGCTACCTACCTGTAGCTGAATATACAGTTTGATATTGTTCAAACAACTGCCTGTGGTGAGTTATTATGATTTCCAGTCATTTTTGCTCTGTGTCGCTTTTTCATTTCCACACAGAGCCTTGGCAGCATTATCTTACCCAGACGGTGACCCCATGCCACTTTTACAGGTATTCAAAGAGTATCATGTTTGAGGCTCCAGTACTCAGCTGGCATCAAATAATATGCAGCACAGACAGCTGCCTAGATACCATTCAGCCACCCCACATAAACAGTGTTATGAACCAGAACTCCGCTTTCCCAACCTTTTAGTCCTCAGTTGTTGCTGCTTTAAAAAGGCCAGCCAGATTGTCATAGAATTACAAGTTCAAGCAATACAATGCCAAATCCAAATGCTCCTTATGTATATATTTACCAATAAAATGGTAAATACATAAGTAACTAATTTACAAACAGGCTTCACTTTAGCACTGATTCCTTACTAATAGTGTAATGTTCAAATCACTTACAGCTAGATCTGGTCTGCAGTCTGATTGATGTGTTGAGATGAACCCCTGAAGCAAATGAATCTGACCGTGTATGACTATTTGACTGGTTTTTATACTAGGTGCAAGCCATAAACGGCAAATATATAAGAGGACTTGACCTCTATCTTGAACAATATAAGCTATTAACAGAATGTGATGTAGAAAATGTGGCAAGTATAGAGAAGAAAACTCAAGTAGGGAAACCATGAAGGCACTTTCACAGAATGAACACAAAATGGTACATTTCTGAACCAGTCATCAGGTTTAGCTCTAATTTGCTCTAACCTAATTCAGCAAATCTCCTAGCAGAGCAATAATAGTGTCTGTAATAGGGCAAAGTACCTGCCTTTGATCTCCCCCCAATGCTTCCTAACATTTTACACATTTGAGAGGTTGCTTAAACTTTGAACTAAACCACTGAAAATCTAAGCTAATAATTACTTTTGGCAGACTGTTTTTAGCAGGTTTTTTTAATTAAAAAAAAACACCCCACAGTCATTTCATGGTTGAAATAGTTGCCATGCTGTTCCCATTGAGAGATTCTCCTTTTCCTTTCTTGTTGAAAGGAACCCCATGAATTCGTGTCCTTGTTCATTTACATCTCCCAGTTATATTTTGATCAAGAATTTTGTTGCTCGCATCAGTACTCAGATCCTTGTGTAATCAGAAGCCTAGTGTGTTTGGCAGGGAGTCAATGTGTCCCAGCAGTTGGCTGTAAAGCATGTTACTTCCCTCACCTTGGCTGCTGCAGACAGTTCTTATGCCTAAATAGCATTTAGAGATACTGAAGTGCTTTATAGGCAGGTATTAGTTTCTTACAACTAATTGGATGGTACCCAATTAGGAATATGAATGCACCTCCTTTCTAAATACATGCAATTCTTTATTTCGACTCATTTTGTGAGGCACTGTTCTGAACCAGATCTCTGGTTCAAGGGGAAGGGGAAGTGTGCCCTCTGTTATTAAAGCAAGCCTCAGAAAAACTGAGGTGTCAAGCTCTCATAACAAAGTTAATGAAACAGAAATGTCCAGATGGCGTATTGGATTATTTAACTTCTTCTGACTTTTCCTTGAGTTGCCAATGCTAAGCATATTCTAATGCAGATTAGGTAACAGCTGGCACCAGTATCTGGCAAACGTGGGCACCTGCCCAGGACTAATTTGCTGTGATTCCTACTTTCCCATTCATTCTCCTTTGCACCTGCTAAGCCATCCGCAAGGAACATGCATCCCTCCATACGTTAATTGACCCCAACTTCCATTAGCCCCAGCCAGAATGGACAATGGTCAGTGATGATGGGACTTGCAGTCCAACAATATTCGAAGATCCACATGTTTCCCATCCCTGCTGTAAGCCCTTGAGTATTGTGAATTAAAAATGGCAGAAATGAATAAGCTGTGTAACAGCTATCTTTTGGGTATGGGGGAAGAATGAAGAGTTTCTACAGAGGGGTATTTTTAAAAATAAATACTAGCAGCATTACAAACCCCAGGAACTGTCCCTGGACAAGACCATTTACAGCCTGATAAAGCATTTTGTTCAAAATGGAAAGGGAAGGCATAGGTACTATTAATAAATAATGAAATGCATTATATGTTATGCATTATAATTATATTAATCTGTTGGTTGGTTGTTGTTGTTTTTACAAAAGAAGCCTCAGAGTGACTCACACAATAAGGAAAAGAATCCTGAAACAATTCAAACAACTATAACTATAGAAAACTAAATGCAAATATTACTAGAATAAGAAAACTACCCTCTCCCCGCTCCCAACATAAGATGATAACTCGAATGACAGAAAATAGTGACTTCTATTTTTGATAGGAACACATGTTGTGAAGTCTATCAGTACAAATTCTATTGGGTCAGGTCAGCATTGCTCCTCTAAACCTATCTTGCCCATAGCTTTCCAAATATGGACACAGAAGAGACTAGCCCACAAAAACATTTTCTAGTCTGCCTTCCCATATATGCCTATGTTAGCAATTAGTGGCCTAACAGAAAAGGAACAGTGAAAGTGTCCTTTCCTCATTGTGCTGAGGTGACTCTCACTTGATACAGGCAAACAGGCAAGGGCTGCTTGAAAACCTGCCATAACGTTAAGCGTATTTTCATGTGGCAGAGAAAAGCTAGATTTCGATAATCATAGGACTAAACGCCTCTGCTGGAATGTTCTGTTCCATAATAGTCTAGCAATAGTTTTCAGCTAGCCTGTCTAGGAGAGAATAAGGGAGCAAGGGAGAGAGTGGGGAAAGTGTAACTGTTCCTGTCCTATCAAGCACAAAGCTGTTATTTCAGGACTCTGATGGATGTCGAAAGCAGAGCTGCAACCAATTTTGCCTAAAGCAAAATATGAGTAGAATTTGGAGGTTTTGGTCTCTGGTGGCATGTCCAGGGAATCTCAAGGGGGGCAAAAGAATAAAAATAAGAGTTTCAATAAAACTAGAGGATTTCTGGAGCAGAGAAAGCTTGTTCAGGGTTTACTAAAGTGCTCACTTCTTCCTACATCCTCTGCAAAAAGTCACCTCCATTCTCCCTGTCACATTCGCAACAGATCTTTTTCTGGCCTCATCACACTGTACAAGCACAGCAAGAAGACAGAGACATATTTTAATGGTTATTTTACTGGGTATTACCAAGGTGAGTGCTCTAAATGGCAAGTGCATTTCATACATGATTTTAAAATCCATATTAGGTGTAGTACCATTTACAACACTGTGAATGAGCTAATTTTAGATGCAAGCCCAATCCTGAACACCCCCATGCCTCACAGTCTCCATGCAGTAATCTGCTGCCAGTATTTTAGAAGTATTTCCTACAGGAAGTCCCCATATTTTCATTATACCAAAGCACATGAAAATGCATGTCTGGGTAATAAAATTTATCTTCCTCTTCAGATATAAGGAAGTAAACACCCCTTGACAACTTTTATCCTTTTATCCTGGGTATATTTATACTTTGTTCTTAGGAAAAAATGAACATATTGATAATGTAGCAAAAGTGTTTGCTCTGCATAATTTGCATGTAATGTGTGTGAAGAATGTGAGAGAAGCTTGCCATTTAACACAATCTTATTCACTTTGGGAGGATGAGGAATTTACATTTCTTTAGGATTTTCATTAGCACAAAGGATGAAACATGCATTCTCTCAAACCCAAGAGCATACAATCATTCACAGCTGGGTTCAACAGAAGCACACCTGTTTTCCAGGAAGGAATCTATGAGCCATGGAAGCAAGCATAATAGTTGCTAAATCTCAATTTATATCCAATACCCAAGACTTGGTGGTGAAACAGAATAGAGCAGAAATCTAGAATTCCAAATTAGTTCATTGGTTTTGCCATGTTAAAATATACCATGATTTAGAAAGATTGTCCCATGACCTGGAGGGCATTTGTAACTTAAGGAGAGCATTCACAGCTATTCACTTTCAAGCCATGTCTATCATGGAGCTGGAGGCTGAGAAACCAAAGTTGCTTCTGCTCTCATCAAATAACCTGTGTTCATGCAGTTCCAGTACAGAAATTAAATGTCTCTTTAATTTTAATCCCAGCCACAGTTACTGCTTTGCATTGTCAACAGGGTTGCTTTATGTTGTTACATCACCAGTCGATACAGAACAAGACTCTGAGGTTCATGGGTTTGAGCCCCACATTGCACAAAAGATTCCTGCCTTGCAGGGGATTCGAACTAGAGGATCCTCACGGTCCCTTCCAATTCTATGATTCTATAATCCAAAATTAGCCTTCAATCAAGTAGCAATTATAGCTTTTTCAAATAGCTGCTACATTTCAAAACAATTTCTGTATAGCTAATATGATACACTGTCAAAAAAACCCTCTTCTTCATATGGTACACAAACATTCTATGCAATAACTCTTGCTTATTTTATTTTGCTAATGTATTTTATTATGTTTTATTTGTTATTTTATTTGGCTTGGACAAAGAATACACATAAAGCATACATATTTGTGTCTAAGAAGAGGACATTTGTGAGCAGTACAGCATCTTCCTAAGTAGGAGAAACTGCACACTGCACACCTTCTCTCTCCAGTGGCTGGTTCTGAATGTTACAGTGCAGTTTCTCGAAACAAAATGCAAACTATTTTTTTGAAAGAATTTGTCTTTGAATTTCACACTTGCCTAGTCACTTGGCTTTAGCCCTCTTTCATGTGAATGCTGCACAGCAAAGTGGCTGACTAATTTGTGTTAATTAGCAATGCATGAAAGAATGAAGACACTTACCCGAATCATCATAACTGCACATCTAATGTCATGAATTGTGTCATAGACCTTCTTGGAGATGTCAACAAACTGATTGTCATCAAACAGATGAATTGTATTCCTGCTTATCTTTTCCAATGCAGTGTTGACTTGACCAATAAACTCTGGAATCACTGTTAAATCAAGTTAAAAAGAGAGAGTATTAAAGGCAATTGTAGAATGTCTTCTTAGCCATTAACTTTCAGTTTTGAGAAATCCCATGTATTTGTTTTGTTTTTTTTTTAAAAAAAGCTTTTGGGGACAATAGTGGAAAGGAAAAAGAAAATGGAATGTAGACACCTAGGTTAATAATAATGGAACATATTAAAATTCCATTTGCCCACCAGTAAAGGCTTTTAAAGGGGTGGGGATTAATTGTTGATTCACATGATTGCTCCGTGCATCATACCCAGTGGGAATCTCCCAGAATTTGCTGTACTTCGGCTCCCTGCTCATGTTTTTTATTAGTCCAGGACACAGTAGAGAAAGAAAATGTTTAGACAGAAGGGAGAGAAAATAAATAAATGGTCAGTAACAATACAAGAATCAGTTCCTGCATTTACCATCTTGTTTATTTCCTTTCACTTACTCCCCCCCCCCCAAAAAAAGTTGGGTTCACATGGAGAATTTTTTGTTTGTGTCATATTTCCAAGGGCTGGCTTTGTCTGGCAACCTCTCTTTGTCCTGCTCTGGACGAAGGGCACAAGAGCTCAGAATACTTTACCAGGTTTGATGCCTGAGCTCAGTTTCAGGGACATTGCTCTATCGATTTAGTCTGAGGCACACGAGCACTAAGGGATTGTATAATAAGAACCAGGAAGCAGGAACCAAAGTACAGTACACATCTATTATGAAGGGAAGGGTCAGGAATACATCTACATGTACGTACATACATACATACTTATTTATACATACCCCACCCTTCCCGGTTTAAAAACCGGGTTCAGGGCGGCTAATAGCAAATATGAAACATTGATTAAAAGTAGCATAAAACAGCATAGAATAAAACATAAAAAGCAGCATCAATATCAATAAAATTCAGAAATTCAGGGGCCATTTTGGGGGGGGGGAGGAACCCAGTCAGTAGACATCGAATGATCACCAGGGCTAACTGGCCAAGTTGATCCTACTAGGGCCAGCAAGGATGTGTGTGAATAAGAATTTAAATGTGGGGTCCCAGAGAGAGTTTCTTCATAGAAGAGGAAATAGAGGATCAGGCTAATTCAAACTGAAGACCAGGCGGAATAGCTTCCTGCGGAAGGAGATCAAATCCTCCAGGGCCCTAGTCTCGTGGGACAGAGCATTCCAACAGGTCGGAGCTGTTACTGGAAAAGCCCTGGCCCTGGTGGAGGATAGTCTGGCTTCCTTAGGGCCCGGGACCTTTAGGCTATTATTATTCATGGACCTTAGGGTCCTCTGAGGGACATACCAGGAGAGGCAGTCCCATAAGTACAAGGGTCCTGGGCCGCATATAAACTCTCTCTAATCAAGCTCTAACCTGCATTTTGCAACCTGCTTTTGTAGATGCCTTATGAATGTACAAACTGCACGCATGCAAGGACCAGACAGACAATCAGATGAACATATGAAGATTACAAAAAGGACAGTGTGCACAATCCTGACATTATCCTTCATGTGTTCGCTTAGTCACCTGAAAAGGGCTAATATGCTCTGCCTTTTGTATTCTGTACCTCTCAAAAGCATGGAGGCGGCAAAATTCATCCCTCATAATGAAGGGAGAGATTTGCCAATTGTGTTATTGAGCTAAATCTGATCATATAGTTTGCATTGTATAATTCTGATTGTATGGCTTAGCCCCCCCCCCCATATCCCTGGGATGCTTTCCTCCTAAAATGCTTCTTAAAATGCTTTCCTCTTTGCCTCTCTGTGTGCCAAAGTGTAATGTAAGCAAAAGGAACAGTGAGACAGCTTCCTATCAAGGCCGAATAAGCTGGCCTTGTCTGGAACACAGAATGAGGGGCAGAGAGAGGCTTATCAGCGGATGAGGCATTGCCTCTTGACACATAAACTAGTCTTACTGAAGGCTTTGTTGAGTCAGCATGTGTTTACAAGAAGGACCGGACACAGGAAGATCCATATATGTACTTGTAACCTATGACCCTCTTGCGTGCGCACACTCACAGAGTGGATTCCTGAGGAGGGAGGGAGGAGCCCAAGAAGTGTATAAGAATCTTTGCAGATTTGTCTTTCTTTACTCTTGTCGTGAAGGTGATCACCAAGAGTCTCTTAAATTTAAGAATTAAATTCTTTCTCTGGATTCAACCCTCGGTGTCGTTGTTGACTGTCTCTGTCCCTGCCTGGGTGCAACTTAAGGACTCTTATTAGCAAATAAGGCTACAATCCTACTAATTAATTTCCATGCTGACTGTAAAATAAAAGGGTGTGCACCACAACAAAATTAACTGCATTTTCCTCCAATGATCGGTTTTGTATTCAAATAATTTATAACGGCTAAGCAATGCTATAAGTGCAATAGACCACATAGCTAAAACATTGGCATTGCT